>NC_080745.1:48448894-49698894 GCF_020826845.1 Diceros bicornis minor | reverse complement strand
TACAAAACTGAGAGAATAAATTTCTGTTGTTTTAAGCCACTGGTTTTCTGGTAATTTGTCATGGCAGCCTTAGAAAATTTATATAGATGGTATTGTTCTTTCCAAACTACTGGTCTTAAGGAGCTCACATACGTATTTATAAAAATGTGACTGTATATGTAAATGTAAATATGTTTAAAAATTTTGTAACTATAAATTACATAAATTTAATTTTTTAATTACTAAAATTTTTCAAATGGAAGCTCCATTACTAAGGCCAAATACAATGACCAAACAGGATAATACCTATTTTTTATTATGTAAAATATTGATACTGCTTTTCTTTTATACATTATACAGAGTCTCCATGGACAATTAAATAAAGACCTTTTCAAAAAGAGCATACTACTAAATATATAGCATTCAAACACAATTATGGAACATTTCGTGTTTGAATTTATTCATCCTTTTACAATTTATATAAAATGTAGGATTTTATTGTCATACTTGAATATACTTACTGTTTACATCTATACTCAACATTATTGAAATCTCGATCTTTATTTTTAGTAGGTATTTTTGTCTCTACATGAAAAATATTAGTTTATATTTAGAACTTAGAATTCTCAAATTCTAAAGCATGAATTACAGAAGAGAAAATAGCACATGGTAACATTTTAAAATATTTAATAAATGTAAGGCATAATGTTTAATATAATATAGTCAGAATTTAATTCAACCAAGGTTTAAGGAATATTTGTATAAATTATTCCTTTGAGCTATTTTTTTACAGTATGTACATGCACAGACATATGTGTACATATGTGCTTCAATACGGTGCTTTATTCTTAGTCTATCATTTCCAGGTAAAAAGAGTACATATTTATGTTCAAACAAAACACTCTTGCTTTCTGAAAAGAAAACCAAACAAAAAAAATTCTAAGTGCAAAGAGAGCTATCACAATACGTTCACTTTCTTTTGTCTTCTCATCCTTTCAAGCAACCTTGCTTGGATATCTTGCAAGGATATCTTGGCTACATTTCATTAGTTTTAAAATATTTTAGTATATTTTGACAATTTTTGTTCAGATCTTTTTCAGTTTTTATTTCTTAGGGATACAATTAATGTCCAGGTAAGAATAATGACATGTAAATCAGCCTTGCACAGACTTATCTAAATCATGAATTCAGCAGTTAATTCAGTCCGCAATATTGTGCGTGGTACAAAACGATCTATTGCAGATGACTGATTTCGACTCCAACTGTCAAAGTGACAAGAAAATGAGCTGTCAAAGCCAACCTTCCTCACAAATGTGTGCACTGTTTTACTGACAAACAGTAACAATTAAACAATGAGTAATATTAGCAAGATTGAAAGCTATAACTAAACAATCAGTAATATTAGAAAGATTGAAACCTATAATGTAATGTAATGAGTGACAGTCAAGGACTTATCCTCTCCTCTCTGTTACCTCTGGATACTTTATTCTTCAGCTAACTTTTGTGTCTTCTTATCAAAAGGAGAGGAACTTGTGTTGAACCACTAAGCTCTCCTCAGCCTTCACTCCCCATTCCTATATTGCACCATTTCAGCATTTCCTGTCTCACAGTTGGAATGTTATCTGATTATTCCCCAGTGTGTGGACCACCTGCTGTTGCTCTCAGCTCATGTTTAGAGAAAAGTGGTTTATCTAAAAGTTTATTTTTTTCTTCTGGTAAATAAAAGCTAATTTGCAATGTGTTATGATGGAAAAATTCTAGGCATAAAAATTATACAACCACATCTAAAATTGCTAAACAGCATTTTAAAAAATATACTTAAAATTTAATGATAAATCATAGTTGTAAGCACATAAAATGAAACAGTATCAAAATGATAATTATGAATGCTAAAGTGTGTGCTACAGGGAAAAATGTAATGCAAAAGTTCTCACTCTATGAAGTCTTTAAAACCTATGTATCGAGTTTCTACTATGCATTCAGCACTGTTTTATGCACGAGCATAATGCAATATTCTTGTCTCAAAGCAAGTAGTTTGGGTTGTATATGGATGTTGTTAACATATCAATCGCCATTCAATAAAATTGAAACTCGCTTTCTGTTTTCATGAAGGCACGCTTGCAATAGCTACTGCTGAATGAGACTTTAGTTTGATAATAGTATGCATGCTTCTTATGTGCATTTTATGTACCTCTTATTTAAAGGATGTGTCTTTCTACATGCTGGTCTCTTATTAGAGTTGTAGATTCTGTTCTCCTTTACTTTTGGACAAATTTTATTATTAAGTCTACAGACTTTCTCCATCTGTTTCTTACCAATCATTGTTGGACATGAAGGCAGGTTCAACAGCAGCCCCTAGTCCATGAACAATTACTTTCTTTCACACTACTATGAAAGTTATTGTCTTTAAAAATTCCGAATGTGTGAGTATAATGCTTAGAAAACTGTAATAATTCTACATTGCCTTTGGCATTAAGACTAAATATCTAGCCTGATATATAAAGCCTGTCGCACTCTAACCTAACACAAGTTCTCTTCTTCTTCCCATATTATTCACTCAGCCTCAAAACCTGATGTTTCATTTCCATTCATGGTTCCTTGCCTTCTGACTTTTCCTCCACCTGTCAAGCTGTCTCTAACTTGTACTTGGCATTAAACAGATGGCTCAAGTGTCACCTCTTTGAAAACATACTCTCTGATGCTTGCAGAGTAAATCTTCCCTCCCTGTTACCTAATACTTTACATAAACATCTTTTATCATAGATTATCTCATGTTTTAAATTATTTATGTACATTCAGGACTTACTCTTTGATGACAGGCATCCACCATACATGCCCTCCTCTGACTCCCTTCAAGATATACCTCAGCTCCTGAACTCAACAGGGAGTATTGCCTAGTGGTTAGGACAACACATTATGGGGCCAAGATTCCTGCCTTTTAATCCCAGGGCCATGTACTACCTGTGCTGACCTTGGACAAGTTACCCAACCTTTCAGAGTCTTAGTTTACTCAATGACATACTCATAGTAGTACCTAATTTTTTAGGTTATTGTGAGGAATAAATGACTTAATACTATATAAAGATCTTAGAAATGAGACTGACATGTAGTCAGTGTTTCATGAGGATTATTACTGGGAACAAGTAGTGAGGTACAGGATAGAAATAAGGGAAAGAAATATAACAAACATTATTCCTATGAAAGAATAATTCTTTCGTAAGTAATCATAGAATTCTACTAATGGAGGAATTTCATACGGTATCTTCTCCAATCCCTAGACGAAGAAATTGAAGACCTATAATGTTACACAAGAAGTTTAGACTAAGTTCCTATTTCTCTGGTCTCTTCACTCAGACTTTTGTGTTATCCTTGACTAAAATCTGCAATATATTTTATTTGTGGCAAATCTTGCTGTTAATATTTTGGGGCATTTTATGATCTTTCACTGGCCACTTGGTTTAGCTATCTTCCTTTACCTTTATTTTACATGTATATTATAAGCCTGCAGTGAAGTCTTTCAAAATAAAAACATTCAAGTCTGTTCCTGTTCCACAGATGGTTTGGGGAGTAATGAAAGTGGAATAATACAGTCTAATCTCAGTAGTGAAGGAGACAGCTATTGAACTAAAACAGAGGAACAAAATGGTCACTAATAAGACATTCATGATTCCATACTGAACTATTTGGGAATTGTGATTTCCTGACTAGAGCCAGCCATTCATTTGTTTAATAAACTTTTACTAAACACTTGCTACATGCCCAGCTCTGCTGTTGGTCAAAGCATGGTACTCAAATCCTAATTGTGGCAGAAGAAAAAGAAAAAAAGCGCTGAGAGACACAAAGTAGGTGTAATAGACAAGATGTTCTAGTGCATTGACTGTGGGAGATGAGGGAATGGAAGGCATTAGAAATGACTTTCATCTGTCCGGTCTCAGGAATTAGGTAGATGGTGGTGACATTAACGACATAGGGAAAGTGGAGGAAAATCTTTTTTCGTGTGTGTGGGGTGGGGATGTTAAAGAATTATGTGATTTTGAACAAATGAGTTTGAAGTGCACTTGAGAAATCCAAGGGGTTTACTAAGTAGTTTTATACGCACTTCTAATCAAATGTAATTAGCAACATTCACTGAAAAACATATTTTTTATGAAAAAGAGTGAAGTTAAATCAATACCAGTTATAGCAGTGCCTGATAAACAGATATTAGGCGCCCAAATGATTCCTCTTTGTAAATTATTAATTCATTAGTTAAATGACATTATAATATAGAATTGCTACTTTATGTCACCTGTTATAAGAGTGACAAAATAATAGCCACTGGCATTCATGCTCAGCTATGCATTTCAGAAGCAATACTGAAGAATTTTTTTCACTGTGTTCATAAACTCTCTCATAAATAAGTAAATAAATGTAATGCCTGGCAGCATTTTCTAGCAATTATTCTTCTATAAAGAATGAATACACATTTGTGTTATTGTAGCACTAGGTCCAACATAATTAAACTCAGAAAAGAATTTATATGCCATAGCTTATGTTTCATGTATAGCAGATTTCTTTACCTTTTTGAGGCTTTTTACATGGATTAGCCAAAAAAAAAAGATTTTTCTTAGCACTGTTGCTAATCATATTAATGTGAGTATCTCCATGTGGGGCTTAACCGTCAGCTCCTAACATCTTGGGATTAGACTATCTCTTGAATTTATGACTCTACACTTAGAATATTCAAGCTATCTGAGATTTTTACAAGTATACACAGGAACACATATTAACAAGAGCAACACTTTATATTTCATATGGGGGTACTTCTGGAATTAGATTGTGTGCATATCTTAAATACTGATTGAGACCTTGAACAAGTTTTTTCAACTGTCTATGCATCTGTTTCCTCATCTGTAAAATTAAACCAATAATAACACAGAACTTGCCTCATAGAGCGATTGTAAGAATTAAATAACTTAGCACATACAAAGTTCTTAGAATATGGACTGGCATATGACAAGAACTCAGTAAGTGTTAGTTATTTCTATTATACAGTAATTTTCTTAATATATAAGCATTTTACATGAGTTGAGATACTTGTTAATGCAGAGAAAAAATAACTTTAACTGGGTGTCCTTTATGTTATTAGGCTCTCTACTTCTCAGAGTCTTTCAAAGCAAATATAGCTAGTAGTTAACTTTGGGAATCTGATAAATCTCTCCAAATACGTTATAATTCTTGGCAATATTGGCAAGCTTTTGGACTTTCTGTGAAGTTGGATTTTAATGAGCTAAACTACTGTACTTAACATTTATATCCCAATTTCTGGAAGAAAATATATCTATTTTATGAGGTCCTATTTTATTCAAACCAAAACTGCACGTTGTCTGTGTATATAGTGCGTGTTTATTTTGCATTGGTAATGTCAGTTCTCCTCCATCTGAATACAAATCTTTTACAAAACTACTGACTCCCAGATTCTTCAGCTCCTCTTTGTAAACCTTGATGTTTTACATCTCAGCTGTTTCGGTTGACATATTTTTCACATTCTTATCCTTCAGCCTCTGTTGTGTAGATTTTTTAATATAGCACCAAAACTTTTTAGAGCTTTGTAAAACTTATATTAAACATAAGACAATATTCTAAGTAGTTTAACAGTAGTTTCCACACATATTGGATATTAAAGGAAAAGAAATTTGCTAAAAGATCATTCTGGCCACAGTAGAACTCTGAAAGGAGTAGGGGCTCCTACCCAACTCTGATCACGCATTAGAGAAGCTAATACATAATATATATTACAAGTAAAACAAGTTTTTATAGATGAAAAGTTATAAGTTGAATACAAATAGATCAGTAAATATTAATGTAGGAATGTCTTAAAATATCACTTTGATCCTATTAATATTCATTTTATATATTGTAATGAATTCAATTTGTCTATAGGGTAAATTTTAAAATATATAATCTAACATAGCATCATTTACAATTTCAACCACTTAACAATAATTATTTTCTACCAATGACAATAACAATAAGAAGAAAAAGAATATCTACTGTTTATCATTGAGATAACCAAGACCTAGTGAGGATAATTAACTTAACCAAGGCCACACAGTTAACTGGTCAGAGAGCCAGGAGTTGAGGCCAGCTGGTCTGACTTCAGAATCTTTGCTCTAACTGTCTAGAAACTGTTTCTAACAATATGCCAAATCCTTGCCAGGAAAAACTCACTATCTTCTAGCGGAAAACCAAGTAAACATATGCTTTTAATAAAACTGTCTAAGTATTGTGAGAGAAGAATAAACACTCCCACAAGGCAATAACCTTTTCACCATACCTTAAGATCCTCAAGGGCAGGGATTATGTTTTATTTGACTTTATATTCCCAGAGCCTCCCACAATGCCCACCCCATAGAGGACCTCATTAAATGTATGTTGTTTTATGGCAAAGTGCTGACAAAGCACTAGCAGAGCTAGAGAAAGAAGGCTTTATATACGAAGTGACATTTGAACTCTGTCTGTCTTGAAAAATAAATACAGGTATTCAAGGAACAGATTCAGGAGCAAAGGACATTTCAGACAGAGAAAATAATATGTGTGATCAGAGGCCTGAAAACTGGGAAAACACTTGATATATCTAGGTAATAGGTGTTTAGATGAAGGGGAAGTCAGAGACAGTGTGGGAGAAGATTCTGGACAGGGAGTAGTGGTGGTTTAGGAAGGACAGCCTTTATGCTGGGAGCAGGGCTCCACCTGCACTGCCGTGTAGTATAGCCCTTGTCACTAGGATCAGTTGAGAGAATGGGTGCAGTTTCAGTCTATCTTATTTGTGCCTAAGTCTATCTTATTTGTGTCTCAGTGTGGTTGAAATTTAGTCTCTCCACACACAAGCATTGCAAATTCAAATAAATTGCAATAAAGGTGCCGTTGGGAGGAGGTTGAGAATGACTACCACAGAAGGGGAGATTTCAATATCAAAGAGTATCAAATTAAGTTTTCAAAGAGTTCAAAACAACATGCTTCGATAAATATAAAGTGAATGTGTCAAAAATCTATTAATTTATTAATAATGGAAATTATAAGCCAGTAAGTCTGGTTACCCAATTTCAACAGCATTTAGAAGAACTGGGTATTTATATGCATTTTGAGAAAAAACATGTTTGAATAACATTTTTGTGTTAAATACAAAATTACAATAGCCTACAGACAGAAAAACCATAAACTTCCGGGTTACTGTCTCTACTGAACAGAAATCTATAAGCAAACATATACCTTTACAGTTCTGGACTCTAATCAAACAGTAAATGGTAAAGTCAAACTCAGGTACATATATAGTTCAATAATCCTGGCACAGGCCTCTTAAATAGTACCCCAGTATGATATAAAAAGACCATGTCACCTCTTCCCACTTGACTCCACTGCCAAGGTTGAATATGTATGTATGTATGTATGTATGTATGTATATATGTATCTATTTTAAACAGGAGTGACCTCATTCCATTTTTTTAAAGGATAATGCTCACCATAGAAGACAGAGAGAGTGAACAGTTAAAAAAGAAGCTTCATTAGGCTAAGTGAGGGAGGAGGGTCTGAATTTAGGTTTGGGGATTGAGGTTACTGCACAAGCTTTGTAGACTAATAGGCCCTGACTTAGAGATGAGTTCTAGTTTTACCCTTTTGCCTTTTCTTGCCTCTGTGATCTTGGAAGCCAATCACACTGTTACTCTTCTCTGCAATATTCTCCCCTTACCTTTTTACTTATCTATCTTATATTCCATCCCATCTAAAAGCACTTTCCAAGCTCTCCAAATTTGAATTAATGTTTCTTTCTTTTAATTAACATAGCAATTATTGTCTATACAGTTATTTAGCAACTACTGACATGAAGCCTTAGAACAGTTTCTTTTTTATGTGAGCAGCTATTCAAATCTATTTTTATTTAATTTTCTGAAATTATTTGATAGAAGATTTTATACTCTTGGCTCATAGTAGTCATTTAACAAGAGGTTGATCTATGGAAACAAGAACAGAAGTTAGTGTTTTAAAATTTATCTTTTTAGAAAGAGATTTGTTTTCTATATAGTATGGTTTTCTATATATTAATGATAAAAAA
Source organism: Diceros bicornis minor (assembly GCF_020826845.1). Lineage (NCBI taxonomy): Eukaryota > Metazoa > Chordata > Mammalia > Perissodactyla > Rhinocerotidae > Diceros > Diceros bicornis. The sequence goes on along the minus strand of NC_080745.1, from coordinate 49,690,823 downwards.
CATGAGGTATGATAAAAGTAGAGGGCTATGTTTATAATTAACCTTGAAACAATGAATCAAGTATAACCCAATATTTCCTTAAATCAGAAATATAGAAGATTTAATTTCATAAATTAAAAAGACATATTTTGATAAATACTGCAAATTATTTCTTTTTAAATTAGTGTCATATATTTTTAAACATTTCCTTTTTGTCATAAAAGTAATTATGTTGTTGCTTGCTGAATAATACTCAGCCACAGCACAAAAAACAAAACATGATTTTTATAGGACAATCTAATTTATGACAGCACACATGGTTTTTTAGCATTAAGTCAATGAAGTTATGCTGGTCACTTTCGAAACATAAAGACAGAGAGGAAAAGGTTAGGCAACTTAGTAGGATATGAATAAGGTCTAACAAAAATGTTATTTAGATATTATTAAAATATGAATTATGTTTTACAGATACAAAATGTATTTTAAGAGATTCTCCATATTACCCTGTTGCAAAATATTCTACTTATTTTCTTTCTTTCTTTTTTTTTTTTTTGCAGGGAAAGATTCACCCTGAGCTAACATCTGTTGCCAATCTTCCTCTTTTTCTTTTTTTCCTCCCCAAAGCCCCAGTACATGGTTGTATATCCTAGCTGTAAGTCCTTCTAGTTCTTCTATGAGAGCCGCCACCACAGCATGGCTACTGACAGATGGGTGGTGTGGTTCTGTGACCAGGAAACGAACCTGGGCCTCCAAAGTGGTGAGAGTACCAAACTTTAACCACTAGGCCATCAGGGCTGGCTCATTCTACTCATTTTCTAATGTGCTAAATTCTGGAATGTATCAAAATGCTTTCCCTAAACTGTGTAATTTCAAACAAAAAAAAAGGTATTTGGTTGCTGTTACACAAATATCATGCAAAAAATCATTTTGATGGGAAAACCAGTCAAATCAGTTACTTGGTATTAGGTGCATTAAGAGTGTTCACCTAATTTCTTCAATAGCCACAGTTTTAGCGAATGTAAAGAAAGTTGCCAAGGTGTCTTAGGCCACATGTTCTTTTATTTCATAAGCCCTAGCCAAAAAGCCCCTGTGTTAAAAAACAAATAAATAAAATGACCTGTGTATGCAACATAAGAAATTCCTTTAATAAATGACCATTGTCACTCATTATGTGCCAGCCAATGTGCTAGCCATCAGAACCCAACAGAACTTCACAACCTAGAGAGGTGATAAGATAGAAACAAAACCAGAAAAAAAAAAGTGCAGGTCAGGGATAGCAGTAGGCACAGCAGATCACACAGTCAGGAAGGACACAGGGTCAAGAGAAGCTTCCAGATGCGGCAATGAGTGACCACAGCTGGAAGATGAGGAGGAAGGTGAAAAGGAGTGGACAGACATTCACACAGAGGCAAACAAACAGAGACGTGGAAAGAGAAGAATGACCAGATGGTGAAATATGTCATATATATAGACGACTCTATAAATTATCTGTTCTGTTTACAGGAGTAATTTTTAAAATAAATTCCCATGTAACAATCCCCTACCACTTATAGAGGGAAGAAAATTACTGATAAAGAAATAGGGGAAATACAGACTACTGTGTGACTGTGTCCTGTGTCTTATCGGAATGCAGAGCACAGGTAAATCTGGGTGAGGTGCCTTTCTTTTTGTTACGCAGAATTTTTATAGATCAGTTTTAAGTGATCACCACAGGAATGATTAAGAGCTAAAAAATGTTAAGAAGCACTAGTTTAAAATGAATGAAAGGAAAATGTATGCAAATACTGATTGCTGATTTGGCCAGATATATGTCAAAGATTTTTTTTGAAGGGGGAGGTTCTAAAAAAGTAAAAACATAGAAGTGAAAATTTCTTTTTAAGGGGCTTTCTGAAATCATGTCAAGTGAAAAACTGCCAACTAAAACATACACAAAGATACGTTCTTGAGAAGAGAGATGTTTCAGAAACTTGTTTTAGGACTTAGAAACATTAGGTTAAGCAATGAAAAAAGAGCTGGAGAGAAAAACTGTAATGATCATTCCATTTGAGATGAGAATGGATTACCAATTTTTTTTTCCTGAGCGTAATATTATGGGATGCAAGTTTTACTTCTACTTTATTGTTAACACTTCAATTCTCACTAATGTGCTTGGTAAAATAAGTGCTTTAATTATTTTACTGCACATTCAATATTCATATAGCATGCTGTTCGTCAGTTTATTAGAAGACTTTAGATTATTGAGATATTGCAGAAAATAATATAACGATCCATTGAAAGTGTACCTTTCAATATTTTGTCATTAGTGTATTGTTTTCTCATCTCTAAATAAACAGGGAATGCAGATATAAACCTTGGAGCATAGAAAAATGTCTCCAAATTTACAGGAAATTTGTAAACATAGAATTCTAATTAATCATTTTTCTGTATATTGGAGATAATTATCTCAAATTCTATTCGATTTTCCAAAGCATTAAATATTTAGTTATTTTAAAAGTCTCTATATGGGGGATGTAATGTACAGTATGGTGACTATAGTTAATAATACTGTATTATATATTTGAAAATTGCTAAGAAAGTAGATCTTAAAAGTTTTCATCACAAGAAAAAAATTTGTAACTATGTGTGGTGATGGATGTTAACTAGACATACTGTGTCGATTGTTTCCCAATATATGTGTATAGCACGTCATTATATTGTACACCTAAAACTAATATAATATTACATATAAATTATATCTCAATAAAATACTTTCTATAAACATAATTGTAAAGCTGACTTGATCAAATAATTAAGTAGTCACAATAATTTGCAAGTTAGCAAGACAATATATTAAATTAAGTATATAAGCCTTTCAAACAATTAAAACCTGAAGAGAGATTCTTGCCAAAGCAAATTTACTGTAAACAGAAATACAAAGAAATGAAACTTTCATTTCTATGTTTACATTGCAAAGAATTTGGCAGGAATGAATATGCGATTTGTATTGCTTATGAAATATACGGACACAATATATTAGGCACAATAGACATCTACTGAACACATCACTTTACAATGGTATCCTGATTTTTCAAATAGAAGAAATCTTAGGGATAAAAACTCAAGGTTAGAGAGAGATCAAAATTTAGATTCTTAGAAGTTAAAAAAAAAAATTAGTCTCAAATCATACTCTGTTTCACAAATGAGGAAAAATTGGATCCAAAAAGATTACGTGATTTGCCCAAAGTCACCGTGTAGGAATTTCAGGATCCAAACAAGAACAAGACTTTCTTGTGTCAAATCCTATGCTAACGCCAGTAGAGTAAGCTTCTCTTAGGTCATTGAATCATCTATATAAAAGTGTTTAGCTCGATTGTTCACAGGATCACCAAGCGTTTTAAATCAAACCAAGTAACATAATATTCCCCAAAGGCAGTGCTGAGCACATAATAAGTTGTCAGGACAGGCTACTGATGAATAGACAAAGATCTAAAGGCTAGCAAGAAGGAAGAATATTCTGAGACTGAATTATCTAATGAACCAAGTATTATCCACAGGTATTTCTTCTATACTCTGGAAATATATGATTTATTAATTAAAAAAAACAAGACATAAACATCTCTCAAGCTACAAATGACAGATGACTGAAACTCTGGCATACTTTATTAAATAGATCGCAGAACAGTTAACGCTGATTTTGATAGAGTGTCTCCAGTTTCTCATCAGCAAATAAATTCTTCAAAAGTGGAAAAATGAAGTTTAATTTCTTTTTACAGATTATGCCCAACTTCTTTTACAAGGAAGACAGTACAGAATTAAACTTATACTGGTGTGCTTTCACAACTTTAAATAACCTAGGAATTATTCTTCTGGGATGTTTAAAAAAATATATATTAGTTACATTTGGGGGCTGGCCTGGTGTCATAGTGGTTAAGTTCACATGCTCCATTTTGGCAGCCCGGGGTTTGCTGGTTCGGTTCCCGGGTGCGGACTTACACATTGCCCATCCAGCCTGCTGTGGTGGTGTCCCACATACAAAATAGAGGAAGATGGGCACAGATGTTAGCTCAGCAACAGTCTTCCTCAACAACATCACCAACAAAAGAATATATATATGTTACATTTTGGACTGGGGTATTTATAACAAGGAACATAATGTTTTATCACACTTAATTTTTCAAATATTTGGTATAAGTGTTATTAAGTTTTATCATGCAGATTTAACCTGTATTGCAGCAATTAAGTTAGCTCTGAACCATTGATTCTATTTATTTAATATTTCAACAACAATTAATGTCAATGATTATTGTACTGTATGGAAGTTGCAAAAATTAAATCGTTATAATATTCCCCATTTCTTTTACCTGTAATCTAAACTTCATCTAAAGGCATGACCTGCTATCTAAGTTTACCTCCTAACTCCGTCATTGTTTTAGCTTATATATTTGGAAAATTTAACACATTTAAACCCCAATATCATTATCTGTAAAATTCTGATAATAGCTCCCACCCACAAGATCCTCACGTATATTACAGATAGCACATGTAAAGTAACTAGCAAGGTGTTAGGCACATAGCAGATACTCAATAAATCTTAATTCACCTGCATTTCATTTTGCTGAAGCCATAGAGATATTTAAACATCATAGCAATTATACAATATTTTTTTTGAAATGTGTCTTATTTATACATACTTACTCAGACAAGCAAAATGTAAGACAATTAGGAAAAACAAAAACCAGTGTAATTTATTATCATTTCTGCATTGCTTCAGAGAAGAGACTACTAATAAACAACTGGTGTCTGTGAGATTCGTATACATAGCTGCAAGTAAAGAAGATGATTCTTTATTATTGTCAGGGAATTACTTCAAAAGTGGTAAGAAACTTACACTGATCCATCTGTATGTAAATTGTCAACAAATTCCCTCAAGGCCAGCTCTTAACATAACATATATACTTACAGTGATAAAATGTCTAGGGCAATTCCATGGCCTGTGCTACATGCTTTAACGCTTCCACTCATAATGTGTTATATGTCCTTTTCATAACACTATGAGGAAGCTATTATCCCAACTTAGGGATTATTATCCCTACTTAGCAAATTAATTACTTAAGGACCTGGCCTAAGATACATAGCAGAACCAGATTTCATAAGTAGACAGTCAGACTCCACAGTATCTACACTTCCCGGTCCCTCATACTGCCTCATGTGGCTGCCATAGAAAGAAAACTGGTAAATAGAAACCACCATATTCGACTATATCTCTATGTTCTTTTATCTTTGTATTCTGAAACCAACAGATGGTCTAAGAGATTGAAAGGTCAAAATTTCCTCCTTGGTGTAGACCTCAATATTTTTCCACAATCTGGGTTCTTTTTGAGGTCATCGGTGTTTGTCTATTGGTCTGTAGCCATCTATGAATAAACAAGCCTACAGTTCCTTAAGGGCTGAACCTATAATCTTGGATCCATCATCATTCTTCTCTCCCATCTTCAATTTATCATTAATTCCTAAATATATATTAAATTTGTGTACTTTTTTCCATCTCCAACCTGTCAATTTATTTCAGACACTATTTCTCTTGCCTGGTTTCTGTACTAGGCTCTAACTTGTTTCCTTGACTCTAGCCTATCTCATTTAATCTGTTCTCCTTAGTGCTGAGCGAGCATTCAAATCCACATATAGGGTCCTGCTACACCCCTGCTAAACCCTTTACATGGTTACTTTCACAATAAGATGAGGCCCTTCATAGTTCAATTCTAACTTATCACTTAGTCTTATCTCCAAGAGTGTATGACTTAAATATTACAGTACAGGCTGAACAATCTGCATTTTTCTCAAGGCATTTCTTGTTCCATTTTTCTGAAAACTTTCTCCCATTTCCCCTCCCTCACACATGCTCCTCCTCTTTGGCAAACTCTCACATGACCTGCAGTTCTCAGCTAAAAAATGACTTCTCTCAGGAAGCCCTCCTGGATCCCTTAAGTCTGGGTTTGTTGCCCTTATTATGTGTTCCTTTTATTCTTATTATTACTGTTCCTGTAATTGCACTCATAGAAATGTGTTATAATCGCCTCCCTATATATCTGTGTCCAGCATGAAACATAAGATCTTTGAGAACAGTGACTGTGTGTTTTGCTCACCGAGTACAACATAGGGCCTGCTGCATACTAGATGCTTATAAAGTACTTGAGTTCAATGAGTAAACAAATAAAATACAGAAAAAAAGTGAAATATTCACTAGGCAGAGATCACCTACTGTTAAGCAATCAAATCTTCCTTAAAACCTGAGAGTAATTTTAGATATTGAAGTTTTATTTTCACAGATTTCTGTACTTTTATTGCTGTAAGTTATCTTAGAGGAGGTCAAGTTCAAAGGGCCAAAATAACTAGTCACCCTAATAATATTTCCATTATTTTACAAAAGCCTAAAGATACTGACCATTTGTTTACTAACCACTCCCCACTGCTCACCCAAAGCTACACAGACTAACAAAAACATCCAGTTTCTTTGCTTATAGCGAAGCCAGTGGTTGTCTCATTTTGACGAGAAATTCTGATTGGCAGGCTTATGTAGATTTGAAAATTTTTGAAAGAATAAAATAAAAATTTTAAAGTATAGAGTCTGCAGAGAGAAAATAATTAAAACATGTTCTAAGGAGAAAAGCTTGAAAACCAGTAAGCTGTAAACCCCAAAATTAAATGCTCAAAGTTGTAATGATAGCTAATAGCACCAAAATCCAGTGTTATTTACATTTCATTTTTTTGAGAAAGGAAAAATGTTAAAAGTATATATTGCCAAGTTTGAAATGTAAAGATCTATCTCGTTCCTTTAAGTCATATCTTGACAAGAAAAGAAATTTTAGCTGCTAAAGGAAATGACACAAAGCCCACATTTAATATAAAAGTAAGCATTTGCCTAATTTCAGGAGAGCACATTAATTCATTAGTATAAGTGGTATTTTGCCCCACATTCTCTTTCCATTACTTTGTCTCTTCCATCATTTCATCTAAGAACAAGCAATTTTAAAATAATTGAAGAATTAAATCCTCATTGGTGGTGTCATTTTCCTTTTTTGCCTGTGTCTTCAACAGACTTATTCTAGCAGTTCCGTTAATATAACAGTTGCAAAAAAAAGAAAAAGCTGTGCAAATGGCATATTATAAAATTAAATGGTAACATATTGTGTTGCTTGGGATCACAGTCAAGTCTAGAGGCAAAATAGAAATAACAGATGCAATATAAATTCAGAGTTATCATGTGTGTTATACTGGAATCCAGTCTCACAAAATTAGCACAATATGCTCTACCTGAAGAAAGGCTAGGGGAAAAAAGAAATAGAGAGAGAGCAGGAAAAAAGCAACATTGTGCCAGCAACATAGATGGAGAGACAGCAAATTTTAATCTCGATTTGGTAATAAATTTTGGAAAGAAACTGTATACTAATTGGAATTCTTATTAAAATTTCAGTCAAAGAAAAATTTCTTCTATATCAATATGGCCTGTAAAAGGTTTTTTGGATTGTGAGATTTTTAACAATCCATTTTAATTTAGTGAATTTACTAGTCTGAATGGACCTAATTCAATTCTACCCTAATGCTATTCATAGAGATGCTTCCTTATTTTATTAGTGTTTTAGTGGTGTTATAGCTCTGGTTTTGGGAGCAATCTAAGTTAAATGCATTATATTTGTGGCTGAAAATTAAAGGTGTATGAATTATTTATTCAATAAATAATTCAATATAATGCTTCTAATGATACACTTTATTAATCAGCTAATTTGTGTGTGATACATTATATAATCCACTAAGTACTTGAGTTTGCTTTGGATTGTAATCCAGAAGGAATTCTCTCTACAGTAATAACTCTTATTTTCACATGAAAAAGTGAAAGAATCTTCTCCCTCCACAGAAGATAACAAGAAAGAAAGAAGGAAATATGGGTAAACCACGTAGTTTTTGGTAAAATTACTGGCTCTATCTATTCACCCTGCCACTACCCATGCCCTTTGACATGCAACTTTGCAATTTCTTCACTAAAATTTTCCACTTCTCTTCATGAACAAAGAAAAAAGACCTTACCTCTCTCAACAGAAAGAAGAATTTGAAAAAAACTTCCAATTATTTAAACACATAGTAAGCATTTTTTTTCACAACTGTGGATATAAATGATGTCATATACTGCCTAGCCACAATTTATTACCTCAGCCACTACAACTCGCAGAATCAGTACCAGTCTCTATAAAATCTTTGTTGAGTCTCTGTTTTAATGATTTGGTTTAGTTAGGTACTACGGACTGAGTGTTTGCATTCCCCCAAATTCATATGTTGAAGCCCTAATCTCCAATATAACGGTATTTGGAGGTGGGGTCTTTGTGAGATAATTAAGTCATAAGGGTAGGACCTCATTATATGCTTCTTATAAAGCACAGGATTAGTGCCCTTATAAGAAGAGACATGAAGAGATGGTCTCTCTCTTGGCCATGTAAGGATACCATGAGAAGGTGGCTGTCTACAAGCCTGGAAGTGGATTCTTACCAGACATCAGACCTGCTGGTGCCTTGATGTTAGACTTCTCAACCTCCAGAACCATGAAAATAAATGTTTGTTTTTTAAGCCAGCTAGTTTATGGCATTTATATTATAGCAGCCTGAAATCACTCAGAGAGTGGGTGTGAAATTCTTTGGCTTAAAATATAACTGTGAAACGTTCACTAGTGGTCAGAATAAAAGTCACTGTTAAAATTAACTGTAAGAGCAAAACTATTACGTCCACATACCATTGTAAAGCATAGTAGTTTTGCTAGCAAGTTGACAGAACAGTGATCGGGTTAACAGGATGTCATCTGGTTTTTTTTGGCTTAAAACAACAATTTAGTTTTTCTTAGGATGACGAGCATTGCCTGAGCTCTGCTGGGTGATTCCTCTCCTTCATATGGTGTTGACTAGGTCACTCATTTAACTACATTCTGTTGGGAGCTCAGCTGGGCTGAAACACAGGATGCCATCTTGACCAGCCATCGGGAAACTGTAATAACTGATGTTGATAATTATAAATAAGAGGAAATTTTAAATTAATTGCATAATTAAATCCTCATTGGTGGCCTTGAGCTGTTTTTGGAATCTATGTCAGTGAATCAAATAAGAAGAAATGATTGGATCACTAGAAGAGACTAAGTAGTCAAGAAGCTTGTGCACACCCAAAAGCTCAATGGATGTATAATAGCCTATTAGTGTCCAAGAGGTTCTATTACAATAGTTGACCTGAACAAAACCAAAAGTGGGCTTGTGAGATTGTGGCACGTTAGTGCAATAGAGAACTCATCATCTTACCTAAATCAAAGATCCTGAACCTAAATAAAAGGGCTATTTACCACTCAAAATCCAAACAGATTTTCTTTGAAATATACAAAGAGGAAAAAGTGGTCTTTTCCCAAGATCAGTGAGTAACAGCACTTCTATAGAGTACTTAGATTTCAATTCCCAAAGCAAGTTAGTGTATAGAATATATATATGTAAAGTTTCATCAATTGGAATTAAACATTAATGCAGAGGAAAATGCTAATACAGAGGAAAAGTGAATCACCCTACTTAGGACTAGACTCCAAAGTTCATATAATATTAGAAAGAACACCACTGCACTGCAGAAATAAAGTCTTCCTAAGCAAAATAGCTATTTTCCATAGTATGGCTCATTAGGAATAAACTGATTTTTGGCAATACAATCCTGCACATTTGAGTTCTTAAAAAAAGATAAAAATCTAGCATACAGTTGAACTTCTAACACTTATTAAAGAAAAAAAGTTATTTAAAAATTTTTGGTTGAAAATCTAACTCTATGCATTTTTTAAGTTATGAGGAAGAAATCATTCTCAGAAGAGTCTCATTCAAAGTTGAATACTCTCTTCAGTAACAAAATAATGTTGAAAAAGGGGGAGAGGTGCAATGTCAAGTACATCATATGAACAGATGTTGTACTCTAAAGAAAATATGAATGCAGGTTCAAGAGATAGAGATTGATAGCCCAATTAAGTTATAAGACTGCCCTGCAAATTAGCATTATTTCCAATAAAAAAAGATACTTCCCCAAGCTTATTATGAGTGGATAAACAGAGAGTGTATTTATTCAAATGCACCCCAATGGCATTCCTGTGGAAATGCATTCCATTTAATATTCACTATGACTCCAAAATTAAAATAAGAATACAAACCACCCACTAGGAGAAGAATTTAACATTACACAATTCTAATACCAGTGTTGAGACTCATCCTGTATTCCGGAGCACAAATCACATTTCAGTTTGGTGAAAATGTACACCGTGTACTCTAATTCTACCTTTCACCTCAAATTTTTCTTTGCTCATGTAACAAAAAGAAATTTAAACAAATTTATAACATAATTATTTTTTGAAAATAAAGTACAAATACATAATAAAAACAATCTCAATAACCAAACTGAAGCAAAATACTTTCTACTGAATTCCCAAAGCAATAGCACATTTTCAGTGCATATGTGCTATGTTATGTAATTAATTTCTAATAATGAAGTTAAATGTGGATAAAGGTTATGAAAACATAGATGTCAAAGTATACTTATATTAAAATCACAGAATGTAATTTATAATATTTTCAGATGCAGAATGCTTAAAGGACTATCTCCTTGGAGTTCCAGATAACATGAGCTATTCACATGAACTTATCAGGACTCCTTCCAGAAGCTGTATTTAAAGGAATAAAAGAGACTTGGAAAGAGATATTCAAGATTGAGAGATATGAACAAAATTAAGGAAGATTGGGATATAATAACAAGTGTGTTTAAATGATTTAGCAGAGCTTAAAGAACTGAAACCAAAGGTAACTAGCAGAATAGAGTCAACAAGAAACAACACTATTTGCACCTCAATTTCTCAGACAGGTCTCAGTACCTTAATACAGAAAGCACTAAATACTTTAGCAGGCAATGTGGGTGAGGTTGGGATTTAAAAAAAAAGGATTAACTGAAACACTTGTAAGAAGATTTAGACACCAATCATCTTCCCTAACTCTCAGTAAAGTGACTTTAGACGTCCTACTGTCCATATACACCCCATCACACAAAGATTAGAAACAAGTATACATGGCAGAGGGAAGAGGAATAAAGTGGTGAGGTAGTGAGGTGAAAGTAGCAAAAGCTCAGAATACGCCACCTCCAAAAATACCACTTTGATATATTGATTATTTTGAGCTGTAGGCACTTAAAAAAACAGCAATACAGGCGGAGGCTTTCTCTGAAGTCCCCTTATCCGCCTAAAGACAGATCCTTTCAAGTTCCTCTAAAAGGAACTCACTTGTCACAGATCCCTCCCAGGGATCATTAGGGAAGATTGACTCTTATCACAGGAGAGGAGACTAGAAGTCCACACCACCCCCAGACAAACTTTATCACAAAATTATCATACTTCCTATCTATTCTTCTAAGGGCACAATTATCTCTCTTCCAAAAGGTCTACATCCTTCCTCCCCTTCCCTGTTAAGATGGTATTTAAGCCTGAATTCTAAGCCACCTTGGAGAGTTACTCATTTTTCTGTAGGTGTCTTCCATGTATACATGAATATATGTTATATGTTATATAACATGTATATATGTTATTAACCTGTCTCTCATTTTCTTATTAACTTCTCTTTTTAATCTGTCTTTTATTATAGGGATGATTTTCTTTATTAATTTGTCTTTTATTATAGGGATTGCAGCCAAGAACTCAGAAGGATAGAGGGATAATTATTTTTCCTCCCCTACAGAAGACCTTCGGGACAGAAATTTCTTAAACATCCATTATGAGTTATGAGCTTATAACAAGAAAGCTGTATTGTTACTCATGATTCACAGATGAGAAAACGAAAGCTCAGGGAGGTTAAATAACTGGCCTGAGATTACATAGCTAGTATGTAGGAGTCCCAAACTGTGCTTCTTCTCCAGAATTACATTATTTTCTGATATTCCTTTCATGCACATGCTTTAGGGCGTGGCCTCATATTTCTTGATAAAGCAGAAACAAAACAGTGAGTTCATCAGGGCATTTAAAGGATATGAATACAATGATTATTTGGAAGCAGAAGGACTAGGTTTATGTGGAACAGTGTGTGTTTGTGATAGACGTTCACACGGACTGACCTGTTCTCTAAATATTTGTGGCTCAGAATCAGAAATGTAGGCAGTGGACCAGAGAATAAAGCTTGGACACTAGCTGGCAGGAGACTGCACATAGGAGTCAAATATGAATTTTAGGCAGGTACCAGAATCAAAACAATGATAAGCAGCTATATAGTTACCAGCTATCAGAACCACACATGGCAGAGAATCAAGGTGGAAAGGCAGGCAGATTAATAAAAGGCAACAGCAATCAAACACCATAAAGAAAATCTAATAATAAGAAATGACCCTATTTCTTCCAGCACCATCCTCCAGATCCCTATATGTGAGAGAAAGTCTTAATGGAAAGAAAATAACGTAAGAATTCTAAAACATGATTCTTGGCTCTGAAAAATAGTCGTCAGGTACAAAGAGGTATGGGGAGGAGTAGCATTAGATGGTGTTATTCACAAGATCTGTCTGGGGTCAAGTGAACTTTGAAATAGAATATGGAAAAAGTCAAATGCTTAGAGCTCATGTTATGGACAAAGAACAAATTACATTGATGTGCGATTCTGAGCAAAATTTCTCCTGAAGGGAGAGGACTGAATATTAAATTTTAGTTGAGTCTTCTCATTTGCAGGAATTATGAATTTTCTGTTTTTGAAGTTTCCATCAGGTTGTGTCAGCTCCTATCTTCCATCCTTTTGCGACTTTGTGTTTCTTAACTAAATTCCAAGATGGTACTGCAGTTGAGAGTCCCCCTAGGGTCACACTATAGTGGAGGAGGAACAGCTCCACAAGCAAATTGTAATGTCTACCAGAAGAAGATGATAGGATTGTAGGGAAGCTGATACAAACAGAAAACAAGAAGAAATGAATGCTACACTTTGGTTCTCTCCAGTTTTTCCATTCTTTTTCTCACTCTTTTGAAAGGTACCCTTCTAATTCTAAAAATGTGAGGAAGGGAATAAACTATTATTTTAGTTTTTTGTTTTATGCCAGGTACTCTAAAAACATTTCCAGTTTAATCCCCTAACATCCACTCTATCAAATAAATATTATGAATCAATTTTGACAGATAAGGAAATTGGCATTCAATTGTTCAATGATGTAGCTAGTAAGTAGCAGAGTTGGTATACAAGGTGGAGTCTACCTCATTTGTAAACAACTCTGACATACCATGTTAGGTTTTAGATGATTTCCTTTACTGTTCAAAATTTGTTTGTTTTTATGTTCTCCATAAACTTCAAAAATGTTTCCTTGCTCCTTTAACAAGGAAAAATAGCTTACACAACCCAAAACTGCAATTTTGCTGTTGCAATGGAACCCAACAAATGACGCCAGCCCTTTGAATTGTACAGAAAGGCAGTAACGATTTTTTAGAGAGAGAGAGAGAAAACCAAACACCTCTAGCATGTGAACAGAGCATAATAAGTGACATTTTTGCAAATTGACTGTTTGACAGTACCTGTGCAGAAAAGTACTGAAGTGTCCTTATTTGAGCATGAAGCCGAGAATTGCTTTTCCTTCTCACGCTCTCAAGGGACTCACTCAAACACCTAATAGTGCTTTTCAACCTTTAATGCATTCGTAATGGAATTCCCCAGTTAGTGTTTTCACTTGCCGGGGTAGAGCCTCCAGCTGAAGCCTCTACAAATATATATATATATATATATATATATATATATATATTTTTTTTTTTTTTTAATACTGTTCACATGAATTGGAAGAATCGTCAAAGGAAGCTGAAATATCTCAAATGGGAAATTCACAAGTAGTAGCAGTCAGGAAGTCACTAACAGAAGAGGGAACAGTAGCCACAAGTCAGATACAAGTCACATTAAAGAACTGAGATAAGAAGTATGAAATAAAATCAATTTTAGTTCCTCAGAGGAGGAAGAGAGGGTCTCTTTTAATCTTGGGATGAATTTAAAATCAATAAAAAATGTAGTAGACTCATAATCAGAAACTACATGGCCATGTAGGGAATTAGAAAAAAATTAAAAACCAATAGAAGAAGTGTATACCTCTGTACTTAAACAGTTTCTAAGTTCCAAGAAGTCTTAACTGATAGTGTTAGTGTCATCCACAATGATCATGTCCATAAATCTTTTTCAAACATCTTACCAAACACTGCACAGTTGTATGTGGCCATTCAAAGAGTATTTGATATAGTAAAGAAGAATGTATAGCTAGTAATTTCTAAGGCCTAACGTCTTAGATATAAAAGTCAAGGCCACAGGGAAAGTAAGACTTCTCCCCAGGAAGAGACCTCTCCTTAATTGTAATATCGATAAGATGAGGCTGAAACTGGGAAGGGATTGCGAGATTCTACAGTAAAAGAAGACTTCTTATTTCTCTCATAAATTTTGTTCAGAATAGCTTTTGGAATCAAACAGAAGTAATTTCTGCCAATAGTGATCATAATGGTCAGAATTTTTGAGTAATAAAATTCTTCTATTTTATCTAAGTAATAAAAAAGTTTCTATATGCCAGAATCTTTCATTTTCTTTGTCACTCTAGGAAATCAAAGGACCTCATTAGTTGAATGGGTTCCTAGAAAGGGTTTCCAAAATATGTTACATGGGAGTCTAGCTCCTCAACCAAGCAATTAAACCTCTTTTTCTTTTATAAGCAGATCAAAGTTGGATATTGAGGAAGAAAAAATGAGTGGAGTCAATTATATCTAATGTTTAGGGAAAAAAATGTAAAATTGCATACTGCTTGCTACATTTTATATTTGTCTCTTTCTAGGAAAAACTTTGTTTCTGTCCCTTGAGGTAAAAACAATACACCACTTAGTTCTATTTTTCATGAAGCTAGATGTTAGCCAGTTGCTAGACTTCAAGTGTGATATATTCATGGGAAGAAACAAGCTGGAGAATTTCAGCCTAAAGTAAAAACAGAACAGATGGAGTTGCTTTTTTACCTTGTTATAAACCATGAATTTTTTAGCCATTTATTTTTCAAAAGTCCAGTTCTCAGCAGGGAGCATCCATATGAGTGTGCGCAATTTACCTTCAGTTTTGAAACAAGACTGTCCATAAATCTGGCAAAAATATATTCTTGAGATATGCCCTGGCAACCAAGAGTTTGAAGTAATCCTTTAAAGTTCTCTTGTAGTGGAATAACATTAGAGACTGGGACAAAGACAAAGCTATGGGAGGAATAGCTCTTTAATGGTTATATGGGAAGACAATTGTAAAGTCTAGTCAATGATGCAGCATCATGGGGGGAGTTTGCTGACTTTCATCTTCCTCCAGTGGTCAGACCAATTGGCTAGGTAGTAAATTGAATCTAGCTAATACAGGACATGAAGCCACATTGACATAGGAACAATAAATAGGACTCAGCAAGTCCCATCAGTGTCACAGAGAACAATCCAGTCAGCAGCCTGGTCAAGTACTTGCTGGTCATTAAGATCTTCATCAAGCTGAGAAAACAACTACAAACATTGCCTAGGGAGGTCATCGAAAACACTTAGTGTGATACAAAACGCTTTCCATAATGAGTGTGCATCTTTTTACCCTGGAAAGATTTAGAACTATGCATATAGATATCGAAGAGAACCATACTAGAGTATTAAAATTTGGAATCTATGAATATTTGCTATTTTATGTTCTTAAAATATTTAAGAAAATTTGTCCTTTTGGAGTAACATTTCTATTTTGTGATTCAAATTTAAAATGTATAATTAAGTGATTACATTTGTGGTGTTAAACTTAGATTTAACTTCAATAATTTCATGTGGTAGAAGCTACTAATTGCCACCAAATGCCCATTTTTCCCTTTGCCTTTAGCAGTAAAAATCATGATTTTTATTTATTTATTTATTTTTGGTGAGGAAGATCAGCCTTGAGCTAACATCCAATGCCAATCCTCCTCTTGGCGCTGGGCTAACATTCATGCCCATCTTCCTCTACTTTATATGGGACGCCTCCACAACATGGCTTGACAAGCAGTGCATCAGTGAGGTCCCGGGATCCGAACCTGTGAACCCCGGGCTGCCGCAGCGGAGCGCACGTACTTAACCACTTCTCCACCGGGCCGGCCCCAAAATCGTGATTTTTAGTTGTAAGTCTAAAAGACCATAAAACTCTCCACTCTGCTCAAATTATTTGTGATCTTGGGAGTAAGTTTTAACTACTTCAGTGTAAGCATAGTGTTGTGTAAAACTTCCAGAAACTGTCTTTGGAGGCACAGGAATTTGCTGTTTTTCTTTATTTCTTTATTCTCTTTCCCAGTCCTTGGCTCTAGTGACTCTGGCTCAAGCAGCCATTGCAGACCGGGAAGATAAAGGTCAGACCTTAGTGATGGAAGAACGGGAAGCTGAGAGGAGTTAGTAAGGACTTCAGAGAGCGCAGTATGAGCTGCCTGCTTCCTATATCCGGGCTTCCTTTATAGGAAGCAGACTGCCATTCTTACCCAAGTTATTATTATTTTGGGATTTTCTGTTCCATGAAGCTAAGCCATGTGCTTAGCTTATAAGTCAAAGCATTTCAAAGGTCTTAAAAATCACTGCAATAACAACTTTTACTTTCTTAGCTTCATAAGGGTTAAGTACAGATGAAAAAACATCTTTTAGTCAAAATAAGTTCAAAGGAAATTATATGCATACATCAATTATTTCTAAAGGTAATTGACTAGTCAAGTTTGTAAAAGGATTCACATATTAATCAAAGTCCACATCCTCTCTTAAAGTCATGGTCAAAAGTTGCTAGAAGGTGCTAGATGTATAAATACATAATATGGTTTTGTAGATTGAATCTAGAAAATAAACTGAACTTCTAATACTTTAATGTGCTAGTCTTTTTTGGAAAACAACAACAACAACAAAAATATCTATACACATAAAAGCCTTTTTTACTGAAAATACTAGCTGATAAGCATTTTCTAAAATAAACAAAGGTCACATAATCACAGTGAATTCTTGGACTAATCACATTATTTTGATAATTTGGGTTTTAAAGCAGCTATTTTCTCTGATTTTTTTTTTTTTTTTTTTGTGAAGAAGATCAGCCCTGAGCTAACATCTGATGCCAATCCTTCTCTTTTTTTGCTGAGAAAGATTGGCCCTGGGCTAACATCCATGCCCATCTTCCTCTACTTTATATGGGACGCCGCCACAGCATGGCCTGACAAGCGGTGCATCGGTGTGCGCCCAGGATCCAAACCTGCGAACCCTGGGCTGCCGAAGCAGAGGGCACGCATTTAACAGCCACCAGGCCGGCCCCTATTTTCCCTGATTTTAAAAGAGTGCAGCATAATAGAATTATACATTTTATTTCATTTTTTAAATAAAACCTGTTTTTCTCCTTAAAAGATTAGTTAATACGAAATTCCTAAACATTTTATACTGTTTTACTAATATATTAAGCTAACTTGACTCCCCACTTAGAATTATAAAAATGCAAAAGTATGTGTTCAATACGACTAGATTAGATTTCTAACAACCATTTTTATATTAATAGAATTTGAATGAATATTAAATCAAGTGAATTATCTTTGAATACTTGGATTGTTTTTAACTAAGGTAGAAGACTGAATTATGGTTATCAAACACAGTTTTAATACGCATTCCATTGATTCTTATTTTTATATGTTGTAGAGCAGCTGTGTCTTGGGCCATGTTTGCAAATGTCTTCATTTTTGCCTTTTTAAGAAGTTGTGAAAGGCATGTGCATGGCTGTAAGGCATAATATTACTAGTACTCAGCTTTGCTGGTGTGTCAGACAGAACTAAACCCTGCTTCACTCCGTAAAGCATAAGTTAGTTGCCAAAAGTCATGTTAATATAGGTGTTTGAAAATATGTAAGGATCAGTATTGTCAATAAGGAAAACTGTGTACGCAAAGAAAGAGAATGTGTTCTTGTTTACTAAGGGTAAAAGAGAGTAGTTTTATCCCAAAGTAAAGCGAATGGTGTTTTCAGAATGTGAAATAGAATCATGAATGATAAAATCTGAATGAATATAGAAAGTTGTAGATTTGTGGAAAGAGAATTTAATTATTTTAGATTATAATCTCTGCAAATAATGAATCTGAGGGGAAAAAAAAAAGCAGAGGAATTTGTTAAAATTTTGCCAAGACTGGGTCAGTTTTGGTAGTTAGTCCATTCGGATTGGAAATATTAAAGAAGCTTGTGAACCTTTTACTGCCAAATATTAACAATGCAAAACCAGATGTTGTTTCTTTCTATTAAGAAAATAAATTAATCTTGGAGCATTCAGTCTGATTTTAACAAGAAGTTATTCTTTACCTACTCAAATAGCAGGGATTCTGTGGCTCATCAAAATAACTTTCCATACTTTGTGACGAATTTGTCATTCCCTGGATTATTCTTTCACTTCTGAAAGAGTTAAGATACCTTAAAATTGGGTCTTTATTTTCTATGTTTATGTAACATATTGCACTGTCTCTTGATCAGCAGGTAGTGAAGCTATAAACTTTCATTGTTCTTAGATATTGATGCTCCCATCTTAATCAAGTGAATAAATCTCCTCCAATAACTCTTTTGATGTTGTCTTTCCAAGATTAGGTCTTAAAATTTAGAAAATACAATTTTCAAGGTGATTTTTATACCTAATACTATCTTTATGATGTCTCAGATAACCACAGAAAAATCACAAATGTTTGTCCTGTTTCTGATTACTCTATTAAAAAAAGTAATGCTAAAAATAATTATACTAGTTTGATATACTCCACATTTCTTACACAGTTCGACACCATTGTGAGAGCTTTAGGACAAGACTTGTCAAATAAAAGCCTTTCCTCAGATAATTTTGTTCAGCTAAAATGTATATTTATAAATCTCCAGAGTATACAATCTCTGAAATACATACATTACACATACATACACATACACACTCATTTGAGATACATATATATATATACAGAGATATGCATATTCCAGAGACAGCACACTCTGGAGATTTATAAATACCCTTACTATGTACTCTTAAACTCAGGGAAACATTATTACAAATTCTTATGTATAGTTATATAACATATTGGAATAGAAGATTTTATTATACTCCATTCTGATATGTTTTGTCCTCTAATAAACATACCACAGCTATGCCGTTCTGTACCTAACTGAAAAGTTTTGCTTTCTTTTAATGCTTGCCTTTTAAAAACTCTGTTATAAAAAACAGGCTGGAAATCAGACCTTCAACAAAGAAGGATAGCTTGAGGACCTCAGCAGAAAGAATAGGAAAGAAGAATGCTAGAAATTAAATAGAAACAACCCAGAGCTAACTGTTAGATTGTATTTTTCATTTCACTCCTGAAGAGGAGGGAGATCAAGGTTTGGAATCAGCTGGAATCAGGCTGATATCTTTCTTCTGCCCTTGTTAATGAATGTGAACTTGGCCATTCTCTCAACAATCCTCAACTCGACCAGTTTCACTTTCCTTAGGTATCATGTGAGGAAAATAACATCCTAGGTAACCTATGTTAAATAGTTAGTTCAATACTGTGATATGTGCATGTGATAAGAATTAAATAAATTATAAATCTGATCCTAAAAACAAAATTCATAACGGGGAAGCATTAGGATTATACCTCAGCTACTCTGACACATCTAATACTATTTACACTTCATTACAGAGAAACTTTGAGTGGTCAAAAGCCAGAAGAACAAACCTGATTGTTAATATTAAAGTATTAATACTTTGGTATCTTTGTGGTAGTGTGTCTTTACTTTCTAATTTTTCATGTGAGAACTTTAAAAGTCAGCATACGATATGTCTTCAACCTTATGTCGAAGATGTAAATACAAGAGTTTTTAAACTCGGATGCATGCCAGAATCAGTTGTGGAGTTTCAAAAGCAGACATGGACCATCCTACACCAGATCTGTGAATCAGAATGTCTGGAGTAGATTATTTTTACAAATCTCCACCAAAGAATTTGATGAGTAGTAAAAGTTGAAAGACTGACCACGTTTACTGAAGATTTCATACAAAGAACTCTGTCAATTTACTCATTTTCTGGCTTTACTGAACAAATATGTTTGTGAAGACATAAAATCAGGAGAGAATATTTTACCTAGATGAGCCAAAGACGGCACTTTTCCCTAAGACAGATAGTGAAGTGATGCCCTGGAACCCAAGAATTGCATGAGAATCCACATGGCTTGCCCTCAGCAGCATTGGGTGGTGGCTTTATTTTCAGCCTACCTTGGCCAGGGCATATTTCCTTAGTGACAACAGTATGGTCTTCATCAAAGTGTGAGCCTTAGGAAATACATGTACATATAAAAGGAAGGCAACTCTCAGCAATCAGTCTCTTCTTTGGAGGCAAGTATAGCAAATTCAGCTAGCCAATACAATTCCAAAATGGTGGTAATTAAGAGATCACTTCAAAGTCATCAGAAAAAAGGCACCTTGTAGGACTAGTTGAAAACTGAAGATTGAATTTTAATAATTACCATGTATTAAGTGCCACCCTCTTTGCATATTTTTAAATTCTTAACAAAATCCACTGGCCAAGTATTATTCCCACATGCTGGCTCAAAAAAGAACCCTAACGGGGTCAGCCCAGTGGCATAGTGGTGGGGTTCACGTTCTCTGCTTCTGTGGCCCAGAGTTCGCAGGTTTGGTCCCAGGCGTGGACCTGCACACTGCTCACGAGGCCGTGCTGTGGCGGCGTGCCACATACAAAATAGACGAAGATTGGCACAGATGTTAGCCCACGGCTAACCTTCCTCACCAGAAAAAAAAAAAAAAAGAACCCTAAGAAATTTGTGCAAGTTCACACAATTAGCAACTGGTAAATTCAGGATTTAAATTTAAATTAAATTTAGCTTTTTTCAAGTTCAAAATTCTGTCTTCAACAATCCACATAGTTTTAAAGAAATCTAAACTACTCCCTAGTAATCCTCCCATGTGTTATATTTATAGAGTAGATGCTTACAAAGTAATGAATTCTTAAGAGGCTAAGAAAAGAAAGTTATCACATTCCTTTGATACTGCTAGGGAAAAAAATATAGAAACTGGTGGCAATAATTTCTTATAGTTGGAATCAGGTATAACATTTTTGTTTCTATTTTTCAGTCTCAAGAGCAATGCAGAGAATATTCTACAAGCAATGTTCTGGTAGTGATTGGTTTTTACTACTTTAGAACCCATTTTGCTTAAAAAAAAAAAAAGTCCTTTCTCAAAGACTCCAAGTCTCCAAATGCTCTTTTGAAAATAATTAAACCTCAAAATTCAGTTCCATAGAATATTATTAAGTTCATCTGCAAAATCAAAATGACCCTGGCATAATTTTTATGATGTTTTATGAAAAGCCAAAATTCTGGTTTTTACTATCACTTCTAGGGATATATTTCAAAAGATCCTCTATTGGCTCATTACTAATGTCTGTAAAAATGAAGAATGAAAATCTCATTGAGAAATCACCATAATCAACCGAGAATCTAATTTTACATGTTTGAAAAGGTTAGCTATAAAAGCACATAATATAATAGAAGCTTATATTACACATGCCCTAATTGTAAAATTTAGTGATATTTCATTTATCATTCTCTACTATCTAGTGTTACAGTACTTGAATAACAACTGTTTCTGTTTCCCATTAGGAGCAGGATAGCTGCAATAATAGCAAAGCTGTACATTTTAAGTGCAATATAAGACTTCAAGCTGAACCCCATTTTAAGGAGTAGCTTAAATGTCAGTATCACACAGAACCCCTTGAATAATGGAAGAGGCAAGATGTGTCAATAGAAAGCGACATTCCTCTCTATGCACACTGAATTGAGAGATATAAAGACCTGTACCACTCCCAGTAGACAGAAGTGCTGAGGCATTCAAGTGTCAAAGATACTTAGCTGTTTGAGGTAAATACCGTGAGTTTTCAGGTCTCAGTAAGTTGTTTTCCAACTGTACATGGTTCAAAGTAAAATTTATGAAATGATCATGAAGAAATAGGGCATGGTGGACTACAGTAGCTATTGTCTTTGGCTGCCCAGCATAATTTATTATCTGACTTGTTCTAATAACTGTATTTTCTTTCCTCTGGGGAAAGAAATCCTAGAAGGATGAATTGTGCCATCTCCCACTCCTACCCAATCATGTACATCATTGTACTTTATTTTCACTGTGTACAGATATTGGCATATGGCATCTTGGAATCCTTGCCTAGAATTTTCTAAATTAGAAGATAATAGACAAATTTCTCTTGCTCCTTGAAGCTAACTTTAAAAGTGTGTGTCTGGGGAGAACTACTCAAAGATAAAACTTCTCTGGAATAGTTGACAATGTTGAACTTCACCCAGAGTCCCCGTAATCTTGGAAAATAGTGAAGGTTAAGAAACTTCCTCACCCTTTTGTGTTCTAGGGAATGGTTTACTGCAAAGAACCACCCTTCTCTGTGATGTAGATACAAAATCACAGACACCCTCCTTATTTACCTATGCCAAGGTCAGACACAGATCCTCCAAATTCATATTCTCTGCCTCACATATGATTAGCTGAACTGTTCTAACCCCACTGATCAATGGGAGCAAAATGTCTGTTAATCAAACTTTGATTAAGTTTCTCTCCTTCCCCCACCCCCCTGAACTTTGACCCATCTTTAGCCTGTTCCAGCATACAACCCCTATTGAGAGTAGCAGGCCTCAGGGCAAGACTCTTTTGACCTACTATCCAATCATGCCACCCTTTCATCTCACTTCCAACATTGTTCACTCCTCTCTGTAAAAGAAAAATCCCTCCTACCTAACCCTTGTGAGGCTTGACGAACTTATGGTCAGAACATTCTCCCTATTGCAACAGTCCCTTTCCTCTCCTTGCAAAACTCTTTTCGAATAAAGTCTCTCCTTCCTAAGTCCAGATTTCTTTTTTATTTGACAGAGAGAATGAGGACCACAGTCAAGGAAGAGCAGAAGCAAGGAATGATGAGAAGTAAAAGGAGGGGTTGTCTTGGTGGTGCTGAATCCATGGTTCAATTCCTGAAGCCCTAGCTCCTGAAGTTCGTTAATCGTATAATCCACAATTTAGACGTTAGCATAGACTCATGGTCCAATAGCTTTCACCTCCAACAGTCACCCTCTCCTCTTCGCAGCTCTCTGCTTTCTCTGGTGGTACTGACAATATTTTATATTTGACACTTTCCAGAATTCTAATATCATGGGTCAAAATTCCTTTTGTTCTAGCACAGAAAATATGAGAGTCAGGGGAAAAGTGCTAATAGTGGTCATAGATCCCTAGAAAGGAATTTCTCTTCCAATGTACTTTCCACATCCGTATTAAAATTTAGAGATGCTTCTATGTTCAAAAACTCATCTACAAAAATGCAAATATATATGGATATGAATGATAAGATATGTGAAGCAGTATCATAGAGAAAGAAGGACATGTCCTTTGTAGCAATGCAAATTTGAGTTTAAATCCCAGCTCCGTGTTCTTTTCTAAGATAACTTCTGCATCTGTAAGAAGAGAATACGTTTCCATTCTTATATCATTCTTGTGATGATTAACTGAGATAATGTTGAAATGGTTTGCATGGAACTTGGCCCATAATAAGCACTGAATAAATAATATTTCTATTATCATTAACTTCCTTTGTAAATTGAAGAATAGCATTCAGAAGTAAGAGCGTATATTATTATTTCCTTGAAATGGATGCACTTCCTAATCTCTGTTCCTTCCATAGAGATAATAGAAGTTATAGAGAAGACAAATGGAGAACTTTCTTTTTTCTATTTATCATACATTTAAACCTTGGCATCACCTTTCATTTTTCTCTCATTAACCCCCTCTGCCTGATCTCACTATTTATTAGATCTAGTGAGGTTTATATCCAAAATTTTTCTTTAATATTCCACACTTTTGGTTCAGTCTCACATTATCTAACTGTCCCTCATTTGAGTTTTTCAATAGCCTGCTACTTGGTCCTTTACAAATCAGATTTTTCTTCTACCCACTCTTTTGAAAGTACTCTCCTCTTAATAAGTAATCTGCAAGCATTCCCCTACTATCTTAACAAAATTATTGTAGAAATCTTGACAACAGGATTCTGTTTCAGATAAGAGTAAAATTCTGGATTTTGGATGAGATATGAAAACTGGATTAGATTTCAGACCATTGTCTCTCACAAGGTAGGTGAGAGGGGAGGATTATGCTCTATGTTTGGGAAAAAGTTTGCCTACTGATGTCGTATAGTCAAAGAGGTGGACTCCGGCAGGTGCTGTTACCTCCCTTCCCAATGTACATTCTCCTTTGCTTCCACACTAGTATTACTTTGATTTGACTGGGGAGTGGCAATGTTTCCAGCTTAAAATTTAAATTTCCCAGTTTCTCTTGCAGCTAAGAGTTTCCACATGACACAATTCTGGACAATGAACCTGAAGAGGAAGTCTGCTAGAGAGAGTTTTGTTTTCCTTGTGCAGGCACTACTCTTTCCATCTTGTTGCTTCCTTCTTCCTCTGAATGCCTGAAATGTGGTTGAAGTGTTTTGAAATATAGGAACTATCTTGTGACCATGGAGACAAAGGCCACACATTAAGGATAGCAGAGTAGAAAGAGAGGAGTCAGGACATTTGTGATATAATGGTGCCACCGTACCGGGCCTCAGCTGCCCGCCTCTAGTCTTCATTCACCTGTTAAAAAATAAACCTTTATTTGATTAAGTCATTGTTTCTGGAGGTATTCTGTTCATACATTTTATCCATAACTTCACCCACTCTGCTCCCACTCCCACCACTGGATTTATTTTTTAGAAAATCAGAAATGGTTTATCTTGAAAGTGCAAATTGCAATAAAGTATTATTTTACATAGAGTAATGAATGTATAGAGTAATGTATGTATCAGCGTAGCAAGGAACACTTAAAGCAGCTAACCCAAGAGTCATTTGCTGTCACTTAAGAGAGGACAGAAGTCTATATAAGATGACCCCAGCCGCCCCAGAGAAGCTTCCATATGGTACAGGCAAAAATCAAAGCAAGGATGGTTATAATGGAAGATTTGCACACTGTCTATCCAAAGGTTTAGGGATAATAAAGACTCAAGAAAAGTGGAAAATTACAAAAGAAGTGATGTTCAGAACAGATTAAAAATATCTCCCTAATTTGTCTGCAGCAGTCTGCAAATCAATAGTGTTTTGTTAACAATTCACAACTAATTAACTAAATGCCACATTTTTCCATCTAAAGTGATAATTACTTTGCGCTGTGTTTAACCCACAATCTTGAAAAGAGTCTCATAATCCAGTCTGATGCCAAAATCCTTAGGCTTCTTTCCGTTTTTCGATGTTATAAACATATGCAACGACAGAGGAGAAGAAAGGTCACTTGTATTTTACATTCTCCTTTCTGCTCGACTACTTTTCTATTTTTAATATCTTTCTTAATATGGCATTTTCCAACTTCTTCTCTGGAGATATCCAATGTTATTAAATTTGATGTGTATATTTCTCCATGATTATATATATTCAAGTATATAAGTACAAATCTATATATGGTTTGTTTCATTTTTTAACTAAACAAAATCATTCTATACATCGTAGTCTGTGACTTACTTTTTAAAAATGTTATGATCATCCCAAGGTCAGCAAATGTTTATATTTTCCAATTTCAGCATGCATACATGTCCATATGTAATTTTGCACGAGAGTATATAAAACATACTAGATTGTTTTTCTTAATGTAATCTTTTAGCTGTTTTCCTTTCCTCTTCCTCCTCCCTCTCTCCCTCTGTCTCCTCCTCCTCTGTCTTCTTCACTTGCATCTTATTTAATTGAACTACTCCTCCCTAGGGTTAGCAACATCAAGTTTGGAATCAGAATGCTTAAATTCAAATCTTGGGTCCACCAGGTATGTAGCCTAGAGCAAGATACCATTTCCTCTCTTGTAAAATGAGGATAAAACTAGTCCCCACATTACAAGGTTATTGTATTAAGAGTATTCATATGCAAAAGGGATTGAATACATTGTCTGGCAAAAAGAAAATTTAAGCAACATGAGATGATATTAACTGTCCCCTGCTCACCTTTCCAGCTTTTGGTACATTTTTCACCTGTATCACAGTGTTCCAGCCACACTGGCCTTCTCTCTGCTCCTTAAATAGGCCAAGTTTTTTCTTAGGGCCTTAGCACTGGTTTCTCACTCTTGGTATTTTATTATCTATTTATTTATGCATCTTTTTTTTCTCTCATCTTTCCCACTAAAATATAAGCTCTAAGAGAGTGGGATTCTGGGTTATCTTGTTCTACACTGTCTCTATTCTCTAATGTCATGTATGAGGCAGAGTCTCTCCTTTATCATGTATTTGTTGAATGAATGAATAATTTGGTTTTATATTTAGCCTCAGAGTAACGCATAAAAATAGGTATTATTTCCTCAATTTTATAAATAATGAAAGTGAGACTAAACGCTTTTTTGAAAGTTATAGTAAGCTGCTGAATTGGGCTTGAATCCAATTTTCCTTTCTATATGTTATATTCTTTCCACTGTTTCTTAAATGTTATTTATCTTTTTCCACTCATTCAGCCTCTTCAGTGAGATTGTAAATCTCTTTAAATCATGCATTTTACTGTCTCTAGTTTATGTAACAATGCTTAGCTCACAGTAAGTACACAATAAGCATTTGTTGTTAGTAATGATTCTCTCTCCTTCATGGGTTTATGCTTTTATGTATGACATACATAAAATGACTTTTTCTAAGTTTATTATAAAATCTTACTTGTTAGTGTAGGTGCTTGTAGTTAAAATTAATTTGGCACCAGGTGTGCAAGGGATGGTGATGGCATTCTTAGGAGACTGATGGTTTCTGAACCTCAACCTGCAGAGCAGATCAATAGTGAGTCTCAGGCAAGGAAATGAGAGGCAGAAGACAATGCAAAGAGAATGTAGTTAATGCTACAGCAATTGAGGAGCAGGAGACAGCGGCTGCTTCAGAAGTAAGGGAAATTAGAAGAGGTGCTGTGCTGGGCCTATGGTGACCAAGGGAACTTAATTGGGATATTTCAGCCAGAAATAGATGAGGCTAGAAACAGAGTAAGGAGAATAAAAAAAAAAATCTGGAAAGCTAGACTCAGATAGCTGTACGAGGTGAAACTAAACCAAGAGATTTCTGAAACTTTTCTCCCAAGATATACAAGAATGGAGCTAACTAACTATAGATAGCTGCGCTCTTTTAAATCATCAGGCTGGCAAAACTATGGTTTGTGTAATACTTGATTGAAAGTTAATCCATTCTTATATTTATAACTGGAGAGAAAAGAAGGGGAAGTATGTAGAATATGAGGCAACAGAGGTGAAACATTCTTTGATCGTATATTTTAACATTTAAAGATCTGGCATATCTGTTCCCTTCTCTCCATTCCTACTGCAATGAGTGTAGTCCAAATCCTTATCATTTATCTCCTGCTTCCCACTAACTGGTCCCCCTGACTCTAGACGCCAACACATAGTCTCTGGAATTATCCTCTTAAGTGCAAACTGACCACAGCACTCTACTATCAAAACACACTACAGGCTCCTGGTGAAGATCAGGCGGTTCTTAGCTCTCAATACATGTATCTTGGGCCACTCACACATTCACAGTTGCCCTCTAACTTTAAAATACGTCGGATCTCTCAGGAGCTTATAAAAATGCAAATCTTTGGGTCTCAAATTCAAAGATTAAAATTCTGTAGTTCTGAGATGGGACCTAGCAAATTAATTTTTAACATATGCCCCAGGAAGTGAGATAAAATGCCATATAGCCATGCAGAACTACCAGGTTCCTTATTTCATGGCTATTTGCCTAGAGCTTCCTCCCTTCGCATCTAATCTTTTTGTCTTGGAAAAATACTATCAATTCTTCAGAATCCTGCTCAGGTGTTGCTAAGGTATTGCTCTCCTCACCAACTTTCCTTTATTCCTCCTTCTCGCTACCAGATGGTTAATCAATTTCTCCTCTGTATTAATTCTGTGCCTTGTAGATACTTATCTTAATGCCTTCATATTGTCTCCTTATTGTTATCTTCACAACTAAAGTGTAAACTCCAGAAAAATTGATATGATGTCTTAATCAAGTTTTGTATTCCCA
Source organism: Diceros bicornis minor (assembly GCF_020826845.1). Classification (NCBI taxonomy): domain Eukaryota; kingdom Metazoa; phylum Chordata; class Mammalia; order Perissodactyla; family Rhinocerotidae; genus Diceros; species Diceros bicornis. The sequence goes on along the minus strand of NC_080745.1, from coordinate 49,662,722 downwards.
GTGGTTAGCACAGTGCTTGGCACATGTTAAATGAATAATAAATGATTATTGAACCTCAGAATTTCTCATGCTGACCTTAAGAGTAGAGTGTAAGTCTTGCTTCTATATTTTTTTTCATCCTCATCACATATATCAGTTTTTACATAGGGTTCTCCTAATCCAAGTCTTAATTTGTAGGGAAGGGAGAAGGCTTGGATGGTTGGAAAGGTAAAGTTGCCGTTATCTATCTGTACTCCGTGATTTTTCAATCTAGAAAAACATAAGTCTAGATCCTCATCACCAATAAATGCATCTAGCTGGAGAAAAATCACTTATGATAAACTGATTTATAATGTAAATAAATTATTAACTTACACTGTGGACACTTCAGTTCAAAAAAGGGAGTTAACTTGGGAATTAAAAAAAAAAAACAGAGAGAAGGCTGCTTGATGAGTTGTGAGATCACAAAAACGAAGGTGCCTTTAAAATAAAAAGATAGACTTCTAACCCTTGCTGTTTTTCCAAAATCTCTACCACTCCTTTTAGTTATTGTCTCGAAACTGTGGAGTTATAAATGATAACTCAGTACCTTCAAATTGAGAAGTTGTAGCCACATTCTAAAGTGGCTTGCTTTAAGAAAATCCTTCTTATCTCTCTCTCTTATCCCAGGTCAAGATCATAGGCCACTTATCAAGGGAACTACACATATATTCCAAAGCTCTCTTCTGTTCTTTATCTGCTAAAAGCATATTTAGGATAAAGTGAAGGGAAGGAAGGAGATATTTCCCTTGATCCTAAGTATAAAACCCATTTGCCTGTGCATAAAATGAAAATCTTTACATATTACCCAGATTTTCAACTTATGTCACTACATTTTCCCCTCCCAGTTCTATCTAGTTGGGTCACACAAATATAATTCAAATAATTTGAAACAGTTTTTATGGATACTAAAAAGAGAAATGACATTTTGCGGGTTTAAATTGTTTTTTAAGGAAGTACAAATTTAAATTGTGAAAGTTGACCTAATTAAACTGCAATAAAAACAGAACTCTCAGTGATATGGGAGGTCTTCTTTCCCCTCTAGTAGTGAAATTATTTAACAATGTCATTGTTTAGTGATAATAGCAGTTAGTTAAAAAGCATTTTTGTACTATCATTTGGAATAATTTTACTGACACTAAGTATCTTATATCGTTAGACATTTTCCATCTTACGCTGTCCATTACATTATTTGCTGTGTCAAATGCACAACTCATGGCTCAAATCAGCCCTTTTAAATATTCAACAAATCAATATTTATTAAACCTAAGATTTTTGCATGTCCTATTTGAGCCACTTGGAGATTTGAGAGAATAGTGAGGCTATAAGACACTGATTTCTTTTTCTTCAATCCAAATAAAGCATATTGGAAATATGCAGACTGACTTAAAAAATAATTTCTATAAAGTTACTGGTTTGATGAGTAGTTCAAAGAGGCTGCACCTTATATAACATGAATATTACAGACTAAGTTAGAAATAAAATACGATTACATTGGGTATCTCACGTTCAAAATTTTTAGATGAGTTATTCTTTGAGATATTAAATGGAAATCAAATCATTTCCTTGTTACATAAAAATTTATGTGAGAAAGTATTGATATTTGGGTTTTTAAAAAAATTGGAACAATATATACCAAAATGTAAAGAATGCTTGACCTTATACCCAGTAAGTCATTTTTAACATAGAGCTGGAATTCTGTAATAAATGGCCATTGCTCTGCCCTAAAGTTTACAGGTTGAAGGTTAATATCTTTTTTAGTAGAATAACAAAGTAGAAACACTTTCAAAATATTTTTTAATTGACTAAACTGTGAGTTGATATTAAATTGACTGCAAAATCTGGACTAGAAAAATAATTTTTGCATGTGAGTGAAGTGAATGTAAAAAATATAGCCAATTATTAACTAATCAGTATTCTGCAGCAATACTTTCCAAAGGTAAGAGAAAATTTAAAAATATGAATAAATACAGTACATGGAAGTTTCTGTTTTTATTCTAATGATTGTGTATAGGTGCTAGGACATCACAACATTTGGAAACAAATAAATATGTAGACATAAATTCAGTAGACATATTTTTAAACTCCAAAACATATTTTTTATTAACTGGTCTTAAAAAAAAAAGTAAGAAAAGCAATGGTTATTTCCAAATACCCGTAGGCTTTTTCTTAACAAGGACATAATTCTAATGCACACCTTTTGGATCCCTTTGATAATCAGATGGCTAATAAACTTGCTTTTTCTCACGCATATATAAAGAAAAATAGCAAGTTGTTCCTTATGAGAACATTTTAGAATATTATTGGAAGCAAAGTACTTTAAAGTACACTTGCAAAGTACTTTAATAATCTCACATTATTTGGGAATCTCAATGTGCTTTTGAGGTAAGTCTCTTACTTTTTCATTTTAGACTTCCATTTAAGTAAGAACAATAAAATATCATTATTTCTACATAAAGTATAATATATTATACATATACCACACACATATATCTTATATACATTCAATTTAATACTTTTACATGTTTTCTTAATAGAATTTTATTTTATGATCACAGCTTTGTCAAAACCACATGGAATAGAATAATGAGAAGCTGACAATACTGATAGCTAATATTTATTAGGTATTTTGTATGTTTTGTAAAATATATAATAAACTTGCAGGCATTATATTCATATGATCCTTCATACCTGCTCCTTAAGGTAGGTATATAATTTTTCCCATTTTACAGATATGGATATTGAGGCACAAAGAAAGAAAGTTTCCCACTTTCTGGGTTAACACTGGGTTAACCCCCTACAGTGCCAGTTTGGCAACTAATTATCATTTTGACCTGTGAAAGTCACTTCCACTCTCTGAGTTTCAGATTCTTCATGGGAAAACAGGTAGGAGTGTTGCAACTTTTATGATACAATACAAACACTCGGTCTAGACGAATAGTAGTGGTCTTGGTAGTGGGAGTAGTGGCACTAATAATAATGGTTTCCATTTACTGAGCACCTACTGTGTACCAGAAGCACTGTGGACATTAATTCCTTTAATCTTCACAATAATTCTCCAAGACAAATATTGTATCTCTGATTATGTAATTGGGTAAATTAAGTATCAGAAAGATTAAGTAATGTTCCCAAGATCATGCAACTAGGAAATGGAACGCCTGAGATTAAAATCCTACTGTATCTGACTCAAAGAAATTTGCTGATTTTTCTTTTTTCTTCTAGTGGTGGGAACAATTAAGATCTAGTCTCTCAGCAAGTTTAATGTTTATAATACAGTTTTGCTGTCTAAAATCACTGTATTGCGTATTAGATCTCCAGGATTTATTTCTCTACAAGCTGCAAGTATGTATCCTTAAACATCTCTCCTTTTCCCCCATCCCCTAGTCTCTGGTAACCACCATTCCTCTCTGTGTTTTTGAGTTGAGTTTTTTTTTTTAATTCCACATATAAGATCTATCATACGATATTTGCCTTTCTCTGTCTGACTCTGTCACTTAGCATAATGTCCTCAAGGTCCATCCATGTTGTTGCAGATGGCAGGCTTTCCTTTTTTCTCATGGCTGAATAATGTTCAGTTGTACATATATAAACCTCATCTTCTTTATTCACTCATCTGTTGATGGACACTTAGATTGTTTCCACATCTTGATTATTGTGAATGATGCTGCAATAAACATGGGAGTGCCCATATCTCTTCAGTAACCTTTTCATTTCCTTTGGATATATACTCAGAAGTAGGATTGCTGGATAGTATGGTAGCTCTATTTTTAATTTTTGAGGAACCTCCATACTATTCTCCATAGTGGCTGAACCAGTTTACAATCCCACCAACAGTGTACAACAATTCCCTTTTCTTACATCCTCGCCAACACTTGTTGTCTCTTGTCTTTTTGATGATAGCCATTTTTACAAGTGTGAGGTGATATCTCATTGTGGTTTTTATTTGCATACCCTTGATGATTAGTGATGTTGAGCACCTTTTCATGTACTATTGGCCATTTGGATGCCTTCTTTGCAAAATGTCTATTCAGTTTCTCTGCCCATTTTTTAATTCGATTTTTTGGGGCTTTTTGCTATTGAGTTGTACGAGTTCTTTATAAATTTTGGATGTTAACCCCTTATCCAGTACATAGTTTGAAAATATTTTCTCCTATTCCATAGATTGCCTTTTTATTTTCTTGATTGTTTCTTTTGTTCTACAGAAGATTTTAAATTTGATTTAGTCCCGCTTGTTGATTTTTTCTTTTGTTGTTTGTGCTTTTGGCGTCATATCCAAAAAATCATTGCTAAGACCAATGTTGAGGAGCTTCTTCCCTATGTTTTCTTCTAGAAGTTTTATGGTTTCAGGTTTTATGTTTAAGTTTTCAACCATTTCGAGTTAAAAGTTACAAACGGTGTAAGATAGGGGTCCAATTTCATTTTTCTGCAGGTGGTTATCCAGCTCTCCCAACACCATTTGTTGAAGAGACCATCCCGTCCTCATTGGATGTTCTTGGTTCCCTTATCAAATATTATTTGACTGTGTATGCAGTGGTTTAATTCTGGGCTCTCTATTCTATTCCATTGATCTATGTGTCTATTTTTTTGCCAGTACCATACTGTTTAACTACTATAGCTTTACAGTATAATTTGAAATCACCAAATGTGATGCCTCTGGTTTTGTTCTTCTTTCTCACAATTGCTTTGGCTATTTGGGGTCTTTGGTAGTTCCATACAAATTTTAGGATTGTTTTTTCTACTTCTGTGAAAAATGTCATAGAATTTTGATAGGAATTACATTAAATCTATAGATAGCTTTGGACATTTTAACAATATTAACTCTTCCAATCCGTGAACATGAGATGTCCTTCCATTTGTGTCTTCTTTGATTTCTTTCAGCAAAGTCTTATAGATTTCATTGTACAGATTTTTCACTTCCTTGGTTAAATTTATTCCTAGGTATTTGATTATTTTTGATGCCATTGTGAATGGGATAGTTTTCTTTATTTCTTTTTCAGATTATTTTACTGTTTGCGTAGAAGTGCAACTAATTTCTATGTATTGATTTTATATCTGGAAACTTTAGTGAATTGATTGATTAGGTCCAACAGTTTTTCAGTTGAGTCTTTGGGATTTTCAATACAGTCATGTGTCACTTAATGATGGGGATATATTCTTAGAAATGGGTCATTAGGCAGTTTTCTCACTGTGGGAACATCATAGAGTGTACTTACACAAATGTAGATGACATAGCCTACTACACACCTAGGCTATATGGTACTAATCTTATAAGACCACTGTCACATATGCAGTCCATCATTGACCAAAACATCTTTATGTGGTGCGTGACCATATATAAGATCATATATCTGCAAGTAATGACAATTTTACCTCTTCCTTTCTTATTTGAATGCCTTTTAGTTTTTTGTCTTGACTGATTGCTCTAGCTAGGACTTCCAGAACTATGTTAAATAAGAGCAATGAGAGTGGGCACCCTTGTCTTGTTCCTAATCTTAGAAAAAAAGCTTCCAATTTTTCTCTGTTGAGTATAATGTTAGCTGTGGGCTTATTGTATATGGCCTTTATTATATTGAGGTATGTTCCTTCTATACCAAATCTATTGAGGACTTTTACCGTGAAAGAATGTTTCATTTTGTCAAATTCTTTTTCTGTATCTATTGAGATCATTGTATGATTTTTATTTTTCATTCTATTAATGTGGTATATCACATTTATTGTTTTGCCTATGTTGGACCATCCTTGCATCCCAGGGATAAATCCCAGTAGGTCATGGTGTATAATCCTTTCAATGAGTTCTTGAATTTGGTTTGCTAATATTTTGTTGAGAATATTTGCATGAATGTTCATCAGGGATATTAGTCTGTAGTTTTCTTTTCTTGTAGTGTCCTTATCTGTCTTTGGTATTAGGGCAATGCTGGCCTCATAGAATGAGTTTAGAAGTGTTCTCTCCTCTTCAGTTTTTTGGAAGAGTTTGAGAAGGATTGGCCTTAATTTATCCTTGAATGTTTGGTAGAATTCTCCAACAAAGCCATTTGGTCCTGGGGTTTTCTGTGTTAGAGGTTTTTAATTACTGATTTAATTTCCTTAATTGTTATTGGTCTGTTCAGACTCTATTTCTTCCTGATTCAGTCTTGGTAGGTTGTATGATTCTAGAAAATTATAAATTTCCTCTAAGCTATCTAATTTGTTGGCATATAATTGTTCATAGTAGTCTCTTATGATCCTTTGTACTTCTGTGGTGTCAGTTATAATGTCTCCTCTTTCATTTCTGATTTTATTTATATGAATCATCTCTTTTTATCTGTCTCATTAAATCTTTCTCAATTATGTTTATCTTTTTGAAAAACTAGCTCTTACTTTCATTGATCTTTTCTAATTTTTTCTGGTCTCTATATCACTTATTTCCACTCTGATTTTTATTATTTCCTTCCTTCTGCTAATTTTGGGTTGAATTTGTTTTATTTTTCTAGTTTCTTGAGGTATAGAGTTAGGTTGTTTATTTGCAATCTTTCTAATTTCTTAATATATGTGTTTATCACTATAAATGTCCCTCTCAGAACTGCTTTTGCGGCATCTTATAAGTTTTGGTATGTTGTGTTTTCATTTTCATTTGTTTCTAAATATTATTGATTTCTCTTTTGATTTCTTCTTTGACACATTGGGCATTTGGGAGTGTGCTGTTTAGTTTACACATATTTGTAGATTTTCCAGCTTTCCTCATGTTGTTGATTTCTAGTTTCATACCACTGTGGTTGGAAAAAATACTTGGTATGATTTCAACCTTCTTAAATTTGCTGAGACATTTTCTGGGTACTATCATATGATCATCCTTGAGAATGTTCCATGTGTACTTGAGAAGAATGTGTATTCTGCTGCTGTTGGAAGGAATGCTCCAAACATGCCTGTTAGGTCTAATGTATGGTTCAAGTCCATTGTTTTCGTATTGTTTTTCTGTCTGGATGATCTATCCACTGTTGAAAGTGGGGTATTGAAGTCCCCTATTATTACTGTACTGTTGTCTATTTCTCTCTTTATATCTGTTAGTATTTGCTTAATATATTTAGATGCTCTCATGTTGGGTGCATATGTATTTACTATTGTTATCTCTTCTTGATGGATTGATCCCTTTATCATTATATAATGACCTTCCCTGTCTCTTGTTACTGTTTTTGGCTTAAAGTTATCTATTTTGCTGATATAAGTATAGCTACCCCTGCTTTCTTTTGGTTTCCACTTGCATGGAATACCTTTTTCTATCCCTTCACTTTGAGTCTATGTGCATCCTCAAATCTAAAGTGGGTCTCTTTTAGGCAGCATATAGTTGGGTCTTATTGTTTTATCCATACAGCCACTCTGTGCTTTTTGATTGGAATTCAATACATTTACATTTAGAGTATTAATATATAAGGACTTACAAGTGCCATCTTATGAATTGCTTTCTGATTGTTTTTTACTTCCATTGTTTCTTTTTTCCTCTGTTTCTGCCTACCTTTGTAGATTGGTTATTTTCCATGGTGGTATGCTCTGTTACCCCTTCTTTGTCTTTTGTGGATTTACTCTAGGTTTTTGTATTATGGTTACCACGGGCTTTACATAAGACATCTTATAGATAAAACAGTCCATTTTAGACTGATAGCAACTTATATTTGATCATCTATAAAGGCTCCAGCCTTTTACTCCTCCCTTTTATATTATTGATGTCACAATCTACCTCTCTTTATGTTGTATATTTATTAAAAATTTACAGTAGCTATAGTTATTTTTAATAATCTTTTCCTTTAATCTTTCTACTATAGTTGAGTGGTTAACACACTATCCTAATTGAGTTACATTTTTCTGAGTCTGACTATATGTGTTTTCACATTTACCAGTGTGTTGTATACTTTTATATGTTTTCATGTTGCTAATTAGCATCTTTTCATTTCAACTTGAAGAACTCCTTCCAGCATTTACTGCAAGGCAGGTCTAAAGGTGATGAACTCCCTCAGCTTTTGTTTGTCTGGTAAAGGCTTTATTTGTCCTTCAAATATCTGAAGGATATTTGATCCTATATCTGAAGGATAACTTTGCAAACTAAAGTATTCTTGGCTGGCAATTTTTGCCCTTCAGCACTTTGAATATGTTATTCCACTCTCTCCTGGCCTGTGGAGTTTCTGCTGAGAAATCTGCTAATAGCCAAAAGGGGGCTCTTTTGTAGGTTACATCCTTTTTTACACTGGCTACCACAAATCTTTTTTTACCATTGATTTTTGGTCATTTCATTATAATGTGTCTTGAAGAAAGTCTTTTTGTATTGAGATAATAGGGTATTCAATAAGCTTCATGGATTTATATGTCCAAGTCTTTCCCCACGTTTGGAAAGTTCTCCACTATTATTTCTTTAAATAAACTCTGTCCCTTTATCCCTCTCTTCTCCTTCTGGAATCTCAGTTATTCTGATATTTGTCTTTCTGATGGATCCCAATAGGTCTTGTAGGCTTTATTTGCTCTTTTACTTCCCTTTTCTCTTCTAACCACGTTATTTCAAAATTCCTATCATCCACGTCATTTATTCTTTCTTCTATCTGGTCTGCCTTGCTACTGTTGCCCTGTTGCATTCTTCATCTCATTCATTGAATTCTTCAGCTCTAGAATGTCTGTTTGGTGCTTTTTTACAATTTTAATCTCTGTGGTAAAGAACTCATTTTTTTCATATATTTTATTCCTGATTTCATTGAATTGTCTTTTGGATTTTTTGCCCAAGAGCAGTGAGAGGGGCGCAGGAAGTTTCACTGGCTCTACTGGTTCTGCAGCCTATACAGAGGTTTGTCTGTATCTTATTGGCTGGACTGGTGGGCAAGATTCATCATTGGTCTTTTGGGGTAAAGTGCTAGGTCCCTAAATACCTACAAAAGTGCTTTTGTTTGTGTATGGATGTCTAATTCATTGATTAAAAAAGAGGAGGATAAGGAAGACCATCTTATGCCACCATGTTGCTGAAATTACTCCTGCCTTCATCTTTCATATAGCAATAGTCTCCTCAATGAATCTTTCCTGCAAGTCTGGTATGATGATGTTTTTCTAAGTTCTTTCAGATAGAATGAGTTGTTCCATTCTTTTTCTTTTTATAACATAGTGTCCATATCTCTGTAATAGTTATTTTTAAAACCACATTATAATTTATTTCCTTACTTTCTAATTCTTCTATCCATTTGAGGAAAAGGACCATTTCTTAAACGATTTTGTGTTCACTGCACCTAACTCAGCGCCCAAGTCAAAACAGAGGCTAAACAAGTGTTTATTGAACAAATGAATGAAAGCATTCTAAGATGGAGGTATTAGGAATATTCTATGATTTATGCTATTTCTTCATGGGAATATATTGCTGGGCCTATATTGCATTTCAAGAGAAAATAACTGTCTGTGACAAGAACTATCCATAGACTATCAGAGAACTCAACCAAAAGTGTTCAGGTATGTTTTTGAAGAATATTGTTCTTCCAGGGAACCCAGGTCCTTCTTGTGCAATTCAGAGATTAAGATAACAGAGTAATTGTCTAGGTATCTGCTCCTCTTTCACAGTGGGCAACCTAAGAAATATCCTTTTATTTATATTGCTAATGATATTTATCAGAGAACAGGGGGAAATATCTTTTCCAAATTTGCCCTTGGCAATTAACTGAGTGAAACTTTTCTTTGGGGACAGAGCAAAAGGAAACAACCTGATAGATAAGGCATGTTGTAACAAGAAGATAAGAGGATGTTTTCCAAATGGCCTCTGAAATTTGGAGGGTTATGTCAGCCATCCAGATTGAGAAATGTGAATAATACAGAAAGTATTGATTTGTAAATTTGTGTAAGTTAATCTGTAGATGGAAACTAGAAACAGAGGTATCTTATACACACTGTGTATATGAATTATTAGTTTTTAAATTTAGTTTGTTTTTGTTTTTATCACTTTTCCTGACTGCCTTTCTGCAGATTACTCATAAGCCATTAAAACCATAGAAATGAATATTGTGTTCCTTACATAAGACACAATAAATTTTACAAAATCTAGTTACAAGTGCCTGAAAATTCCATCTCAAATGTAATATTTAATTAGAGTTGCCAAACATTTTGGTTTACCTAGGATAATCTCAGTTTATGTCTATATTCCTGGCATAATTTTTTTAATAGTCCCTTTTGCTCAAAAGTGTCCTCATGTAGGGGATTTGTACCATAGATTCAATAGTGTTATCCCTGATAGATATCCCTTTGGCAGGTCCTTATAAGTAAATCACAGGACAAAACCTTAGAAATATGTAACCAAGTTCTGCCATTCTATGAAGAAAACTATTTTTGTTCTGAGAAAGAACCTATGGCTTGCTATTGGACACTAGTAAAGGTACACACTTGACTATAGGTTATCTAGTACCTATGGGACCTAAGCTGGCCATCACTAACAAGGTGTTGTGTGACCCACCAGCCACAAAGTTGGGTGAGCACAGAAGCTCTCTACCACCAAACGGAAATGGTGATATATAAAATTGAGTCCAAGAAGGTTCTTAAGGCAGACGCAAATTGCCTGAGTAAGTTGCTGTGAGGGATCAGAATTGGCCACCCCAAAACATGTCTCTTTGCCTTGATTATTTTTAAGAACAAAAGACTCTGAAAGAAACTTTGACCTTCCCCCTAACTACCTAAAAAAAATGTAAGATAACAGGCTTGTCCTGCAGACAGGCCATCACTATAGATAACTCTGGGTATTGATAAACTGGGAGGGTCCTTGCTAAGCCCATTCTTATCAAAGTTCTGTTTACCAAACATTTGCTTTTCTGTTTCCATGTGAATTGCCTTCCTTCCCTTTGAAGTCCCAAACCACTACCCCCAACAACCTCCTTTGTCTTTAGCTGAAGATGGTATTTAAGATGAGAGCCTCCACCATTTTGGTGAGTTACCCTAGTTCCCCCTGAGTCTTTCCCATGTACATGTTATAAAGCTTTTTTTTATTTTCTCCTGTTATTCTGTCTCAATTTAATTCATAGCCCAGCCAGAAGGACATAGAGGGTAGAGGATTTGTCTTTCTCCCCTGTATTGCTCATAACCATGCCCCCTACTCCTGCTACATTTCCAGTTCTGTCTTAGTCAGCATCTATGGCCTCATGTGGAGTGCTTGTAACCAGTTGATTGAAAAATTTAAAAACTGCCTGGTTTAGAGATAATTCTGCATGATATGCTGGTACCATCTGCAAGTGGACAAGTCCAACACTGTGGACTCACTCAAGAGTGGCCCTGAGGATAGTAGTGAAGGCAAAACCTTGGACTCAGCAGAAGTATGAACAGCATATCTAGTTCTTCATTTTTCCTGAAAGGAGAGATAGCCAGAGTACACATCCACACTCATTCATTGGGAGTAGCTAATGGTTTGGCTAGATAGTTAGGACTTGAACACAGTTGGAGCATTTGTGACAAGGAGGTCTAAAGAAGATGTATGTCAATTCTCTCAAACTGGGTATGCAGTTTGAAGGTATTTGTGTCACTTGTAGCTGCTAATCATAGAGTAACCTCAGCAGATGGACAAGATGACCCACTTGGGGGATATCAGTCAGCATATTTCCCCAGTTACTCTTTGCTGAATAGTAGGAGATCCCAACTGTGAGCCTAGATTACCTGCAGCTTTTTCATGCCTAACACCAGATGCAGAGGTGACATTCTTTCATAGATTTCTTCACCAGATCCTACAGTTTTCTCAAGTCTATTCCCTATAAGAAATTTCTTATTCCAAAATGATTTTTGTAGTTTGGCTTCCCATATCAACCCCCAATTGATACATTCAGTTTCTATATAAATGGTGGGAAAATTAATAAAAGGAAACCTCATTTAAAATGGGATTGGGAGCCTGGAAGGGGGAGCTCCCATGCAGTACCACTTACGGTCAATTATAGGAGAGAGAGTTAATTACAGACCACAACAGAAAGAAGTGATCAACAAGAAGATATTCAATTATAGACCCCAACAGAAAGAAGTCAACAGGAGAGAATCCTCAATTAGAGGAAGAAATGTACATTGCATCCCAAACAGAAATTGACTACCCCAGCAACTCACCCAATGAGAAACCATCACCACGCTGAACTCTTGCTTTCCTCCAATGGACTTTCGTTTAAAACAACCCCTCCCAGTTTTCTCCTTTTTCTCTATAAAATAACTATTTCCTCTCCCTTGTTTGTTGATTTTGCCTGTGGTCTGCCACAGCATGCACATCCCAAATTGCAATTCTTTGACTATTCCTGAATAAACTCATTTTGCTGGTAAAATAACTGGCTGTTTTATTTTTAAGGTTGACTATGGTCACTTATGTGTCATCCATAGCACGTAATCACGTGAAATTTGAAAGGAATGTTAAATTCCTTGGATATTTAACTCTCAGCCACAAACCAAATGCATAGTTAGTCTCACTTTCTAAGATATGACCAAAATATATTTACAGTGCTATTATATTTCAGGCACAAATTATCTCTATATTTTTTAATAGCAGTATTTATCATAAGGCTCTAGACATATTTACTGTGACCCCAAAATGTTATAAAATTATGGGTAAAGCCAAGTATGGGAGGGCTTAAATCTATTTTTCCTTGGAAGAGTGTTCTCAAATGAATTTCAAAGCCAAGAATAGATACTAATCACATATTTAAGAAGCTGTCTCGTAATAAACCTTATCTTGAGTGTATAAAAGCACTAACACCTGCTAATCAAGCTCAATAGGTGAAACCCTAAAGGTCTATGTCATTTTTCTAATCCCCGCTGGACCTTTGATGTTGTTTTTAATTTTTAAAGTAAACAATTTTTTTTTTTAAAGGCAAAATTCCCAGCAGCCTTTCTAGGCTTTTTGTTCTCTAAATATGTTTCTCTTTACCAGCATGCTCGATAAAATACAGTTTCCATAATTTGCATTTAATGCAGATTTCTAAAATTCAGGTAAGAAATCTGTTAGAATACAGAGTATTCTTTCTTCACGAGTAGATATGCAGGCAAGGATTCTGGAAGCCTATCATAGCCTGAATATTTTATGTTTCATTTCTTTTTAATATGGCACAGACATTTCTTGTATTGTGTGTGTTAGTACATGTGCAAGTGACAATATTGGTAGACTATATGTATCTATCCCTTTTCTGTACATATCATACATGCCTATCTTACAAAAATGACATTTAAATTTTATTTTATTTTACTGAAGAAATGGGTTATCAAAAATCAGTTACTATTTCTGGAATTTTAATTTTAATTTTAAACAACTGGAAATGTAAAATTGCAAATGGAGATTTTCTTTTCCATTTAATGAACTGTAAACTCACATGGCAAATTGACTCATTTTAAATATTTTGTAGTTTCTTAGACAAAGATTTAAATAATATTTACTTATGCATAGTATTTATTTTTTTTAAATTACTGACACATGATGAGTACATAGCAAGCTACCAGCAAAAGTATTGTATGACCCTCCATTAACGCCTTTAATTCAAAATATTATATTTGCCTAATTATGCTCTTTAAAAACGTCAACCCATGACAGACATCTAATTTATCCAGCTGCTCTTAACAGCTAGTAGACCTAAGTGAAGCTTTTTTACCATCAAATATTAAAAACTGAAACATAACATTTTCCTAGAACTAGGTAGTTGTTTTACATAGACACCTTGATATTAGACCAAATCACTAGATTAATAAATTTTGGCTGTTATCCAAAATTATTCAACATCCCAAAGTAATTAAAATAAAATATATTTTTGTAAATTTACTTGATTATTTAAATAATCAGATTTTTATTTTACGAAATACATTTAAATGTGCAAAAAGGTTTAAAGTATGAATACATGAAATATGCATATTTCATACTTTAAGATGTCATAATGTGGACTTTTTAAACATTCTTAAATTAGATTTATTTTTTATTGGATTTGAGGTAATATTCAATATGGTTTATATATATATTAGCATTCCCTATTTTTGAATATTATCATAGCTATTTCCTATTATTTCAGACAAAATCCTATTGAACACAAAAATAAATTTATCTCCTTATTGTAGACATGGTCACGCAGGCAAAAAGAACAGTTGAAATTAAAAAGGACACTATTTTTATATGTGCACAGTGAATTTTGATTAAAGGTTGATTATGTTAAAAAACCTTAATGATAATAACACTCCAAACTATCCTAAATAGACAGGTAAGTGCCATCTAACTCTGAAGGCAGCTGTTAATCTCTGATGGTACATGATAATCATGTTAATGACTCACTCAAACAATGTTTTTTGAATGCCTGCTATGCATCAGGCATTTCACTACATTCTGGGATTACAGCGAAGTATCAAAGCAGATACAGCCTTTACTCTCATAAACTTTGCAATCTAATATAATGATCCTAATATTCTTCATTTTGAGATAAAAGGCACCATCAGTTAGCAGAAAAATATTAGCCACAGGCATGTTGGCCTTCCATCCTGTCATTCCTCTAGAGCATGGATTTTTATTTACAAACAAACTAAATTCTGTATATTTCTCCTTGTTTCTCAACCGCTGTTAAAAAAAATACAATTATATGCCTTACTCATATAATAAGACTCACAGAAGACAGAAGTTTCTCTCACATATATCAGAAATTTGTGCCATCTCTGAATGACTGTGTCACAGAATGAGCCTAAATTTTAACTAATAATCAATAAATTAAAAATTTAAGTTAAAAATTTAAGTTAAAGATAGACATACCATGGAGGAGAATGCTAAATTCACATTAATATTTAAAATACAATACCTCAAAAACATTAATTTAGGGGCTGGCCCGGTGGGGCAGTGGTTAAGTGCACGCGCTCCACTTTGGGGGCCTGGGGTTCGCCAGTTCAGATCCTGGGTGCGCACCGATGCACTGCTTGTCAAGCCATGCTGTGGCAGTGTCCCATATAAAGTAGAGGAAGACGGGCACGGATGTTAGCCCAGGCCAATCTCCCTCAGAAAAAAGAGGAAGATTGGCATCAGATGTCAGTTCAGGGCTGATCTTCCTCACGCACACATACACAAAAACATTAAGTTAAACAGCACACTTTTATAAAACTGAAACCCAAAGTTGATCTCTGAAGCCTTCTAAACAAAGCAGATATATAGTCTAAGAATGTTTACGCAGTTTCCTATCAATGTTTCATTCACCTAAAATGATAGAGATACAAAATTCCCAATCAGAGAAGTACATAAGGTTAGCAGGTTAATTAGGATTATGTGGGAAGACAATAATTATCTCTTATTCAATTTCAAATTGCTGGTATTTGGTCTCCTCAAAGGAGACCAATTATACTCGTTTTGCCTCAACTGAAAAAAAGAAGAACAAAACAAAGAGTAGCATAAGGTGAAGAATGAAAAAAGTATGGAGAAAAATGATATTTTGTGAGACTTAGTTGGCATTTTGAAACAGACTAAAATCAAACTGAAATACTTCTGGGAATCAATAGATTTCAAAAAACAAATGGTATTAACTGACAAGAACCTTTTCATTGTGGAACATCACTTGAGAGACATCAAGATTCAAGGGGTCAAAAGACTGCTCAAATAATACAAATTAGACTTTCACTTTCATATTTGCCACTTATCACAGGATGGAATTCTAGTAGAGGTTATTAACTGGTCCTTAGCAATACAAAATAGAAAGAAAAACTTTGCTTGTTAACAGTGTTCCATAGAGCTTATTCACCACCAAGAAATCTTAAACTGACTATTTCTTAGATTTGGGACAAAATCTCAAGGATAGCATTTAAATTATTCACTTTGTTTTTAATTCGCTTATAACCTTTAGCCTGACTATTGTCAATAAGGGTCCTCACATCCGTGAATAAACACTTTTAAGGATAGTAAATGAACCCTGTAAAGATTATTAATGGGATGCTACCTCCTCACTAATAACACCCACACCCTGCCTGTCTAAAAGTATTAAGTATTAAGCACAAGTATTAAAGATAAAGTATTAAGTATTAAGATAAAACCAAGTACATTAATCAACATTTTCAGCAAAACATGCTTCTATAAAGATTATCATTTTATCAAGTAAAGTGAATATCTTTGCAAGGACTTCTCTGAAATGTGAATCCACTAGTATTAAATCTTCCATTTTTATTAATGATGTTTTGAAGACAATGTAATATAACAAAAAGATCACTGATTATAATTTTGATGGCGCCACACTATCGAGCTTTGAAACACTCAGCATTAATTTACGATTGAAAACTATCATGTTCACGTTGACCTGTGGAATGATTGTAGTAATCTTCTATTGTATGTTAACTGAGGCAGTGATACCACAAAGCCAAATTGCATGAGTTAATGTATTTTCTGATTTTTTTTTTTTAGTGGAGCAGAAAGCATTGCTTTCAAAGGATAAAATTATCTGAGATGATAAACAAACATATGTACACAGATAGTTGTATATTCAAATTTTGAATTATGCAAGCCAGGACACTGAGTGAGGGATGGGATGGAGAATTATCCTTAATAAACTATAGGTAGCTAGATGAAATCGTTATCAACTGATTTATTGGCAAATCAATTACAAAGTTTCTGACTAATCTGCATATATTCAATCAATATCTATCTTCTCTACATTTTCACCCATTGAAAGAAGAAGATTTGTGATCGCTCATCTTCTCCAGCCAACTATTTGCCAGACCTTAAGCTTATCAGCCATCTTCATCCTTGGAGTCTTTGAATTTGTTTTTTTCTCTGCCTGTATCATAAATTTCCTGGCTAAATGCATGGCTCACATCTTCAGTGTCAATTTTGTACAGGGTTCTGCTCAAATGTGATCTCCTCAGAGAAAATTTCCTCTACCTGAAATAGAACCACTGCCTCCCCACTGGCCCATCACTTCCTGCTCTCTTGCTCCACTGTATTTTTTCTCCCCAGCAGTCTTGCCTCTGCCTCCAGGTGGAATTGGTTTTGTCTGTTTTCTTCCTTGATACATCCTTGGTGCTTAGAATAGGGCCTTACACACACTTACAGTCAGTAAGTATATCTTGAAGAAACGACTAAATAAATAAATGATTGAATGAGTGATTGATTGAAAAGACAGCAGCAGCAATAATTATGTGGGCATGTGTGAGAGGTTGTTTGTAATAGTGGGAGAATTGCAAGCAGGTGGTCTCCTTCGCTTATGTTCTACGGCAGCTGTTTTATTGTAAAGTAGAAGACAGAGAAACTTGGGAGGATAATTATCCTTGTATACCTTAACTGGTAGCTCTTCCCTACTCAAAACCATTTTAAGAAGCAACCTTCTCAACTACCCCTAAGTCTGACAATTCAAATCACTGTTGTGTAGATTTATAAATTTCAAAAGCAAACAAACAAGGAAAAAAAATACCACCAAAAGCAAGAGCAAATATAAACAAATTGTTTAATGCTCTTAATATGGAAAGAGGCTTGTTTCCAGGGTGTCGTGAGTTAAGAAGGAGAGTTTAGTGCTAACCAGCCAGCACTTGAGACTTGAGAACTAAGAATTACTGTCTGGCAAAATGCAGAATCTACAAAACAAAAATGAGGAGTAATACTAAAAAAAACCTTGCCTCGGGTCACCAGTGGCTAGTAGTTTGGTAGATTAAAAAGAAAGCAACTTTAATATATTAGCATGTCTCCACATTCTATTTAATAAACACATTTGTATTTTAACCAAGCTGAGTGTACGTTAATGGCACATAGCTGTAATAATTCTCCACACCTTTTACTGTTGAGTACAATTAAGAGATTCATTTTTATTTATTCTAAGGAATCAGTGCGTACTAGTTGCTTAAATTGCACCACCTGATATAAATATAAACTAAATGCTAGCTTTAGTGCATCCTTCACAGTTTTATGAAGTAGTTATAGATGAAGGGATACTAAGTACCTTCATATTCATTAATACACATAGCATAACTATAAGCACATTTAATTGAATTACGTAAGCAGTTCCAGTTAGAAATACGTGGCATTTGAACATTTGTTTTGAAAACTGCTGTAGGAGGTATTTTAAGTCCAAGAAATGTTTCAAATCATCTGGGGATTACTGTTCCTCTAGTGATCGTTAAGAACCTTTACAGTGTTGATTATTGTACTCTATTCAAAAGTGAGAGTAGTGACCCATTTCAGATTTCCAGCGTCCTAACAGAGAAGAAAACTCATAGACCCATTGCCTCAGCAACAAACATCAATAGTCTAGCAGCCAATATTTGACCATGAGGAACAAAAGAAGTGATAGTACTGTTCATACTAAAAGAGAATTTGGGAAAGAATGTCTTTAGGAAGCAAGGAGAATGGTGGAATCTAAGGCCTCAAGGAAGATTCTGGACAGAGAAAAACCCTAGGAGCTTTATTCTAAAACAAGTAAGGAAATTTTGGTGCTTCCTCTATCCCTAAGTTCCTAAATAATTTCCATCAGGGACTCATTCCCCAACTAAATGCAAAAATTATACAACCTAAGTGTACACAGTGTGCTGGATATGCAAAAACAGCTCAAAGCCGAGTCCCCTCACTCCCTCCAACAAAAGCGTCACCCTATGGGTGCTCCTTCCTCCATGTAGAAGAATCTCTGTCTTTTACATTATCCTAATTCACTTGTCTCATCTTTGTTGTCTAAATTAAAAGTCAAAATACTCGTGGCCCGTGGGCCATATGAGGCGCACAGATGTGTTTTGTTTGGCTCATAAAAGAAATCAAAATTTAAATTAGACTGACATCTTTAACATACAGAATTTCCTATTATTCTAAAGCAAATTGGAGGATCTTCTTTTCTCTATGATTACAAGTGGATAGAACCTAATAGGCCTTCCCTCCTTAAACCATCCAGGCCCATTCTTATTGCCCACAAAGGCCCGTGTTCCAATAGTCTATGCCAATGAAATCAAAACTGGCTTCAGCTGTTTGCCTTACTGACTTATGATTTTGGTACTCTTTCTATAGAAAAATGGTTCATTATAACAGCATCATTGGGATTAAGAGCATATGTATGTGCGTGTGTGTGTGATATAATTTAATTTTATATAATTCAGATTTATTCGTATTAGACATGAGATGAAGATAAAGGATTTAAACAAAAAGGAAAGATACAATTAGAATAGAATATTTTTTCTTAAAAATATTTTTCATTTCGTTAGAAACCAGGGGTTACTTTGCACAATTTAATCTTTTCATGATTGCCAATAACCTCAGCATTTTGAAATTTAAACAGTAAATGAGGAGCCACTAACTTTTACAGAGTTGTTTTCCTTCTACAAAATGCCCTAGCGCGCTGGCCTAGCTTTTGTCTGCTTTGTGTGCTTCTTCTATCCTTTGTTTTATGATCATTCCATTATCTCCAGCAATCCCACTGCACATTGTGTGCTATTTAGTCAACAAATGAGAAAAAGAAGATCATAAATGAAATCCAATATATGACTAACGTCAGTAAATTTCTAGATAACTTGAGGTGATAAGTAACAACCTATTTCCTTAATGCATAGAAACTTTTCCAACTACTTATCATTTCATAGTTACATATTCAGAAGCTTTGCAGCTGTCGACCTTTTAGAAAATGATTCTTTGTCGCAAATGAAAAGAAGTGGAATGCATCATTGCGTATGTAGCTTCAGCAGTAATGAGCAGAGACAAATTGTTTTCTATTACGACAGTTTGTCTTACAGTTACAATAATAAGAGGATTAAAATACATAAGGAATTGGGCATGATTATTTTTTACATCAATTTAGGCCTAACTTTGGCAAATGTATTTTGGGTAGTTTCATTTCCTCCTTCATAATTGATGGAAAAATTCTATTTCCTCATCAATGTGGACAGCTTTCACTGGAAATAACTCAGAACTATTACTTGATGATGACAACTCAGAATTGTTACTTGATGATGACAAATAACTTGATGATGACTGGGAAAAGTAAACAATAGAAGGACAATAAAGAAGTTTGTAATCATGATTACGGTGCTATGCAACATCCATAGGCAATCTAGCCAGAAGACCACTAATATCATAAAAAGATGTAATTTTTGGGCAATTAAGAATCAAGTTAGGATGTTATAAAATTACAGAACCAAAAACAATATTTTCCTATTTATCCAGAAAAACAAAACTGCCTTATTGGGCTAAAGATCATTTGCCTGATGTCAACACTGATGATCCTATATAACTTCATACAAAATATTAGTATTTTGTTAGTATTTTATAAGCTTGTGCAGCCATCTGTTAATTTACCTTAATCTTTAAAGAATTTCTATTATTGTTAGAATTGCTATGTTTCATTAGTGTATAGTGTGGGAGATCAAGATTTGGCCATCCTGAAATATATCTCTTTACCTTGATTGTTTTCTCTGACGGACTTTGACCTCCCCCACTAACTGCCTAAAGAATTTGACATAGTAACTCCTTCCTGGAACAGATCTTTTATCTGATGGCTGTAATATAATATAAAATAGATGTTACAATAGGAAAGGCACCAACAGGCTCATCTTATCGGAAGTTCTGTCTCTCTGGCCACATTCTCTGGATGGCCCTGCTAGGAGTTGCCAGACAAACATTTACATTTATAAGGGAAATCTCCATTTGTAAAGGTATCTCCCTCTCTGTATTGGGAAGAGGGGAGATGACCTCATTTCTAGAAACTTATCAATGTGGAAGGTGAGGCCTTAGGTCTGTATAATAGCCTTACTCTTGTTTGCCGTTCTTTAGTGGTAATCTCCTGTAACTGACTCCACCACCCCCCAACATCCTCCTTTGTCATTGGCTGAACATGGTATTTAAGACGAGAATTTCTGCTATTGTGTTGAGAAACGCAGTGTCCCTGCTTTCTCCCATGTATACATGTTATTAAACTTGGTATTATTTTCTCCTGCTAACCTGTCTTGTTAATTATTTAGCCAGTCATAAGAACCTTAAGGGAAAGGGCAGAGGGGGATTCTCTCTCTTCCCCCAACAATAGTCTGCTGCATAAAACCATATTTTCTTTTATTTGTTTTAAATTTGCCTTTTAATTTTTCCATATTTCAGGTATAGAATTGTTCTGAGATTTGGTGATGAAAACATTAAAGAAAGAGATATCATTTACCTTAGCAATAAGACAACAACGCAGAACAGAGGTGGGACAAAAGTGCCTACAGAAAGTAACTGTTTAAAATCAAACACTGAGAACTATCCCTCCCATAAGACATACATACTAGACCCCCCTCTCCCTTTTATTTTCATGAATAAAGGTCTATACAATTTTTCAAAGGCTTAATGTCTTAGAAAGTATCCTGTAATTCAGATTTCACTTAATATGTAAATTATGTAGGCAACACTCTGCTATGTGCCTTATTTGAAATAATTTAGTTACTTATTATAGAACTGAGGGGGAGTGAGAGAGAGAGAGTCAAAGAGAGAGACAGAGAGAAAGACTGACAATTACATCTAGGGACATCTTAAACTGGTGTCCTAGTTTTGACACATTGAAAGAAGCATGGCCCAAGGACAGGCCTAGAGAAAAAATTCAATCTTTAATAACATTTCTTCAGATATTTACATGAGCCAAGAACTCTGTCTATAGCAGCCATTACTGAAACATTTTTCCATCTACTATATACTCCTAGGATCCATGACCTCTTGGGAGTTTTTCACTTTACCCCAATAGAACACTGTCCTCCAGACTGCATGATGCTGCCATCTTGGTTCCTCAGTTCCCTCTCTTCTGAATATTGGGCAGTCTCACATCTGGGGTTCTAGTCATCTACTCTGAGCTATTCTGTAAACAGTCTACTCTTCTTCCACTCTGATTGTTCTTCTTGCCAAAACTTTCTGCCAGTTTTGACTCTTCTCTCTTTAGAGAAGGAAGAAGAATGAAGAAACATAGGTAAATGGGGAGGGTTCTGAACACTTAGATGTCAAAAATTTTATCACATCACACTTTGTTTAAACTTTGAGAATTTTCATAAAAACATATTGGTTACTTGAGGTTTTTATGTCCATGAGTGCAAGGCCTCTTTTACTAGGAGCGTGTGCAATTTCACTTGGGACCCTTCAGAGGTGTGCAGGGCAGAGTTTGGCTAACTCCTCCCTATACACTCAGGGGTACGTAATTGGCAACTATAAGGAAAGAAAAACATCAACATAAAATTTGATCTCCTACTCCTCCAAGCCTAGTGGTTTTGACAATGAAAGGAAAAGAATGCTGAGGAATAACCTCAATACCATAAATGTTTCAAATGAAAGATCAACCTCTACACCCCTTCCCACCCTCCTCTAACTGCATGCTTGGACCAGAGAAACTCCGGGAAAGGGGTGACCAACTGAATTCATTGCTCCTTTCTAAGACCTCCTCTACCTCCCTGGAAGCATGTAAGGGTCTGTAGTCCTCAACCTGGTTCATATCCTGGCTCTGGAATGTGCCCTGACAAGGAAAAAGAAACTTCTTCATTGACTCAGCTGTGGCATCCTTTGTTGGTGCTGCTTTCAAACTATAGAGACACTCAGCATCACCTTTCATTTCTCAAATTTGCTGCGAGCCCATAGTATCTTTTTGACTTTAAATCTGAGGACGATTAGGGTGGGCTTTCTAAGGTCTCATATAGATATTGATATCCTTTTGCCTCTGAATCCATTTTTGTACAATAATAGTGTTATGTTTTAACCATGACTTTGAATCATTTCCTTATCCCTTTGACTCAGCACTGCCTGTATGTTTACCCAGTTTCTGAGAATAAGCCTGAACCAGTTGTTTCAAAGCCTGTTTGAATGCCATTCGATAATTGTTCTAAAGCAGCCAGGACTTTGATTTGGCTGGCATTCAGAAGCAGGCTTTACATAGTCCCAATGAAGCTGCTCTTCTCTCCTTCCACTAAGGTCTCAATGCCATAAGCAACTCAGAGTCCAGGGAAACTAAAAAATATATCTCCAAAAAGATTTTTTTTTAACTTTATTTTTTAGAGCAGTTTGAGGTTTACAACAAAAATAAGAGGGAGATGCAGAGATTCCCCATATATCCCTTTCCCAGACACATGCATAGCTTCCCCCGCTATCAACATCGCTTACCAGAATGGTACTTTTTTTTAACCAAGAATGAACCTACATTGACACATCATAATCGCCAGAAGTCTGTAGTTTACCTTAGAGTTCACTCTTGGTATTATACATTCTATGGGTTTGCACAAATGCATGATAACAGATATCTATCATTAGAATACAATGCAGAGTATTTTCACTGCCCTAAAAATCCTGTCCTCTGCCTATTCATCTCTCCCCCACCCATCCCTAGCAACCACTGAACTTTATTTTCTCCATAGTTTTGCCTTTTCCAGAACGTCATATAGTTGAATTCATATAGTATGTAAACTTTTCAGATTGGCTTCTTTCACTCAGTAATAAGCATTTAAAGTTTCTCCATATCTTTTCTTGACTTGATAGTTCATTTCTTTTTAGCACTGAATTTGTCTGACTATACCACAGTTTATTTATCTGTTCATGTTCTGAAGGACATCTTGGTTACTTCCAAGTTTTGGCAATTATGAATAAAACTGCTGTAAACATCCATCTGCAGGTTTTTGTGTGTATGTAAGTTTTCCAGAAAGAATTTTTAGATGTTCTCATTTTATTAAACAAGATAATATAGCCTAAGTGTGTTTCTTGTATACATTCTCTCCTCTAAAGATAAATTACACACTAAACATGTGCTACATACAAGCTTGAGAGCTTTCTGGTGGTTGTCAGGAACCAACATGTGTCTCTTTATGTGTTGACTTTGTGGCCTTACAACAAAAGCTTGATTTTCTGATAGTGGTGATAAAAAAGAGCTCCTGGTTCAGATCGAGGGTGATATAATGAATCTGTTATCAAATGGTGTTGAGGACAATGATCAAGGATGGGAAGAATCTAACAGCGCCTAGGGTGAGAAAGAAGTTTATGGATCTCCATCTGTTCCAGTTTTAATTCTTTCAAACATATACATTGGTGCAAATGCATTTAGCATACATATTCACAAAGAGGAAATATTTCCATCCCACAGAGCATAAAAATCTTGAATGATGTGGATGCATGTGACAAACAATGGACATTCTATAAATGTACCTCAGTGACTTATATAAGAAAATTAAGTATAGATTTTAGAGAAAACAGAGTGATTTAAAAGCTATACTTTAGTAGAGGTTATATTTAGCAATAGAGATTGTTTAGCTATAGACATCAATGAAGTAAGCCAAAGGCAAGTTGACACACAATAAACTTACTAGTTTGGCTTAATAAAAGATTTGCTATGCCTTACTTTTAAGAAGCTCCAGAATCTTTAAAAATGAGTGCTTATTAAACCAGTAAAATAGGATACCCACGTGTTTTGTTACTACCAATTAAAAGATGCAGAAAAAGAGAAATTAAGAGAGTTTAAGAGCCTGACCAGAATTAACTGCCTAATTGGGAAGTTTCTTAGATTGCCTGAAGAAAAATATGAAAAACATTTTCATGGATTGTTTCTTTTAGACTTTTAAGACAAAGACAATTACACACTACATTATAATATCTGGCAGAGGTTCATTTGATCATTATATTTTTAGAAATTTAAAGTAAAAGAAAAATGTAAATCATTTAGTCTCTAGATCGGTATTTATACTCCTTGTGATGACACTCAAATAACTTTGGCAGCATTCTGAGTAATTGGCAGTTTCTACAAAATATGCCAATTAAAGAGTACAACATGACTACACTATATTATGTCACGCTCTTCTAAAACACAAATATTGAACTTTCACCACACGCTACCATACAGCACTGCTATGACAACATCTTTGCCGAGTTCCTGAGCTCCTCAGAAAAGTGGGATCTAATCAGCACAAGAAGAGATAAAATATCATGATTATCGTGGCTATAATTATCTGGTTGGAAAAATAAGCTCTGTATAGAATCACACGTTAAAACAAAATTATTTAGTAGAACTAAATGTTTTAGTTCAGCTCAGCTTATACGTTCAAGGGAACTAGTGAACAAGAAGAAAATAAAATATAGATTGGCCTTTTATCTTTTTTTTTTTGTCTCTGGTTAAAACGGCAAACTGTTTTCATTGTAGAACATTTCAAAAATACAGATTTGTTCACAGAAAAATAGTTAACAATAAATAAACCATAATTCCACATGTGAGACAGAGAATTTTTCTGGTACACTGTATTTATATATTTTTTCTTTTCTGCAGACACATACAAGATTTATTTCCAATTTATTTAAATGCATCATAATCACTCATTAATTGCATATGCTTTCATGCTCAAAAGGGATTGACTTTTTAAAAATCATCAAAACACTCAAATTTTTATGAGTTTTTTAATGTTGCTAAAATTTAGTATAGATGCTTAAATTTGTTTAAACAGAGGCCAGCAATGCTGTAGGCATTATTGCCTGATTCCAAAGTATGTGCCAGAAAATAAAAAGTTTATGCCAACTCTTCAAAGGAGTAAAAAGAGTGTTTCTAATACAGCACAATACATGATGAAGTGAACCAATGAAAGTATTATATATATTATAGAAGTTTTCAAAAATACATCAGTTGAATTCCAGGAAAAATGTAATTCTCTAATAAGCCAATTGATATAATTCTTTTTTTAAATAATATAAATTTGGAAAACACAGTGTTTAGAATAGACAGAAATTATAAATCAAACAAACCTAATAGAAGGTCCACTACAGAGTTAGTAGACAAAATGAGCCACAGAGCACATTCTCACACTTAGAATAGTTTAAAATAGAAACCAAGATTCAACAGATTTCTATTTTACTGCCACCTAATAGAGAAGGAGAATCTTTAAATATTTACAAACCTTTAAAGTTTAGAGAGGCTAGGAGAGTGTTGTGGAACGAAAGTGCTAATTATATTTATTTTTGGTTTTGATAAGGAAAATTACCATTTTGAAGAAGAACTTGATATGAATTAGGTATTAGTTGTTAATTACGGCAACCTCATGAAAATTCAGACTTCTTCCTCCACTCGAGATCTTTTGTCAGGTTCTCTATCTCCAAGAACTTTCAGTTTTCCCATTAACCGTTCCTAAATTGCCACATCTAGTAGGCTATGGATCTAATCTTTACCAGATTCCAGCCAACTCAAGTTAGCAGTGTTGGCGTCCTACCTTGTGGTCCACTTCCTTTGGAGGAATACAATGTGTCTCATTCAGATGACTAGGTGCCTCTATGCATGATAGTCAACTTTACCTATTGACAAAGAAAAATTCCAGCAGGCATCTGGGTGCATCTTGGATTGATCCTGAATCAAATGATTCCTTCACAATCAAAGCTAAACATTATTTCTAGTCCTTGAAAGATTTTCTCATAATATAATCCACATAAAGCGTTTCCAGGGAATGGTATAATTTAAATGTATACAGGGAAAAAAATTAAACATGAACTGTTTGTGGATTTGGATTGAAGATTTAGTAATTTCACACATAAGAGACCTAGGGTTGAAATTAGAAGAAATCCCCCGTAAAGATAAGTCATTTGTAAAACATAAAGCTCACTCACCATTCCGACTCTCTTCATCAATAGCAACTATGGTAGCTGGTGGTCCTCCTCTAGCTAGTTTGCAATCTAAAGAGAGAAAACAACCACAGGTAAGAAGTCACAACTGCAGGGGCACTTACTCTGGGATCGAATTCATTGAGATTTATATCGATATTTAAAAAGAAAAATCCTACAATCAAATTAATATGTATAATTACTTTTAACATTTTTTTATTTTTAAAAAATTTTCATAAGAACCACATAGATTCCTTACCACATTATAACATAGTCACTTTGTACACCAAGAAACTATTCAAATCTTACTGGAAAACACCAGTAGAGACCACTGGAGGGCAGAAGTCCTTCAGGACAGAGATAATGGGATGTTAATTTAACCCAAAGAAATAACATAAAGGAATGATTAACATGGATAAATTGTAATTAAATCTTCACAACAGAAACAAACATAATTGGACTTTAACTGTGATAAAGGGTCTAATTAAAGAGAGCAAATAGAATTATAATAATGTTCTAAAGAAAATAAAACAAAGACAGACAAGCAATGCTCATGAGGTTGTTTGGAATTTTCATTTTTGTCATCTTACCCTCATATTGCCAGTCTGGAGTCAAAAGTATAGATTCATCAATGGAAGCAGATCAGAAAAATGGAAGAAAGAAAGGAAGAAAGAATATATGTATATATTTAGCAACGATTTAAAGGCATAAATAGCATTATACAATAACAGATACATCACCCACTGATTTGTGGAAAAGAAATATATAAAATCTTTATATCAGATTTTGCAATTCTAATATAGTATTGATACATTAATTTGATATGTCATTAGCATCTTAAAAATTTATTATAGATAGACTTGAAAATAACAGAAAGTACGTTTATATGTTTGCTATGAAAAGGTAAATACAAATTACTTATGAATAGTCTATTATCCCTGTGCTGAACAAACCTTAAGAATAGTGCCTGTCAATCAGTAAGGATGACTAATTCATTACTTCAAACACTGCTAATACCCTGCCAAGAATCTCATGATAATGAACATATAAATAGTATAAAGAGTTATAATATCCATAATAATTAAAATATGAAGGCTTTGCCCGTTAAGATGTCAAATGTACACTTCTGAGATGTAAAACACTCTCCTAGGAGGTACTTGGTGAGTCTCATAGGGTTGTGTTATGCAGTTAAATGGACATGGCACACTCTTGTTACTGCAGCATAAATCAAATTTGCTTAAAGCCATCCAAGTATGTGTGTTATTTGAAAGATGATTTCAAGGTTTATTATTTATTTGTTTGTTAAAATTCTACTTGTTATGCACATGGGCATGAATAATAAGGCCTTTGACAAGCACTATTCTATGTGGTAAGGTATGTGATCTCTCACGTGAAGCTTAAAATCTCAGAGATCTACAATTTTTCTCTCTTCATCATTGTCAATATTCAGGGAATTTCAAGTTACAATATTTTTAGATCTAAAATCTCTTGTACTCATTACACTCCTTCCTCCCCTTCCTATATCCGCTGACATAGCACAGCTGCTCATTATTTTTCACCCCTACTCTTTCTTTTTGTTTTTTTGTGTGGAAGATTAGCCCTGAGCTAACATCCATGCCAATCCTCCTCTTTTTTGCTGAGAAAAATTGGCCCTGGGCTAACATCTGTGCCCATCTTCCTCCACTCTATATGGGACGCCACCACAGCACGGCCTGACAAGCAGTGCATCAGTGCACTCCCGGGATCCGAACCTGGCTGCCAGCAGTGGAGCATGTGCACTTAACCGCTATGCCAAGGGGCAGGCCCCACCCCTACTCTTTTTTTTAAAAAATATTTTATTGAGTTCATATTGGCTTATAATACTGTGTAAATTTCAAGTGTACATTACTATATATCAGTTTCTGTCTAGACTGCATCATGTCCACCACCAATAGTTTAGTTTTTATCTGTCACCATATCTATGTGCCCCTTTGTCACCCCTACTCTTGCAATAGTTTCCTCACTTATCTCCCAGAAGCTTTGTTATCATCCTGCGTTCATCTATTCATTCTATGAGAATTATATTCATGCACCCAAATCAAAGGTAAAATAATGGCACTTCTCTGCACAAAAATCTGATACATTTCCTCTGGAGTAAAAAAAAAGAAAAAAAAAATTCTTGGGATGCCTAAGTTTTTCAAACCTAAATGGTTTAGGATAACATTTCAAAGGATGCTATGGTCTCATTATCCTTTACTTAGAATTAAGCACCATGCCCTTCAGTCACATCAGACCCCTTACTCTTGCTGGAACGTACCTTGTATTTTTAGGGAAGTTTTGTTACCTAGGTTCATTTCCGCCTCTACTTCTTCCTGGCAAATCTCTGCTTCTCTTGGTAAAACTAGATTTCACCTGTTCCATGAAAACTGGCCCACATCCCCAGTCAAGAATTTATCTTTCGCTCCTGTGTTCTCATAATATTTTGTTCATCTAGTTTCTTATTCCTTTATGCATTCAAAAATTATTCATTCATTTAGTCAAATTTGTAGATGAATTACTCTGTGCTGAACATGGGAATAAAATATCAACAGCTCCTTTCTTCAAGGATCTCAGGTGGAGAAGGTTAGACACCAAATAGAACACAGACACATAAACACACAGGTATAGTACGATGTGATATATGTGAAGTCAATTCTATAATAAATTCACTAACAATAAAAATGATTAAAAGAAAAAAGACAATATATATGGAGAGTGGAAATGGAATAACAAGAAGGAAGAGGAGATTTGTGAAGGAGAGAATAAAGGAAACCTGACCCGATCTTACACAAAACAATTCTTGGATTACCAAATATCTCTTCCATTTGTATTTCAGAGAGAAGTTATTTTCAAGACTATTCCCTCCCCCTATATATATGGCCACTGCCTTAGTTAAGACCATCATAGTGGCAGAGAGTAGACAAAAACTGTTGTGTATTTCTGTGTGAATATTGGTAAAGGAATAGATGTTTAATCAATAAATTTATGGCCAGGCAGAATGAAGGAAAAGGAAAGAAGGAGGAAGTTGGGCATAAATATTTAAAACATTCACAGGTTGGTTACTATTTAATTTATGGATAGACTTTCTCCATACAGCTAAGCCAAGTATGACTCTCCTGTATCCCAGCCCTGCCTAACTCCTTACCGCTTCTACTCTCATAGTTCACCCTCTAGCCACAACAAATCAAATTTATGTTTGTTGTGCCATCTGCTGAAATGCCCTTCCTCCTCTTTTTCCCCTGGTTAACTTCCCCTATTTCTCTTTCAAGAACCTGGCAAGGCTTCCCTTCTTCTAGAAAATCTTCCTTGTTTTTAGTCTAAGTTAAATGCCTCTCCTCTATATTCGTTCAGTACACGTTGTATTCCATTGAAAAAGAATGTAATCTTTTCACAACAGCTCCTTCAGACCAAGTCTGTGTCACGTTTATCTTAGTAAACTACAACCTGGCAAGAGCTGGTCCTGAAAGAAGGTTTGTTGAATTTTTCTGAACTACAGTTTGCCCAGCTACAATCTCCCTTTGAACATCCCTCCATGACAGCTGCTCAGAAGTCTCTGTTCTCATTATGTCCTCACCAGCAGAAACAGCCCAGGAATAAAGGCTCGGCTACATTTCCTCCCAGTCAGACTCCTTTAGATGACTTCCACCAAGCTTTAGTCTTCCAACAGGTTCCAAATCCCTCCAATAAGATATTTTCACATCCAACAAACACTTTATTTATTCTGGACCAAACAAAAAATAATTTAAAAAATTTTTAAAGGCTCACAACACTAATGAAGAGAAATTAGTCAGATACATAAAAATAATCTATTAATAATACTGTTCCCAACAGCCAAAGTGTTTGTTTTGGATGATGCATTCATGAAAGTATAATTAATTAGTTTTGAAATGCACAAAAATATTTTTAATAACAAGTATATTCAGAATTGTCTTGAAAAAAAGTAATTTTGGATGGAATAGCCAGGGATGTATTGTGTATGCAAAATATCCAAATAGAGATCATAGTGAAGACTAGAAGGCAATTTGGGGGCTGGGTGATCCCGTTCTCTATGGTCTGTGGATAATCCGCCTGCCACAGGAAAGACAGGTTAGCTGTTGACTCCTGTACCTTGGCAATGGACTTCCTTAATCTATTTAATTTCACCCTTGACTGTTCTGGTTAAATCACAAATTCATTGTTTTTCATGCCTCAAATTTCTAACTTCTCAGGCCCCTACCTGATTCCCATATCCAATGTGTTATAAAGTACAGGATATGAATACAAATACCTGAGTGCTCAGTGGGATTTATTTCTGAAAATTTGTCATCAAGCTAAAACTAAGCCATATGTTTTTAAATAACCTTGTGCAACAGGTCAGATTTAAAACCAAAAAAGTATTAGAAAGATATGTTATGACTGGTTTCAAAGGTACCAAGCCTGTGATACATTGTTCTTATGGTAGCCTGAAGCTTAAGAGCATGTCATAGACAAGTCACTCAAAGGCAATAACCCAGAATTGTCCAAATATGTTCATTCTTTACCAAGAAGAAAGAACAGCCAGGAAAACCCTATTCCCACCATAGCCTATTCTCAAAATTTCCTTTTAAGGACAAACAACATGTTTTCAGTAAAATTTCAAATCTATCCCCTTTTTAAAATAATACATTAACGTGGCAATTGCCATCAATATGTCAATGACTTGCATATTGTATTCCTGCCCAGACCCCTCCTCTGAGCCTGGGTCCTACTGTCCAGACAACACGTGCACTTGCAATTTCAAAGGTACCTTAGATGTAACACTCTAAAATCAAATTCTAGTTGCTACTCCCAGCCCACAGCAGGTCTCTTCCAGTTGTATTATTTCAGTGAATGGCACAATTTCGTACCAAGTTGCAAAAACCAGAAACCAGAGGGTCACCTTTGAGTCTGCCCATCTCCCTTGCTTTCCTATGTTGAATCCATCAATAAATCTTGAATTTAATTCCTACAGAAAAAGTCCTCATATCCACCTACTGCTTTCAATCTCCAGTGTCACCACACTAATTCAATCTCTTACCTAATCAAATAGGTTTTCCTAGATACTCTCCCTACAGACAATCTTGCCCCACTCTTTAATTTAATTTTCTCTCTTTAACCACAGTGGTCTGTTAAAAATAAAACTTTGCTTACTTTTTAATGATTTGCCATGGCTTTTAGGTTAAAAAATATTTTTGATGGCCTACAACCTTGTGCATAGTATGATTTTAGAATGAAAAGCTAAATAAATGGCCTGCAAGGTCCTGCATTAAATGGCCCTCTCCTTCCTCTCCCGTCTCATCTATTTCCATGCTCTTACTTGCTCTCGGCATTCTAGACAGATTTTTGCTTTTCCTTAATCGCTCTATGTGCCATCCTGAGCTACCTGAAGACCTTTCCACATTGAATTATTTCTTGTTTCTAATCTTTACCCTTAACCCATCATTCACTTACATAGCCTTTAGAATTTAGCTTGTGCTTCACTTTCTCAAAGAGGGCATTTCTCATCTCTCATTTCCCTGATACACACTCTCATAATTCTGCCTCCGAGTACCAATTGACGAATATCTGATTCCTTGCTGACAGAAAACTCAGTAATAACCCAGATCTTGTTTCTATTCCTCAGAGTTGTGTCATCAGGGAAAAGTTCCTGTCACATAGTTGATTCTCAGCAACTATTTATTTATTTACTTATTTATTTTTTTAAATGTTAAAATCTACTTTTATTTTTTTTCCAGCCTTGTCCCCTCATTTATTTTTATTTTTTTTAAATTTTTTGTTTATTGCAGTAACATTGGTTTATAACATTGTATAAATTTCAGGTGTACATCATTATACTTCTATTTCTGCATAGATCACATCATGTTCACCACCCAAATACTAATTACAACCCATCGCCACACATGTGTCAGCAACTATTTATTGAATGCAAGAATGAACAGCCTCAACCAAATTTGCAACAATAAAAGAAAACCCTTATCACTTAATCTTCCTTTTTTCTTTTTAATCTTTGAAACGTCAGTCTCAGATACAAGTAATGGGGAAAGAAGGGGTAAGAAATTAGTTGTCTAAAGATAGGATCATTGATGCCACCTCAGCAGACGTATGAAGGGTAGCAGAACGTGTCATGCCAAAATATGCCACTTTAGCATGTGGAGCTGAAGGCAGTCAAGACCCAGAACACTCAGGAAAAGCTTTTCACCTCCCTTTTAACAGCCTAAATGAATTTAGAGAGGGGGCCCATACCAGGAAGAGAGCTATTACCAGATACAACTTTTTCATCTGGGAGGCTTATCTGCATGGCAGGGCAAACATTTGTTTAGCAAACATTTCCCCTTCTAATCTTCCTATGAATTGCCTTCCTCCCCTTTGAAGCCTCAGACCCCTATCCCTTTCCTTAGCTCAGGATTGTATATAAGCCTCAATTGCCTGGCTGCCTTTGAATCTCATATCTTTGTCCACAATTAAATTTGCTTTTTTCCTGTTAATCTGTCTTTTTATACAGGAGGAATCTCAGCCAAGAACCCAAAAGTACAGAGGGAAAATTATTTTTCTTCCCCTACAAGTGAAAAGCTACCATTAAAGTAAAGACAGAGATAGACAATTTTGTAGGAATTTCGGATTCTTTGGGACTAATTATAAAAGATCATAAAGAGCTCAGAAAAATAAAAAAGAGTAATGAAAAGAGAGGGAAGGAGAAATTTCTCACTTGCTTCAAATTATCTATAGTTTCTGTTAGAATACTACACTCTGATTATCCAATTGACTGGATTGAAGAACTATTATGGAGCAAGATTACTCCAATACCTTATTAATAGCAAGGATGTAGTCCATGCTCTTTCATGATTTTATCAAATTCTCCAAAGAAGATATACAGCTGGCCAACAGGCACATCAAAAGATGTTCAACATCATTAACTATCAGGGAAATGCAAATCAAAACTACAATGAGATATCACCTCAAACCGGTCAGAATGGCTATAATTACCAAGACAGGAAACAAGTGTTGCACAGGATGTGGAGAGAAAGGAACTCTCATAAACTGCTGGTGGGAGTGCAGCCACTATGGAAAACAGTATGGAGATTCCTCAAAAAATTAAGGATAGAACTACCATATGATCCAGCTATTCCACTGCTGGGTATTTATCCAAAGAACATGAAAACACCAATGCGTAAAGATACACCTGTATTCATTGCAGCATTATTTACAATAGCCAAGACTTGGAAGCAACCTAATTGCCCATCAAGGGACGAATGGATAAAGAAGATGTGGTATATATACACAATGGAATACTACTCAGCCATAAGAAATGACGAAGTCCAGCCATTTGTGACTACATGGATGGACATTGAGGGTATTATGCAAAGTAAAATAAGTCAGAGGGAGAAGATCAAATACCATATGATTTCCTTCATTAAGTAGTAGATAATAACAACAATAAACAAACACATAGAGACAGAGATTGGATTGGTGGTTACCAGAGGGGAAGGGGGGAGGGAGGAGGGCAGAAGGGATGATTAGGCACATGTGTGTGGTGATGGGTTGTAATTAGTACTTGGGTGGTGAACATGATGTAATATATGCAGAAGTAGAAGTATAACGATGTACACCTGAAATTTATACAATGTTCTAAACCAATATGACCACAATAAAAGAACAAAAAAGAATGAACATTATAAAACTAAAAAGAAAAAAAAAATGGGGCCTTACAGAAATAAAACTCAAAGACCACAGATACCAAAGCTTTTGTGATGTCAAGGATCACAAATACTTTTGTGCCACCTTAGAATTTTTACTCAGCTATTTCCTCACCAGCTTCCTATGATTATCAGTGAATTATTTTAGCACTTAGCAGAGAATTTGACATATTATAATCATTCAATGTATTTGCTGAACAAGAGAATATCCTCCTACAGGGCAAATGAATAAAATAATTAACCCATTAAATCCTTAGTATTAGTCATTTCAAATCTTTTGAGGGTGTATTTTAAGATGTTAAAGGAATTGATTCCTAGTATAATATAGAGGTTAAGAAGATGCTTCGGAGTCAGAAAACCTAATTTTGAATCCTAACGTTGGCTTTTAATAGCTGTGTAATATTGAACAGATTATTAACTTCTTATACCTCAGTTTACATAAATACAATACTAGTAAGTATAACTACCTCTTAGATTTATTACAACAAGGATACATGAGATAATCTATGATAATTTTTTAGAATGGTGCCTGGCAAAATGCACAGGCAGAATAGATACACCTTTCATTTTTTACAGTATCATTATTTTCAGAAGAAATATATTTGGAGTATATTTCCTATTTTTTTCCCTTTGATCAAAAGACAGTAGAAAATCCTTTGGCTTTCCCTAAACATTCAGTGAGGGCTGATCTTATTTACGTACGTGATCGTGAAATGTATTCTCATGAAGAATAAGAACAATCACATGAAATGTTATTGATGGTCTGGATGGGCAGAAATATGTTGGAATCCCTATTCCAGATAGCAATCTAGAGACACTATCCTGGTGAATTTACTAGAGGCAAAGAGAATCCTTGAAGCCCAGGTTTAAAAAAATAATGAGGGGCCGGCCCGGTGGCGCAAGCGGTTGGGTGCGCGCGCTCCGCTGCGGCGGCCCGGGGTTCGCTGGTTCGGGTCCCGGGCACGCACCGACGCACTGCTTGGTAAGCCATGCTGTGGTGGCGTCCCATATAAAGTGGAGGAAGATGGGCACCGATGTTAGCCCAGGGCCGTCTTCCTCAGCGAAAAAAGAGGAGGATTGGCGGATGTTAGCTCAGGGCTGATCTCCTCACAAAAAAAAAAAAAAATAAATAAATAAATAAATAATGAAATGCTCATAGTCATCCGTTGGTCCCACTGCTGTAGTCTTGAAAGGCACTGATGTCCAAATGATCAAGCAGAAAGATCAAGAAAGAGTTACAGATTTGCTGACACCTCTCCACTTCTCAACATTTTTCTATTATCAGTTTGGATATTCAGTCATCTGGTCTCTCTTGTTCAGAAGCTTGCATTTGCATGCACACACACACACACACACACACATACACACACTGAGTCAGTTGCTTAGTTCAAAGCAATTTGGCCTCTCATTCAAAGGAGTACTGTGATCTCTTTAAATTTCATGCTGCACAAACATTTTACTTGCAATTTGCTTGTCACAAGCAGCAGCAGAGGGACTATTCTCATTTTTTCTGTTGATCTTTGGAATATTCATTTCCAGGAAAATACACATAGGAGTGAAATCTTAAGGCAGGAACCCCTTGTTTTACATTTCAAGTTTCATTCAAAAGAAAAGGAGTTTGACTTTGAAATTTATAAGATCAACGGAGCCACACTTTAAGTCACATTGCCTAAAACTACAGTCAACAAAGACGTAGAGTTAGAAATGACTGAAGAAAAGCAAAATGAACTGAATAAACTAACAGACATAGCAATAAGTCAACTCAAGAAGAAGATATGCTCTTTATGATTACTCTGTCAGCATTAGTATTTATAGATGTCAAATTTTACCATGGAGGGAGGAAGGTATATTTTATGATACCTAGTGTCATCGTTAATCGGATTATATAATTTGATTAAAATGTTTCAACAACGTGGTCTAGTAACACCCACTGAAGTCAGTAATGGTTATTGCTCTACATCACTTCTTTCATTAAGACAATTTACTGTAGGGGCCATGGCTCCCTCAGTCTCTACTTTTTTTTTAAAGTTACCGTTTACTTCATTTTTTTCTGATTGTCTATCAGCAACAGTAGACTTGTACATGGATGGCATTTTGTGAGAGAGAGGAACCCACTCTTATTCTTAAGAAATTAAAGTATCTAAGTAATCAAAAGAAAGATAAGTCAGGAAGTCAGAGAGTATCAAAAGAAAGATAAGTCAGAAAGATAAGTGCAGGAAGAAGGCAGGGCAGGAAATAAATTGTCAGTGGAAGTCTGATCAGAAGATCAAATAAATATTTTTAAGGTTATTTTTGTTCGCTGGGAATACTACTATACTTCATTATTTTCTAAATTTATGTAAATGCATTGTCAAATGTGTTAGTGTTTGTATCCAAATGTACTTTTCTTATATATAATACATACTGCATGAGTTAGAAGCTGTTTGAGTTTTCCTTCCATTGATGATGACGGTTTTTCCTTACTTGTCTAAACCTCCAGCAAGCAACCGTGACTACACTTGAGAAATTTGAGATAAATGGAATAATACTTGGTTCAAGGTATAATGTCACCACTGACACCAGAAGGAGCACCATGGCACTGTGGCTATGGACATGGCCTTGGGAGACACACTGTCTAGGTTGAATACTAGCCACATTTTACCACTTGCTAGCTTTTAGGACCTTTGAAAGTTACTTAAACTCTCTGAAACTCAGTTGCATTATTTGTAAAACAGAAGTTCTTTTATAGAATACTGCCTGACATATAGAAGTGCTTTATAAGTTATTGTTAGGTAAATTCTATTCTAACTAAATGAGCTAATTACATACTAAAT
This sequence comes from Diceros bicornis minor, assembly GCF_020826845.1. NCBI lineage: Eukaryota > Metazoa > Chordata > Mammalia > Perissodactyla > Rhinocerotidae > Diceros > Diceros bicornis. Next base: position 49,625,703 of record NC_080745.1, on the reverse strand, counting down.
TTGTATCTCTCTACATTTTAAAAGCAATGTCTTTTACATATTTTTAGTGAAGTAGCATTTTCTTACATTTTTCAACATTCAAATGAAAGCCATACTGTATTAGCAGATCAAAATAGGCTTATGATATGTTAGCATTTTTGATGTGCCTTTAACCTACTAGAATAGTAACAATACACTTAATTATACGGCCACAGATTGCGAAGGATAACTGAATCATGCAAAGGATCTCCTTTTTTTAAAATTATCAGAGGAATGCTTGTAACTAACATAAAATTAAAAACTCTTTTGATAATCTAATATAAAGTAGATTGTGTACTCTTTCTAAAAGCTCTTTGCAAGATCTTGCTTTCTCTTATTCTGAAATCTTCCTAAAAAGCTTTTTATGTTGGTTAGCTTGTTTTACCACAGTATCCAATTTGTCTTTATACTTTATAATTGAAATATAAATGATAAAGGGATAAGGGTTCGTGTCAATGAGGAAACAAAATTATTCAAGAAACTCTATGAAAAGGAGTTAAAGAGTCTGTATCCATGTTATTTATGAAAGCTAATTTGTTAATTTATGAAAGCTAATTTGTTATGTTATTTTCTAATTATTCTTAATGAGGTAACTCAGAGGAAATTCTCGATCATGAGTCTTACTAAGATACTCAACAAGGTCAAAAGATGAAAGCTGCAGCATTAACATCACTTTTAAAATTGCATTCTTGAAACAGAGGGACTCTTATTGTCTTTGTTTACAGCCTACTTTGCCTATTTAAATCAAATTCTTTGCCACGAGCAAATTACCTAAACTGTCAGTAAAAAAGCAAACTCTGTGGATTAATTTATAAAGAAAAGATTTTAAGCATTTAATTGCTTATACTACTAAAGATAATATCCATGTAAACTTCACATCTCTTTTTTTATTTGTTTTCCAGCTTTATTGAGATATTGACATTTAACATATGTAAATTTAAGGTGTACAAGGTGATTTGATACACATATATATTGTGAAATGATTACACAATAAGGTTAGTTAATACCTTCATGCTCTCATATAATTACCATTTTTTGGGGGGGTGATGACATTTATGATCTACTCTCTTAACAACTTTCAAGTATATAATACATTATTGTTAATTATAGTCACCATGCTGTACATTAAATCCTCAGAAGTTATTCATCTTAGAGCTGAGATATTGTACTCTTTGACCAACATCTCTCCATTTCCCCCATCCCCCAAGCCCTGGCAACTACCATTCTATTCTCTGTTTCTGAGTTCAACATTTATAGATTCCACGTGTAAGTGAGAACATATGGTATTTGACTTTGTCTGACTTATTTCACTTAGCATAATGTCTTCAAGGTCCATCATGCTGTTGCAAAAGGCAGGATTTCCTTCTTTTTTATGGCTAAATTATATTACATTGTATACATATACCACATTTTCTTCATCCATTCATCTATCGATGGAGACTTTGGCTATTTCCATGTCTTGACTATTGTGAATAATGCTGCAGTGCACATGGGGATGCTGATATCTCTTCAATAGTGATATCATTTTCTTTGAATATATACCCAGAAGTGGGATGGCTGGATCATATAGCAGTTCTATTTTTAACTTTTTGAGGAACCTCCATACTGTTTTCCATAGTGCCTGCACCAATTTACACCCCCACCAATGGTACACAAGGATTCCCTTTCTCCACATCCTCACCAACACTTGTTACCTTTTGTCTTTTTGATAATAGTCATTCTAACAGGTGTGAGGTGATATATCATTGTGGTTTTGATCTGCATTTCCCTGATGATTAGTGATGTTGAGTATCTTTTCATGTACTTTTTGCCCATTTGTATGTCCTCTTTGGAAAAATGTCTATTCAGCTCCTCTGCCCATTTTTTAATCTGATTGTTTGTTCTTTTGGTATTGAATTGTATGAGTTCCCTACATATTTTGGATATTAATCCCTTATCAGACAGACAGCTTGCAAATATTTTGTCCCATTCCATAGGCTGACTTTTTATTTTGCTGATTATTTCTTTTGCTGTGCAGAAGTTTTTTGTTTATGTAGTCCCACTAGTCTATGTTTGCTTTTATTGCTTACACTTTGCATGTCATATCCAAAAAAATCATCGCCAAGACCAGTCAAGAAGCTTTTTTTGGTGTCTGTTTTTATGCCAGTACCATACTGTTTTGATTACTATAGCTTTGTAATAAACACTGAAATCAGGAAATATGTTGCCTCCAGCTTTGTTCTTCTGTCTCAGAATTGCTTTGTCTATTTAGGGTCTTTTGTGGTTCTATACAAATTTTAGGATTGTTTTTTCTATTTCGGTGAAAAAACGCCATTGGCATTTTTATAGTGGTTACATTAAATCTATAGATGGCTTTGTGTAGTATGGAGAGTTTAACAATACTAATTCTTCTGATCCATGAACATGAGATATCTTTCCATTTATTGTGTGTTCTTCAATTTCTTTCATTGATGTCTTACAGTTTTCAGTGGACAGGTCTTTCACCTCCTTGGTTAAATTTATTGCTGAATATTTTATCATTTTTTATGGTATTGTAAATGGGATTGCTTTATTTTTTTTTTTCAGATAGTTCATTGTTAGTGTAGAGAAATATAACTGATTTTTGTATGTTGATTTTATATCCTACAAATGTACTTAATTTGTTTATTAGTTCTAAAATTTTGTTGGTGGAGACTTTAGGGATTTTCTTATATAAGATCAGATCATCTGCAAACAGAGACAAGTTTTCTTCTACCTTTCTAATTTGAATGTCTTTTATTTCTTTTTCTTGTCTAACTGCTCTGGCTAGGACTTCCAGTACTATGCTGATGGAATGGTGAGAGTGGGCAACCTTGTCTTTTTTCTGATCTTAGAGAAAGAGCTTTTGGCTTTTCAACATTGAGTATGATGTCTGCTCTGGGGTGGTATATGGTATTTGTTATATTGAGATATATTCCTTCTATACTCAATTTGAGAGTTTTTATCATGAATGGATGCTGAATTTTGTCAAATGCTTTTTCTGCATCTTTTGAGCTGATCATATGATTTTTATCTTTCATTCTATTAATGTGGTATATCACACTTATTGATTTACATACATTGAACCATCCTGCATCCCAAGAGTAAATCTCGCTTAATCACAGTGTATGATCTTTTTAATATGCTCTTGATTTCAGTTTGCCAGTGTTTTCTTGAGAATTTTTGCATCTATTTCATCACAGATATTGGCCTGTAGTTTTTTTTTTTTTCTTGTAGTGTCCTTATCTGGCTTTAGTAACACAGTAAGTATAATCTCATAAAATGAGTTTGAAAGTGCTCACTCTTCAATTTTTGGAAGAGTTTGAGAAGGATTGGCATTAATTCTTTAAATATTTGATACAATTCAGTGAAACCTCTGATCCTGGGTTTTTCTTTGTTGGGAGATTTTGATTACTGGTTTGATCTGCTTACTTATTATTGATATGCTCAACTATTCTATTTCTTCATAATTCAGTTTTAGCAGGTCATGTTTTTAGGAATTTGTCCATTTCTTCTAAGTTATCCAATTTTTTCTGTATAATTTTTCACAGTAATCTCTTATGATCCTTTGTATTTCCATGTTGTTGGTTGTAATGTGTCCCCTTCATTTATGATTTTATTTATTTGAATTTTCTCTCTTTTTTTTTCAGTCTAGCAAAATGTTTGTCAATTTTGTTTGTATTTTCAAAAAACCAGCTCTTAATTTCATTGATCTTTTCTATTGTTTTTCTGTTCTTTATATCATTTATTTCTGCTCTGATCTTTGTTATTTTCTTCCTTCTGCTAACTTTGAGCTTTTTTCTTTTTCTAGTCTCTTGAAAAGTATGGTTGTTTATTTGTGGTCTCTCTTTTTTCTTAATGTAGGCAGTTTTTGCTATAAATTTGCCTGCTAGCACTGCTTTTGCTGCATCTCATAAGTTTTGGTATATTGTGTTCACATTTTTGTTTATTTCTCTTTTGATTTCTTCTTTTATCCATTGGTGTTCAGATGTGTGTTGTTTAATTTCCAAACATTTGTGAATTTTCCAGTTTTCCTCCTGTCATTGATTTCTTATTTTATACCATTGTGGTCAGAAAAGATACTTGGTATGATTTCAGTCTTCTTACATTTGCTAAAGTTTGTTTTGTGACCTAACAAATTATCTATCCTGGAGAATGATCTGTGTGCACTTGAAAAGAAAGTGTATTCTGTTGCTGCTGTGTGGAATGTACTGGATGTGTCTGTTAGGTTCATTTGGTTTAAGGAATAATTCAAGTCCAATGTTTCCTTACTGATAGTATGTCTGGATGATCTATCCATTGTCAACAGTGGAGTATTGAAGTCCCCTGCTATTACTGTATTGTTATCTATTTCTCCTGTCAGATCTGTTATATTTGCTTAATATATTTAGTTGCTCTGAAACTAGGTGCATACACATTTACAATTATCATATCTTTTTGTTGAATTAACACTATTTTTCATTATATAATAACCTTCATTTTCTCTTATTACAGTTTTTTACTTAAAGTCTATTTTGCTGGATGTAAGTACAGCTATTCATCTTCTCTTTTGGTTTCTATTTGCATTAAATATCTTTTTACATCTCTTCACTTTGAACCTATATATGTTCTTAAACTGAAGTGAGTCTCTTGTAGGCAAAGTATAGTTGTGTCTTGTTTTTTAAATCACTCAGCCACTCTATGCCTTTTGATTGGAGAATTTAGTCCACTTACATTTAAAGTAATTATTGATAGGTAAGAACTTATAATTTCTTCTTATTGTTTTCTGGCTGTTTTGTAGTTCCATTGTTCCTTTCTTCCTCTTTTGCTGTCTTTCTTATGAATTGAGGATTTTCTCTAGTGATATATTTTGATTCTCTTCCTTTATCTTTTGTATATCTATTGGAGTTTTTACTTTTTGGTTACCACGGGGCTTACATAAAACATAGATATAGCAGTGTATTTTAAACTGATAACAATTTATCTTCAATCACATACAAAAACTCTACGCTTTTACTCCTTCCTCCCCATAATTTTACATTTTTGGTGTCACTATTTACCTCTTTTTATATTGCGTGTCTCCATTAACTAATTATTGTAGCTATAATTATTTTTAATGCTTTTGTTCTTTAACCTTTATATTAGAGTTAAAGATTAGCACACCACCACATTACAGTGTTAGAATAATCTGAATTTGACTATGTACTTACCTGTACCAGCATGTTTTGTATTTTTATATGTTTTATTGTTACTAATTAGCATCCTTTCATTTCAGTTCAAAGAACTCCTTTCAGCATTTCTTTTAAGGCAGGTGTAGTGGTCTCTGCTTCATTTCTAAAAGACAACTTTGTCATGCAAAGTATTCTTGGTTGATACTTTTTTCTTTCATCACTTTGAATCTATTGTCTCACTCTCTCCTGTCCTACAAGTTTTCTCCTGAGAAATCCAGCTGTAGTATTATGAGAGTTCTATGTGAGGAATTTTTTTCTTGCTGTTTTTATAATTCTCTCTTTGATTTTAGATAGTTTTATTATAATGTGTCTTTCAGAAGATTGTTTTGGGTTAAAATTTGGGGAGTGATCTATTAACTTCTTAAACATGAATGTACAAATCTCTCCCCAGGTTTTGGAAGTTCTTAGCCTTTAGCCTTTATTGTTTTAATTAAGCTTTATGCCACTTTCCCCCATCTTCTCCTTCTGGGACTCCAACAATGCATAGATTGTTTCTTCTAATGGTATTTCATTATTCACTTAGACCTTATTCACTCTTTAATTCTCATTACTTTACTCTCCTCTGACTGGACGATTTCAAATGACCTGTCTTCTAGTCCACTAATTCTTTCTTCTGCTTGGTCAAGTCTACTGTTGAAGCTCTCTATTGAATTCTTCACTCCAATCATTGTATTCTTCAACTCGAGGGGTTCTTTCTTTCTTTTTTTTTCCTAATGGTTTCTATATTTTTGTTGAACTTCTCATTTTATTCATGGATCGTTTTCTTTGTGTGTGTGTGTGTGTGTGTGTGTGTGTGTGTGTGTGGAAGACCAGCCCTGAGCTAACATCCAATTCCAATCCTCCTCTTTTCTGCTGAGGAAGATTGGCCCTGGGCTAACATCCATGCCCATCTTCCTCTACTTTATATGGGATGCCACCACAATATGACTTGACAAGTGGTGCATTGATGCATGCCGAACCCGAGAACCCTGGGCCGCTGAAGTGGAGAGCACCCACTTAACCACTGCACCACTAGGCCAGCCTCATGGATTGTTTTCTTAAGTTACTTTAGTTGTCTATGTGTGTTTCACTGAATTTCTTAAAGAGGATTATTCTGAATTCTTTGTCAGACAGTTCATAGATCTCCATTTCTTTAGGGTTGGTCATTGGAGTTTTATTGGTTTCCTTTGGTCGTGTCATGTTTCCTTGATTATATATTATCCTTACAGCCTTGCATTGGTGTCTGTGCATCTGAGGAAGTAGGCACCTCTTCTATTCTTTACATAGTGGTTTAGGCAGGAAAAGCCCTTCACCAGTCAGCTCATACAGAGAGTCGTGTTGGGCTGTCTGGTAGTGTCTGTGAGCAGGCTTGTTGTTGGAGTCCTTGAGTGGGCAGGTATGCTGCCTGGGTCAGCACGTGGGCAGGCCTGGTGCTTGGGTACATGAGGACCAGCCTAGTGCCTGGGCCTATGAGGGCAAGCTGGAGCCTGGGTTTACCGAGCAGGCTTGCCACCTGAGTCTGCAATGATACCTTGAGATCTGGGTCGGTATGAGTGGACTTGGATTCTGGGTCCACAGGGGCCAATCAGGTGCCACTTACCAGTGCTGGGGCCACAGAATTTGGGTCTGCAGCATCCAGGCCAGTACTAGGATGGGCCAGGAACTTGGTTTCATGGAAGCTGGCATGGAGGATGGGAGAATGGGGGCCAACCTGGCACTAGGGTGAGCCAGGAGGCTGGGGCTGTGGTGGTTGGTTCTGTGGGGGCCTGTGTGGTGCTGGGATGGGCTGGGAGCCTGGGTCTGCAGGAGCTAGTCTGGATTCCAGGTCTGTGGAGGCTGGTCTGGCACTGTTGTGGGTTAAAAGTCTGAGTCTGTGGTAGTTGGCCTCACACTGGGCCTGGCCAGGGGCCTGGGGTTGTGTGTGCCCACCTAGTGCCTGGGTTCATGGGGGCTGATTGGGAGCTGGGTGCCACAGGAACTGCCTGTGAAGCTGACTGAAGCTGGAGTGAGCCAGGAGCCTGGGTTCACAGAAATCTGCTGGAATCCTACCGGAAGCCTGGTGCCATGGGAGCCAGTCAGCTCCAAGGTGGGCCAGGAAACTGACCTCTGTTTTCCAGGTATAACATACTTCCATGTGAAGCTCATCTGCCAAAGTTACAAGATCCTATGTGTTAAGGTAACTCTCCTAGTTAAATGAAATAATATAGGCTTATGTTTCTGGAACCCTAGAAGAGTGTGCTAATATTCAACTTCCTGTTTCATCATCTAGGATATAACTATTGTTATTTATGTATAAAGTAGGACAATTGTTAGAGGAAGCAGGAAAAAGTAATCAGTTTAACTGTCTGGCAGAGAAAGTTTATATATTTGAGTATATACAGATAGCAGGAAATTCAGCAACATTTTTCCATTACCTTATTTTCTCATTTCTCAATGCCATGGAGAAAGTTATGTCTGAGGTTCTATTATCCAAGGGGAAAGTCTGAGAATGAAATGGGTAGGGGGCTGAGGCTAAGAGTTATGGAAGAAGAAGAACCTAAAAAATAACAAAAAGCATAGAATACTCATTTCCTACTTTCTCCATGTGTCTCATCTTGCTTTCACACCACTTTTTTGGATACAATTCCACCTAGTAACGTAATTTGCTTAGCATCATACAACCAGAATGATTCTAGAGAAAAGCTGAACATAGAACCACAAGCTTCATATGAATTTATGTTCTTTACATTATTTCACAATGAATACGAAGTGTCAGAGGAGTAATGTCTGTGTGTGTCAACTATTTTTAAAATGTTTTTTTTTTGTTTGTTTAACAAATCATCCCTTTCTGCATCATAAAGCTTGCAGAGAGTGATATCAAAGCCAAGTCAGGGTAGTAATATGATCTGACATATGTTGGGCAGAGAGAAAACTTTTGTTGGCAAGTTTGGTAGCAGGCATTCTGGTCCAGGTTGAAAACATGAATGTGAACAAATTAATTCTTTCCAGAAAAGTGAGATAAACTACAGTTTTGACCATGGCCATAAGAATAAAAACCTATTATTGATGAACTTATTTTTTGGGAGATTGGAAGTTTTTTCTTTAGAGTCCTTAAAAACTGAAAATAATAAAGTATTGAAAGACAAGTATTTTACTATCCTTGGCATTTAGAGATGATGTTTTTGACAGTTTGCTATCCACATGTACAACATATGATGAAGACAGCTTTATGTCCTGCAGAGTTTAACACTCATAGGTCCATTTTCAGACAATCCTCTGTACAGATGCCTGTAGTTTTGAAGATCTGCTGCTATCTAAGAGGCTTTCTCAAGGGTAGGACTCCATAGTTTATTTCTTTATGTTTGCTCATATCACACATCTTGCCAACAGTGAGCCCAAAGAACACTTCATAGTTACGATTGCTTCCCTTGTTGCTTTCCAAGCTACATGGTTTCATATTTTACAATCAGCCTTCCATTCTCGGGATTGTATGTCTAATTGAATATACACAGCAGTTTTATATATGATATTCAAAAAGAGGGCAACACTACAAAAAGCCAAAATCAATCTGTTCAGACTTTCTGTTACATTAAGAGAATTTTATTATACTTCTCAAATTAGCTTACTTGAACATGATGATGGACTTATTCTGTTGTTAGATTTTTTTTCTCCATAGATTTTGATACTATTGCTATCATCAGGAGGTCATTTTTTTCTTTTTGAAAAATTTCAATTATCATAGTCAGGATCAAGAAACAGCAAATAAGATAAACATAGTCCCAAGATCCCAAATGTCTATATGCTAAAACATGACCTTAGAGAAAGCCCTAGACCTCTGCTCAGAACCAAATCTACTTTTCTTTTCAATATTATTATAGTAAAATTTATTTTCTTCTTTCCTAATCCAAAATAGTTTTAAAACGTTAATGAGTAGGAAATGCATGGGGAAAAAAGACATGCCAAGAGGAAGGCACAATTTCAATTTGACAGCAAGGACAGAGAAAGTAAAAATTATTAAAAGTAGATACAAGAACTTACAAAGCATATTTGTTTAGAGCAAATAATGTCCTTCTGTACTAAAATAGCTCCAGTACTGCTTTATGGCACAATGTATTAATTAATAATTATATTAATGACCTTAGCTCATCACCATAATATTTAATTTATGCGAAGTCTTTATATAATAGAAAAGTAGACAATATATGTTACAAAGATTTACCTCCATGGGGCTTATAATAAAAACAAATGTTAATTAAAATAAAGTGATATTTTTGTTTTGTCAAGTTGTCAAAAATTTTATTAAAAGAATAATAGCAAGAATTAGATAGAGAGTAAGGATATAAAAAATATTAGGTGATTTTGGTGGAGGTATAAGTTGTGGTTTTTTTTTAAATAAGAAGGAAAAAATTGAAACGCAATTTGGCGAGAATTTTTAAAAAGTGCCCTTTGACAGAGAAATTATACTTTGGGGAATATACTAACATAGAAATAATCAGACAAGTATACATTGCTGCTAAAAGTACATATAAAGGTAAAACACTATATAATTTTGCTAAATCATTATGATTCAAACACACTCTAGAGATGTGGCCGATATACTGCAGATTGGTCCACCCACTCCAACCCTTTCTCTAGCATGATTTTTTGTAGTATAGAGGCTGTGAAGCTTAAAATTACACTTCCCAGACTCATTTGCAGGTAGGCTTTGCCTTATAACCTGTCAAATAGAACACACTCTCATGATACAGGAAGAAAAAAAGGACCAAGTGAGCCAAAGAGAACTCAGGTAAGCAAAATACAAGAAGTGTGTGGTTCTTTGGGAGCAGCTGTGGTAGATAAATTAGTTTCAGGCTCAGAGCATCCTGGGTACCATGGTGGGTGGTACGCCATTGGGATTTCCACTAGAAAGTCAAGTCCAAAGTTGTAGCTGGGTGTTTCTTTGACTCTCTTGATCTTGTCTCTGTAGCAGCCTATCTTAGTTTTCTGATCCTTCCAAGTCACTTTATACATGTTAATAAATCCATTCCAGATGAAAGAGCCTATTGGATTCTATCTTTTGCACTATACAATCTGACAATTTGAAAAAATATATTCACTTTGTTTAAGAAATTCTGATGTCATGAGCAATGACCATAAAAAGTTAAAAAAAATTAAAAAGCAGGTTTTAGAGCTGTGTGTAAATTCTGATCAGTATACATAAAAACTTTCAATATTAAAAGCTAATAAATGACCATTGTATTTATTATTGTTATTAGTGCTCTCCTATTGCTTAAAATTCCTAAATGGTTCATGCATTGCATTTATAAGAAAACATGTGACAGAGTTTGGAATGTAAAACAAGGAACTTCACTTATCTAGAAAAATACTTATGAGGAATAGCACAAAGTTTATAAACAGAATAAATAAGCTTATAAACAATATAAAATATAGAATGCTGTAATGTGGTGAAATCTGTTATATTAGAACACATTTATTTATTTATTTATTTATTTATTTTAAAGGCACTATTTTTTTTTTAATTTTAATTTTTTTAATTTATTTTATTTTTTTCCCCCAAAGCCCCAGTAGATAGTTGTATGTCATAGCTGCACATCCTTCTAGTTGCTGTATGTGGGATGCGGCCTCAGCATGGCTGGACAAGCAGTGCGTCGGTGTGCGCCTGGGATCCGAACCCGGGCCGCCAGAAGTGGAGCGCGCGCGCTTAACCGCTAAGCCACGGGGCCGGCGCAGACATATCTAGATTTAAAATTCATTAATGCCTTGAGAGATGACTTCTTATCACCTTGCCACACCGAAGACTCCCCAAGGCTGCCGTTTCACCTGCCACATGAGGAGCAGTAGTCATTCCTTAATGCCTCCTTCAACTCAGCATGATCCCTATCAATTCAGATTTTGAAATCTGACATATGGCACCAATGGCAGCGTGACAGATAGGATCTCAAAGGGTCAATGACTCAGTGTTCACTTGGGCAGCTGAGCTAGAGTTCCTTACTCCATGAAGGCTGTCATTGTGCTGTGGGAAAGGTATAGGCGGGAGATTCATGTGCAGATCAAAGGCAAGTACACACCAGGGAAGAGCCACCATCCATTCTTATTTGTTGGCACTCACTGCGTTCAAAACACTTCAACTCTCCTTCCTCTACTTCTACTCTATTTTTCGTCCATTTATCGTACAGTGGGATATATTCCATTATGAACAAAGTTAATAATATTTTTGAAAGAAAAAACAAAATAGTTGCACATGTAGTTTAACATGACATTTAACACTACTAAATGTTTCTCAAGCAAAATGTTTTATATACACAGTAAACCATCTTGCCATCTATCTTCTGTCAATATTTTCTTTGTTTACTATTACTTTGTTTTTCCTTTTTAAAAATGTCAAATACACAAAAAAGAGTACCTACTATATTTGTAGAGCTTTAAAGTCAATAATATTATAATGAAATGAATATTTATGTCTCCACCACCCACAATAAGAAATAAAATATTACTAGCATCTCATAAATCTTCAGTGTGCCCTATGGTAGAATTTTGCAAGTTTTTGAGGTTTGTATAATAGAATTATATTGCATATATTCTGCAACTTGCCTCTTCCTCTGTGATATTATCTTCTGAGATTAATCCACATTTGTGCACCTACCTCTGTGGACTTGATGCTATATACTATTCCCATTGTATAACTAGACTAAACTCCATTTACCTATTCTTCTATTTGTAGGATTATTATTGTGATAAGATTTTTTTGTGTGTTATGGACAAAGTCTCGATGCATATTATGGCATATTTCTCTTGGTGTGCAATTGGAAGTGTATTTTAGGGCATTTTCTTAGGAACAGAAGTTCTTGGTCACAAGTATGGTACATATTTACATTTACTAAGTAATTTCAAATTGGTTTCCCAAATTGCTATACATTTCCCAGCAATTTCAGAGTTCCTCTTTCTCCTCAGCCTCTATAACACCTGATACTCAATTTTTTCCATTTTGACTATTGTGACGGAGTACTTCATGTACTTACATTTACATTTTTTCCAACTACTTGGAAAGTTCTCATGTTTAATGAATATGATTGTCTCCTCTTCTGTGAAATGTTTATTCAATTTCCTATTGCACTGATTATCTTTTTTTTAATTGATGTATTCTGGTAACTAATTCAATATTAGTTACATGAGTTGAAAATATCTTTTACCGGTTTATGGAATATACTAAAATCCTCTTTTGGATCTTTTGACATAGAAGATTCTTATTTGATGTACCATACTTACACATTTTTCCTTTATGTGGCTTATTTAAGAAAACTTTCTTGGTCATAAGATCATAAGAATATTTTTCTAAAGTTTCTTCAAACAGGTTTAGATTTTTCCTTTTTACACGTCATCGATATATTTGAAATTGACTTGTAATTGTTTAATAAGTGTTGAAGAATAGTTTTCAATTTCTATATGAGAAATCAACTATCTTGGAACAATTTACGAAAGAGTTAATTACATCTCATTTTATCTGCAAATGCCACCTGTGTCTATACTTCTATCTATTCATGATGTATGTGTGGATTGGTTTTTGCACCTTTCACTTGGTTTCTTTGGTCTATTTGGTTCTTTGCCTACACTAATATCACATTATTTACTACAGCTTTAAAAATGAGTCTCCATGAGAGTCTCCATGACTAGTAGAGAAAATCCACCCATTTTATTCTCTTTCCTTAGGAATTTCTTGATGGACTTGATTATTTTCCCCTCTATCAAATAATTTAAGAATCAAGCTGTCAAGTTCCAGAGAAAATAACCATTGGAATTTGAATTGGAATTGCAATTTATTTGTAGATCACTTTCTACACTGATAGTTATTGGTTTTTCCTAGACAGTGTAAATGTTATGTATCCCTCTTCATACATACATTTAAGTCTTCTTTAGTGTCTTTCAATAAACATTATTAATTTCAAAATAATGATCTTGCTCATATTTTCTTAGATTATTCTTTGGAAACTCATACTTTTGGTTCCTATTTTAAATGAAATCCTTATTACTACATTTTATACTTGCTGCTGCTATAAAAAACACACACACAATTGAAATTATCATATTGATTTTTTACCCAGCAACTTTGCTTAACACTTTTGTTAATTCTAATAATTTGTAAGTTACTGTTTTTTTTAATGTAGAGAGTCATATCTGCAAAAGTCAGTAATGACTCTTCCTTTCTGAACCAATGATTTAATTTTCTTGCCTTAATGCACTAGCTTAAGCTCCAATAAAATGTTGAATGAAAGTAGCAAGGTGTCATCCCCTTCTTTCTCTTGATTTTGAAGATAATTCTTATATTGATTTATTATTAAATAAGATGGTACTTTAAGCTCTTTATAGAGATCCCTTATCAAGTTAAGGAAGTTCTTTTCTATCTCATTTATGAGTTTTTTGTTTTTGGTATATTTTTGTATAGTGGTTAAATCATTTCAAGTACATTCATTACAACTTTTGAGATAACTAAGGCTTTTTCTCCTTTAATTGATGAATGTGAGAAATTACATTAATAGATTATCTTATAATGAAATGACCTGTCTTCCTGAAATAAACCAGATTTGGTCCAGAATGCTATATCTTTTCTTACGCTGCTGGATACAGTTTATTAATGATTTGTTAGGAAATTTTCTTTTCTCTCTTTGTAAGTGAGATTGGTCTTTAATTTTTCTTTTTCATACCGCCCTTCTATGAATTTAGTGACAATATTTTCTTATGTCTCTCAGAGCTGGAGTCACACTGTAATTTGCTTTTTTCTAAATATTTCTTGGATCTCATCTGTAAAACTATTTGAAACTGGGGTTTTCTGTGTAGGGTAACTTTAACTGATGGTTCTAGAATTCAGGTTTTCTATTGTGTCATATGTTGATATCAGTAATTAATATTTTTCTAGAAATGTGCCTAGTCCCCCAATGTTTTCAACTTATTGGCATACAGTTTTCACAATATTTTCAATTAAAAATCTTTTAATCCTCTAAAAGTACAGTTTCTCCAGTATGCTTCTTAATAGTGTTTATTTGGCTTCTCCACTATTTCTCTCTATTTTTCCTTGCTCATTTTTGTCATAAGTTGATAAAAGAACTAATCTTTGGCTTTGCTGAATCTATGTTATTTTAGTATTTATCTTTAGTAATATTATCTTTAATTATACACACACACACACATTATTTCAGATGAATGCTTAGTTCATTGATTTTCAAATTTTCTTCATTTCAAATATAAGCATTTAAAGATATAAATTGCCCTCTACATGCTTTTAGAACTACATTCCAAAAATTTTGAAAATTAATTTCTATCATTTATAATTATCCTCTCATTAGGATTTCTTCTTTACCCATGGATTATTTAGAAGATAATTTAAAGAATTTACAAACATATTTAATTTACATTGTTTTTGTTAGTTGATTATTAATTTATGTTGATTCAGAGATGTGGATATACTAATAGATTTTTTTAAAATTTATTGAGACTTGCTTTAATGCCTAGTATATGGATGATTTTAAAAAAATTATGGATTATTAAAAATAATGTATGTTCTACAACTTTTTGGGTGCAGGCTTTTATAAATATCTACTAGACAGCTTAAATAAGTCATTGCAATATTCTATATCTTATTGCTAGAGTGTCTATTGACCTACCAATTATTGATAGAAATATGTTTAAATCTCTTACTATGATGGTGGGTTTGTTAATTTCTTTTTGTATTTCTGTGAATTTTCTTTATATATTTTTAAGCCGTCATTTAAGTACATGCATGTTTAGAATTGCTACACCTTCTTAGTTAATTAAACCTTTTTTCCCAGCTTTATTGAGGTAGAATTGACAAATTAATATTGTATATATTTAGGGTGTAACACGATGATTTAATATACTATACTTTGTGAAATGATTACCACACTGAAACTATAAATTGAATCTTTTAAATCACTGTATAGTGGCCATCTTTACAGCTAATATATTTTTGCCTTAATGTTTCATGACCTAGTCAGGCACCAGATTTTATCCTCTGAACTCTATAAACACTCGAAACTCTTAAAATCTTAAAACACAGAATCCAGAAAATAGACAATTTATAGATGCTCCAAAGCAAATGTGGACTTCAAAACTTGGTTACATCGATAAACTCATGCACTTTCATTTTATCTGGCCTCGGAGTGATTTTATTTCTTTTTCCATGTTGTCATCACATTTTAAAAAGTGTTTTGTTTTGTTCTTTTTGTTATCAGCATTTTTAAGGAGTAGTTTTTCAAAATTTTAGTCAATTCAAATCCTGGAAACTGAAAGCCCTTGTTACTTCCTACAATTTGCAGTACATCACCTCTCTCTAGCTAGAAAAAGAGTATTTTTGAGTATCAAAATACAAACTTTATTTCTGTTGAGTCAACTGCATGCAATTAGATTATACATAACTTAGATTTAGAAAACTCTCCTTTGCCGTTCTCCTCCCGAACTCGTGGTCTCTCTTTTTTTCGCATTGTGTTTTTTGTGTGTGTGTCGTTGTGTGTGCGTGTGTGTGTGCATGCACAGTGTTTTTGTTTGTTTTCTGGTGAACTGAGACTAAACTTGAAATTGACCTTATGTAAAAGTTGCTTAATGATGCGATGCAAGGACAGATTGCTTGCTTCATCAGCTTTCTATGACAGTACCTTAAAATATAGGATAGCTGAATTATCCTAGAATTTTTTTAGAAAAAAAATTACCATTTTTTCAAGTATATGAATGTTTAATAAATGATATTGCTATTTATGGTCTTTTAATACAATGCAAATCTACATGAGGCATCTAATTTGTGTTGGATGGTACAATTAAATTCACATTTTAAGATAAAATTGATGGACCGGCCCGTGGCTTAGCGGTTAAGTGCACGTGCTCCGCTACTGGCGGCCTGGTTCGGATCCTGGGCGCGCACCGATGCACCACTTCCCCGGCCATGCTGAGGCCACGTCCCACATACGGCAACTAGAAGGATGTGCAACTATGACATACAACTATCTACTGGGGCTTTGGGGAGAAAAATGAGGAGGACTGGTGATGGATGTTAGCTCAGAGTCGGTCTTCCTCACCAAAAAAAAAAAAAGGAGGATTAGCACGGATGTTAGCTCAGGGCTGATCTTCCTCACAAAAATAAAAAAAAAGATAAAATTCAAAATTTCTCTATGTTTAGAACAACTTAACATTAGTTCTCAGAAATGTTTTCAATATCACAAATGTTGTAAACATCAAAATTCTCTAAATGCTAAAAGAAAAAAACACAACATATGCACACACAAATATAAACAGGCAGTGGGGATTAATTTGAATCCATATTGAATGAAGCAATTTATTCCTTGCACAAAAACAAGATGTACTAAACCAAATGAAAGGGACATTAATCTAGAAATCAAATGTATATCAGTTACTTTTAATATATGGATACTTTGGGCATGAGGGCATTAAGCAAATATTTATGGATCGTAACCAGAAAGGAGCACATTAAAATTAAATAAACAACCCAATGGGAATATGATTTAAAAGAATAACTTTCAAGCAAAATATAATAAAAATAAACACCTACATATTAGAAAATCTTGCCACCAAAATTTAATTTTTACCTTAGTATATACTGCAATGCCGCAACATCCTGAGTAACATACGTCCTTTTCTCTTGCTTTAAAAAATGTGCACACACTGATTGACTTTAAAACATATCAGGCTATCATTTTCATTACTGTGTTTGCTTCAATCAGAGTTTAAAATATTTCATCCCTATTGTTAAAAATATCTTCCTTTCAATTTTCCTCATTTACACCTACTTCAAAAATACTATGTTTTCCTAGAAAAACATAGTACAAATGTATTTTGTACCTCCAAAAGAATTTGAGCTGAACTACAGCCCACAAATAAAAGTTAGAAACTCATTTACTTTAATGTCTGTAAGTTTTTGTTAAATCCTACACAGTTTATTATTAAATAAAAAATAAATATAAAGTATGCTAATATAATATGAAAGAAGAAGAAATGATGAAAATATTATTTGGACTTTCCCTTTTAGCCACATCAATTAGAGCTTCCACTACGTCATTTCAAGACTCATGTAACTGGACTACTTTGACACCAGCTACTACTCCCCATGTTCCCCAGTATGAGTATTTTACTCAAGCTGGAAATATTTCCTTTGAAAATTTTGGCTTATATACAATTTGGGATACTTGATTGAACTCTTCCCTTCTAGAATGTTCTCTCCTCTACCCTCTATAGGACTACACATTGTCTATTCTTCATGTACTAGCTCCATTGTGAAACCTTTAAAAATTCCAGAAAAGTAAATGATATTATCCTCAGTTTATAGTTCAAAGGAAAGAAGCTCATATACACTAAGCAAATTTTGCACTGTTACACCAATGGCAAATGGCAGAGTGAGAAGTCAAGCCTCTATCTGAAGTGTACGTCCATGCTCTGTCTTACATGAAACCCTTTAATGACATTGTCAGTTCTCTATTGTCTCTAAAACTTAACTGGCATTATTAATATATTAGAGGCGTTAAAATGCAGTAATTGAGAACACAGTCTCTAATATTAGTTTGCTTGGGTTTGAATCCCAGCTGAAGGCTCACTCCTGCTTTGTTTTGGGAAAATTGCTTACACTTTCTGGGTCTCAGCTTCCTTATCATAAAAAGAGGATAATAAAAGTATCTATCTCATAGATAGATTCTATCTCATAGAATTGTTACAAGGATGACATGATGCAGTTGTAAAGCAGGTGGAACAATATCTGGCACACAGTAAGTGACATATAAATATTAAGTGTTCATACCTATTATGCAGGATTGTAAGAGCTGAGGTCAGTTGATCACTTATGTCAACATTGCTCAGAGTGTAAGAGTGTATGACAACGATTTTGTTGTTGTCAGGAAACCTTTGTCCATCAATTTATTGTGAACCAATAAATAACTTCACTGCTGTTTGTCTATTTATTTTTCTATGAAATTCCTACAGATCAACTTATTGAAGATAATAAGTCTTCTCATTGGAGCATACAGTTCACTTATCAGATAATAGTTTATTGTTTCAAGATATTGACCTTACCATGTCCATCAATCCTAAACTATTATAGCAACTTTCCCCTATCTCAATTAGTTCCTTGCCTTGAGAAACCTACATTAAATTATTTCGTCTCAGACTCCAAAGCCCTGTAAACCCCACTCTGACTTACGCTTCTGAGACATTGCTAAGATCCTTCAAGACCATGTTTTCTCTGATTACTATATATTCTAATAAATTTAGGTATGCTTTACTAACAGATTATCTGGTGATATTTTGAGATCAATGACCTGGAAGCACAACTGTGATCCACTTGAGATCTCTTCTCTACTGTGGCTCAAGACCCTTGACTTGGAATACCAGGCACCACTGGAGAATCCTTGGGAAAGTCTCTTCAATTGTGATGCTGGAGTGTAAGCATTGATATTGAGTCTGAAATTTGTTTTCATCAAGTTCCCAAATGCTAGTTTTATTTTGTCTACTAGGAAATAGAACATATTTTAGGACATCTTTTGTAATATAATCAGGTTTAAAAATTGTAATGCTTGATAAAAATCTGCTTTATTACCAGCATTACTCATTGTCTCCTTCTGTCCTCATCATTTTTATGAGTCTATAAGAGGAAGTTTCTAGGGAAAAGTCCAGACATCGATCCTGATAATTTGATTCCTAGTGGCAGCCCCAGAGCAGACAAGTTCAGAAGATTCCTTCTCAGACTAGTATCCTTTGGACAAACTTTGCCTGGGGTAATTTTTCAAAACTTTATGTGAATGTTCCTGAGTCTTATTTTGTTTAGTCTGTGAGAGTCTGGTTCTGTATGAAATCTCCTGTAAAAAGTTTCCGTTCACCATGTTCTAATGATGACATGAACTTTGAGACTGACTCCAACTACTGCTTATAGCTCAGAAAGCATATAAAGTTTTCAAAAAAAAGCTAAAATTTTGTCAAAAGAAAATGTACTATCTATCAAATAATTTATCCCAGGGGAATAAATCCATCACTCTTGAGATACTGCAAACCATTCAAAACTTCCCTAGAACTGTTAAGAAAAGATTTCTTTTTTTTAAAGTTTTTTGGATCTCATAGGTTACTGCATGCAATACGTTCCCAACATTTCAGAAATTGCCACACCTATAAGTTTTAAGTTAGTCCTTGGTAACTGAATCTCTTCCCTGGATTTCTAACATAATCAGTGTCTGTGTATGTGTATGCACGCAAACACATGCACCATCCGAAATTAGCTTTTTGGCTTTCCTAATTATCTTGAATCTTTTGGCCAATTTGTACATGGACAATCTGAACAAGCCATTGCTGTGCTGACTTAACCTTATCAGAATCTTTAACGACCAATTGTTTACTACCACCTTTCCCTAGACTTAGTGGCAAAAGCCTACTCACCTTGTCTAAGGGCGTCAGTTATCAGTAACTATCCTAGTAGAGACTTTTATTGACTTGATTCCTCCTGATGTGCAATACTTGCTTTTTTTTATTTGCTGAAAATGTACATTTCTCATTATGCAGGCTTACCTCCTATGAACTTTTATGAATTTTTCTCTTTCTAGTCATCACTGTAATGTTGAAAATCCTGCTTGTTTGTTCTCCTTTAAGAAGGGGAATTCCACAATTGTCTAAGTCTGTCCAAAAACTGACTTTGCTTGGAATAATGAGGGATAAACTCATCCCAGGTGGCAGAACGTATCCTACTAATCTAAGCTTGTCAATTAGCAAGTGGTAAGAGAGTGTACAGGAGTATCTTTGGAATAGTCCATGATTTTGGAATGCTATGAGAACAACAGGGCTTTTGACATCAGCAGAAACCCCAACTAAAAGTAATCAACAGCTTAATGAACTTCTTAAGAAAGTGGGTATCATAAAAGTAGAATCTCATTAAAAAGTTCATATATAATTCTGAACAGTTTTCTTCTGTCTTTAAATCATGCTATGGTTCAGATTTTGTCAGGAGCACTAGACAATACCAGTAAGGACATAGAACTCATCATCTGAGAATTTCATAATATTGGACAGGTGATACTTTAAAACAGAGCAGTCCCAGAAATAGTATCAGCCTCTCAGGATAGAACATGAGACATTTTAATACAGAATGTTCTATTCATATCCCTATCTTTCTGGTGTCTTTTATGTTATGAAGATAGGGGGAATAAAAAATAATAATAGTAAAATTAGATAGTTTGTCTAATATCCCCACATCTCTTGTTTTAATTTGGACTTGACTGCTGGCTTAGAAGTATAAAATACTCTGGTCATAATCTTTTTGTTGGTGTCTGTCTGTAATTCAGCATACACATGTGTGATCTCTATATCTTAAATGTTTCTGTGTGGCCACTGTGCCATATATGATCCAACAATGATCATCCAGCAAAAGAACAGGAAAATCTGATGTACATGCTGGTCAAAATGTTCCCCACCCAAAATCTGATACGCAGTCATGATCCCTCAAACAGCAGTGTGGATCTCAACTGATCATTTATCCAGATGATAATTGTTTATCCTCCAGCTTAGGCTGGACCACAAGAGAAGCCTGAGAAATAAGAGACCATCTATGTTAACATAACTTCATTTGTTTGTTTGTTTTGATTCATCAAAATTAACTCAAAATGGATTAAAGACTTGAATATAAGACCTGAAACCATAAAACTTAAAGAAAGAAAACATAGGCAGTACACTCTTCAACATCAGTCTTAGCAGTATCTTTTTTAATACCATGTCTTACTAGGCAAGGGAAACAAAAGAAAAAATAAACAAATGGGATTCCATCAGACTAACAACCTTCTGCATAGTAAAGGAAACCATCAACAAAACAAAAAGACAACTTAACAATTGGGGAAAGATATTTGCAAATCATATATCTGATAAGGGGTTAGTATCCAAAATATGTAAAGAACTCATACAACTCAACAAAAAAAAAACTAACAACCCAATTAAAAAATGGGCAAGAGATTGGAACATTTTTCCAAAGAAGATATACAGATAGCCAACAGGCACATCAAAAGATGTTCAACATCATTAATTATCAGGGAAATGCAAATCAAAACTACAATGAGATATCACCTCACACCTGTCAGATGGCTATAATTAACAACACAAGAAATAACAAGTATTGGAGAGGATGTAGAGAAAAGGGAACTCTCATACACTGCTGGTGGGAATGTAAACTGGTGCGGCCACTATGGAAAACAGTATGGAGATTCCTCAAAAAATTAAGAATAGAGCTACCATATGATCCAGCTATTCCATTGCTGAGTATTTATCCAAAGAACACGAAAACACGAATGCATAAAGATACATGCACCCCTATGTTCATTGCAGCATTATTTACAATAGCCAAGACTTGGAAGCAACCTAAGTGTCCATCAATGGATGAATGGATAAAGAAGATATGGTATATATACACAATGGAATACTACTCAGCCATAAGAAATGATGAAATCTTGCCATTTGTGATGACATGGATGGACCTTGAGGGTATTATGCTAAGTGAAATAAGTCAGATAGAGAAAGACAAATACTATATGATTTCACTCATAAGTAGAAGATAACAACAACAACAAACAAATATATAGATACAGAGATTAGAGTGGTGGC
This sequence comes from Diceros bicornis minor, assembly GCF_020826845.1. Lineage (NCBI taxonomy): Eukaryota > Metazoa > Chordata > Mammalia > Perissodactyla > Rhinocerotidae > Diceros > Diceros bicornis. The sequence goes on along the minus strand of NC_080745.1, from coordinate 49,603,879 downwards.
TACCAGAGGGGAAGGAGGGAGGGTGGAGGGTGAAAGGATTGATAGGTGACGTGCATGGCGATAGATAGCAATTAGTGTTTGGGTGGTGTACATGATGTAGTCTACACAGAAATCGAAATATAATGATGTACATCTGAAATTTATATAATGTTATAAAGCAGTGTTACTTGAATTAAAAAAAAAAAAACCTATTCAATGGAAAGATAAGGCCATAATCCAATAAATTATTTTACTATTTGCTTCAGGAAATTCCCCTAGATCAATTTTTTGGACACAACATTCTGCTCATCTGAACAAATAGCTTAATTATCAAATGACAGGTTACTTATCAAGGCCCTCATCTCAACTGTGCCCACCAATCTTAAAGTATTATATCATGAATTTAGTTCAATCCCAATTAGTTCCCTGCCTCGTGTGACCCTTATATCACTTTAGCCCAATCCTCAAAGCTCATAAGTATCTGACTTCTGATTTCCCCTTTCTGAGACAGGTCAACTTTTGCCAGGGTTATGGTTACACCTGATGCAGTAAGTTCCAATAAATTTTGATTTTCTTAGCACAGTATCTGCCTCAGAGTAAACACAAATAGTTGTTATTATTATTTCTATTATTTCTGTTTCTAGCATTATGGTATTTCTTCATCATTTACTGTTGAAAAATGTGAAAAAATTAATTCATATATATTTCACTCACTAAAACTACAGTGTTTGTCCCTTCTATATATATTTCCAAAGACTTACCCCACACTTTTATTTTCTTTTTGATTATTTTTTCATACGCTATTTTACAAAAATTTTTCAGTTTTCACCTGCTTATTTAGTCCATTTCTTTTTTATTTTAATTTTTACAGACTACTACATGGATTACATGTGAGAATTAAAATACATAACAAGGGTAGAGCTTGGCATAGAACCCAACACATCCTAAGAGCTCAATAATGGTCCACATTACTTTGTAATGCTCTTGTGAGGCCAAAGGAAAATGTATTTAAAGCTCCTAGTAGGTACTCTCTTAATAGTAGCTATTAATCTTGTTATTGACATTAATACACCTGGGAGCCCACATGGATCAACAACCTCTGTATAAATGAAACCACCTGCAGAGGTCAGGTTTTCAAAATATTTCACAAAATTCAATGATACATCTTCAGCAAGAATAAGTCATAGCTCTCAAAATGCCAAGTGCAGGGCATTGAGTATGTATTTGTGTATGTGGTCTGATTATTACTCTGAAGATAAATTATCAAGGCCACATTTTCTGAATCCCCTTCAGGGAACGAAATGTAAGACTGAATATTTTTTTCCACCAAAAGCTCTCACTGACTAAACAAACATGGATTTGGTCCAACAACAAATGTCCTCTGAGACCACCAATGAGAAACACCAATTTATATGTGTATATTTTAATGATGACCTCTTCTTGAAAGCAAAACAAGCATGCTTTAGACAGAATTAGTTTCTGACTTTAGAGATGATTGGCTTAAATGAGAATTATGTCCCTGCTGCAACAAATTCACTCAACATCCTAATTGTCTTACAACAAAAAATAGTTGTTTACTCTCATCCCATGGTGTTAAGGCAATTTAAATTAATTCCATAAGTAAACTTCTGTCACTCTATCCAATGCTGCATGTATATCATTATTTGTGTCATAACGTCTATTGAAAGAAATCCTCTTATGTGACCCAATTTGTTGCCTTTAAAGAATTGCATTACTGCATTTGAGCCAGAAATTGGCAGCTTTGAGCTTTTAGAATTTGGGCTGACTCATCATATAGCCCTGTTGTAGAAGTGACCTTCTCTCAGCCTCTGCTCTAGTTTCTCAGGGAATAGTCCTAATGTCTGCTCATAAAGTATTTTTTGCACATGATGACCTGAGGATTAATCTACATTAGAAAACATTTAAATCATCATCATAATTTCCTCTCCAAATTCTTAAGTAAGATTAATGTTGTTTCTATTTCTTGGCTTAGATGAGGATTTCTAAAAGTGAGTGTTCTTGAGAGCATTTTGGATGATACTTTGCAAAGTATATAGATATAAGGATAATTCTTTAAAATCATTGCATACAAGTGAACTATTTTCCTATTATTAGATATTTAGGTTGTTTCCAATTATTCACTAAAACAATGGTGCAAAGAATGTCTTTTGTGTATAATACTTTGTAATCATATGCAAGCATTTCTGTAATAAAGATTCCTAGAATTAGACTCTTTATATCAAATAATATATAGGTATAAAATTTTGTTAAAATCTTCCAAATTGCCCACCCAAAAGAATGTACATATTTAATTTTTTATAAATCATATGAGAAGATGTCACTTGTATTTTCATAACAGTTTAAATAAAAAAAATCACTTGCTTTATAGTTTTCACTCTTTTATGTTATAAAGAGAACTTGCTCTAATTTATTGCTGGAAAGAATGTGCCTTGCATACTTAATTTAAAAGTTTACATGTTAGGATACTAATGAAAATCACCTCTCTCTCTTTTATTGCACCGATAAGCAAGGGATGTTGTATTTTTAAAAATTGATTCACATGAGCTGCCATTAAAGGCATTGGATGGATTACCTGTGTGTTCCTGCCAACTAGTACACATATTGGAAAATCTCTAAATCCATTACCTTCTGCACAATGATTTTGAATAAGCTACTGTTGGAATCATTTTCTCCCTCACTGATTTAGAAATCCCGACAATGTGAGCACAGTAAATGAACCTAAAAAAATTGTCAAAAGTAAGAAGATAAAAGTAAATAACCTATGAAAATAAACAGACAAGCCAAGTTTTATGAAAAAAAATTAAAAGATGCTTAAAAATCTTAACTAAAATTCCAACATGCCTGTTTTAGCTGCTCACCATGTGTCAACACAGAAACTATCCAGAAAAGAATCAGTGAGGACACTCTTAAACATCAAGTCACCGAGTTTATTTTCATAATATCTAATGCAATTTTAATGCCATAATTTGGAGGGGGGGAAGCCATGATTTTCCAAGTGAGGGCTTACGACTTGAAAACATATACCATAAAAAGTTAACTGTAGAAATATAATCTAATAATGAGTAATGGTCAAAAGCAAAGAAGGCTGAAACAAGCAGGATATGTAATCTTTATCAATAAACCCAAAACATCTGGTGGGAAAGAGGATTTTAGTTAAGTGGGGACATCTGGCTTACAAAGAAACTGGTCAGATTGAATCAGATTCATGGGAATCTAATCATATTATTTTGTGTTTTTTTGTATTCCTGGATATACGACCAATGAGAAGGAATTATGGTGATAACTTTGGTAAAAGGAATGGGTGAAAGAAGAGCCTCTTTGAAATTGATATTATTTCACTTTTTAGGTTTCATCTTCTCTATAAAATTTTCTTAATTTAAATTGAAAAGTCACTATTCATTTTATGCAGTAAATGAAGTACATAAGTAAATTATTTAGTATTTGTTATCAAATATTTGTCAACCTTGGGTCAGGGATCCCTTCTCCCAGTAAAAAAACATAAACTCACTGATTTTTTTAAAAATCTATCTGATGGTAATTTCTGATTGCATCATCTAAGGATTGTATAATCTCATTGAATCTTGTAAGACTTTTAAGGATTCAATGAGATGCATTAGAATGGAATCCAGGAATTCAATATTGTATATCAATAAATGAGAAAGGAAAACACAATAGTATGCTTAATGAAACCAATGATTACCTTTACAAAAATTCTCTCACAGTCTGCAAGGTCGTCCTATACAGAGCAGCCTCTCTCTTATGTATCAAATATCTAGGAAAGTTTATTTTAAAACAATGAGTATGAAGAGATATATATATATATATATATACATACATACATGTAACATATACAGTTATATATACATATATATCTCTCTCTAAATATTTCTCTGTATAACTGTCTAAATATAAAATGTATATCTAGATATCTCTCTATATATATAGGTATAGATATAAATAGAGAGAGTAACTGAATGATTTCAGGTCCAAAAAATGCAACAGCCTTTTTCAGTTGACAGGTCAATATTATACTCACTGGTATATATAAGTTTGTCTATATGAACTTGTCTATATGAATTGTAGAAAAGCAATACTTGGAACCCTCGAGTTTATTGGATCCTGGCTTTTAAGAAACAATATTGAAAAACATTATTTACTCCTATATCAGAGAGAAAAGATTAATGAATTAAGTGGGCTTAGAAACTCACTTAAAATATTAATGAATTAAGTGAGCTTGAAGGCGTTTACCAAAATTAACAAATGATATGAAAAAAAATGTACTACCAAGATGGATATTAAAGCAATTTACATTTTCTTTACCATTCTGATCCCTCTTTTATCATTGGTACATTTCTTTTAAAAAATTATTATTACTGCCCAGGTTTGGAAGTAAGCCCAATTACTGTTAATGCCACCAGCTCAAGGCTGGGTCTACCGTGAACATAAAGCCACAGACCTGCAATCTCCTGGCCTGGGTCACTTGTGCTTTTGCAGCACATTCATTCTGGTGGAACTGTACTTGCAACTGAACAAAGCCATGGATTTACACGTGTAATTGCATTAGCATCTGGATTTGCCAGGTATCAGCAACAACAGATCCAAATGCAAATGCACTCAAAGTACAGTGTTACTTTTTCAGCCAAAGAAAATACTGAGGCCAATGAGATATCTTGCTGCTTGGGAGAGTCGAAGTTATCTGCTCAGTTGGCAAGAGTAATAGATTAATCGAGTAGTGTAGACAAAGTCTCAGACAGAAGTTCTCTGAAAATAATTGTAGGAAGGTGTCATGACATCAGCGGACTGTAGCTCAATGAGCAATATCTTTACAAAGACAGAGTATCAGCTTGATTCAGCAAGGGAGAGTATCCGTCAAACTGGGCTCCAGCTCCAGATTTGATAACATGGCGGCTACAGAATCCACCTCCTGTTCCTGTTGCGTGTATTGCAGCAATAAAAGCAACACAGTATCAAAGCAAAATACTTAAAAAAAAAATCCATCTACAAAATGGTATGGAGATGCCTCAAAAAATTAAAAATAGAAATACTCTATGATGCAGCTATCCCGCTACTGGGAATCTACCCAATGAACCCAAAATCAAGAATCCAAAGAGGCTTATGCACCCCTATGTTCACTGCAGCATTATTCACTACAGACAAGAAGTAGAAGCAACCCAAGTGTCCCTCAACTGATGATTGGATCAAGATGTGGTGTGTATATATATATATATATATATATATATATACACACCATGGAATACTACTCAGCCATAAAAAAGACAAAATCGTCCCATTGGCAACAACATGGGTGGACCTGGAGAGTATTATGTTAAGTGAAATAAGCCAGAAAGAGAAAGACAAACACCATGTGATCTCACTCATATGTAGACTATAAACCAACACATGGACAGAGAAAACTGTATTGTGGTTACCAGAGGCAATGGGGACAGGGGGGTGGGCACAAGGGGTGAAAGGAGACATGTATATGATGATGGACAAACAAAAATGTATAATCAAAAATTTCACAATGTTATAAACTATTAAAACATCAATTAAAAAAACAAAATCTTCCATCACCCTGAGAAATTAAATGTTTAACAGATCTTGTTCCTCTGGTCAATGTTGAGAGAAAACAAATATTCACCTGGCTATTTTACAAGAAAAAATACATAAATTTTTTTAAAAAACAAAACAGATGAAAAACCCCCAAGAGAGGCTAATCAGCTTGTTCTCAAGAACACAGACTAAATAGTAGAGAGGACAACAGTGCTGTTGCCTAATTATAAATTAATTAATTAATGCTGAGTCACCCAAAATAAGACACTAACTCACTATAATTTTTATATATGCATTATATTTTCTGTATGCTATTGAATCCACCAAAATTATCACCAAAATCTTAAAGCTTGCTAATTCTTTTAATCTATTCATTCCAAATGATTATATATCAGAAAAGATTCCTAACAGATACTAAATTGAGTTATATGCTTATATCTGAAAGAACTAGAATATCCAATCTAAGATAGAAGTGGAGTTTTGCATCACCTTGAGAGGATTCAGAAGTATAGCTAAATAGAAATTAGGGTAAAGTTGGCATAATCTTTACATTAATAGAATTGTATTAAAATTGTACCATGTTAAAAATAGCAGAAAACATCTTTTTTTTTTTTTTTTGGTGAGGAAGATTAGCCCTGAGCTAACATCTGTTTCTAATCCTCCTCTTTTTGCTGAGGAAGACTGGCCCTGGGCTAACATCCGTGCCCATCTTCCTCTACTTTATATGTGGGACACCTGCCATAGCATGGCTTGATAGGCGGTGCGTAGGTCTGCGCCCGGAATCGGAACCTGCAAACCCTGGGACCACCAAAGCAGAGCATGTGGACTAACCGCTATGCCACCAGGCGGGCCCCCTGAAGACATCTTTTGAAAGCTGTTTTCAGATTTACCTTTTGTATAATAGAGCCTATTTTAAATAAAATGTCCTGACAAAAATGATAGTAAACTTTCGCTTATAATAATTAATTTTTTATAAAGCTATAATCCGACTTACTACCTGTATTTCCAGTTTCATTTGCATATTGAGGTTGTGACTCCCAGTGTAGAATTAGGTGGCCAATATTTTATTTATTTATTTATTTATTTTAGCAAGATAGCTAGATGCCAATATAACCTAGAAAAATGTATTCAGTACATCTTAGGGAAAGATGGACAAATGTTGCATTAGTTACCTCATCGATAAAATGAAAATATACTTGTATGTCTTTGAGTTGTCATGAAGATTAAGCTAAAATAATGTACGGAAAGTCCTTAGCATAGAACGAAGTACAAAGAAAACACTCTATAGATCATTGTTTATTTCTATATTACTGCAAATGTCACTTATTAAAATGTATATTTTTAAATGTGGATATTGTGTGTTAACAGAAATGCTACATACTCAAAGAAAACTACAAAAATTGAAGAGAAAGAATATGTCACTCCCTCTTCAGCACTGTCAAGCGAAAGGATGCTTTAAACAAACAAAAAAAACCTTGAAATATCTATTTCTATGACAGAAGTGGATGCATTGGACTACCAAAATTTGATGAACCCAAACCATTCTCAGCATTTCACTTAATCTCATTCTAACTGCTGTTTTTGAGTTGAAATTTGGCTTCCCATTTCTATGTCCCTACAGGGACAAAATGTATGAGCTAATAGATTCAAACATTCCAGCCCCTTTGTCAGTTATATTTCTTATTGTAATCAACGAATTGGCATTTTGCTGCATGGATCAGTCTGAAATGGATTTGGCTAGTGTGATCCCTTCCCCTGAGTCCAATCACGTCTAGGTATGCAGATAAAAATTGCATTTCTAGATCTGTGGATCAGCTTCTGGTCCTTGATTTCCCCACCTAGGTGCTTCCATTCATTGAGATCTGGCCTGACCAGCCAGCAAGACTCTCTGGGGAGCAGCCAGAGCCAATCTTTCTCTAACTGCAGCGCTATGTCTATAGGTTGAAAAGAGTGTTGAAATAGAAACTGAGTATCAATATGGCTGTATAGGAGATTTCGGAACGATAATGATGATGACGACAATAACAATGGAAGAGAAAATTGGCTGCGAAGGGGCACAATGTTACTTTCTGGAATGATGAAAATGTTTTATTCCTTCTTTAGGATAGTATTTACACAGGTGTATGCAATTGTCAAAACTCATGAACTTAAAAACATAATTTCTTGCATGTTATTTTATGTAAATTATACATCAACAGGTTCATTCAGCAGAAATATCTACAGTATCTCTTATGCATAAACAAAATGGTTTCTGAAGATTTGGATAAAGACTGTAGTTTGTGGCATAATTGTTTTTTAAAAAAACTACTTTTGAAAAAGAAATATGATTAAACTATATTGTATAATTTCTCATTTCACATTTTCTGTCAATGCTTTTAATTCTTCAAAACCATTATGAAGTGGTCATATTTTAAATGATGATTTATCTTTTCAAATGGAAAGGCTAAAAAAATCCTACAATGAAGCATAAACTTTTGTATCTATTATAATGGTTCAAGGACTCTGTTCTCTATAATCAAGAATTATAATGTCAAAACTGCTATTTTACTGTCTGCAGATTCTTCTAATTATTCCAAAAAGATTGATATACTTTACTTATAAATATATTTCTAGAGGCAATGATAAGGAAGCCAAAATAGGTCAAGATATGTAAGTAATTTTATTAAGGTGTCAAGAGGCAACCAGCAGAAGGTGAAGAAGGTGTAGAGGTTTATCACGGAAGGCATCCTGCTGTGCTAGCTCCTTCAACATAAAGGGAAGCCTTCATTCTGCACGGTTTCCAGCAGTTGCTGAAACTACTTTGAGTGATTCTATGTTGTTAAACTTATCTCTGTTACATACAGTTATTTGAACACATAAGCTCACTTATAAGAAATAGAGCCTTGTGCCCACTTAGAAAGCTAAATTATATCTAATAGGGAGATAACTAATTTGTACACGTTGGTTCACAAGATATTGTGTTACTTTTTAAAATTTAGTTTTTATTTTTTTTCCTCTCACTCCCTTGGCTTCAGCCTGTCTGCTGGTAATTTGAAAATGATAAACATTTTCCCATCTTAGTCTGGCCTTTGTATTTCCCTTTGCCTGAAATGCTTTGCTTCCAGATGCCTGCCTGTCTCAGGGCCTCGTTTACTTCCTGTCTCTGCTCGTGTCACTTTCTCAAAGAAGCCTATTTTGCCATCCTGTCTAAAAGCCCACTACCCATTCTCTCAGGTGTTACCTTCCTTGTTTTTTAATTTAATACTACATATCATTACCTGACATATTACATATTCACTTATTTATTCAAATTTGGACCCTTTAGACCTTAAAAAATCAGCAAAACATAGTTTTCAATTAAGAGTATGTTCTGTTTACTTATTTTTTGTTATGATATAATTAATACACAGTCAAGTACATTGATCTTAAGTATTGCAGTTCAACAGTTTTAACAAATGTGTACACCTGTGGAACTCATGCCACTGGGAAGATACAGAGCACATTCGTTATCCCAGAAGGTCTGCTCACACTCCTCCCCAGTCAATATCTCCCCCTACCCACAAAGGCATACCGTTAGTTGATATATTTCATCATAAATTCTTTTGCCTGTTGTAGAACTTCATGAATTTTATAGTTTGTTCAGTGTGTTATGTTTATGCTACACATATATCCTCTATCGGTACTATTTTCTATTTTAATTAGAGAGATTTAGAAAAGCAAATATGAGAATTTTTTAAACTTATTATACTAAACTATAGGACTCAACCATCAGAGAAAATTAAGATGTAATTTATTAGTAAACTTCATAAATCATTTTTTAAAAACTTTGCCTATTGCAATTTTATATTTTGTAATGTATAATTTCTTTTAGCTTCATGTGGGACTCAGATTTGAAATCTGGGTTTCAAAGAGTAATCCGTAAAAACGGATTGCTCTAAGGTAATTTTAAATTGCTTTTTATTTTGGAATAATCATGATGTTTGCAGAAAACATGGAATTTTAGCATGCTTTAATCCTGAAATTTAAAAAAAACAAATGTATATGCTGAGGTAGAGTCAAATAATTTGTCAAAATTTTTACATTAAAAAATATGAAAACAGAAAATATATTAAAAATCATATTGTGAAGAAAACCCGTACAGCAATATTCATGCATAATATGCCATTCAATTATGTGTGGTTTTTAATCTCATTTTCACTTGATCTTGCTTGATAATCACAAAATTTTCATCTATCAATTTTCACAGGAAATTTTGTGGCACAAAACTCTCTAACGTCAACATTTCTTGCATATTTGTAAAAGAACAAAGATATTTATTTTTCTAAGACATTAATATCAACACCACATAAGGATGATCATTATTTTAGCTAATTTATTTTAAAGTGTTCCATTCCAGTAAGCAGATGTCATGTCGGGGAACTTGGAATTGGAGTAGATAATTGCGCCAAAATAAATTCTTAATTCAATTTTTACAAAAGGAAATATAGTAACTGTTCTAGCCCCAAATTGTGTTTTGGGGATTTCCAGACCAAGTTAGAAGCCAAAGGCTTGGGCAATAGGTCTGTCTGGAATAATTTCTACTCCCTGGGAACCACCAATATGCTGGCAACACTGAAATAAGAAACGTTAAAAAAGGAGATGAGAGAGTTGTGCCATGAAATAATTTGTCACACACAACAAGATTCTTTCAAAGTTTCTTGCCCAAGACGTTAAGACACACAAAAGTCTTGCTATAAGATTTCTTGTAGTTGATGACCTCAATACACACCAGGAGTCAGAGCTTTTGCTGGTTCTAACATTCTGGGTTTTTAGATAAGATCTAGAGTTTAAGGGTAGTAACTCAGACTACCTGATGGAGACGAAGGCCGTCAGGTTAATCTTTCATAAGCAATAGAATCTCTTTGTCAATACTACAAGGGTTTCTTTGTGTTTGCGTATGTATCTCACTGTCCCAGGAGTGCGCAATGGTGTGATTGGTGGAAATCCACAGACATAACGGAGGAATTACAAATGGTGATTAGTAGCGCCATGTGCAACCATATCAGATCCTGATGCAAAAGGAAAAATGTGTGCTGCCATATACATGTTTTCATGTGTTTTTAAATATTTTTTCCAGAACATTAAAATAGTTAAAAAAAATGAAAAGTTGAAAAGTAGGATATTAAAACATACAATATTATTTTTAAGTCTAAATATTTTACTTAAACCAAAACCAGGATATATTATAATTTTACTTTTCTGTCTTTCATGAAAGCAAATTCATTAATACCACTTTTAAAATCTCCTTTGCTTACCTCATTTTCAACTGATAGAATTGATATGTTTGACAATTTCTCTTGACCAAGATCATAAATAACTATTAATTTCAACCTACTGATCCTGACTTTAATAAACTATTTCTTATGGAATTCTTATATCACGTTTTTATTTTTTAAATACTGCATTAAAATATGATTTGTCTTGATTATTGAGTTTTATTGGCATCCCTTAAATTTTGCATCCTTCTAAGTGAGTGCCTCACTTGTCTCATCCTAATCCCATCCCTGGTGATGAGGTCTAAATTTTGACCTTGGATTGTGGGTGCCCAAGTTGGAATAAAGGCCATCAAAGGAATAAGATCAAGGGACTGAGGGCCCAATGCCTCAGATTATCCATGTAGATAGGAAAGGCACTGGGATTACGGGAAACTTTAGGGTAGAGAAGATGACATTTGAGCTAAAACTTTGAATGAGGAGGGACTACTGGGAAGTTGGTAGATGCATCAACAAGAGATGGGGGAACTTGGGGCTTATAAAAGTGAGGATTTCAGCAAGTGGGTAGAGGAGAAGGATACCAGTTCGACCTCCTGGCTCTGAGATGCAGGGGGTATGAGAGAATAGCAGCAACTTGAAAGAGCTGCAGAGAAATGGTTTCCTGAGGGAGAGCATGATTATAGTACACAAGATGTGTTTTCTGTTAAATAATTCAGTGTCTGATAAATCTCATCATTAAAAGCAAGGCAGAGGATTAATATATTACCTTCACAGTACCCTCATTAAAACACAATTATAACACCTGGAAAAGCAACATACTAACCCATCAGCACTCACTTAACTCATCAGTACAGTTTAGTGAGCTAGATTGAGCTAAAAAAGTACTGAAATGGGAAATAGTGGAGGCTCCAAAAATAAGCTTTTCAGAGGTCAAGAAATAAAATGGGATTCATGAACAGCCAGCTGCAAGAAGATGGTGTAAGCTTTGTACCAAATGAGACGGTACAGTTTTACTACATACATGCTTCATATTTTTCACATTTTATTAGGTCAGGCCTTAAAAGTTGCTGTTGTATTAGCTCAGACAGAAACTCTTAGGCTCTGGATTTATGTACTAACTTTAAGAATCAAAGGTCTGAAAATTTCCAGAGTGAATGACGATAGGACTTCTCAGCAGATAGGAAAACAGAGGGTGTGAAGTGAAGAACAGTGATTAAGGACAAAGGCTTTGTAATAATATGCACCTGGTCTCAAATAGTTTCTGCAACTTATTATTTGGGGAATTTGGACAAGTTACTTCCACTCCTGAAACCTCTGCTTGTTCATCAATAAATGTGGCATAATAAAACTACTCAAGTTTATTATAAGAATTAAATGAGAAAATGCCATGTCTGTCATATAGGAAAGTGTAATAAATTTATTCATTTACTGGCAATTATTTATTGAGTACCTGTTATATGTTAGGATAAAGCAGTCAGAAAATCAAGCCAAAACCTTGCTCTTTATGGCGCTTACATTCTAGCAGGTGTTAGCTTTACGTACTAATACTATTTATAACATCAAAGACCAGGAGAATCACAGAGAGCTGACTCTCCTAGTTCACCTTCTAGAAACAGAAGAGCAGCATTAATCCTAATCTCTATAGAATAGATGAATGGATTCCATTTGCTACTTTTAGAAATTTCCACAAACAAAATAACAATTTGAAAGGGAAGCAAAAAGAGAATTTAAAAGGGAGGTCATTCCCTGTGCAAATACTTAATCACGTCAAGTTCTCTTTAAATATGAGTAGAGGCAGACTCCAGGAGGTCAAGCACTCTGAGTATGATAACATATTTAAATGTGTTTTGATGATAATGACAATGATCATAGTAGGCACTTCAAAATGAAATCCATTATGCTGCCGATTCAAGTATAATTACAGTGAGTTCTAGTTCCTTTACTACTCAATAAATTAATGAATTCTACTTGCTGGCCTGTGGGAAACATTCTGAAAATTCATAATGAAGAAAAAATTAATTCAAGCAGCTAAACAGAGAAGTAAAAGAGAGAAAGAAGTATTCACTTCTCTATTATAATTTCTACATTTCGTGTACATGAGATTAGACCCAGAAAAGCTAGAAGAGGCAAGTAAAAGCTCAACCATGGTGCTAATTTTGTATCGTTGAGGAAATCACAGACCTTTTCAATTCATCGTCTGCAAATGAAAGATTATAATTACAACCTCATGTTCTAGTTGGCTACACTACCTATCAATGTTTTATTTCTTCACGTTCTCTTCAAATTATACCATAGCTTACACCTGCTGGAATATTTTATATATATAAATATATATTATAAATATATACAGATAGTTGCATGTTTATGTGCATAATTTTATATACATAAATTTCCCCCAATTTTAGGAAGAGTGGATAAATGAGGACCTTGACCCATATTCTTGCCAAATCTCTTCCTAAAAGAAGTACTGCCCTACATACTCCAAATTTAAGAAACTGTAGCATTAGTTTAGTAAAAAACAATATGCTGTGTCTCTCCTTTATTTTCATTGATTGTTTTCATGATTTTTAGTGAAAAACGTTTAATGTGAGTGCTGAGGCTGAGTTTACAATGCGCTGTTTTTCTTCTCTCTCTTCTCTACCATCAAACACACACACAAACTTAGAAGGAAAAAAATAAGGTCAGGTATCACCAATATGGTGCTCATAAAAATGCAATATTGAGTATTAAGGTTTTCTGTATCTAACAGAGCACATAACTTGGACAATTTCTGTTGACTCATTTTCCTGAGGGTAAATTCTGATTTTTGAGCCATCTGCTCAAAAATAGTTTCTAATTCTCTGCATTTCAGTGAAATTCTCTAAATTAAAAAGGCCTGTAAAACACTGTAAACAATTACACAGACTTCATTAATGTATAAGTCAATATCTAGGCCACAGTACCTATTAGGTGGCCTTCTCTATAGCTTTCTCTGACTCCGGATTCTGGTAACCACACCTTATCCTACTCTCTCTGGATTATAGTCTTGGCTTCAAGGATGAAAACAGTGTCCTGCTAGCAGTGGCCTCAGATACTGATGGCATCATCCTTTATAGTGGTCCCTAAACTCTATCTTCACCTATAAATAAGTCCTTACTTATAAAAATAGGTAAATAATCCCTTTATTAAAATATCCTGAATAGCCCTGTTTTATTATTTCATCTCTTTCTTCTCAGATCTTTGTCTGATATAATATCTTAGATCAAATCTTTTTATAACTAATTCCTGAATATTACCCAAGTTACTTCATTGAAAAGAAACGTTATAGTCAAAAACATTTGCCTTCAATATTTGGCCATAATTTTAAAATACTAGATATGAAGAAATTGTATTGTATTTATGCTTGTGATAACAGGATTTAACAATATATCTTGGAAAATGAAATCTTTTCCATGTGTTTCTGATCAACAACTAGATGCTTTTATTTGTCCTAGTCTTTTAAAGGTTCACCTTAAATGCCTTGCTGTATTGTGCTAACTCTCAAAGCGTCTTTATGTCTATTGATAATCCCTAAGTAGCAAAGAAAAAAAATTAAAAGAAATGAATAACTGAACAGAAGACCATATGTGTCATAAGAAACAAGTCAGCTGCTTACTCACAAGAATTCTAAAGTAGTTCTCAGACACTTCCACATGAGACTTGCTAATTTTAACAGAAAGCTGGCCTTGGAACAATGACACACGTTTTTGTGCTACATTTAATTCTATACAACATTGTTGTTTTTTTTTTTTTTTTTTGTGAGGAATATCAGCCCTGAGCTAACATCTGTCACCAATCCTCTTTCTGCTGAGGAAGACTGGCTCTGGGCTAACATCTGTGCCCATCCTCCTCCATTTTATATGGGAAACCGCCACAGCATGGCTTGACAAGCGGTGCATTGGTGCGCACCCAGGATCCCAACCCTGGCTGCAGCAGCAGAGCGCACACGCTTAACTGCTACACCACCGGGCGGCCCCTATACAACATTGATTTTAATGAGACTTGCTAGTGAGTAACTGCACAGTTTTGTCCCTGCTCATCAAAGCCACAACAGCATTTCTGCAGGAGCAAGAGAGTTAATTCATTGTCCTGGCCAATGGCCAATTTCAAAATTACATAAATATCTTTTACCTCACTATTTTCTTTTTTTTTAACTTTATTGAGGTATAATTGACTAAGAAAATTATAATACATTTAAAGTGTACAAGGTGATGATTTGATATATGTATGTATTTTAAAAGGATTCCCATCACTGAGTTAGTTAACACATCCATTACCTCACATATTTACCTTTTTAAATTTTTTTGGTGAGAACACTTAAGTTCTACTTTCTTAGCAAATTTCAAGTATACAATATAGTATTATCAACTGTAGTCACCATGTTTTACATTAGACCCTCAGACCTTAATCATCTATAACTGTAAGTTTTATGCTTTTGTTAACATCTCTCCATTTCTCCCACCTCCTAGCCCCTGGCAATCACCATTCTATTCTTTGTCTCTCTGTTTTTATAAGTTTGACTTTTTTTTTTTTTAAGATTCCACATATAAGTGATACCATGAAGTATTTGTCTTTCTCTGTATGGCTTATCTCACTTAGTACAATGCCCTCCCGTTTCATCCATGCTGCCACAAATGACAGGATTTCCTTCTTTTTTAAGGCTGAATAATATTACATCATATATAAATATACATATATATCCCTTATTTTCTTGATCCATTCATTCATTGATGGACACTTTGTTTCCATACTTTGGCTATTGTGAATAACGCTGCAACGAATTTGGGAGTACAGATCTCTTCAAGACAGTAATTTTGTTTCTTTTGGGTATATACCCAGAAGTGAGATTGCTGGATCATATGTTAGTTCCATTTTTAATTTCTTGGGGAATCTCCAGACTATTTTCTATTGGGGCTGTATAAGTTTACATTCCCACTAACAGGGTTACAAGGGTTCCCTTCTCCACATCCTCATCAGCATTTATCTCTTGCCTTTTTGATAAAAGCCATTCTAACGGGTATATGGTGATATCTTACTGTGGTTTTAAATTGCATTTCCCTGATTAGTGATGTTGAGCACCTTTTCATGTACCTGTTGATCATTTGCGTGTCTTCTTTGGAAAGATGTCTATTCATGTCCTTTGCCCATTTTTTAATGGGCTATTTGTTTTTTTGCTATTAAGATGGATGAGTTCCTTGTATATTTTGGATATTAACTAACCCCTTATTGGACATGTCGTTTGCAAATATTTTATCCCATTCCGTAGGTTGCCTTTCATTTTGTGGATGATTTCCTTTGCTGTTAAAAAGCTTTTTAGCTTGATGTACTCCCACTTGTTTATTTTTGCTTTTGTTGCCTTTGCTTTTGGTATCAAATCCAAAAAATCATTGACAAGACCAATGAGAAGAGCTTACCAGCTATGTTTTTCTTCTAGGAATTTTCTAATTTCAAGCCTTATCATCAATTCTTGAATCCATTTTGAGTTGAGTTTTGTGTGTGGCGTAAGATAAGCATGCAATTTCATTCTTTTGCGTGTGGATATCCAGTTTTCACAGCACCATTTATTGAAGAGACTATCCTTTCCCCATTGTATATTCTTGGCTCCTTTGTCAAAAATTAATTGACCACGTATGCATGGATTTATTTCTGGGCTGTCTATTCGGTTCCATTGATCTATGTGTTTGTGTTTATGCCACTACCATACTGTTTTAATTACTATAGCTTTCTAATATAGTTTGAAATCAGGAGTGTTATCCCTCCAGCTTTGTTCTTCTTTCTCAAGACTGCTTTGGCTGCTATTCAAGGTCTTTTGGGGTTCAATATGAAGTTTAGGATTGTTTTTTATGTCTGTAAAAAATGCCATTGAAATTTTGATAGGGATTGCATTGAATTTGTAGATTTCTTTGGGTAATGAGGATATTTTAACAATATTAATTCTTCCAATCCATAAGCACAAAATATCTTTCTATTTATTTGTGTCTTCTTTTGATGCTATTGTAGATGGGATTGCTTTCTTAACCTCTTTCTGATGACTCATTGTTAGTGTATAAAAATGCAACAGATTTTTGTATATTGATTTTGTATCCAGAAATTTTACTCAATTTGTTAATTAGTTTCAACTATTCATGGTTTTCTCTATATAATATCATGTCATTTGCAAATGGCAACAATTTTACTTCTTCTTTTCTGATTTGGGTGTCTGTTATTTCTTTTTCTTGCCTAATTTCTCTGGCTAAGGCTTCTAGTACTATGTTGAATAAAAGTGGTGAGAGTGGGCATCCTTGTCTTGTTTTTGAGATTAGAGAAAAAGCTTTTAGCTTGTAACCTACTGAGTAACATGTTAGCTGTCGGCTTGTCATTATTGCCCTTATTATGTCGAAGTACATTCTATCTACACCTAATTTGTTGAGAGTTTTTATCGTGAAAGGATGTTGAATTTCATCAAATGCTTTTTCTGCATCTATTGAGTTGATAATATGATTTTTATCCTTCATTTTGTGAATGTGGTGTATTACATTTTTTGATTTGTATGTATTGAACTATTCTTGCATCCCAGGAATAAATTTCACTTGATCATGGCCTACAATCCTTTTAACATACTACTGAATTCAGTTTTCTAATATTTTGTTGGGGACTTTTGCATTTATGTTCGGTAGGGATATTGGCCGGTAACTTACTTTTGCTATAGTGTCCTTGTTTGACTTTGGTATCAGGGTAATGTTGGCCTTCTAAAATGAGTTGGGCAGTGTTCCCTCCTCTTCTATTTCTTAGAAGAGTTTTGAGAAGGATTGGTATTAATTCTTCTTTAAATCTTTGGTAGAAATCATCAGTGAAGCCATCTGGCCCTAGAATTTTCTTTGTTGGGAGGTTTTTGATTACTGATTCAATCTCCTTACTTGTTATTTGTTCAGATTTTCTATTTCTTCATGATTCAGTCTTGTCAGGTTGTATGTTTCTAGGAATGTACATTTTTCTTCTCAGTTATCTAACTTGTTGGCATATAATTGTGTAGTGTCTTATGATTCTTAGTATTTCTGTGTTATCAGTTGTAACGTCTCCTCTTTCATTTCTCATTTTATTTATTTGAACTTCTCTCCTTTTTTCTTAGTCTAGCCAAAAGTTTGTCAATTTTGTTTATCTTTTCAAAAATGGTTTGAAACTTTTATTTTCATTGATCTTTTCTACTGTCTTTTTAGTTTCTATTTCATTTCTTTCTGCTCTGATATTTGATATTTCCTTTGTTCTGCTAACTGTGAGCTTAGTTTGTTCTTCTTTTTGAGGTGTAATGTTAAGTTGTGTATTTATGATCTTTCTTTTTTCTTAATGGAGGTGTTTATCACTATAAACTTCCCTCTGAGAACTGCTTTCACTGCAACTCATAAGTTTTGGTGTGTTGTGTTTCCATTTTCATTTATCTCAAGATATTTTTTGATTTCTCTTTTGATTTCTTCTTTGACTCACTGGTTGCTCAGAAACATGTTGTAGAATCTCTACTAACTTGTGAATTCTTGTTTTCCTCTTGTAATTGATTTGTAGTTTCATACCATTGTGGTTGGAAAATGTGCTTCATATGATTTTAATCTTCTTAAATTTATTAAGACTTCTTTTATAGCTTAATATATGATCTATTGTGGAGAATATTCCATGTGTGCTTGAGAAGAATGCATATTCTTCTGCTGTTGGATGGAATGTTCTGTAATATCTGTTAGGTCCATCTGGTCTAACATGTAGTTTAAGTCCAATGTTTCCTTATTAATTTTCTGTCTTGATGATCTATCCATTGTTGAAAGTAGGGTATTGAAATCTTTTACTATTATTGTATTGCTGTCTCATCTTTTACTTCACTATTTAAAAAACAAACAAGCCCTGAAATTCTAAGTGAGTTAGTTAAATTTACTTATTTGCTTTACTTATCTTGTTTTGCTGATGTAGAATTACTTTCCCATTTGTATCCAAGGAAAGTTGCATGACAATTCAATTACCCCTTTTGAGCAGTTTCTAGGTATAAAAGTTGCTATATAATGTAATAGGTTCTGTTAGCTCTTTGGCGTGTTAATACATAAACAGTGTTGTGACCACAAGTACACTATAGTGAAAGGATACATGTTAGTAGTTATTTGATGCTTAATAATATTTTGAAAGAGAAGTCTTTCTTGCTATCATCTCTCTTCATGAATTAGAACAACTAAACTTATGGTTTGGGTACAAAATGATCCACTCCCTATAAAAATCAGCATTGGATATTTAGATTACTCATTTGGTTAGGGATTAGATTTAGGACCAGAACTTACTTAAAGAAATAAATATTGACCTAGGATGAAAACACTGGCCTAGTGGCATCTTCTTTCAAAAGGGAGACTATGTGCTATAGAATGATAATTGATCATTTAAAGACAACTTTTTAGAAGTGAAAAGAAAAATAAATAAAGCCACTCATTGCCATTCTTCAGGGCAAGGCTTTCTTGGACTATAATCTGTCTTGCATTTGTTTGAGGGAAATTCTCTCTGCTAATGTCATGAAGTTATCAAAGAGAAGAATTATAAAGTGATTTGTAGGTTGTAACTGTGCTTTTCCTGTGGTTTTTCAAGTACAGAGAATTCAATCAGACTCAATCAGTCTTAGAAGATGTCAAGTCTGGGGCGGTTGCATTCAGATCCTGAGAAAACTTTAGAAACTGATGAGCACATTAGGGTTTACATTACTCTCAAAAATTATGATGTGGGAGAGAAGTCAAGATGGCGGCGTAAGCAGACTTGGAACTCACCTCCTCCCGTGGACACAGCCAATTTAGAACTACTCGTGGAAAAATTACCCGTGAGACAGAACTGAAAACTAGATAAGAGGAACTCCTGCAACAACAGACAATCCTGACTGAGGTGGAAGAGGCAGAAACTCCCTTCTGGAGAGGCAAAACGCCGACTTCACAAGCTGCCAGCTTCATGGCCGCGGGGAGCAGCTCACAGGTATGCAGCCTCCCTGGAGGAGCGGGGCCCTGAGCTGGGAGCGCCCCTGCTGTGGGCATTTTGTGGACCCAGCACAATCGAGACGAGTGGCATAATATCTGACTGTGCTTGCTACTAAAACATTGGGGAGTACCCCCAGAAAACACGGTTCACAAAGAAACTAAAACCGGCTCTTAAAGGGCCCATGCGCAAACTCACCCATTTCAGAAAGCATCCTAAAATCACCAGAAAGAAAGGTGTACAGTGCTGTGGTGAAAAGAGACTCACCAAATAGGCCCTGAGTGCATCTCGGCGAGGGGTGAGACCTCTCCAGGGACTGGGACATTGGTGGTGGCCATTGTTGTGGCCTGGTGTGGGCGTGCTGACACAGACGCCATTGGAGTTCTCCCTGAGGCCTGCTAGCCCAGGGTCTGCCCCACCTGCTAGAGCACCGATTTAATCCAGCTCAGCCAGGGCAGGCAGCCCACCCTAGAGACTGGCCCCGCCCAAAAACAAGCCCTCAGGCAACTTGTGGCCCTGCATAGATTGGGGACTGTATTCTCTACAGCCTGGCAACTGAGCCAAATTTAGCAGGGCAGGGTGTCCACAAGGAGCGGGTAGAGAGTGTGGGGCAGTGGCGGAGTGTGTGGGGCTCCCGCCGTGGAGAGACTGGGTCCAGTTGGGGAGGTCGGGGTGCGCACACGGGGCAGGACTGTGTTGACTGTGTGTGTGGACCTGTGGGCGGCAAGGTTTGTCAGCTGCAGAAGACTTGTGCTTCTCAAAGACCCACATAGGGGGTTAGCCCCACCTTCCAAAGCCTGAAACAATTGGGTGCTCCTGTGCCTGAGGCCAGCCCCACCCAGCTGCAATCCTCAGAGAGCTGACAAGAGACCTAATAGGCTAGAGGCTTACAGCAATTGTAAGCCCCTGAGCCTAACAACCTGCCACGCTGGGGGCCTACTCACTTAAAAGAAATACTGCAACACAAATGTGGTATTAGAACTTGCAGCCAACTGTGCTGGGTCTCCCCACACCTCATAAAGAGAATGGAGGGCCCACAACAACTACAAGCAGCTGAGCATTACAACAGCTGGCCAGGAGCATAACTCAGCCTCCCTGGGTGCCTACAGGGAGAGCAAACAGGCCACAACAGAAGGACACACGTAGCCCACATAGGGGTCACCCCTGGAACATTGAGAACTGAGGGAAGCACACTGGAAGCCTCCTAAGGCATCACTTACATAAGGTCACCTATCCAAGAGCAGGAGACGTAGCTGACCTACCTAATACGGAGACACAAGCACAGGGAAAGAAGCAAAATGAGGAGGCAAAAGAATACATTCCAAGTAAGGGAACAGGACAAAACCCCAGAAAAGGAACTAAGTGAAACAGAAATGAGCAACCTACCCAACAGAGAGTTCAAACTAAGAGTGTTAATGATGCTCACTGATCTGGGGAGAAGAATAGATGAACTCAGTGAGAATCTCAACAAAGAAATGGAAGATATAAAACAGAACCAATCAGAAGTAAAGAATACAATACTGGAAATGAAAAATTCATTAGAGGCACTCAAAAGCAGAGTAGAGGATACAGAAGAATGGATCTGTGAGCTGGACGAAAGACTAGAAGAAATTACCCAAGGTGAACAGGTAAAAGAGGAAAGAATTAAAAAGAGTGAGGACAGTCTAAGGGACCTCTGGGACAACATCAAGCGCACTAACATCCGTGTTATAGGTGTCCCGGAAGGAGTAGAGCGAGACAAGGGGGCAGAGAATCTATTTCAAGAAATAATAGATGAAAACTTCCCTAACCTAAGGAAGGAAACAGACATCCAGGTACAGGAAGCACAGAGAGCCCCAAACAAGATAAACCCAAAGAGGCCCACACCAAGACACATCATAATCAAAATGTCCAGAATTAAAGATAAAGAGAGAATCCTAAAAGCCGCAAGAGAATGTCAAGTTACATACAAAGGAAACCCCATAAGGCTATCAGCTGACTTCTCTGCAGAAACCTTACAGGCTAGAAGAGAATGGCCCGATATATTTAAAGTGCTAAAAGGAAAAAACTTACAGCCAAGAATACTCTACCCAGCAAGGTTATCATTCAAAATGGAAGGAGAGATCAAAAATTTCCCAGACAAGCAAAAATTAAAGGAGTTTGTCACCAAGGAACCAGTGCTACAAGAAATGTTAAAGGGACTGATTTAAGGGGAAAAGAGGAGACCACAAATAGGAGAAATTATCTATTTCCATGATAAGAGGGTAATGGATACAAAAGAACAAAAAAGAGGTTAGATATGATATCAAAAACATAAAAGGAGGGAGGAGGGGAGTTAAAGAGTACAGCTTTCAGACAGAGGTCAAACTAAAGTGACCATCAATTCTATATAGAAGAAGAAAGGAACCGAGAAGGATTACTAAAACACTGAGGAAAAAAAAAAAGTTAAAAAATGGCAGTAAGTACATACTTATCAATTGCTACTTTAAACGTCAATGGACTAAATGCTCCAATTAAAAGGCATAGGGTGGCTGACTGGATAAAAAAACAAGACCCATATATATGCTGCATACAAGAGACACACTTCAGACCTAAAGACACTCACAACCTGAAAGTGAAGGGATGGAAAAAGATATTCCACGCAAATGGCAATGAAAAGAAAGCTGGGGTAGCAGTACTCATATCAGACAAAATAGACTTTAAAACAAAAACTGTAAAAAGAGACAAAGAAGGGCATTACATAATGATCAAGGGAACAATCCAACAAGAGGATATAACACTTGTAAATATCTACGCACCCAATGTAGGTGCACCTAAATATATAAAGCAATTATTAACAGACATAAAAACAGAAATAGACAGTAACACAATAATAGTAGGGGACTTTAACACTCCACTTACACCAATGGATAGATCATCCTAACACAAGATAAATAAGGAAACATTGGCCTTAAACGACACACTAGAACAGATGGACCTAGTAGATATATACAGAGCATTCCATCCAAAAACCGAAGAATACACGTTCTTTTCAAATGCACATGGAACATTCTCCAGGACTGATCACATATTAGGTCACAAAACAAGTCTCCATAAATTTAAGAAGATTGAAATAATACCAACCATCTTTTCTGACCACAACGGTATGAAACTAGAAATCAACTATAGGAAGAAAATCAGAAAAACCACAAATATGTGGAGATTAAACAAAATGCAACTGAACAACGACTGGGTTAATGAAGAAATCAAAGAAGAAATCAAAAAATACCTGGAGACAAATAAAAATGAAAATACTACATGCCAGAATTTATGGGATACAGCAAAAGCAGTTCTAAGAGGGAAGTTTATAGTGATACAGGCCTATCTCAACAAACAAGAAAAATCTCAAATAAACAATCTAACAATGCACCTCAAGGAACTGGAAAAAGAAGAAAAAACAAAGCCTAAAATCAGTAGAAGAAGGGAAATAATAAAAATCAGAGCAGAAATAAATGAAATAGAGACCAAAAAAATATATAAAAAATTAATAAAACCAAGAGCTGATTCTTTGAAAAGATCAACAAAATTGACAAACCTTTAGTTAGACTCACCAAGAAAAAAAGAGAGAAGGAGCAAATAAGTAAAATCAGAAATGAAAGAGGAGAGGTTACAACAGACACCTCAGAAATAAAAAGATTATAAGAGAATATTATGAAAAGCTATATGCCAACAAATTAGACAATCTGGAAGAAATGGATAAATTCTTAGAATCATACAACCTTCCAAAACTGGATCAAGAAGAAGTAGAGAATTTGAATAGACCAATCACCAGTAAGGAGATCAAAACAGTAATCAAAAACCTCCCCAAAAATAAAAGTCCGGGACCAGACGGATTCCCTGGTGAATTCTAACAAACATTCAAAGAAGACTTAATACCTATACTTCTCAAACTCTTCACAAAAATTGAGGAGGGGGGGAAGCTCCCTAACTCATTCTACGAAGCATACATTACCCTGATACCAAAACCAGACAAGGACAACACAAAAAAAGAAAATTGCAGGCCAATATCACTGATGAACATCGATGCAAAAATCCTCAACAAAATACTAGCAAATCGCATACAACAATATGTTAAAAAGATTATACACCATAATCAAGTGGGATTTATTCCAGGCATGCAGGGATGGTTTAACATTCGCAAATCAATCAATGTAATACACCACATTAATAAAATGAAGAATAAAAATCACATGATCATCTCAATAGATGCAGAGAAAGCATTTGACAAGATACAGCACCCATATATGATAAAAACTCTGAATAAAATGGATATAGAAGGAAAGTACTTCAACATAATAAAGACCATATATGAGAAACCCACAGCTAATATCATCCTCAATGGTGAAAAACTGAAAGCTATCCCTCTAAGAACAGGAACCAGACAAGGATGCCCACTGTCACCACTCCTATTTAACATAGTACTGGAAGTCCTAGCCAGAGCAATCAGGCAAGAGAAAGAAATAAAAGGGATCCAAATTGGAAAGGAAGAAGTGAAACTGTCACTATTTGCAGATGACATGATTTTGTATATAGAAAACCCTAAAGAATCCACCAGAAAACTTTTAGAAGTAATAAACGAATATGGTAAAGTTGCAGGATACAAAATCAACATACAAAAATCAGTTGCATTTCTGTACACTAACAATGAAGTAGAAGAAAGAGAAATTAAGAATACCATCCCATTTACAATTGCAAAAAAAAGAATAAAATACCTAGGAATAAACTTAACCAAAGAGGTGAAAGATCTGTACACCGAAAACTATAAAACATTTCTGAAAGAAATTGAAGAAGACACAAAGAAATGGAAAAATATTCTGTGCTCTTGGATTGGAAGAATTAACATAGTTAAGATGTCCATACTTCCTAAAGCCATCTATAGATTCAATGCAATCCCTATCAAAGTTCCAACAACATTTTTCACAGAAATAGAACAAAGAATCCTAAAATTTATATGGAACAACAAAAAACCCCCAATAGCTAAAGGAATCCTGAGAAAAAAGAACAAAGCTGGAGGTATCACACTCCTTGATTTCAAAATATACTACAAAGCTATAGTAACCAAAACAGCATGGTACTGGCACAAAAACAGACACACAGATCAATGGAATAGAATTGAAAGCCCAGAAATAAACCCACACATCTAATCTTTGATAAAAGAGCCAAGAATATACAATGGGGAAAAGAAAGTCTCTTCAACAAATGGTGTTGGGAAAACTGGATAGCCACATGCAAAAAAAATGAAAGTAGACCCTTACCTTACACCATACACAAAAATTAACTCCAAATGGATTAAAGACTTGAATGTAAGACCTGAAACTGTGAAACTTCTAGAAGAAAACATAGGCAGTACGCTCTTCGACATCGGTCTTAGCAACATATTTTCAAGCACCATGTCTGACCGGGCAAGAGAAACAATAGAAAAAATAAACAAATGGGACTACATCAAACCAAAAAGCTTCTGCACAGCAAAGGAAACCATCAACAAAACGAAAAGAAAACCTAACAATTGGGAGAAGATATTTGCAAACCATACACCTGATAAGGGCTTAATCTCCAAAATATATAAAGAACTCATGCATCTCAACAACAAAAAAACTACCAACCCAATTAAAAAATGGGCAAAAGACCTGAACAGACATTTCTCCAAAGAAGATATACAGATGGCCAACAGACACATGAAAAGATGTTCAAAATCACTAACTATCAGGGAAATGCAAATCAAAACTACAATGAGATATCACCTCATGCCCATGAGAATGGCTATAATTAACAAGACAGGAAAAAATATGTGTTGGAGAGGATGTGGAGAGAAGGGAACTCTCATACACTGCTGGTGGGAGTGAAAACTGGTGCAGCCACTATGGAAAACAGTATGGAGATTCCTCAAAAAATCAAGGTTAGAACTACCATATGATCCAGCTCTTCCACTGTTGGGTATTTATCCAAAGAACTTGAAAACACCAATTTGTAAAGGTACATGCACCCCTGTGTTCATTGCAGCGCTATTCACAATAGCCAAGACTTGGAAGCAACCTAAGTGCCCATCAAGGGACGAATGGATAAAGAAGATGTGGTATATATACACAATGGAATACTACTCAGCCATAAGAAATGATGAAATCCAGCCATTTTTGACAACATGGATGGACACTGAGGGTATAATGCAAAGTGAAATAAGTCAGAGGGAGAAGGTCAAATACCGTATGATTTCCTTCATTAAGTAGTAGATAATAACAACAATAAACAAACACATAGGGACAGAGATTGGATTGGTGGTTGCCGGGGGGGAGGGGCAGAGGGAGGGGGGTGAAGGGGATGGTTCGGTACATGTGTGTGGTGATGGGTTGTAGTTGGTGTTTTGGTGGTGAACATGATGTAATCTGTGCAGAAGTGGAGGTGTAGTGATGTACACCTGAAATTTTTACAATGTTGTAAACCAATGTTACTGCAATAAACAAAAAATTTTAAAAAAAAAGAAAAAAAAATTATGATGTGGTAACACATCAGGATGTTTTCCATAAACGTTTTGGTTCCACTAGTTATGAAAGTGACTGCCATGTCTTAGACCTCTCTCCTTCCCAACTTCATCCTTTCAAATCAAAACCTTGAGTTATATCCCTTTGACCTAAGGCATGCCCGTAAAATATTTAGCACAATCAAGAATTTTACACTTTAGTGCAAAGAGTTCATCCATTCTTTCAAGTAATATTATTGAATATCCACTCTGTGTCAGGCATGTGGCAAAACTTATATTGGTAGTCTTACCCTTGAAGAGTTTGCAATCTGGTAGAATTAGCTAAGACATTTTCCTGCTGGAAATTTTGATACAAAGATAAAGAAAAATGTCTGGATTGATACTTGAAAACTTGGGAGACTGAGATGCAGACACGACAGAAGGGGGCAAAGAAAGGAGACCTGGAAGATCTGAAGAAAAATTTTAATTTTCTTGACTCTTGTTCCTTGGCGCACTCTGTTCTAAGCATTTCAATGCTTTCAGGATTAATGTGGAGGCAAATGAATATGCAATGTCAACAGTTCTTTTTTAGAAATTCAGGGCTCAAAAAGTGCCTTGAGATATTCTTTAATCATAAAATGCTATGTTGGAGAGAATGCAGAAAATAAAATAATATCAAGATTAATCTATCGCATATTATTACTCCATGAAAACCAAGAACTCTCAAATTATAGAGATGAAGTTCAAAGCCAGTCATTCCTATGATGGTTTCTCATCAGAATCACATTACTGATTATAGCTCTTACAGGAACCAGTAAACAGATTAGATTACT
Organism: Diceros bicornis minor; assembly: GCF_020826845.1. NCBI lineage: Eukaryota > Metazoa > Chordata > Mammalia > Perissodactyla > Rhinocerotidae > Diceros > Diceros bicornis. The sequence continues at coordinate 49,576,808 of NC_080745.1, read as the reverse complement.
TAACCCATAGGCATCCAGCCTTTGCATAAGGCCCTTTCTTCTAGGCATGGTCCTCATTCAGAAGAGCTCCATTGGGTGAAGGGATTCTTTGGCTTCTGGCCTCAAGAATAATTCCACTTCCAAGAGTTTTCTAGCAGCTTACCCACAGCCCTGATGAGTCCTTCCTAACAGCACGTTATAATTAAATTAAATTAAGCCAAATTAAATTAGTATAAACTAAAATTGTATAACATTAATTCATGCATTACCTTGGCTGATATATGGACACTTTGAAAAGTTTTATACGCGATCACAGTGGTTTTCAATCTTAGGGCATATTAGAATCATCTGTGGAGCCTTTTAAAAATATTGATTCATATACTCCTTGTACTTTCTGAAGTGCTTTCTGAATCCCTTAAGTAAACTCAGACATGCGTTGCTTGAAAAATCTCTACAGGCACTTTTTATGCTCCCCAAAGACTGAGAACCACTCAGTCTCAGAGGCATACAAATAAGCCTTTTTTCTGATTAACATAGTGCCATCAATCATTTCTACAAATGTGAGTATGAAACCCTTGATTATAAAGGTACTGCTCTTTATAACATTCTGATATTTGGAAAATTGTATGTAACATTCTGTATTTTAATTTAAAGGAATTATTAACCTTATAGGAAACCCTAAAGGGAATGATTTTAACAGATCTTTTTTATAAATAGTCCCCTGAAGCTTAACAAATAACCTACAGGGTTAAAAATAATAATAGTAAACATAGCATGTTCAAATCAAGAAACTATTTTGTTCCTCCAAATCAATCAATTGCTGTCAGTTTACTGGTCAGGAAGATAAAAGTGTATAATAGGATTGTGAATCTCCTTTAGCTGTTGAAGTGTAATGGGGAGCAGTTAAACTCTTCCGTAAGAACTTAATCTAAACCGTTTTTTAAATCCTATTTATCCTTCCCTCTTTTCTACAAAATTAGAAAAGCATAAATGATTTGGACATACTTAAATGAGAACTTCAATTGTCATCAAAAGTTGAAGGACGTTGGGGCTGGGCCCCTGGCCTCATGGTTAAGATCATCATGCTCCACTTCAGCAGCCTGGGTTCACAGGTTCAGATCCCGGGCTCAGGCCTACATCACTCATCAGCCATGCTATTGTGGCGACCCACATACAAAATGGAGGAAGACTGGCACGGATGTTAGCTCAGGGTACGTCTTCCTCAGCAAAAAAAAAAAAAAAAAGGTTGAATGATCATAATAAATCCATTTATGTGGTAAATTCCATTCCTATTTTGGAAAATATCAGTGAATAATGTGACCTTCTATTGACCAAAGATCATAAACAAAGATGAAACAAGCCTTTACAGTGTTTTGAAATTTTAACTGTTTTTAATTCTGCTTTGGAACTATGTAAGGACAAGCTTTCCCAATAAGTAGCAAACGAACTCAATCCCAAGAAATAAATAAATCTATATAAAATCAAATTCTAGCATTTTTAATCTCAAAGAGCTACATTTACATTTGATGTAGTACTTAGGAAAGTTCTACTCATCATGATTATAAAATGGGAGAAGATCTGACTCCAAACCATTTCTTGAGTTGAAAGTAGTCAAGAATGCCTTCCAATGAGCTCTTCCTTGTGGCACAAATGTCCTGCTATTTAATAGCTATGTATATTTATGCCATATATCTGTCTCCAAAAGCAGTGCCTTTAAAGAAGATACCCTATTGCTCGTCTTTTATTAATTACTCATACGTTTAATTTGTCAGTCAACAAACATTTAACAACTACCACTAGGTGCTAGGCACTACACTGGTTGGATAATACATGGACCTAGATGGACACTAGCACAGTCTTTGAAGAGCTTGAATTCTGTTGAAGGAGAAAGAAAAGAAACCAAATAATTTAATACAGTGTGAATAGTAGGAAAATTTAAATATAAATGCAGCTTATTATGAATAGTACAAAGAGTGATTGATTATTCAAGGAGCGTTGAGATTGGAAAGTGGTAGCTGTGACGGTTTCCCAACAGATATGGTGCAGCTGTGACTTGCTATATGAATCAAATTCACCACTCACCAGCAGACCAGCACCTTTCAAATATGAATGGATGAATGCATGAACGAATGGACGAATGACAAAGTGATCTCAATTGAAAAGCTCACAATGTTTAGGGAAATTAGCTTTTTATCAGGTAACCCCGAGGAAACAATGAGACCTTAAGAAATGACATGTTAATGTTGAGCAATAGACAACACGCCAGAGAGAGAACTAACAGAAGCTCAGAGGCTGCACACCTCCTCCCACGTCTCATTATATTGTCTTTGCCTACTCCTGTGAGTAGTCCTGCTGCTGATACCTTGGATTTCATAAAGTAGACTGACTGCTATTCTGCAGTTGTAAGAAAATGTTGACTGCTTTTATGGTATAATCATGAAAAATATAAGATTGCTGATCTACTTGAAAAATATAGGACAGAAACAAAAAAGTCCCTAAGTGCCTACTCTAACCCATTTCCACATAGGTGCCCAGGGACTTCTGGCCTGTATCACAGTCACACTTTTCTACAAACTTGTTTTGGTAGAATAAAAATACTAAGCAATAGTTATGGAGTGAAATGCACTTAGAGTTTTATTAGCTGCTCTCTACTCATTCATTTTTTTTTTAATAACACCAAAGTGCAATCACCCAAGATCTCACTCATACACGATGTACAAATACATTTTGCTATTTTTATCTCTAGGTGAATGATGAAGAACTAAATTAAAAAGAAATAGGGGAAAGTGACATTTGTAGAATGTTGATCACGATACAGAAAACAACATATTTGAAAAACAGATGTAAAATTATTTTATTTTATTTTTAGCTACCACCTCTTCACAAAGAAAGTTGTTAAAGGGTAGTTTTTGAAATGTGTGTTTAAAAAATACTGATTAGATGTTTCCCATTTTTGTTTGGGCCTCAAAAGACAAAAAGTAGTTCTAATAGTTGAAGATACATTGTGAAATGTGAGAAGTGTGCTGGTCTCTTTCAGTTCCCAAGTTCTTGTGCTCAACTGGCCTCACCTCTCTGTACAGCTTCAGTCACTTTTTTGACGTCTGACTCAGGACAGTGAGTACAAAAAAAATCACCTGGGGAATGACTCTTAAATAAAATGTCTTTATGAAGTCATTAAGCTTTATGGATTCTTGACAACCTATAGTTAAATGCATTTTCAGCAGTAATTTAATCTGCTTTATACATTCATTCATTCTATCCTATTAGCCTACTATTCTATCTGTTATGGATAGAGTTGTGTGTGTGTGGGGGGGGAGCGTGGAATCTCTGCCTTTATGGAGCATTACTTCTTGTTTTATCTTGAGACTTAAACAGTTTGGCAGTCATCTCCACTGCCATAATTTGGTCTTTTTAGTTTTTCCCCATTCTCTCTGTTGTTTTGAAAATGAGAGTTAATAAAATAAACAAGTAACTAAAGTAAACTCCAAAAGACCACAGTGTCCTTAGGTTGTACACATAAGTCATCCTAGAAGGGAATAAATGAATCTTTGAAAAGGTGGTGTTACAAGACCAATAGTTCAATATCAAAAAGCTTTCTGTCTAGCGTCGTCACATAGAACAACCACACTGAAACTAAAACAGAAATCTCTCCAAAAGACACAGCAAAATCTATCTACATCCATGAAGGGTCACAAGGGGTTTTTGAGGAAAAATATATCCCCCTTTAAAAACCAGACTCCAGGCCGGCGTTGTGAAATCTAGTGTCTGTTTTGGGATAGGTGGAGTTAAATAGATGGGATTTAGTTGGGAAGATGAAAACATTATGCAATTTAAAATTTTATTTCTATATTCTTTAAAAATATAGGATCTTCGTTTTAGATATAATGAGATAAATGAGTCTAGTGAACATTTATTCTGTTCAAAGATTACTTGATAATTGTATTTTTATCATTGTATTCTAACTACTAACATATTTGAAATACTTGTTTACATTCAAATTATGCCATTAACTTGCTATGTAATACAGGGTATTCACTTCACCTCAATTTTGTCATCTGCGCAAGGGGGATTAAAAGACTTATCTATATAATACAAGATATACTGTATTGATCTGGAAATTAATAATATATACACATGCAGAGTATTTGATGAACTACACACCACTAAAATACATAATAATATTAACAAACCTTATTACTTAGAGTATTTTCCAATCATTTTATTTTTCCCTACATATTTCACTATTTATTTCATTTGTTAGTGTTATTTTTTAAAAAGCATTTTCTTTTAAAAAAATGTAAAATTTCTGTTTTTTATCTTGGTAAAGAAAAAGAAAATTCTTATTATATAGGCATATACTTATGATCGTATAAAACAACTCTATTCCACTTTCATAAAAATTGTCAAATTCCCTTTGATCATCTGATTATTTCATTGAATCTGTGATTGGTAAAAGACATAGCCTCAGTGACATCAGATGTGAAATAACTAAGCGGTAAACCCGGAACCCGGTGAGGGATCTATATTTCATTAGGTCAAAACCAAGACATTACTTTTCTTGTCATGATTATACTCTTTTAATCATGCTTTTTCTTATGAAAAAAAAATTTACACATACAAAACAGTATGTATTTCTATTTACTATTTAAATAGTGAAAATAAAATTAAAAATGTACGTATGATGCCACCCAACTTAAGAAACAGTACTTCAGAATCTCTCACATACCCTTTCCTACACTATCCTGAATTTCATGTCATTTATTACTTGCTTCAGTTGATAGATATACAACAATGTATCCATCCCTAAACAATACATGGGTTAGTTTCACTTTTTTTGACTTTATATAAATGAAATCATGCCTTTGATAGATCAAACAGACCAAACATTCTGATATGGAATATTTGATCCATGCAATTAACAAGTTTGACCCAATGGGCATAATATATAGAATAATATACCTAACAATTAAAGTATTCAAATGCTTTCTAGAATTTCTTTTGTTTATTTTTGCTGTGCTACTTGAATAATTGCTCTTTTCCTACATTTTACTTTACTACTTGGAATACTGTTTTATGTTACCTTTTCACAGTCAGATCAAAAATTAAAGATCACTCACAGCCAGAGTGTGGGTATGGGCGTGAAGAGAATACTAAAATGAACACAGGGAGAGTTATATGCTAATAAGGGATATTGCAATTGGCAAATGCTTTAATCATCTGACCTACAGATGAAAAAGGGACATGCAGAGTTGTAGGTGTGACGGTATCCAAACATACAGAAATTCCAACATATAGTAGGCGAGATCATCAGCTCTCAAATACTACCTAAAAAAAAAGTCCATATGCTAATCAACCACATCAGTTGCTTTCATTACAAGCCTCATTTACAAGTCTGGAAGGAAAATAAATTGATTTTGTTTTCTGCTATCACAGTGGACATCTGTGAAAATAGACACTCCCCAAAGTATATTCAACACCTGAATAATAACCCTTTCAAGGTAGATCTACTTAGCTACAACTATTTACTTGAAGTTAAAGTGGTAGACAAAGACTATTGCCTAAATGTAAGTACCTAGTATATTTTTTTAAATTAAGACTGAACTAAAAGGTCAATAGGAAGATATTTGATCTTAAGATATTAGTATACCACATGTGCTTTTATTTAGGATGTAAAGATGTACAAAAAAACAAATAACCATAAAGATATACAACTTTTAGAATAGAAAAAAAGGCTTCTAATTGTAGAATATATCAATGACCTCATTATTATTGCATAAGAAATGATTTTAGAAACAGAATTGGTTCTGTTAAAAAGGTTGCAAACGCTCAATAGTATTATCGTAAGTTGAGATAAATAGAAAGTCTTCAAAATTCTACAATAGTGATAAAACTTGTCCCCTAAATCTATCATCATGGGAAATATATTATCCACAATAACATCTTTTTGCATCTTTTTTTCTTTTACCAATTAACTGTCTTCTCCTGCTTCAGTGATTCGTATCTTTTCTCCTTATTCTTCCTTAATTCATGTCTCTTTTCCTCTGATAACCTCCTTACATTTTTCTTCTGTGTTTTCTTCACCCCAATTCACCCTTCTAATCTCTCATTCACCATCTCCTCCTGGAGAGAAACCCAGCAGTGCTGGCAGATGCTTTTGTGTGGCACAGCTGGAATCAAGTAGTGAGTGAATATACATTAAAATTATGGCTATAAGTAAAAGGAATTTGGCTAAATGCCCATTAGGAATGATAGTCTAGTCATGTAAAGAAAAAAATACGGCCATTTTCAAATAAGAAAACAAACCAAAGGAAAAGAAAAAAAAAAAGGAAAACATCGGGAGCAGTTACAAATATAAAAATGTGTTGACCAGATGGTAGGTTTGTTCCCAGTGTATAAAAATCTAATTAGCAAATATATATTTTATAGCATCAACATGTAAAATATACCAAATCGCACACTTAAAACTATCCCAAGAACTACATGCACATATACTTTAATCTAAGGCCTGACTGAAGAAAGCCACTTTTCACGAACTCTAGATATATGGGTTCTCTGTCTCTTAAAAGCAGTATACGACCCAGAGAAGTTGGCTGACCTAAAAGTTCAGTTTAAATAAGCTACCCAGAGTACACCCCAACTAAAAGCTAAACTACTTTAATTGGGACATCAATCCTGTGAGGTTTTCCAGTTCTTGATTTGGGGACTCTCAATATAGCAATTTCCTATGAATTACCATTTCCCAACTAAGAGAGGCAGTAATTCCCAGTTTCTTTAGGGAGCTGAATATTTTAAAACTTAGCCTTTATTAAGTTTTGAATAAAAGTTCTAATCAATCTATACCTCATTAAATGGCTTACCCCTTCCTTAGAATAAGGAAAGTTCTCTTACAGTAATTAAAGCTAACCATCAGAGCAGTTGTTAATAACTAGATAATGAAAAGCATTGAAAAAAATTTTACTTGCCTTCTTTAACAGCAATCTCACAGTTGTAGGTCAACCAATAGCTTCATTCTCTTAATATCAGCATCATCAGTCCTCCTAGCAACATGTATTTTTAAAAAGCAATTTTAAAACATGGGGTACCAAAGCTGTACAATTACTAGTCAGTATTTTTCCACCCATTAGTACTATCAATTTAACAGATAACCCACAGATAAGAGCTTCAATTTCAGCAGGTTCCCAGAGGCAAGTTCTTGCTTTTTGCTGATTAGCTTCATTCAATTATGTCGTCTTAATTGTTCATGTGCTAAAGCTCATTAGACAAAAAATAATATTGCTTTCCTGTGGGTAGAGCACTTGAGATTTGCAAAGTAGCCACTTCATATCTGCCTCAAAGGCATGAGTGAGTCAATCTGATGGTATCTGGAGAAGCCCAGTAGCTTTGTGCAAAGATAGTACTGTCCCAAGAAGGGAGAATAAAATTAATAAAACTAATTGTTAAATCAAGTGAGAAACAAAATTACTCCCAGTTTTTCCTTTAAGGCTAACTTTCAGGAAAATTAGACCTAGTTTTGTAGTATTTATTATGCTCACACATGTCATATAATTTTCATTTAAAAAAGAGCAGTTATTGCTGTTCCATTACATATTGGATGGGGGGGAGGGGAGGAAGTGGGATAAATCCTGAAAATAAATTTTGACAAGATAAGAAAGTGTCACACAGTTCTATTTATTGACGGTATTTTTCTAAGAGTGGAGAAACAGAGTCATTCATTTAAAATAGCTTGATTGAGTGCCTACTATGTTCTAGGTCTTGTGCTAGATAATAAGGATACAGTCATCCCTGACCTCAAGGGGCTTACAGTCTGGTAGAGTAGAAATAATAATCCAAATAACTAGTATGTATTGGATATTTATTCTGTGCCCATCAAATGCTTGCCCTACATGCATCATCAGACTTAATCTTTTTTTTTTTTTGGGGAGTGAGGAAGATCAGCCCTGAGCTAACATCCATGTCAATCCTCCTCTTTTTGCTGAGGAAGACCGGCCCTAGCATCTATTGCCAATCCTCCTCCCTTTTTTCCCTTTTTCTCCCCAAAGCCCCAGTAGATATTTGTATGTCATAGTTGCACATCCTTCTAGTTGCTGTATGTGGGACGCTGCCTCAGCATGGCCGGACAAGCGGTGTGTCGGTGCATGCCTGGGATCCAAATCTGGGCCGCCAGCAGAGAAGCGCGCACACTCAATGGCTAAGCCATGGGGCCATCCCTGGACTTAATATTTATAACAATCTTATAATATAAACCATATTTTATCCTGTGTTATAGGTGTGGAAACTAAGGCTTAGAAAGATAAAGTTTCTTCCTGATGTCACACAACTAGTAAATGCTAAATTTTAGATTTTGAACAGGATCTGACCCTATAGCATGAGCTCCTAACTATGGGTAGTCCTTACTTTACACAGTTCCCATAAGCACAAATTTCAGTATCATGAGCTATGGACTGAACTATGTTCCCTCAACATTCTTGTGTTGAAGCTGTGACTCCCAATGTGATGGTATTTGGAGATGGGGCCCTTGGGAGGTAATTAGGTTTAGATAAAATGAGGGGCGCTCTAATGATGGGATTAGTGTCTCTTATAAGAAACACTGAAGAGCTTGCTTCCTTTCCCTCCCTCTCTCTCCTCGTGAGAGCACAGAGGAAAGGCCACATGAGGATGCAGTGAGACAGGGGCCATCTGCAACCCAATAAGAGAGATCTCACAGACATTGACCCTGATGGCACCTTGATCTTGGACTTCCTGCTTCCAGAACTGTGAAAAAATAAATTCGGTTGTTTAAACCACCTAGTCTATGATATTTTGTTACGGCAGCCCAAGCTGACTAATATACCATGGTTTGGTTTGATTAAGCTAGTTCCCCAAGGACAAAGTTCAGATTTCAGTTACTATAGTATATTAACTGTGTTTACATAAAGTACAACCTTTACCCTTTCTCTTTAGCCCAAAATCACCATATAAACAAGAGATATGCCTCATGATCAGTGACTAATCATGTCATTTCTTTCAAAGTCGGTCTACAATTGATCATTGCACGTCTATTATTCAGTTCATGCACAGGCAGAGGAGTGTGCAGTTATGTTGTCTCCTTGTCTTCCAGTGATAAACCCAAGTGACATTGTTCAAAAATGAATAATTGAGAGAATTGGATAGAAAAGAAAGTACAGTAAAGACAAAAAATGATGAAATAAACATTTGAATTGAATGAAAATGGAGTTATAGGAGAAATAGCTGACTGTGGGAATGTTGATGCTGTTGCCATTCCAGAGACCCTAGATATGCAGCCAGAGAAACTTAGTGAAGATGGACTTAACAAACAGCATAAGTGAAGAAAGTGGTTGTGATGAAAACGATGAAGATATACAGATAAGTGATGCCAGCAAAAACCCCTCCAAAAACAAAAAACAAAAATTTTACATTAAAGTAACTCACAGAGATACTTCATAACATTGAAAGGACAAAAGAAAAGTTAAGGAAGAAGATCTAAACTTATAATTTTGACAATTTGTCAAGGCATAGTTTTCTTTGTCTAATTAATTTCTAGTTTCACATCATTGTGATCAGAAAAGATGCTTGATATGATTTCAATTCTCTTAAATTAAGGACTTGTTTTCTGGCCTAACATATGATCTATCTTGGAAAATGTTCCATGTGCACTTGAGAAGAATGCACATTCTGTTGCTTTTGGATGGAATGTTCTGTAAATACTGGTTAAGTCCATCTGGGCTAACACAACATTTAAGACTGATGTTTCCTTATTGATTGTCTATCTGGATGAACTATTCACTGATGTAAGTGGGGTATTAAAGTCCTCTACTATTACTGTATTGATGTCTGTTTCTCCCTTTAGGTCTATTAATAATTGCATATATTTAAGTATTCCTGTGTGGGTGCATAAATATTTACAAATGTTATATCTTCTTATTGGACTGATCTCTTTATCATTACGTAAAGCCCTTCTTTGTCTCTTATTACAGTCTTTGTTTTAAAGTTTATTTTGACTGACATATGTATAGCTATTCCAGCTTTCTTTTAGTTTCCATTTGCATGGAATACCTTTTTCCATCCTTTCATTTTCAGTCTGTGTGTGTCCTTATATCCAAAGTGAGTCTCTTGTAGGTAGCTTATAGATGGGTCTTGGTTTTTTTTTTTTTTTTTTAATCTATTCAGCCACTCTATGTGTTTTGGTTGGAGAAATTAGTCCATTTACATTTAAAGTAATTATTGCTAGGTATGTACTTATCATCATTTTGTTAATTGTTTTCTGGCTATTTTTGTAGTTTTTCTTTGTTCTTTTCTTCTTCTCTTGCTCTCTTCCTTTGCAGTTTGATGACTTTCTTTAGTGGTATGCTTATATTCTTTTCTCTTTATCTTTTGTATATTTACTATAGGTTTTTGATTTGTCATTATCATGAGCCTTATGTATAACAATTTATATCTATAACAGTCTATTTTAAGTTGATAACAACTTAAGTTTGATCCTATTCTAAACCTCAACATTTTTACTCACCCTCTCCCCATATTTTATGTTTTTGATGTCACATTTTACATCTTTTTATCTTGTGTATCCCTTAACTAATTATTGTAATCATAGTTATTTTTACTACTTTTTTTCTTTTAACCTTCATACTAGCTTTATAGGCAATTAATCCAATAACTTTGCTATATATTTATCTTTCCAGTGAGATTTATTCTTTCATATGTGTTCTTGTTACTAATTAGTGTCCTTTCTTTTCAGCTTAAAGGAGTTCCTTTAACACTTCTTGTAAAGCTGGTTTAGTGGTGACACACTCCTTTAGTTTTTGCTTGTATGGAATACTTTTTATCTCTCCTTCAATTCTAAATAATAACTTTGCCAGGTAAAGTATTCTTGGTTGGAAGTTTTTTCTTTCAACACCTTAAATTTACTATACCACTCCTTTCTTGCCTGCAAAGTTTCTGCTGAAAAATCTATTGATAGTCTTATGGAGGTTCCCTTGTACATAATGTTGATTTTCTCTTGCTGCTTTTTATACTCTCTCCTTGTCTTTAACTTTTGACACTTTAATTATAATGTGTCTTGGTGTGGGTCTCTTTGGGTTCTTCTTATTTGGAACTCTCTGGGCTTCCTGGATCTGGATGTATTTCCCTCCCCAGGTTAGGGAAATTTTCAGCCATTATTTTTTTAAGTAAGATTTCTACACCTTTCTTTCTCTCTTCTCCTTTTGGAAGCCCTATAATGTGAATGTTAGCCATTTGATGTTGTCCCATAGGTCTCTTATGCTATCTTCACTTTTTTTCATTCTTTTGTCTTTTTGCTTCTCTGATTGGGTGATTTCCACTGCCTTGTCTTCAAGTTCATTGATTTTCTTCTTCTTTTTTTTTTTAATTTTTATTTATTTATTTTTCCCCCCAAAGCCCCAGTAGATAGTTGTATGTCATAGCTGCACATCCTTCTAGTTGCTGTATGTGGGACGCGGCCTCAGCATGGCCTGAGAAGCGGTGCGTCGGTCTGCACCTGGGATCCGAACCTGGGCCGCCAGCAGTGGAGCATGTGCACTTAACCGCTAAGCCATGGGGCTGGCCCTGATTCTTTCTTCTGATTCATCTAGTCTGCTGTTTAAACACTCTAGTGTATTTTTTTAGTTCAGTTATTGTATTCTTCAGCTGTGTGATTTCTGTTTGTTATTTATTTATTTATTTTTTTTTGTGAGGAGATCAGCCCTGAGCTAACATCCGCCAATTCTCCTCTTTTTTTTTTTTTTTTTTTTTTTGCTGAGGAAGATGGCCCTGGGCTAACATCTGTGCCTATCTTCCTCCACTTTATATGGGACGCCGCCACAGCATGGCTTACCAAGCAGTGCGTCGGTGCGCGCCCGGGATCCGAACCAGCGAACCCCGGGCCGCCGCAGCGGAGCGCGCGCACCCAACCGCTTGCGCCACCGGGCTGGCCCCTGTTTGTTATTTTTTTATATTTTGCATCCCTTTGTTGAAATTCTCAAAGGATTTGTGCATTCTCCCATGTTCAGCAAGCATCTTTATGACCATTACTTTGAACTCTTCATAAGATAAATTGCTTATCTCAATGTCATTATGGTTTTACCTGAGGTTTTATCTTGTTCTTTAATTTGGAACATATTCCTCTATTTCTTCATTTTGCTCAACTCTCAGTGTTTGTTTCTATACTGTAAATGAGATAACCATCTCTCCCAGTCTTGAAGGAGTGGCCTCATATAAGAGACAAACCTTGTCATTCAATTCTGCCTCTGTTCTTGGTTGTCTCTTAAAACTTTGTGCTTGTCCAAGCAGCCTATTATATTTTTAATTTTCCCAGTATTTGAAGATGTACCAAGACCCTTCAATATCCAAAAGAGGAGTATCCCAGCACCTAGATTCAGGCTGACTGGAAGCCAGAGCTTTGGGAAGCTGCTTTTAAAAGATGCAAATATATACAGTCTTGTGGAACCACAAACATAAGCCCTGCTGGCCCCCGGAGCCAGGCACGCTGGAGGTGTCCCTTGGGTGGCAGTCACAAAAATCGGACCTCTAGACCAGTATATAGCTCTTTCTGGGTGATACCGGCAAGCTGGAGCAAGGCAGAGGGAGAGGGCCAAGATGGCATCCACAACTTACTTTCCTTAAGAGCAGCTCCATAGACCACTAGATGTGCCAAACCTGAAGCCTGCCCCTCAGGCCAAAGCTTCAAGATAATTAGAGGCCTCCTTCACAGAAAGACTGTTGGTGTGTCTCAGTTCACTGTCTGTGCAGTGCCCTGAGAGTGGTATCCTGCCAAGAACCGTCTCTCTAATTGCCATAGTCCTGTGGCACCCAGGAAGGCAAGCCTCGCCCCCCTATCCACCCACCCCACAGCCACCATAGCCAGGTGATCAAGGTGCATCCCCTGGGTAGCAGCTCCAAAAACTGGGGCACCAGACATAAAAATCAAGGCATAAGACACATGCAAAGCTCCCTTCCAGGAGATATTGGAACTTTGGAGTGCTGCAGAAGGTGAGTGCAAATATAGCACCTACCATCCAAGGTCTCTGGAAAGGGTTACAGTCAGCCCCTAAATGTGTGTTTAAGCAGTAGCCTGCCTTTCAGGCCGCTGTCGTAATGATTAGCTTATAGGCCTCCTTCACAGAAAGACAGAGCTACTGGGTCTGTTGCCTCTTGCTGTGCCCTGGGGGTGGTAGTTGTTTAAGAACTCTTTTTCCAATGGTTACAGTCCTGTGGGACCTGTGAGTGTAAGCCTCACTGGCCACCAGAGCCAGGCGATATAGCGATGTCTCCTGGCAGCTGTCAAAAAAATTAGGATGTCTTACAGGGTTATGAGCTCCTTTTTGAGTGACACCCATTATTACAGTCCCATGGGACCAGGAATGCAAGCTCCCCTGGCTTCCAGAGCCAGGTGATCAAGAGGTGTCCCCCAGCTGGCAGCTGCAAAAATCAGGACACCAGATGCATGTAAAAGCTCCCTTATGGGGGATACTGGTGCTCTGGAGCTCAGCAAGGGGAGAGTGTGAAGATGGTACCCACCAGTCTCTGTTCCCAGAGAGTGTTCCAGCAGGCTTCTAGATGTGTGTATTAAATTAGATGCCTGTCCCTCAGGCCAAAGCTTTAATATAAGCAGATGAGCCTCCTTCACCTTAAGTCACTTTAAGGGCAATCATCTGCCTCTGAGCTGGGCCCTGGGGTGGGTCAGTCTGAATGCACTAACTCTTTAAGAGCCGCCTCTCGGATCTCTACAGTCTAGTGGGGTCTTGGGATGTGAACCCCATTGATTTTCAAAGTTATATGTTTTGAGGGCTCGTCTCTCAAGTGCATGCCTTAAAAGCTGGGGTAACTAATGTGGGGTTTGAATCCTTCACTCCTCAGGGAGAAGCTCCAGGTTTGAGTTCCCTCCCAGGTGTGGGTCACCATGCCAGGCATGGGGTTTATGGCGAGATTGTGTCCCAGACTTTCCTACCCGCTTTGATGTGGTTTTCTTCTCATTTGCCCAATGTGTAGTCATCACTCAGCCAGCCTTTAGATTTTTTTTAAAGAGAAAATTTTTTCATATGTAGCTGTAAACTCAATGGGAGGAGGTGAGTTCAGGATCTTCCTACATCTCCATCTTGAACCTTATTGACTGATATATCCCATACTCAGATACTCAATACATATTTGAATAGATGGTTTGAAGGAAACTGGGATATGATACTCCCCCACTATTCCAAAAGATTCCACCTCCCATTTCTCTCTGATCTTATCTCCTAGCAGTCTACGTTTCATTCACTCTACTGTAGTCATGCTTGCTTCTTTGCTCTTCATCAAACATGTTTAATGTTTTAAGACCTTTACATTGCTGTTCCCTCTCCCTGGAACACTGTTCTCCAAGAAATCAAATTTGGTAATTTCTTCACTTCCTTCAAACCAGTACTTAAACATCTCATTCTCAATGAGGCCTAGCTGTCCAATTTGTCCTACCCTCTCTCCCAATCCCCACTGGCCATTCCTTTTTGTTTTATCCATAGCACCTATCACCTATTGGCATATTACATAAGCTCTTTGTTTATTATCTAATTTTTATCTATATTGTTTATTATCTATGTATCTCAATGGAATGTAGACTCTAAGAGGAAAGATATATTTTTCTGTTATTCACTGATGTTCCAAGATTACAGAAAAGTGTTCATTCAGTAAGTAAGAATGAAGCAAACATTGAATATAGCTCAAGCAAAAATCAAGCAAACATGAATATAGCAAACATTCAATAAGTATGAATGAAGGAACAAAGGAACATCCCTTTGAAGTGAAATTTTGGGTATTATAAATAATCCATACACCATGGCAATGAGCAGTTTTTTATTATCTCAGTTGCCAGTAGTTATGTACTCCTAGGCAATGAGAAGAGTCCTCAAATGGCAAGGGCTGCTATTCACTATTCCCATTTGGTTTGGTTATTATTTATTTATTTCCTAATAAAAATGTCATGAAGTATTATTCAGAATTATTTTAATAATTTTTGCCATTTGGGGCACATATCTTTTTTTAATCAAATGCCTTTACTTATGTTATTTTGCACCCACAAAATAACGAAGCATTATCATGCCCATCTTATAAATAGAAAAATTCAGGCCGAAAGAACATAACTGACTTGCCCAAAGTCACATAAATAAGAAGTGATAGAACTGTAAGTTGAAATATATTTTCCTGACACCAAAACTTGGGCTGATTCCATCATATCTCAATGTCTGTTAGATCTGCTGTGTTGGTCCAAAAATTATTTCCTGCTTAAATTAGGTGTTTTGGATGACTTTCATAATTTTCTGGGTTCCATCATTTATTAACTTTGATATGCAAAGGATTATTTAGAGTATAGAGATTTATAAGTATTCAGAGCTAACATTATGAAAATGGCTTAAATATTTCTGGCAGCCGAATAGTATCTTCAGAGAGTTGTCTTTCCCAGGAAAGTCAATTAGATATGCTCTAATGATAGCATTGAAAAGTCCCACAACATTAGATGCTCTGTGACTCTAAGTCATATTTCCTGATCTGTTAAAGATTCTGATCCGTTAAAGGCAGAGAGGAAAGCACAATAAAACTTGCTTTACCTACCTCAAGGGATTGTTGTAAGGATCTGATGAGTTAATTTGCATAAAAGTGCTCTGCACGCTGTATAGCCATACATTCCATGTGACTACCCAGTATTAAAAAACGAAAACAAAAATAAAACTAAAAACAAAAACAAACACAAAATATCTTTCTGTTACTACATTTGGAAAGATAGCTAAAAACTCAGAAAGAATTGTATTTATAGATATGTATAGTTGGCAAATATTCAACAGCATAACCAGTGGATAATTTTTAATCTCATTGATAAAGGAGAATGTATATATATATTTATACATACATACCTACATTCTGGATTCTTCTCTATTTCAACCCTAGGATGCAGCCACTAGGCAGTGCCTCAACCCCCTAGAACCCAGATGCCTAGTGTGGTAGGCAGAATAATGTCCTCCCAAATATCCATGACTTCACCCCTGGGATCTGTGAATATGTTACTTTACATGGCAAAAAGGACTTTGCAGGTGTGATTAAGGTTAAGAACCTTGACACAGGGAGATTTTCCTGGATTATTTGGGTGGGCCCAATCTAATCACATGAGTCTTTAAAAGTAGTAAGTCTTTCCCAGCTGTGGTCAGAGAGGGAGATGTGACTGCGAAAGAATAGTCAGAAAAATCTAACGTTGCTGGATTTGAAAATGGAAGACAGGAGCCTGGAGCTAAAGAATGTGGATAGCCTCTAGAAGCTGGAAAAGCCAAGAGAACAAATTCTCCCCTAGGGCCTCAAGAAAGGAACATAGCATTCCTACCATCTTGATGTTAGCCCCCTGAAACGTGTGTCAAACAGGTGACTGACAGAACTTTAAGATAACACATGTGTGTTGTTTTAAGCCACTAGATTAATGGTAGTTTACTACAGCAGCAATAAGTAACTAATACAGCCAGGGACTATTTTAAAAAAAACCAACAGGCCAAAATCTGACGTATAAAAACCAAAAATATGATGAAAAAATAAAATGTAACTTAGAGTTTTTCTGTTATGTTTTTGAGAAATTTGAATTATTTTAAAAGTCTGGGTAGGTTAATAATCTGCCCTCAAAAATATGAAAAAATGTATAGCTGTGTTGTAATTCACCTGAAAGCAACTTTTTTAAACTTATCATTATATCCTTATAAAAAGTAATATCAGTATGTCTCAGTCAGTCCCAACTATGCTCAACAAGCCAGTCTCGTCAGAACCCAATTCGAATCTAACAGCAGATGCTCCACGGAATGTACAATAACAATGAATGTTCAAACAAGAGAGCTACGACTTGAACTTGAGTCTATCCCAAGGAGAATCAAATCCTTATGGCAACATTCTACATTTGTGAACGCAGTGGGGGTTATATAGTGTACAAAACCATGCATAGATATATTCTTCTGCTGTTGATAGGAAGGAATGATGAATCAACGTCAAAAGTGATATTCAGGATATTAATATGGTAGTTAAAGTTAAATACACAAATCATAGCAAGAAAAGTATTCATTTCATTTTACAGTTCATGTTTCTTTGGGGATTTATTCTTGATATAGCCTAGCTTGTCTGCAGGACCTGGCCATAGGTGTTATGATTATAATTCCTAACAGGTGGAGACTGCTGCCAGCGACTGCCTGCCATAGACAGGAAGAGAGAGGAAGACAAATTAAGAACTCTGAAAACAACTACCAGAAACTCTTCACCGAGGACAAGAATCATCTTCAATTTTGAGATACATGAGAATAATTTCAACCCTCTTGGACAGCACTCACATACTGCCTACAGGTGTTTCCCTAGTTGATGTCTCTCTTGCTATCAGGAAGACAGAAAGAAACTGAAGCAAAGAAATTTTTGTACCTGTAGGCTGCCTGGAACATGGAAGCAATGGGTTAGGGTCAAGATTACGGGGAAAGGCCAGAGTTTAGACCTGAGAGAGGAAAATCAGGAATGCCCTTAAATAGAATCAGCAACCAAAAGCCTAAGTAGAGGAGACGGGATCAGAAATCAGGCAATCAGGGAAATCAGGTTAGACTTCTTTCTTACTCAGAAAACATGCAGCAGGGAATACAGATTGTTGAAAGGATGGTCAAAACTCAAGGCAAAGTCAAATCAAAGCTAATTAGAAATCAAGAGTACAGCAGAATTCCTAAGGGAAGGATGAGAGAGGAACAGAAACATGCGAGAAAAACCTGAAAAAGCTGTCTTCTCTTCGAGTCTGACTAATCTAAAGCTTTTTATTCACAATTCCCGGTGTCGTCACCCTAAAGTCAAATGGTGGGTGCTTGCAAATACCTATAATAAGACAGTAAATTAAACAAAAAAAGACATATGTTATACCAACGTGAGTTAGATGGAAAGATTCATTAAGATCAGTAACAGGGTCTTTCAGCTGTTGAAGTTATTTATATTTTTAAGATTTAGTGCAATTTTTAAAAATGAAAATAATGCTGAAAAATATTTGTGAAAGCTCTCTCCATTATCTCTGTCTTCAAGAACATCTCTGAGAAGATGGTGCATGAGCAGACTCTGAACTCACCTCCTCCCACAGACACAGCCAATTTACAACTACTCGTGGAAAAATAACCCCTGAGAGAGAACTGAAAACTGGATAAGAGGAACTCCTGCAACAAATGACAATCCTAATTGAGGTGGAAGAGGCAGAAACTCCCTTCTGGAGAGAAAAAACGCTGCCTTCACAAGCCGCCAGCTTCACGGCCGCCCAGGAGCAGCCACAGGTCCGCAGCCCTCCCTGGAGGAGCGGAGACCTGAGCCGGGGAGCGCCCCCACTGTGGGCATTTTGTGGACCCAACACAATCGAGACAAGTGGCATAATATCTGAGTTTGCCTGCTACTAAAGCATTGGGGAGTACCCCCAGAAAAGCTGGCTCACAAAGAAATTAAAACCGGCTCTTAAAGGGCCCATGTGCAAACTCGCCCGTTTCAGAAAGCAACCTAAAATCACCAGAAAGAAAAGTGCACAATGCTTTGTGGAAAGAGACTCACCTGATAGGCCCTGAGTGCACTGCAGTGAGAGGTGAGACCTCTCCAGGGACTGGGACATTGGCATTGGCCATTGTTGTGGCCTGGTGTGGGCGTGCTGACACAGACGCCATTGGAGTTCTCCCTGAGGCCTGCTAGCCCAGGTCTGCCCCACCCGCTAGAGCACCGATTTAATCCAGCTCAGCCAGGGCAGGGAGCCCACCCTAGAGACCGGCCCCACCCAACAACAAGCACTCAGGCAACTTGTGGGCCTGTATAGATTGGTGACTGGATTCTCTGCAGCCTGGCGACTGAGCCCACTTCAGTGGGGCAGGGCTTGCACAAGGAGGGGGTGAAGAGTGTGGGGCGGTGGTGGAGTGTGTGGGGCACCTGCGGTGGAGAGACTGGGTCCACTTCAGGAGGTCAAGGCATGCACACGGGGCAGGACTGTCCTGACTGTGTGTGTGGACCTGTGGGTGGCAGGGCTTGTCAGCTGCAGAAGACTTGTGCTTCTCAAAGACTCACACAGGGGGTTTGCCCCACCATCCAAAGCCTGAAACAATTGGGTGCTCCCATGCCTGAGGCCAGCTCCACCCAGCTACAATCCTCAGAGAGCTGACAAGAGACCTAATAGGCTAGAGGCTTACAGCAATTGTAAGCCCCTGAGCCTAACAACCTGCCATGCTGGGGGCCTACTCACTTAAAAGAAATATTGCAACACAAATGTGGTATTAGAACTTGCAGCCAACTGTGCTGGGGTTCCCCACACTTGATAAAGAGACTGAAGGGCCTACAAAAACTACAAGCAGCTGAGCATTACAACAGCTGAGCAGGAGCATAACTCGGCCTCCCTGGGCACCTACAGGGAGAGCAAACAGGCCACAACAGAAGGACACACGTAATCCACATAGGGGTCACCCCTGGAACATTGAGAACTGAGGGAAGCACACTGCAGGCCTCCTAAGCCATCACTTACATAGGTCACCTATCCAAGAGCAGGAGATGTAGCTGACCTACCTAATGCATAGACACAAGCACAGGGAAAGAGGCAAAATGAGGCAACAAAGGAATACATTCCAAGTAAGGGAACAGGACAAAACCCCAGAAAAGGAACTAAGTGAAACAGAAATGAGCAACCTACCGGATAGAGAGTTCAAACAAAGAGTGTTAAGGTTGCT
Source organism: Diceros bicornis minor (assembly GCF_020826845.1). Taxonomy (NCBI): domain Eukaryota; kingdom Metazoa; phylum Chordata; class Mammalia; order Perissodactyla; family Rhinocerotidae; genus Diceros; species Diceros bicornis. The sequence goes on along the minus strand of NC_080745.1, from coordinate 49,557,126 downwards.
TACTGATCTGGGGAGAATAGATGAACTCAGCGAGAATGTCAACAAAGAAATGGAAGATATAAAACAGAACCAATCAGAAATGAAGAATACAATACTGGAAATGAAAAATTCACTAAAGGGACTCAAAAGCAGAGTAGAGGATACAGAAGAATGGATCTGCAAGCTGGACGAAAGACTAGAAGAAATTACCAAAGCTGAACAGATAAAAGAAAAAAGAATTAAAAAGAGTGAGGACAGTCTAAGGGACCTCTGGGACAACATCAAGCACACTAACTACCGTGTTATAGGTGTCCTGGAAGGAGAAGAGCGAGACAAAGGGGCAGAGAATCTATTTGAAGAAAAAATATATGAAAACTTCTCTAACCTAAGGAAGGAAACAGACATCCAGGTACAGGAAGCACAGAGAGCCCCAAACAAGATAAACCCAAAGAGGCCCACACCAAGACACATCACAATCAAAATGTCCAGAATTAAAGATAAAGAGAGAATCCTAAAAGCCACAAGAGAAAGACAAGTTACGTACAAAAGAAACCCCATAAGACGATCAGCTGAATTCTCAGCAGAAACCTTACAGACTAGAAGAGAGTGGCACAATATATTTAAAGTGCTAAAAGGAAAAAACTTACAGCCAAGAATAACTCTACCCGGCAAGGTTATATTTCAGAATGGAAGGAGAGATCTAAAGTTTCCCAGACAAGCAAAAATTAAAGGAGTTTGTCACCAAGAAAGCAGTGCTACAAGAAATGTTAAAGGGACTGAATTAAGGGGAAAAGAAAAGACCACAAACAGGAAAAATTATCTATTTCCATGATAAGAGGGTAATGGATACAAATGCACAAAAAAGAGGTTAGATATGATATCAAAAACAAAATGAGGGAGGAGGGGAGTTAATGAGTAGAGCTTTCAGACAGAGGTCAAACTAAAGAGACCATCAATTCTGTATAGAAGGAGAAAGGAACAGAGAAGGACTACTAAAACACTGACAAAAAAAAAGTTTAAAAAAGGCAGTAAGTACATACTTATCAATAGCTACTTTAAACGTCAATGGATTAAATGCTCCAATTAAAAGGCATAGGGTGGCTGATTGGATAAAAAAACAAGACCCATATATATGCTGCATACAAGAGACACACTTCAGACCTAAAGACACTCACAAACTGAAAGTGAAGGGATGGAAAAAGATACTCCACGCAAATGGCAATGAAAAGAAAGCTGGGGTAGCAATACTCATGTCAGGCAAAATAGACTTTAAAACAAAAACTGTAAAAATAGACAAAGAAGGGCATTACATAATGATCAAGGGAACAATCCAACAAGAGGATATAACACTTATAAATATCTACACACCCAATGTGGGTGCACCTAAATATATAATGCAATTATTAACAGACATAAAAAGAGAAATAGACAGTAACACAATAATAGTAGAGGACTTTAACACTCCACTTACACCAATGGGTAGATCATCCAAACAGAAGATCAATAAGGAAACATTGGCCTTAAACGACACACTAGAACACATGGACCTAGTAGATATATACAGAGCATTCCATCCAAAAACCAAAGAACACACGTTCTTTTCAAATGCACATGGAACATTCTCCGGGATTGATCACATATTAGGTCACAAAACAAGTCTCCATAAATTTAAGAAGATTGAAATAATACCAAGCATCTTTTCTGACCACAACGGTAGGAAACTAGAAATCAACTATAGGAAGAAAATCAGAAAAGCCACAAATATGTGGAGATTAAACAAAATGCTACTGAACAACAATTGGGTCAACGAAGAAATCAAAGAAGAAATCAAAAAATACCTGGAGACAAATGAAAATGAAAATACGACATGCCAGAATTTAAGGGATACAGCAGAAGCGGTTCTAAGAGGGAAGTTTATAGCAATACAGGCCTATCTCAACAAACAAGAAAAATCTCAAATAAACAATCTAACAATGCACCTAAAGGAAATGGAAAAAGAAGAACAAACGAAGCCGAAAATCAGTAGAAGAAGGGAAATAATAAAAATCAGAGCAGAAATAAATGTAATAGAGACCCAAAAAACAATAGAAAAAATGAATAAAACCAAGAGCTGGTTCTTTGAAAAGATCAACAAAATTGACAAACCTTTAGCTAGACTCACCAAGAAAAAAAGAGAGAAGGCACAAATAAGTAAAATCAGAAATGAAAGAGGAGAGGTTACAACAGACACCTCAGAAATACAAAAGATTATAAGAGAATACTATGAAAAGCTATATGCCAACCAATTAGACAATCTGGAAGAAATGGATAAATTCTTAGAATCATACAACCTTCCAAAACTGGATCAAGAAGAAATAGAGAATTTGAATAGACCAATCACCAGTAAGGAGATCGAAACAGTAATCAAAAACCTCCCCAAAAATAAAAGTCCAGGACAAGATGACTTCCCTGGTGAATTCCACCAAAGATTCAAAGACTTAATACCTATCCTTCTCAAACTCTTCCAAAAAATTGAGGAGGAGGGGAAGCTCCCCAACTCATTCTATGAAGCTGACATTACCCTGATACAAAAACCAGACAAGGACAATACAAAAAAAAAAGAAAATTACAGGCCAATATCACTGATGAACGTCGAGGCAAAAATCCTCAACAAAATACTAGCAAATCACATACAACAATACATTAAAAAGATTATACACCATGATCAAGTGGGATTTATTCCAGGTATGCAGGGATGGTTCAACATTCGCAAATTAATCAACGTAATACAAGACATTAATAAAATGAAGAATAAAAATCACATGATCATCTCAATAGATGCAGAGAAAGCATTTGACAAGATACAGCACCCATATATGATAAAAACTCTGAATAAAATGGGTATAGAAGGAAAATGCCTCAACATAATAAAGGCCATATATGACAAACCCACAGCTAATATCACCCTCATTGGTGAAAAACTGAAAGCTATCCCTCTAAGAACAGGAACCAGACAAGGATGCCCACTGTCACCACTCCTATTTAACATAGTACTGGAAGTCCTACCACTGCAATCAGGCAAGAAAAAGAAATAAAAAGGATCCAAATTGGAAAGGAAGAAGCGAAACTCTCACTATTTGCAAATGACATAATTTTATATATAGAAAACCCAAAATAATCCACCAAAAAATTTTAGAAGTAATAAACGAATATGGTAAAGTTGCAGGATACAAAATCAACATACAAAAACCAGTTGCATTTCTATACACTAACAACGAAGTAGCAGAAAGAGAAATTAATAATACCATCCCATTTAGAATTGCAACAAAAAGAATAAAATACCTAGGAAAAAACTTAACCAAAGAGGTGAAAGGTCTGTACACTATAAAACATTGCTGAAAGAAATCGAAGAAGACACAAAGAAATGGAAAGATATTCCGTGCTCTTGGAATGTAAGAATTAACGTAGTTAAGATGTCCATACTTCCTAAAGCAATCTATAGATTCAGTGCAATCCCTATCAAAGTTCCAACAACATTTTTCACAGAAATAGAACAAAGAATCCTAAAATTTATATGGAACAACAAAAGACCCCCAATAACTAAAGGAATCCTGAGTAAAAAGAAGAAATCTGGAGGTATCATACTCCCTGATTTCACAATATACTACAAAGCTACAGTAACCAAAACAGCATGGTACTGGCACAAAAACAGACACCCAGATCAATGGAATAGAATCAAAAGCCCAGAAATAAACCCACACATCTATGGACTGCTAATCTTTGACAAAGGAGCCAAGAACATACAATGGAAAAAAGAAAGTTTCTTCAACAAATGGTGTTGGGAAAACTGTATAGCCACATGCAAAAAAATGAAAGTAGACACTTACCTTACGCCATACACAAAAATTAACCCCAAATGGATTAAAGACTTGAATGTAAGACCTGAAACTATGAAACTTCTAGAAGAAAACATAGGCAGTACGCTCTTCGACATCGGTCTTAGCAACATATTTTCAAGCACCATGTCTGACTGGGCAAGAGAGACAATAGAAAAAATAAACAAATGGGACTACATAAAACTAAAATCTTCTGCACAGCAAAGGAAACCATCAACAAAATGAAAAGTCAACCTAACAGTTGGGAGAAGATATTTGCAAACCATACATCTGATAAGGGGTTAATCTCCAAAATATATAAAGAACTCATGCATCTCAACAACAAAAAACTAAGAACCCAATTAAAAAATGGACAAAAGACCTGAACAGACATTTCTCCATAGAAAATATACAGATGGCCAACAGGCACATGAAAAGATGTTCAACATCATTAACTATCAGGGAAATGCAAATCAAAACTACAATGAGATATCACGTCACGCCCGTCAGAATGGCTATAATTAACAAGACAGGAAACAACATGTGTTGGAGAGGATATGGAGAGAAGGGAACTCTCATACACTGCTGATGGGAGTGCAAACTGGTGCAGCCACTATGGAAAACAGTATGGAGATTCCTCAAAAATTAAGGATAGAACTACCATATGATCCAGCTATTCCACTGCTGGATATTTATCCAAAGAACTTGAAAACACCAATGTGTAAAGATACACGCACCCCTGTGTTCATTGCAGCGTTATTCACAATAACCAAGACTTGGAAGCAACCTAAGTGCCCATCAAGGGACAAATAGATAAAGAAGCTGTGGTATATATACACAATGGAATACTACTCAGCCATAAGAAACGATGAAATCCAGCCATTTGTGACAACATGGATGGACATTGAGGGTATTATGCAAAGTAAATAAGTCAAATACCGTATGATCTCCCTCATTAAGTAGTAGATAATAACAACAACAAACAAACACATAGGGACAGAGATTGGATTGGTGGTTACCAGAGGGGAAGAGGGGAGGGAAGAGGGCGAAAGGGATAATTCGGCACATGTGTGTGGTGATGGGTTATAATTAGTATTTGAGTGGTGAACATGATGTAATCTATGCAGAAAGAGAAGTATAATGAACACTTGAAATTTATACAATGTTATAATCCAATGTTACTGCAATAAACAAAAAATTTAAAAAAATAAATTAATAAAATAAAGTAATTATCACGTAAGACAAAAAAAAAAAAAGAAAAAAAGTAAACCAAAGGCTGCCTGGGGGAGTGCGGAGCAAGAATGAGTAGAATAGAAGTATTACGAAGACACTGACAAACTTTGGGCCTGCAGATATGTTCATTGTCATGATCATTTTAATTGTTTTTCAATGCATACATATGTCAAATCTAATCAAGTTGTAGATTTTATATGTGTGCAGCTTATTATTTTCAATGATACCTTAATAAAGTATTTTGTTTAATTACTAAAAAAAAAAAGAACATCTCTGAAAGAGGATGTTGTGAAAAAAATATATTTGTGAAAATTAGTTTTAAATGTTTACATTTAACAAATTAACTCTTTTTACATATGGCAAATCATAAAATATGACACAATATAATTGATCTAGTCACAAGATAGTTACAGGATTGAATTATAGAATTTATGTGTACAACCTGATATACCATTGATAATGGGATATAACTATACAATTTATTTCAATTTAATAATTGTCGTGATTGAGGACCCTGGGGAAAATTTTCTGATCTTCCGTGTACCCTCTTCCCCCACCTAATATATGATAGTGTGTGAAATTATTAAATATGGAAAAAGTGTGGGAGAATGGCATAAGTGTATGGGGAGAAGACAGTTGGAAAACATACAGGAAATGCAGGTCCCTAGCCTCAGAGATCTCTCAATTCCTAGCATGTGTTTCCTTTTTGCATATTTTGCCAATTTGTCTGCATGCCAGTTTTATTCTAGTTTCACGTTCATAATAAAAAATAGCCTCTGATCCTTAGCATTAGAATTGCCTTAGCATAAAAACACTTCATTCAGTAAGGAAACATAACAGACTAGAGTGTAATGGAGATTTTCAAATTTATGTTATCTTAATATATATTAGAATTAATACTAGATCATCTCAATAAATCAATAGTAACTTAAAAATTTTTTACCGTCTAGGGCAAAGAATTCTTACAGATATTTAGGAAAGACGGTGAGGAAAAAAATGCATTGCCATAAGGCCTATCAATTAAGTGAGGCAAGACACTGCTAACCATGCTATTTCTGCACTCAATATGTCTCTTTGGAAAGGTTTTGCCTATATCATTTTGGTTTCTGTGAGAAGATTTGCAAAAATATTCAAAACAAAATTTTTAACTTGAAATATTTTTCTTTGACAAATAGTGTAACAGTGCCAAATAGAGCTAAAAAGAGGAACGAGCACAGCTCCGGCCTGTGAGGGGCTCTCTATGTAAAACTTCACTCAAAATAAAGGGAGAGAGTTATCATATAAAAAGATGTCATCTAGTCAAATAGTATCCTTTAGGAAACCAGGCATCTACATTCTCTCAAAAGTCCAACTTCCACATTGAATTAAATTAAGAGATAATTTATTTTGTGTAGTTCAAAGATAACCATTTGTTTCTATAGCTATTGCTTTCAATAAAAAAAACTCCAAAACAACAACAAAAACTACTCTACGTTAAATCCCTAGATAGAAATTTTAAAGGTCAATAATGTTTGGGAAGTAAAAACGTATTCTGAAGTAATATAATCATACCCACAGTTTCAGACTCTATACTCAATGTGCAAAACTTATATGAATAAAATATTATTAGAACCAAGACGAATGATAATCATGTATTACAAGCGTGTGAAGAATGCTACCCTCAAATCTACAATAAACAAGTATTCTCTGTGAAACAAAACATTAACTGCTACAATTATTAAAACTCTCACCACTGTACTCAGTATATTCAACATTATTAAACTATTTGGAAAATATAAATGGGCACTTCTGTTTTTGTTCATTTTTAAAAAATGAAAATTTTTGGTAATGTCTGACCTGAAGGCAGCTATTCATTATAATAGTCAAACATCATAAAGTAAATTTCAAATGTTATGTATTCTACATAAATTACTCTGGAGCAACAACAAGTAGGCTCATAAACTCTGCACACAAGCAGAGAAATATTTCTTACGGAAAAATTGTATGTTTAAGACATTCTACGCTAATGTCTCAGGAAAAGGCATTTTAGCGTACCGCTCCATTACCTATGCTTCATACAGCATGCAGCTATCTAATTTAATTTAGCTGTGAACAGATTTTTCAGCAGCACAATTTGTATTTTGAGAACATCTCTTAAGAATCATAGCTTGCGATGTGTGGTGGTTCAATGAAGAATAATCTGTAAACAAAATCTTCATCTATCAAGGAAGGCCATTAAAGACCATAAAATAACCCATCCCTGACTGATTAATGCTGCTACTGAAAGGAATTTCAGGCTATTAACATCCAGAAAATATACTGCTGCTGTGGTTGCATTTATTATATAAATCACATAGTTATATGTGCTAGTATAAAGCAGTATGTTTTCTTAACTACCTCCCCCCGACCCTCGCAATTAATTTAACATTCTTATAAGAAAGACACTTTGAAAAACACTGAATATCTATAGAAAGTACATAACTTTATTTGCTCCCCAGAGAAAAATGTGTATAAAAGCAGAGCTCTTTATAATATATTAGATAGCTAAATATTAGTTTAACACTTCTTATGTAGCTCAATCATTTTCATACACTTAGGTCCTTAAAATAAGTTCTCTAAATGCTTTATTTTCATTTGTATTTATGGCTGGTTCCATCAGTAATACCGAGGGTGTGTCATGGGTAGAATCGCCACAGAAAATTGTTAGTTATTACCTTTATGTTTATCTTATTCCATCAGTTTTGTTATCACCATAATCATCACTGAGCCTACTCTACCTTCTATGGAATGTGAATATAGCCTGGTCGGATCATAGCCTTAGAAGCTGAAGGGGCTCTGTCCACTAGGACAGATCCTGACGCTTTCAAAGTATCTCTTCAGAAATGCTATGTGTTAGCTCTTATGCCTTAAAAACTACTGGCTTTATATTTGTCCTATGGTTTTAACTCCTGAACTTGCATTTAAAATATGTGGCCTCTCAAAAAATATTTCCTTATACTGAGTGTTTAGTACAAGGCACTGTCTAACATTCTACTCACATTATCTCCTTCCATTTGTATCCCAATCCCATAAGATAGGTACATTTTAGCCATTTTGCAATTAAATAAATTTGGATTCAAGAGGTTAACTAACTTTTCCAAGGTCACCTAGATAGTATGTTGCAGAGTATGATTCAAACCCAGGTCTGTGTTGATTCCAAAATTTATATCGTTAACTGTATACTTGTCTTACCTTTATTTGTTGGTCTCTTTAGGCAAGAGCACTCCCAGGCTTTCCTCTCCTTCTCTGTAAAATATTCTGGCTTAGCCTACCTAATTTTCCATTCTTTTGCCCTCCAAGGAGAGTTATGTTTTGCTATACTGGTTCTTTTGGGGTTTTTAATAATAAATATAGTAAGAAAAGAGGGGTATAAGAAGAATGAAAGTCAATTAGGCTTGGGACCTGGGAGAAGACTTTCTGAAGATGAGTTGGATTGAAGAGAATGGGTTAAGGGAGCAGCCAGTGAATGGAAAAGAAAGAACAAATGTATACTCTAGGACAACGCATCCTGCTGGTAGCAATTGAAAAATACATGTAAAAGACATGATATTATTTGTTTTTCTTTTTGTTGTGTTTCATTTTGTTTGGTTTTTGTTTTTTTTTTGTCATTGCTCTTTGCTTCTTTTTTTTTAATTTTTATTTTATTGTGGTCACATTGGTTTATAACATTGTATAAATTTCAGGTGTACATCATTATACTTCTATTTCTGCATAGATTACATCATGTTCACCACCCAAATACTAATTACAATCCATCACCTCACACATGTGCCCAATCATCCCTTTCACCCTCCTCCCTCCCCACTTCCCCTCTGGTAACTGCCCACCCAATCTCTGTCTCTATGTGATTGTTTGTTGTTGTTTTTATCTTCTACTTATGAGTGAGATCACACAGTATTTGACCTTCTCCCTCTGACTCATTTTGCTTAGCATAATACCCTCAAGGTCCATCCATGTTGTCACAAATGGTTGGATTTCATCATTTCTTATGGCTGAGTAGTATTCCATTGTGTATATATACCACATCTTCTTTATCCATTTGTCCCTTGATGGGGACCTAGGTTGCTTCCAAGTCTTGGCTATTGTGAATAATGCTATTCAATGAACATGTGTGCATGTTTCTTTATGCAAAGGGACCCCATAGTGTCTAAAGACACATGACTTGGGCAGAAAATGAGAGTGAGCACAGAGAATTATGAACATTCAAAGTGGGAATCATAAATATTCAAAATCAAATTTTCACCTCTTAAACTGTAAGAAAAATTCTATATTGTGTTTGTTTTCCTCTGAATTTTGTACACTGTCCTTTACTATGAGCAACTATGTCTTACATCTGTGATTATTTAGCCCATTTAGATATTTTAATAAATGATATTCATAAAGATCTACAGAAGTCATGCACCCGTGTTGTTCTGTCCTAGAGCAATGTTGCTATTTAAAGAAGCAAGCAATGCTTCTTGCAACAAATGCATTGTTTGCTTCTTTAAATAGCAACATTAAGATTTAACATTTAGATATTAAAATATCTAAATGGGCTAAATAACCACAGATGTAAGACATAGGTGACCATAGTGAAGGACAGTGTACAAAATTCAACAGAAAACAAACACGATATAGCATTTTTTCTTACAATTTAAGACGTGAAAATTTGAATTTGAATTTTTGTGATTCCCACTTAAAATGTTCGTAATTCTCTGTGCTCACTCCCATTTTCTGCCCAAGTCATGTGTCTTTAGACAATATGGAGTCCCTTTGCAAAGCTTAGCAAGGAAGTGATGATATATATCAGAAATATTGATGTTTTTATGTGTTTTTTTTTTTAACTTCTAGATAAGTTAAGTGGATAGAATGAGAGTGACTGAAATAGGAGCAAAGGATACAGAAGCACTTATCTTCAAAAGTATCTCCTCTGATTTCATTAGAATTCTATTAGCGCACACTTTAAAAGTCCTCTTTAAAATAAAAATTATCATTAGACATTTAAGTTTATTCATATCTCAGGAGAATTATTTTGCCCAAATAATTAGATCAAGAGCTGACTCTGTAAGCTGAGATAATGGCACATTAGCCAATAAGGAACAAATCCATTAATGAGAACAGAGTTTGAAGGGTCTTGCCCTTTTGCCCAGTGTTAGAACAGAGGAGGCAGCTGGGTATCTGAAGAGGCAATGAGCTAAACGTAGGACAGCAACCAAATCAAGCTTTAATTACTCTGCCTTTAATCCAAGCACTTTAGGGGCAGTTCAGACTTTATACCCAAAGCAGATTTGTGAATAGCCTAGTAAATTAGCATCTTAGCTTCCCATATTTGTTATCAGTCTCCCTGGTTTAACCATATTCCTACTCCTTTTGTACTTAAAACTTTCTCCAATTAGGAAGAAGAGAGTAGGAAGAAAAATGACAAAAGAAGAAATTATATGATTGATTAATAATCTCTCTCGGTTGTCCCTCTTCTATAGTATTCTACCCTTCAAAGGGCATAAAGTAAACAACCACAAAACCAAACACAAAAAATTAAATCAATAATAATGAATTCTATCTTCCTTTATAAATTTCTTTTCTTAAGGTATACAGGTCTTAAAACTCTTGGGCTGTTTTTATACAGTGGCCCTACTGGTTTGAGAAGAGCAGGAACATAACAAATCACTTTTTAAACAGAGATGAAGAATTACACAATCCCCAAAGTAGTAGAGGCAAAAAATGAAATAAAATCAGAAATCCTCAGTTTAACAAAAATTACCTAACTTGTGAGGGCCTTTTGTGCTTAATGAAATGAAACATATTTCTAAAGCTCTATAAAAATACATTTATTCAAATAAATTGGTATTGCAGAGAGTGGCATGGAAAAATGAAGTACTTAAACTCAGCTATTCACTAACACAAAACTCTATCACCCACAGAAAAACTACTCTTCTCTTTGCATTGTTAAACTTCTAATAATTGTTATTCCTTCAAATAAAATGACTTTTCCTAGCATAACTTTAGATCAAGTTGGGTTGGGAGAATAAATGATACTTTCTTATAGACGCACCCCACAAAATAAAGACAGCAATCTTTAGATAAAATCATAATTTAAACATTTGAAAAACAAACAGCAAAATATATAGTTTGTGGTTCTTTTTTATGTTCTAAACTATGAGATGAAAATTTTGCCTTTGACTTACTTCTATGAGGTAAATAAAACTGGTTGTGGAAATACTCTTTAATATTATGTCTTGTGTGACCTAACAATTGGGCAAAAGTAGTACTGAGATGGGATATAAAGTATTAATTTATACAGCATAAAGGCCTATTTGAATACATTCTGTTATGAGTTCCAAGCAAGCTTCTTATTGCTATTAATTAGATTTACTTTGCAATGTCCATCTTGATATTTAAGTTTTTAATATTTCTTTTTAACATTAATTTTCTGGCCCTCAAAGTCAATAGCATGAATGGACAAACACTTTGTACAGTAATAAATAAACTCCAGCTCTTTGTAAGGCAAAAGACAGCAGGAGATTTTATCTGATTCATTGTTTTCTCCCTAATACCCAGAATAATGCTGGCCATACAAATGAATTAAATAAGTCAGTAAGGAAGATATATTTATTTATTCTTTAACTAGAATATTTGTGCTATGCAAAATGATCAGATTTCTATGTTAAGGATTTAATTGCACTTAGCTATTAATAAAGCCACCTGAAGATAATATCTATTTACTTAATCCTAGTTGCTTCCTTTAAAATGGCAGCAGATACTTAAAAAATCAAATAAAATCCATTTAAATCTTTTTTAGCTTCTTATATGTATCTCAGTTGCATAAAAAAATACCACTCAGACAAAAAAAGTGAATGTTTTCATTTAATTACACTTTAAACATGTAAGTAGCACAGTATAATTCTACATTTCAACTTAAAGCAGTGATATTTGGGAAAACTAAGGAAATATAAATGATTAGACAAAAATACTGATTTAGGCCTGGAAACAATAACTATATCTTGTATTGCCTATTTTAGGTAAACATGGCATTGCTATGTCCCTAAAGCACATTCAGTTAAAGGAAAAGAAACTTGACCATTTCTTAAAGGCAAGGTTTAAAATATGTGGAGAATAAAAACAAGGAAAAAGACTATTGTTTTGGGAATCTATTTTTGCCTGGGAGTCTATTTAATGATTTCACAGCAAATGTGATTCACTTTGTGGCATAAGTAATACGGAAGCATGTGCCAGCACAACTTCAAGATGAAACACAAAGCTCCAGCATCTCTCTCTCTCTCGGTCTCTCTCTGTCTCTCTCTGTCTCTCTCTCTCTGTCTCTCTCTCTCTCTCTCACACACACACACACACACACACACACACACACACACAGAACACAGACAAGGTAACTGAGGCTGGGAGAAATGTGGAGTACTGTGGTCAAGGGTCTCTGTTTACATGATGCCTTCTGGAATAATTTGAAAAGACACCTAATTAAGCAGATTTGTGATAATTTTAATATTTCAATAGATTAACAGAGTTTAACTAGGATTAAAAGGAGAGAAGATAAGCATGAGTTTTACCCTGATTATGCACCCCAAGAAAACAGAAGAGGAAAATGGCTTGATTGATTATTAAGAACTGTCCTGCAGAAAAAAATCAACAATCCAGATTTACAAGTGAGTTTGTGAGCTCTTCAACCTTGGGTGACTTTCCATGAGTATTGCATAGATTAGCCTTGCAATGGGGGAAGATGAGAAAATCTAAGACCACTTCTAAATTTAAGATTATATAATTTTCCACAAAAAGTTATCAGCTTATTTATTTTTCTTAATAAAGATGACTGTTTCTTAGTAAAAATAACTAATTTAATGATATATAAAGACAAAGAGGATAAAAAGCCATTAGCAAGGGAATTAGCAAGCAATATATAGAAACACACACATATATATATACATACATAAAATTATGTATATTATTATAACTATATTTTACTATAATAGAAAACAATTATTGAAATATCTCAAATGTAACAATAAAAATACCGAGCCATCACTAGCCTAGAGGGGCTGTGAGGTCAGAAGTGATTTTGAGTTTTACCATCTGTTGGATTATTCAAGCATTTCCAAACTCCCTGCCAGTAGCAAATCTATGCTATTTTGCTTCTTCCGAGAATTTTTAAAATAAATGTAAAAGCTGTTGGAAATTTTGAAAGTTTTATTCACATTTAAGGGATTTTTATGAAGGCAATATTGCTCTTTTATTTTTTTAATTTATTTTTTTAATTTTATTTATTTATTTATTCCCCCAAAGCCCCAGTAGATAGTTGTATGTCATAGCTGCACATCCTTCTAGTTGCTGTACGTGGGATGCGGCCTCAGCATGGCCAGAGAAGCGGTGCATCCATGCGCGCCCGGGATCCGAACCCTGGCCGCCAGTAGCGGAGCGCGCGCACTTAACCGCTAAGCCAGGGGGCCGGCCCCGCAATGTTGCTCTTTAAAGGAATTTTAATGGCTTAAATTTTAAGGCTTTTGAATGTCAGAACTTGATCCTTTTGGAATTTTTAAGCAATTTAAACTTGAATAATTTTCATGATCTAAATATCCACTTCGCAATGATTTTACATTACAATTTTGCTTACGCTATCTGAACTAAAAGTTACAGCTTTAAACAAAATAAGCACTGATGAAGTGGTCTGTCACTACAGATGAGTATCTTATCAGGGTGCTCTTCTCATTCCTCAACCTTCTCCTTGTGCTTTCCTGACTTCCCCCATGCTTTCCACAGAAATTGTCACCAGGAGGCCGAGTCCCACTGCAGAACACTACGGGCAGAGCAAAGGTTTGGGATAAAAGAGTCTGCCATTCCATTCTTGGCTCTGACAATTACTACCTCTTCCCTCAACCTATGTTTTCTCTTCAGTGAAGGAAGAATAATCATGTCAAAGAGTTGTCGTGAGGATCAAATGAGATAACTGTGTAGAAATTTCTTAGTCTAATGGCCAACATATAATAGGTACTCAGCAATGGTGATTGATTTGCTATTGCTCACTTGGCCTTGGATTTTTATTTTTTTATTGGGTGCTGGTCATGCATTTATCCATTCACACATTTTCTAAGTGTTTACCATACTTGTTAAAGGTATGGATAAAATCACACAGGAAGGTGGCTATTACTTAAAAAAATAAGCATACATTAGGTAAGTGATTAGATAATATGAATTAAGTGAGAATAAACAAGCACTAGGTAAGTGGTAAGGTAATATGAATTGAATACATGAAGTAGAAAATGGGAGGTGGGTGATTTCTGTTGGTAGCCATAAGGCTACAGTATGTGAAACATGAGATAATTCTTCTGTACTTGATACATTGTTCCATGTGGAAATATGCTTGATAGAGTGTTTTTTTTTGTTTTTTGTTTTTTTTTGTGTGTGAGGAAGATCAGCCCTGAGCTAACATCCATGCTAATCCTCCTCTTTTTTTTGCTGAGGAGACCGCTCTGAGCTAACATCTATTGCCAATCCTACTCCTTTTTTTTCCCCCCAAAGCCCCAGTAGATAGGTGTATGTCATAGTTACACGTCCTTCTAGTTGCTGTATGTGGGACACAGCCTCAGTATGGCCGGAGAAGCGGTGAGTCGGTACAAGCCCGGGATTTGAACCCCGGCCGCCAGGAGAGGAACGCGCGCACTTAACCGCTAAGCCACGGGGCCGGCCCTAGAGTGTTTTTTTATTTTTATTTTTTGAGGAAGATTAGCCCCGAGCTAACATCCGATGCCAGTCCTCCTCTTTTTGCTAAGGAAGATTGGCCCTGGGCTAACATCCATGCCCATCGCCCTCTACCTTATATGGGACAGTGGCACAGCATGGCCTGACAAGTGGTGCATCAGTCCACACCCAGGATCCGAACCTGCGAACCCTGAGCCGCTGAAGCAGAGCACACAAACTTAACCATTACACCACCGGGCCAGCCCTGCTTGATACAGTTTTTAATTTGTGTTCCTTTAACTAAAGAGAAATATGCGGAAATTATAGAATGGGGCAAGGAATAGAAAGAATAGAACATTCAAGAAAATCTAACACATGTGCAATAGATTGGAAAATATGGCCAAGAAAAAAATAATTGGACTTATCCAATAGTATTAAAAATTAGACTTTTTAATACAAAATTTAAAAAACAATGATATTAATCAATGAAACACACACGTGCATCTATTCTAAGCTGGTTTGGTGCTTGGGGCACAGAGATAAATAAGACATAACATGAATCTGCATAAAAATATCACAGACTTTCATTCTAGTAAGAGAGAAAATACGTAAACCAGGAATTGCAAACTCAAATGACTACAGATAACAAGTTGAGTGAAGCATTTCAGGTATATACAATAAACACATAAAATATTGTTACTTTCATAAAAAAATTATCTCCTCATTTATCTTGAAATATGCAGGCTTTTCTCTCCAATTTTATGGTCTATGAATTTTTATAGAAACATGAGTACAGAGAGAAATTTCTCAATAACAAAAAATATTCCCAGGGAAAAATGACTGGATATTTGGTCTCAGTGTCAGAGAAATGACAAGAAGTGGTAGAAATATTGCTACACCAGAAATATCACGTTCTGTTTAAAGCAGGTGGCTTCTACTCAGAAATTATTGCCATATACAACTGTAGACTCAGCATTATCAAATTATTTCATATTTTTTGAGAGGAAATAAATCTAGAATTTTTTGTGTGTGTGAGAAGGTTTTAATGGTTGGTTAATTTAAACAAACACTGAGTAGTCAAAAAATTTAAAAATAAATACATTCCAAAACTGCGTCTATGGGTAGAATCAACTTTCAGGCTTCCAATATTTGATCCTGAGTTAAAGGAATTCTAACACAAAAGAGAAGGGTGAAGGACAGCTCTGTAGAAATCATAGAAAGTTTGAAAGTACAGAAAGAACACTTAAAAAAAGCATCTCTCCTTAAATTTTCTGTGCACAATTAGGTCAGTAATAAAGAAAATATTTCTAGGTAGATGAGAAACTTTTAAATGGGTGAAATCATAGAAGCTCCTTCTTGAGGAAGACTTAAATTTTAATATGTTTGGGATTATTTGAATAAAGTCTGTCCAACTGTGTCCTGATGAATAAGCCTAGTTTTCAGAGTATGTCTATGGAGTCCCAACACTAGAATCATCTGGTTCATTTGTTAAAATTTATGTTCCTGGACACCATTCCAGACTTACAGAATGAATATTTCTGGTTGGGCACAGAAATCTTGATTTTTAAATAAATACCTTTAATTAACTTTAACATGAAGTAAATGTTTGGAATTATACCACCAGACTAACAGCTTCTCAAACACTGATCCATCGAGTGGCCACCGAGGACATTTGTTTAATTAGAGATTCTGAACCCCGTGTAGACTTGCTGGAACCTCCAGGGACTGGGACCAAAGAGATCTATATTTATAACAAGTTTAACTAGGTGATCTTCATGTATGTTCCGATGCATGAGTCTACATTTTATTGCATTATAGTCTTCAGTCTTATTTTTGATGTTTCTTGGATGCCCATTTTTATTAATAAAATCGGTAATTTGAAAATTTAACATTTCTTTGCAACATGGCATTTCTAGACCTGTAGTTTGTTTAAATTCAGCATAAAAAAGAAAAGCTAGTTAATAAGCAATGAATCGTTATTGTAAATTCAATTTCATTGTAACTTTAAAAACATGAATATTTGACAAAAGTCATGAATGGTCTAAGAGTATTACCAAGATTATTTTTAGTGCCATGGTAGCCGCTGAAAAACTCATGGATACAATTTTAGATCCTCAAGATGATGTACTTAGCAATTCTTTACTTACCTAATGTATATGTGAACCTGTCTTTGAATAATAGGAAATTTGTGTTTTAGAAATAATTTTACTCAGAAATAAATCATATTAATATAATATAAAGAGAACCTATACTTTATATGGGGAAAATGACTACATCATAGGCCTATATAGCTAAAATATTGTGACCTGGTACCCGGACTTCATCTAAGTGAGAAAATGAGAAATTATAAACCTATATCATTAATAAACAATGCAGTATACAATGCAACTTGCCATTACCATCCATAATAAAGCAGAACTAAGAAAAAAGAGAGAAAAGAATAAAAATAGGAGGAGAAAGGGGAGGATGAGGACCTAGAAGATGGGCCTATAAATTACCAAAATAAGCATCTGAAATGAGAGTTTTCAGCCCAACTCTAACTTTTAGTTTTCAGGAGGTATTGAAAGATTAAGAAGTTCATCTATATAAGCTATTTCCTGGTATAAATATGATCTAAACTTCTGTCATTTTAGCATATGAGAAGAGATAACATATATTTTGATATCTCTGGTTTTGCTATAGGCAGATTGTATATATTAACAAAATAGATGAGTATTTGTGGTTGAAATGTATTTATCAAAATAACAGCATAAGCATCTGTTTGGCTGGAGCAATGAACATACACATCCTTCCTAAAGTGATATTTAGGCTGTAACAATAGCCCTACCAAGTTCAGCTCTTTCTTCATTTGGTACATTTCCATATGCATATATTCATGGACAGCTAGCCTCATGCTAGGACATATATCATGAGGCAGAACCAGGGGAATGTTTCAGATAAACTAATTTTTAATAGCAATGAAGCAATGATAATGAAGTTATGTTTCATCAACAAGATTGTTGTGAGCACCAAATAAGAAAATGCAAGTAGAATGTTTAACATAATGTCTGGCGCAGAGTAAGAATTCAACTAATGTATTACAATGATAGTTAGTATTATTTCATTAGCTATCCCTGTATGTAAATACACATATATATTCTAATAACATATATTATCCATTTAGCATGTGTGCATGTACACAGATGTGGGCTAGGTGAAATCATGAGTTCCTACATATTATCTGTTTCTACAATTAGAATAAGTACTTATGCTGAAATATCATAAAAGTATATGTGCTTTAACAAAATAAAAAAGACTTAGATCTTTGGTGTCAAAATAACCTCACTATAAAGCAATTGTTCGTGAAGATACACAAGGGTAGCTTTATATGGAGATATAAGTAGCATGTTATTCTACGCGGAAAAACATATCTGTAGATAAATGGGTACTCTAGGAGGATATCAAAGTATCAAATGGATATTTTCATTAAAAGAAAATATTTAATATGGAATTTTTAAAATTGATTTTTGGTCCGTATTGTTAATTATTACTACTACTTTTAATGAAATGTTCCCTTTTGCACAGAGAAAAGAAAGCCAAGCACTGATCTTCAATATTAATAGTTAAGAGCCTGGAAAAATTTCACATTTTATCTTACAGGTTTAATTCAATTAAAAAAATAAAATTTGTTTTAAGTAATGACAACTAAAAATGAAGCCCCCTCCTGGAGAAACTAGTGAGTATACTAAGATGGGCTCTGCCTACTCAGAATCTATAGCTTTAAACAGATTTAAAAAAAGAAGTCCTCAATTCTCTTGCATGGCAGACTGCTAGTTATCTCTGTTAATAAGGACCAAAAACTATTAAACAGTTTAAAGGAAGGAGAGTTGATAATTCATTTATTGGGGTAAGAGAAGAAATGAAAGAGAAAAGGATAGTTTCTTACTGACGCTGAGGGAAGTCTTAGGTTGAGTAATTTAACAGTTGCTACACATAGTGAAATTGATGAGAAACACATAGTTTTCTCCTTAGTCTTCCTTTCTAGTGTACTCTTGTAACAGATTGCTCATGTTTAAGTAAGTACTGGGAGTGGGGAACGGAGGGGGGCAGGGATGATGGGGCAGAGGGATTGGCCCCCACCAAAGGCACCCTAAATGAACATAGCATCTAAGTAAATAATATGCTTACTTTGCAACAGTGGCTTTAAAATAAGTATCTAGCTGTCGTCATTACCATTATACTCCATTTCTAAGTAGATTGGGATTTTTAATTTTCTTGACTACCACAATGAAGGGTCTCCTTTATGAGAATTCTGGAGCCATTGCTGTGCGGACCAAGTTTACAA
The DNA here is from genome assembly GCF_020826845.1 of Diceros bicornis minor. Lineage (NCBI taxonomy): Eukaryota > Metazoa > Chordata > Mammalia > Perissodactyla > Rhinocerotidae > Diceros > Diceros bicornis. The sequence goes on along the minus strand of NC_080745.1, from coordinate 49,538,055 downwards.
CATTCTTCCACTTCATACTTGTATTCTTCTACGGTTCTAAATTTGTATCCTTCTAAAGCTGTGATTGGACTTCTAAGAGTAGGTTTGTTGACTGTGTCATCTAGGACGGGGGGCAAACTATGGCGCCCTGGACAAATCTAGCCTACTACCTGATTTTTGTACGGCCAACAGGGTAGAATGATTTTTACATTTTTAAATAGTTGTAAAAGAAATCAAAGAAAGAATACTATTTCTTGACATGTGAAAATTACATAAAATTCAAATTTCAATGTTCACAGTCTTGTCCATTCCTTTACATATTGTTGATGGTTTTCCATGCTATAATGGCAGAGTGGAGTAGTTGCAACAAAGACCATCTGGCCTACAAAGCCTAAGTTATTTACTCTCTAGTCTTTCCAGAAAATGTTTGCTGACTCTTGCTCTAGGAAATTATTTTTGTTATACACAGATTTGTAAATACTGTGGAGAAAATCATACTGTGAACTTATAAATATAGAGTAATGGGAAAGGTGTCCTGGCAAAGTTTGATAAAATATACATCTTATTACTTTACAATAGGAAAAATCTGATACAATGGATTTATTCTACTAGGTGGGAATTAGAGTGATAAAAAGACTCTGATATTTCTAGTCTTATACATGACACTGAGCCTAAATAAAGCTTTGGGGGGAAAATTATCATGTAAAACAAGTTATATGAGTTGGGTTCTAAAATTGACTCTTTTTACTCTCCTGTGAAGGTCAAGGATACTGAATATGCCCGGGCACTTTTAGTAAGAAGCCTGTATCAGCACATTTAAATCTGAATGTTATCACCTTCTGCTTTCTTGGGAAAGCTGAAAACTACATTTTATGATAGACGCTACTGAGAAATTGAGGCAGAAATTGTTCTTATTAGTACATCATTACAACAATCATAACAGAATACCTTTTATTATGAAATTATATTGTCAATACGTCGCCTACATACCCTGTAGGATTGTTTGTATTGGGTATAGAATTCCGTTTGCAAAAGAAAAAGAGGTGGTCTGTACAAATGCCATTGCTATTCTAAGGCAAATACTATCCATACGATGTTTCTATTATTCCCCTCTACCGAAAACCTGTTCATAAAACAATCTACCATGCTTTCCTGAAAAAAATATAATAAAATAAAAGATCTAGTACTAACTTCATTGAACTAGTACAGATAAAAATATCCAATCTCGAAATATTCGATGAAGAGAAAATATATCCCTTCTTTGAAGGTCACCAAAATAGCAGATTTATGTATAGCCTGTTCCCTTAAGGTTTACTGCCTAGGTAGAGAAAATTATTATTTATTTTAAATGAAACAGTTATAGTTCATTTTAAATAAACCCTGTGGACATAAATCTGATTCACTCATACAAGCTAAATTTGGTTATAATTATTTACATAACAAAGCAACATTCATCTTAAAATGGATTAGTGCTATGATTCTATTTCACGTAAATGCACATCTATTGGATAGCGACCTTCCAAACCTTGTGTTAGCAGCAATAATTACTATTATTAATAAAATACATCCCTTACTGCATATTAAGTGGTTCAATTTATTAAATATGCTGATATCTGCATATCTCTCCAGGATTATTCTGTAAAGTAAGTACTTTGTGTGAGAAAATCAAGATGATATATGCAAACAGTAAATTTACTAGGACTTCACCAAATCTGAAGTCATACAGGCCCATTTTTCTGAATTCTCTCATCTACCTCAAGTTAGACATTTTAAGCAGATAATCCCATCTACTTTATTCAGACAACAGAAAATACTCAATACCTTCTATTTTCCCTGCCTGTGAATACTCAGTTCCTAACCATTTTTCTCATTTTTAATCTAAAAAGAACATTTTTTTAATAGTACCCTCCTTCAGCATTGTTTTAATTTCAAACTCCTTATCTTTTCTCCTCAAATCCCAATCTTCTCTGTCCAATCTCATTCTTACTTAGCCAGAATCACCTACCTTATAAGAAAGACTGGTGATTGAATAAATGAAGAGTCGCATAGAAAACTTAATGAATGCTAAAATGTGAGGGGAAAGAAAGAGAAGGGAAGGAATGTTCCTCAGGAAAGGAAAGAATACAGGATATTTGACATGGGTGCAGCCAAGGAGAAGTGAAATTAGAGAAAGGGATTGGTTGACAGTGTCGAATGCTATAAGGGAAGGAGAAAAGAGGTATTGTTTTTCCCTTAGCAAAGGGGAGTCATTTTTTTAACTTTGAAAGTTAAAGTTATTAGTGAGGGATGAGGATTTAAGTTTTCTATGTGACTTATTTGTTTATTGAATCACCAGTCCTTCTTATAAGTCAGCTGATTTTGGCTAAGCAGGGATGAGATGTAGGCAACATAACATAGATGAAAAAGGAGAATATTATGGAGTAATCTCCCTGTTTGTAAAAAGAGATACATTATTCTTTACATTTATAAGGGGGTGTATGGAGGTCAGGGCCAATGCTATCTGTTTCTACTGGAGAAAGTTTGTGTGTGTGTGTGTGTGTGTGTGTGTGTGTGTGTATGTGGTGAGGTCACAGCTGGGTGGTGGGGGGGAGCAATTAGGTATCAGATGTCACTAAGCTTTTCCTATCTCTGAAGAGAGGTATTGCAACTGCAGGGAAACTGAGTGCTAGAAAGAACTTAATGATCCTTTGCCTTTGAAAAATACAATCATCAGTGCAAAGACTTGAATCTTGTTTTGAGTAATGAGACATTCTGGCTGGTTTGGTGTCCTTTACCCTAATGCTTTTAACCTGTTCTGCAAAACTGCTTTATCTGCTTCCTTTCATTATTCCAAATCCTACTGTCAAGTTTCAGTGTAATCTGTGCACCTTTTTACTTTTTCCCACTGCAAATCCATGAATGAATCCAGTGGTTATTTCCTCTGTATTGTTCACATGTCTGTAAGTTCCTCTCCATTCCTATTTGTACCACTGTCTCTCAGAATCTCCTCTTCCCTTGTGATTTCTTTCAAAGTAGTTTCTTTATTTCTCCCAAGACCTGAGGCATCTTGCTTACTATTCGCAGATACATTTTCTTCAAACATCACACTTCTTTTCAAGTTAGCTCTTCGACTGAATTCCCATTGCTTCAGAATAAAGTCCAATCTTATCAGCCTAATTATTCACAGTTTGGTTCAGTTGATTTTACTTTCCCTGCCTGACTTTCCATTAGTCTATTCTAGGTAGACTAGTTTCCACTTTGTGTTGACTTCTTCCCTGAAATTGCTGTTTCCAGCCCTACCCACCTAAACAAGTGACACCAACTACCGGAGTAAAACTCAAGTCTCAGGTTGTCTGTTGGCCTTTGACCCTTCAGATGTGTTGGTGGCAGAAGCTCTGCACACTTCCACTGTGTCTCATGTTATACATGTTATCGCATGTATAACTTATGAAAGTATTTGCATTTTTAATTTTTTTAACTGTATTTTACACTGTTTTGGTAAAAAGATACATTTAGCTTATACTGATGTTTTAGCAAGAATAAGAATAACACCAAATAAGCACAGGGAAAATTATGCCCCTTTAATTAAATAATGTAGAATATATTTATAAATGCCGAAGAGAAACCTGAAAAATAGGGAGTTTATTACAAGCTAAAGGAATCTTATTTTACCTGAAGAAAAGTGATATTTAGAAATTCATAATAAAAAAATTTAAATAAAACATTAAATATTCAATACTGAACTTTACTTGTAAAACTCAAATGGATTCCAAATTATAATTGAATGGATATAGAAGGAGATAATTTAAAGTTAAAATATAATTTTAAAATCATCTAGCATTTGCTGTATTGAATAGAGTGTCCGGTAGTTTCGTCGCAAGCGTTTTCGCTGCAAACATTTTCACCACATAACTAATAGTCTGTAAAGCAATTTTGCCGTAAAGGATAAAATCACGAAAAACAAAAGAGGGGCATTAATTAAAACGAACATAATAAAACATGAATAGATAAATAACAAAATTAAAAAGACTTTATTGTGAAATACAAAGCATTTTAATACACTTGAAATGTCTATTGTAGATTCATGGCAATACTATACAATAACTGATATATTTTTTTGTGTGGATTGTACCTAACTAAGCACTTGTCTTCATTATATGGGAAATGTCGATTCAACTCTGTTCCCTCAAAGAAAAGGCCCTTGGCTTGGCTCTCTTTTTCTCCTCCAATACAGTGTGTTTCAAAATGAGAAACCAAGTCTTGGGGCAAATCATCATCATCTTTCAGCTGGAATAAACCATCAATAAAACGTTGCTAACTTGAAGAAATGCTATTTTAAGACCACCACCAGCTCTACTCCTCACTGTATAGACCATTATGAAGGCTAGCTAAGATTTATATCATATAAAAATGGGAGTAACTGCTAGAACTTCATCAATGGAGAAAGGAAACCAAACTGACAAAAAACAAAACAAAACTGTCATCGGTTATTTTTTTATCTTTTATAGCAAAGTTGCCTCACAGCCAATTAGTTATGTGGCGAAAATGCTTGCGGGAAAGATGTTTACAGTGAAACTACCTAGAACCGTTTAATAGATGTGGTTAAAAAAAGTAATATCCATAGAGACCCTTACGTGACCATGAATCTACTTTTTGGTTTTTGTTTGTTTATTACCAATAATTATAAAAGAAGGAAACAAAGAAGGAAAGAAGGATTGAAAGATTAAAGAAGGGAGGGATAGAAAAAAGGAGGGAGGGAGGAAGGCAGGCAAGGTGGTCAACCGAAACACATTTGTCAGCAACCGGAGAGCTGTGCCTGCTGTAGTGGGCAGCAGAGTACCATGAGCTTTGGAAAAAGATGCGCCTACACTTGTATCTTGGCTGTCTCATCTAACAAGCTTGGATAATTTAGTCTCTATAAGCCTCAGGTGTTTATATGGTTTTAATTAAGATAAAAGGTAATAGATGTGAAGACTCTAGTAAAAAACCTGGATAGTAGTAATCTTTGATCCTTCATAAGTCCTATTACCATTGTATTTTGCCTAGTGTCTGGCAGAATATAGAAGATAAGTAAGTGTCTGTTGAATAAATGAATTGATAAATTAATGAATAATTCCTAGGATACAAAGTATATATCTGGCTATTAAAGTATTAGTAAAATTCAAAGTTTGAGAAGAGTCTGGTTCCTAAAGGGCTTTTGTAATGCTTTCAAAAATTGACCTTGTGAAGTGTTCTTGTTGTAGACAATAAAATGGACCTTATAAAGTATTTATTTGCAGACAACAACAATCTTATTCTCATTTACTGTTGCCTTTACTACACTTGGAAAATTATATAGGTATATATGTATGTATATATATACGTATGTATACGTGTGTGTGTGTACTTTCTTTCATGGAATTAGACTGATTTAATATTTATTAATATTTATTAAACTTTACTTGTAAATATTAATAACCATATAACCTGAATTTGAGTGGAAGTTCTAAAGTATGTGGGAAACCAACTATTTTGGAACACAGCAGCTTTTAAATTCTTTCTTAGAAAAAGAAATCAATTCTAAATTATAGATTAAAATTATTAACTGCCATCTCTATGCATCCTATTACTAAATTATTTGGCTTTCTTTAATATAATTGAGAGATTTATATTTTCACAGATTAATGGAATTTCAGCATATCCTTTGGAGGAGGATATGATAGGAAAAGCAGAAATTAAAGAGTTTTGCATAGAAATTAACATATTCTTTTAATATATGGAGAACATGACATTGAGTGGATTCTAGATAAACAACTGTCCTCCTTTATAACCTACTTGGTCTTTTTCTAGCAATTTTTCACATTGAATATATGCCATTATCTATGCTACTTTTGCTCAGAAACCCACAAACAAACCAGTTGGCAAGTTTAAACTCTAAAAGCAACGGACGTGGGAATTTGTTCTTTGCTTCCTGTAGAGATAAACGGCATGGGATTTCTTTGCATGAAATTAGGTGTATTCTTTTCCCTTTTCCAATTAGAAATAGAGGCAGCTGTTCTTCCTCAGAGGCTGTCAGGATCTGATGCCCAGCATGTTAGAACAGTGAAGAGAACTTCCTACTGGCAAGGTCAAGAAGGCTCATTTTTTTGGCCCCTCCACAGCATATTGTTGACTAAACACAATCATTTCTCCTTCAGGGGTCTAGTATTTTGCAGAAATTCATTGATTACGGCAAACTGTGGGTTTTTTATTTTTTGTGAAATTCAACCTCTGTCTTTGAGTATTCTTTTTTTCTAATGCTGACAATGGCTAGACAAAAGGAGAAGGAATGAAGAGTTGGATGGAAATATAATAAGTCCCAGAATTTTATAAAAACCAACTGTCATTTGCGAGGAAAAGAAACTGTCAAAACTTGGCAAAGAAACCAACCAATATAAAAGGGTAAAAGAAAAGACATGTGAGGGGGAATTCTTAATATTTTGTTTTATTATTGTATTTTGGTGGCACATTAGCAACATTTTTATGAGAACATTTGCTATGCTATTTTCCTCCCAGATAGTGCTTCAGGCAACTAAAATCAACTTTGATTAATTATTATTGTTTGCTATCTGTACTCAATGTTTGGAATGTCATAAATCATGTCTAAAAAAATAAACCTAGGGATTTTATATCTGTGCAGTTTTCTCTCAAAGGAATGAGCAAAAATATAAACTCAGAGTTTAAATGATTTGTACTTCTTTTTGTTCATGTATTGAAATAAGAAAAATTTTAAAATAATGAAAAATAACACTGTTGCCAGAATTAAGGAAAATGTTCAGGCATTAAGATATTTTTTAAAACATACACATTTTGGGCTGACCCCCTGGCGTAGTGGTTAAGTGAGCACACTCCGCCACTGGCGGCCCAGGGTTTGGATCCCGGGCGCGTGCTGATGCACAGCTTGTCAGGCCATGCTGTGGCGGCGTCCCATATAAAGTGGAGGAAGGTGGGCATAGATGTTAGCCCAGGGCCAGTCTTCCTCAGCAAAAAAAAGAGGAGGATTGGCATGGATGTCAGCTCAGGGCTGGTCTTCCTCAGACACACACACAAAAAAACACACATTTTCATCTAACCATTGACTTATTTAACTCATATTTATTGGTATATTTGTGGATGCGCAACTTATCTACCTACCAACGTGATGAGACTCATGTTTTAATTCCATTACCTAGGAATTAAAATGGATGTATGTGGCCATATTGGCAAGGATGAACATTGGAAGGCTCAAGAAAAAGGGACAGTCTAAATAGCCATGTCCAAGAAAGCACACCAGTAGCAAGAATGGAATCCAAGTTACAGGGTCCACTATAGAAGACAGGTACAAAAAGCAAGTAATTTTATGATTCTAACCATGGAGATATTGGCTGAAACAGATGGAAGGGATCTTTAACAGAGGGCTAACAGCCAAGCCCGCAGGCAAAATAAGTAGTCCTTAAAGGCAAATTACCAGGTTTGAGAGTGAACTTCGTAAAATATACCCACATATGAAGATAAATATGACCCAATTCTTTCTTCAAGGTTTTGATAGTCTAGTTGGGGAAACAAAAGAGTAATTCAGTGTGATAAATGTTATGCTGCGTGCAAAGCATGCTAGGCACATATAGCAGAGAATGAACAACTCTACAACGGATGAAGATGAAGGGAAGCTTCTAGGGAAAGATGCCTGAGCTGGTTGTTCAAGAATGAGTAGAGGCTTTCCAGGTGAGATATTGGATGAACTCTATGACAGATACTGAGGCATAAAATCCATATTTTGTTTGAATAACTCTAAGTTGTTCAGCATGTTTGTTAATCAGGTAAAAGTTGAACGAGTGAGTTTGAGTAGGAAGTCGGGGTGAATGATGGAGCACTTACAGGTCAAGCTAAAACATTTGATCCTTTTTAAATTATTTTTTAGTGTTTGTTTATTTTTCAGAAAGAATAAGAAAAAATGTAATTTCAGTGAGGAAATGAGACCATTTAGGAGACCAATGTAGTTATCAGAATAATAGAACATGACAGCCTTAACCAATAAAATAGCAAGACGTATAGGAAGGGATTGATACAATATATAACTAACAAGCAGAATTAATAGAACTAATATATAGAATGAGTATAAATGCATGAGAAGTGATGGAGAAAGGAAATACCGGTTGCTTCTCAAAATTTGGCTTGAGCAATTAGGTAGAAGGTGATTGAATAGGGAGTGTGGTAGGAATGATGGTTATTTAATTTTACAGATTGGATTGAATACCTATAAAACAAATAATCGAATGGTCGAAAACAGGCTGAAATAATTTTGTATTTTAAAAAAACTAATCCACTCAAATCACAAAGCCTTTCAGTAGATTATCTATCAATTTTGATTATTTTCCTTCAATTTTCATTATATTTCTTTGATTTTCTGTCATATTTCATAATTTACTTTGACTTGAAGGAATTGAAACTCTCGCTTGGAGTGGATAAATACTATCATATTAGTTGTTCTAAGAAAATAACTAAAAATATGATGCATCATATTTTATCAATTATTTACATGTGCATTCAATCAAAGAAAAATTATATGGTCAATAGTTATCTGAACGACATCCAGTACAGCTGAATTTAACATTTTAAAATGATTATAAAAGGTATACTCATGATGTTATCATGGACATTCAAGCTATGAGGGGCATAAAATTACATCCATTTTTGCTAGTGGTTTGCTAGTGGTTGTCATGCAGTTCTTACTGGTTTTTCCCCATCTATCACGGCATTATGTATGAGCTATGCGCAATTGGAAATGACTATTTCTTATCTCAATAATCGAGCACTAGCCACACGAACACTTCAAAACAGGGCTTTAAGTCTGTGTATTTAAGTAATAAAGAAAAAATAGTAAGTGGGAGTTCCATTATTCATTTCTTCACTTCTTCCATTATTCATTTCTCTTCATCTACCCTAAAGAAGCAGGTTAAAAATAAAATCTTAATTTCATTTTTTTCCTCACTTATATGCTATCTAATTGAATGTGTAGCACAATATTAGAAAATCATGTGTAATTTTATCATTAATTTTAGTTAACATTAGTGAGAGAAAATTTTGACTCATCTATTTCTTTAGTTAGAAATAAACAATGCCGTATGTTGGGCTCTTAAAATCAAGCCTCTATTCTAGAACACTAAACTGAATGAGTTGACCCTTGTTAGTTAAATGTGAACCACATTAAAAATCTATCTTCTTAATCAGGATGGAGCTGAGATATTTTGGTTCCTAAACCATTAAAATTTTCATGAACAATTCTCTGTAAAAGCATTTGGTGCTGGTTGATTCAGAGTTATACATCAGGCTCCAGGCTCCAGCACCAGCTATCTGCTCTGATATTTGCTGCCACAAACGGAAAAATTTGGAAATTATTGATGGTTTATATATTGACTGTACAAAGTTGTGTCTTTTGAAATTAAATCACTTGAAATTAATTCACCAGTATCTTTTATAGTGATGTCAAGGATAAAATGGTAGATGCATCTTTGAGCTACTTAAAAATCTTTTTTTTGTGTGTGAGGAAGATTAGCCCTGAGCTAACATCTGTTACCAATCCTCCCCCTTTTTGCTAACATCAGTGCCCATCTTCCTCTACTTTATGTGGGATGCCACGACAGCACGGCTTGATAAGCGGTGCATTGGTCCATGCCCGGGATCCGAACCTGCGAACCCTGGGCCAAAGCGGAGCATGCGAACTTAACCACTGTGCCACCAGGCTGGCTCCTTAAAAATCTTTTTAAAACCTCAAAGAAAATTAAAATTAAAATGTTTAAATTATAAAGATTCATTAGGTAATAAGACTTTTTTTGTTCATGCTGGATTTGTGTTAATTCTATAATACTGTTTCTCTATAGAGATACTTGTGTATGTGTTTGGCTAATTAAAAGAGGATAAATAAGTATAATTCTCTAAATGTAATTTGACATATGCCATCTTTCAAACTTGGGGTTTATAGTGGAGAAAGAAAAGAGAGAAGTACGGGGGCCGGCCCCATGGCTTAGCGGTTAAGTGCGTGCACTCCGCTACTAGTGGCCCGGGTTCGGATCCTGGGCGCGCACCGACACACCGCTTCTCTGGCCATGCTGAGGCTGCATCCCACATACAGCATCTAGAAGGATGTGCAACTATGACATACAACTATCTACTGGGGCTTTGGGGAACAAAAAAGGAGGAGGATTGGCAATAGATGTTAGCTCAGGGCCGGTCTTCCTCAGCAAAAGGAGGAGGATTGGCATGGATGTTAGCTCAGGCTGATCTTCCTCACAAAAAAAAAAAAAAAATCTTTAAAAAGAAAGAGAGAAGTATGGTGAAAAGATTTAGAACCATTGTGTGTAGAGTTTACTTGATATTTTAAAGGATAAATATTAAAAATATTACAAAATATATAACTGCTGATGACCTTGAATTTGTTATCTGATGACAAATTACAAAGACTACAAGCATCAAAGAGAAACAAATTTGGACATGTTAAAAATGGCAAAACAGATTTTATTCGCACTACTGTAGTATGGGAGAAAGATTTCAGTGTAAACTGGGCTTAACTCTGCCGAAACAAAAGGCAGGAAGCTTTTTAAATGCTGAGGTATGCTAAAGCAAAAGCACTGAAGGACGTTAAGGGGGGGTGGTCAATGTGATTAGGCCATCTGTGTGTGTTAACTGGTATTTATCAAAGTGAGGCTCCCACCCTCCCACAGAGACTGGGAGACAGGGACCCTATCTTCATGATTAAATTTCAAAGGGATGGCTCCCAGGTCCTTGAGAAAGATATTCCTGGGTTGTAAAAGATGTATCTCAAAGAGACAGAGAAAGAATTTACAATTGCAAGTTTTCTAAAGCAAATGCTCTAAGAAAGGTAGATCAGGGGCTTTTAGACAGGTTTTGGCTGGAACAAAGGGTAAATTCTTTTAGTGGCGTTGACCTTTCTCAGACAGGCATTTAAGGATGCTGTGGTAGTCGACCTAGGGACGTAGTCTTGAGCTGTTACAAATTATACCAGTGTTTGTTCAAGCCTCTTAGTGTGTGGGGTGCACGAAATCATCTGAGCTGTGAGGCCTAGCTGAGAAGAAAGCTCAGAGGAACCTTAAAGGTTGATCAAGGAGAAAGTCTTTGTCACAAGAAACCAATAACAAGAGAGACCACTAACTAATATAGACAAATAACTATGTGTCATGTGTCTGGCTAGTAGTTTATGTCATCGTCTTATCTAATTCTCATGCTGCCTCTCTGAGGAATATACTATGAATACTGACTTTACTGTAAAAGGGGTAACAGGTTAAGAGAGGCTAAGTAAATACTAAGTAACTTTTTGATGAATTAATGTTTTCCTCCTTTCTTTAAACTGCATTTTCATAAATTAGCACTATGCATAAGAATCAAAGGAGCAGGAGTAGAAGCTAGGAGAAGCTGAATATGTGGGAAAAGCAAAGAATGACTGCACACACATCATCCATAAGAGTTATTGGCTGTAAGGAGGAGCAGGGAGACATAGTTCCCATGCAGACATTATATTCTTCTTACATGAACCATATATTAACCTTTTCTCTGTTTCTTTTTCTTTTTTAGGTTCCCAGGGGTTTACCAACTTGATCTTTCATGTAAGTTTTTTTTATTCTGGACTTTCAGTGAAATAGAAACATTTCCTTTATAATATTGGCATTAAAGTCAGACAAATCCTATTTTCATAAAGCCTTTTATTGAATTTATTTTTATAGGTCTTTACTTAGAAGTTACAGGGAAGCAGACAAATCTGAAATCCAATGGTACATGGGAAATGATGTTATAGGACATCTTAGAAGTTAGTTATACTAGTAATTGGTCTAAATTTAAGTGTCAGTTGGAATAGGTATAGACAATTACCTGATTTATTACTTTAAGTATTTCATCAGTTCATGTCAGAGAAACCAAAAGCCCATGGTGGCTCTCAGGTGCCACGTACTACACTGGATGCAAAGGACAGAGCAAAGAATGTGACGTGGTCCCTGATCTTTAGGAGATCGCTGTCTAAGAGATGGTTGGAGACGGTGTGAATATTAGACTGACATTCACGAATATATTCATTAAATACAATGTGGCATAACTTCTTCTCTTACCAAAACTTCCATCTCAGTTCTTTAATTTCCCCTTTGTTTCCATTAGGAATGGTCTAGATTGGATAAATCAACAGGTGGCACTAATTAGTGAACATTATGCTTAGATAAAGAACACAAAGAGGTTCATTCACCTGACAGTAGAAATTCCCACTTTTTTCCATCTTGATATTCCTGCTACTTTAAAAGAGAAGCCCATAAAAGAACACACAGACAATTTTTACATAGGAGCCAAAATTTACACCACTTCTCAAGGTCTTAGGATGATGAATTCCTGACTGATTTTCATCTTAACTATCCTATTTAGTATTCAATCTGAAAAAAAGTCTAATCTTCAAAACAAAAGTTGAGGATCAGGGGCATTGGCATCCTTATTCTTCTTCCATTTTGAGAAGACTATAAGACACAGAATTTATGCTTTCCCCAACATTGGATCAAAAGGATCGTAGACACAGGTTTATTAATCACTTATCTGAAATTTCCAAATCAAAAAACATATCATAGACTCTAAAATCATACTTAGATCCTGCCTTAATAGGATTTGGACAGTACGTTTCAAGAAAAAACATTAGTATAGTTTTTTGGGAGAGGTGTGTGTACTTTATAGGTCAACTAGGATAGGCACTACATAGCCTGTACTCTCACTAACGGGAATATTAAAAAGGAAGCAGGGAATGAAAGTATATTCTCACTTGCACAGATGAAATTATAACCCAGTGAGAATCTCTGGTTACCAGACTAAAGCCTGAGTTTTGACTTCAAATTGTTTTTGGTCTAAAACCATGATGGAGTATGGAGGCTGAAGAAGGTCCCAGTAAATGAGATAACTTCCTGCAGGAGGAGTTAGGCCATTTTTTAAAAGCACAGTAACCTGAAGAAGGGAACATGGATAAACTTGAAGTTCAGAGAGCCAAGTTAGAAGTAAAGGAGTATCTATTGGTTATTTTCTCCTGAATGCCTTTGTTTGTAGGCGTATTCTTTTGTGAGAAGCAAAGAATATTGCATTCTAGATAGAACTTGAAATCTTTTTCCTCTAAAATTCTAATTCTTTTCAGAAGTTGATCTAATCATTCAGTAAAGAGATCGACATGAAGTTCGGTGAATTTGTTTTACAAAAAATAGTAAAGTCAATGAGCAAAGAAAAGTTGGTTATTTACCATATTATTTCTCTAGCTCAAACAGAGAAGGGAAGTAGCATATTGGGTGGGGCATGTCTGAATTCAAGGAGACTGGAGAGAACATAGAGCAACTTACAGTCAAGAACTCCTTGACCTTGGAGAAAAGACGTTTATGAAAGGACAGATGCAAAAGGCCAAACAATGAAATGAAACAGTATAAATTCTTCTCCACACAAATACCGACCCATCGAGGGAAATGGGAGTCTCTGTGATCTCCAAGGTTTCAGAAAATAAGAAGTATTTATAAATCATTTATGTCTCTAACCTAATGCTGATGAATATATTCACTGTGGCGAGATCTTTCTACAAAGAACATGTAGGTCTTAAAAACAACCTAAATCACAGAAACAGTTTAGGCACATAGAGAGATTTTATAAAAATTTATAAACAAGGCACCCAGAACTATCCATGAATCCGTGCATTCCTTGATATTCTAAGATGCCCACACACCAGCCATGCCTCTGTTTCCTGCTCTGAGAGCCATTCCTCAAATTCACGCATCTTTTCCATACTCTCAGTTTCCTTGTGTCTGCAGCCAAATAATTAAGTTTAATTCACCAGGACTCCTCACTCTCATATCCTTGTATCAGGAACAACCTCTACTCTCATCAAAGACAACAATAATACTGCATTTCAAGAGAATGGAACTTTTATAAATGAAATTATGAGATCTTCACATTGTTTTCTATACTTAGGAATGCTATTTATATGATCTGTCAATACAACAAATAAAAAAAATTGAAAAACAATTACAATCTCAAAATGTTCCTTTATTGATGTCAACAGTAATTTCACTTTGTTACAGCTATGAAAAATGAAGAATATTTTACTTATGTTAATACTTGAAGGTTATATAAGTCCTTGGACTTATTGCATTTTATCCAAAAATATACATTTTCATTTGGAAAATGGAGAATTATTTACTTGTTAATCAAGAGGTGGCTGTGCTCTTAGTGGATGAGTCAGGGCTCTGTAAGTTTTCTTAAAAGAGGATGAGGAAAACGGAAAGCAAAATAAACAGCAGGAAAAGAAGCGAAGAAAATTTATACATTTGGTTTTAACTTTGGTAATGAAGAGAGTTAATTTGAAAGATGCCTATGCATATATGCTATCTTCCAACTGCTTCTGCTCTGGATATGGTAAAACAAACATTTGAACCTCAGTGAAATAGAAAAGACACATGATTGGGCTTCTTTGCAATTATAAAATTACAGTTCGTTCTTCTCTACACTCCTAAAATACCACATAATATCTGGTGTCACTGCTTTAGATAACAAGCTCAAAAATACAGAATTTTTTTTTTGAAAAGTAGATTCCTAAGTATATGTGGCCTCTTTAGGTAGATAGAGATTTCCAGCCATGAACTCACCATTGAACTTTTATGGCCAGATGTAACCATTCACCAGAATTTTATGGTTATCTTTTCCTGGCTTAAAAAAAAAAATCACATATATAAATATGCCTAAACAATATACTGTTTAGTTTTACTTGTTTTTGAAATGTATAAAAATGATCTCATATTAAAAATAAATTACTCTGACATTTGCTTTCCTGACTTATAGTCAGGGCAAAGCTGGAATGAAAACAGTTTTTAAGAAATTCATGTAAAACACATACTTTTTTAATGATTCAAGTAATAAGCAGATCCAGGCAAAAAATGGTGACAGAATTTGCATTTAATGCCTCTTGATTTACCATTTGGATACATATACATCTCCATATACTGAGGATTTTTCTCATCTTTCACTCACCATAATTTACCATTCTATGTGGTATTCTGTCAGAGCTCTGTTACGTAAGGGGAATTCATAAGAATATAATTACTATTCTTTGTCAATCACATATATATGTTAAGCATTGTGCTGGGTGCTCCACATTATTTTATCTCATTCAATAAAAATTTATTAGTTAGGATAGGCAAAGATATGCTGTGGTAACAAATAGAAAATAAAAGTAGCTCAAGACAACAAAAAGTATATATTCTTGTTCATTCTTCATGTCCATATGGTTCTGCTATCATACTTGCTCAGAAAAGCAGGTTGACAGAAGCGAATAATGACACACTCAGCAGATGGAAGGAAATGTAGTGAAATATACACTGGCTCTTATAGTTTTCATTCAGAGATGACTTTCAAAATTTCACTTTTAATTACAAACATCATGGTTGTGCAACACTTAAAAAGACAAAACCAGAAACAAAAAAACCCACAAAAGTGCAATCCTGTAATATGCCTGTATGGAGTACCAGAAAATTTTGATAACAGATCTAATGGCTAGCTTCCCTCTAAAAACATTATGAGAGAGTCTTTATCAACATTTGTGAAATAAGAAAACTGAAGCTCAAAGAGATAAAGTCAGGTTAATTGACAAGAAGTCATTAATCCAGTAATTCCAAGAGTCAAATACTAATTTGTTTCCAAAGCATTTTTTTCCATTGTTAACATTTTTAATAGGATCTTAAAGGTACTTTATTAGATTAATCATAAACAGTTTATTATACCCTATCATCATTACCAAATGAATGGTGCTTTTCTTAAAAGGTAATTATTTATATAACGTAATGAACATTGCCAACTTGCCTAATGCAAGAACTACAATATTACTGATACTATGTATCTGCACCTTTCTGGTCTCCCATCCCCCTGCCTCACCACCCCCAGAGGTAATCACTCTCCCGATGCCAGACAAGAGCCATCCTTGAAAGCAGACCTTCCTAAGGACAGCAGTTTCAGGTATCTTTTCTGAACACTGTATAACTACATTGCATTTAATTTGGATATATCACATTTTCCCTCTGGACCTGAAATTTATAAATGTCATGAATGATGATAAACCATGAAACTATCTTCAACAAATATATTTTCAAGGAGCCATGTGTGGTAAAAAATACAGTGTGCTTTAAGATATTAGGTTAAGTCTCTGAAATGTGCAAAACAGAAAGAAGGAGGAAAAGAGCAAAACTGATAGAAGAACCTAGGTAAGGGTGCTAGGTTACAGCCTAGCATTACTATTTAATTTTTTAGAATTAATAACTGGAATGATAGAAAGATACAGAGAGGCCCAAGTCTATACAATGTAAAATTTTTAAAGCCTTTAATTTTATAACTTATTAATTAAAAAAATTATAGTATAGTTTTCTAATAATAGAAAATATGGCCAAGTTTTTGGTTGTTTCACCCAAAATCATGAAATTTATGGCTATATTGAGACATACTGATGGCAAAATATTAAGTAAAAAGGATTTCAGTAAGCTGTGATTCTTCCAAGTATATAAAAGTCTTTCAAAACTTTATGTCATAGTGTATGCTATTTCCTTTGTTTGAGCCAATTTTTTCCCTCTATCACATACCTCTGCCTCTGCCTATCCTACTCCTATTCAAGACTCAACTTAGAATCATTCTTTAAAAAAAATTATTGGGGCTAACTCCAGAATGACTTAGTTAGCTATTTTGTGTTCCCATAATGTTCCATGAATGCCACTTTGACAGCTTTATGAGTTTTCTTGTTTGTGTCCCTAACTATGCTGTAAGATCTTTAAGGGATGTGTTAGTTTCCTATGGCTGTTGTAACAAATCACCACAGACTATGTGGCTTAAAATAACACAAATTGACTGTCTTATAGTTCTGTGAGACTCACTGGTCTAAAATCAAGGTGTTGACAAGGCTATGTTCTTTTCCTGAGGTCTAAGGAAGAATCCGTTTTCTCATCTTTTCTGGCTTCTAGAAGCTGCCCATTTTCCTTGGCTCATGGTTTTTCTCCCGTCTTTGAAGTTAGTAACAGCCAGATGAGTTTTTCTCACAGCACATCTCTCTCACTTCTTCCATAGTCATATGTCCTTCTGATTCTGAATGACTATTCTTTATGTTTTCATTTTTAGTGACCATAGTGATTATATTGGGCCCTCTGGATAACCAGGATAATCTCTTTATTTTAAAGTCTACTGATTAGCTAACTTAATTTTATCTGAAACCTTAATTGTCCTTTGCTGTGTAATGCAGTATATTCATAGGTTCTGGGAATTACACCTTGAGAATATTTGGGGAGCTATTATTCTGTTTATCCCAAGGGGCATAATGAATTATCTGGTGTGTGTCATGAGCTCAATAAATATGGTATGGAAACAATCAAGTTTCAGGACATATTTAGCTGGTTCTGTTCAGCACCATGGACAGCGCAGGGCATATTAAATATTTGAACGTCTGAAGCAGATGAAGACCTTGTATGTGAACAATGCTCAGGTCTTCTTGACTGATTAGTTTATTACAAGAGTCTCTTACTAAAGAATTACTTTAAATTAATCTCGTCATGTAATAGATGAGTAAACTGTCCCACATAGGGGTAGTAATTTTCTTAAGGTCACTCGGGCTTGTTGGTGGAATAGCTGAAGTTTACATCTCAAATTTTAGCCCTGTCATTTCTGGGATATTCCTTTCACAAAACAGCCTTGTATAACTGGTCTCGCTTTGATCATTTGCTCTCAAAGTCACTTGAAGGTACCACCTCGGTCCTACGTTGTCAAGAAGCACTGTGGATCACTGATGTCCATGTCAAGATTCTATCTCTCAGTGCTCCCAAATTTGTAAACTCCTCAAGGATCAAAGCAATACTTTATTCACTAAAGTGCTTAAAATGCTGAAGTTACTCTATGTTCTTCATGGAAATATGGAGACTATTCCATTCCTCCACTCTGTGTCACATTTTGTATCTTGTACAACACAAAGGAGCTACTTAAACTCTCATAAAAAAAATAATTTTTTTCAGCTTTTTATGACCTTATGTTTTAGAGATACATTTCTGAGACTAGACTGGGGTACCAATTTCAGGAAGAAACTGTACATTTTATCCTTACATGTTGATTGTACCCTAATGAACACATTAAGGAAAGGAGGATATAGTCTACTAAATAATTGACAAATTTATAAATATGATTATTCCTTCAAAATTCAATTATGGAGTATGGAGGAAGAAATATCCCCCAAGAATTTCCCCACAGTGTTGATGTATTTAGAATATATTTTGTTACAGTCAGATAAGATATTTAATAATAATTAAAATCCTAAAGTCCTTAAGCAAAAATTTACCCAGACAGGAACAATGAAGAAAAAGGAAAAAGGAGATAGCTAATGGGATTAAGATAGTGCCTAGCTTCCATTGTTCATACTTGTACCTTACCCTATAATAAAAATCCTACTGCCCCTTTATCTCGCATGTCCCTTGAGAGGACAAAAACTCTCAGGTGAGTATTAATCTTATTATTAATAGCTGTGTTTGATGTTTTCATATTGAATTACAAGTGAGTATGGGAAACAATGCATGATAATTTTCCTCATATTTCTTTTCAAAAGTTTTCATGTATATATATTTATGAATAAATTACAAATTCAAATTTATTGTATTGTATAATGTACCCACTACAAAATTTAAAATTATTTTCAATTTCCATAGTTTGTACTATGATGCATAGAGATTCAGACAAACATGACCTCAAAGAATCTGCGATGAAGAATACATATTCTTTGGCCTTAGATCTTTAAAACCTTATTTGGTCAAAGGGTTAAGAGTTAATAGGTATTTGTTGAGAGTCTAAATTTATTCATTTTATAATATTGAAAAGAAAAAAATAAAGGTCTGGACACTCTAAATTTTTTAGAGAAAAATTCTGCATTCTAGAATGCTAGATTAACATTCCTTTATTTCTCTATCAGTTTGGCTTTACATAATTTTTTTTAACAAATCAACTAAATACAAATATTAATGTCATTTTTTTCTTGAAGGAAAAATTGTTTATTATTCTTTGTAGAAATATCTAATATATAATTGTTATTTTACCAATTATATATTAGACATTCCTACAAAAAAATGCAACTCGTTGAATTGTATACAACATTGAGTAAAGGATCCAGAGAGTAATCATAATTAAACATAATTTTTCTTTCAAGAAAAAATGAAGTCACAATAAATGTAAAAATTGACAATTTTCCACTTCATTTGTGATTTTTTTAAAAAATCAGGGTAAAACATTGAGGATTACTTACTATTATCATTGCAAAAAATCAACATCATTCTAAATTACTTGCCATTCCAAACTCAATCTGACCACAACTAAACTCATGATCTCCACTCCAAATGTGGTCCTCTTAAGGTTTCTATCTCAGTGAAAGGCCCTACTCTGTAACTACTTATGCCCACCTTTCCCTCCCTTTACTACACTCCATCCTGGTTTCCAATAAATCACACATCATATATGTGTGTACGTGTGTGGGTGATTTATTTATTTTTTAATCTCTCCATTAGTCTCCAGATCCAGTTTCTTCCCCCCTCCACTCCCCACCCCCTCATAGATTAAACTACCATCATCTCTTGCTTAGACTACGACATAGGTGTTTATTTTGCCTATGTTGTTATTTTTTTCCATCAGCCCTTAAACAAATCCATTCTTCTCACTATAGCTAGTGATTGGTTTTAGAATAAATGGAATCATGTTGTCACACATTTCCCCCACTCCTGCCCCTGCATTTCAAACTCCAATGGCTTCACTTACAGTGAAGACTAAAATTACCATCATTGGCCAACAAACCTTGGTCCCTACATACCTCCTCAGTTTCATTAACATTTGATTAACACTGGTGTTCATTCAGACTCTTGATCACACTATGCTTACATCTGATCATGGAGCCTTACATATTATTCCTTCCATCTGGAATAAACTGCTTGCTCCAACACCTTTCATAGTACCTGGCATATAGTAGTGACCCTATAAAAATATTTTGAGTGAATAAATAATTAAACGAATGGTGACTAAAGCAATTAGTACAGCTGATCTATTACATATGCATTGGCAGAGACGCAATGAATTATAGAAAAATTATTCACTAGCAGAGGTGCAGTGATTTATAAAAAAATCCATTTCTCTGATTGAAGCAATTATGTTTATGTCATAAACCAAAATAATAATGGGTCAGTTTAGAGGTCATTGTAGGTTGTTCTTATTTCCTTACATTTTAAAGCAAAATCCATTGAAAATGAACAGCCAAAAGTACATCTTTGGCAATAAATACCCAAAATATATTTTACATAAAAAGTATAAATCATTAATAAGTGACTTTGGCCCAAGATTATTCCTTGTAAATGTCTGTTGTAACCTTCCAAGGTGAAGAAGGAGAAGGATTGGTGACAAAGTTTGATAAACCTATTCTGACATATGTTCTTTCATTTTTTTAGAAGCATGTCTTCAAATAACTTTTTATATTAAACCTGTTCAAAATAATTTCTAAACTTTAAATCTGAAAGAACGTTCACAAATACTTAAGAAATACGTTCAGAAGTGCCGGCAAAGATATTTCCTTTTTTTCTAGTTGAATATACAGTCATGCACCAAGAATGATGTTTCAGTCAACGATGGACTACATGTATGACGGTAGTCCCATAAGATTAGTACCATATAGCCTACGAGTGTAGTAGGCTTGTGTAAGTTTTGTGTAAGTTTGTGTAAGTACACTCTGTGATGTTTGCACAGCAACAAAATTGTCCAAAGACACATTTTCCAGAATGTAACCCCATTATTAAGTGGTGTATGACTGTAATGAAATTCTGCAATAGAATCCAACTGATTAATATAATTTGCTAATATATTCAAATACATGTGCTGCCAAACTTGGCATACATATAGCATTATAAGAAGAGAGTCTATAGCTTCTATTTTGAGACTCTCTGAGGTTAGAATATCATTTTACCTTTGTACATACTTTTGAAATTCATTTATTATTATACATCTTTAATTAAAGAAAGTATGTCACATATTTTTTAAATTTACAGACTTTTTTCTTTGTTAGAGCAATATATCTTTGTAATTTGGTATAGATCCAAAAAAACTTCCATTCGAAATGTGAATGTAGAAATCATATAAACATATAATTCTGAATGAGATTCAGTTATTTTCAAAGCTTAATTAAGACGTTTTTCATATTCTGTCATTGATATTTTTAAAAAACCATCCATTATTTGGGTACTCTAACAAAATATGTCAGCAATCTTAAACTGCAGCATCTTATATCACAATGCATTTGTCCAAGGTCAATAAGGAGTACCACTAGTTGACACTCCCCTGGTAGGACACGTGGTTGAACCTCTTGAACTGTTTTCAAAATGCTTTCTCATAAGTTTCTATTATTCTTTTTTTTTGTTAATTGAAGTATAACTATATACAATATCATATTAGTTTCAAGTGTGCATCAAAGTGATTCAATATTTATATAGGTTATGACATGATCACCACGATAAGTCTAGTTACCATCTGTCCTCATACAAAGTTATTACAACATTAATGACTATATCCCCTATGCTGTACATTATATCCCCATGACTTATTTATTTTATAACTAGAAGTTTATACCTGTCAATCCCGTTCACCTATTCCACCTGCTCTCCAACACCTCCTTCCTCTGGTAGCCACCAGTTTGTTTCCTGTATCTATAAGTCTATTTTTCCTTTGTTTTGTTTGCTCATTTGTTTTGTTTTTTAGATTCCACATGTAAGTGAAGTCATATGGTAATTGTCTTTCTCTGCCTGACTTATTTCACCTAGCATCATACCTTCTAGGTCCATTCATGTTGTTGCACATGGCAAGATTTCACTCTTTTTTATGGCCAAATAATATTCCATTGTATATATATACCACCTCTTTTTATTTATTCATCTATAAATGAACACTTAGGTTGCTTCCGTACCTTGGCTATCATAAATAACGCTGCAATGAACATAAGGGTATTTTAAAATTACTGTTTTCATTTCCTTTGGATAAATACCCAGAGGCAGAATTGCTGGATTGTATGGTAGTTCTATTTTTAATTTTTTGAGGAATCTTCATACTGTTTTCCATAGTGGCTGCACTAATTTACATTCCCACCAACAGTGCACAAGAGTTCTCTTTTCTCCACATCCTTGCCAATACTTGCTATTTGTTGTCTTTTTGATAATAGCCATATTGACCAGTGTGTGGTGATATCTTACTGTGGTTTTGATTTGTATTTCCCTGATGGTTAATAATGTTGAGCATCTTCTCATGTACCTGTTGGCCGTCTCTATGTCTTCTCTGGAAAAATGTCTATTCAAGTCCTTTGCCCATTTTTTTTGTGTGTGTGAAATAATAAAATATCTGTTGCCAGTCCTCCTCTTTTTACTGAGGAAGATTGGCCCTGGGTTAACATCTGTCCCCATCTTCCCCTACTTTATATGTGGGATGCCTGCCACAACATGGCTTGATAAGCAGTACGTAGGTCTGCGCCCAGGATCCAAACATGTGAACCTCGGGCCGCTGAAGCAGAGTGAGCGAACTTAACCACTATGCCACTGGGCTGGCCCCATCTCTGTCCATTATTTAATCAAGTTGTTTGATTTTTTGATATTAAGTTGTAAAAATTCTTTATATGTTTGAATATTAACTCCTTATTGGATATGTGATTTGCAAATATCCTCTCCCATTCCGTAGGTTGCCTTTTCATTTTGTTGATGATTGCCTTCACCATGCAAAAGCTTTTTAGTTTGAGGTAGTCCCATTTGTTTACTTTTTCTTTTGTTGTCCTTGCCTGAGGAGTCAGGTCCAAAAAAAATTACTAAGACCAATGTCAAAGAGTGAAGAGCCTATGTTTTCTTCTAGGAATTTTATGGTTCCAGGTCTTATATTCAAGTCTTTAATCCATTTTGAATTTATTTTTGTATATGGTGTAAGATAGTAGTCTAGTTTCATTCTTTTGCATGTAGCTGCCCAGTTCTCACAATACCACTTATTTAAAAGACTGTTTTTCTCCATTGTATATTCTTGCCTCCTTTGTCATAGATTAAATACATTATATGCGTGGGTTTATTTCTGGGCTCTCTATTCAATTCTATTCATCTGTGTGCCTGTTTTTATGCAAGTACCATACTGTTTTGATTACTATAGCTTTGTAGTATAGTTTGAAATCAGAGAACATGATACCTCAAGCTTTGTTCTTTCTCAAGATTGCTTTGATTATTTGGGGTCTTTTGTGGTTCCATCAAATTTTAGGATTATTTATTCTGGTTCTGTGAAAAAATGCCATTGGTATTTTGACAGGGATTGCATTGTATCTGTAGATTGCTTTGGGTAGTATGGTCATTTTAACGATAATAATATTTCCAATCCATGAGCATCGTATGTATCTCCATTTATTTGTGTCATCTTCAATTATTTTGTCAATGTCTTATAGTTTTCAGAGTACAAGTCTTTCAACTACTTGGTTAAATTTATTCCTAGGTATGTTATTCTTTTCCATGCAATTGTAAATGGGATTGTTTTCCTAATTTCTCTTTCTGATAATTTGTTATTAGTGTATAGAAATGCAACTAATTTCCATATTTTAATTTTATGTCTTGTAACTTAACTGATTTCATTTATTAGTTCTAATAGTTTTTTGCTGGGGTCTTTAGGGTTTTCTATACATAGTATCATGTCATCTGCAGATAATAACAGTTTTACTTCTTCCTTTCTAATTTGGATCCCTTTTATTTCTTTTTCTTGCCTAATTGCTTTGACTAGGACTTCCAATACTATGTTGAATAAAAGTAGAAATAGTGGGCATCCTTGTCTTGTTCCTGATCTTAGAGGAAAAGCTTTTAGCTTTTCACCTTTGAGTATGGTGTTAGCTGTGGGTTTGTCATATAAGGCGTTGATTATGTTGAGGTATGTTCCATCTATACCTACTTTGTTGAGAGTTTTTATTGTAAATGAATGTTGAATATTCAAATGCTTTTTATGCATCTATGGAGATGATCATATGATTTTCATTCTTCATTTTGTTAATGTGGTTTATCATGTGGATTGATTTATGGATGTTGAATCATCCTTGCATCCCTGGGATAAATCCCACTCAATCACGGCATATGATCCTCTTAATGTATTGTTGAATTCAGTTTGCTAATATTTTGTTGAGGATTTTTGCATCTATGTTCATCATGGATATTGGCCTGGAATTTTCTTTTTTTCTGGTGTCTCTGTCTTCTTTTGGTATCAGGGTCATGCTGGTCTTATAAAATGAGTTTGGAAGCATTCCTTTCTCTTTGATTTTTGGAATAATTTGAGAAGGATCGGTATTAACTCTTCTTTAAATGTTTGGTAGAATTCACCTGTGAAGCCATCTGATCATGGACTTTTGTTTGTTGAAAGTTCTTCAATTACTGATTCAATTTCATTCTAGTCATCCCTCAGTATCTGCAGGGGATTGGTCCCAGGACCCCCCCCAGATACCAAAATCCACAGATGCTAAGGTCCCTATGGTCAGCCCTTTCTATTTTCAGGTTTTGGATCCACAGATTCAACCTATCATGGATCAAAAATATAGTATACAATCATGCATCTTATAATGATGGGGTTACATTTTGAGAAATGCTCATTAGGTGATTTTGTCATTGTGCCAACAACATAGAGTGTACTTACACAAACCTGGATGGCATAGCCTCCTACAAACCTAGGCTAAATGGTACTAATCTTATGGGACCACCATATACACAGTCTTTTGTTGACCAAGACATCATTATGCAGTGCATGACCATATGGATATTTTTGATCCATGGTTGGTTGAATCCATGGATGTGGAACCCATGGATACAGAGAGCCAACTATACTAGCAACTGGTTTATTTACATTTTCTGTTTCTTCTTGATTCAGTTTTGGAAGACTGTATGTTTCTAGGAATTTATCCATTTCTTCTAGGATGCCCAATTTGTTGGCATATAATTGTTCACAGTAGTCTCTTATGATTTTTCTGTGTTTCTGTGATATCAGTTGTAACTTCTCCTCTTTCATTTCTGATTTTGTTTTTTTGAGCCCTTTCTCTTTTTTTCTTGGTTAGTCTAGCTAAAAGTTTGTCAATTTCATTTATCTTGTCAAAGAACCAGCTCTTAGTTTCATTGATCTTTTCTATTGTTTTTTTTTTTTTAGACTCTATTTCATTTATTTCCACTTTGATCTTCAGTATTTCCTTCTTTCTACTAACTTTGGGCTTTGTTTGTTCTTGTTTTTCTAGTACCTTTAGTTACAAAGTTAGATTTTTTATTTTAGATTTTGCTTGTTTCTTGAGATCGGCCTGTATTGCTATGAACTTCCCTCTTAAAACTCCTTTTGCTGTGTCTCACAGATTTTGGAAATTTGTGTTTCCATTTTCATTTGTCTCAAGGTATTTTTTGTTTTCTTCTTTGATTTCTTCATCAACCCATTGGTTGTTTAGTAGCATGTTGTTTAGTCTCCACATATTTGTGATTTTCCAGTTTTCTTCTTGTAATTGATTTCTAGTTTCATACTTTTGTAGTTGGAAAAAATACTTGATATAATTCAATCTTCTTAAATTTATTGAGACTAGTTTTGTGGCCTAACATGTGATCCAATCTTGAGAATGTTCTATGTACACTTGAAAAGAATCTGTACTCTGCAGTTCTTGGATGGAATGCTCTATATATATCTATTAAGTCCATCTGTTCTAGTGTGCCATTTAAGGCCTATGTTTCCTTTTTTATTTTCTGTCTGGATGATCTATCCTTTGATGTAAGTGGGGTATGAAAGTCGCCTAATATTATTGTATTACTGTCATTTTCTCCCTTTATGTCTATTAACATTTACTTTGTATATTTAGGTGCTCCTATGTTAGGTGCATAAACATTTACAACTGTTATATCCTCTTGTTGAATTGACCCCTTTATCATTATGTAATGCCCTTCTTTGTCTTTTGTTACAGTGTTTATTTCAAATCCTATCGTTTCTGATATTAGTATTGCTATTCCAGTTTTCTTTTTGTTTCTATTTGCATGAAATATCTTTTTCTACCCCTTCACTTTTAGTTTGTGTGTGTCATTGGATTTGAAGTGAGTTTTTTATAGGCAACATATAGATGGGTCTTTTTTATTTATGCATTCAGTCATCCTATGTCTTTTGATTGAAGAATTTAGTCCATTTACATTTAAAGTAATTATTGATAGGTATGTACTTATTGCCATTATTTTCTAGTTGGTTCTGTAGTTCTTCTCTGTTCCTTTCTTCTTCTCTTGCTGTCGCCCCTGTGGTTTGATAGCTTTCTTTAGTGTCATGTTTGAGTTCCTTTCTCTTTACTTTTTTGTGTATCTATTATAAGTTTTTGGTTTGTGGTTACCATGAGGTTCATATATAACAATCTATATACATGTAGCAGTCTATTTTAAGTTGAAAGTCACTTAAGTGCAAACAGATTTTAAAGGCTCTACATTTTTACTCCCCCCTCCCACAGTTTATGTTTTTGACATCATATTTTACAACTTTTTATTTGTGTATCCCTTATCTACTTCTTGTGGTTATAGTTGATTTTACTACTTTCGTCTTTTAACCTCATACTAGTATTATAAGTGGTTTATTCACTACCTTTACTATATAATTGCCTTTACCAGTAAGGCTTTTTCTTTATATATTTTCTTATTTCTAGCTATGGCCTTTTGTTTTCCACTTAAAGAAGTCCCTTTAACGTTTCTTGTGAAGCCAGTTTAGTGGTGGTGGACAACTTTAGCTTTTGCTTGTCTGGGAAATTCTGAATGATGACCTTGCCAGGCAGAGCATTCTTGGTTCTAAGTTTTTTCCTTTCAATTCTTTGAATACATCATGCCATTCCCTTCTGGCCCATAAAGTTTCTGCTGAAAAATCAGCTGACAGTCTTATGGGGGGGGGGGTTCCCTTCTATGTGACTAGTTGTTTTTCTCTTACTGCTTTTTAGATTCTCTCCTTAACTTTAACTTTTGACATTTTGATTATACTGTGTCTTGGTTTGGATTTCTTTGGGTTCATCTTGTTTGAGACTCTCTGTGCTTCTTATACCTGGATGTCTGTCTCCTTCCTCAAATTAGGGAAGTTTTCAGTCATTATTTCGTCAAATATTTTTTCTGCCCCTTTCACTCCTTCTATTCCTTCTAGGACACCTATAATGCAAATGTTAGTAGGCTTGATGTTGTCCTAGAGGTCCCTTAAACTATCCTCATTTTTTTTAATTCTTTTTTCTTTTTTACTGTTCTCCTTGTGTGATTTCCACTACCCTGTCTTCCAGCTCATGATCCATATTTCTGTATCATCTAATCTGCTGTTGATTTCCTCTAGTGTGGTTTTCATCTCAGTTATTTTATTCTTTAGCTCTGGTTGGTTCTTTCTTACATCTTCTAACTCTTTGTTGAATTTATCACTATGTTTATCCATTCTTCTCCTGAGTTTGGTGAGCATCCTTATAACCATTACTTTGAATTCTTTATTGGGTAGATTACTTATCTCCATATAATTACGTTATTTTTCTGAGGTTTTGTCTTTTTCCTTTGTTTGGAGCATATTTCTTTGTTTTTTTAATTTTGCTTGGCTCTCTGTCTTTGTTTCTATGTATTAGGGGAAACTGCTACCTCTCTCAGTCTTGAAGATGTGGCCTTGTGTAGGTGATGATCCTTCCCATTCAACCCTGCCCTAGCTCTTGGTTGTCCCTTGAACTTTTGTGGTTGCTAAACCACTTGATTTATTCTTAATATGTCCCTGTTGTTGAGGGTGTGCCAAGACCTTTTAGTGTTACAAGGGGAGTAATCTCATTTAGCACCTAGATTAAGGCTGATTGGAAGCCAGATCCTCAGGCAGAAGCTTTTCAAGTATGCAAATATATACAGTTCTATGGGGCCAAAACCGTAATCCCTGCTGGCCTTCAGACCAGGAGATCTAGAGGTGCCCCTGGATAACAGTTGCAAATATGGGGGCTCCTGATGAGTAAATAAGCTTCTTTCTGGGGAGTCTCCTGAGCTGTAGCAAGGTCAAAGGGGTGAGCAAGGATGGTATCTTGCTGCTTGTGTTCCCTAGGAGGACCTCCTTAGCCTCTAGATGTGTGGGAAACCTGAAGCCTGTCCCTTAGGATGGAAGCTCCAGGCTAAGTAAATAGACCTTTTTCACAGGAAAACTGGGCTTGTGTTTCAGTCTGTTGTCCGTGCAATGCCCTGGGAGTAGTGGCCTGTAAGAACTGTCTTTCTGATTGTTACAGTCCCATGGAGCTCAGAAATGCAAACCTCTCTGGCCACCAGGGCTAGGCAATCAAGAGTTGTCCTCTGTGTGGATTACCCAGGCCTGCTGGAGTTAGCCAGGGAGCTTGAGAGTATAGGGGGTGGGGCTTGCTCCGTGTAGGGGTGAGGCTTGCTCATGCTTGTCAGCAGGGGCAGGAGAGTGTCATGTTGGCTTTAGTCTGGGAGTGGGTTAATGCCTCTACTGCTGGCACTTTCCAGCGCTGGCCTGGGGGAGGAGGAGTGTCACAGCCACCTGCCCTCACAGACTTCAGCTAAGGAGCAGGAGAATGCTGCGACTGTTTTCACTGGCCTGTCCTGGTCAGAAAGTGAGAGAGTGCTGCAACTGCCATACCTTTCTGGGTTTGGCAAGGCAGCAGGATAGTGCCACAACCGCTTGCCTGCCCCCATGTCTGAGCTCTCCTGCCTGAGCTGGCAGGTTAGATAGGGAGCACGATAACGGTGTCCAACAGTGCCTCTGTCCCCAGGAGGTGTTTCCACCATTCCCTGCCCCTCCAGCAGATATTTTCAGATTCACAAATGACTCTCACTCACCTGTTGTCTCCGTACTTTTCAAACTGCTGTTATTTTGCTGGGTCTCAGGGCTAGGGACCACATGCGAGACGTTTAAGGGGGCAATTTCCCTTTCCCATAGCACTTAGGGACCCTTGGCCATCAGCCTCGTTGGTTTCTAAGCCAGGCATTTTAGGGGCTCATTCTTTCTGGTGTAGATTGCAGGGGCTGGGGTGCCTCATGTGGGGCACCAACTCCTCACTTCTCCAGGAGAAGTGCCCATCTAGTGAGATCCCTCTCTATTATGTGTCTCTGCCACAGGGGGGGTGAGGTATTTGGCCAGAGTGTTTCTCTGCTCTCTACCCATCCTGATGCGGTCCTTTATATCCTTTGTTGTGGAGCAGGTGTTCTGCTAGCTCTGTTTCTTTTCAGGGGGAATTGATCCATATGTAGCTATATATTTGTTGTGTCCATGTGAGGAGGGGTAAGTTCAGGCACTTCCTATGCCACCACCTTGAACCCCTTCCAGTTTCTAGTTCTTCTTATTTTTTTTTTTTAAAGAAGATTTCTCTGTTTATTTTATTTATTTATTTTTTTGTGAGGAAGATCAGCCCTGAGCTAACATCCATGCCAATCCTCCTCTTTTTGCTGAGGAAGACCGGCTCTGAGCTACCATCTATTGCCAATCCTCATCCTTTTTTTCCCCAAAGCCCCAGTAGACAGTTGTGTGTCAGAGCTGCATATCCTTCTAGTTGCTGTATGTGGGACGCGGCCTCAGCATGGCCGGAGAAGCGGTGCGTTAGTCCACGCCAGACATCCGAACTCTGGGCTGCCAGTAGCGGAGTGCGCACACTTAACCGCTAAGCCACGGGGCCGGGCCCTCTAGTTATTCTTATTAGCAATTCCTTCACTGGCCAATTGTTACTTCCATTAATCTTCTATAGTGATGGGGAAGGACTCGTAGAAAATCCAGAATTACAGAGTTTCTTTGCAAGAATATTTGCATAACACATATTTTAACATTGGCATGGTCATTGCACTCAGAAAACTCTTAAAGAATTTTCAGGAAACAGAAGCTGATTTTCTTACTGCTTTTAATTTATGAGTTAGCCTCTTTGTGTATTTTTTGTTTATGCTGTGGAATGAAGCAGTTAATGTACCACAAACAAAAACACATCATGATTGTCTTCAAATGTCACACTTTTGGCGACCTGCTCTCAAAAACCACATTTAAACTGGCTGGAGAGAGGGACTGCTCTATCAGGTTTAATGGATCCACGGAGCTCTCAGTGATAAATACACACTGTACACACTGGCTCGGGTCAGGCAGTGTCAGTACTTTACTGGACAATATTCCTTCTAGTTTTCTTTTTCGGGGAATATATCTCACCTTATGTATTCAAATGAACTCCCATGGAACTGATATTTAATAAATGCTATTTGACAAAGGTCCTCGTTTGAATTTAAATCTTAGAAATTTAAAGAATATATTGAAAATCTTTCAGACTTCACTATCATTGGGAAGGAAATTGGATAGCATCTCCCTTAAAGTGCTTCTCATTTGATTATGGAAGGAAGCTTTAGAGGTATTGAAATACGTGTTTGTTGGCACTCTGGGAATTTTATATTATAAGAATGTACTCTGGGATTTTTTTTTCTTTTGTCTAAAGTGCTATCCTAATTCCTTTCTGTAACAAGGGAGGCTAAAAGTCTGGTTAAGATTGCCTTTTTAAAGTAGACTCAGCAGTTAAAAACATGAAGTGACTGGACTTTCTAGAATTTAAATTAGCTAAAGGGATGCAGAAAGATAATAAGAGTTGAGCAAGTTCTCCGAGAGAGAGAGAGAGAAAAGACAAGACAAAGAAACATGAAAGAGAAAAATGAGAATAGAAGAGAGGTTGGGTGAAACATATGAAAAAAAGTGAGAAGAATAAAGCGATGAGAGAAACACACACAAATGAGTGAAGAAAGAGTAATATGAAGAAACAAAAGGAAGTTCCATTATACAAGAAGGAACTAATGAAAATTGACGAAAAGTTGAAGGAGGTAGAGAAAATGAGATAGAAAAAAATAGAAAAAGTACAGATACCAAATGATTACTAAGTTTCTGTTCTATGCCAGATACCTTAATAAATGCAGCTGAGAAATTCACAGGCTAGATGGGCAGAAAATCATACAAAGAATTATAGTACACGGAAAGAAGTATCTAGATGGTATAGTCTAAGAAAGGTGTGGTCAATTTAATATATAGTGTGTGATTGTATTTGTGTAAAAGTTTTCAGACAAAGAAAACCTAAAGAAATATTGATTAATGATGAGAAAATATTGCCTACCTTATTTTAATTTGCAAATAGTAACAATTATTATAATATACCAAGAAATATAGATTTATCATTTCCTATATGCTAGAAAGCATGCTAAGCAATTTACATGCATAATGTCAGTTAATCCTAATAGCAATCTAGATCAGAGTTATTATTTTCCTTGTTTAACAGATGGAGATCTGATTCTTAGAGAAATTATATAACTCATCAAAAATCATATATTGATTTTGCCAGGATTTGAAAAAGATCCACCCAATTCCAAAGTTCATGCTTCAACTACTATGCCATAGATAATCTTTCATCTCCACACAGTACCAACACTTTATCATCTATTAATCTCTCATGTTGCCTTTTGCTTTGACCACACATATTAATTTATAATGTATCAAGTTTGAATCTAATGTAGCTCCTCATTCATTTTCCAAGCAACTCAAAACCATCTCATTCTAAAAATCTTTCTATGACTAACTACAACTGGCACAAACTTTAACACACTTCTAGGTAGGCAGCATAAATGACAACCTCTTAACTTCAGCCCCTCACAATCTATAGTATAATGATATATATTTGTAATCTCTATTTGTCCCTTTTGCTAATGTTTCATATGAACTAGGCTCTAGCATTCATAAGGTCAAAAAGTGTATCTTATTTATATTTGCATCCCCAGAACTTAGCAAAAAATTGGCATACAAGAAATGTTAATAAATACATATTGAATAAATGGACATCATATAACAGGAATTGATCATAGCTTCCATCATTTTCCTAAGGTCCCATGGATCAGGGTCCATGGTATTGCACTTTCATGAGTCCTGTAGTACTTTGTACTAAGGCTATAAGATATAGTGGTTAAGAGTGTGTCAGCTTGAGCCAGGCTGCCTGAGCTAGGATCATGGCTCACTGTGTGACCTTAAGCAAGACAGCTTGATATCTTTAAAGCTTCAGTTTCCTCATCTGGAAAATAGGAATAATTTATCTCATGGGATTTTAGTGAACTTAACAGAGTTTATCTCGTATTTTAGTAAAGATTAAATAAGAGAATATATACTTTGCTGAACATTCCTTTCTTCTTCTTGCTCTACAAGAAATCTGGCTCTTCCCAGAAGATGCTCTTTTTCTGCAGCCCTCTCATAGGTGGTGGTTGTTTTATCATATCCTTATGTTACTGGGACATGAGGTGGGGTATATATTCTTGAACCTTACTCTTGCTTCTCTATTAATACTGTCACCTTGATTAAAACAAAGAGAAAAAAGAAGAAAGGAAAAAAAAACACTTTGCATATTATATCTTGAAACTGCCTATTTTTCCTCTTCCTCCACTCTCTCTTAAAACCACTACAAAC
This sequence comes from Diceros bicornis minor, assembly GCF_020826845.1. Classification (NCBI taxonomy): domain Eukaryota; kingdom Metazoa; phylum Chordata; class Mammalia; order Perissodactyla; family Rhinocerotidae; genus Diceros; species Diceros bicornis. Next base: position 49,505,580 of record NC_080745.1, on the reverse strand, counting down.
TTCCACCTTCAAGATTCCATCACAACTATTCCTGTCTATGTCAGGAATGAGCACCACATTGCTAATTCAGTATTCAGGTCTCACACTTCACCTTACTTGATCAGACTTGACACAGCTGATCACTTTCCCTTTGAGATGCTGTACTCTTTTGGCTTTTAGTAAACCACTCTCTCCTGGTTTTCCTCTCATTAACCGTCTCCAGATCAATATCCTTTTTGATTCTTCCTGGACTGTATTTTTATGGCTCAGTTCTAACTACATTTATTCCTTTGATGATGTTAATCATTCAGTCTCTCCTGATGGTTAGACCAAATACATTGATAATAAACCTTAAATGCTATTTTTTGTCTTCCCTATATCCAACGCACTGGCAAATTCTGTTGGATATCCCTTCAAAATACGTCCACAGTCAACCATTTTTACCACCTCTGCCATGAAGACCTGGTCTAAGCTATCTGTATTTTCTGCCTTGAATATTGTTAACAAATTTCTCAGTGGTCACCCGATCCTGACTACTGAATCTCAACACTAGGGCCAAAGCAATTTTGTTAAAACTAGAGTGAAATCTTTTCACTTCTCTGCTTGAGACACTCCGGTAGCTTTCGTTCTCACTCAGAAAAAAAGACAATGGCCTTACAATTGTCTTCAAGGCCTTGCACCATCTGCTTCCCCTATCATCTCTCTGATCTATTTCTTTGCCCTCTCTCCCTCACTCAGCTCACATCTCACCCACCATAGGTTGCTTGCAAGACTGTGTTCTTTAAACACGTTAGCATGCCCCCATCTCAAGGCCCTTTCACTCACTGTTCCCTCTGTCTTCAATGCACTTCCCCTAGGAATCTACATGGCTTTTCCCCTCATCCTCTTCAAAGTTTTGCTCAAAGGGTACCTCCTCAGTAAGTCCTTCCTACACTATCCTGTTTTAAATTGTATTTCCCCCAGTATTTCTTTTCCCTTTTATCTGCTTTATTTTTTTCACATAACCCCTTTCACATACTAACACACTACATAATTTTCTTATTGATTTGGATTATTTTCTGTCTCCCTCCAATAAAAAGAAACCCCAGATAGATGAGGACTTTTGTCTATTTGTTGTTTGTTACATCCGCAACACCTAGAACAGGGCTTGACACCTAGTAGCCACTTAAAAACATTTGTATAAAACTACGTAAGCTTGTGTAACTGAAATGTAATGATATATGTATTATGTGTATTATATATAAATATGCAATGTGAGTAGAGTGTGTAGTATGTGTAAGGTGTTTAGCACATAGAAATCACTCAATAAATGTTAGCTATACTTAGAAAATTGATGTGCACCTAATAGATGTTACGTATGCTTTCTATACCTAATGAATGAATGAATGAATGAAAATAATGAGTATAAAGCGTTATTAATATACCTTTAAAATGCTGTATATTTTTCCCTATGGAGATTTCATCAGAATTGCATTCTATGTATCCAATAGACCGACTGTGGGTAAATCCTGGATATACCCACATAAAATATTGATGACTGAGGTAGCATTGTCCTTTTCACATGTTATCGAAGGGTAAGCCAGAACAGCTCTCGTCAATATACCAATTGTTCAATAAAGATACTTAATAAACTCCAAGTAGCTGAGCAGTCATCACTGAGCAGTCTCGCTGAGCAGCCCTGAGGAGCATAGAGGATCCTACAAAAGCAGGGAAGATTAGCAGCATGGACTGGGCTGCTAATCTCAGCAACAGTCGTGGCAGTGCGATCCACTGACATTATGAACAAATGCCCAGAACAGCAGCTGATAATCAGAAAAAGAAAGACAGGAAGTACACCTGAAGAAAAGACGGATTCAGTCTGAGTTTTCTACAAAGGCTTTTCTAAATGAGAAGCTCACCAACTTGCCCCTATATTGTTAAAGGAGACATTTCATCTCTCAATCTATTTTTTTTATTCAATGCTTACTTATTTCAATAACCACTAATTGGGTCATTCTGCCAGGTGCTGAGGGAAACAAAAGCAAATGAGATAGTCTCTGTCTTCAGGAATTTATAATCCAAACATAAAAACAGACATTATATGACACGTTATAATATAAAGGGGAAGATGGACTTTAATTTTTTCCAGCTTGATTGAGGTACAATTGACAAATAGAAATTGTATATATTTAAGGTGTACAATGAATGGCTTGATACTTACACATTGTGAAATGATTATCACAATAAAGTTAATTAACACATCCATCACCTCACATAGTTACCATTTTTTTTTCTTTTTTAGTGTGATGAGAACACAAGATCTACTCTCTTTACAAATTTCAAGTATATAATACAGTATTACTAACTGTAGTCACCAGGCTGTACATTAGATCCCAGAATTTATTTGTCTTATTACTGGAAGTCTGTACCTTTTACCAACCTCTCCTTATTTAATTTTGATTGAGTGTCATTAGTAACAATATCAAATAATAATGAAAAAATTAGTGTCAAGGAATAAGTAGAATTTGAGTAAAATCTGGAAGGAAAGGTTAAGATCTTGATGTCATACTATAATAGCAAAGCATGTGGTTGTTGCATGTGGAGCTGAGACAATGGGTTTGGTCTCAGCTTTGCCACTTAATAGTGGGATTAATATCACAAGGAGAAAGTAATTTAACCTCTCTGTGCATCTATAGTTTCCTGATGTATAAATGAGGCATAATGGTAGTGAAATTGTATGTGACTATTATTATAATCACAAGGACCTCAGAGAGTTCTTGTGAAGATTAAATAATCTATATGGAGGGCTTAGTTAATAAGTGATAAAAAAATGTTACTGGTTATTATAAAGAGATGCTATTTGCACATAAAATACACATTGATATGATTCATGATTTCTAGCAACTTGTTGAATATGTAGGAATGATGTGTATGAAATATGTAGGAACACCTGTTAATAGTATATGGGAAAGTATTAAATACAATCAATTACAAAAAAATGAGCACTACCAGCAATTAAGCAACAGCTTCTAGGGGTATGACACAGACAGAAACAGAGACAGACAGACAGACAGAGAGATGGAGACAAAGGGAGAGACAGAGACAGATACAGAGGGATGCGATTGCTGTTAGTTGGAGTTCCATGAAGGAGACAAGCTTATAAATGAGCCTTGGATAGACAGTGATCACAACCAAGTACATGTTGTTTGGTTATCTTTGGATATTTTAATGGCTAACCTTCCCTGAATGAGGTCATAAAATAGCATGTACAATCCTCAATGCTGTACAGAAGTATCTGTATACATCTTAAATCAGAACACCAAGTTGATATTTTTCAGTTTTCCTAAAATTTTCACATGCTCCTTAAGTCCCTTAACTTGAAAACTCAAAATTTGTTCTGCAAACATTTTCTCACTATCTCTACCCCAAATTCTTTGGCAGATTTTCCATTTGTTATTCTCCAAAAACACATACACTGTACATAATTCTGTTATTATGTAGATCACACTGTATTGATTAACTTTCTCCTTATTATACTTAAATGAAAGGACTGCCTCATTTTTGTTTCCCTAATATTTTTCCCAGAGTTGATATTCAATAAAATATTAACTAAATAAATGTTCTATAGAGAATTGAAAATGCACACTAGGAAAAAAATAATAATATATATGCAGTGGGTATGCAGTTACATGAATGTATTGTGCGAGGGAAGTTAGAGGGAATATAAAAAGACAAAGGAGAGGACCTTGTTTAAATATCAGAAAATATCCAAATTTGCTTATTATACAATACGGCTCCTTATGGAATTATAAACAAAAGTGGGACAAATTGGAAATCATAGAATAGGAAAAGGTAGAATATTCACCAGGAAGATGGAGAAGTCTGATATGTAGACAATCAGAAAAAGTCAGTACAAAGAACCTCTGAGAAAAAGAAAGTTGCAGAAAGGAAGATCAATAATGCTGTTTGCTGAAATGCTAGAAAATTATAGGATTTGTGCAAGAGAATAGTCATTGGAGGCCTTAGAGAGTGCAGTTTTAATAGAGTTGTGAGAAAAACCAAATTGCAGAGCTCAAGGGAATTGGTGAAGAAGTGGTGGTAACAAGTATAGAGATTTGACAGGAAAAGACTCAACTAAGAAAGCCACTCTATTATGAGTCGTATGAGTCATTGATGACTCAGAGCCAAGCAGGATTAGAATTACATTTTTGATCAATTTCAATTTCTATTAAGGACATTTAAAATGAGTTCTGCCTTCTCATGCAATGAGGATGTGAGCATTTTATCTTTCATTGGGTTCAAATTTTTCAGGTTGTTCAAACACCAAGGGAAGTACCCACCTTACCAGTTATCATTAATTTTATCTGCATTGCTTGGACACTGATTTAGACCTTTTACTTCTTTTCCATGTCTCAACAGGACAAATGAGAGTATCTGAAGTAACAATACTTCGCTATTCTAAGTTACCTTGGAAATAACCTCTTTGTGTGTGTGTGTGTGTGTGTGTGTGTGTGTGTGTGTGTGCGCGCGCCTGTGCAGTGGAGAGAGAATCTTCTAAGTACAATAATTGGTCTTCTGTTTATCAGAGCTTATTTTTTTTCTGGTTCCTTAGCTCTCTGGCCTTCCAGGATGTGCAGATAAGTTTTGAGTGAGCCTATTATTAGAGTTTACAAAAGCTATTGAAGTAATCATTCTAGGCACAAGGTCAGAGCTTAGAGAAGTTACAGAGTTTATATTTCTGAACTTGCTTAGCGGGAAATTGTTGCTGAAACAAGAAAAGATATATGCTTTCAAATCTTTGCTTTAAAACTAAACCCACTTTGAGGGTACAGGATCCACAAGATTACCCACCTTCAGAAAAGAGACAAGAAATGCAAGTGTGGGTACAACCTAAAAAAGAGGACACAGCCCAACTTTCATCTGGAGATGAAATTTAAGTTGTTTAGGATAATTTTATTGGAGTAAGCATTGAGAGTAACAATGCTCTTTCTTGTCATCCCATTCTAAAGTCACATAATAATGTAATCTAGACAATGTATATAAATCTAATAGCTTATAAAGCTTAAAAAAGAAAAGACAAACCTTTAGGATTTTAAATCAGCCTGAAAGGAAAACGACAAAACTTGAATTAAACCTCTCAGAGTAAAAATACACTCTGTAAGATGGAATAAGTGAAAAGGGTAGACAAGGAAAGATGTCTACAATATATTAAGATAAAAAATTTGCATAACAATATATGCTGTACATGGTTTTATTTTTGTCTAAAATGTGTATTATCTATGTGCTATATATATGTGTGTGTCTGTGTGTACGCAAATATATTTGCTCTATTTCTCTCTAAGTATGCTGTTTTAAGAATCGTATTTAAACAAGGGATTAAGAAGTTTTAGAGACAACCAAGTTCATTGAAAACTACTTAGATATAGTCTCCAATAATCATCTTTAATTCCGTTTAATTATAACTGAAACAGAAGCAAAAGAAACTATTGCATTGTACTATGTTCAGAGAAAGTTAACGTTAAGATGAAGATAACCTGCATTAAGCTTAGAAATAACAAACTCAAAGAATAAGGAATTTTTTAAAAGATTTCCTGCATGATCTAGGGGAAACAGTGAGTGTCTCACAAATAGAGTATGCAGTCCTCAAGGCAGTACAGGTGTAACAGTGCCCTATGTGACGGTCTATGACGGCCTGGTAACTTGAATCATTAAGATCATTGAATCCTTCTTGCAGAGCTATTAAGTTTGTTTCACCATATCTACTTATGACATCCAAAGGGGAGAAACATCTTGCTCAGAAACACAAGTGATTCAGCTCATTGGGTAGTCATGTTTCCCTTATAATTCTGTTATCAGCCTTGTAATTTGGATGTCATTCTCTTCTAAGTTGAATTAGTATAAACCAGTGACACTCTACTTCATGACCTCTGGATGCACTGACAAAAATGAAGTTTCCAGGTTTTAGCATTAGACCTTAGAACTTGATTACACCTTTAATTGATTGACATATCTATCTCATCACTGACTTTCCATGGATTATCTACAACAAGCATGAAAGTGAACCTGTAAATGTTCCTCAAACTTCACGTAAAGTTTCATGTGAATCAGTAAGTTCTCCAAGGAAAGGGTACAGTCATTAATACTTTTAAGCATAAAATGTAATTTAACAAAGTTAAGCTTCAAGGTGTTTGGTAAATTTGGAAAGATACAAAGAAAGAATATACATACAGTGCACAGGAACACAAAGTACTCATTCATAAATGAATATGTAAATTTATGTAAAAGAAGTATAATGATTTGTAAATAATAAGTAATAATAGCAATAAAAATAATTTTTTTTTTTAGTGAACATTGACCATATATCAGATGTTGTGCTAAACTGTATAAAATTCAGTTTCAGAGAGTTATTATTTATCAGGGAACTGGGCCTCAGGAAGTGTTGTGACATTTTGAGGTTATAAACAAGGTCCCTTCATGTAGTTGCTCTGGTTGTGCACTATGTAAGGGCTCCATTCACATCATAGATATGTGTTAATTTATGTAATAGCTCAAGGGCAAGATGAAAGATTTTTGGCTTCCAGGCTAAATGCTTGAGTGGTCAGGGAGAACCCTTCCCTTAATAAATTCATGTTGGGTTTCATGGTCTGCACACACTTAGAGAATCTCTCTTTCTCTCTCTCTCTCTTTCTCTATCTCTAACACACAGATACACATGCTCACTGGCACACATATCTTTTTAACATTCCTCTAACACTAACATTTTGCTTCAAAATTAGTCATAATGTTATGGTATATAGTTTTTTTTTAACAAATATTTTTCCTATCTGATTATGGCAGTAATATACATTCAATATGGACAATTTGAAAATGCATAGGAAATAATAAAAAATAAAACATACCTATTACCCATATATCATTTTCCTTTCTTCCTCTCTCTCCCTCCCTTTTATCATTCATTCATGACCTCAAAATCAAAACAAAATAAAGAAAAACACAAACCCTGTGTAAATTAACCAAGTTAATTTACCTCACTATGAATAATATGTTAGAACAAGTTATGTATATTTTTTTATAGAGATTTTAGTCTTTTTTTTTTTTTTTTGTGAGGAAGATCAGCCCTGAGCTAACATCCATGCTAATCCTCCTCATTTTTGCTGAGGAAGATCGGCTCTGAGCTAACATCTATTGCCAATCCTCCTCATTTTTTTCTTCCCCAAAGCCCCAGTAGATAGTTGTATGTCATAGTTGCACATCCTTCTAGTTGCTATATGTGGGACGCGGCCTCGGCATGGCCGGGGAAGCGGTGCGTTGGTGCGTGCCCAGGATCCGAACCCGGACCGCCAGTAGCGGAGCACGCGCACTTAACCGCTAAGCCACGGGGCCGGCCCTGTATATTTTTATATATATATATGTATATATACATATACATATATATATATATTTTTTTTTTTGGTGAGGAAGATTGGCCATGAGCTAACATCTGTGCCAATCCTCCTCTATTTTGTATGTGGGATGCCACCACAGCATGGCTTGATGAGAGGTGTGTAGGTCTGTGCCTGAAATCCACATCTGGGATCTCGGCCCAGGAACCCTGAGCCACTGAAGTGGAGTGCATGAACTTAACCACTATGCCACCAGGCTGGCCCCCAGCACAAGGTATCTATTTTATACATCTTTTATCCCACACAACATACAATTTAGCAGATGGCCCTGCTTCCTCTGCTTCCCATGAGACCTCCTTCATGGGAGGCTCCCCACACTCAATATGGGATCAGGGCACATGTTTCCATTCAAATAAAATTGATAGGATTGGTAATGCATTCAACTATAAGCTAAAATACCAATCCTAATGCTTTCTTATGGGGAGGAGGAGAAAGACACCATAAACTACAAATCTAGTTTTCTAATTTTCTATCAATTAGCTAAATTCTGGCTTTTTAAATTGAATATAATATTATCAATCTCACTTATGTTACTAGTGCTTGCTTAGATATGTAGTGATCAAACAAATGAAATGTCCATTATGGAATAGGCCATCTACAAATTTTATTACCGAATCTAAAAAATTATCCCAGCAATTTGAGTGAGAAATATAAAAAGACTGAAAATTTGGCCAAAGTCCTCAAGTAAAAAAATTTGTTATAAAATATTAAAAATAATAAGTATACAATATATTTTTCTTAGAAGCAGCTTCACATGTTTGGGTAATACTAGAATATTCCATTTCAGGATAAAGTATTTATTAAGTGAACAATATCTATTTTTTTCCTTCCAACTCCCTTTTGCCTAAGTAAGGAAACGCATAGAAAAGCACAGGAAACTATTCTTAATTAAAAGTCCAGAAGAACCCTATTCTTTAATATAAGAAAAATCTAGACTGTTATACTAATAGACTTAGGGTAGTTTAAAATTTTTCTCCTTCATTTTTCTCTATCTGAAACTCCTAACTATGTATGTAAATTAGTTGTTAACTATCATCATGGGCCAATCCAACCAGTGGATTATCTATGGCAAAACTGTACTTTTCATTTTCACTTCTTCTCTCATGTTTCTATCATGCTTATGATCATCACCGTTGTCTTCCTTCAATCTAACCACATACCTGTGGCCCCAAGCACTTGGGTAAAAAAAAATTCCTTCAAGAAATTCTTATCACATATTCCAATTTAGTGTTATTTTGTGTGTTAGCCATGCTTTACTGAGTTATGATTTCATTCCTGAATAGTAGAGGCTCACAATTTTATATGGATTCAAAAAAGAATAGTAACTATGCAAACCATTTTCAGTCACACAGAACTGAACAATTGAATAAAAGTGATGTCAAGAGTCCCTAACTGAGGGAAGCCTGAGAGAAGTAAAGGCCTGGGGGGGTACCTAAGGGAATAGACTGGGTTATTACCTCTGGGGGCACGTTGGAGGATGCAAGTATGGAAGGAATACTGAAAAGCACATAAAATAAAGAAATATCTAGTAAACACGATACAAAGTTTACATTTCTCTGCCACAGTTCCTATCCCTTCAGTCTTAAGAACTGAGTCACTTACCTTGAGGGGGAGAGAACTGAGAGAGCTTTCTAATCATGGCTGTAGGGGAGTCATTCACCGTGCAGGACTCTAGGGGGCAGCCTACCGCACACTATCAATGGCGGGTGTGAAGCTGCACTCTGCTCCAGAAAGCAGACTGTGTGATGTGATGGCCAACAGTGACTTGATAATCTTATTTTGGAGGCTATTCGAGCACATTTAGAAAGACTAAGAGTTACAATGAGCTTATTAAGGAAACCAATCTATAGCATTACAGGTTAAACCAGGAGTGATTTCCTCTGATATCCTAAATTACATTGCTAAAAAGTACAGGGTTTGTGAATGTCTAATGACAGCAACTCCTTCCTTGCTAAGTGTGAACACTAAATATGAATCAAAATAGAATGTCTTGTGACATAAAAAAATATCAACACACTGATTTGGCATCTATTCCTGGGGCACAATTTAAAATGCATTCTTTTAATATAAAGCCATGCTCTTTTAAGTTTCTTTGATTTTTATTTTTGCTTCAAAGTAGCAGTTACAGTACTTTTTTTAAATTTGTTTTTAGACTGGAGATTCACAATCTCCATAAATGGCAATGACATGAACATTAAATTCAGATGCACTTGAAGTAAACACTGTGCTAATTAGTAGAACTTTTCAGGGTGTTGACTTTATGAAAATAGTTGATATTGTGAATTATTCTGCAAATCCCAAAAGAAGCATATTTTTCTAACTATGGAGGACTGAGAATGTCTTACTATGTGCACAATTTGAACACTATTTGGGATAAAGTCAAATTAATTCATCTATCTTCAGATCATTCAATTTAGCCAAGCAAAGCACAAAAAAAATTCACATTCTTTGCTGCCACTAACAGCAACTATAAACCAAGGCAGGAAACCGCCTGTGTACCCTGAACGTTGAACAAATGTCGAGTAAAAACAGTGAAACAAAATTTTTAAAAAATTAAAAAAATACCAAACTCAGTTTTCTTGAGTTCTAGGGTGAGGATATTTGTCCATTTTTTTCTTCCTTTAACCTTAAAGTATTATGTATATCCTAACTCTCATCATGTGGTATTCAAAGACAGATCCCACCAATATGAAAATATCTAAGATGGGTACGTTTGGGCCACTGTAGACGTAATGTGTTAAATGGTCTCTAAGGAGCTGGATGACTAATACATCTTTTTAAAGTGACTGACTTACTAATAGGAAATGACTTACAAAGTCTAATGCCAAGTCTTTTACATTTTTTCACTCTTTCCAAATAAAATAGTGGGGGACGAAATAATACATACCCAATTAAAGTGCTAACATAAAATCACTTACGATTTCTACTTTGGACTCCTTTAGAGATCTTTTCTCATAGCAAATTTTGGTATCTTTCACATTGCTAAGCTTTATTTGAGACCACTGTTTGTGTTTGTTCAAGGGTTAGTAACTAGAACTTAATGTTTACTTTTTTCATAGCAATTAAGTATTTGCCTAGTGAGAATGAGTAAGTGTTCAAATAGAGACCTTGTGTTGAATTTTCTACCATACTGCAATCCTTATTAAGAAACAAAGTACATTGGATGCCACTTTTGTAAGATTATTTTAATTAAGGTAAATTATTGCATGGAACTATTCACCTTTAGAAATGAACTACAAATTAGCATTATTCATTTTCTGTGGTGTGTTTCATTTTCCATTTAATAACAGAAATCCTGGTTAACTCTAAAGGTCAGACTAAAAGCAGCCTTACCATCATCATACTGGCCCAAGCTGATTGCGAAGAGAGAGCCAAGGATAATCCCTGAAGCTAACCATTTCCAGAGATAAAAATGCTGTAACATCTTCTGTCAAACTGCACTCAAAGTCGATCTGAAATAACAGGAGGGAGAAAGACACATTTGACAAGTTCATTAATCTGTTATAGGTGAACACAACTGTCATAGCATAGAAAAGCCTTAATGACTTCATAGTTAATTACCTGTACCATGCCATCCATTAACAAAGTAACACACTGGTTTAATGCACTGCAATACCCTACATGAATTTACAGGCAAGTCATCTCTAAGGAAAGACATTTTTTCTGTTATTTACTTTGTCAGCAAGTAAATTGAGAAGTTAACATGCCGCTAATATCAGAACCACACTCTCTGTAAAATTGAGACCCAGTTAGTGAATCAAATGTTAATCAGTTTAGTTGTTCTACAACAATTAAGATGGTAAACCAGTAGTTAGTATCCTATGTGAAAATTTCAATGGACATTGTCTTACACAATTAAGTAGAAGAACCCATCATTGAAATGCTAATTCCTTTGTGGTAGAGTGAAAAGAGATTGACTTAACTATGCTAAGTAAGAGTAAGGATAAAGCATCAATTTTTACCACATCTGTCTTTTGAAGCATTTGAATTAATTTCATTTTAATTCCTTTGTTTTTCTTTGCAAACTCACAGTAAGTGAAGAAACCGAATGAGATATTAGTGGCCAGTGAGCACACCAGAAAGTCTTATTGAAGAATGATGTGCTCAGTTTCTTTGTAAATTGAAGAAATTATTCACACGGAATTGCTCAAAATGACCCTGATTATAGCTCATGGTAGAACAGGGACAGGAACTCTGTTTCTCTAACTCAGAGGTTTTCAAACTCAAATGCCTACAGGGGACAAGAAGACAAAAGAGTGAATTAGCCTAAAGAGACAATAGGGATGGTAAAGGCTGTGATAAACCGTGTAGTGTAGGGTTTAGCCGAAGAGATGAGCTGATGCTCAACTTCTGTCAATGGTTGTCATATGGGAATGCAAACCAGTGTAGACAAGTCCTCTGATTTTCCAGAAGATAGCAGAAATCTAAATTTCCATGTGAGATTGCCCAGTGTTTAGATGATTGTCCAATTCTCTTTATAGACTAAATGCTTCTGGCAGGCCATATTATTCTCTGAGGTACTTCAGTTTACGACTCTTGCCCAGGATTCTCTCTCCTAGACTATTTGTGGATAAGGTTCATCAGAACATACAAAGGAAATATTTTAATTCTGCTTTTACATGCATTTTATTTCATCCATCTTTCTGCTTTATTTCTTCTGTGTTTTATAAAGTTTATTTTACAATAACATATACAAATATATGTAATTTATTTTTAAATTACGTTAAAAATGCAAGCTCAATTTTTCTTTACTCAAGGAATTGTTGGGGGAAGAGGGAGAATCCTCCTCTGCCCCTTCCCTTAAGGTTCTTATGGCTGGCCAAATAATTAACAAGACAGGTTAGCAGGAGAAAATAATACCAAGTTTAATCACATGTATACATGGGAGAAACTCAGAAATGAGCAACTCGTCCCTCTGTCTAAGCTGCTTGCTTAAGTATTGTAGCTAAAGGCGAAGAAGGTGTTGGGGGTAGGTAGTGGTCTGGGACTTCAGAGGACAAGAAGACAATTCTTTTCAGGGTCATCTATAGATAATGTGGTCAGAGAGAGATAGAGATTTTTGATAAAAGGGGCTTCGTGACCCTCCCATTGTAACATCTATTTTACTTTATCATTACAGCCATCATGATAGAAGATCTGTTCCAGGAAGGAGCCACCACGTCAAATTCTTTAGGCAGTTAGTGGGGGAGGTCAAATGTCCCTCAGAGAAAACAATTAAGGTAAAGAGATAGATTTCAGGATAGCAAAATCTTGATCTCCCACAGAATACATAGTCTCTAAATCTCAAAGGTCACTGCACTATATCACACATATTTTAAAATGGAATCTATTCTTCCTGCGTTTCTTTATCTAAAAAAAAAGCCCTCTTTTTACCTGGGTCTCACACATTTTTTTTCCATAACTGGACTCAGCATCTTCTTTTGTAACTTCCAGGCACAGATAGCCCAAAGAAGACCCCATCATTAGATATCAAGAGAACATAACAATCCATGCTTACTTTCAGGAAAAAGAAAAATAAAATCGGCCAATGCCAGTAGTTGTCAGAGCAATAGATGAGAGTGTGGCTTCTTTTTAAATTCAAGTTCTTCAACTTACCTGTTACATGACCTTGAACAAATTAAATAGCATCTCTGTCTCACTTTCCTCATCATTAACATGGAGATAAAACAGTATCTACCTCATAAGTTTGTTTTGAGGATTAAATAAGTAAATGTCCATAAATACATGCTTAGAATAGTACCCCAAACTGGGTGAGCACTCCATAAAGCTTAATATGAGTATTTTTGACTCAGAATCCGTTCAGTCTTCAAAGTGCTTGAACATATATTTTCTCAATCTGTTTTTAGCATAGCCTCTAAGGTAGGTTTTATTATCCCTATTCTGTGGAGGAAGGGTCGGGCTCACAGGCTAAAGGTTACAAACCGGTGAGTGGCTGAAGAGGTGGTGCAGTTTGTAAGTCTGAAACCTCTGCTCATTCTATTACAGAAAAAGACTGGGAAATTTCCAAGAGAACACTCGTGGCTCAGAAAGTTTCAAGGGATATAGAGGCCTAGACGGTCATTGTATTGCTTCCCTATACCCTAAGGGAGCGATAGTGCGTCCCTCCTCCCAAATCTGAGGTAGAGTCCTACTAAGATTTAGGCAAATAATGACTCCAATTTCTTTTTTTTGAAAAGTGATAACCTTAAGAAACAGAAAATAGTACTAAAATGAAAAAATAAAGAGAAAACACTTAAGGGATATTTATTTTAAAAAACTTAGAGGAAAAGCAATATCTTACCAAATGCCAAAAGGACAAAGTTGTGTTCGTTTGTGGGTCCTTAATTTATCAACTTCCCTCTTACTAGCTTAATTTTTAGTACTATGCTCTCACAAATACGCTAATATTTTTTGCTTCCGATTCAAACCATTTGGTTTCATTTAACATTTTTCAAGACGAAAACAACCTGATGGGCCATAATTTTAAAATCATTAAAGCCACTGCTGTTATTATATCTCCAGAAATAGAACCTCTTGATCTGTGATCCTGTACAATCTTACTAGAGGATCATATTTATACTTTTGAAAACATTACAACAAAAACTTGCATAAAAATTCATTTAGAATAGGTACAGTACTTACCACCTGGAGTAATAAAAATATTTGGGAGAATGTGTTACACTTGCTTGTTTTGAAATAATGAGCAAGATAGTAACTTTTCTACTTTTTTTTTTACTCTTCAATTTTTGTCTGCATTATTTCCAAAGCAATTTTAAGCATTTTAATGGGCTCAATATTTATAGTAACCTGAAAGAAAGTTATGACTCACCATGTCAACCTGTACCCCCAAACATAGAGCACATACTGACTTAATAAGAAAATTCTGGTTTCTAAATAAAGGTATAATGAGAAGATACTTCCTGGAAAGAGGCTATGCTTCTCCAGTCAGAAGACTAAGGACCAGCATGTTTAATACACTTATTGTCCGCTCAGCTGCCAATCTACTTTACAGTGGCACTTCTGTCCTCAAATAAGTTGGAACAGATCAAACATGTTAGACAAGAAACCATTTTCATTACTAGTTTTACAATCTCTAGAATTGTAGGCGAAGTTCTTCTAGGAGATGAAACCCAAAATCTTGTTAAATGATTGTAGGTAAATGAAAGGCATTTCAAACAACATCTCCAACATGATGTTGTACCTTTATAATAAACTCTGCCATGTTCTTTGAGTACCAATTTTCTCCCCAGATCTCCTTGGCCGATAATGTTATGCTCTAGCAATCTAGAGCATGCCCAGATCTAAAAAGGAATGTAGCTGACCCACAAATAAGTTCATTGTACTTGCTTTTCAGGAGATAATTGGCATATTCAACACTCTGGTATAGCTGATAAAAGATATGGTTTTACAATAGTGATTTGGAAATAGTATTCTATTGTCAAAAATATTGGGAAAGAAAACAGCTTTCCCAATTATGTTATAATCTTGCATGTAAGTGGTTTGAGTTTCATGAAATTTACAATGATTTTCTGTAGGCTTAAGACTATTTTACCCCAATTACTCAAGATGCAATATACTGCATCATTTCTATCCCCTACCAGATAAAGCTCATATTCACTTCTCTGGCATTCCATGTTCTCAGAAATTCATTTATTCAACAAGTATTCCTGGAGAGTCTTTGAAGTACCACTCACTCTTCTAGGCAGTTGGAAAATATCAGTGCAAAAAGCCCACTCATATCTCTGCTCTCATGAATGTTACATTACATTCAAACAATAAACATAAACAAGTTACATAACATGTTAAAAGGTAATACGTAAAGTGAAAATACAAGTTTGCATTTTTAAAGTTTTATACTGTCACTTTACACTTAATTGTCATTCAAAAAATGAAGTAAGATTATATGAAGAAACCACAGTGTGCTTTCTGAGAACGTACTTAAAGGAGAACTTTACAAGGAAAGCCTAACCATTCCAACAACCCTGGCTGAAAGTACCCTCAATGGTATCTACTGCCCTGTGTCCAGGTTGCTGCTCATCTCTTGGAAGGAGAATAAAGGCTTTTCACTTCCTTTTACTTTCAAGTATTATACACTCAAAGTCTGGCAATATACAAAGCTCTGCCCTCTACTTGTTTATCCCTGATCCCTGCGTCCGGGCTGGTTGTGGTGGCACAGGGCAAAAGCAGCCACAGTTGACATCACAGCAGTTTTGCTGCTAGGATGTTTTTGACAATGTCAACTACGTTTTTAGCCTCTGTCCTGGATTGCTATGTGAAAAACCACGAATTTCCTTGGTACATCAAAGTCTGGAGCCCACTGCCAATGCTGTGATGAGAAATCCCACATCAATACTGCTCCAGGAAGCAAGCTGCAATCTCTCCGTGAAGCGGGCCCTGGACACGTGCATCTGCCCTTCAACAGTCTGTTCAGTCAAACTTTGGTACTTCCTATCTCTGACAACATCCAGAGAGAGCTATAAAACTTGTCACTGCTCTGTATTCTTTTCGAGAAATATATGCTATCCACTTGCTAGAATAAAGCAGACTTGCTTTCAAAGCAGCCTTAGCCATCAAGTTGAAAACACGAGGCTTTCCAAAGTCACCACATCTCCCTACACCAAATATGAACGTCCTTAACTGACTGGGTGGAAACTTTCCTCTACCTCACCACGGTGGGAGATATCAAGAAGGTTTTCATCGTTACACAGAACAGTTTTCACTCGTATGCATAACTTGATGAATCGTCTTTTCTTTCTTTTTTTCTTTGTAATATGAATTTCAAGGAAATAAATTTCAGAGATTCTTTTAGATGTATTCTCTCTTTCTAGATCACTTTATATTTTTTCTCTTATTATAATTTATATATAATTTTATATTAAATATCTATCTATAAAAATATATTTATGTTTATAGATAATTTTATCTTACATATTTATATATAATATAAGATATATTGTATTTATAAAATGTATTACACTCATATAATATAGAAAATATAATGAAATATACTTATACATAATATAAAGTATATTATATTTTATGTGTAATATAAAAAATATATTTATATAACTTTATATTACATTTTTACACATAAAATCTATGTAAAGAAATACATTTATATTTTATTTAAATTTACACAATACATATACTATAAATGAGAGATATTATCTCTCATTTATATTTTCTTTTAGTCATGAGCTGAATTCTGCTTCAAGGACAGAAATGGCCAGACTGTAGCTAATTCTCGGTAAGGGCAGTAAAGTAACCTATGTTTTCACCAGGCACTGTGAGATCTAAGGCACCTCTCCAGCCTGGCCCAGACGAATCAGGCTTACCTAGTCTTTCCTGGAGCTTACAGCTTATTGACATGTCCACTTATTGGCTGTCTACTTTAAAATGTATATTTATTTGTGCACTCTCTCTCTCTAAGTATATATACATATATATAAACACACACACATTTTTCTCTATATATATACCCATACATTCTCAATGTGTTAGAATCAAAGAAAGTTGATAAAATAATTTCAAAATGAGGAAGAGAAGAAATCCATGAGAACTAATCTTGCCATCACTGCAATTATTTATACACAATGTGTTGCACTTCAGTTTTAAATATTTTAAATATATACTCAACAGTTGTAAACATTAAATGAGACTAGTTTAACTCATAATACATTTCCTGAAATCACATGATACACATAAGGAAAGTCCAAGTTTAGACATTCTTCTACAAACTTTGGTGGACGTTTGGAAAATTCAATCAGTAACTTACCATGACTGTAGGGGTCTACCATTTTCTGAAGTGGTAGTTTTAATCACAAAACTGTCAATGAAGGATAAAAGGACATTGGTTTTCTTTTTGGGAAATACTCCTCACGAAGAAAACAAACTACTGACAAATATAATTAACCTATTCAATTTACATTTATAGATTATATCCTACTATAAAAAGTCAATATTCAGTTTAATCAATAACAAGTATAAACCATATGTTATAGTAACCTAGTCATATTAGTTGGTTTAATAAAATGTGCATAAGTCAAAATTTAAAAAAGAGAGTGGATTTCGATACCTATGTCCACTATTGCTTTCATATTGGATACTCTTTTTAGTGTTTATACATGCATGTACTCAATAAGAATTTATTGTATAATATTTAGTGCATGTCAGACACTCTGCTTGTACTGCAGAAATAAATCAATTTAGTTTCCTTACAATGACTTTGCTATTGAGCAAGCACCATATTTCATATTTTTTGCTTAATATATCATTTTAAAGTACTTTGTAAAATGATTCCAAATTAGGGAAGCATTGAATTTTATTTTCCAATTTTAAGAGATTTCCATTCAATCTATGTTTTCTGAGCTATTATCTAAATGCTAGTCTTAGACATAAAGATATAGCCCACAATTCCTTATAAAAGTAACAGGAAAAAGCTTGGTTTGAAAGGAGCGAGCACTCTGACATGGAAAAAGCTGGAGCTTTTATCTGTGGGGTGTTTAACTTAAAAACATAACCAAGTAAATTTAAAATTGTATTTTAAAGCTCAGGCAAGTGCATGCATGATTTTAAAAGCAATCTTGAAGGAGAGTTTTGTGCAATATCGTTCTTTGGCATAGGAAACAGTTGATGACTAATATTGTTTGATGAAAGTTAAACATCCCAAGAAACACAAACAAATAAGTAAATAAATTATTTTTCCCTTAGAGTAAATCTATTAACAAAAATCAAAGTGTTAAGTCACACAAGGGAGACTGAAGTTGAAAGTGTGAAAATGCCCGTCACTTTTTTGACGTATTATAATAAAAAGTCCTGACTTGGGGATGAGACAGACTTATGGTGCATTCCCAGCTCTGCCGCTTCTTCGCCATATAAATGGTAAACCAGTGAAAACTTGTGAGACTAGCTTTAAAATGAGGATCATAAAATCCATTTTGTTCTGCTGTAGTTGACAGATGAAAACTTGAATGATAAAAAAATAATAGGAGCACTAAAGAATATTCAATTATAAAATACACTGCGTGTTTATTGCATGCTGATTGCGGGCAGTGCACTTTATAAGATGCAGAGACTACAGTGGTGTGAGAAAAAAAATGAAGAGATGAATAATGAATGAATTAATGAATGAATTAATAATAGTCCATGTGGAGTTTTCAGTCTAACGGGGTGTGAGAATCACACTCTAAAGTGGCCCAGGATGAATCATGCCTTTGTATAATCCCTTCCCATAGAGTGCAGGTGGGATCTTGCTTCTATCTAATAGAATCTGGTAAAGGTAATGAGATGCCATCCCCATGCTTCAGTTAAGTTATATAAGACTCAGTCTTAGCACATTGGAGAGAGAGAGATTTTCCATCTGAGCTTGAAGATGCAAATATTTATGTTGTAAACTGCCTATAGAGAGGGACATACGCCAGTGAACTACAGGTAACCTCTTGTACCTGAGGGCGGCCTCCACACAACAGCCTTCAGTCATACAACCAAAAGGAAATGAATTTTGCCAACTATCTAAATGAGCTTTATAGGGGATTCTTCTCTAATCGATCCTATAGATGAGAATGCAGATAGGCAGGCACTAATTTGCAGTCTCGTAAGTCACTGAGCAGAAAACCCAGCTAAGTTGTGGCCAGACTCCCAACCCATGGAAACTGTAAGATAATCAATGAGGGTTGTTTTAAGCCACCAAGTTTGTGCTAATTCGTATCTAGCAATAGAAAATTAATACATGGCATGATCTGATGAAAAATGTATGTATGTAAAATGTCAATCAGTTTAGTATTTGTTCTAAATCTTTAGATGATGGTTACTTATGGGATTGAGGATGGGAATGTAAGTATTGAACACAAAGTGGGAAATATACATTCAACAAAGAAGAGAGTGGTCTTGCACAGACCAGTGGTTGTAGTTTTAATGTAATAAAGTGTATGAGGAACACAACCTTCGGCACTGTGGTACAACAACTAAGCATTTCTATAAGTGTTGCCTTTGGTCAGGTATTCAGGCAAGTCTCATGTACAAATGATGTTTTCCTGGAGTTGTAAGATAAAGATACTAAAGAATAAAAGGTCAAAAATAATTGATTCTAACTTCCTTATTCTATTTTCTTGGGTCTTGAATTCAGTTCTTTTAAGAAGTTTGTTTACAAAACAAACTAACCACAATGATATAACCATATTTTTTAATATTTTTCCCTTAACTGCCAATATTTTAGAGTAAAATATATTTTAATTGTATTTATATTACTAGCACAATAACAATTATAGTAATGATAGCATGAATCAATTTATAGGTATAAATAAAAGTAGGAAGCACGAAGATGTTCCCTAGTGCTAGAGTTACAAGGACTGCTATCCACCATAAATAAAAAGTTAGACAAATAATACATGCAAATTACTGTTATGTTTTAGACTATGGAAACTTGAATGAGCATCCAATTTGCTTTTGAAAAACAAAGAACTAGGGGCCAGCCCCGGGGCGTAGTGGTTAACTGCACGTGCTTCGCTGCTGGCAGCCTGGGTTCGGATCCCGGGCATGCACCGATGCACCGCTTGTCAGGCCATGCCATGGCAGCATCCCACATAAAGTGGAGGAAGATGGGCACAGATGTTAGCCCAGAGCCAGTCTTCCTCAGCAAAAAGAGAAGGATTGGCATGGATGCTAGCTCAGGGCTGATTTTCCTCACCAAAAAAAAAAACACAAAGAACTAACATTTTATTTAGATAAGTAAAATTGAAAATTTGTTTACTAAGTAACTATGTACTAAAATAAAATTGGAAATTACAAAATTAAAATAATTCTTAATATTTAGAAATTGCATTCTATATTATAAATTGTAGTTTTAAAATAAATGTAATTTAAACACTAAAATGATGAGATTTTAATTATTTTATTTATGATTAATTATACACAAAATTCATTTTTCCTGATAAATCTCTTTATTTTTCCTTTCTGTTTCCTTAATTGAAAAAATTTGTCCTAGAATTCAGTCTTATTATTTTACTTGTTTTTGCCATTACTAAGGCTTGGTAGGAAATATGGTTTTAAATAACAGTCTTTTAATTAAGTGACAGATTTAAGATGAAAGATTCATAACAGTTCTAATTTTAAGAAATAATTATAAGTGTTTAATGCCATGTCAAATGATAGTTTTTAAATTTTTATTTGTTCTTCTAAACCTGTATGCATTAAAACCATGGAAAGTCAATTAATAAAGCATGCCATTTTTATTACATATAGTTGGTGATAATAGGAAACATCACTTATAATATTTATTTGAATATTAAAATGTATATAACAGATGCTAGAGTAAACACTGAAAAATAGGATTTTAATTAATAAAATATTTGTTTACTATGTAGCTTCAATATATACTTTATAAAATTTATTTATAATTTTTATTTAATGTGAATGGATTAGAAAATGTGTATTTTAAATAATTTGCAAAGTGAGGTGTAAGTAGAATAATGAAACTAAGTTCATTTTCCATTGCCCCTCTTCTTATCATAGTGGACTTAGAGGTTGCACCTTTCCTAGGCTTTGTTTATAGTTCACGTCATATGAATGCTAACCAGGGATCATAAAGTTGCATACTATGTCAATGTAGGTACAGAAACTACATGCTCCACGGATGACTTTGTATTGTTTTTGCATGATTTTTTAGATACGGTCCTCAGCAAACTGAATTGGAATTCCTTCATTTATCATAATTTTAAAATTGAAAAATTCTGTTAAGGACTAAATTTGTATGTTTGATGCTATTAAAGATGAATATTTTGAGTATAATAGATATTACTATTATTAAAATCATTAGACATATTTTACTAATATTAATAAAAAAATAGTAGATTGTTCTGTTTAATTTCACTTTGTGCTTTTCTTATTTATACTAAGGAATTATAAGTGAAATTTATAGTCTGAGGTATTTGCAGAAATATTATCTCAAAAATAGTAACTCAAATAATAGTTTAATAGGGAAAAACATACAGATAAGGAAGTGCAGTTTAGAAACATTTCTTAGCTTTGTTTTGATGCAATTATTTTAAGCTTTTTCCTTTTATCTTATAAATCTATATGATTAAGGAAGTGCTCAATCTTCTCAACTGGCAGAAGTGTGAAAACGAGTAATTTGATTTAGGAAAAGAACTGATTATGTGAGAGCCATGTAAGCCCTTCATTTACACTGCAAATCCATCAGGTCATTATGATCTTTCCTAAAGAGACTATATTTTAATGTAATTCTGAGTTTTATTTTGTCATATAGAAGTTCTGGTAAGCAGCAATTTCTCTAGAAACTAGAAAAATAATTATAGTACAATTTTATATCAAAATATATCTAATTTATGTGTGGCTGAAAGAGCTGAAAAAAGACGTAAGATTTAAAATATCTTAGCTATTTGAATGTTTGCAATTAACAGCATTGAATTAAGAATGTAAAGTTTTGAATATTTAATTATTGTGTTGATGATAAAATGGATACAAATTAAATTATGGCTATGAAAAGACTGTAAAGAGGAAATAATACTGTATTTTCAATCAATCAATACATTGTAAATTCTTTAACGGTCATCAAGGCACTGTGGCAGATTTTTAAAAAATTGACAACTGTCTAAGAATTACTAGGTTGGAGAATAAAATATATACAAGTCAAAACATAATAAACAATAGTATGTAGTACAGGAAAAGAGTAAAGATGGTTCTCCAACAGTAGTGTGGATGCGAGCGTCACTGACAACTGAAGAGTCAAAAATTATTTCATGAATGTCATGGAACTTCCACAGGACATCGAAGTCTGAAAAAGATATACATGGGAAAAAGGAAGGGGGAAAAATCACTCAAGTAGGAGAAATAAGGTTAAAAAAATAGAGTAAAAAGGATTTTAAAAACAGATTACTGGGCAGGCCTGGTGGTGCAAGCGGTTGGGTGCTCACACTCCGCTGCAGTGGCCTGGAGTTCGCCCGTTCAGATGCCAGGCACGCACCGACACACTGCTTGGCAAGCCATGCTGTGGTGGGGTCCTATATAAAGTGGAGGAAGACAGGCACGGATGTTAGCCTAGGGCCAGTCTTCCTCAGCAAAAAAAAAAAAAAAAAAAGAGGAGGATTGGCAGATGTTAGCACAGGGCTTATCTCCTCACCAAAAAAAAAAAACAGATTACCTAGAGATAGAGTCTACCTACATAGTGGACTAGCAGGTGACAAGTTTGAAAGAACACTTATTAAACAAATCATATGGCACCAGAAAATCTAGGCAAGTGCGGTGTTTTTTTTTTGTTTTTGTTTTTGTTTTGTTTTGTTTTTTTAGTACTAGTGACCTATTGACATGTTTAAAAAAGAAGAGACATGAAGAGGATGATATGTAGATTCACTTTGTAGAAATATGTAGAATAGATTAGAGGGGTAAAAGATGAATTACAGGCAAAGTGCTATGGAATGTTGTAATCATTTCAGTTCTATGCTCTGTTTAAATACATTTAGCAGAGTTGCTTAATATTTGCGGGAGAGATAAACAAAAAAGAACATTAGTTGATCTTAGAGCATTCCTTATAAGAGATAGTTAGGATTATACTTGTAAAATTCTGCCCTATCTAACCATGGTAACTTAGTACAAATATTAGATTCTTTATGTTTAAGGGGCAAATTTTCTTTTACTCATATAGGTTATGCTTTGAGGAATAAAATAAATTCCTCCTCCTCATGTCTGAGTACACTGATATTAGCAGAGCCTTGTGTAACTTGTATTAATGCCTATTTTTAATGAGTCCTCATAGAAAAATCACTAAAAAAAATGAACAAAAGTCACATAATACTCTTTTAATATTTTTATTGAAATGGCAAAGGTGATGGAAAGTGAAAAGAACCTTCTTTAAGAAGAATTTTCAGAAAACAAAAACAAAGGCTTGAACAAAGTGTGCACGGAAATGTAAATTATAGCTTTCTTTTCTACTTATCATTCTTGTCCAATTAATCAATAATCACTTTATAAAGTAGTGCTTTTCCCCTCAGAATTATTGCAGAAGTTCAAAGTTTCAAGTTTTTAATTACTACTTATAAAGCATGCAATATAACTTTCAAAACTATGAAAAGTCTCCTATTTTACATGATTCAGCAAGCTATTCCTCTTAGAAAAAATATCATTAAAGAGTACTAACTTTCATGCAAATTAATAGCTAGAAACTTTTTTTCCTCCCACTTTCCAGTTTCAGAGATGGGTGAATAAATCAGAATCAAGAATTTTTGTGGATGAAAGGAAGTAGAAGTCTTAAGACTAGAAACTTATTAATGCAATGCCCATGGGCAAAGATGAAATAAGATATTATGGATGATTTTGGAGTTGCAATTTTAATAATGATAACGGTAGAGTGAAAGGAAGCATAGAAGAAGAAACAAATTCCATACCTCTGTCCATGTCCACCAATCTATCATGCATTTCAAAAGCATATTTTACTGGTAGCTTGTAAATAGTGGGTATATGAAGATTAAAAAATAATTAGATATAATTGTGGTGGGATGAAAATGAGCATTAAGTTGTAGAAGAGAGAAACTGGGGAGAGAAGATGTGTGTGTATGTATGTGTATGTGTGTATTAGGTTGCATGTATTATTAAGTGAAAGTAACCATAGTTGTTTAAAGAAAGGATCACAAATGAATAAAATGATAAGTTTCAGGAAGATATTGCAAATAAGTGAGGCTGGCAGAGAGAAAATGGGGAGCTAGAGACTTTGCTGAATTTAAACTGGTACTAGCTTCTTTGTGGAAGTACAAATCCATGTTTTTGTCTTATCTTCCAATTTTTTAGATAAAGCAGAACATCTAGACTTTAATGTGAATTATGCAATAATAAATTGTTTAAGCTATTTTTAACATAGGGTGTTGGCCAAAGAAGCTATAACTGCTTGTGCAGTCTAGTCTGAAACCTCAGGTTTTAGAGTCTGTCATGGACTGCCAGTTACACAATCACAGCTCTCTCTGTATATTTCGGACCACAGTACTATTATTATGTCCCACCAAACCTCTTTTCATAGTCACATTCTTTGAGAATTATAACAGTTTAGTGTCTTCCTGCCTGGAGAAGTATCTATCTCGGTAATATATGCAACAGCTATAAAGATGCTGTGCCAGGTTGCCCAGAGTCTCCCAGGTGGAAACTTTAGTACTGCTATTGTCAGAATCTTCTCAAAAGGAATTTTAAGAAATGCCATGTAGTTACCTTAAAAAGTAATACACATGTATAATACATATATATATTCACAAAGTTTTCTTGGATGCACATCTACCTTACCAAAGTAAGTATGCCTTTAGGGCACAGTCATCATCAGCACAGATTTTATTTTTGTCTCAAGTATTGATTTACACTATAATTTTGTAATCATGTGAGCAATTTTAAAAATCATACAAAATTCCAGGTTAAATTCATATTGATAACATTTACTTATGCTTTTTCTATTCTTTTTAAGGTTCATGGACGGTTCTAGACAATCTTTTAAACCAGCTTTTGGTGTTTGCTGCTTATCTTTTAGTGAGCATCACTAAGATTGGCATTTCAACTTCCAACGAGAGCCTGTATCTGATCCTAAGGTTATGCATATCGCTCCTTCCCTCACTAAACAAAAAAAAAAGAATGAAAAATAAGTAAATGATTGCAATCATAAGACTTGTTTTCTGCAGGTTTTTTCTATTTTTCAATAAATTGGATTAAAAGGAAGTCTTTCTAAATGAGTTTCAGACTGTTATCAAAACCACCTTGAAGGTTGTCTTATAGGTGATCATAAAGATGAAAGGAGAAGGCTTATGTAGTATTATATTTGGAGAAAATACTACTTTTTAAAAGTAAGATAATGTCTAAATATGAAGGAAATAGTATCAATATAAGATGGAATAGAACAATGAAGTCCTGATGATATAGATGGAATTCTAGAAATATTTACATACCACTTTTGTTATAAATGTGAATTTTAAAATATATAATAGATAACAAATATAAGATATAGCGGAATTTGTTAGTATAATCTAAGGAATTTTTCTTGGAGATTACTGTATTCAAGAGAAAAAAATCATTTGTATCTCATGAGGCTTACCAAAAGAGGATTTAGACAAACAAAAGCACTAGCAAAATATACTGTTTCATGAAGCACTGTTAATTAAAATGGGAAATACTGTGTACAGACATTAGCCTCTAAAAAATCACTTTTCTTGAAAACACATGAGAAATAGACTAATTTTAATACTTTGAGTTAGAACTAAAATTGTATCATGCACTATCTTCCACCAGTCAAGTAATACATGCAGAGAGAAAGCTATTCTAACTGTCATATTAAACAACTTTAAGTGTGGCTGATGTCTATAATTTTCTTGTAATCTCATTCTGAATGAAGCTTTCTTAAGCAACAGTAATTACAGAGGAGGTAAGAGTCTGGCAATAATGGTTTGTTTATAGAATAAACAAAAAACTAATAAGAGAATGAAAATACTTAGTCTGATAAGGAAAGTTTTATTTAAAGTTTTGTATAGAAGTAAAATACTACTGCAAATTGAAATGGATCAATTATTGTTATTTCAGTTTCTTAAAAACAAATTAGACAATCATTTTCTAGTAACCTGTAAACTTCTGAATTTCGGTATAATTTTAATTTTTGAGGGTATCACATACTTGATGGGTTGAGAACATTTTTCTAAGATCTCTCTGTATGTGTTTATTTGTGTACATGATATATTAATATATGTGTGCTAAACTGCCAAGATAAAGTATATCTAATCAAAACATATGTTATTGAACTTTGATTAAACATATTCATTTCTTTACAGATTTTGCTCGTTTATGAAAGCAAGTTAGGTTTTCTGCCCCAGGATAATAGTGATGAGTTATCTATTTCTCCTGTATCGTGTGGCAAACGTAGTTGTAGGAGATGAATGAAAATAAAGAGAAGCTCCTAACCAAACAGAAACAAAAGATCAACAATGCAGCAGTGTGTCTGTGGAGATACTCTTCACGGTACTCTTCAGGGTCAGTGTTTGAGGTTATTTTTCCTCCCTTCTACAATGAAATTCTACAACTTATGAAAACAAACCTGAAGCGTATACTTGCCATCTCATGCTGAGATGCCTTTCTCCTTATATTAAGTATTAAAAATACAACGGCCAGACATATTTGTCTTTTTTTAGCCTCTTTTAACCTTGTTTGAAAAGTATTAGGTAACAAGGCCTTTATGGAGCTTGTATTTTTGTGAGAAAAGACAAAATATGCAAATATAATTTAAGTAATGTTAGAATGAAGGTAGATGTAAGGGGAGAGAGAGGGTTGGAGTAGAGAGAGGGTTGCTAGTTATTTAGGAAATTCAGGGAGACCTCTTTGATAAAATGACATTAGAACTGAGATCCAAATAAAGCAAGGAACATTTTAAAGAATCCTATCATTGGGAAGCAGAAACACCAATTTCAAAGGCTCTGAGTTGGGAACATGCCAGGCATGGTTGAGAAACAGCGAACAGTCCAGTTTAACTATAGCACAATTAATAAGAGAGAGTTAGTAGCAGATGAAATGAGAGAAGTAGCTGACTGAAGGAGACTAGGAAAGTAAAGGTGCCATTTACTGGATGTGCTTTGCTGGAGGAGGAGTAGATGTGGAGTAGAAATCCAGAGTTTGGTTTGGAAAATTAAAGTTTGAAATATCTATTAGACCACCAAGTAAAGATGCCCCACAGATGGATATCAATGAATTTGTAAGTCAAGAGAGATACAAAGGTGGCAGTCATGGGACTGGTACAGACTATCTATGGAGTGAGTATAAAGGAAGAAGAAATAGGACTTGCAAATATTCGGAGGTCAGAAAAATAAAGGGGATCTAGCTAAAGCGACTGAGGAGTGAGAGTCCCTGAAGCCAAGTGAAGAAAGGGTTTCAAAAAGGAGAGGATGTGAAGGTGATAGGTTGAGGCAGATTAGGACTGAGTATTGACCATTGCGTATTTGGCAAAACAGAGGTCACTGGTGTCCTGAACAGAAGTGGTTTCAGTGGAGCAGTGGGAACAGAAGCCTTCCCACAGAAGGATGCAGGATTAGAGTAAGGAAAATGCTACTAATTTCTCTTGTTTATTTTACATTTAATTTACTTTAAAATAATTCCGTTAAAATTTTCCTATTAAATGAAATATTTTAAATCTCATATTGAATCCTAAATAAACATTTTGAAAGGTGGTAATCATTCAAAACATTTGGATAGCAGCACATAATGAAACTGCTCTTTATCTTCTGTTGTATTAACTGCCATTTGGGCCTAAACAACTGAACTAGTGCTTGGAAAACTGACATGAACTATTTGTTTATAACTATGGCTCCCATCCATCATCACATGCTACTAACAAGTTAAAAACTGTTCATTTATATGACAGAGATTTATTGCATACATCCCACAGACAAGATATTGGAGGGGATTCAGAATGGATTCCATCATCAAGTTTCAGATGGTACTACCATTATTCAGCATCTCCATTTTACTTTTAGATACTCTACTAGGTACTTTAAATAAATACTGTTTTTTAATTTACATAGCAAAATTATAAAAAGTAAGTGTTTTCATTTTTTTATGAACAAGGCAGGAGCTGAGACTGAGAAGTTAGGAGGCCTCACCTAGATCACACATTAGAGGCAAGACTAGAAGTGAGCTCTTCAAGTCTATGTCCCATTGTCTTTTCACAATACCTTGAAGCCCAAGATGTCTCAAGTACTGGCATATGTAATGATTAAAGGCTTGGAATCAGTGTCTGACTAACTTGAATTGTAATCCTGATTCTGCCCATTATATGCTGCATCACCTTGGGCAAATGTTTGAGCCCTTCAAAGCCTTAGTTTCTCCTTTGTAAAATGTAAAAATGGTAACTAGAAAATAGTCTAGGAAGAAGTATTGATTATACTATGGCACAAGACAAAAGGTTTTCAGTGTTATAAGAAAAATGAAAAATATAGGATTTTTCAAGTTAATAAGATGATCATTCATATCTGGAAGGGAATTCAGATTTCTTAGGAAAATAATATTGGAAATGCATCTTAAAAGGGAGGATAATATTTGGATGAGTGAAAATATAAGGGTAGATATTTTCAAAAGCTGACATTGTGAGTAATATAAGCACAACATCATGTTTTAAATTTTAATTACTATCATATTTTGGGCAATACTTTTTCCACTATACCAGGGGTTCTTAAAATGGGATTCAGAGGTGTTTCTTTTTTGCATGTTTGTATTGAGTTGAATAGTGGTCCCCAAAAGATATGCCCTTGTTCTAAGCCTTAGAACATGTGAATGTGAGCTTATTTAGAAAAAGAGTCTTTGCAGATGTAATTAAGGTAAAGATCTTGAGTTGAAATTACCGTGGATTAACTGGATGGTCCCTAAATCCACAGACATGTGTCCTTATAAGAGATGGAAGAAGAGGACACACAGACAGAGACCCAGGAGAATGTCATGTGAGGATGGAGGCAGAGGTTGGAGTGATGCTGTCATAAGCCAAAGAATGCCTGGAGTACCAGAAGCTAAAAGAGGCAAAGAGGGATTCTTGCCTGGAGCTTTCAGAGTGTAGCCCTGCTGACACCTTTTCAGACTTCTGGTCTCCAGAACTGTGAAAGAATATTTGTTGTTTTAAGCCTCTAAGACTGTGGTGATTGTTATGGCAGCCCTAGGAAACTAACACAGTGCTTGAAATGGATATATTAGCAATGTATTTCATTTGATATTCTCAAAATTGTTTTTATAAAAAAGAAATATATTTT
Source organism: Diceros bicornis minor (assembly GCF_020826845.1). Classification (NCBI taxonomy): domain Eukaryota; kingdom Metazoa; phylum Chordata; class Mammalia; order Perissodactyla; family Rhinocerotidae; genus Diceros; species Diceros bicornis. The sequence goes on along the minus strand of NC_080745.1, from coordinate 49,476,443 downwards.
GGTGTTAAGGTAAGAATTCATATCTAATAGAATTTAGGATATTATTTTGTGCCGTAAGAGAAGGTACTTTTATTGTTTTGTGTTATAACGAATATATTATTTTCCTTTTGATGGGAATTAAAGAAAACTACCCTATTATTAGGAATTTGGACATCTGTCTTCATTTAAAACAGAACTCATTTAAGTTAGAAAATGTGAAATGAAAAAATATGACAAAATTTTGGCTCTCATATGTCAAATATAATGGTTTAAATATCCAGTTCATGCATGACAAGTTCCTTAGCAATGCAGGACTGAGACAAATGAAGGAGAATGAACACATTACATATGTTCATCCTGAAAATAAATTAGGCAGTGCAGATTTTTTCAAATTAAAATATATTATTTTTAAAAAGTTGTGTGGCACTTAATAAAAGAAACATTAACTAAATTGGAGTCAGGAAGGCCTGTAGGGGGAGCTCTCACATCTTATCATACATCATCAATTACACCAAACAGGAAGAGAGCTAAGCTTGCACCTTAGACGGGAAGTAAAACTGCTTTACTACTGAAGTAATATTTCTCTTCCCACAGGCAACAGCCCAGCCAACGAGAAATGCACACACCTCAGCCAATGAGAAGCTGTTGCCACTCTGAACTGTCATTTTCCTCCAACGGACTTTCATTTAGAACAGTCCCTCCCTACTCCTCCTTTTTCTCTATAAAAGCAGCTCCTCTTTGCTAGATTTGCCTGTGGTTTGCTGTAGCACGCACATCCTGAGTTGCAATTCTTTTGGCTATTTCCGAATAAACTCATTTTGAGATAAAATAACAGGCAAATTTGCTTTTTAAGTTGACAGTTGTAATCACACAAAAACTAGGATTTGTCCTATCTTTAAAACTTAATTTTGAAGCATCATAAAGAATCTGTACAGGTGGAAAGACATTGATAACATGACACACCAGGAAATGTCCCAGCTAGTTAGCGGCTTTCAAGAGGCAAATAAAAGATGATGTCTGCTAAAAGACTGCTGATATCTTATCAGATATTTTGAAGCATGGCTTGGAAGGGTAAATAGTTAATGCTATTTCCCTTCAACATTGATAAAAAGAAAATTATTATGTTTTTCAATCAGGTTATCAAAGAAGGCATTCTATCATGGAGCCCATTTTGGAATCCTCAAAACTAGTCAACATTTTCAAATAGGAGACAGAAAGTATTTTGTTGAGTATTTTTGGTAGAAGGCTGTGTATAGTGGAAGAGGCACTGTGTGTGACAGCTCATCTGGTTTTGCTTCTTTGGCGAAGAAATAAACTCCATGTTACTTTGAAATGTTGTTTTCTCCTGACCTCATGGGCTTTACCAACTATTTTAGAAGGAATGTTAAACTTTTTCTTACTGATATTAAGAGTAGCACCAGGATTCTGAACCATCACATTGTCAAGAGGCTTAAACAGGAAAAGAGAGCTGACGATATTCCGCTCTATCACCCAGGAGTTAGTTGATTTTCTGGAGGATGTTTTGATGATGTAACAGAAAAGCCTTTTCTTGGAAGATTTGATTAGGAAGGATTTCATTAATGACTTGACATATGGCAGTTTCTAATATGGATTCTGTTTAAAAAATTAAAAAACAAACATCTATGACCAAGCAGCTACTCTTAAGAGAGGCTATTACATGTTCCAGTGCTGGAGAAACTGCTTCTACAGCCTAGGGCTCAGTGACAACATTTTATCGATATCCTTGACATAATCTACTTGACTTCACTTTTTTTCAGATAATAGATTTTAAGATGAAAATAACAATAATGTTGGGGAGCACGGTATTATGTAGTCTTTCTCAAACAAAGAAAATAATATGATAAAAATGAAACTGGAGAATTCTAATGTTTTTTGACCAAAAAATGAGTCTCTTCTGGCAAAGAAAATTACAAGAGTTTGGATTTCTTGTGCTGTACAAACTTTTGTTAATTCATGATATTGGTCACATGTTGCCATTTAAAAGAGAAATTATAAAAATTTGGATATAACAAATGCAAGAGCATGAACCATTGTCATGCCAAAAAACTACTGTATTTCAATTTCTTATTTTAAAAAAAGTAGTCTTATTGCAAATTATTTTCAGTCAAACTTTACAATTGTAAAAATATGTGGAGCTTGGATTTATTTATTTTCAGTAAGCATATATGAGTGTTTTTAATAAAACAAGTTTGAAACCTAATATGTTGGAATACAACTTTACATTCTGCTTGGTAAAATAAATCCTCAATTTCAAAATACAATAAAATATCTTGTTTTTAACATTTCTTGCAAATGGACTTATGTGAATTATGGAGGAGAGTCTCCTAAATTCCCAAAAAGTGCTCATTACTCATAAAGTTTATAGATCTCTGGTCTACAAAAAAATTTTAAGTGTTCATGACAAAATGAAAATACTTTTTCAGAATTTTGAATAAACTATTTTTAGTATTTTAAAATGAAATAAATAAACTATAATATTTAATATATTTAGTGGCACCCAACCTTGTAGGTAGATAGCTATTTTATTTTATACTTTTGGTATAGTTTGAGTTTTTAACATGTTAATGTATAATATGTGTAAAAAACTAAGTAAATAGGTGTAAAAAAAACTAAATAAATAATTATATATTTTATAAGTTTAAGATAGTGAAAGTAGAGCCATTTGTCAACAATGTCCATGGTGGTAATCAGGGATACAAGCTCGGGGTAAGGAATTTTGGTATCCACAACTGACAAAGTTAATCTTTTTCAGAAGTATTCCAGAAGAAAATCTAGCAACTATGTTATTATTTTCTCATATTAGAATAAGTATAAACGAAACACAAAATTCACTACACCATCTCCAAATGTAAATTTGAATAGAGAAACATGTACATTGACTGAATTTCTGTTTTTTAAAAAATCTAAAGGCATTGTAAGATTTATATTCAATTTTGTTATGGTAGCTGCAATTAGGAGATGGAAAATTCCCCTGGAAGTTGCATCATGTAATTTTAGTGCCAACTATACAAATGCCACAACAACAAAATTCAGTTTGACTTTGGATATGTTATTTGACAAATTCATGTTATAAGGACTCGAAGGAATTCTATAATAGGAATTCCATGGGCCTGTTATAAAAATAAATTAGATTGCATTTTCTGAGTGAAAGAAATTCAAGATGGTAGAAAATATCAATGTTCGCCAATATATATTTTTCCCTTTCTTCTTGGGAAAATGGGATACTTTGCTTCCCACATTTGTCAGGACCATGTAAGATTTTGGAACCATGACAGGAAGTGATATATGTCATATCTGGACATACAAAGTAAAAAGTCTCAGTTCAACTATCTAGTCTCTCCCTTCACATGGATGGTAATCGTAGAAGAAGCCTTGTATTAAGCCTTGGGGTCAAATCCAGCCTGGTTTCCTGACTCACAGATGCAGTATGGCTACCATAAATATAGCATACAGAGAAGATTTTGCATATATTAGAAATAAAGTTTTGTTCTTTTATGTTGTTGTATGTGGGGATTATTTATTAATAATAATTATTATTAACACACGTTATACACTATATATACATAAAACATATATATATATATACGCACACACTATATCTATGTATCTATCTAGATAAGATGAGGTAAGGAAATCATTTAGTTTAACAGAACCTGATTATTTATATTGAATCTTCAAAGTTTTACATTTTCTTGAAAGAAAGTCTAACAGTAGTTATGTGTCCCATTTGGTAAAATATACATAAGTATGTATTTTCATGGATTTTTTATATAAACATATATATGAGATGTTTTACTTGAAATCACAAAAATAATTTCTTTGTATTTCTCTCTTAATGACACAAGTTGAAATTATTACAAAAGCTAGGCATTGATCATCAAAGCAAAAATTCTCTCACACTCCAATGGCAAGTGTATAGTCTCTGAACAGAAGGCATTTAATATCTCACTGTGATAATAAAAGAAGCTTATTTTATTTTTTCTTTCAACTTATACACATTAGGATATATAATAAGAAAAAGCACCTTTGAATGTGTCAAACTAATTAAAAGGAATTTGTATCAAAGATGCTCCAAGGTTCATTTTTATACTTAAGAAATACTCAGGAGGTAGGGAAATCATTTAGGACAATACCAGCTGGGTATTTAAATTAAATCTTCAAAGTTTGCATTTTCTTTATAGAAAATCTAACAGAAACAATAATTTACGACTTATCCCCAAATCAAATAATTTTCACAGTGCACTCCCTCAGAAAATGAATTGAAGTATATATGAGAATAGTATGTCAATACATATTTAAACAGAGAAATAGAAAAAATACATCTCATCTCTGTAAGAAGTAGCAGAATAAATAATTCAGCAATTCCCTTATGTTTTTATACTTAAATTTATATAACTTTTTTAAATTGAAAAATATGTTAATATTAAATTCTTCAACATGAAACAACAGAGTAGATAGGAAAAGCTAGTTAAAATTCCTGTTATACACAACTTGACTGCATTGCTCATCGTGCTGGGATATGCACCCATGTCTCACTATTTGGTCCTCTAGCCTCATCTCCCTGCATCCATCTTTTGCTCCTGTCATTCTACCATCTTTCCCCTATTCAATCTATTCATGAAGTTCTGTGGTTTCTACCTTCAAAGTACATCTTGGCTTCATCCACTTCACTCACCTTCCAAATATGCCACCATCTGTGTATGTGTATGTGTGTGTATATGTGTACATATAAAAATATTTGTACATATATAAATATATATACATACATATGTTTCATATACATAAGCTATATTATATATAGTATATAATATAATATAAATAACATATAATTTTTTATATATATATAAAATTAATGTCCCTCCTTTTCTAATTCTTGTACGGAAATCCAAAACCAAGAAAATGGGGCATCCAGTTTTAATGATGACCCAGGTCTATATTTTCTATATTTTAGAAAAATAAAATTGTCTACTGTTACTTGAACTATTATTATAAATTTATGAAATTTTTCCTAGAAAGAAAAAGTTCAAAGCCTCTTTAATACTTTGGCAGGTTTTCTGGGGGTATTATTGAAGATTTTAATGTAATCAGTTTTGCTTTAGATTGTTATTTTTTAAAGAAGTACTAATAAGGAAAGTTTTACTGAGTTATTTTCAACTAATTTTTTTTTTTTAGCAAAAAGAAGCCTTCATAGTATTTAAAATAATTAATTTTAAAGTATTTTGGAAGTTTCAATTTAATTGAAAAAATAAAAGTGTCAGCTCGATGAAGACATAATTTTAAAAACGGGGATAATTGTGTGAAGAGTAGAATAATGGAGATGATATAATTTGAAGTTATAAAACTTATGTTTGAGCCTCGCAACTGCATTTGCTATTTAGGTAGGCTTGGGCAAATTACTTACTCCTCTAAGCCTCAATTTCACTCCTTTGGTCTTGGGATAATGATATTAAATCGAGACGATTGCAATGATGCTAACACATAGTCACCGACAAATAGCAGTTCAATCTGACTCTGGCTAAATACATATTGAATAAACTATTTAATAAATTTTCATCATTCTCACACAAGTAGAATTACAGCATAACCCTTACATTTCAGAATCCAAAGTTTAATAATCCAGATGTTAAAGACAAATACTTTATTGTCTGAAGAGTATATACACTTGTTAAAAATACATAGAGATATTATTGAATATGTTGGAATGCACTTAGATAAGCATGCTTACATTGTTTTTCTCCTTCTGTCTTAGTTTTGAAAATCTAGGCATGTGAAATTAAAGTGCTGGTTAGTGATGATGCATAGATAAGCTAACCCCTATTAAAATTTTTATTACAACTCAAGAACCGCACAGAAGTTAAACTCCGAAAGCAGCATCTCTAAATCAACTACGAAAGGCAGTTACTTTTTCATTAAGAAAAATTCATGAGGAAAATTTGACATAGCAGTAGCAAGTTGTCTCTCTACAGAAAAAAGAACCAAGGCTTGCAATTATACTTGGCCATTGTGAATGAGAAAATCTGGACCAGTTCAGTCAATACTTATATTAAGACCATTTGTAAAGTCACAATAAAGTTAAGGAATTGTTTTTAAAATTAGATGACTTGATAAAGGCATCTTAGGCTACTTAAAAATTCCGCTGCTCAAAGAGTAATTCAATATTCTTATATCTACTAGACTGAGTTCCTGCTTTCTCAATGTTTACAAAATATCTTTCTTCTCTTCCAATGATATTTAGTTTTTTTTAATGACAATTGTGTAATCAAAGTTGCCAAAACCTTAAAAGAAGAGTTCCTGCTAATATTAGTATTTATATTTCTTTATCTATATAAATGATAGATAGATAAATTCAAATGGGTATAAAATAGGTAATTTTTAAGTATTTGAGCTAAATGATGGTAATATAAGCAAATCTACAAATACATATGAGAAATGTTGTATTTTTCATTTAAAAGATTCAAATACAAAACTCTCTTTTTTGGATATGGTAACTACAAAATTCTCAGAAACAAAGGCTTAAGTATTATGTAAAGTGTTCGTAGAAAATGTTGGTCTCTAAACCAATAGTTCATCATCAACTCATGAGTGTACATATACACTAGGAGAAAAATTCAAGATCAAAACTTACATTTTTATTCTAATCCCTTTCTTTATTAACTTTTCAGACATGGAAAGCACTTTACATAAGTTAGCAATTAGGGAGTGAAGAAAGTATTACAGAGATAAATGAATCATATTTGGATATCTTGACATTTTTATCATCATTCATTTAATTATTTAATAATGACGTTAAATAATGATGTCTATCCCAAAAAAGCAAATATCAAATACTAGTTGCATGACCATGCTAGGCACAGAGCAGACAGCAGTGAAGATATAATCTTGCCTTCGAGCTGTTCTTCACCTCTATAAGTGAAGACGTAAATAATAATATAATGGAGTATGTGTTATAAGATAAACAGGTACCAAGTCTTATGGGTACTGGGGAAAACGTAAACAATTCTTCTGGATGAAAGTAGGGCAGTAGGTAGAGATTTCACAGAATAGATTGTATTGGAGCATATTCTTGAAGGGTGAGTGACAAGTCATCAGATAGACAAGAATATTTCTGGCACAGGTTGTAGGCCATGCAAAAACACAGGGGTATAAAGAACACAGTATGATCAGGAGGTAGTGTACGTTTCAATGGACTTTAGGAGGTTTGGGTGTGAGCAGGTTGAGGCTGGATCATAATATATGAAACAGAGAGTACCGTTATTGGGGAATTTCTCAAAACACTAAATTTACTTTCTAAACTATGTTCCAAGCCAGCTACCATGTCATGAGGCAGCCTTGTGGAAAGGCCCACATGGCAAGGAACTGAGGCCTGTCACAAACTAGTGAGGAAGGCTGGAGGCAGATTTTCTGGGACCTACCAACAGTCACTTGAGTGAACTTAGAAGGAGATCTTACCCCAGTGACACAAGTAACAGCTTGACTGTACCATTGTTAGAAACCTTAAGCCAGACCCAGCCAGTTAGGCCACTCCTAGAATTCTTATCCACGGGATATTAGAGAGAATACGTGTTTGTTTTTTTAGGCTGCTATGTTTGAGGTACTTTGCAATAGATAATTAAAATACAGTTAAAGTGAAAAGCATGGTCAAAAGCAGGTGTGAAAAGGCCGGCCCCATGGCATAGTGGTTAAGGTTCTGCTTGCTCCCCTTCGCCGGCCTGGGTTCATGGGTTTGGATCCCAGGCACAGACCTACACCACTTGTCAGCCATGCTGACATACAAAATAGAGGAAGACTGTCACGGACGTTAGCTTAGGGCTAATCTTCCTTAAGCAAAAAAAAAAAAAAAAAAAAATAGAGGAAGATTGGCTACAGATGTTAGCTCAGGGCCAGTCTTCCTCAGCACAAAAAAAGCAGTCATGAAACAGCTTTGTTCATTCATGGTACTGAAAGTCATGTGCATGTGTGTATGTGTGTGTGTGTGCATAGCTGGAGTTGTAGGGGAAGAGCATGGGGAGATGGTGGTGGGGTCTAATATCAAAGGTCTCAGGTACTAAGCCAGAGTATTCAAATCATGCATTTTAAGATATGAAAAGTCTCTAAACCACTAATAATAATAATAATAATAACATAACTAACGGTCTTCAGGTCTGTTAACGTCGTTCACTGACTTTTAAAATCTCCTGTTATGTTTGAAGCTTTGCTTATTTCCTCAGTTTCCCTAGAAAAGCAAGTATTGCAATAGGTTCATAAGTTATTACCCCTCATAGAATCTGATAATAGGTTAAGGGAGATGAAAGCCGGTGAGAAAAATGCCAGATTTTTCCCTCAAGTTTCTGCCCATGAGAGAGAGGAGTTCTATTAAACTGGAGTGGGATCTATGCTTATGGTTTGCAAATGGTCCCAAAAGAGATGGTGTATGGTATGTTGGAAAAGAAAGAACAAAATAATTCATGACCGTGTACAGCACATCCATAAGAGCGCATAGCAGAAGAGGGGAAATCGTTTTTCTAACCAATTTTTATTAACAAAATATTCTTAATAGAAACTTCAGATATAAGAATCCACAAATAAATGGCATCGTCATTGGAAAAGCAGTCACTTCAATGTCTAGATTTGTAGATACGTCTCTGAAAACACTACATTCCCTGTTTTTATGTGCTATTTTATTTGTATCGAGGATCAGCCTACAAATAATGCTGTTCACTAAAAATAGTTAATGAGTGGTAAACTACTGTATATTTCCTTGCTGTGTGATTTTTTAGATGGGATCGGTATAGTTCACAGCCACTAGGGGCTTTCAGACTCTGAAATTCTCCTGATGTTAACTCTTCAACCATAAAATCCCTTAGCTGGGAACCCATTGGGTTCCTATAATTCCGCTTCAATATCACAGCTTCAGATTAAACTATTATGAACCTCATGATTGCCCAATTTTGAGTTAAGAATAATCTTTTGCATGAATTTATTAATTGTGAAAGTTTTCTGCTGCAGGAGGTGGGAAAGTGCTCTTCTGGGTATGGAAGTGAGAGCACTGAAATGGCAAGTAAAGACAACACTAAACTTTTCAACCATACTATTATGTAAATTTTGGTATTTTACAGACATTGTAGATATCAACATCATTCTTCAAGGAAATTGGATTTCTGAAGAAAAAATTTCTTTACACTCTGCCTGCGAGTCTTACATGAGACTTAGAGAAATAGTTTGACAGCTTTGGAGAGAATATCCTCTACCTTCTATAGGTTTTCTACTTATGAAGTTTAAGTCACTCAGAAATTTAGCTTTATTGACTTTATAATCATTTTTGGGGGGGAAATGGAGAAACCACCAAATTTAAGAACTAGAAATTGAGTGTTCTTTCACATATTGAGTGTATAAAGGTAATTCTTAAGCCACTTTACATGAAAAAAGGAATGCATTTAAAAACTCATAGGAAATTCAAGGTAATATTTAATTATAACTATATTTTAGAGCTGATAATTTAAAATGTCTCCAATAATTTTTATCTGTTCCCAAATTACTTGCTGTTGTGAGAGAAATAACAATATATAATTCTGAAGCATGGTTCATAGTGTCATTTAGCTTTATTTATTGCATTAATCTGCATACATTGAACTGAAATTCTAGGCTACTTTCTTCATTTAGATCAAGCTCATAGAATATGCCACTTGTGAAGAGATATATTTATAATTCTTATTTGTGCACCCTCTTATAGAGCTAAAGATATTCACAATACACACACACACACACACACACAGGTGAAGAACATCTCGAAGGCAAAATCATATCTACACTGTCATCTGCTCTGTGCCTAACATAGTCTTATATATATGAGATAAAAAGTAATGATAGATTCAATTTATCCATAGAAGCTATCACTGCTTTTTAACTCTTAAACTAGTATACATTTGTTTCCAGCAGGATTTTAATTCTACTAAAATTCAGAGATTCAAATTGTGTCTTACTGCTTAAACTCTAAAAATCAAAATAATTTCTCAGGCATTTAAGTTTTGATTTCCTCTCAAGTCAGATGCTTTGTAGATGAAATCTAATTGGATTATTTTGTGTGTCTGTGAGGAAGATCAGCCCTGAGCTAACATCTGACGCCAATCCCCCTCTTTTTATTGCTGAGTAAGATTGGCCCTGGGCTAACATCCGTGCCCATCTTCCTCTACTTTGTATGGGACGCCGCCACAGCATGGCTTGCCAAGCGGTGCGTAGATGCACGCCCGGAATCCAAACCTGTGAACCCTTGGCCGCCGAAGTGGAGCTCGGGCACTTCACCGCTACGCCACTAGGCCAGCCCCTCTAATTGGATTAAATAATCTTCTTGTTCTCTGACTTAGCCTTTCCTGAACTAGCTCATGCATAGAAAATAGCCCTCAAGTAAGAAATGGTTAAAGCTTATGATTTAAGATCTAGAAATATAAGTTCCATAATTTCTAAACTAAGTTATATGCCTAAATTACTTTTTTGTGTGTGTGAGGAAGACTAGCCCTGAGATAACATCCATGCCAATCCTCCTCTTTTTGCTGAGGAAGACTGTCCCTGAGTTAACATCCATACCCATCTTCCTCCACTTTATATGGGATGCCGCCACAGCATGGCGTGACAAGCAGTGTGTCGGTATGCCCCTGGGATCCGAACCTGTGAACCCTGGGCCGCCTCAGTGGAACGCGAGCACCTAACCGCTGCGCCATTGGGCGGGCCCTCATATTTCTAAATTCCTCTTAGACCTAAAAGGTAATAATTCCAAACATCTCTGATAAAGAACTCAAAATAATAAGCTCATCAACCAGGTAGTAACTCCAATCTCAGGCGCAGCACCAACAAAATAAAGTAGTATAGTAAAGATTAAATGTGGTGATGTCACACGCTTAACACAAACACAGGCACAAAGTAATTACTCAAGTAAATGAGAGTGATTCTTATCATGACATTTCTCCTTATCTCTTTCTTTTTGTACCAGAAAGAATTATAATCTTGACAATTGAGCTTCTTTTTATGTTTCTTTCCCCATACTTAGTTATACCTTATTTTATACAGGTAAATGAGCTCTTGATATGAAGTGTGCAATTCAAATTTTAAAAGATTACCACTATTTAACAGCACTGTGTGTTAGTTAATTCTATTTTAAAAAGCAAAGGATCACATCCTAAATTGGCAGTATTTTCTGAGATCTGAGTTTTTTAACCTTTTGAGCAGAAACAAACACTTTTTCTGACACTAATGAATTAAAAGAGTAGCGGAAATTTCAGAGCTATATTGGATTATTGATCCTCTAACTTGGTTTTCAAAGGAAAAATAGGCTCTAAAAGTGTATTGCTTTTCCAGTAACTTAACTTTCAGTGCAATCTACATTTTTATATCACTTACCTTTCCCCCAAAGAAGTATTTTCAGATGGATTGAGAAAGACTGTATAAATCTGAGATCTAGAATTGACTAGATTAGGGAGTCTTGGATGGGAAAGGGGCTGTGTCCACCAAAACAAGAGTTAATACTAAGATAATTACTGGGGGTAATTCTCACCCTTCAATGATTGGCAGTCAGCCTGTATCATTTATGGAGTGAAAATTGTATGGTTATCAGAGATTGGACAAGAGAGGCAAGAAAAAAAAACAGTAGAGTGCTTTTTCTCTAATAAACATATTTAAGAGCATCAGTTTAGATTCAGCCGGGCCTGAGCTTCAGTCCAAGATTTTCCTTGTGAATAATGTAACTTTTCCTTTTCCCAGCTGTCTCACCTATAAAATTGGTGAAAATTGTAACAGTTCAAGGATTAAAAGGAAATGATACACAAAGATTTTAGCACGATAAATTCTCAATAAGAATTAACTTTTGTTTTAATGTTATGTTATGCTTTGAGACTACAACTAAAAAATGATCTGCATAGAAATGAAAACAGTATGGTCAATTTCAGAAGGGTTTATTCTGTTTAGAAGAAGTTATGGATACAGCCAAATAAATGTCCAGATGCACTACAAGGATGTCAAATAATAACGGCAAAGTGTAAAATTCAACACTGCCAATGTCAGAGTGAATGGGACAAAATACTATTCAACTTTTTTACTCAATTTCTAAGGAAATTTCTTAATGTTTAGAAAATCTGTGCAATAAATGAGCCAATACTTTAAATGAATCCTCAAAATAAATTGAAAACCTACTATGTTGTATGAGCTAAGCATTATAAGAAGACATGGTTTCTCTCCTAAAGTGAGGGAAATGGGCTGAGGAGAATTGTCTTCAAATCTAACTAGCTTAAAAAAATGAATTGAATAGTTCAAAATAATAAAACAAGTATCATTAAGAACAACATGTATAATTGCCAAATAAAACAAATATCATTAAGAACAACATGTATAATTGCTTATTGGCAATATATTATTTTTAAGATAAATTAAGATAATTAATATTATTTTTAAGATAAATTAAGTTATAGAAACATATCCTCTTTATTCATTAGCAACAAAACATTGCATTTTTTTAAAAGATTATTTTAAATCTGCTATAAGTGTCAGAAAAAAAGCAAGAAGAAAAAATAGCATTGGCTACTGAAAGCTAAAACCTTCCCATTACTCACTTCTGGCCTAACAGATTATTTCTGATAAATAATTATCTCAGTATTTTAATTTCTGCTTTAAATTCTACTCCAGCCTGGACATTTCTTATGTTTTAATTTTGTTTTGATTTTTATTTCTATAACTATTCCAAAAGCTTTTACCTACTTAAATAAAAAATGTAGTTATAAGTCTTCTAGGTGATGTTTTTATCAATGTACGTATCCTTTTTTTCCCCCCAACATCGTTCTTATCTATCCAGCTGTGGTCTTATAGGATGCAGAGGGAATTTTCTGATGTTGTTAAGTCTTTGCAGAGATAACTTTATTTTTTATTTATTTGTATTTATTACATAGGGAGTGACTTTTTGATAGATAAGAATTAATAACCACAGATTATCAAACAGGATGACAATGGTAAATTGCTGAAATTTCAGAGATAATCTCTGTTATTATTTATGTATTCTTGAGAGTTTTAAAAATATATAGTTTTGCCCTCAAAATAGCATCATACCAGATATGCATTTCTGCTTTGAAACTCTTTTTTGTTCACATAATGTGACTTTAAAATGTAAGTTTATATATCTACTGACATATCCATATATAAATTTAAATCTTCATTAATAATGAAAGTACATTATTCTCTTGAGAATGCAGTTCAATTTATTTAAAAGATTACATTATATTAGACATTTATGTTGCTTCTAATAGACTTTCCACTAGGTACAATGCTACGAATATGGAAATGTACGCGTATACGTATTTGTACACTGGCAATTTTCAACTCCTGTAGAAATGTTTATGCTTATTTATGCTGATTGCATTCATAACCTTTCAAAATATTTCAAAAAAGGAAGAAAGAGAAAAAAAGAAAAATTTCTTACATAAAAATCCTCTTCCATGTACTGGCCATTTCTTGTTCTGTAAGACACTTAAATACAAATTAGGCCACTTGTTAAGCTCTCTATTGAGGGGCATTTTGCACCTCTCCTTTTTATCATTGGCAGAGAGACTCCTAATTCAATACTTATCTGGGAGAAAGCCTTAACATGGGATGGGTGATGCTTATAAGTGATGAAGCAAACAAGAGGAAAAACAGGTCCATGTTTATCTAGAACAATCATCCTTTCATTCAACGTAGTCCCAGCTACCTAGAGAAAGGGAAAGTCACCCAAATAGAGAATTGTAAGGAAACATGGATTGGCATTCACTTGGCTAGAAATCACACCCAGGGAGATTGATTTCATGGGCTAGAAGAAAATTTAACAAGTCTGGAAACTAGGGAGGAAGAGAATATTTGAACGGTTGGGATAAAGTAATATGTAAATAAGGTCCTTAAAACAGTTAAAAGATCAGTCACAGATACAGTGACATGGGGCCATCCAAGGAAAGCTAGAGAAGACTGACACATTTTGACGTAATGTTTCCTTAGGTTTTATCTTTTGTGTCAAATCTAATCAATAGAAAAGTGTTACATAGATTCTGCATTTAGAAGGATTTTAAGGGAGTGTGTTGCTGAGCAGAAACAAAAGCTATGAATTATTTGTTATATCTGCCAGAGGAAAGGGAGTAAGATGGGGTATTTGTCATCCACGGAGTAGTGCAAGGATCCTCAGCAGAACCTGGTTTAAATCTCCTCTAAGGCATTTAAAAGCTGTATAATTTTGATCAATTACCCAACCTCTCTAATTCTTTATTCTTAATTTTCTCACTTGTAAAATGAAGATAGTAATAGCTACTCTGATTAGCTACAGTGAATTTAGAGATCACAGATAAATATTTTAACATGGAGCCTGGCACATAACAGCCAAGATTTATGAGTACCTCTATTATTATTTCTAACATGACAATTGAGCCACCTTTTCTTTTGCATATAGAGAGCAGTCATTCATTAACTGTTGCTAGTGTCATTTGTGTACAAGTTTCTTATTGAAGCTACATTTGATAATCATGGTGATTTCCCCCTGCCCTCAAGAAAGGATGCTTTGACTAAAGAACTGAACAAGAAATTCCTCTTCCTCTCTCCTATTTAAAAGGGAAAGTCAATATTAATCATATAAGTGAGTTCATAAAAGTAGTATTCTCCTCCTCAGAAGAGGAAAAAAAAAAAAAAAAGAGCCTAAGCGTGCCAAAATTTGTTTTTCTTCTTAGGACAAAGATCTAATGTCTGAAGTAGTAATAGCATTTTGACAAAGGATTAAAAAATAAGTTTTAGATAATATAATAAATTCATATGATATTTCAAAATCTTTATCAATGATGTTGCCACCTTTAAAATGTGAGGGTTTTTAATACAATTTGACAATTCTGAAATATGTTATGTGTAAAAGAAAAATTAGTACTATATAGCTTCATCAAATTATTAACTCATACATCACAGAAGAAAAAGTTTGCTGTATTTTGGAATAAAAATCATCAAGGTGCCATGAACTCCATGCCATGTCAATTACATTATTAAGGCCCTATCTTAAGTGACTATAACCAGTAGTAGCAAGAGTTCTGAAGAAAAGGATTTCTGTATGTTTTCCATGTGGTTAGTATAAGACTTTTACTGTATTATGATGATAATGATGACTTTGCATTCCCATCTCACCTTTATTAGGGAAAAATTAGAATTAGAATTCTAATATGTATATTCTTAATGTATTCTAATAATATACTTGGAGTGTTAAACAATTTAGCATCTTAATGGAGATAAATACTTCTTAATTTCTTCTTTTTTTTTGCTGGGGAAGATTCACCCTGAGCTAGCATCTGTTGCTAATTCTCCTCTTTTTTGCCAAGGAAGAATCACCCTGAGCTAACATCCTTCACCAGTCTTCCTCTATTTTGTACGTTAGTCGCTGCCACAGTATGGCCTCCGACGAGTGGTATAGGTCTGCACCCAGGAACTGAATCTGGGCCGCCAAAGTGAAGCACGCTGAACTCAACCACTAAGCCACTAGGGCTTAATTTCTTTGTCCATTTAACATTTGGTAAAGGTATCTTACTAGTAAACTAGACCTTATATAGTTGAAAACTAATGGACAACATGAATATATAAAAGTCAGCTATGCCTTAATAATTATTTTGTATATGTTTTTACTTTTATAGTTTACTTCTAAATATATTCTTTCAAATGATGCTCAGAAAAAGCCTAAATAGTTAGTAAAAGTTTCCATCTTGGTTTAGAGAAGAAAATAAGCATTGAATCATTTTCTACACGAAGAAATTTTCATCTTCTATGTTGTTTTTAATGGCTATATGATACTTCATCTAATACTTTAAATACACTATGGTTGGACATTCAGATTTGTTCTAAACTCACTAGCATCTTTTCATTCTTTTATGGTACTGAGATTACTCTCTTCGCATAGAGTCTATATTCTATGACAAAGATAGAAATCAAACCAGAAAATAAATAAAAATCAAGATAGTAATAATTCCTGTAAGAGAAATAAGAAAATTACGATTGAGAGTGTCTAGAGAGTCACTTTATATTGTAGCCCCCTCCTTTTGCTCAAAGGAGTGTATTCGGGGAAGTGATATAACCTAATGTATCTTTTTAAAAACCATTCTTTTGAAAAATGGATATTAAGAAGTATTGAGTGGAAGCAGAGAGCACTGGAGACGATGAGAGACTAGAGTAGTGAACAAGTCAGTAATAGGTGTAAAAAATGAATAGCTCTGGGATTGAATTGGATGTGGGATTAATGGAAAAAGGAGGATATAAGAACAATAGATTTAGGGCCTGAAATCTCAGGAGGATAATGGCGTCATGTTTTAAGATAGGAATGATTACTTCTATCAAGTAATACTGGGATGTACACTCTTAGTCATAAATATCAATGAGGCAATGGTCATTTTCTTTAGACAAACTCTTAGAAATTGAATTTATTAATACTATTTCTATACACATTATACACACTACATAGTTTCCTTTCATACACATTCTTACCAACTTAAATTCATACTAACTGCATGTGATAATATTGGTTTCACTTGAACCTAAAAATATTTTAAATCTTTTAAATATTACATATTTTAAGTATAGCATATATGCTGGCTAATTTTATGTCAACTTGACTGGCCTAAGGGATGCCCAGATAATTGGTAAAACACTTTTTCTAGGTGTGTCTGTGAAGATGTCTCTGGAAGAAATTATTTGAATCAGTAGATGGGTAAAGACCGTGGAGGCCAATGCAGGGGCCATCATCCAATCCTCTGAGGGCCTGAATAGAAGACAAAGGCGGAGGAAGTACCAATTCACTCTCTCTGCTTGCTCTGGGACAATCCTCTTCTCCTGCCCTCAGACATTGGCATTCCTGGTTCTCCAGCTTGCAGACAGGAGATCGTAGGATTTCTTGGCCTCCATAACCGTGTGAGCCAATTTCTACAATAAATCTTCTCTTATACATCTCTCTCTTTCTCTCTCTCTCTCTCTCTCTCTCTCTATATATATATATACACACACACATATCCGATTGGTTCTGCTTCTCTGGAGAATTATAACTAATACAGCATACTTTACAAAAATGTACAAATTTAATAGTACAGATGAGTCAATTGACACAGTATGAACATACCCAGGAAAACACCACGCAGGTAAAGAAAAATAATATTATTTTGCCCCCAGAAACCCTTGCCATACCTCCTCCCCTTTGGCTACTAATAGCATAAAATAGTTTTGTCTGTTTTTTAATGTTATAAAAATGAAATAGAACAGTATTTTTGTGTGTGTCTGGATAACATTGCTCAATATTTGTTAGTCAGATCAATCCATATTCTTTCAGGATGATGTAGAACATTAATTTAGTTGTATTTTAATCTGTGAGTATATATTATTCACTTCCCACCATTTATTCATTTATTCTATAGTTGATGTTCATTTGAGTTGTTTCCAGTTTGGGGCTTTTTAAACAATGCTGCTAAGAACATGCTGATATTTTGGTTCAATTATGATGACTATCTTCCTAGGAAGAAAATTTTGAGATCATAGTATAGGCATTAATTTAAATTTAGAAGGTAATGTCAAACCATTTTTTAAAGTGATTTCACACATTTATACTAGAAGCAGTTTTTGAAAATCCTGAATGCTTCACACCCTAATTTGTTATTGTCTTTCAATTTTAGCCCTTCTCATGGGTGTGTAGTGATGCCTAGTCACAGTTTTAGTTTGCATTTTCCTCATAAAGTTGGACTCCTTTTCATAAGTTTACTGCCTATTGGGAAAGCCTTCTTGAGAGATTCTAGTTGAAGTCTCTTCCCCATTTTTCTCCAGGGGTTATGTATAATTTTCTTATTGGTTTGTTGGAGTTTCCTACATATTCTTTATATTAGCTCTATTTTTGGTTGCATATGTTACAAATATATCCTTCCACTCCATAAATTGCCTTCTATCCTAATTATGTATTTTGATGAGCATTTTTCATTTTAATATAGAACAATTTATCTATCTTTTCATCGTGGTTAGTGCTTTTGTTTGCCATATAAGAAATAATACTTTACCCAAGTTTATGAGGATACTGTCCTGTGGTAGCTTCCAGAATCTTTATTAAGTGTACAAACCACTTGGACTTAATTTTTGTGTAAAGTGAGAGGAAGGGAGCTGCTTAAGGCAAGAAATACTCTTTTTTGTGTGTGTGTGAGGAAAATCAGCCCTGAGCTAACATCCTATGCCAATCCTCCTCTTTTTGCTGAGGAAGACTGGCCCTGAGCTAACATCTGTGCCCATCTTCCTCCACTTTATATGGGATGCTGCCACAGCATGGCTTGACAAGCGGTGCGTCAGTGCGCAACCGGGATCTGAACCCCGGGCCGCCAGCAGCGGAGCATGTGCACTTAACCGCTATGCCACGGGTCAGGCCCCAAGAAATACTCTTTAGCATAAGTGAGTTTCCACACATATATGAAATAGCTGATGTTAAAGCCCAGGGGGATAGGAAAAAAACAGTTTATTAGAGAAACTGAAAAAATGAGTTATGGCTGAAACATAATTTGGAGCAGGAGTGTAGAGAGATTAAACTGAAGAGAAAATGATGACTAGATTAAGACTTATAATAATAATAAATCTGTAATATTATAATAAATTATACTACTTAGTGGTGCTACTTTTGAGGATAATTGAAGCTTGATTGCTCTCAGAGATAGTAATAAGTGAAAAAGTAATGAGTATGAGAGATTTACACTGAATTCTGGTTTAAAATGCCAAAAACCACATTTAAATAAAATTACATAAATTTTTTAAACAAATTCAATCTAAATATCAATGCTTTATCAATAACTGTAATAGTGAATTGACTAGACACCAAGGTTTGATACTTGAGGATTTAAAATTTTAATTTTTTAAAATGTCATCTAATATGAACAAGTTATTTCTTAATCTGTTATTAAAGTGATATGTAGATGACTACACAAATTTGGGGTGGGAGCCTATTAAAGAATTTCACCTCTAGAGAAATTTTAAAAATAAAAAAAAATTTTAAGAAACAAAATATATTTTATTCACCAATTATTTTTTGGCTTTGGAGCTTTAAACAAATAATAACTAATTTTTCTACACAAACTGAGATTAAGTATAAAAAAATGACTTTAAAATATAGTGCTACTGAATTTTAATGTGCCTTGTGCATAGGCAGCTATGAAAATGTTGAGGTCATCCCCACTTGCTGACAATGTAAAAGGAGAGTAAGGATAAAAATGTGTTCAAAGTATTCAAAGATGCAAAACTATTTCTAGTCACATCACTTCCTAAAATTAGTCTCCAAATAAACTGGAGAATATTGGGATATAATACTATGTATTAGAAACACATAGAGGAATCCAATGAACAAGTCTCTGAGATTTCAGCCATACTGATCAATGTGAGTTTATCTTTTTAAAAGAACCAAGTTAGCAAATATGTATTTAGTCAAAATCTCCATTAGTTGCTTTGTAGGACATATAACAACATCAACCCTGCCCTCGAGAATCTAGAGGTCTAATTGAAAAAGGTAAGGTCTCTAGATAAAAATGTTAAATATTAGTTTACTGATTAAACATTACCCAGAGTCATTATTAGAATTTAGATTGCATTGATATCTTGAAGAAATATAGGATATGCAGAGCTGATCTTGATAGAGCAAATGCCTTAGATGGGTAAGGGAGGATAATATAAAATTTTGGAATTATGGCCATGTTTTCTAATTCTTAAGTTTTCACCCACCACCCCTGGGGAGCATGCAGGTATTTGAGGCCTGACTCTCAGGAAATGGAAAGTCAGAGACTATATATTAGACCTTAGAACAAAGGAAGCAGACAAACCTGATAAGTACATAGAACCGAACTACATGATGGTATACAGATCTACTTCTCTACTGCAATTCTAAAAAGGTTTCAACGTGTTTATAATAAGAGATATGGAGCACTGTGGCGCACTCCTAATTGCAGCTCTCTAGAGCGGATGAATGGAATTGGACCTTGAGCCATCTACCTACGCTATTGACCTAAGAGCTACATGAAGTGGCAGGCAAGCCCTGTCAGCCCCAAAGCAAGACCAGAAGGGCCAACTCAGTGGCATAGTGGTTAAACTTGTGTGCTCTGCTTTGACGGCCTGGGGTTCACAGTTTCGAATCTCGGGCGTGGACCTACACACCACTTATCAAGCCGTGCTGCAGCAGGCGTCCCACATATAAAGTAGAGAAGGATGGACATGGACGTTAGCCCAGGGCCAATCTTCCTCAGCAAAAAGATGAGGATTGGCAACAGATGTTAGCTCAGGGCTAATCTTCCTTACAAAAAAAAAAAAAATCAGGACCATAGAACTTGTTAAGCAAGACAGTTGATGAAATTTGTTGTAAGTCAACTCCAGTGAGAGTAGCCTGCCCTAGGAGAAATAAATAGTGCATCAGCCAGCAATACCTTACTCCTATAGCTCTCACTGTTCTCACTCAAGCCCATAAGGGCTTAAGGAAAAAAGAGGTCTAAATATATCATATTCTGGTATAATTCCTATTGGGAGTGAGCTGCTGGTATAGAAACCGGTTACAGTCTGAAACAACTACAGAGACCAGGACCCCATCCTCAGAAGTTACACAAATAACAGATGAGGACCAAATAAATGAATGAATAAATAAAGGAACTGTCTGAAAGCAGTAAAAGAAGAGCATGGTGTGGATTTATGATCACTGGAAAAATCTAGCTTATCTTATTCTTTTATGCATGCCTTTATTTCAAAACAATGCAAGGTTATTTGGTTAATGATCAGACTGGTTCTGATTTCTGATTTCATTTTCTGATTTCAAATTCTGATTCTGATTTCATGAAAAGCTTTAGCTATTTCATTTCAACAATGTGCGTTCCATCTATGTCTGGCAGACACAATGCCCAGTGATAAGCATACAGAGACGAAAAACACGTTTGCTCTACCATCAAAGAATTTGCAATCTAAAGGAATAAAGAAACACATAGACAATTTTTAGAAAGGAAAGAGGTGACACTACATAAACTCAGATCAGAGGTACTTAACCCCGTTCACTAGATCAAGAAGGTTTTTTCGAGGACACAATATCTAACATAAACCTTAAATGTAGGTAATGACTTTGATAAGTAAATGTTAGGGGATGTCATGTTTTAGGCAAAGGGAAAAGCATGAGCAAATGTAGGCAATCATAAAAGACATAGATAGATGTGTTTGAGGAACTACAAACAGTTCTATAACATTGTATAGATTTTGTATAAACATGGAGTTGGAGAGTGCCAGAGAATAAGCGGAGGGAAGTAGGAGGATCACCACACAAAGGACATGTATGTCAGATAGATGATCACAATGGAGCCACAGACATGCTAAATAGAAGAGTGATAACGCCGGTTTCATATTGTAGATAAATCACTATGGCAACAACGCAGAGAGTGGTTTTCATGGGTACAACATATAAAGCAACAAAATACGGCTTATATTTGCTATTCAATTTGCATCCAGTAAAGCAGACAAGCCCAAGTTAGAACATGGCAAATACAGTATGCTGAACCTTACAGAGTTGAGTAGTTTTCATTGATATGATGTAATATATAATTTACTAAATGGCATAAATAGCATCTATGTAAATATACACAAAGTACAGAAGAGTTTCAGTTTTGAGGGTAAAAAAGACCTTATAATGAACTCATAAATACTACAGAAAAAACGATTGCTGACCTCATGGTTGTGTTCCAGCCAAATTTCTCGTTGGTTTTTTTCGCCCACTTACGTAATTGACTAGAATAAAGTATATGAGTGTGTGTTGTGTCTATGATGTGTCAACTTCGTTCTTAGAGTAGAATTTCCTTGGACAAGGAAGCTTCTTGGGAAAGAAGTCTTATATGCAGCAAAAAAAAAAAAAGCCCTGTTTACTGTGTGCCAAAACCTAAGAACTTCAGAGAGAATTAATCAAAACTGTAAAAATTAACTTTTTCTGCAAATAAATTAAAACATGCAAAATCAAGGTAATAATTATGATATGAATGTGGAAATGTCAGTAGCTTTGGAATAAAGTAGTTTGGTAATATTTCTGAGAAATGACTCTCTAATTAATTGTATTAGTATAATAAAATAATGGTGACAGTATATCGTTTTCATTTTTTATATTTAACTAGAGTCAGGGGCATCCATATTTTAAAAATACAGATCTTAAATATTTTGGAGGAGGTTTCAGATGTAGGACTAATTTTCCTTCCCGCTATTAATTCATTTGCTACTCATTCTTATTGCCTCTGCTTTCTGATATTCTGCTAGCCCTGTGAATTTTGCTGCTATTCATTTTAATTTTCCTCTTCATTTTCTTTTTCCGTAATCAGGATTTTACCTGAGTATCCAGATTGTCTCTCAGCTCTTATTTTACTTATTCTCACAGTATTGGCTTCCTTATAGACTCTAGACAAAACTGCTTCAAATATTTTCCTCCTAATTGCACACCAGTAAGATAGTCAGCATCACCCCCAGAGAGAACAGAATAAAGTGTATATGTGTGTGTGTGTGTGTGTGTGCATGCACGCGAAGTCACCTTCATTCTTGGAATGCTTGAATGGAATTTCATAACTGTTATCTCAGATAATGAGATGCAATAATTCTAATTATCACTAAAAAAAAAATTAGGAACAAAATCTCTGAAGCAAACACTTGTTTTTACCATTTCCTCAGAGGAGTTTTAAATTTTCACCTCTTGAGCTAAGCATCGTGCTGTGAAGTGCCCTGGTTTGGGGGAAGAATAATTCTAGATTGACTGTGGAGGCATGGCTGGGGATTTTTGCTTTAAATTTTGACAATCAGTGATTATCTTCTTTCATTGCAAAGAAAAAGAAAGGCAAACAATGCATTGTATGGAAGTTACCCTTCTCTCCAATTAGAAATTAGTTGCTTAACCATTGAGACAAGATCTTTGCAAATATATCCCTCCTAATGTCTGAAATTTAATAACATGCTATAGAAACAGTTTATTTATTTATCTATCTACTTTTAGTAAATTAAGAATGTTATGCCGGTTCCAATATTCTACACTTATTCTTGGATGTATTGAGGAGAGTGGGAAATAAACCTACTCCATACATTATTATATTTTAGTAAATAAATATACATTTCCTTCAAAAGATACGTTGCTTGATCTCTTCAAGCCTCAGTTTTATTTTCTGTAAAATAGATCCGAAGACAGTAATATTAATAATTATTATGATAAAAACAATAGTATCTACCTTTATTGTTGTTGTGATGATTAAATGAGAAAGAGCCCTGAGTGATACGCCTGGCACAAGGAAACACTCAAGAAGTCTTAGCAATTACTAACAATTCCTAATTGTATATTATATCTCGCATAAAATAGCAATTTACAAAGATATTGACATGATCCCACCAAGCAAACGTCTGAGTAATCCTTCTTCCTCTGTTGCACTAATTCTAATCGATGCTGTCAGTCCCCACTCCAGAGAAGGATCAGGAGATGATTCTTTATAAAACCGGTGAGCGAAACATCAGTTATCTAGAGACAAGAGCTTGCCTCTAAGGGTTACAAACACTGAGAAATCAATAAATAGCACTGAAAAAGTATTGTGATGGATACTGCTGGTTTCAAAATTAATCATGTTTAGTTTAATGCTATTTAATAACAATGATGATTTGATTCTTACAGTTGGTTAAATTTCTGAGTGAAATATTCCTCTCTCAAGACTATATTACCCACCACTCAGAGCTTTGGAATAGTAATATATTATGTCGTATTAGCCTGTTCTTTATCTACTGGCTGCTGTAGAAAATAACAGCCTCTCTAATGGCCACAGACTAGAGATCAGCCTGCCTATGTCAAAAGGATTCTGAATTATACTTCCCTTCTAGCTCCTGCTCCCACCCTGCCACAACTTGTTAACCACAAAGTTGAAGAGGCTGAACAGAAGTGTTTCTCTAATTGGCATTGCAAGAAATACTTAGTCTGGAACAAAATGACACTTTCATTTATGTGAGCAGGAAAAAAATAAACAATGAAAAACACAAAGCAAAAAGTTTAAATCGTATCTCTCTTACTTTTTTAATTAATTACCTGGATTTTCAGGCGTTTTCTTAATATACCACCTAATTATTTTCATTTCAAATTTTATGATTAGCAGTAAGATGACTGTTTAATTTATGTTCCAAACTAGAATCCTTTTGAGAGTGAAAGGGGGTGCTGTTAATAATTGCAGAGCAGGCATAAACTGAGACTGCTTTGGGTAAACCAGGATATTGGATCACCTGTCGCTGAGGAACTATATTCCAGGGTTTGATAGTGTGCAAATACTACATTTAGAAGTGCCTTAGGATTCCTTTACAGTTCACTTTCTTGACTCATTTGATTATTGGATCTGCTGAACAGATAAGAGGCTGCCTGTTGTCACAACTCAGGCTATTCACACACTGGACCTGAACAAATAGTCAGAAGAGTTGACTTCTATTGATTAATCTATTTATCACTCTAAAGAAAGAAAATGCCTTTCTTCTGATACTTCAAGTCACTGCAACATATTATTGAAGCTGCATCAGGGAGGCCCTGATACCACTTTGTTTCAATAATGATAGTGTGACCAGGTCTCGTGACATCCCCTTTCAGACAGTTAATCTGACAAACTTGCACTTTTAACACTTGGAAACAAGTGAACTTCATTATTGAAATGGAATAAATTGTCACCATGAGTTTCTTGAACTCTTATGGATTTCCACAAGCCATAGACATCCATTCCCAGGACAATACAATAAGGAAAACACAAAGTCTCTCAGCTATCACATGGATGAAAACTAAAGAACCAAACAATTTTGAGTAGGTATAGACCTTAGAGTCTATTATATAGTCCAAGATTACACTAAAAAAAAAAAAATCACATCTACAATATCCAGGATTTCTAGTAAGCTTTTCTCTGCATATAAATGTGGAGAAATGTCACATCAGGTCTCAAGAGAAAGCCTAGTTAAAATATGTTTATTAATTATGTAGTTTAAGCTTAATTTGGAACCCAAATATATATTATTATTATCTCTTCAACCTTAGTTCTAATGTCTATAGTTATGCACTAAGAGTTTACTCAATTTTTAAAATTTTAACCTTCAAGAATTGGGAACAACTGAATTTGCAATACTGTATAATACCTTCTGTTTCTATAATCATTTCTCATAGTTTAATTTTCAGATCTTTCATCATTAATGATTTGTATGATGTTTAATTGGTTCTGGCTTTTCTGCCCTTGATTATTAAAGTATATATTAAACACTGTTGAATTTTGAAATACCTACGGATATTTCCTTTTTATGTACTATCAGGGTAATTGTGTCTTCCAAGGCACTCCTAAATTTGAATATTGAGAGCATAGAAACAATTATCTTTTCTTTACAAAGTATTATGGAAATCATCTGATATGTTTTCCACCAGTCTTTAATTTGATACATAGGTCTTAGAGAAAATAAAGAAAATACATTGTGTCTGCATAAGCCAGAAACTGCTAGTAGGAAAATGGAAAAAAGAGCTAAAATCTTTGTTAGGCATTTAGGCTAAGAGGAAAGATCTATACTCCAAGTTCAAGCAGTAGAAGATACATATGGAGAGACACTGATGGAAGAGACAATAATGGGTAAAGCATGTACTTGAAGAAGGCTTGTGATAAGAAGGGATGTGTTGGAAAAGTTCAAGTACTATAGACAATATCTCAGAAAATATCTCAAACTTATAGTAGAAGAGAGAAAGAACTCTGTATGTCAGTACAAATAAGGGAGAACAAGGTTGATGGGTGGAGCCTGTTCTATGGCTGGGCGAGATTTCATTGGGGCTCTGGGGTTACAAAACCAAGGGAGCAGCAATTTAGCATTCATATAGCTGTGGACAATAACGTTTGAACCCAATAACATTGAAACCCAGTAAGATGGTCAGAATAGAGATAAAGAGTTAACCAATCGGGTTGGGGATTAACATAGGTCTAAACTGAAAAACTATTCAGAATTAATCATCTTATAAGTTATATTGTATCAAGATTCACATTCTTAATTTTACCTATCATGATAATCATAAAATAGATGGATAGTTTAGATGAACTTTGAACTTCATTATGTAGTAAAACAGATTTTAGCGTTCTATGCTTAAAGTAGACATATAATAGATGTATGATAGAAGAAGGTGGCATGGATGAGACTTATAAAGATAGATTTCAGTGCCTAGTTCAAAATTTAAAGAGATTATCTCTTCACGCCCTTAGGTAGAGGGTAACATAAATCACTAGCAGCAAAGCAGATACATCTGAACATTCCCTCAATGCACTGGAGTAAATTTAGAACAGTTGTCTGTTTAAATTTTGTTTTATAGAATTCATTCAATTTGACATGAGTGCTTAGACATAGTCGTTTGTAACTGAATAAAGTTTCAAAATAATGAAGGGAATAATTTAAAGGTGTTTGCATTTAATAGGTGACATCAAAAGAAAATTTCAACACAATCAAATTTCAAAACTAGTCACACGTCATTCTGCAGCTTAACACTGGACAGAAGCAGAAGACTAGCATATTTTGGTAAATAAGACTGGTGCAGAATGGAAACTATATTCCATTTCATACACCAGCATAGTAAGTATTGCTCAAATTGCTAATGTATGCTAATTCTCTCTACCTGCTTTGTTGTGGCCATCTTAAAATTGAAGAAATGATAGTTTAAATACAATCTGGATTGATTATTCAGAATTCTACAGATCATGGAAGATTTTAGAACCCAGTGTATATATTAGCCCATGAATATAATCAGTGTCTGTGCAAAGTATTGATATGCCTAAAAACTTTATTATGAAATACTAAATATTCCTTGATAAAGCTCTAAGAATATTTGAATTTATTTGGCTATATATCCATTAGGTTGTATTCTATAGGTGTCTTAGTCATTTAGATTGCAAAACTAACTAGCAAATTTTTTTTCCTAGATCAAAGAAACAAAACATATTAAGTTTATTGAAAAGATTAAACCCTTTTCCTGGCAACTCTGATCTGACTTTTGACTTGATGAACTTTGGAATAATATTTTGTATTTTGGTTTCCCAGAAGAACCAAGCAGCTCTTCTTAATTCCACATCTGACATTTGTGAATGAAGCAATACAATATTGTGAACAGAACAGAGGCTGTGTAGTTGACAATGTCTCCAAGTGAAGTGACTTAACCTCTCTGAGCTTCAATTTTCACATCAGAAACATTGAAACACTTCTCATCAGCCTTTTTACTCTTCATTTGTATTTTCTTTTTTTTTTGGTGAGGAAGATCAGCCCTGAGCTAACATCTATGCCAATCTTCCTCTTTTTGCTGAGGAAGACTGGCCCTGGGCTAACATCTGAGCCCACCCTCCTCCACTTTATATGGGACGCCGCCACAGCACGGCCTGACAAGTGGTGCGTCTGTGCGCGCCTGGGGTCCGAACCCGGGCCGCCAGCAGCGGAGCGCATGCACTTAACTGATACGCCACCGGGCCGGCCCCTGTTTCTGTTTTCTTTCACAACTTCACAGCTATACACTACATAGAAAGAACAATGTCACCTAGACTAAAGTGGGACAGCACTGTAATCAGAGAAGATCTCTTTCTGAGAAAGGTGTCAGGTATCCTGTGAGGTGAACTGTCTATCGCAAACATCACAAGTTTCTGTAAATAGCTTCTCCAGTCACAACCAAAGGGCAGCCTTTTTCAGCGGTGTAGAGGCGAGCAGAGAAACAGGTAGGTACATGAAATAATAGAACTTGTAGCACACACACAGACTGTGGTTGTGTCCAATGTGCTATGCACATGTTCAGATGTATACACACCATACACATATGTCCTATAAAATACTCAATGTTCATCCTCAGTAAGACTCAATATAGTTGTTTCTAAGCCTTACTCACTGAATTTACATTAACAGCATTATGACATAATTCCCATACAGGAATCATAACTTTTGAAAAGATGCATTTGACTGAGTAACTTTTTCCAAACATAACAAAACAATCTTGTAGGCTTCTTAAATAACTTAAGAAATTCTTTAAAGACAGCACTTCATTTCATAATGACTTGGCTCCATTAACTGGCCATGGGATTTGGGAAGTTAAAATTCTTCAAGTCCGTGTCTAAGAGGGTTAATTTTCAAGATCACCATTTGACACTTCAAATTTCATAGGGTTCTTCTATCATTCCCAAACCATAACCTTTCTAGGTCACACACATAACTTTTTATGTCTTCATATTTTCTGTTCACTTAATGTTACATTTTTGTAACTTCCATGCTTGTGATGTAAACAAATACATTCAAGTCCAAAAATTGTTAACTTGATCTTGTGTACTACATTCTTTTATATTCAGTTTTTGGGGAGAAGACATTTTCTTAAAAAGTGAAAACCCCAATGTTTTCATGATTAAACTAATAGAAATTACTAAG
Source organism: Diceros bicornis minor (assembly GCF_020826845.1). NCBI lineage: Eukaryota > Metazoa > Chordata > Mammalia > Perissodactyla > Rhinocerotidae > Diceros > Diceros bicornis. The sequence continues at coordinate 49,448,006 of NC_080745.1, read as the reverse complement.
CACATGTTTGTTAAGAAAAATATTGAGATTGGTAATCCTATTGTTTTTTTTCTAGGTCTGTTCCTGAACTAAAAATATATCAGGAAACTATAGTGAATCTCACAAGGGAAGGAAATATACCTGTTTAGTTCACTGCTTTATCCTTGGTACAATGTTTGATTTGAATTTGAATTAAAATAATTATTTTTTCAAAAGTTAACTATATAAACTATCTGAATAGATTTGACTTTCCTATCCATTAATAGATTACTATTAGTTGTAGAGATTAGTATACCCTCACTGAAAGATTATGGGTAAAATTTGTATGGTTCAACAGAATATATAAAAAAATATAGGGGCTGGCTTGGTGGCATAGTGGTTAAGTGCGCACGCTCCATTTCGGCAGCCCGGGGTACACAGGTTTGGACCCCGAGCACGCAAGGACGCACCTCTTGTCAAGCCGTGCTGTGGCAGCATCCCATATAAAGTAGAGGAATATGGGCACGGATGTTAGCCCGGGGCCAATCTTCCTCAGCAAAAAGAGGAGAACTGACATCAGATGTTAGCTGAGGGCTGATCTTCCTCACAAAAATAAATAAATAAATAAATAAATAAATAAATAAGTAAATAAGTAAATAAATAAATGAATAAGCAAACAAGTATAAAAATAGTAACTTTATATATATATATATTTTTCCTTCCAAAAATGGTTTCTGAAATAAATTACTCAACAGGAGAGAAAAGAGGGTGTGGAAAAAAAAAAAAACCCAAAACTATCTATCTATCATCTAGCTAGCTAGCTAGCTAGCTAGCTAGCTAGCTATCTTCCTAGTAGATGCAAATAGAAAAAACAATTTTATGTACTTTGAATATCAAAATTAGACACATCACATTGAGTCATGGAACATTCCCACTCTTGGGGTTTATGAGTCATTTTGAAAAATAGATGAAAATAATGGATATTATTACTTTGACCCCTTCTAATAAAAACCCCTGTGAATGAAGATTACTTATTTGCAAATGTGTGTTTAAATTACAGGAGTGCAAGAAGACATTACCAAGCTGAAAAACATTGAAAAGAATGTCCATGTTCTTAGACAATGAATAAAGATTTAAATGATAAAGTGATGAGCTAGATGGACTATGAGAAAGCAATGGATTTAAATTTGATTGAGTCAAAATTACAATTTAGTAGCTCATTTCTCTGATGTAAGGAGAAACATAATTAAGAAGACACTGCAACTGCAGTGTTCATCAAAAAATAGTCTACAGCTTGTATTTCACTAAGTCTGTTGAGAATTTATTTAGGAACTTGAAAATTCTATTTTTTATAGCTCTTTCTTTCTTTCTTTCTTTCTTTTCTCTCTCTCTCTCTCTCTCTCTCTTTTTCTTTTTTTTAGCGCAAAGAGCACTCTCAAGCTAAAACTGAGAAAGGAAGAACAATAGCTTCCATGTGAGTGGCTGAGCTTAATAATAGTTGGCAGTAAAGACAAGCACAAAAGGTTGGGCCTAGAATTCTGGGGAGTTGCATGTCAGATTTCACTTCTGGTGACAAATACTCCTGATGCACATTGACTTGGTTGCCACAGGTCAGCGTGTGAACTAAGGGAGATTGAAACAGAAATCGGCCTGAATTCACATGGCCGACAGTAACAAGTGTAACCACGCAAACCTCAGGGCATAACTCTTCCTTTTTAACAAAGACTTGCCCAAGATCAGGCTACAGAGTAAGCGTTTTCTAGTTTATCTACATTTTAACTCTTTTTGTCTTTTTCTTTTGTAAAGCTGAGGGTGAATGACAATATTAAAAGCCTTCTACATCCTTTTATAAGAAAATATGGATTACGAGCTCAGAAATAGTTAATAAGTAAGCAAATTCCACAGAACAACTTAGTTTAATCTCTCAAGAAAATAAATATTATTATAGGTAAGCATTTATGAAAAAAGAGATAAGCATATGATATGTTTATAAAATAATGAACTTAATTCTACAGGCCATGCCTCAAAATAAATCTCATTATTGTTATAATATAATTACCCATGTAGGGGTGTGTGTGTTTGTGTGTGTGTGTGTGTGTGTGTGTTTGAATAGAGAGTGAATAGCTATAGAGCGAAAGTGATGGAAAAGTAGACAAGAGAGAACGCTGGAAAGATAGTGATGAGAGAGCATAGGTAGAAAAATTTATATTTAAAGTAATTGAAGCAGCACAGTATACTATAGAGAGCATTGACTGAGAAGCAGACCAACTCAAGTTCAAAATCGTATCAGCTGATATCAAGCTAAATGATCTGGAGGATATGAAATCAATAAAAGTGATTAACCCACAGCCAGACTGACAATAGAGAGAGAGAAAGAGAAAGACCTAAACTATCAACATCATGATGAAAAAGCAGATATCACTATAGAACAAACAAATATTTAAAGTGTAACAAAGAAATACTAAAACAGTTCTACATTCATAAATTTAACAAAAATATAAATTAGGCCAATTCCTTGAAAGACACAAAACTGCCAAACTCACTCAAGAAAAATATAGATAACTTAAGATATGTCCTACATTTAGTCAAGAAATTAAATTTAGGGTTAAAATACTTTCCAACAAATAAAATTTTAGTCTGGATGGATTCACTGGGGGAATTCTACTAAACAAAGAAGAAATAATAACACTTCTATACAACCTGTTCCAGAAAATAGAAGGGGAAGGAACACCTCCCACCTAATTTTATAAAGGCCACTGTTGTCCCAATACCAAAGTCAGACAAAGACTTTATGAGAAAAGAAAACATCAAATTAATATCCCTCATGAATAGATGCAAAATTTCTTAACAAAATATTAAGCATTGGGTCCAGCAATATATAGAAAGCGTAATACATCACAGACAGGTGGAGTTCATTCCAGTAATGTGCACTTGTTTTAACATGAGAAATTAAGTCTACATAATTCTTGATATTATCAGAATATCAAGAAAAATCAATAGATCTAGACAAAAGCATTTGACAAATTTCAACATTTATTTACAATGAAAACTTTCAGCAAACTACGTCCCTAACCTGATAAAGGTCATCTATAAAAAACTATAGCTAACAATTGAATGGTGAAAGATTGAAAAAGCAGGGCCGGCCCCGTGGCTTAGCGGTTGGGTGCACACGCTCCGCTGCTGGCGGCCGGGGTTCAGATCCCGGGCGCGCACCGACGCACCGCTTCTCCGGCCATGCTGAGGCCGCGTCCCACATACAGCAACTAGAAGGATGTGTAGCAGTGACATACAACTATCTACTGGGCCTTTGGGGGAAAAAAATAAATTAAAAAAAAAAATTAAAAAAAAAAAAAAGAAAAAGCAAGGATGTCTTTTCTCATCACTACTATGTAACACTGTATTAGAAGTCCTAAACAGTAAAATAAGCCAAGACAAATCAATAAAAGACTGCCAGATTCGAAAGAAAGAAAGAAACTCTATATTCAAAGAGGACATAATTTTCTATGTAGAAAATCACAAAGAATCTACAAAAATGATAATTTTTAAAAATCTCCTAGAATAATAAGGGAGTTTTATAAGCCACAGGATACAAGGACAATATATAAAACTCAATTTTATCTCTATATACTAGCAACGAAGTCTATAAATGAAAAAATTTAAAACCATATTGTGCACAGTCAACAAAAATGAATTATTTAGATTTAAACCTAACAAAATACGTGCATGATCTGTATGCTTAAAAGATACAAAACACAAAGAAAAGAAACAAAAGAAGGCCTAAATAATGGTATATCATCGGCCCTCTGAATCTGAGGGTTCCACATCCGAGGATTCAACCAACCACAGATCAAAAGGCCTAAGATGATTGCGTCTGTACTGAACATGTGTGGACTGTTTTTCTTGTTATTATTCCCTAAATAAGACAGTATAACAACCATTTACATAGCTCTTGCATTGTATTAGGTATTATAAGTGATCTAGAAATGACTTAAAGTATATGCGAGGATGTGTGTAGGTTATATGCAAATACTACGCTATTTTATATGAGGGACTTAAATATCCCCAGATTTTGGTATCCTCGGGGGTCCTGCAACCAATTCCCCCAATGATATCAAGGGACGACTGTATACACTGTGTTCATGGACTGGAAGACTCCTAGTTATTAAGACATCAATTCTTCCCAAATTGATCTATACATTCTACACATTCCCAGTTGAAGCACTAGAAAGGAAAAATAATTAGAATAGTCAAAATATTTTGAAAAAGAATATATTTCAAAGCCTTGCAATATCCGATTTTAAGAAATTATAAACTTATAGTAATCAGGACAGTGTTTTGTTGGCAAAAGGACTGACACACGATTGAAAGGAACAGCAAAGGTAGCACAGAAATAGACTCACACAAACAAATTTATGTTTTGAGGAAGATACTTTAAAGGCAATTAATAGGGGAAAGAATTATTTTCAATAAATGGTGCCAGAAAAACTGGACGTCCAAATGCAGAAAAATGAACATTGACCTGTACTTCTCATTTATACAAAATTTAATTTTAAATGAATCCTAGATCTAAATGTAAATTGTAAAATTATAAAACATTTAGAAGAAAACATCAGAGAAAACCCATGACTTAGGAATGGGCAATGCTTTCATAGATATGACACCAACAGAAAAAAAATGATAAAATGGACTTTACGAAAAATTTTTTAAGTTGCTCTGCAAAAGAAGTTGTTTTAAAAGTGAAAAGAGAAGTCATAGACTGGGAGAAAATATTTGCCAATCACTGATCTGGCAAAGTACGTGCATCCAGAATAGAAAAGAACTATATAAGAACTACAACTCAATAATAAGAAAAAAAAAATGTGGACAAAGCCTTAAACAGACATTTTCCCCAAAATAAAGATAGATGACAGTTAAGCAAATGAGAAGGTGCTCAACAACAATAGCCATTAAGGAAATACAAATTAAAACAACAATGTGATGGCATTACACATTAAAAAGGCTAAAATTAAAATAAATAAATAAAAACAAAAACCTGATACCACTAAGCGCCAGTGAGGATATAGAGCAACTGACAATTATGCATTTCTGGTGGAAACACAAAATGATACAGAATCTTTGGAAAAGAGTTTAGCAGTTTCTTATAAGGTAATTATTTAATTACCAAATGACCTCACATCCCTACTTATAGGTATTTATCCCAAAATAAATGAAAACTTGCATTCACTCAGAATTCTGTATGCAAATGTATATAATGCCCTTATTCATAACAGTGAAAAACTAGAAAAGATCAAAATGTCCTTCAACCTGTGAGCAGACAGATGAACTATGGTAATCCATACAATGGAGTATTATAGGGCAATAAAAAGGAATGAACTATTGATAGACACTACCCACATGGATGAATATCAAATGCACTCTCCTAAGTAAAAGGAATCAGACTGAAATGGCTGTATACTGTATGATTCCATTTATATGATATTAAGGAAAAGGCAAAACTATAAAGAAAGAGAGTTTTGCTACAAAGCAGCTGCATAGAAGTGTTTCTTTGGAGTAACAGAACTATTTCTGTATCTTTATTGTGGTGGTGGGTATAAAACTCTACGTGTTCATCAAATTTCATAACATTCCACATCCAAAAGGTGAATTTTAGTGTATGAAATTAAAAATACAATTTAAAAGAACTCATCAAACTGTACATCTAAAAAAGAATAATTTTTATTACATATAAATTATACCTCAATACCACAGACTTTTAGAAAGTAGTATACTGTTAGCTACTTTATTATACTGTCCCTTTATGTGGATCTTTGTGCTAAAATCTATATAAGTTTTGTGCATAGGAAAATGTACAAGAAAAAATAGCTTCAAAACCATTATTATGTATGAAGTTTTTATTTTTGACCAATTATGTTCATCCTAATATTTTATTATTTGACTACTTTGAAAAATATTTTGTGCATTATCTACGTCATATGGATAAATGATTCTTTGTAGCCTTCAGGTCCCCTATATTGTTTTGAGGGGAAACTCCAAGAGAATGTCTAAGAAAACTAAATCACATTTAAAAAAACATTAAAAGGTAAGAAAAATAAAACTATTTACAGCCACATGTGTATTGACAAATATTACTTTTAAAACAAGTATATGAGCAAAGTTATATTTTCTTCCCATACTCTGATTTTCACAGCATTATGAAGAGAGCAGATATGGTCTTCAGATAGACTTAGGTCTTAAACTAGTTCTGTCACTTATTAACTATTTAGCCTTAAGTTAGCCTTGAGCAAGTCAGTGAACTTACCTTTCTGACATTTAATAATATAATCTGAAAAATAGTGATAATATCACGTACTGTATAGAACTGAGGTGGAGAGTATATGGGATAACTGGGATGGCGCTAACGTTGACCCAGACTCAGGAAAGCCACCCATAGATTGCACCCTTATTAGGTGTGCATGTTACTATCCATTGATTTGGGGGAAAAAAACAAAATAAAACATTTTTTTTCACATAGTGTCTTCTAATATTCATGCTATGAAATTATTTATCTGGTTTTATTTAACAGAAGTAGAAGTATCTGTTTAATAAAACCTGTCATCTATACTTTCCCATCCATAGCCACTATAGATGCAATCACTGATAGGCTGAGAAAGAAATTATTTAGATTTTTTGATTGATTTAAATCCCAGGAGAATGAAGTGTATATGTTGGCTGGGGTGAGAGCAATAGAGAGATGGTAAAGATTTTGGATAAGTAAAATAAACTAACAATGTACTACAATTCTTATCTTGTTCCCAAAGCTATAACATGAAATGTAACTCTCCTGTGACAACGTAACAAGCAGCCTGTAAAATTATCACTTTCTCATGCACCGCTGGTTTTCTTCATCACAACACTTTCAATTAATGGAGAGACACTTCGACAAGGAAAGGGATAAGAGACGTGCATTGTAGGAAATGTAATTCAAAAATCTCTGACCTGATTTTGAGAGAATACATGAACTTTAAGAGACTATTAAACATAGTTAACAGATGTATGAACCTATTTGTAGCATTTTTAAACATTATTTTGGGAAACCATTCTGATTCTTATCTCTTTTCATTAAATATTCAAATGGTTCAGTTTAAATGACATGGATTGAAAGTTCTCCTGAGATTTCGACTCACAAATTATTCGTTCTTCCAACCTGGATTCAAACTTTAAAACTTCAGACAAAATTTTAGAAAGTCTGTGAGGTAATCTTCATTTAAATTAGAATGTAATATATTCACTTTAATGTTAAATAATGTAAAAATAGATTAATGAGACAAAACATAAAATTAAAAAATAATCTGAAGTTGCATTGATCCACAAAAGCCATGTAAACCATAAATGAAGATCAAGATAGCAATTTATCTCTCTTAAGAAAATACCTATAGTCTTTCCAAACATATTTAATTAAGAAAATCTACTCACACCTCCAAGTAGAGTGATTCATTCATCAAACCTCAGATCTATTAAAATCAATTCCCAGAGGCAGAGTCAAGATGGCGGCGTAAGCAGACTCGGAACTCACCTCCTCCCGTGGACACAGCCAATTTACAACTACTCGTGGAAAAATTACCTCTGAGACAGAACTGAAAACTGGATGAGAGGAACTCCTGCAACAACGGACAATCCTAACTGAGGTGGAAGAGGCAGAGACTCCCCTCTGGAGAGGAAAAACGCCGCCTTCACCAGCCGCCAGCTTCACGGCCGCCGGGAGCAGCCCACAGGTACGCAGCCTCCTTGGAGGCGCAGGGCCCTGAGCCGGGCATTTTGCCTGCTGTGGCAAAATGCCCCTGCTGTGGGCATTTTGTGGACCCAGAACAATCGAGACCAGCGGCATAATATCTGACTTTGCCTGCTACTAAAGCATTGGGGAGTACCCCCAGAAAACCCGGTTCACAAAGAAACTAAAACTGGCTCTTAAACGGCCCGCGTGCGCAAACTCACCTGTTTCAGAAAGCATCCTAAAATCACCAGAAAGAAAGGTGCGCAGTGCTTTGGTGACAAGAGACTCACCTAATAGGCCCTGAGTGCATCTCGGTGAGGGGTGAGACCTCTCCAGGGACTGGGACATTGGCGGTGGCCATTGTTGTGGTCTGGTGTGGGCGTGCTGACACAGACGCCATTGGAGTTCTCCCTGAGGCTTGCTAGCCCAGGTCTGCCCCACCCGCTAGAGCACCGATTTAATCCAGCTCAGCCAGGGCAGGAAGCCCACCCTAGAGACCGGCCCCACCCAACAACAAGCACTCAGGCAACTTGTGGGCCTGTATAGATTGGTGACTGGATTCTCTGCAGCCTGGCGACTGAGCCCACTTCAGTGGGGCAGGGCTTGCACAAGGAGGGGGTGAAGAGTGTGGGGCGGTGGTGGAGTGTGTGGGGCACCTGCGGTGGAGAGACTGGGTCCACTTCAGGAGGTCAAGGCATGCACACGGGGCAGGACTGTCCTGACTGTGTGTGTGGACCTGTGGGTGGCAGGGCTTGTCAGCTGCAGAAGACTTCTGCTTCTCAAAGACCCACATAGGAGGTTTGCCCCACCTTCCAAAGCCTGAAACAATTGGGTGCTCCTGTGCCTGAGGCCAGCCCCACCCAGCTGCAATCCTCAGAGAGCTGACAACAGACCTAATAGGCTAGAGGCTTACAGCAATTGTAAGGCCCTGAGCCTAACAACCTGCCACGCTGGGGGCCTACTCACTTAAAAGAAATACTGCAACACAAATGTGGTATTAGAACTTGCAGCCAACTGTGCTGGGGTTCCCCATACCTAATAAAGAGACTGAAGGGCCCACAAAAACTACAAGCAGCTGAGCATTACAACAGCTGGCCAGGAGCATAACTCAGCCTTCCTGGGCGCCTACAGAGAGAGCAAACAGGCCACAACAGAAGAACACACGTAGCCCACATAGGGGTCACCCCTGGAACATTGAGAACTGAGGGAAGCACACTGGAAGCCTCCTAAGGCATCACTTACATAAGGTCACCTATCCAAGAGCAGGAGACGTAGCTGACCTACCTAATACGGAGACACAAGCACAGGGAAAGAAGCAAAATGAGGAGGCAAAAGAATACATTCCAAGTAAGGGAACAGAACAAAACCCCAGAAAAGGAACTAAGTGAAACAGAAATGAGCAACCTACCCAACAGAGAGTTCAAACTAAAAGTGTTAAGGATGCTCACTGATCTAGGGAGAAGAATAGATGAACTAAGTGAGAATGTCAACAAAGAAATGGAAGATATAAAAAAGAACCAATCAGAAATGAAGAATACAATACTGGAAATGAAAAATTCATTAGAGGGACTCAAAAGCAGAGTAGAGGATACAAAAGAACGGATCTGTGAGCTGGACAAAAGACTAGAAGAAATTACCCAAGCTGAACAGGTAAAAGAAAAACGAATTAAAAAGAGTGAGGACAGTCTAAGGGACCTCTGGGACAACATCAAGAGCACTAACATCCGTGTTATAGGTGTCCCGGAAGGAGAAGAGCGAGACAAGGGGTCAGAGAATCTATTTCAAGAAATAATAGATGAAAACTTCCCTAACCTAAGGAAGGAAATAGGCATCCAGGTACAGGAAGCACAGAGTGCCCCAAACAAGATAAACCCAAAGAGGCCCACATCAAGACACATCATAATCAAAATGTCCAGAATTAAAGATAAAGAGAGAATCCTAAAAGCCGCAAGAGAATGTCAAGTTACATACAAAGGAAACCCCATAAGGCTATCAGCTGACTTCTCAGCAGAAACCTTACAGGCTAGAAGAGAATGGCACGATATATTTAAAGTGCTAAAAGGAAAAAACTTACAGCCAAGAATACTCTACTCAGCAAGGTTATCATTCAAAATGGAAGGAGAGATCAAAATTTTCCCAGATAGGCAAAAATTAAAGGAGTTTGTCACCAAGAAACCAGTGTTACAAGAAACGTTAAAGGGACTGATTTAAGGGGAAAAGAGAAGACCACAAATAGGAAAAATTATCTATTTCCATGATTAGAACGTAATGGATACAAATGCACAAAAAAGAGGTTAGATATGATATCAAAAACATAAAAGGAGGGAGGAGGGGAGTTAAAGAGCACAGCTTTCAGACAGAGGTCAAACTAAAGTGATCATCAATTCTGTATAGAAGAAGAAAGGAACAGAGAAGGACTACTAAAACACTGAAAAAAAAAAAGTTAAAAAATGGCAGTAAGTACACACTTATCAATAGCTACTTTAAACGTCAATGGACTAAATGCTCCAATTAAAAGGCATAGGGTGGCTGATTGGATAAAAAACAAGACCCATGTATATGCTGCATACAAGAGACACACTTCAGACCTAAAGACACTCACAAACTGAAAGTGAAGGGATGGAAAAAGATACTCCATGCAAATGACAATGAAAAGAAATCTGGGGTAGCAGTACTCATATCAGACAAAATAGACTTTAAAACAAAAACTGTAAAAAAAGACAAAGAGGGGCATTACATAATGATCAAGGGAACAATCCAACAAGAAGATATAACACTTGTAAATATCTACGCACCCAATGTAGGTGCACCCAAATATATAAAGCAATTATTAACAGACATAAAAACAAAAATAGACAGTAACACAATAATAGTAGGGGACTTGAACACTCCACTTACACCAACGGATAGGTCATCCAAACAGAAGATCAATAAGGAAACATTGGCCTTAAACGACACACTAGAACAGATGGACCTAGTAGATATATACAGAGCATTCCATTCAAAAATCGAAGAATACACATTCTTTTCAAATGCACATGGAACATTCTCCAGGATTGATCACATATTAGGCCACAAAACAAGTCTCCATAAATTTAAGAAGATTGAAATAATACCAACCATCTTTTCTGACCACAACAGTATGAAACTAGAAATCAACTATAGGAAGAAAATCAGAAAAGCCACAAATACGTGGAGATTAAACAAAATGCTACTGAACAACGACTGGGTTAACGAAGAAATCAAAGAAGAAATCAAAAAATACCTGGAGACAAACGAAAACGAAAATACGACATGCCACAATTTATGGGCTACAGCAAAAGCAGTTCTAAGAGGGAGTTTATAGCGATACAGGCCTATCGCAACAAACCAGAAAAATCTCAAATAAACAATCGAACAATGCACCTAAAGGAACTGGAAAAAGAAGAACAAACAAAGCCCAAAATCAGTAGAAGAAGGGAAATAATAAAAATCAGAGCAGAAATAAATGAAATAGAGACGAAAAAAACAATAGAAAAAATTAATAAAACCAAGAGCTGATTCTTTGAAAAGATCAACAAAATTGACAAACCTTTAGCTAGACTCACCAAGAAAAAAAGAGAGAAGGCACAAATAAGTAAAATCAGAAATGAAAGAGGAGAAATTACAACAGACACCTCAGAAATACAAAAGATTATAAGAGAATACTATAAAAAGCTATATGCCAACCAATTCGACAATCTGGAAGAAATGGATAAATTCTTAGAATCATACAACCTTCCAAAACTGGATCAAGAAGAAGTAGAGAATTTGAATAGACCAATCACCAGTAAGGAGATCGAAACAGTAATCACAAACCTCCCCAAAAATAAAAGTCCAGGACCAGACGGCTTCCCTGGTGAATTCTACCAAACATTCAAAGAAGACTTAACACCTATCCTTCTCAAATTCTTCCAAAAAATTGAGGAGGGGGAGAAGCTCCCTAACTCATTCTACGAAGCATACATTACCCCGATACCAAAACCAGACAAGGACAACAGAAAAAAAGAAAATTACAGGCCAATATCACTGATGAACATCGATGCAAAAATCCTCAACAAAATACTAGCAAATCGCATACAACAATACGGTAAAAAGATTATACACCATGATCAAGTGGGATTTATTCCAGGTATGCAGGGATGGTTTAACATTCGCAAATCAATCAACGTGACACACCACATTAATAAAATGAAGAATAAAAATCACATGATCATTTCAATAGATGCAGAGAAAGCATTTGACAAGATACAGCATCCATTTATGATAAAAACTCTGAATAAAATGGATATAGAAGGAAAGTACCTCAACATAATAAAGACCATATATGAGAAACCCACAGCTAATATCATCCTCAATGGTGAAAAACTGAAAGCTATCCCTCTAAGAACAGGAACCAGACAAGGATGCCCACTGTCACCACTCCTATTTAACATAGTACTGGAAGTCCTAGCCAGAGCAATCAGGCAAGAGAAAGAAATAAAAGGGATCCAAATTGGAAAGGAAGAAGTGAAACTGTCACTATTTGCAGATGACATGATTTCATATATAGAAAACCCTAAAGAATCCACCAGAAAACTTTTAGAAGTAATAAATGAATATGGTAAAGTTGCAGGATACAAAATCAACATACAAAAATCAGTTGCATTTCTGTACACTAACAACGAAGTAGCAGAAAGAGAAATTAAGAATACTATCGCATTTACAATTGCAACAAAAAGAATAAAATACCTAGGAATAAACTTTAACCAAAGAGGTGAAAGATCTGTACACTGAAAACTATAAAACATTTCTGAAAGAAATTGAAGAAGACACAAAGAAATGGAAAGATATTCCGTGCTCTTGGATTGGAAGAATTAACATAGTTAAAATGTCGATACTTCCTAAAGCCATCTATAAATTCAATGCAATCCCTATCAAAGTTCCAACAACATTTTTCACAGAAATAGAACAAAGAATCCTAAAATTTATATGGAACAACAAAAGACCCCGAATAGCTAAAGGAATCCTGAGAAAAAAGAACAAAGCTGGAGGTATCACACTCCCTGATTTCAAAATATACTACAAAGCTATAGTAACCAAAACAGCATGGTACTGGCACAAAAACAGACACACAGATCAGTGGAATTGAAAGCCCAGAAATAAACCCACACATCTATGGACAGCTAATCTTTGACAAAGGAGCCAAGAACATACAATGGGGAAAAGAAAGTCTCTTCAACAAATGGTGTTGGGAAAACTGGATAGCCACATGCAAAAAAATGAAAGTAGACCCTTACCTTACACCATACAAAAAAATTAACTCCAAATGGATTAAAGACTTGAATGTAAGACCTGAAACTGTGAAACTTCTAGAAGAAAACATAGGCTCTTCGACATCGGTCTTAGCAACATCTTTTCAAACACCACGTCTGACCAGGCAAGAGAAACAATAGAAAAAATAAACAAATGGGACTACATCAAACTAAAAAGCTTCTGCACAGCAAAGGAAACCATCAACAAAACGAAAAGACAACCTAACAATTGGGAGAAGATATTTGCAAACCATACATCTGATAAGGGCTTAATCTCCAAAATATATAAAGAACTCAGACATCTCACCAACAAAAAAAGCTACCAACCCAATTAAAAAATGGGCAAAAGACCTGAACAGACATTTCTCCATAGAAAATGTACAGATGGCCTACAGACACATGAAAAGATGTTCAACATCATTAACTATCAGGGAAATGCAAATCAAAACTACAATGAGATATCACCTCACGCCCGTCAGAATGGCTATAATTAACAAGACAGGAAACAACATGTGTTGGAGAGGATGTGGAGAGAAGGGAACTCTCATACACTGCTGGTGGGAGTGCAAACTGGTGCAGCCACTATGGAAAACAGTATGGAGATTCCTCAAAAAATCAAGGATAGAACTACCATATGATCCAGCTCTTCCACTGTTGGGTATTTATCCAAAGAACTTGAAAACACCAATTTGTAAAGGTACATGCACCCCTGTGTTCATTGCAGCGCTATTCACAATAGCCAAGACTTGGAAGCAACCTAAGTGCCCATCAAGGGACGAATGGATAAAGAAGATGTGGTATATATACACAATGGAATACTACTCAGCCATAAGAAACGATGAAATCCAGGCATTTGTGACAACATGGATGGACATTGAGGGTATAATGCAAAGTGAAATAAGTCAGAGGGAGAAGGTCAAATACCATATGATTTCCTTCATTAAGTAGTAGATAATAACAACAATAAACAAACACATAGGGACAGAGATTGGATTGGTGGTTACCAGAGGGGAAGGGGGAAGGGAGGAGGGTGAAAGGGATAATTCGGTACATGTGTGGTGATGGGTTGTAATTAGTATTTTGGTGGTGAACATGATGTAATCTATGTAGAAATAGAAGTACAATGATGTGCACCTGAAATTTTTACAATGTTATAAACCAATGTTACTGCAATAAACAAAAAATTAAAAAAAAATAACAAATTCATAAAAAATAAAAAATAAATAAAATAAAAAAATAAAATAAAATCAATTCCCTATTTGGGTTTGTCAGCCACTAAAAGATATGAGAATGACAATCAGTCCGATTTGATTGGAGTTCATGACAGGGCCTATCTGACTTAGTAGCTGTTAAGTTTGTTTATTTTTGCTTTCCTTTTTTTTTTTAAATCTGTTTAAGGCACTAAATATACAATTGAGCATTGTAACAAAAATGAACAGGAAATTCAGAACCATGCTTTCCGAATGTCGGGATCTTGAATTTCCTCAAGTCAAACTCCATTTTATGATTATCTCCCTTGAGCCTATAGAAGTCACAACAATCCTGGACATTGGTACACTGGGGATTGCATCTTGCTCCTTAGCAAATAAACATGTGCAATAGTATGACTGCATTATTTCTCTGAAGTATGGCCACTTGTGTTCTTGATAAATGCTATAACCCCTAATTTAGTAAAGGATACTTTTCACATTTCAGAGTCAAGTTTTAACTTTGTCTTATCAACCTAAAGTTTCAAATGATCAATATTCATTATTCTTTAGAAAATAGCTTTTGAAAGATGATTTCAACATATTTCTCCAACACACACACACCCCTCTCTATATTTAGAAATGTAATCAGTCCTAACTACCTATACCCCATGCTCAAGTCCTTCACGTGCTATGACCATCACCAGCGCTGTATACTTTGTTGTCCTCCTCTCTCTCTTTCTAGCAAAAACCAGCTCATCATTTAATATCTAATGAAGTTCACCTTCTTTAAGAAAAACCCTTCTACACCTCAATCAAAAAAAGAGCTCTCTTTCCTCTGAACTTGTGTAGTCCTTTACACGTGTTTACGTGGTACGTTGTAGCAGTATGTGCGTCTGAATATTCCTTCTCTTACTAGGTTTCAAAATCCTTAAAGTCAGTGTCTCAGTCTTTCCCAGAAAGCAGAGCCTGAGGCAAAAGTTTGTGTCCCACATTTTGTTAGGAGTACAAACCCGGAGAAGCAGGAGTTAGGGAAAATAGGAGTGAGGCAGGGAAGGAGGCAACCATTTTACAGTGTAAAATTGGTTACAGTGTGACAAATATACAGTGCGTTACCGAGCTGGACACTGCTAGTGTCAAGGGTGATAGATCACTCAGTTTTGGAGGACTATTTCAAAGAGGTCAAATAAGCTCTTTCCAGGGGGACAAATCCTAGGCCAGCTCCTGTTTCCCGCTGGTCAAATGTTTATCCAATGGAGCACTAACTCCCTGTGCAACTGAGCTGCACACATATTGGTGCTAAGAGGGTCCCAAGCATCACATGCCTCAGTGGCAACATTGAAGCCCTACAGGGGGAGATGAGAGCACAGCAAGGGTCTGAGGCGAGCCCCTGCCAGGTGCAGCCCCCATGAAATTGGTTGAAGACTGCTCAGAGTTGTTATCCAGTGGTCATCTGCTCAAGAAACAGTTGAGACTGAGAGGATCTGAGGTGGTCATAAGAGTTCTCTGATTTAGTATATATGTATCATAAAGCTATAACCATAAAGCTAAAATCCATATTTGAAATACTCACTGTACTACAAGAGTATTTTATACATCACAGTTTGTGTGTGTGTGTGTGTGTATGTGTGTGTGTGTGTGTGAGGAAGATCAGCCCTGAGCTAACATCCATGCCAATCCTCTTCTTTTTGCTGAGGAAGACCGGCCCTGAGCTAACATCTATTGCCAATCCTCCTCCTTTTTTTTCCCTTTTTCTCCCCAAAGCCCCAGTAGATAGCTGTACGTCATAGTTGCACATCCCTCTAGTTGCTGTATGTGGGACGCCACCTCAGCATGGCTGGACAAGTGGTGCGTCGGTGCTCACCTGGGATCCGAACCCGGGCCAGGAATAGCGGAGCATGCGCACTCAACCGCTAAGACACGGGGCCGGCCCCATCATCACAGTTATTAAAATACTTATTGAATAAATAACAGTGTTAAGAAAGTGTAATGGAAAGATAAGCGAAAGTCACATTAGAAGTGAATAATTCCATCAGTAAAATAAAATACAATGAACGTAATAGGTTAGTCAGTTCTAAATGTTTACGATTGGAAGGAGTTTTAGGCTGCTACTCCTATCAGTATGAAGTTATGTCAGTGACTTGTACTCAGCTTTGTTCAACAGTTAAGAAAGTCGGGACAGCTTTCTAATTCTGCTTCTGGTGAAAACAGCTGTGTGATCTCTCTGGGCCTCATTTATTCCATCCGTGAAGCCAGAGAAATAAATTTGATGACATCTAAAATTTTTTTCAACCTTTGAAACTGATATGTTTAAGATCATGATCTATGGCAAAGAAGTAATTAAACATTAATTTAATAACTATTATTGAGCACAAATCATGTGTTAGGTACCTTTCTTGTTGCTAACAAGACACAGTAATGAACAAAAGAGACTTATATCCTGCCCTATTGGAGTTTAAATCCTAGTATGGAAAGTCACAAAGCAAAATAAACAAGTGTGTAGTGTGTTAGAGGGTGATCAGTCACAGGGAAAAGGAAGGAAAGGTGTATAAGAAGGCCAGAGGGGTAGGGTACAATATTAAATAGGGCGTCCAGGGTTGGCCTCACTGAAAAGCTGAGGTGAGGGATCCAGCAAAATGGATAACGAGGAAGGAGCATTCTAGGCAGAGATAACAGTACAAGTGTTCTGAGAAGGGAGCGAACGTCATATGTTCCAAGAAAATGAAAAAGAACTTTGTGACTTGAGCTGAGTGGCAGAAGTGGAGACTATTATGGGATGATGCCAGAGAGCTAAGAGGAGGTCCAACCATGTAGCACCCATGACACATTTAAGGAATTTGGCTTTTATTCAGAATCAGATAGAGAGTCATTGAGGATTTTGAGCATAGAAATGATGTGATTTGACATAGGCTTTTAAAGGGATGACTTTGGAAGCTGCGTTAGTATAAATCATAATGGAGCAAGGAGGTAAACAGGATATACAAGAAAATAGTTTCTAAAAGATACATCTGACAATAATGTCTGTAAAATTAATAACCTGGCTAAAATGATGGCCATGATTCCACATGTTTTAATTTAGGTTTTTTATATTGTTACCATTGTGGCTAAATAGTTCTACTTATCCTAAAGTAGACTGGATGCCCGCATCACTTTCTCCAGGGATCCAGAATTAAAATGCCACTATCAAAAACAGGTGACATATGGCTCTAAGTAGTGTGATAAAAAGAAAAAAAAAGATAAATAGGACTATACATTTTTTGTATTAGTTATTAAAAAGTTATTCTTTCCAAGTATTACGTCATGGGTTCTTCGCAATGTCGTGAGATCATTAACAGAAAAGGTCACGTGGTCAAGTTCACATAGAAAGTGAAAGGAGAGACTTACATATTACAGGAGGTATTGGTGGAAGAGAAATATGAAGAACGGTATATCAGTTTCCTATTGCTGCTGTAAAAAAATTACTACAATACTAGCGGCTTAAAACAGCACACATTTATTATCTTATAGTTCTGGAGGTAAGAAGCGAAAAATATATCTTGCTGGGCTAAAATCAAAATGTTGGCGGGGCTGTGTTCCTGCTGCAGGCACGAAGGGAGAATCTACTGCCTTGCTTTTCTAACTTCTAGAGGCTGGCCAGCTTTCTTGGCTCGTGGACCCCTTCTATCTTGAAAACCAGCGATGGCCGTTTGAGTCTTTTTCAATCTATGCCACTCTGACACTGACCTCTTCTGCCTCTTTCCTACACTTTAAAGGACTCACGTGATTATAATGAATCCACCTCGCTGATCCAGGATAATTTCTCCATCGCAATGTCATCAGATTAGCAAACTTAATTCCCACTTGCCGGGTACCATAACATATTCACAGGGTCTGGGGATTAGGACATTAACATCTTTGGGGGCCCATTATTCTTCCTACTACAAATGGTGAAATAGGCTTAAGGTGATGACTGCTAGATAAATCCTCCTCTTTAACCATAACTTTTTTCAGAATCAATCTGAATATATGTGTAGGATATCTGTTAGCACTTATTTCAAGACTATTCCATGTAATTATTTTTTCTTTATAGAAAACAACTAACATTTTTACCACTCTGCCCTTATTACTGCATTTTTCTATGTGATCATGAGAGAAGTTGACTATGTAGGAGACTTCCCATTATGAACTTAGAATATCCAATACATGTTTAATATTGCTTATCCTTGGAGTGTGTGTGTGTGGGTTATTTTTCAGAAGGTGACTGGAAAAATTGGGAATAGAGACATAAAGACAGTTAGGATGTGTGCAAGCCTCACTGTTACCACTCATTGGATGATAAACTGGTAAAAGACACTACTTAAAAGGAATGATGATGTTACTCAAGACTGAAGAAGCTAGACTTGGAAAATATTCTAATATACTGATTATTGAATGTTGCAGACCTTGTTGTATTGAAAGACATAGAGAAAGGCTATCCACCCATGGTCCTAGAATACTGGTTTTCTCCTGAAGAGATTATAGATTTCCATTGTAGATTTCTATATTTAGAGGGACATATCCTGGGTAAGAATATTAGGGCTATGGAGGCAGGCCTTACACCCAGGATGAAGTCTAGACATATTCTTTCCTCAAAGACTTATATTCAAGACCTCCTTTCTAGATAGGAGAGACATGCTCTAGGGCACTTCCATATTGGGGTGGTATACTAAGTTCTGTGTTAGGGTGGCAGTCTGGGGTTAGGTAAGAAGTCTATTTCTTTCACAGGTAATGCATTACTCAGTAGTGGACAACTATAGAGATTTATGGATTTATGTTCTTTGAGAACAGCTATATTGCATACTGAATTTTAAATGTCTTTGTGTGGCAATTTTCATCAGTATTTTACAATCTCCAGCAAAATTTTGTTAAAAGTTACAAACTTGCCTTTACTCTAACTGAAAGAATGGATGGATAGATGCCCACAACTCAATTGAAGTGTTTAGAAGAGAGTGACATGAGCATGAAGAAAGCCAGGTTAGAGGTTCTGACCTGGAACCAGATGGTAAATGGAGGTGGCAAGTGAAGACCAGGAAAGATTTTGGAACAGATACATGTCCTTGGAAATCTCTGGACACCTGATAAATAACTAAATTCTTACATATAATCAAGTAAGATTGGGGTCAGGCTTTTTATTTCAGGCATTTGAGGAAAATGTGATTTCAGACTAGTGAAATCTGAGACATACATGCTAGATACACGAGGAGAAGGTGTAATACTTTGGAAAAACTTAAAAGTTTATTTAGGGCTTATCTTGCAAGCCAGCCCTTTCCCTTACATGTTGCTATATAACTCCTTCATAGCAGCATGTTACTATTGACTTGCATTTTATCCATAAGTTCCTATTTCAAAAGCCACATTCAAACAAATACAAAAAGATGACACAATAGGAAAAAAAGGTTTGGAGATTATGAAAATGCACACAGGGCCACTTAGTCATACTTTAATAAGCTTATACTAATACACTAAAGTACAGTTCTTAATTTGGTTTCTAAGTGTACTTTAATCTAGTCATTATAAATCATCACTATTTAGGAGAAAAAAGAGAGCAAGAGGTGAATATACCCTTTCCAACATAATATATGGGCAAAAGTAGCATCCTTAACATAACCTATGTTATGCTGTGCTCCTAAAGATTAAGGGTGACATGGTACATGCTAAAATTTGTCTTTATCCTCATGTGTTAGGCTCTAAAATATTTGGCATACAAAGAAAATGAAAGAAAGTAAAATCCAATTTCTTTAAAAGAAGGAATTTTATTTTTATAAAACACACACACTCACTGTGGTAGGCAGTTTCTGAAATGGCTCTCAGTGACCCCCTCCTCCCGATATGCATGTTCAGTCCCCTCCCCTTAATAGTGGATTTGAGATTAATCACTTCCAAGATTAGATAACAAAAGACTGAGACTTTTTTCTTGCTGCTCTTTCTTGCCCTCTTCCTTGCTCACTCTGTTGAAGCCAACTTCCAGGTAGTGAGCTGCTTTATGGAGAAGACCCACGTGATAAGATAGTGAGGGAAGCCTCTGGCCAACAGCCAGTAAGGAACTGAGGCCCTCAGTCCAATAGCCTGGGAAGAACTGAATCCTGCCAAATCGAGTGATGATGGAAGAGGATCCACTCACTCCCTGGTTGAGCCTTGGGATGACTATCGCCCCACTGAGACCTTGATTGCAGCTTTGTGAGATACTCAGACCCACAAGACACAGCTAAGCATTGCCTGTATTTCTGACCTACAGAAAACTGTGAGATAATAAATGTTTGTCGCTTTAGTAACTGAGATTTGGGATAATTTGTTAAACAGAAATACGTAACTAATGCACAAAAATATATAAACACACAAGAGACAACACAATTTTTGAGGAACAAAACTAGATGTGGTTGCCATAAACTATCAAAGTTCAACATATTATTTGATTACAGCATATGGAAATTATAAAGTATCTGTTCCTTATAATTTGTTAAACACTCAAATAGAAAACTAGAATGTTGCAGAAATCTGTAGACTGTGAAGTTAAGAAAGACAAAGAAAACAGAGAGGTTATAGGAAGTAGTGATAAAAAATTATTAAAAGATTCAAAGTCAGAATTTATATTTTAAAGAAAATGTAGAAGATTTCAAAAAAAATGTGTCTCCTTCCCCGGCAGTAATTATTACTCTAATACTATATGACAATAAGTCAAGTTCTGAATAACAAATTTGTGGCAAGTCTAAGCCACAATCCAGGTGAGCAGACACCTGTCTGTCAATGAGGGAACAGAAATCACAACCCCATTCTTCAGTAAAAACATTTTTTCTTTGCTTACAAATGTTTCTTCTATGAATGTTTCCAACAAATTGCAAAGGCCCCTATTCTTAACAATATTTGTTTTTTTTTTTAATTTGATCACTAACTGAAATTTATAAGTAAAATTTCCTTCATGACATAAAATTATGTTAATTTTTGATTGTAGACTTTTTTTTCGTTTTGTTAATACGTACTTCATGAAAAGGTGAAAAACCAAAAGTCTTTCAAAAGTGATCATACCTCAATGATTTAAATCAACTCACTAGGCTTATAACTGTGGCAAATAAAAAAAAAATTAAATTGTCCTTCCAAAGCTAAGTTGATTACTACTTAGTACCTACCCGTGTTCTAAGATTTTATAAATTGCATTTGATTAGAGCTCAGTTGAATCTTAGATTGCTGATTGTCTTTAACCACAGGAAACACTCTTGAAAGAAGGGTGAGATGAAAACAAAATCCTTTTATATATGGAGTGAAAAAACATAAAAGGGAAAGAAAGTGATCTAATCAGAAGAATTGCACAAAATAGACAAGAAGAATCAACAAGTGTATAATCTCTCTCATAAGGGTAAATGAGGTCTCTCTGTAAGTAGGCATGAGTCTATTGATGTATGCTGGATGAACGCATTGCACTCACAACACACCAAATCTGGCATTGAACTTGCAATCAGTTAGAAGATTAGCAGGGAGTTTCTGGCTGGATTCCACATAGTGCTATTATTTCATGGGATTTCCGCGCTCCAGGCAGGTTTAGAAATTTATTTTTTTATTAATCAATACAGGACTGCGTTAAAAAAAAAGCGGACGGGCAGTGAGCAGAACTCACTGATTTAGAAACTGGCTAATATATAAAAATAGAATTAAAATCAAGTGAAGGCCCGAGTGGTTTCAAATATTGGCCAGTACATTTCTTTAGCAGTTTCTAAATGTCTGGGAAGCTTAATCACTAGTTAACGGTATCGTTGAGTGAGCCAGGAATTATAGAAAAGAAGATATTTCTATGAAATATTTTCTTGGAGTTGTGGTAGTCTAGCAAGGAATTATTAGGTAAAAGGAATATAACCTGATTGGAATAGTAGTCAGAACATCCTCTGAACAGTGAGATAAAAACCTCTAAATTCACTAAATCCTCCTCTTTAAACTCTTCCAGGCAATGAAGTATAATCACAGATTTTAGAATAAATAGATTTTGGTTAATTTAATTGTGCCAGATTTGAGATGCATTTCTAGAAAATCTTCAGACAATTCAATATGCCACAGAGGAGTCCATTTTCAGTGAAAAGAAAGAGGCATATGGTGATGTTCTGGTCATATAATTTCCAAACCCAACCACTAAGAGAATGAGGAATTTACACTGAATCTAAGACTACATGAACAGTTCTTTTCTGCCAAGAAGTCTATGTCATTTTTAAAGATAAAAATCACTCGATGGTTACATTCTTTTTTTAAAATAACTGAGTTGTGTACTGTCCTTCAGTCCAGACAAACTGCTCTGGATTAGTAAGATGGTTTGAAAAAACTAACTTCATCTGATTTTTAAAAAAATCAAATGCACTGCTCTTTTCGTGATGATGAATGGCAAAACATCCGCACCACCACATGACCCTCCTTTATGACTCTTGTCCTCAGGGTTAGTTTAGGTTTTATTATTGGATTATTGTCTGGTCATCACTCCTCCTCCACCGTGAATGCAATCGTTAATAAGACTCGGGACCCTGCTCTTTTTTTCTCACCTTGGTCTCCCCAGCACCTTGCACAGTATGTGGCAAATACTATTTTACAAATATTTGTTGAAAGAAAGTTTTAAAATAAAAGTTTATAAGGATCAGAGCCCATGTGTTCCCAGGGTCTTTTAGGTCCTTGGTTTAAAGGCAAACAGAATTATTTTTTTTTAAAAACAAGGTGTAATAAAGACAAAACAGAATGCCTTGTAGGATTTGTTTCCTTGATTCTAAGGTGTGCTAAGAATGGGTTTCACGTCAATATTGATATCTTTCAGAAGATTCTGAACAGGGCTTGGTAAAGCCTTAGGTTGCCGAAACACTGTCCCAGACACCTCTAATGTACACAGGCACAAACATTTTCCACAGTGTGCACAACAAATATTATCATCTTCTGTGTTTGCAATTTTTGAGAACAGTGTTGGAAAGCATTCATTAGATGGAGTAATTTGCTTTTAAATACTGTTCTCATTCTTTTTAATGTACCATTATTCCTGGTTAGACAGATGAAATGCATTGGCCCCATGCTCGTGGCCATGAGTTTGTTTGTGTCTTATTCCTTCTAACTCTCTCTCTCTGTTGAGCTAACTATCTTGGTTTCTTTGTGAAAAATTATACCTTAAGGGAACTAATTGGGACCCATTATTTTCCAAAAGGTGAAAAGGGCTCAGCAAATGCTGATGTCTGGAGGGGTACCTTGACTGAGATCACAAAGTTAACGTAAGAAAACTGATAGTGCTCCAGGAAGTAAGGACTGGTTACATGTGTCAATTAAAACCAACCTTCTAATTCTCACACCAAAGTTTTTCCACTATATGCAAAGGTGCTCCAGTGACTACTCAGATAACTTTCTATTTAAGATGTTTAAACTAAATGTAATACGTTTGCAGCAATATAAACATATATTTAATAATGATGGCAATCTGCAGAAACCGTTACTTTCAGAACTAAGAAGAAATACATTATGGAGTAGTTGGTTTTAAATAAACTGTTTCCTGGATCCTAAATGATGACAAAAGTTCACCCCATTAACACTAAGGAGCGTATTAGAAGAATACAAAACTCTAACTATTCCTTGGCCTAATTACAAGAAGACAATTTATATTTGAAACATTATAATATTATAGCATCTCCAGTTCCTTTTGTAAAATCCAGAGCTCCACTTACTTATTTTAATGGCTACATTTTTTTGGAAGCTCTTCAAATTGGCTCCACACATTTTTCTTAGATATAAACAGAAATCAGCCAGTTATTTCCTTCCAAGTACTTTCGCTTATTATTTGATGTTATTGTATCTTTAAGCAAATGTCACAAAGGTCAATGCAACTGACAAATGTGTGATAGTAGAGTTTGAAGTTTAAAAACCTAGATGTTTGTTTTGGTTTTGTTTTTCTTGAATAAATGATTACTCCCCAGCCTGCACTGTACAGCTAAGAGCATGAGCTCTAGAGTAACACAGCTCTGGGTTTGAATTCTGATTTTGCCACTGCCTAGCTTAGTGACTTTGAACATCTTTTAAAACTTCTCTGGTCTGTTTCCTCACAGATTAAAGAGAGTTTTGTGTGTGTGTGTGTGTGTTGGGTGGGGGGATGTGAGTGCTTTCGTTAGTAATAAATATTAATATTATTACCTCATTATCAAGGTTCCTACTACCCAGATAGATGCAATGTCCTCCCTCTTTTTCTTTCTTTCCTCCTTCCCATTTTTTCAGTCTTCCTTTATTTAAGGATAATTTAAAATACAGTTGGACAAATTAATTTCATTGTTCTCCCAAGTCTAATTTTATTATATCTCTTTTTATAATTACTCATTTTCACTTCTTTAAAACTCTTTTATTCTATTGGTAAATTTGAGATAGCCCATATTGTGAAATTCTTAGCTTATCCACAGGATCAAAAAAAGTTAAAAATAGGGTAAATAACTAATCACCATAGCTATAGCTTTTCCTCTTTAAACATCCTAGTCAACCAATTAAAGGAAACAGTGTCCTCCATGAATACAAGTAAATTAGGGCAAAGCTTTGGTAGTGAGTGTGTAAAGAATCAATTTCCACTGTGATGAATCAAATCATAAAGAATTTACATACAATTCATCCTCAAAATTTTTTTTTATTGATTTTAACTTCATTTTCTTTGAAAACAATAATTTTGGAGACAATTTAAACATTCTTTGTTATGAATTACCGTCTTGCTAATGTTATTTTAAATCCACAAACATTTTTCTGTACTTAATGCAAATTGCATACTATTGTATTCAGAATAAAGTGCAAATACATAAGGAAAATTGTTTAGTAAAAATAATATTAAAGGCTTATATTTATTTCACAGCCACTAATATCCTAATTTTTGTCAGTTTACATAACAGAAGATTGTTTGAAAATTGCCAGCAGCAAATTCAACCATACCTAAAATTCAAAATGTTCTTCTTAACTCAAACATCATCATTGCAATAAAAGTTTAGTAATTTCTCAATTTTATTGATGGTGGTTATATCTAGTTTATATTTACCTAGAAATATCAACTCTACATGCAATGGCAACAGTGGTAAAAAATGTGTCTTTATATTAAGCAAATATGAGTTAAAAGCACATAGAAAAGGCATAGCAAGGGAGTTAATAACATTTATTGGGCATACATTTCTATTAAATACTGCACTAAGTTCTTTTGAAAACCATGAATATTAATAATATTGAAATGTATTTACATTAGATAGATGGTTTTCAAAGTAGCATTCAGAATTAGTAGGCAGTATTCCATGGATAAGCACTATACACAGGAGCTCATTTATTCTTTTTTTTTTTTTAAATAAATTTTTTGTTTATTGCAGTAACATTGGTTTATAACATTGTAAAAATTTCAGGTGTACATCATTGTACTTCAATTTCTGCATGGACTACATCATGTTCACCACCAAAATACTAATTACAACCCATCACCACACATGTACCGAATTATCCCTTTCACCCTCCTCCCTTCCCTCTTCCCCTCTGGTAACCACCAATCCAATCTCTGTCCCTATGTGTTTGTTTATTGTTGTTATTATCTACTACTTAATGAAGGAAATCATATGGTATTTGACCTTCTCCCTCTGACTTATTTCACTTTGCATTATACCCTCAATGTCCATCCATGTTGTCACAAATGCCTGGATTTCATCGTTTCTGATGGCTGAGTAGTATTCCATTGTGTATATATACCACATCTTCTTTATCCATTCGTCCCTTGATGGGCACTTAGGTTGCTTCCAAGTCTTGGCTATTGTGAATAACGCTACAATGAACACAGGGGTGCATGTACCTTTGCAAATTGGTGTTTTCAAGTTCTTTGGATAAATACCCAACAGTGGAATAGCTGGATCATATGGTAGTTCTATCCTTGATTTTTTGAGGAATCTCCATACTGTTTTCCATAGTGGCTGCACCAGTTTGCACTCCCACCAGCAGTGTATGAGAGTTCCCTTCTCTCCACATCCTCTCCAACACATATTGTTTCCTGTCTTGTTAATTATAGCCATTCTGACGGGCGTGAGGTGATATCTCATTGTAGTTTTGATTTGCATTTCCCTGATAGTTAGTGATTTTGAACATCTTTTCATGTGTCTGTTGGCCATCTGTATATCTTCTTTGGAGAAATGTCTATTCAGGTCTTTTGCCCATTTTTTAATTGGGTTGGTAGTTTTTTTGTTGTTGAGATGCATGAGTTCTTTATATATTTTGGAGATTAAGCCCTTATCAGATGTATGGTTTGCAAATATCTTCTCCCAATTGTTAGGTTGTCTTTTCGTTTTGTTGATGGTTTCCTTTGCTGTGCAGAAGCTTTTTAGTTTGATGTAGTCCCATTTGTTTATTTTTTCTATTGTTTCTCTTACCCGGTCAGATGTGGTGTTTGAAAAGATGTTGCTAAGACCCATGTGGAAGAGCGTACTGCCTATGTTTTCTTCTAGAAGTTTCATAGTTTCAGGTCTTACATTCAAGTCTTTAATCCATTTGGAGTTAATTTTTGTGCATGGTGTAAGGTAAGGGTCTACTTTCATTTTTTTGCATGTGGCTATCCAGTTTTCCCAACACCATTTGTTGAAGAGACTTTCTTTTCCCCATTGTATGTTCTTGGTTCCTTTGTCAAAGATTAGCTGTCCATAGATGTGTGGGTTTATTTCTGGGCTTTCGATTCTATTCCACTGATCTGTGTGTCTGTTTTTGTGCCAGTACCATGCTGTTTTGGTTACTATAGCTTTGTAGTATATTTTGAAATCAGGGAGTGTGATACCTCCAGCTTTGTTCTTTTTTCTCAGGATTCCTTTAGCTATTCGGGGTCTTTTGTTGTTCCATATAAATTTTAGGATTCTTTGTTCTATTTCTGTGAAAAATGTTGTTGGAACTTTGATAGGGATTACATTGAATCTATAGATGGCTTTAGGAAGTATGGACATCTTAACTATTTTAATTCTTCCAATCCAAGAGCACGGAATATCTTTCCATTTCTTTGTGTCTTCTTCAATTTCTTTCAGAAATGTTTTAGAAAGTAGCATTCAGAATTAGTAGGCAGTATTCCATGGATAAGCACTATACACAGGAGCTCATTTATTCTTTACAACTGTGCCAGATAAGAATTATTATCCCTACTATGTTGAAAAATTAAAACTGAGGCTCAGGTGGTTAGAAATTTGCCTGTTGTATTTAATTGCTTGGTTGGAGGGCTAGGATTCGTAATTAGGTTTGTGTAATTCTAAGTCCATGATTGTTCCAGTATATCTCGTTGTTGCTTAAAGAGGTGTGCTTTTAAAATGGTTTATCAAATAGGTGCAAACAGATGGCATCTGCTAAACATATAACTAACAATAATATCCTGATATTTTCAAGTACTCAGCAGTATCCAGCACAAACAAAGAAAGAGTTTGGAAATTTGCAACATAATATACTGTACTTAGTAAGAAAATCCAGTCTAGTCCAACACTCTATGTTAGAAAAAACTTGGACAAAGAGAGCTAAATGATTTAGCCAATTTGCTATCTAGAAAATTGCAAAGTCCAGATTCAATACCAGTCTCACGAATCCCTTTCTAGAGCTTTCCATATTATATCAAGAACGCAGATTTAGTTATAATATTTACAACGTTTCTTTTCCCAATCTAAAAGGTGAAAGATGCTAATTCTCCATAATAAACGAGAAGAAAATATTCAGAACTATTCAATATCTCTATCATATTCCATCATATTAGCAAAAACTTTTAAAAAGTGATAACATTTAGTTATAAAACTTTTTGCCTAAAAGTCTTTCCCAATATTTTAAGAATATCATGATATGTTTCTAGTTGATACTATTAAGAAAACAATACCTAGTACCAATAAACCTCATGGTCCTCCTTCAAAATCTATAAGTAATAAAATGCCTAGAAAAGGCTTGTTTTATTATGAAACTATTATTTGAAATATTTAACCAGAGAAGTGGAAATTAAGAACATTTCTACTACTTTTAATCTGCTTTGCAAGCTGCATCTGTATTACCAGGAATATGCATAAGAACTAACAATTGTTGCAAGAGTTGTGTAAAGCTAATGCCATTTTAAACATCTCGAAGAATAAAATGATCTTTCCTATGTGTCATACAAATCTTTTTTGCTTTACAGTCTTTATGGGGTATATAAATCCTTGAATGAATACATTAAACTGGCTGATTCTATTACATTCTTTGATTTCTTCCACATTTCTAAAAAAAAATGATGCCGATGTATCTTGAGGATTTTTAAGCAATGAAAATGTCATGTAGTCAACTGACAGGAAAGTATCCTGCTGGTTTATCAGCAGTCATGAGGAATTTGCAATTATTCAAACTCTCCCACCTATCTTCCCTTGTAATCAGTGGCACACGTGGTTGAAATACATGAAGGATGGTGCATAGTCTGAACATGTGGAAAAGGGTGAAAGTCAATGATTCGTATAGAAGTAAACCCACCCTGTGGGTTCAAATAAATTAGCAATGGAGACACATGAATAAATAAAAAAGAATAAAAAATCATTTAAAATTAATCACAAAATATACTGACAATATAATTCTCTGCCAAAGATTAGTTTTGAATTCAGCAGCCACATACTGACTGCCTAATATTCATCACATAGCAGAGATACAAATAAGTAAGGAGTTACCCACATATAAATAGTCCACTGATGTATGTTAAATATATAGGATCCGTATTTTACAGACACGTATAGCACCAGAGGATGTCGGTTGGTATGGATTAATAAAAAGGAGGTGTGGATTAAAAAACTCCTTGAATTACATTCTCATCCAACTATTTATTGATCTTACCAAGTCACTTAATCTCTGTATCTTCAAATTTTTTTTAACCACAATTTAAGAACAACATTTATCTTTCTTTCTCACTGTGCTATTTTAAGGATGAAATGCTGTAATATATGTAAAAGCTCTCTGAAAAGCAAGAAGCAATAGACTAATACACTTCAGACCAAGAAGAGACTAAAACGGTCTCCCTTGGTAGCATGTCCCTGAGCAGAGAAAGGTGACCTCGGCCCCACACAGTGCTGGCTCACTGCCCTAAATCTGCGTTGTACTTGGAGTTTATTACCCGGATCTTTACTGCCAAGCAAAGAGGAAAATTGAGTAATTTACTAGTGGTTTTGGACAAGACTGGTCATCAAACTTCTTTAAAATAGAATATTTAGATTAGATTCTTTAGATTAAAATCACCAGGAAATTGCTATCTCTTTATAAAACTCTAGTTTAAGAGTGATATTCTAGTGGATTGACACAGTGCAATCAACAAACATTGAGCCAAGGATGCATTATTGCTATTCTTGGTACACATTGTTTTGCAAATAATGGATGTACTCTTTCTTTCCATGGCTTGCAATTTATATTAAAAATGTACAATATCACATCAAGTTATATAAATATAATTTGAGCCACGGATGCTCAAAATTAAATCCTTATTAAGTCTGGGTAGACTAAAAACAATATACGCTATTTATATGATACACATAAAATCATTTCAATTAAGGAGAACTTTATCTTAATTTTTGCTTTATAATACAGAAATAGATTTTTACCAGAAAGAAATTCTAAGTGAGAAATCTTAACACTGATATATAGTATATCATTTAAGTATTATCAGTTTATCAAATTCTAAAAAGCTATATTTAGCAGATTTGATTAATTTAGATTCCAATTCAAAAAGAGCATTCTATAGGGATATTTGATTAATACAATTTTTTCTTAAAAATACAGCTTAATATTATATGGATTTGTTTAGAGAGTGAAATAAATCAAGTTTATACAAATTAAAATACTACATATATTTACTTGAGTTAATATGCTCCATTCTTAAAATGCTTGTCTTCAGCTCTAGTCATATCTATTAGTTAGTTATACCTTAGTGCAAAGTATAATAATTGGAGAATGAAATTACTTAAAATCCCAGGCATGTTTTAGAAAAATACGAATAGAAAAACCAGGGAAGAGGAAGATATACACTTTTAAGATATAAGTAAGGTAAATACCACAGGTTTTATTGACACCATATTAAACACATGCACGAATTATGAATTAATCTAAACATAACCCCATATATAAAGATCCAGCTGTGTATTTTTCATTTTAAACCAGTTAAGTTAGCTACATAACCTACTGCAGAAGAGTAATAAGAATGAACTAAAGATATTTGTTGGCTCATAATTCAGTGCTTTCCTCATTGGGTTATTATAGATAACATTCATAATAATAAAGGCATGTAAAGTGTTTACTTAGTACAGTGCATAGAACATAGTGGAAGCTAAATAAATGTTACTTGAACTCTCCCTATGATGTAAACTCCACGAGTGCAAGAACAAAAGCTACCTTATTACTTATTAGCATCCATCCCTTACATAGTGTCGGGTACATAATAGGAGACCAGCAACAGTCATTTTTTGAACATGTAAATACAGAGAAAGGTCCTGACAGCAGTGCTAGACTCCATGTTTGTTTGGCTCTCTGCTTCAGTTTGACTTTTCTACCTTAAGTTGAGAACAAGCCACACATGGACATGATTTCTGTAAAAAAAAAAAGAAAGAAAGAAAAAAACCCTAATGGGCCAGGTGGATTCACACAGATCTTAGAAAAAACACAATTTAATGGACTTGGTGAAACAGCAAAGGTCTTATACCGACATCCAGTGCAACCCATTTGACAAATCAATGATTTGTTAAATAAAACAATCATTTTTTTCTGTGTAAAACTTTTTGGATTTTGTCCTTATTAAGTCCTTGCATTGTTTTTGAGCAGGGAAAAAGACTTCATAGTCAGTTTTCTAATGTATATGTCAGTAAATATCCAGCATTCTAACTCATCGTCTCTGAGTTATTCTTTCATATTTGCATTGTGAAATTATGTTAATAAAAAATAATTCATAAATAGTAGGGAGGAGTGTTTTAATGTGTTTAGTATTTAGAATTCCTTTATTTAATGATAGAGAATGCTTTGGTTAGTACTGGCTTTAGTAAGCAACTCTCATTCAATAGAATAACCATAAGTCTCAATAAACATGATGGCAAATGTCTTTTAGACAACATGAGAGATAAACGAGAAGTCTAAAACACAGTTTTGAATGTTCTCCTTCTGGGCAGGGGTAATTTCAGTTGTAATCGGGAGAGTTGTGTTATATTAGGTGGGGGGCAATTTGAAATTATCTCTAATAGAAATGAATATGTGTATGTTAGGCTATCAAGAAGTGAGATGTGTATATTACCTGTTGTTTTTCCCCTGTCTAGCATCCCTTCTTTTATTACTTTAATTGATTTTTGGGGGGGTAACGACTTTCTTTGCCCTCTTTGTGGTAGTCAAAGTGCTATACCTACCACCAATGACAACTAAGGGACCTAAATAGGACCGATTGGACTATTCCCTGAAGTTTTATCTATGCATGTCAGGAGAGAGAAGTCCTCCTTTCCTTAGTAATTGCAGTCATGAGTTTAAAATTGCAGTCATGAGTTTAAGTCCTGGCTATCAGCAGCTTCAACATATATCTGGGTGGACAAAACTTGACTGAGAATAAAAGCCCAACACCATGGGACACAAAGGAGAAAACATCAAAAGAGGAGTCTGAGTCCCAGGATGTAGCCATGCCTGGAGAACTCCCTATAATATTCTTTATTGCTTAAGCTTAGTTGAGCTGGTTTTCTTTCTCTTATAACCAAAGAAGCCCTAAATTAATACTAGTGGAGTAGAATGTTGATGAGGACATATATAAAAAACATAAACATGAATATGCTTTTGATACAAGTGAACTTAATTGAAATTTTTAAGCTACAAATTATATACTATATAGCCTATTAAATGTAATTAATAGTTACTCAAATTAAAATTTCTTAGTGTGTAAATAAATTGAATCACTCAATCTTGAGTATCCTCATATATTAATATAAACTTTTCTTTTATACTTAAATCGTGGGTGATTTTCTCCTTTATATAAAGGAAGTAGAACCAGATCAATGAGAATACTCAATTGATTCAGATTATAGAGAAGCTTGGATGATATCATTACAAAGGAAATCCAAATAAAAACCTAACCATTGAACTTTTGGCTTGAGTTTTCAACTGTCTCTTTTCAATAAAATAACATTTTTATATAATGTTTTTAAGTCTGGTAAATATTAAATTATATTCTTTAAGTCTTCTCTTTAAAAGAAGCTTTCCTAGTTACATGATTTCTCTGCATGACATTATCCTTCCAAGTTTCCTGACTCTTGCATGAATTCTTTTTGATCCTTGCCTCCTCTAGGCCTGGTTTCTGCCCTCTGATTTTCTGATCTCCCACTGACTCTACTCTTCCCTCTCTGGCATGTGCCCTTAGGCATCTCATTCACCACCTATTATTTTCCTTTTACTGACCTTTCCTTCCCTCTCCCTCCCTCTATCTTACTTCTTATCAGCACCTTCATGTACAAACAGAAAAAGAAAATCACTTTATATAATAAATTAGATTTTAAGAAGGCATTTGAAAGATATTACCATCATTTTCTTTGCAATGAAGAACATGATATATGATATTCAAAGCAAATCATTTCTACAAATGTTCAATTCTACTCAACCACTACCAAGCAAATACCTGAATTTTCCTTTGTTCAAGTTGCAAAATATGAGTTTTCGAAATTTGTTGTCAATTTAGCAATAAAGCAGAACACAATTTTCAAAATGTGAATGAACTATTTAATAGGAATTAATATGAATTATTTTCATTAAAATGATATATTAAATAATAAAGATCCTCGCCTTTCATAAAATATATAAATCCTAAAGAAATTTCCATTTTCATACTTTCTTTTAATGTTTCTGTTTTCTCTCTCTTAGTACAGAAACAATTTGCGTGTTTGCAGTTAAATTCCTTACCCATATATGCTCCCATTCTCCCCCTGTCTTAACTTAGAAAATATCAAGGCCATGCCTGGGAGCAGAATCAGGACATTATTTGTCTCTTGGCAGTGTATTTTTTAAATTTCCATGAATGAAGAAATAGACAACATCCTATCTAAGATGTGCACTCACCTTCAAGTGATAATATAAATCACCAAGACAAAATCTTCCCCAACTTTTTGAGAAATCCTAAAGTTTTCTCCAAGGAATAGATTTATGCTTAGGTTCTCTCATCCATCCTACACTTATCTCATTTTGGGGTTGAATTTATTGAGGTTATGGGTGCCTCTGTGTAGCTGCACCCCAGAATGGTCCTTTCACTACTAGTCCCTAAGCAAAGACAGCCTTGGGTTACAGGAGTGGATAAATGCCTTCTCCTCTGCTCCTGCTTTAGAAGATAGTCTTAATTTTGTGACCTCCACAAGTGTGGGGCAAGGAAGGATAGTCAGTTCACACTGAGCTCAGGAGTTAGCAAGACAACAGATACTTAATAGATACTTGGCTTTTAGGGCATGACTTAACATTTACTAAAAAACGCTCCAAAAAAATTCTGTGAAGTTTGATGGTATTTACTTTCAGGAGGTTTCATGAGTACATACTTGTCAAGTTTTGAAAACCTTGATCATAATTTGTGAAGTCGTAAATGCTAAAATTATACAATTTATCCAAGGAACAATACCTTCCTCTCTTTTCCAAGAATATCCTTTACAAATTACCATAGTACATAACTGACCACATTTCCCTGTGGGTTTACCTTGCTAGTTCTTTGAAGTTCTATTTGCCATTGCCTCTTTGAAAAAAAAAGGTAAGATGAACATCTGGATAACACTATATATATATATATTTTTTTTTTTTTTTTTCAATAATAACCTTGGTGAAATGAGAAATATCTCCTCCCACACACACCACCCCCTGCCTTATCTAATGTGTTAACACTTTGGATAATGAGAAAAGCAGAAGTGGCTACTAAATATCTTATTCAAATTAACTCAGATGCAAGTGTAAATGTGGATGTATCCATGCAATTCAAAAACTGCTGCCTGAACTTGTGTTTTAATAGCAGTGTTTGATTATGTTGGCATTCTTGATCATTTTCTGTCTTTGAAGTTACTGAATTCAATGATCCATCCTTTATGTTTATTTATCAGGACTGTGAACATCATAAGCAATTTAAGATGTTTAGAATTAAATGTTGAGTTTAGATGGCAAAAAAAATGCAAAGTTAGGTAAAATTGATAAGCATAATTCTCGTGTATCTATTAACTCTTTATTAACAGAAGTTCTCTTTCCAAGACAAAATGGAAGTGGTGGGGGAAGGTGGGGAACTATCTGAATTCAAATTTTTGAATCCTAAAGTAGAATAAAAGCATGCCTTTTTTCTGAAGAAATCCAATGCCAAAATATTTCATAAAATATAGTGAAGCTATTGTCTCAAATAACTGGCAGTTTTAGTAACTGGTAGTTCAAAGGAAGAGAAGTTGGATTCAGAGCTTCAAACAATGTCATTAGGGACTTTCTCTATTTCTCTGGCTTCCTCTATGATGGCTTAATTTTGGGGTTGGCTTTCCCAATAACGGTGGCAAAGATGATCATCACAAACTCACATGTGGCCTTCCCAAAAGAGAACTTCTTTCCACATATTTCCAGTAAAAATCTTATGATTGACTCGAATTTTGCCTCGGTTTGGTCATGTTTCTGACACATAAACTAGTCACAGTTATCAGGGAACAGAATGACCTAGGAAATATACCCAACTCTGGAAGTAGGGAGTAAGGTTTTGAAACCAATGGACTAAGAATAAGTGAGAGGTAATTCTCCAAAGGAAAACTAGTATTCTTTTACCAAAATAATGAAGGAAGGATTCTAGTCAGTCAAAACCAACTGATTTCTATAATCAAAATGCAAGCATTACAGAAAAATCTTTAATACAGAACTGAAACACTCTTTATAAGCTATTGGAGCATTCCAGGTATTAGATAGCAGTAAAAGTTAAGGAAATAGAAGGCCAAGCAGTGATAACGAAATATGTATATCCTATCTTTAGTCTATTTTTTATTTTTATTTTATTTTTTTATTTTTTTTGTTTGTGAGGAAGATCAGCCCTGAGCTAACATCCATGTTAATCCTTCTCTTTTTGCTGAGGAAGGCCTGCTTTGAGCTAACATCTATTGCCAATCCTCCTCCTTTTTTTTCCCCAAAGCCCCAGTAGATAGTTGTATGTCATAGTTGCACATCTTTCTAGTTGCTGTATGTGGGACATGGCCTCAGCATGGCCGGAGAAGTGGTCCGACGGTTCACGCCACAGATCCAAACCCTGGCCGCCAGTAGCGGAGCACGTGCGCTCAACCTCTAAGCCACGGGGCCGGCCCCTTAACATTAGTCTAAACACAATGTTCACACCACTGACATCAGGCTTTGGCTGTGGTTAGGAGACCAATCTTCTTACTAGTAAAATGAGGACTCAGGTAAACTATCCAACTAATTTAACATTGAATCAGGTTTTACCTACTTCTGAGTTACAGCAAAATGTCAGAGGCATATATAATTATACTCACATAGAAAGAATATTACAGAGTGAAATTTCATAGCTCATTGATTTTAGCTTGCTGAAATGCTAATTAGAGTGAAAATTCATGTTGAAAAAGTATTTACATGTAAATTAACTTCAAGAAAAAATTTCACTGGAAATACTAGCAAAATATGTTGTACTTCCCCGCCTCCCCCCCAAAAACAACAATGATGCAAGAACTTGGTCTAGGCTTGGTTGAATATTGTTACGAGTAGGGTACTCATTTGAGAGAAAAGTTAGGTTAAAATCTCTTGAGTAATATCTGATGACAAGGAAGACATTAAAATGTTCTCACTGATGGGGTTCAGGACACACTACTCCAAAATATGGCAGCTTGGTATGTTGCATATTTTAAGCTGAAGGAGTTTGAGAAGACAGCAGAAGCAGGAAGGTCACTCTATTCTTCCCCCACCCTTCTCTCCTGAAACAGGTCATAAAACTCTGCTGTGAGAGGTGCCCTCTCCATACCTGGAGCATCCTTCTCAACGAAGAAAAAGGGCCATGGAGAAGAATCGTAACAAACACGCCTTGCTAAGTTTCTCCCAGTTTACTACCCTTACCTCAATACTCCTTGACTTGTATCATATTTCTCCATGACTGTCCACTCTTCATCAAACCTAGCATAAAAATACTCAGGTCTGTTTCTGGTTCATTTCTTTATGAAGACTCCCATGTCATGTAAAACTCACATTAAATACATTTGTATACTTTTCTGTTAATCTGTCTTTGTCAGTTTAGTTTT
Organism: Diceros bicornis minor; assembly: GCF_020826845.1. Taxonomy (NCBI): domain Eukaryota; kingdom Metazoa; phylum Chordata; class Mammalia; order Perissodactyla; family Rhinocerotidae; genus Diceros; species Diceros bicornis. The sequence continues at coordinate 49,411,564 of NC_080745.1, read as the reverse complement.
TAGACCCAGCCAGGGACCCTAAGAGGGGTGAGAAAAACTTTTTCCTCCCCTATATCACAAACCCAAGAGTTGATATTGTTAATTATTATGGCATAGTTGATAGATCATTCAGTAAAAAAAAAAATGAACAAACAAAAACTTTCTTGAATCTCTCAAATCACCATATTGTTGAGATCTTAGCTATAAGTTTATGCTTGTCTGGTTTAAAAAAAAATCCTTTGAAATATCTAATATACATTTTTTATTAAACCATCCTAACAGTTAAAACGTTCGTCTTAGAGTAAGCATTTATGAAAGTCTTAAGAATTGTAACTAACATTTTCAAAAAGGACAGTCTTGCAAACTAATGTTTTTGGAATAGAAAAGGAATAATTTTCAATAGCATTCACACATTTGAGCTGTTTAGACATGTTACAATGGAATGAAATGCAATTGCCAAACACACATTTTAAACAGAGGATAGTTGCCAATGATGTCATCTTGAAACAATCTTTTTGCTCTGTGCTTTTAGAGCATAGGTTTGTGTCACAGTTTAAGTTGATTCTAGCAACTTGGGTTTAATCCTTGACTACTTGTCATGATTAGATATTCAACTGAGGTAGACACCGAAGACCATCTGTGAGAGGACATTATTTCATCTGTCTCTCAGGGAATAGGGAGACTCATTTGAGGAAGGGCCCACTCTGGCTTTTTGTGAAGGCCAGAGAGTGCCAGGTGGTTGGTAGAGATAAACACAAAGAATTATACTGGAGGAAAAAAACCCAGGGCTTTGCCAGCAAACCTTTGCAATATCTCTGTGCACTACGACAGGTGGCAACCACTGAGATCCCTGTCATATATGTGCACTAAGCCAGAATATGACTCACATTTCGTAGCTCAGATTCCATGAGACACTGAAAACACAGATGTTAAGAAGTTTTGAAGTCCAATAAGGGCAGAATATAATACTACCATGAAATCTTCCCTTTCTCAAAGTGCCTGCACTTACATTGCTAACTGCAGAAAAGACCTCTTGAGAGTAATTATGGGAATTAGCAGCATTTAAGTTAAACTGTTAATATAGAATATTTAACCTTTTTCTAAGTTTCAAGAGAAACCTGTAGATTTCGTTAGGGCACTGAATGGTGGCCTAACACGCAAATGTGATCTATTTGGCCCAACTTTTAAAAGTGAAACAAGGTATTTTTCAATCAACCTAAAGGAGAGAGAGAACTTTTACCAAGATTTCCTTGTTCTGAGCTCAACACATAAAGATTAAAGTAAATTGAAGTGGAAAATAAGACAAAGGAAAATAAATATATGTTCTTTCAACGGTCTCTAAGCATTTTAGGAACTTTGTTGCTCATGGTATCTAGCTTTGTTCCAGGCATAGACAAATCAAAAAATGTTTCACTGAGTGAGCTTGCCATGCCAGATACAAAACTTTTGAGATTGCTAATGCAAAAGAGAAGACAACAATGAGCAGTAAAAGGAGACACAGGACTGTGGTATGGTAAATTTACTGGCAAGCTTTTTTCATCTATTTCCTTTCAGAATTTATTATACACTCCCAAGGGATAATGACTTCTCTGAACCACTGTCAAACCGGTTTAGCAAAAAAGAATGTAAGAGATAAAAAGTAAAAGGATTGGAGATAATAATCATAAATAGAACAGAAGGGCAAATTCAAAATGATGTGAAGAAAAAAACTGGAATATAAGTTTCATGACAGCAGGAATTTTTTCTATTTTTTTTAATGCTGTGTCCCCACTACTCAGAATTGTGTCTGTACACAGTAAGTAAGTACTCAATAGATTCATCAACTGACTGAATAAATTTTAAAAGATTGAAAATAACTTGTATTAGAGTGAATAAATTACCTAATGACCTTCGACTATGTCCCATTCTCTGTGCCAAGTATTTTATACAAATTAACGTGTGTACAGAATCACTATGAAAATCTCTGGGAAAGGTGGTATTATCCTCATTTTATACAAGAGTGTTAGCATCTTGTCGAGCATAAAAGTTAAGTATAAATTTATATTACCCAGGTCAATGTGATTAATGCAAACTATGACATTACTAATCAAAAAAAAATATCCTTTTATACAAATAAATTACACAGTGATAAAAACTTTTCATATATTATAAATAGACTGAGTCAGAAATTAAAGAAAGTACTTTGCTTTTTTTTTGGAAAAAAATCCAAATTAATCTTTTATTAAGAAAAACAAAAAGCTGGATTTACTCAAATTGAGAAGACTGAGATGAATCAAAACATTTGCTCTCTTAAGATTACAGTGGAGAAAAAACTGGCAAGAAGTGATAGGAGACTTTCTGGAGTTTTATCATTTTTATATGAAGTTATTCTAGATAATTTTATAATTAACTTTGCTTTCATCAACTCACGGATATTACTCCAGCAATTGTTTCTTTATCTCAGCATTATAACATGTCTCCTCTCTATTATATCATACTCAGTGGCATACAGTCTCGTATCATTATTCCTATGAAAACTTCACAGGATTGATTTACAGCAGCCTTTACAATTTATGTATAATATTTTACTTCAAAAGCTCTCTATATTTTCTTTTATATTTCTCTACTCTCATTCACACTTGAACCCATTCTAATCAGTCTCTTATCTCTATCACAATTCTGAAATTGCATTATCAATTATCAGATTACTAAATCCAAAGGTCAGTTCTCCATAATCATCTTACTTGAACTGTTAGCAGCATTTGACATAGTTAGTTACTCTCTCTTTATTAAAAAAAAAATATCTTCATTGTACTTCCAGGTCTCAACACTCTCCAGAATTTCTTTCTACCTAACTTCTCAGTCTCCTTTGCTGGTACTTCCTCCTGTCTCTGATCTCTAAACATTGGGCTATAAGGGGTTCAGTGCTTAGATGTATTCTTTCTTCTATCTACATTTACTCCTTTTTATAATACCATCTAGTCCTATGACTTGAAATCCCACTTATAATCAAAGATTACCACGGTTATATTTCGAATGTGAACCTCTCCTCTGAACTCCATATTCATACTCATACTCTACTCCTCACTTCCATTTGGATGTCCAATAGACATCTCAAACAATATGTTCAGAACCAAATTCCTCATTATCTCCTTCAAACCAGATCCTTCTCTCATCTTCTCCACTTTACTCAAAGGCAACACCATGCTTCAAGTTGCTAAGGCTAAAATCCTTAGAGTTATCCTTGACCTCGTATTCTCTTATGCTGTGTCTTATCCAAAATGATGTACTCTTGATTCTCCCTTTAACTTCAGTGAATCTACCACATGTCATCAGTTCTACCACCACCACCCTGGTCCAAGACATATGACTTCCTCTTGGAATTAGCCTTTATATAAGCATCCTTCCACTTTTGCCATCCATAGAGTTTATTCATAACACAGTACCTATAATAATTTTGTCAAAACAAGTCAGATCATATCACTCCATCTCACTCAGATCAGGAAACTAGAACATGATTTGGTTCCCACAAACTCTATGTCATAATAATATACTTCTCTCCCTCTCCTCACTCACTCTGATCCAACCACACTTTTTTTGGTGTTCTTCCAAACATGCCATGTACACTTAGGTCTCATTTTCTCTTCTCTTTTCCTGGAAAGCTCTGACTCCAGACACCCACCTGGCTTAATCCCTTACCTTCTTCAAGTCTCTGTTCAAATGTCATCTCACTAGTAAAATCTTACTTGACTTCAGCATTTTAAATAGCACCCCTATTCACCACACTCTTATTTCATTTATCTGATCTGCTTTTATTTGTACTACTTGTTACCATATGATCTACTATATATTTCACTTGTTAATTTGTTTGTCTATCACTCCACACCAGACCCAGTATTGAATATAAACTTTGTGTGGGCTATTTTTTGCATATTTTTTCACTGTTATTTGCTCAACTTAAAATAATATCTATTACATAGTAAATGCTGAATAAAGACGTTTTTGTATAAAAAAATGAATACTTCTCAGAATATATACAAAACCAAAAATATTTGGTATTACGCTATTTTTTAAAAATGGGATAATGAATCTAAATCAGAACTATTTAGCACGGATTGCTTTGTAGTTAGTGTTGAAGTAAAATATTCACATTCACTTTTCTATTATTTAGTAGATAGAAAAATCACGAAAGCCCAAACTCTCATTGGCTAATTGGAAAACAGGATAGCATAGTGCTAAAAAGTATGAACTTTGTCTTAAATTCTTGTGATTCAGAGCGTCAGCTCTTCTACTTAGATGGGCTAACTTCACTGGGCTTCTGAGTTCTCATTGGTAACATAGAGAAACTAATGGTATTTTCTTCATAGTCTTACTAAGATTCTTAAATGTAAAGCACTCAACACGTTGCTTAATGTAGGAATTGATTTAAATAATAAATCAGCTACTCATTACCATTATTGATGATAAACTTTTATATGGAAAGGCCATCAAATGAACAGGGAGGAAGTGGGACAGAGAACCTTAGTTCTTAGCTCTGAGGCTTAACTCCTATTTTTCTCCAGGAAAGTCAAGAAATTAGTGAAGAGCTGCTAAGAAATCAAGAGTCGTTTTTGAAAGTTCCATTAAAATGGAATGCTGCTTGTATAAGGATTGCGCTTCTATTGATGTAAAGAAGGCAATACCTAACTTAATTAATAAAGCAATTCACCAGTTCTCTAAATAATTTCCATTTAGATAATTTTTTTAAAAGATTAAATATAACTAAAAACTCATCAAATTTCTGTGATACTTATAATCCAATATTTCTTAGTATTAGAGCAAATGAGCTGACAAAAGATTGTTGAGTACATAATTTATTTTTTTGGTGGGGAAGATTGGCCCTAAGTTAACATTCATTGCCAATCTTCCTCTTTTTGCTTGAGGAAGATTGTCCCTGAGCTAACATCTGCGCCAATCTTCCTCTATTTTGTATGTGGGACACCGCCACGGCATGGCTTGATGTTTGAAATTTGTATTTGAAAAATGAAATTTATTTATTTGAAATTGTTTGAATGAAACATTTAAAAGGAGTAACGATATTACTGATTTAATGGAAATAGGTAGATACTGCTTGTATTAGATTTGTATCACTGCCGTAACAAATTATCAAAAACTTAGAGGCTTAAAACAACATATTATTTATTATACCATAGTTCTGGAAGTCAGATGGTTCACAAGGCTGGAACTAAGGTATTGGTCCCAGCAAGGCTCTTAACAGGAAGCCCTGGGAAGAATCTGCTTTCAAGGTCATTCAGGTTGTTGGAAGAATTCAGCTTCTTGTTGTGGAACTGTGGTCTCTTTCTTCTTGCTGTCTGTCCCTGGGGGGCTACACTTACCTTCTAGAGGCTCCTTTCTGGTCCTTGCACTTGTCCTCCTACATCTCAGAGCAAGCCTGTTGAATCCTTCTGCCACTTAGACTCTCTCAGACTTCTCCTTCTGCCACAGCTCTCTTGTTTCCAGTCGGAGAAATTTCTCTGCTTTTAAGGACCCATGTGAGTAGATTGAGTAAACTCAGATAACACAAAATAATCTCCCTATCTTGAGATCTGTAACCTGAATTACATCTGCAAAATTCCTTTCATCACGTAAGGTAACGTTCACAGGTTCTGGAGTTTAAGGTGTGGATATCTTTGGGGGGCCTTGCTACTACCCATCACAGAGCTACATCCAATCTTGGGAGTTTCTAACACTTCCTAATAATAATTGGTTTCATAACAACTTCAAAAATATTTTTAAAAAATTGAGAATAAACACTGACTGACCATTTCTATCATTAACCTATTCATCTTCGCCTTTGTGTTCTTTGCTTATCAATCAAAACATATTACAAATAAGTTTCTTCAAATGATTTCTGGCTGCTGACTTTAGGGACATACACATCTGTGCTGATAATTCTATGAAATCAAGAGTATATCAGAGCACTAAAGATTCATTTTCAACATATTCATTTTTGTATTGTCGACACATAGACTACAAATCACATTGAACGAAACAACTTGAAAATTTTTGCCAGTAAAAACTATTGGTTTCTCCATAATTAAACATAATTCTGCCTTGCACCCAAAGGATCATGTGAAGTAAATCATGAAAATATAAGTTTAAGAGAAGTGAAATGAATTAAATATATGGGGAAATTATATGATACATTAAAAATAATCTCAGTTACTGCAAATCATTATTTAATGAACTTAAATTAAAATATATATTAGCAGTACGACACTTGAATTAATTTTCTTGGAAGATAAAGATCATACAATCTGTCTATATATTAGTCTACTATGGCAGTTTTACTTTTCAGTTTTTACTAAACACACATTGCAACTTGATGTGATTTATGTAAGCAAGCAATGATTGGAAAAACATTCCCATGGAGTGATAGCTTATCAAGCCTTTTGGAGAGCATGTACTTTCTAAAACAGCCTAAAAAATAATTCATTCATCTTCCAATGTGAAATATCACCCTATCTATAGAAAACAAAATAAAATATTTTCTTTTAAAAATCTTAATTTTAAGATTTTACTTTGTAAGATTTTATTATTTTTATTTCTTTATATTAAACTTCTCAAATTTTCTTGCCAAGCATCAAGTATAAACTAGGACAGAATCCTATTGAGAATGCATTGGTTCAGGTCTTAACTCTACTTAGATCTTTCCAGACCAACCATGACACATCAATAACACAGAGACTACGTTTCGCTTTTATTTGAGGATTATTTTAAGGCTTTATTTCAGGATTAAACTTGGGCTCTATTTGCTCATGTCCTCGAAAAAATATATAAAACCTTACCTAATAAAATGAGGACTCATTAATTTGGTTAAAATAACTTTATAAGCGCCACACTTACTTTTTAGTACTTTTGTTTTGTTTTGTTGAAGTTGAATGCAGAGATAATATATTATTATTCAAGTTAGATTAGAATTCATGAGAAGAAAAAAACGATGCATGCATATGGGAGTTTCCAAACCTTAAACATCACCTTTCCTCTGGTAGAACTTGTAAATATTTTGTGGTGGGTCCAATCGGAAATATTCTAGCATTTCTTTTGCTACTTTTATTTAAGAAATTGAACATTACATACAACCTACTACTAGACCCCATTAACCTCAAAAAATAAAATTTCAGGTCCAAGAAGAAAAAATTTACACAATTTTAAAGAAAATGGAAAACACCAACTTGCATATATTACATAATATCGATGTATGGAATTTTGAATTCAAAGAATTCTACTTTAATAGAACCTTGGGGGCTATCTAGTGGAACTTAAATCTCAGAAATTATTGTATCCAAGAGCCTGAGTCCCATCATGATAAAAATAAAAGGAGGATTTTATTCATTTGTTTCATGAGAAGGATATGCGTATGTTTATAGATTTTTGATAATATGTTTAAATATTTGACAAATCTGTTTTTGTTTTTTTTTTTGTGAGGAAGATCAGCCCTGAGCTAACATCCATGCCAATCCTCCTCTTTTTGCTGAGGAAGACTGGCCCTGAGCTAACATCCATACCCATCTTCCTCCACTTTATGTGAGACGCCACCACAGCATGGCCTGACAAGGGGTGCGTTGGTGCACACCCAGGATCCGAACCTGGGCTGCCAGCAGTGGAGTGCAATTAACCACTATGCCATGGGGCCAGCACTGGCAAATCTGTTTTTTGAATCAAATACGAGTGGATTGGATTTATTAATGTGACACATAAAATATACTTCCTTAACAGTGGAAATAGGATGACTCTTTCCTCCAGGATGCAAAGATGTTAGTATTGGGGAATTACTGGAAAATAAGGTCACTAAGAGTAGACATGGCAGTCTAAGTCTGAAAATTTGACTAAAGATGTATCAATTTAATAATGGTTATGAAAAGCCAGCACTACACTATTACAATTCCTGTGTTCCAAGATTGGTTTTTGCACCACTGGAGTCAAACTACTGAACTATTTATCATCTCAAAACCTTTACAGAGAAGAGACAGAGTGTTCTTAGCTATCAAACAGTATGCAAGTTAACAAATATAAAGAAATTATATTTTTCCACCTATTCTCATTCTTGACCTTTAAATCAATCTGATAACACCACATGGATAAGCTTCAAGAACCTCAAAACAAAATGTAATAAACATAGAGGACAATCCTTGTTTCTTTTTTATATGGTCCCACGCAACTAAGTTCCTGAAACAATTCTTACCCTTGACTCCAACTCCTGTTTATGACATTCTCATTTTAAACTTGGTCTTTGTATTTGGGCCTTTTGGATTTGACTTTGGATCTAGACAAGATGTATGTTCAAATCTCAACCTTGACACTTAATAGCTATACAATCTTAGACAGGTTGCTTGTCCTCTCTGAGCCCCAGTTTTCTCATCTGTAAAGTAATAATGATAACTTCAACAATAATAATAGCTGTTAGTGTGTACTGAGTTAATAAGCGTCAATTTATTTTTATCCATAAATCTTTCTCATTTTAGAGTTCAGAAGGTTGAGAGGATTCAAAGCCAGTTACGAAGGGCCAAACAAAATTCAAATATTCAAATCCATCGTTGTTTGAGGGTGACACATCCTATTTATCAGGGTTGTTTGGAGTTGAGGTAATGAGCATGAAGCACCTATCGCCTTGCCTTAAAAACTCTCAATAAAAACAAGTACCTGGTACATAATAGATTCTTAGTACTGTAGGGGATCAGAACTGGCCACCCCAAAATGTGTCTCTTTGGTATGAGGATTATTTTGGGCTGGTTACTGTTAAGAAACTGCAGGCATAGGAGAAGCTCTGAAAAGTAGAAGTTACCCTTTGTAAGAGACATTTACATTTGTATGGGAAATCTCCATCTGTAAAGATGTCTCCCTTTCTGCACCACGAAGAAGGGGCGATAACCATATCTCTAGAAACTCTTATCAATGTGGAAGGCAGGGACTTAAATCTGCATAATAACCTTACTCTTGTTTACTGTGCTTTTCTAGTAAGCTCTCATAACTGACTCCCCCACCCCAACATCCTCCTCTGTCTTTAGCTGAAGATAGTATTTAAGGTAACAGCCTCGGCCATGTTGACAAGTTACTCAGCTTTCCTGAGTTTCTCCTATGCATACATGTTATAAAGCTTTGTTTGATTTTCTCCTGTTATTATATCTCATGTCAATTTAATTCTTAGGCCTGCCAGAGGACCTAGAGAGAGTAGAGGATTTATCTCCCTCCCCTACAGTACATACTAACTCCTGTCATTAAGTTAGCACAATGATTACTATTAATAAAACAATAGCAACATTATTGTATCTCCATTATCGGAACTTATACTGTGAATCTGGCACGTCTGGCTGTTCCAGTCGAGTTTCATCCCCGGCCTTCCCACCCTCAGTTCAGAACATGTATCCCAGAGCCTACTGTAGTTTGGCACTAATCATGTGAGAAAGGGAGATTGGATTGATATTTGTATTAAGAAGGGAAACTTTTCATTTAATAGGAAAATTGGAAATTCTTGTCGCCTTCATGAGGATAATCTCAACACTACATCATAGGTTAAAAAAAAAAGTGAACAGAAATTAGGAACCCACACATATTAATAGGATTTCAAACATCTTACTTAAATTTCAAACTGAAGTTAATCCCATAATCACACAGGGAAATAATCCATAATGTCATGTCTCAAAGTAATTAGGATGACATCACCTTGCCATTTTTAAAGGAGATTTCACAAAGTATATAAGCCTGTGTGTGATCTGCAGTGGTGCATCAGAAGGGATGAATTTACAAGAGAGGTTCCATTTTCTCTCTAAAAAGATGGAATCTTGTTTGAATTGGGCATAGTGAAATGTATTACTTTATACATTGTTTAAAATATTATGTATGCACTTTCGTTAAATATGTATGCAAACCAAACTTTATATAATATTTGTTCTTTGTATCATTTTGGTTAAAAATATAAAAAGTGTTTTTTTAAGGTTTAAAACCAAATGTATGTAATAAATTATCATGCTTTATTATCTGTAATAAATTATCATTTTTATTATCGAAACAGTCAACTTTGTGAGATAGGAGCCCCACTCAGCTGTTATCAGATCTGTGATAAAAGGCAAAATTATAAATTCCTTTACATCCCCTTGTTCTCTCAACTTGTCCTGTATGTTATCATTTATATACATGGTTATAATTAAAGTTAAAAATTATGACACAGTATGATATCCCCTTGTAATTTTTTACTTTAATGAGAACTACAAAGATTAGATCCTCTTGCATATGTGTGAGTTTGAAGGATTAATGAAGAGTGCTTTAATTAAGTGGTCTTGGGGAAAATGTTTTAAAATAGCAAAACAACTGAACTAAGTAAGCTAGGTGAAAAAAAATTCAGAAAGTTATTACATAAGCACTTAGTGTGCTCTTCAGCCAATTGCCTTTTTATATCTGACCTGTGATTTTTTAACTGTAGCTCAAATATGGCATGTAATTTCATGAAGACTCATCCATCTATTCATTCATTTACTGAACAATTGTCAGGTATCCAAAACAAGCTACATTCTAGTTAGAAGAACAGAAAATAATAGCAACAACAAATCTCTTTTGCTTTGATTAAAATCGTTATCAAACATCTATAACATTGCATCCTCTTAATATATACTTTATACCCAGCTTAAAGTTTAAACATTTTTAGCAGGGATTTTGAATATCTTTTTATTATACCATTTATCAGACTATAAAAAAAGTTATTTATTTTAGGTCTCACTACACTTATAAGCTCTTCAAGGGCAGGGACCATACTGAGTATTTAATGAATATTTGCTGGATCAATATTATCTATTAAATTAACACAAATCAGTTAATTTTAAGGCTATGAACATATTTTTAAAAATCTATCCATTACACAATTTTTTTGTTCTTAATACAAACTTCCTATTCAACATGTAATCGTACTTACTAACTTTTGCAATGATAAATGCTATATTTCAACATGGTAGATTTAATAGCATTGTTACTTAAACAAGACACATTATAATGTCTTCATGTTCTCTAACCTGCAGGTATTGTTTTAGGCTTTTGAAAAATATGAATCTGGCTCAAAATTCATTAAAATGCTAAAATATATTAAAATATTGAATGAAAATTTAGTAAACTCAGAAGAATTATTATAAATATTAAAAAGGACTAGGGAAAACTCCTTTAATTATAATGAAGCAGAAAAGAACCTTTTAATATTGGATGATAATCCAAAGCACAAAACAATTATCTATATATTTATTTATATCAGTCCATACAGATATAAATAAATGATTAAATAAACTAATAAATGGAGGAAAAAAGAAAAAATAATTTCCCATAAAGAATTCCAAATAATTATGTAGCTACTCCATGCTAAAGGAGGGAAAGCATAACTCCTCAGTTCTTAAGTGTGCATTGTGTGTAATGACTTCCTTCCAAAGAGTATAGTATGGAAAAGAGGAAGAAAGCATGACTTTACCGTGGAGAAATCTGACAAACACACTAGTTCAGCCAGGTGTTCAAGGTCAATATCAACCATCATAAATCATGTTGATAGTATGTGGCCTTGATATTATTTGACTCTAAATATGAATGCGGTTATGAGCAAATATTAGGTCCATAACAATATGGGGACATAGAAAGAGTACAAAGTACACAGTCTAGAGAACTGACGTGAAGCCATTCTCTTCTTGTTCTGCCACAGCTGCTTGTGTACTTTTAGATAAGTTATTTAACCCCTCTGTTCCCCAGTTTGCTGTGAAATGAATAAACAGAGCTATAAGAGTTCTAAGGGCCCACTTCGCTCTGCTGTGGTACTAATCTACCTATAAAAAGATGTAACTTACAGAGAGATTACAATCTATGTGAGAAAATTATACTTGCCAATGTTAAAACAAAACAAATTTAGGAATAGCTAAAGGCTAAGTTCATATTCTGTGGGTTTACATTTTGAGGACCCCAGAGAAACGACCAGGTTTATGAAAGAACTGAGGAGTGGGTTAAGACTAAGGACCACTTCAGAAACCTAACGGACATGGATGAAGTGAAGGGCACCCTATATCCCAAATAATTCGAATCTGACTCTTACATTAGTTTCTGATTTTACTTCAGTTTCAGGTTTTGAGAGAGATCAACTATTCATTCAAATCCCTCAATGCCTCACCATCATCTATAGCACCAAACCCAAGTGCCGTGCATGGCATACCCAACCTTCCCCGACCTTGCCCTTGTCAACAATCCAAACCCATGTCATGCCACTCAGGAACTGATTTACACTAGAGAAATTCTGAGCTGCTTTAAGTTTCCTTCACAAACTATACTGTTAGATGCTCTTGTAATTTTGAAAATCTCTTCCCTTCCTCTAGAATTTCCTTCCACCAAGAGCACTGAATACCCTCATTTAGCCTCTCAAAGTGGTCAGGCAATGCATCTATCACTGTCCTCAATATTGCAAATACTGGCTAACTTCCCTGACCCATTCAATGAAAGGGGCCATGTCATATTAATCTTTGCATCTAAATCAATACCCAGCAAATGATAACGATATGATGATGGTAATGGTGGTAGTAAAGATTGATAATGACTTCTGTGATTGGGTGCCTGTTTTGTGTCATGCACTGCATTTGAGTTTTGAATTAAAACCAAGTTGTCTGACCCTAAGTTTACTTTATTTTACTTGTCTGTTGAACACATATATGGGCCCAATAAATATGCGTTATAGTTGAATTGAAGGAGTTCATTATACAAAATCTTACTGAAATAAAAAAAAAAGTAATGGGAGTTTAGGAGGAACAAAGAAAAAGTCACGATGAATAGGATATGCCTTTTCAGTAGAATAATGGATAAATACCCTAGATAAACATGGAGATGCCTCCTCTCCATCATGCTGTGATACATTCATAATATTTTTAAAATCTTTGTGTCTTTCAAGTATCCACACTATTCAGCATCTCTGGAAACACACCAAACAGGGATCAGCAAATACCACGGAAGTTAAATGAATACCTTTTCTGTTTTCTTCCTTGCCTTGTTCTCCCTCAAAGGTTATACTTTCACTGACCTTTTCTTTCCTATGACCTACAAGCGAAATGCAACTTTCTTTGGTTTATATCTTAAATTCCTTTTTAATGGTGGTATTTGAGGAGTAAGGTAAGAGAGATTAGTTGAAAGCAAAAACTTGTCCTTAAGTCAGCAAAATGTTTTTTCTTTATGCACCAAAGAAAGATAGAAATACCACTGGTAATATTTTCTATATTGACTTCAAAGGGACAATACTCCTCAGCCTAATACAGGGAGAGAACCATATTACATTCTTACAAAGAAAAGTATTACATCACAATGATATTCCCCACCATCTTTTTTAATTATTTGCTTTGGATTTCTTCGAAATTTCCTTCAACTACTAAAATACAGTTTATTTTTCTAAAACAAACTATAGCTATATCATAGTTACCTTACATACATGTAAGATGTGTGTTTCACATAAAATATTTTTTTTCTGGTTAGATGATTATTAAACATATGTGCATACAATGTTCCAGGACAAACTGTAGTATATACAGTGTAGAATGTTATCTTTGGAATTTGCATTTCTTTGTATCCATACTGTGGCATTACAATGTTAATGGTAACAAATACAACACATTTTCAGCTAAAAATTCTTAAGATTAGTGCCTGCAAAATCGGTTACAATGTAAATATACTTTGAAAGATACCAACTTGGACTTCTGTTAATGGCTATTAAGTAATTTGCATAAACCTATATTCTGAAAATTATTAGAAAAGCTGGATGAAACATTTTAAAAATCTACTTGAAGACATCATAGAGTTAACCAATTGGTGAGGAATTGCCAGACCAGGATTTGGGGACCAGGAGGTAGGATAGAAATCCAGGAAGGTGAGCTGAGCATTTGGGAATGTTTCACTCTTGAGGACATTTCCTGATTCCATAGGGGACCTGAGAGGCTGAGAAGGTGAAGTGAGATGTTTAGCATTCTTATGGTTCTAAGGGGAAAAAATTTGCAGCCCATAGCCTGACAAACAGAACTGATGAACTCTTTACTTTCATCTGGGAACCTGAAAGTTCCTACCCACAAAGTAGAGTGAACTAGAAGTATAAAGCCCTGCACACAGCTTGCAATTCAGCTGTTAATTCTGCCAATTCCAGAAATTGGATTGCTAGTGTCCTCATTTTCTTGGCAGAAGCAAATGTAAATACTCTCCGGAGGCAAATATCATCTTCCCAAGCTTCAAATTCTCTCTACAACAGTTTCATAATTATTACATCACACACACACACACACAGAGACACACACACACACAATTAGGCACATGAGGAGAAAAAACAACATAATGAAAACAAACAGAGATTGTCAGACATAGATAAACCAACAAATATTGGTCCTGGAGCACTTCCTAATGTACATCTTCCAAGATAATCTTCATTTCAGAGTCTGCTTTATGGCGAATCCAAGTAACAATTTTTGGTGCCACAAATGGCCTGAGAAAATTGACATGAAGATGAGGTTCTGGAGCTGGGTTACCTGTTGCCTGGCAGGCAATGAGAACCCCCATCACTGGGGTGGGGTAGATTTCAGAGAACCCACAGAACAAGGTAGCCTATGATGGTAAAATTTTCACTCATGGTAGTGAGCTGAGATAGGGTACTAGTGGAAGGAAATGCCCTAGGAGGTGGTATGCATCAAGTGTTTGGAAATTATGTGAGACCAGTAATTATTAGAACAATGAAATGGAATGGTTCTTGCTGTGGCCAGCCAGTGCTTTGAGAAACACAGTGACAGGCTGAGGATGATTAATTATCCATGAAAGACTAAAGACTATGTGTGATAGTCTCCTAGTAGTGTATAAAGAAGAGTTCATCGCCTGCGGCCAGAATGCAGAGAAAGTTAAAGAGCAGGACTAGGATTTAATCTTAAAACTCCAGAACTCCAGAAAAGATTAAATTTGAAACTTAGATAGTCTGTTATACCAAGGACACGACTCCAGTTGGGAAAAAATGAAACTTTGAGACTTGGTATAGAAACATTCATTAATTTTAATTCCCCAGATTATCTGGATCATCTGAGCCTGCAGAAATGAAAAATTCATCATTTCTCTCAATCAACCAAATGATTTGAAGACAAATGAAATATCTGTGTATAAGAAATCAGATTTCTGTGAGTAGTTAGCTCCTGTATAGAAGCCAAGTGCAACAAAAAAATACCTATTTTAAACACTAGTCATAATCAAAGTTGCAAGATACTTCACGTTGACAGCTATAGGAAACAGCCATAGATAAAGATAACAGTGGATTCATATTGCCAGTCCCTCCAGGGTATACACTTATTGAATAGAATGGCAGGCACATTTGCCAACAGAATATAAATGTATTTTTTTAAATTTCCCACTACTTTTTCTTTTTTACCAAGCATATATAATTGAATTTTTGTAAGTTAAAAGATACTTGCAACATCTGCAGGGATGTTTCTCGGGATATGGTGACTGATGCTATAATAAAGTTTTACTCATTCTTATGTTTGTGAACATTAGTGATTTTAGAAAACTCAACATCCTTTGTTAACTCACCTCATGAATCTGTGCATCCCAAGATGGAACACAGAAACTCAGTTACCTAGATTTCCTTATGACTAGGATGCTAGCATACAACCTGGGATCCACAAGTGTGACATAATTTACAGGAGACATCAATACAAAACGGAATGAGAAAGCAGGTCCTGTACTGAATCCATTCTGGTGAAGGTGAGAGCAGAAGCATCCTCATTTGGGAAGCAGTTATGACAAAGTTTCTAGAATCCAGTATCCAAGAGTCAGCAGGCAAGTTATATAGCGTCTGTATTCCTCAATAATATGTTTTCTTATGTAATCTTCTTAGTGTGAAATCTATTGTTTACAACTCATACAACTGATAGATATAATCCTTCTCTTATTCTGGCAATATACAGTCATGCCCTGCATAATGACGTTTTGGCGAATGACAGACAACATATACAATGGCGGTACCATATAGTCTAGCTGTGTAGTAGGCTATACCATCTAGGTTTGTGTAAGTACACTCCATGATGTTCGGACGATGACAAAATTGCCTAATGACACATTTCTCTTGACATAACCCCGTTGTTAAGTGACACATGACTGTATTTCTTGAATTCCTTAGCAAATACAACTTTTTCTGTGTGGGTCTCTACTTGTGGTTTGCTTGTTGGATGAAAGTAAACACTCAAAGTCTCTGCTGTCCAATATTGTAATCAACATACATATGTAGCTACTTAAATTAGTTAAAATTAAATCAAATTAAAAATTAATTTCTCAGTCTCAAGACACATTTTAAGAGCATAATAACCACATGCGGCTAGTAGCTATTGTATTTGACAATACAAATGTAGAACATTTCCATCATTGAAGAAAGTTCTTTTGGACAGCCCTGATCTGAGGCATAGACAACTTGACTTGGACATATGTGACTGCATTCAGATGAGAGAAGCCTTTCTTAATGGGTTGATTGATTCTGTTAACAGCTTTAAGTCATGACCTTGATACCACGTAATATTATATTCATCCTTCACTCCATTATTCTATTTGATTTAATTTATTATTTGATTTAGTAAGGTTACAGTGATCAAATTAGATACAGGGCTCACTTCATTTTAGAGCAACAAAAATCAAATCTCATTAGCACTCATTATCAAACATTGAAGGCTTCCTCACAGCTACTGCCTCATGAAGGATATTAAACTCTATTAGTGAAATCGAAAGACTGACACTAACAGACTCATTCTTTTAGGAAAATACATTTGGCTTATGCTTGAATGTTCATTTTTGTTCACTGATGCCTGAAATGCAGTGAGTGAGGTGGGCATTTACTGTTTGTAGCTGCCTAGCATATGATTCTCCTCCTTTTGCTAAGGGTACTGTATTTTTTAAAATCTCCCTATATACAACCTTGGTACTTCTGTCAATCAAGGTGATCTACCTACCCCCCCGACCCCCCGGCCTAGTGCTTGACTTTGGAAACAAGTTGACTAATTAGATTATATTGCAGGAATTTACCATAAGGAGTAAAATTAACTGAAATTAATTCATCACAACAGCAGTTACCTGGCACAAATTCTCATTAATTCATCTTCTCTAGACCCCAGAGAGCTGTCCTCACTTTGTCCTTCCTAAAATTTGATTGTTTAACCTTTCTTTTTTTTTGGTGAAGAAGAATGGCCCTGAGCTAACATCGGTGCCAATCTTCCTCTATTTTATATGTGGGATGCCACCACAACATGGCTTAATGAGTGGTCTGTAGGTTTGCGCCCAGGATCCGAACCTGTGAACCCTGGGATGCTGAAGCAGAACAAGTGAACTTAACCATTACACCACTGGGTCAGCCCCTGTTTAACCTTTCTTTTGAATACATCTCTTTCTGCAAGCTTCTAATGATTTTTAAAAATATTTTGCTTTTAAGAGAGCTGGTTGGTTTATGGGAAAGTATCCAGAACTAGAGGGAACCCTAAATACTGATGTGCCCATATTGGAATCTACTTAGGATGTCTACTTGACATTCTGAAATGCCATTCCTGCCTTCTTGCCCTCTGCTATGGTAGCTTCATGCACTAGTGGTACACCCATCGTGACCCAGAAAGGTACTTTGAATTCAGCTGCCTAGGAATGATTTAACCACCATGGTCCTGCCTACTTCTGCCAGAATATTGCTTTAATCTCCCCCACAATTGTTAATTCTATCTGAAGTTAAATGTCTAGCTGTTTGTGCTATGAGAGATGTTGGCAAAGAGAAGGGAGGAAAAGGAACTACTGTTTTAGATAGACTGAACCTTGTCAAATCTGTTGGAGACTTTAAAGAAACCATGTTTCAAAGTGATCAATTTGGAGAAAACATATACTGAACTCTTATTTTCTGTGTCAGCAGGTGATCCAATATCTTTAAGTCGGACATTTAATAATATATTTTCCCAAACTATCTTTTCCAGGTCATAAGACAACTAAATCACTCTAAAACCTAATGGTTTAAACAAATCAGGATCGAGTAATGAAATTATAGGACTTAGTTTGTAAGTAAATTTTACCAACAGTCTTGCACTGCTTCAAACATTATGAAAAATTTGATATGCTAACAATAATTCCACAAATGCAAAAGGACTTAGAGCTTAACAAAGTTGCCATTGTGAAATAACACCAAGCAAATAGGTATTTATTTTGATAAATACAAGTTAGGCCTAATTAGAATTATTTGTTATATTGATATTTAAACTCAGGACACAGAAGACAGATTGAGGTTTGATTTAAATTCACACATCCACCCTAAAACGTTTACAAAATGCACCTTCTATTTACTTACACGTGTAGACTGGTCTGTGTCATCATCTGAATATAAATTAATGAATGAAAAGTATCTATATATGTAAAATCAGGCAAAGTCACGTCTAAAAATCTTCCTTATTGCACCAAATTGCAAAAGAGAGAGGATTTGGATTCTGCATATTAAGTATTTGGCAGAATTAAGTGTCACAGTACAAAACATGCCATAAAAGCCAGCTGTTAAATGTAAAACAACTAACGGGAAAAGCTTCCCATTAGTCTATTCAGATAGCATGTTTTCCTCTCCCCTATTTTATGAGATATTTGACAAATATTAGAAAGAAATAGAAGTTTAAGAACATGAAATCAATGGAATATCCAAGTTTTTATAGTTAAGTATTATATAAATGTAAATAATTACATTTAATTTATCAACCTTTCAGCTACATTCCAAAGCTTAGGCGAGTTTATTTAGGAAGAGACATTAAATGTACACTCTCAAGCACATTTTACTCTTTGTAATGTTCATGTTCAAGCATATTTTTCAATAATTAAAGATTTATTTCCTGAAATAAATAGTTTAAAATATCCCTTTTATAATAACTACATTCAGAATGTATAATACAATTATAGTTTATAAATATTGTCTTAGAGGGATAAACTAGATCTAAATGAGCCATAGATTACAAATGAAATATAACTATACACAACTGCTCAATTCTCCTAATCTGTAGTTTTTTTCCTAATAAATTAGAACTGTACTTATCAGCACATGTGGGCCATCCAAAAATATACATGAAAGATCTTAATTTTCCATCTTCACAAAGTAGGTACAGCTAGCATCCATGTCCCTGACACTTGGCTGCTAGGACCTCAGTAGATTTTGTCATTAATCACCCAGATCTACAGATGCAGTCTCAACCTCCAATCTTTTCCAGTGTCATATTAGGAAAGAAGAGATCTAGTTAAATCTTTTAACTATGAGTGCTTTGGAGGTGGCACAGATAACTATCACATTGTCACATAGAGACATGTTGCTTTCAGTACTTCTCAGTTCTTCTATAAATATGTTAGATCGCTACTAATAGGTCCATAACTTGCCCTTCTCACCTCTGACTAGAAACACTATTTTCAAGTTCCTTATTGATTGTTTCTAGCTGTTTTTATTTTTATCACTTTCAAAAATACCAAGAAAATATCATGTAATTCTGCCAAAATAATCTATGGAAAAAAAATCTAGCAGCATCATACAATAAGAGTAAGTGGATTTCTTAGATAGTCAGCTTTGTAACTAACAGCCAATTCTTATCTCTGGCAATCTGTTGCTTAACACACGCTGCTTAATGCTTCATAAAAGTCAAGTCTAGATGAACTGGAATTCTTCATAATCTTACAAATACATTACTGTCATAATCACTAAGGGCAGTAAAAACAATCAGAGTTTACTATAAACTGACAGATTGAAATCTAGAATGAATGAGCTTATATGAATCTATTATACCATGAAACTAAAAGCAAAGAAGAAAGAAGCATCACAAATTTTAAACACACATTTCTCAAGAATAACCCCTCCCCCCAATGCAGGCATATTTATATACACACACATATAAATTAATGTTAAATTCTGTGTTTAGCAAACCCGATATACTTAAATTCACCAATGGTTAGTTATTCCAGACAGTATTACCCACTAAGCCTCAGAGATCATTATTTTCATTTAAATTCCACTAGTAGGCAAAATCTAAATGTCAAAACTTAGCACAGTGTTTAATGAGTGGATAAATATTAGAAACCACAGCTCTCGAAATCTTAGATAAGTCATTATTAGGGGCTTACTACTTTCAGTATCTGACATTTACTCCTTTTTTTCATATTAGTCTTATTTCTTATTAAATATCCTACTGCTTTGAAGATAATCTATTTAATAAAGAAGAAAAAAGTTATTTTTTCTTTGAGGTTTACTTAAATATAAGCTTCACCTTTGTAATATGCCCTCTAAGGCAATTGGACTGAATCATATCAATGTTGTATTAAAACCTGAATGCAATTTAGCAGGACAAAAGTATAATCTAATTATGTGGTAAATATACAGATGTTGTTACTGTCTGCTAAAAAATACATCTTCTAACTTACTAAGAACCCAAGGGAGAGAAATGCCTCAAAAACTTGATAATAAATAGCTTACAGAAAGTCTTGGACAGAAGGGTAATCCTAGAAATAATTTGATTTACTATCGTTATTATATTTTTATCCTAACAAGATTAAGGACTTTATATACTAAAGATTTATTGCAATTTCAGTCTATAGGATCTCAACACAATGAAATTATTTCGTCAACTGACATTTTAACTCAAGGGGATGATTCATCAAACTGGCTGATAAAATTGACCAGTCCCAGCTTAAGTTATGTGGGATCTAGAATCCCAGTTTATTTACCTACTCTTGGACAAGACTGAAACCATGCTATCAGAAAAAAAAAGATTTGATAGCAGCTCATACTTGCAGGCCTCTGTCTTCAGCCTATCCTATAATTAAATATGAGGATAATGGGTTTCGACCAATATTTTATAAAACATCTGCGTGGAGGTAAATACTGATGGTAGAGTGCACTTTGGGAAGAAGACTAGCCTCTGGTAAAGACAATTCATGGGCAGATACCTCATGAAAAGCTTCTGTTTCCTGTTCAGATGAAGGGAATGCAAAACAACAACAAGAACAACAACAACAAAAAAACCAAGGGGGGCATCCAAAACATTCCTACAAGCAGAATTTTCCTCTAAAAGAAGGCTTGATTTTGTTAGGTGTTAGGCGTGGCTTATTAGGTTTTGCTGTTTGTTTCATATATCTCTTACAGGTCTCTTACTACTGGGCATGGTGAGGAGCAGAAGACATTCCAAATGTAACAACAGAAGGAAATTGGAAGCAGTGTGAGAAGTACAATTGTCAATAGGAGGTCTGTAGGGAGAAAAAACAAGTGAGTGGGGAGAAGAAACATATTTCAAGAGAAAAAAACTTTTTTTTAAGTTTATGCTGTGTAGAGTATGATATAAATCTTCTTCTCAATCTTTTTGCTCAAACTTTATTAAAATATCAATTTCTGGTTGATGTGTTAGATTTGTTTTGGGAGATACCATGAAGGATGACTTAGGTCGGTTGCCCTGGGAACAGACTTTCAGATAGCTGTTTGCATGCAATCATTTCTGAATTAACACCTATGACCTGTCTCACCTTTATGCAATTGTTGCAGATCTTTATATAACACCTTCTATCTCACCCCAACACCACCACCAGACCAATCATTGGATGCTGGCTGGTCGGCAGGGTATGGGTGTGATCTTGGTCACAGTGGCTCTCTCAGCTGAAGACAGTTTCTAACTGGAAATGAGTTCAGAGCTGTCAACAGTTTTGACGGTTTAGGGAAATGAAAAGAGCAATGTTATTGTTCCTTTTGCTCTGCAGAAGATTTTAAGTCTGATTTAGTCCTACAGGTTGACTTTTGCTTATGTTGTTTGAGCTTTTCATCACATCCAAAAAATCATTGCCAAGACCAACGTTGAGGAGGTTCTTCCTTATGTTTTTTTCTAGGAGTTTTATGGTATCAGGTCTTATGTTTAAGTCTTTACTCCATTTTGACTTAATTTTTTTGAGTGGTGTAAGATAGGGGTCCAATTCCATTTTTCTGCATGAGGTTATCCAGTTTTTCCAAACTATTGAAGAGACTATCCTTTCCCCATTGGGTGTTCTTGGCTCCTTTGTCAAACGCTAGTTGACCATATATACAGGGGTTTAATTCTGGGCTCTATTCTGTTCCATTAGTCTATATGGCTATTAAACAACCTAAGCGTCCTAAGTGTCCGTGAGGACAAAGGAAATCCTGTCATTTGTGACAACATGGAGGAAGCTTGAGGACGTTATGCCAAGTGAGATAAGTCAGACAAAGACAAATATTGAATGATATCATTTATATGTGGAATCTAAAAAACTCAAACTTGTAAAAACAGAGTAGAATGGAGATTACCCAGTGCTGAAGCATCAGGGAATAGGAGAGATGCTGTTTAAGGGTACAAACTCAGTATATAAATAAGTCCTGGAGATCTAATGCACAGTATAGTAATTATAGATAATAATACCGTATTATAAACATCAAACTTGCTAAGAGACTAGATCTTAATCATTCCCATCACAAAAAAGAAATGATAATTATGTGAGGTGATAGAGATGCTAGCTAATGCTACAATGGCAATCATATTGCAATATATAGATGTATCAAATCAACATGTTGTGCACTTTAAACTTACACAATGTTATATGTCAAATATATTTCATTTGAAAAAAAAGAGCAATCTTGGAGGTATCCATCACAAAAGGTGAAGCAGAACCTCAAGGAGAGGTTGAAGAGAGAGCCCAGACTGCCTGCAGGAGGGTCATCTCATCGGGGTTAGAGGAGAATTTCAAGCATATGGGGACCTCTCCTCACAATAAAGCGAGGTAATGTGGACTCACTCAATCTTGAGTTGCTTCAGTTTAAGCATCCACTCAATTTAAGTATGATTATCCTTTTACAGTTTTAACGTGCTCTTTCTCCTCTATTATTGCTCATTTTCACATAAACCTTCACTCAGAGTTTCTAATTTTAAATAATTTCAGTAACTTTTTTGTAGTTATTTGAAGAATAATTGAAAAGGAAAAAATGAGAAAATTAAAACATTTATTTTTGTTAACAGAAAATACAGGTAATTTATAGCAAAGCTGGAAATAAGGGTCCCTTAAGAGTTTTCAAAAGTATGTCAGCCACTGGCATGGGGTTTTAGATCTTTTCTTTGCTGCAATCAATCCTGCTGGAAGTAAGGAGTCAGTCAGTAGAGTTGAGCTAGCAAAAGAACCAAAACCCTGAAAAGAGTTAGTAATTATGTGCCTACTGTGTGCACACAGGATGAGAAAATACCGGCCAAGATATTGTGAAAAAAGGAAGGAGTCATTAGCAACACCTCCATTGCCACTTATAAGAGGTAAGTTCCCTTCACCAGATTTTGCAGTGATCTACTGACACTAGGCAAAGCATATGAAAATGTTGTTAACACAAATGCCATGTATTTGCATGGGTAAATTCAACATGGGGATTTGCTCTCAGGGTGATTTGTTGATGAATTCCCCTGCTTTTACCAGTATAAATTTCTAGTGTAGAGAGACAGATGTTTTCTGCACATTCTCTATTTATACTACATTAGCCAATTATTTTGAGGATATTTTGGCTCCATTAAATGTTAGTCACAATGCCCGTTATAGTTCCACGGAGGTTTAGCAGCTGTTACTTCTCTGGATAAGTAGCATTAAATATTTTCTGCTATATGGAAGCATTGCGGAATAAAGAAACCTCGAAGTAGGTAGCAGCTTGTGTTCTTGCTTACTTTTTAAAGGTTGTAAGGTCAAGTTTCATTTCATTTATGCTTTTGCTTCTGATTGGTGTTTTTACCCTAATTTTGGAATAATGTATAATTCTCCTTAAAATTAGGATATAGCTAGGGGTATTAATTAATCAGGTTTCATTAAATATGATTCTAAAAGAAATTCCCCTTAATATTTCTCTACTCTTGATTGCTCAGATTGAATCTTATATTAATGAATGAAATAAGTTTAAAAGCCCTTGATAATTGCAGACCAAATATATAGTCAAAATTGGCACTATTTAAAAGAGGTCAAAGACTTTAGCATTTGATTCGCGTTAAATTGAGACACCAGAGTGAAAAACCACATGGAAAGGGCCCATTGGCTGTGCTGTTGGTGCTACCCAGAGGTAGATGTGGGTTTCGTCCTTCCCTTGACCCCAGTACGCCTATGGGTTTAAGACGTTGCTGGTGTGTGGAGAGATTTTTCCTCTTACTTACATATTTACAACTTCTAGTTCAGGAGAGACAGAAGAGTCTAATACTCTTTTGACTAGCAGAATTATAAAAACCAAATAGATCTTGTTGCAGCTTCTTAAGACCAGATTTAGAAAAGGAGTACTACGTTATAGAGCCAAAATATATTAAAACCTGATGAAATAAGAAGCCTAGCCTGATGAGCAGAACTCTATAGGATAAAGCCACATACTTTACAATCTCAGCTCTGCCAGGGTTGGTAGCAACCAGGAGCAGCATTCAGTCATAAACATGAGCACATTTAGCTATAGTTGACTATATTTCTTTTTTTCTTTTTGCTACTCCAGCATTTCTTCCACTTTCTCTTGATAACAGGGCCCTGACTCCTCTTTGCTATCTGACACTCTTGCTGGAACATAAATCAAGAGGCCTGCCCTCAACTAGCCAAAAGGCAGACACGACAGAGAATTAGCAGAGCATAAGTGAATCCTACTCTCATTGCCAGTAACCTGAATTGTAGGTGCAATGACACAAGAATGAGAAACATGAATGGACTTCATTCATTCAACTGGTGGTGCTCTGCCAACATTGTCAATTTCTTTTGCTACTTAGACCCTTGAGACTTTACTGTAGCATCTTCATATACTAGCCTCATTCTTAAGCATTCTCATCAAATCTGTGGGCTAACATCCTCCAGATAAGTTACTTTTATGATTAAAGTAGCTAGTGCTGGTTTATGTTAGCGCAACCAAAAAATCATAATTAACAGAGCATACAAGCATATGAGAAAGATTTGCACTTATTCTTATATACAGCAGCAGAAAAACACTACACTGTTTAGCCCTTTAATGCGTTTTGCTTGATTTCAATAATAAATGTACAACATGTTCCCCAAAGTAGTTCTCAAATATGCTTACTGTCATCCATGTAAGAAAAGAAAGAAGGTCCTTAGTAAGAAAAGAAAGAAGGTCCTTAGGTTAGGGTGCCACAAACTAGTTCTAGGAAAATACTTGATCACTTTTGAGCAAGATTAGCAATAAAGCTCTTACCAAAAAGAGAACATATTTAAGATAGAAATGTGAGTAAGTCAGTTGTTATAGCTTGAATGTAGTGGAAAGTTATCAATCGGATCTCTAATGTAAATAGAGAAATCTTTGAGACATGGTGAGATCTCACCATTAGCTGACTGTGGATTAATCGTCTACTGCAAAATCTGTAAACCTTGAGAACCAGGAGAATTGTTTGCTCTCAAAAGGAGATATGAAACCAGAAATGTCTCCGTTGAGGTTGGGGATTTTTTTTTATGCATTATTCTTTATACTCTTTGCTAATAAACTATGTGAGATTTTATTGCATAATCAATATAATCTGACAAAGGTGAGCTATTTTCATAATATCAGATATTCTTGGAAACATTTTTAGAAAGAAAACCTCTGAAAAACTATCAAGCTTCTAGCCAAGGAGAGGGTCTTAAGGCACCAGGATTACCAGATGTAAATAAAAATGTGGCCTCTTTTCCATATCTTGGCTATTGTGAATAATGCTGCAATGAACATAGGAGTGCAGATATCTCTTCATGTCCATCAATGAACAAATAGACAAAGAAGATGTGAGATATATATATATTACACACACACAGACACTATGGAATATTATTCAGCCATGAGAAAGGAAGTCCTTCTGTTTGCAACAACTTGGATGAATCTTGAGGGCATTATGCTAAGCAAAGCAAGTCAGACAGAGAAAGACAAATACTGTATGATATCACTTATATGTGTAATCTAAAAAAGCCAAACTCAGACAAACAGACAGTAAAGTGGTGGTTACCAGGGTCTTGTGAGGGAGGGGAATGGGGAGATATTGGTCAAAGGGTACAAACTTCCAGTTATAAGATTAACAAGTTCTGGGGATCTAATGTACTGCACAGTGATTATAGCTAATAATACTGTATTATGTACTAGAAAGCTGCTTAGAGAGTAGATCTTACATGTTCTCACCACAAAAAAGAAATGGTAATTATGAGATGGGACAGAGGTATTAGCCAACGCTATGGTGATAATCATTTTGCAATATATAAATGTATCAAATCAACACATTGTACACCTTAAACTTACACAATGTTATATGTCAATTACATCTCAATAAAGACGAAAAAAACGTGGATTCTTTTGTATTCATTAGTTGATAAGGCAACTGCAAAAGATAATTCTAGAATGTAAATTATCTCTTTTGAAGATATTTGGTAGCTCATTCATCACAGTAGCACTTAAAGATATAGACGCTTGATTGGCAACAAAGGTCAGGGTCAGAGCAGAAGCTGAAAATGCTATAGCAAAATGGAAAGTTCCTTAGAAAAATAGCATTGCCATAATGTCCCAAATATAGAAATATAGGAGAGAACTTGGCATGCGTCACACATGGTAAAGGATAATGACAGCTACGATACAGAAAAGTCACCTCAGATCCTACTTCCTCTCACTTCTAACTGAGCCTCTTCTTAAATAAATGCCATTAGTAGTTTGCAACATAATAAATTTGAGATTCAGGTCGTATGGGAAATGTCAAACATATTTTACGTGACGTACTTCACTCACAAAAATTAACATAACTATGTAGATAGATGTCAACTGTAGGAAGAAACACAGTATTTTTTTTAAATATAATGCGTCCTTTTCATATTTTAATGCCTTTGTGATAATGATGTGGCCTGTTATCATTATCATTTTGCCTAATATATCACATCACATCCCATATCATTTGCCTAATATATCACATCACAATGATGTGATAATGATGTGTACTTTGATTATCATCAAAGTACACTTACACTTAGTGGAAGTTTATTTTTCTCTGTAATGTTGTTATTAAAATGATGCCGTATTTTACAACTAATGAAAAGTTATTCATTGAAATGAGGTAATCTTTATGGAGCAATCACACTAACAATTTTTCCAATAAATGTACTATGAATTATCGAGCCCATGAGAAAAAATATTTTTTTTTAAAAATTTACCAGCTTTTTTCAAATAAACTTTATTATTTTTCTATATTTGAACTGTTGGATATTAGCTCTCTAAATCTTTATGTTTCCCACTGGATTTAAATATGGTAGCTAACTAAATATCTTTACCATCTGCTTCCTCTAAACATCCTTTCTTCTGGAAGTAAGATAGTTCTTTGAAAGAATATTACCCATATGAAGAAATGTTTCAAACACAAGCTTCCTTCTTTCAAGTACCTCAACAGCTGGTGTTGTGTGTTTACATTTAGACAGAAGAAACCTTACAAAGATATACTTCGAGTATGTGCAACCTCAAGTACTTTAGATTTGTCACACTGCAGGGAAAACACGCTGGCAAATAATTCAAATAAGCTTGTAAGTCTCAGAGATAAGGGGCTTTTAAAAAACAAAATGCAATCTCTAATCAGTTACGTTATGTAACAGATCTATAAAACAGAATTGACCCGCTTTTGGAAGTATTATGTATAGGACAGATGATTTAGTCACCTGCTGTGAAAAGAACTATTGATATTCACTCAATGGTAGTGATTATACAATCAGTGGAAGCGTCAATCTGGAGGATGCCATAGGATTACATGGTCTAGCAGTACGATACTTTGAACAAGCATGGACTTTGCAGCCAGACATACGTGAGTTCTAATCCTGACTCCACAATTTACCATTAGTGTATTTCACTTTGTTAAACTCTACGACCCTCAGTTTTTATAGCTTTAAAATTAGGCTAATAATGTCTATGTAAGCAATTTATGAAATGCTCAGAAATATAAGCTCTAAATGGACACCAGTTGTTTTCCCATCATCTAGCAAAGAGCATTGTACAATTAATACATATCAAAGTAAAATGAAAAAGTACTAAACCATCAAATCTCTTCTATATCCACTCAGTTGCAGAACAATTCACCAACATTAGTAGCAAAGAGGTCTTGTATCTCTCACTTGGTCTCCCCCTTCCTGTTGAACTTTTCACAATCTGGAGGTGCAGGTAGTCCAAAAGAGAATTAGTCTAACTCCCACATCCAAGCAGAGAGAGCACTCTGGTTTGATAAGATGATCCTGGCCTGCTCTAGGAAGATGCTTCAGTTGCCCAGTTCCCTGGAAAGATCTCCAGTTTTCTCTGAGGGACAAAGAGCCCATTCTCTCAATTCTAATTTCCTCCAAGATTGTCCCATGTCGGACTCCACAATTATAATTCTTGGTGCTTCTCTTTCAGACTCACACTCAGCTGTCCCCAAGTACACGTGCTTCTTCAAGGGACTGAATAAAACTAGTTCCAACTTTATGAACTTAGACTCATGTTCTCCTTGGGATTAGGCAAAAAAAAAAGTAAAATTAATGTACACATATAAGGGACACATACTGAATTTACAACACTGACCTTTGTTGCACCAGATCTAACCAACAAATTTAACCCTGCTCTGGCACATTTTTAAATAAATAACTATGTAAATAGTATATGCAGGTATATGTGTGCATATATTCCAGTAGAATATATGGTATTAGAACACGGTATATGCAGGTATATGTATGCATATCTTCCAGCAGAAATAGTGACATTCTCCTGAGAGTTACAGCAAAATTCCTAGATGTGATACACCTGGGATCTGTTTAGCCTGGATTAGAGCATACTTCCTGTGTTGACCACTCACTGTGGTTCTGATTCATCATGCCTGTTCCTGTGCCCACACATAGAACAGTTGGGTGGGATATCACCAATCAAGCTACATAAATTAGAATTAATGGTGGGAGAGGGGTATCTCCTGAGGAAAATTGGTGTGCTATTACTAGAAGAAGAAAATGGATACAGGACAAAAAAGCAGTAGATATTTATGTGCATAAACACTTATAAACAAAAACTAGAATATATTATTGCTTTTCACTTTCTTTATATCCTTATACCGTACTGGTTTTGGCCTTGAATAATTAGAAGCTGAATATAGGTGAATGAATTAATTTTCTATATGAGCTACTATTTTAATTTTTCTGCCGCTGACTTCACTCAGATTCCCCTCACCCCATGCTGAACTCATTAATGGCTTTCCACTGTCACATCAGCCCTCAATCCTTCTCTAAGCCTTGAGACAACCCTGACCAAAAAAAGAAGTATGCCTTCACTTCAGAACAGAACAAACATTTAGCTACACAAATGTGACCCAAAAATCAGGTCAGAGGAAGACATGAAGAAGGAGAAAAAAAAAAAAAAAAAGAAGCAAATATAGTATAAAGCTAGTTCTATCGTATAAAAAATGTCTATCTTATTTATTCCCCTTGGAAAATAACTGCTTATTCGGAAACTACAGTGCTTAGAAAAATAACTGTTTAATCTTTTCCGATACACAAGAGTCTGACTCAACCTCTCCCTCCTTGTTGTTCTACCTGGCCCCATACCTCAGAATTATACTTGTGTAGAAAGTGTTTTATTTTTCTCCCCCAAACCCTTTGTCCTTTCCTATCTTCATTTTCCAGCCCCTTAATAAACTCCCAGGTACAGTAATGCCTAATAAGCACCCTATACCCTTCCTGAGAGACTCTTTAAGAAACAACTGACAGGGTTACTCCCTGCACACCTGTGATAAGTGTAACTGGGTTCCCTGTTGGTCTGGACAAATGTTCCTAAGGGAGGGCTGGTTCCCCAACATTCTTTAACCCTCAAGACAGAGTCTCAGAATTCTTCTGTAATCAGCTTGAGCATCAACATAAATCTAAATGGCTGCTCATCTTTCAAACCCGTCTGTTCCAATCCTTTGTAAACTCAGGCTGAGGCAAGAAAATATAAAAGTACATTGTTCTCTATCTGTCTCTTCAGGAACAGAACTCTTAGAAAAGATATCCTATGCTCAAATCTCTACCCTCATTTACTTTTCTCTGTTTCCATCTTAAGTGGAGACATCGGATATTTTCCTATGAGTAGGGACCCAGGAACAGCTGAACTGATAACAGAATGGTGATAAAACCCTGAAGGAATCCCACATGCCCTATCAGTAAACTTAACATCTACCACACCCCCATCTCAGTTACTTTTTTGAGTTAGGAAAAGGGTACTATGTGATTCATCACTATTCTACACTTAAATCACTACCAAAGAAAAGCAATAGCTTTGGCTTCCTTATCTCCTAGGGTTTAGAAATCAATTTCTAATTCCATTCTAGAACCTGAAGGCAGAGTCACAACTGATGAGGTGCTTAATTTTTCCCCAATTTTCCTTGCTGAAATTGGAGCTCACGGTACCAGCAGTCTGAGTGGTCACCAGCAATCCACATCTACTTTTTCCATGTTTTCCATGTGCTGGTGGCCTAGTCTGGAGTACTGGAATGCTGCTTTGCCCCTAATTCCTAATCTATCTAGTGGTCATACAGGTTGTGACAGCTCTCCTTCAGAACAAGATCCTAAACTCTATACCTAGGCAGTTACTGGGGTCCTCCCATTCACAGAAAGCTTTCTCAGACATGCTCTGCACCGGACTCCCAAGTATGAATCACCATTTGAACTTCCTGTTTCTTTGTTCCACTACTGAAAATGCTATATAAGCCCCTGAAACAATTTTCCAATACTCTATTAATAGGAATATTTTGAGGTAATTAGAGCTATATTTTTAAAAAATATGGTGCCGAAATGGCCTGTATTCTTCACCTTTCCTTGTGTCCTTTTCTTTTCCATGTAACCTTGCAGTATCCTCCCACTCTGACTCTGAGTTCAGCCATGTGAGTTGCTTTAACAGATGAAAAGCTTAAAAAGCACTGGAGAGTTTGAGCTTGCCCTATCTTTTGTGCCTTTTTCATCAACATGGTAATATGCCATGATAGCCTAGATGATAAGAGACATGTGAAGCACAGCCAAGTAGCCCCAGTATTCTCAGCTAAAGCCAGTCTAGGTCAGCCAACAGACAGCCAACACTCAGATGAGTGTGAGCTCAGTCAAGTCAACAGAGCTGTCATGTTGACTATCTCAGATGCGTGAGCAATAATTGCTATTGTTTCAAGCCATTGAGATTTTGAGGTCATTTGTTACACAGTATTACTTTAGCAATAGATAACTGATACATGAGTCATACACCGATTTTTAATATCTGATCACCCATCCCAATTCAGGGTCCACATTCCTTAAAATAACAACTGTTTACCATGTTAAGTCAGAGTCTCCAAAAATTTGTTGAAAATATAAAGAACCAATGTTTGGGTGCAATTATCCATCTAATTACAGAAATATGCATAAATAGGAAGACAATAGCATAATGATAAAAAGTATAAAGACAAAAATAGTTGTAACTGAGATCATTACTTGTAAAGTTTGTAGGTGTTACTCTACACACTATTCAGGGTAAATGAATCAAATTAGGAGCATATTTATGGCAAGGTTTGTTTACTTTTTCTTCAACATATTCATATGATAATGCTAATATATTAATCAAAATGCTAATAGATATTGTAAAATGATAATTGACTGCAATAAATGTCAATATCTCCATTTGCACAGAGATGTGTATTATTCATACTCATTTTTCTCATATCCACAAAAGAATCATTAGTAGAGTATGCATAGAAAATCCAATTTTTCCTTTTCTCACCAGCTAAGTCTGATCTGGACTTCGGTGAATTTCCTGTGGGTAAAGGAGTAGAATAGAGAGAAATAAATAATATTCTTCTCATTCAAATGTATTGTTCATATTTTAGTGGGTTAAAAATGATTAGACTTATTCAATTCGAACCCCTGGGAGGCTCAGAAAAAAAGTATATATATTTTTAAACATCCCTATGAGTATTTTTAATGAGGACCCTTTTTTAAGTACCACTGCACAATGGAGCAGCTTACCTTAGATGTTTACATCTATTCAATACCTCAAAAGACATCAAAACAGTAAATATCCCAAACTTTTCCAATGATTTATATAGAACTTCTTAATATCTATTTATATACATTTTGATTAAGTAAAACAAAAAAGTATACATTTCTAATATTAATAAATATTGGCTATAAATACCAAAACTGTATTACATCAAACTTTAATTGAAGTGCAAAAATAAGTGATATTGAAATCTATGTAAGAAGATAATACATTGTTGTTAAAGATTTTCTTCCTTTTTTTTGTTCTTGAGTTCCTAGAGATGTAGAATGAAGTGCTTATTGTAGATTCTACATTTATTCATATAGTCATTCAACATACGCATTGAGTGGCCACACTTACGACATAATATGCTCTCTCACTTCTCAAGGTACATTAACATAAAAAACAATGACTGATTTCTGAGATTACAGGAAGTGAAAGTCTCATTATCACCATCAGTCATCATTCTGAGATTTTAAAATGTATGAAGCAAAACTGGCAACAGGATGAGAACCTGACTTCCATGCTCTCATCAGTATATCAGTTAGGAGACATTTAAGAGGATCACATCATTTGGGAAGTCCACGGTTAAAACCTCTCATGTAGCTTTTGAATGAATCATATATGACATGTATCATCACCAAGAATAGGCACTTGATTATGACATTGCTTCATTACATGCCACCAATTAAAGTAAGAGCTTCTAGAAAAGTATGTTCTATAATACAAGACTCCCTCAAAAGACCCGATAAAAACAGACAAAATATTCTCAACAATATTTTCAAAGAATTCAGGCAAGGCAGCTTTCAGATGTCTATAATAATGCTCTGTTTATAGAAATCAAAGATATGAAGTATAGATTAGTCACAAGAAATAGCTGTATTGAAAAACAAATCTGATTTATTCATTTAATAAACATTTATTGGCACCATACAGGTCACTGCTGTTGGGAATATAAATATGAAAAATATAAGTATAGTAGCAGAATTTCTAGTGAGTAGGATGCTGTCTGGAATATGATGAGTTATAAATTTCCAAATCTATGTTAATACAATGAAATAACAAACCATAGTTTCTTATCGTTTATTCTTTACTAAACTTGGATTTTTTTCCCCTCAGCATTTATCGATCATACAAATACAGATACATTACAATTAACAATTCTTATTATTATTAAACAATGAGAATAAAATCAAACATGGAATAGCAGGCCCTGATATTATCTTACCACTACAATTGTGCTCTTCAAGTTTGTACCCATTGCAATTATCTTTGCTAACTCCTTCCAAGCTTAACTGTGTAAAGATACTTATATTGCTTTGCAACATCACTGGAGTTGTTTGGTCTAGATTTTTCTTGTCTAGCCCAGAAGTATAACGTCAAAGCCTGGTTCCCTTAAACTATCTGCCTTTGAAGATCTTACCTTCAGATAGACTGTCAATTTTGGGGTAAAAAGTAATACTTGATCTCCCATTTACAAGTGAATCACATCATATTAATTGTTTAATTAAGCTGTATTTTAAAAAATGATGAAAGTCTCTCTAAAGAATTGATGACAAATACATGCTAAAAACAGATTATAAATTATACATCAAAGTTTAAAAGGTATCAAAAATATTCTACATAAAAATGGAAAGAGAAAACATCCATTCCACAAGAATCTGAATGATCACACATGACAATGTATAACATACTTATTAATATATGGTATTTGTGACTGTTTTATAGATAAAGATATATAATTCATGGTACAGTCCTTTGTTTAAAAAGTGCATATTTTGAATCTTTACATTTGACTGTTTAGAGAACCTGTCCAAGGAGTCACACATCATTATGTGTTAGGCAACATCAGTGTCAAAAGACTAAACAATTTGGTTCAATGTAAGAGGCTATTAAAATGTTTATCAGTTCACTTACTTTCAAGTATTTTTTGTGTGTGTGAGGAAGATCAGCCCTGAGCTAACATCTGCCAATCCTCCTCTTTTGCTGAGGTAGACTGGCTCTGGGCTAACATCTGGCCGATCTTCCTCTACTTTATGTGGCACGGCGCCACAGCATGGCCTGACACGCAATGCATCAGTGTGCGCCCGGGATCTGAACCAGGTCCGCCAGCAGGAGAGTGTGCGCACTTAACCGCTATGCCACGGGGCTGGCCCCTACTTTCAAGTATTTTCTTTAGCAAGCCAAGTCACACTATGTCTATCCTATCTAGAACTGATCCTTCTCCAGGAACCAAGAGTGTAGCATATGACTTAGAATAAGACAATCTATATTTTTCATCCTCCTCTCATACAGCCAATGAGCTAATTCAGGTAAATAAGAGCCAAACAGACCCAATGTAGAGATTTTTGGTTGAATTATGAGAACATGAACTTTTTTATGTTCTCTTGTACTAGGTGTTGTAATGGTGTGAGCTCAAAGCTCCCAATGGCCAACATATGGATTTTGAGAACAGATTCAGTCAGCAACGAAGGCAAATGAAGAGATGCATCTCAAAGTGATATTTGAGCCTTAAATCCTTGTAGGAAGTCAGATCTGCATTTCTGGGTTTTCAATTACATAGAACAATAAATTTCCTTTTTTTACTTTGAATAAACTTGAGTAGGCAGAGACAGGATCCAAGGGAGAGCCTGGATACATAGAAGAAGAAAACATTGAAATATCTTAGCAAGCAGAGATATGATGAGATTGGCAGCATTGTAGAGATAAAATGGATGTGGGAGAAGGGAGAAGAGTGGCGCAGGAAATGGAGAAAGGGAAATCAGGTAAGTTGGGTGTCAGGTGAGAAATGATGAATGTCTGAAGGAAAGGAAGGGAGGTGGGTTTGATTCTAAACCTATTAAGGAGGTAGAATTTACAGGAAAAGTGTGGCATTTGATGAAATATGAGCAGAAAGGGAGAGGGAGAAAGCAAAGGCTGATATACAGGTTTTGAATATGTGCAATTTGATGCTGGTTGTCATTAATCACTGAAATAAGAATATAGGAAAGAGGAAGGAGAGATTGGGAAGCAGGGCTGGGGAAGAGATCATGAACTGAGTTTTGCATTTCATGAATTTGAAATACCCATAGGATATCTAAATGGAAGCTCCAGGAGGCAGTTGGTTTTGCAGGTCTGAGCCTGAATTTGAAATACCCATAGGATATCTAAATGGAAGCTCCAGGAGGCAGTTGGTTTTGCAGGTCTGAGCCGAATGAAACTTGGAGATGTCAGAGATATAATTTTAGCTGCCATCTGCATACAGAAATTAGTTAAGAATTTAATAGTGGGTGAAATAAATCAGAAGTAATACGAAGGAAGAGAAGAGAAGAAAAGTAAGAAAGTATCTCTGAGCACATTAAGATGTAAGACACGCACATTAATTGCCCCAAAAGGAATCTGAAATGGACCTTGAGAAATAAGATTGAAAAAACAACAATAATAATAAAACAAAAAAGAAATTTGTGCCACGAAAAACAAGAGAGGAGGGAAGTTCCAAGATCAAGTAGTCAGCAATATTGAATAATACAGATGGGTGAAAATAAGATAAGGCCTGAAATCTTCCATTGAATTTAGCAAGTAGGAGGCCAGTAGTAATATTGGTATTAGGCATTTCAGCCAAGTAGTGGGGTTGGGAGCCAGACTGCAATGGAAACAGTGAAACTACTTTAATACTTAACTTAATGGGTCACTGAATTTGAAGTTAAATTCAAACTTATGAATCTACTTCTTTACAGACTCAAGGATCCTTGGACGCCTGGTCATTTCCTATACGAGACTCCCAAGAAAGAATATCACTTTTCCGATAAGAAGAATCATAACTACACAAGATAGGAGGCCACATTAAATGTCTCAGAAATCGTTGGTGATTTTTCCTACATGACAAAATAAGCACCTCTAACATAGTGGGTGGTTTCAAAAACATTCATAACTTCAAATTGATTTGACAACCAAGATATTTTATAACGTTTACAAGAATCTCTCTGATATGACCAAAAAAACACAAAACAAAACCACCTGAGACATATTCTGTGTGAATGCTGTGCTTTATCCAAAAATCTTGTTTTTATTTTGTTCCTTGTTAAATTCCTACCCTGTGACTTGCTGAAAAACTGCAGGAGAGAGCATTTCCTGATGAGCTGTTACACAGCTCATTCCTTCCTCCTGCTATGTCTTCAACATCTTTGTTCAACATTAAATTGCACGGCAGCAGAAATAAGTGTGATAGTAAGCCTGGCCTTGTGTGAGTGTGTGTGTGTGCTTTAAGCAAAAGTTAGAGGCTTTAAGTGACTTAATAGCTGCAAGTATAATTCACTGATGAGGACTTATATACTTAATAGGTTCAAAATCAAATCTTTCCGAAGAAGCAATGGTTATAATCACCATTTTACAGAGAGCAATTGATACATTTCTGATACCTTGTCATCAAGAAAACATTCAATGACCATTTTAATTTTTAGATTCCATGTTTAAATGGAACTCTTTACAAGCCAATCATTCCACAAAACACCTTTTCTTAACTTAATTTTAAAGTGCAAATTTGAGACATTAAGATGTAAATTGACCAAAAGTACTTATCTGTTATCCTCCATGAACTCTACTCAGTATAGGAATTAAAAGAAATGTTAAACCACAAGGACAAAGAAGGGGCAAAAACAAGTGTGTGATTTTAACAAATTTGTTGAACTTTGAAAGTGGTTGGAATACCAGTAACTTATTTAGCTGAGTACAGAAAATTACATTGCAAAAGGCAAAAGTGGGGAGATAGTGATAAAAAGAAATGGCCAACTGACTCTGCAAAACATATGAGAAACTTAGTAAATATGAAAGTACCAACAGAGACAGGGGATGGTAGTGGTGTCAGCTGAGATACCTTAAACAAGGCTATTGGTTAAGTTACCAGGATCCCTCCCCAAGTGCTGAGCAATCTTTCCCTAAACCTTCTCCTGCCTCACAGCTTAGAAATTAGTGTTTTCTTAAGACATTGTCATAGAGCCCCAGATTTTGAGTCATTAAACACAAGGCCACCTCTTTGCTTCAATACACCACAGTAAAGTCCACCTGTTGAAAAGCCCTGCACGTACACGGGGGACTGCCAAAGAGTGTTTCAGTGCCTTGCCATTAGTGACACAGACACCCATCTATTCATAACAATTCATTTCCCTCTTCTGTCTCGATGCACATCAAGAGTATGTCTCGACATTCCTGGAGTTAAAAGTGGCCATGTAACTGAGTTCTAGGGAAAGGAATGTGAGAGGAAGTCACATGTGCAGCATTCACTCCAGTCTTGACCGAAAACCCCTCCCTTACATGCTTCTTCTTGTTTTCCACAGAAGGTTGTCTGGATGACAAAATCTCAGAGAAAATTTGGAAGTTGTGTGTTGAAGACCTCCAACATCCTGTTGATGTATAAACCACCTGCAGATAGTTACATGAACAGAATATAAATGTTGAGCAATTACATGTAAGGGTACGTTTGTTTCCACGGCTTACATACCCTAACTAATACATTCTTGAATGTGAGTAGAGAGGCACGAATAATCAATCAGTCTCTTTGAGGAAAAACTGGAACCTGAGAAAGGGAGAACAAAGCAACACACACAATGAAAGGTGTAGATGAAAGAGGAAATATTACAGAGGGAGCCAAATAAAACTCCATTGACAAATAAACCTAACTAGAATTAATATCCTCACAATGATGAGAGAATATGTTCATAAAAAAGCAAATGAAGTAACTGAGAACAAGAAGGAGCTGTTGAAAGTGTAAACTATTAAAACAAACACACAAAAATAAAAACAATAAAAATTTTCAAAATACTTCCAGGCCAATTATCTTTCAATCAATAACATAGCATCTGAACTGCTTGTCATGGTCACTAATGACCTCCAATTGTTAAAACCAATGTTTATTTCTCAGTTCTTGTCTTCCTGGAACCACCAATGGCCTTTAATACATGGATCCTTCTAAGCTTTGTGGAGCCCTGGAGCTCAATCCTCCGACCTCTTTTCTTACACATTTATATCCAGCCCCAATCTCTCCTCTTAGCTCTAAACTTACAGAGTCATCTAATTTGTATACACTATATTCATCTCAAACATAACATGTTCAAAAATCATGATTTGCTTTTCTAAACATACGTCAGGCTTCCTCATCTCAGTAACTCCAAAAATCTTGGAGCCGTCCAAAAAGACTCCTCTCTTTCTTTCATATCCCACATTCAAACCATCAATACATTACGTTGGTTCTATCTTTACAATATACCCTGAATAAAATCACTTACCACCTGCATTGTTAATATCTTAGTCTGAGCCACCATTTTCTCTTGCCTGGATTATTACTTTGGCCCCTTAATTCCTTGCTTCTGCTTTCACTTCCCTGTAGGCTGTGCACAGAGCATCCTCAGGCAGATATATTAAATCACTTCAACATGATAGTGAGCCCTCTGGGTTTCATTATTTGGTCCCATTTGTCTGGGACAAGGCTCCAACAAAGAACCTTCCACAAAGACCCAAAAAGCTCCAAGAAAAGACTCTTCCTCCCAGCTAAAGGACTGGGAAAATGGTGGCCTGATAAAACAGGCAAATTTTTTGGCGATACTTGCCCTACTTCAACCTAACACCAAGGGAAAAAATTGTACCCCTTCCTTCCCACCAGGGATTTCAATGGGGTCACGTAGGAAGTTGAGTTTCCACTACTGACAGCCCTGAACCTCCCCAGAGAAGCAGGTAGCCACAATTCAATTTCCCTACCAAGGTAGTTGTGATGGTTAATTTTATGTGTTAACCGGGCCATGGGGTACCCAGATATTTGGTCAAACATTATTGTGAGGATGTCTGTGAAGGTGATTCTGGAAGAGATTAACATTTGAATTTGTAGACTGAGTAAAGTAGATTGCCCTCCCAAATATGGGTCAGCCTCATTCAATTCATTGAAGGCCTGAATAGAACAAAAAGGATGAATAAGGGGGAATTTGCTCTCTCTGCCTGACTACCTTCAAGCTGGGGCATTGGTTTTTTCCTGCCTTCGGACTCAGACTGGAACATATACTACCGGGTCTCCTAGGTCTCTACTTTGTCGACTACAGATCTTGGAACTTCTCAGTCTCCATAATCACATGAGCTAATTCTTTATAATAAATCTCTTTATATGTATATAAATCTCTCTGTCTCTCTCTCTCAATAGGAGATACATGTATCTTCTATTCATTCTACTTCTCTGGAGAACCTTGATTAATACAGTATTGTTAGCTGGGCTGAGTCCTAGTGGAGTGGGGAGCTCATCTTCCATTCAACCAGACTGAAGCAGGAGGTGCCTTGATTCCCTCACTCCCACCCCCAGCATGCTGTAAGAGGGCTCCTTCACCCAGTGAGCCAGGTGAGCCTCCACTCACCTCTCCAACCCAGAGCCAGGCAGACTTAATTCGGGGCAGTGCAAGCCTGAGCTTGTTACCTGTAGACTTCACTCTCGACACTGACCCATTGTCAGTGGGGCTCAGTGGAGCTGAGTTTCCACCCCAACCCTACAGTAACAAAGCAGTGTGACTCAGCCCTCTACTCCCCCCTCTACCCCCATGGCTGTGGAGTCCCAGTGGGAAGCTGATCTTACATCCCACTCAGAGGCCGTGAGGCAGTATAACTCTGTGTTTCAATATTACTGAAAAGAGGGCTGCCATTCTGGGAAAATAATGGAACTGAGAAACCAATGTTTCTGAAGACTTGGGAAAATTAATTGACTGGCATGATCTGTAGAATGTCTTGCAAAAAAATTAAAGATAGATATTCAGAAAACTAAGCACAAAAAGCCATACATTATATAATGATGGAAAAACAAAAATTGGAAAATAAAATCACAGCCTATTGTTGGCATAGCATTAGCATATTAAAGTAACCAGAATGTATGATATATTACTGTATTTGGAACTTGGGATAGGATAAAAAAAGGTGGTGATGGCATAAAGCAGCCAAATGTTTAAATACTGTAATAGGAAATAAATAATACTATGAGTCAACAAATCAAGAGAAAGCATATTATTCAGAAATATAGATATAAATAAAGAAATACCCCAAAAAGGAGTCAAACAGAGCTGTGCATGGACACTTAACTAGAGAAGCAGGAACTAGTATATATTTAATTACATGCATGATTTGATTTTTTAACCATTCACACCTACTACTTTGATTAAAATAAACATGAGCTCTAAGAAATTGCTTTGATTTATGTATGTGTATATAAATATATATACACATATATGTATGTATGTATGTATGTATGTGTGTATGAAAAAGTGAGGTGAAAAAGTAATCTACATCCAAATGGCCACTGTTTACTAAATACCTATTATCCCCCATAAATACTAGAAATACTCTCTGCTTTAGCATTTTCTCACTCACACAATATCTTCCATTGAAGCTACTATCATTTGAAAAAATTATTTGCAACTATGATAAAGTGAAGCCTTATTATCTGAAGCTCTGTTGAATTTTATTCTATTCTTAACCCTGATTTGTGAATACAAAACAAGAATTAATATAATGTATGCTATTGAGAACTCAGTATACCCTGAGTGAAAATTTCTCAATAAACCTTATAAAGATGCCTAACATTTTTTCTGTCATTTTCTGTAAAATATTAGCTCCCCAATGTAACAACAGCTAATGTTCCAAAACAGAGCATTCTATGCCATGCTCATAGCATCAGATAGAAAGTAAGGTTGTTTCACAGACTATCAACACCTCTTAGATGAAGGGACTCACACTGAGATATTCAGAAATAAAATTAATCAGAGAGCAGAAATCTGTTCTGCATCATCTACCTTGCAGAGGTTAAATGGATGACATAGTTAAAAGCACCATGAATAATTTCTGGCACACAGTGGGCACTCAATATTTATTCTTTTCTTCATTCATTTATCAAACAAATTCAACAATACATCGAAGAAAACAAAGAAAAGCATTCAAATCAAACTCTTGCGTACATTCTTAGACTGCTTTCCTCCAAATATAGCCATGCATAAGGAAAATGTTTAGCAAAGACAGCTCAGTATTTAAAAATTCAAGAATAAAAGAAAAGTTCAAATAAAAGAAAACATAAAACTGAAATTGAAATTTTGAGCACTTCAATTATTTTCTGGTAAAGTGCTTTATTTTCTCATCATCTACCTTATAGTTAGGAATAACTTTAGTGCTCTTATAATGTACATTTTCATTTATATACACACTGTTTTTTATGCTCTTTTACCATCTCTTCTGGGAATTCAGAAAAGTAAGTACATATTTATCTCATTTTTACAAAATCCTCCCTCTCACTTGTCAGTTTTATGACTTTTTTTACCTTAATTGTCCACTTCTTGTCCCTAGTTCATCGTCAATCTTTTTACCACAAACTCACTTTCTCCAAATTCCCACCACCTCTCTCTTCTACAAAGTCCCTGTATTAAGTAAATAAATAAGTAAAAATGACCAAAAGTCATCACCACGACAAGACAAATGTTCATGGTTACAGCTCTTATTTTAATTGTTCTTAAGAAAGTGGGATGGACAGCAGGGAGACACTGCTATAGCAATTCTGCAAATAAATACCACCATTCTCTGCAAAGCAGACAGGAGAAAGGTGACTATTTCATTGCAGTGTTTCATATTAAAACACCAAAGCATCATTTCAGCTTTTCTTTACTCCATGAAAACTAATATTCAGAGCAAATATGCATTCATTGATGAAATATTTATTGAGTACTTACTAAATTCTGGACACTGAGCTAGTTAGTGGAACTAGTAAAACACATTGTGCAAAACCTCAAATGAAATATGCTCTTTCATTTAATTCATAGAGCATGACAATGAGGTAGAAAATAATATCTGAGTTTTGCAGATGAAGCAACTATAGCTTATCCATATTTAATTATTTACTATATTCCATGCAGAATAAGGGGAGAGACAAGGATTTGACTCTGTCGGAATTCTACCTAAATGATGATGATGATAAATATCAATCCCCATTTACTGAAACATTCCTTCGTCCAGGTCCTGTGCTAGGGTGCTTTATATATGTGAATTACATGTTTTTGTCAATGCTTTACAGACAGAAACCAGGGCTGAGAGGTTAGACAAGCTCATCACTAGTAAGGGACTAGAGCAGAATTGAAGCTTAGTTCCATATGCTTTCCTCACCCCTGTCACACACACTCCTTCTCTGTCTCATTTCTCGATCTTGGGATTACAGGCTCTCTCCTCTGTCTTTCTACCTGTTTCTCTGTCTTACTGTCTTGTCCGTCTGTCTCTTTCTCTCTGTCTCAATCTCCTTTTCTGTCTCTGTCTTCAGACTTTTTGTCTCTATTCCTCTTGCCCTTTTGCTTCTCTCACCATTTGTCTTTCTGCCAGTATGTCTGTCTATTTCTGTACATTTCTCTCTATCTGACTCTCTGTCTTGCTCCTTTTCTGTCCCTCTAACTGTACCTCTCTCTCTCTTTCCACCTCTCTCTGCTCTTTTCTCACTACGTGTCTCAGTTTCTCTCTCTTCCCTCATTCTTTCTTTGCCAGTCTTTCACTCTGTGTCCCTAACTTTCTTCATCTCTGTTTTTATGTCTGTTTCTCTTGTTCTTCATGTGACTCTCTCTGTGTCTCTCTTTGAGTGTGTATCTCTGTGAGTATCTCTCTCTGACTTATCTGTGTCTCTGTCTGTGCCTCAGACAGTGACTTAAGGTTCTAAAGAAATAACAACCTCTCATCCAGTTTTAATGAACCTT
This sequence comes from Diceros bicornis minor, assembly GCF_020826845.1. NCBI lineage: Eukaryota > Metazoa > Chordata > Mammalia > Perissodactyla > Rhinocerotidae > Diceros > Diceros bicornis. The sequence goes on along the minus strand of NC_080745.1, from coordinate 49,368,856 downwards.
CTCTGGATTCCAGTGGAGTGCTGCAAAGTTGAAGAAATCAGTCCCTTAAATGATAAAGCAAAAAGGAAAGTCACTGTCCTTGGATAAACAATTTGCATTTCCATAAGGATTCAGTGATGCAGAATCAGAAAAGGCTCATTCTGACACCTCCATGAAAACAACAGGGAGAGCATTCATTAGCTGGCCTCCCGTTTGAATGATGCACTTCATCGCACACACCAGTGTCCTCCTCTGCTCAGGAAACAGTGCTTAATTCTGTCTGAAACCCGCCCTTTCACTGGGCATTAGAATGAATGACTTTTCAAAGTAATAGGAACCACACATCTGCCATGGCCTAAGAATGCTTACACTCTAAAAGCCATAAAGAAAGTTACACCTCCTGTCAATTTCTTATCCATCAAAGAGTACAATAAACAAGCTTTGAATTTTTCTATTTACCAGTCAGAAGGAAATAAACGCTCTATTTTCTTTTGTTTCTTGAAATAATGACTGCTTTTGCCTTTTACATTTATAGCTTCAATAGCCACGATCTGATATTTAAGGTTGAGTGCAACTTTTAAACAGCTTGTGAGATAAAAGGAAATTTGTCTATTACAGTACTCAGGTAGAAATTTTTATTCTCGAGAGTGGAAATTATCTTGTTGCTGTTATTGTTTGTTGATAGATACACACACACACACACACGATCATCTTGACAAGTAATTGCTAGAAGATTAGAACGGCTAATTGTACTTTAGATTATTTAGCAATTTACAGGTTTCTTATTCAATATCATGGTTGATCCTTACAAAAACTCTGATAGGCTGAGTTTTACAGATGTGAGGCAAAAATTTTGGGAATGTACTGAGGCTTACAAGGAAAATAATTGTCATCTTTGTACCAAAATCTGAGGTTTCTGTGCTCCTTATATCAATTAATAAATTGTGTGTGTCTATCTTGTTCATTAGTGTGTGACATTTGCAGGCCGAGACCAAGTCACATTCATCTTTATAGTCCTGCAAATCTAGCACTTTGGTTTATACAACCCAGGTGGTGATTCTACTTCAAGGCCATACTATTTACATTTACATTCAAATTACTTCCTACCCCGTCCCACCCCCTCACCCCTACCCCTGCCCCAGCATTCACCTGTGCAAGGAAGTAATGGCTTTGCATTTGGAATTTCTGTGTATATCCCCTGATTCTCTGGTCCTGTCACCATTTCAATCTAAGTGGCTCCAGTATTCAATTTAAATGAAAGTTACACATCAATTCAGTTCCCGATTGCTTTGAACTTCTGGAATTTATACAGACTCTACCAGGAGAACATAATCTTGCCATAAATTACACATAGTAGCTCTTTTTCCTCACTTGAAATTGACTATGAACACTAATGAATTCCCACAGTTTCTTCCAATATCTCCTCATGCAACCAGTGATATTTGAGCATGAAACTAATATATGAAGCCTCATATGTCATCATTAGTTTTGAATCTACAGTCTGCCATATCATGAAGTAGTAACAAATAAAAATCCCATTACAAAAGGGAACATATATATATATCCAAGCAAAATTTTAGTTGAGAGTAACAAAACAGTTTTGGAAAGTCACCCTTGTCAAGTAAAACTATGGTTTCAATATTATAATTGTATAGCTTTCCATAAGTATGCATGCGGAAGCCACAGAGACACAGAATGACAAAATTATTCAAGTACACCAGTGATCCCGATGGTAAGAACAACTCTTAAAAAAAAGTGAAAAAAGAAAAAAACAAAAGCACTATGACCAAAATCTACTGTTAACATAGAGTCTCAAGAAATTTTAAACTTTTAGATGATATACATGCTCACTGTGTTTAGAAGGAACATGATCTCTTTGTTTAGATTATTATTTCTTCCAGCTTGAATTTACTCATCGGTTGGGATCCCGAGTAAAACTTAAAACTATATATTTCTCCCTAGTGTTAAAGCCACAATAAAATGTAGATGTATTCCGGGGGCTTCTGTGCTAAAAAAAAGTTGAGATAACAGCTGGTATATGAGAGAAGTTCATATTATTTTACACCATGTAAGTAGGAATAAGAGTTCCTATTGTATGAAATTATACCTGCACATTTCAACAAAGAGGAGTACACACATACAGCCTTAAAAAATATTCACATTTAGGGGATTACTTTATTATTGTTTTTATTATTTTTTATTTTACTTTTTACTATTATTCCTAAGGCTCAATATTTATTCAGGAAGTAAAAGCCTACATGATCAAGTGATTACAGAAAGGAATCATTAATTACTCAATACACATTTACTTTACACACATTTTGTGATCAAAGAAAAATAGTGATTTCCTTTGACAAGAAAAGTAATAATTACCCTTTGCATGTAACTTCAAACTTAGGCTATGTACCAAAATCCTGGGGAGTTTTTGCAAATGGCTTCAGTTTATGCCTCCCTGTCCATTAAAATTGGATGATAAAAAGACAAAATGCATACTATGCAAAATTTAAATGTGGAAAGACTAAAGAACAAAGTTTATAATGGACATTTAACTTGACCTCTGAGTTCTTTTCTTCTTAGATTTATTATTAGTGTTTTTTTAAAACTACTTTTATAGTTCAGACACTAAGTTCATCAAATAATATCATTAATGGATATATTATAATTTTAAAAATCTCTCAGAAAATGGAAGATTTTATTTAAACCTCTTCATAAAGAGTACTCAAATTTTTACCCTATAGAATTACAGACAAGTAGCTAATAGTAAGACAGCACACATTTTGACCTGTTCAGGTCCCTTAATGGTTAGTGTTTAGGGGTTATTTTTGTGACAAAGTGATGAGGATTCACATTCCCTGCTCAGCACATCATCGCAACAGCTGAGAGGTGAGGATGTCCCCATTCAATGCGACTGGGCGCACAGTAAATTGCACTTTTATTTCATAGGAGAATGAGTCTACAGGCAAGGAGATCAAGTTGCTGAAATTTGAAGACTCACATGTACAGATAAACGCACTGACTCACACTTAGCTACAACTAAAGAAAACTAAAGCAACTAAAAGAAGAGCCAATTTGCAGTGAAAAATAAGTTCACATGAACATAAATAAAAAGCCTCCAACTTGCTGTGAAAACTACAGGGAACATTGTATGCTTATAATATGCTTCTTTTACAAATTATTTGCTTCGCTGATGTTAAGCAACACAATAACTCTACCCCTTAAGTATTTGGTTACTAGATTTGACAATTAGCTCTATTTGTGAAAGCAAATGAGTACAGACTTGGAGTTAACCTTACATGAGGCCGTCATATTATACTCTAGTTAACAATGGCTCTCTGCATACATGCTACAACTCCATCAAATTGATGACCATCTGTGCATAGTAGAGAAACACATTAGAGTACCAGCAGACTGGGCCTGAAGCTTGTCACCCAGGGACCACCTTCCCTATCTCTACCAAAGTATGTTTTTAAAGTACAGGCCACACCACAAAGCAGGAAAGCTGTTAGTACTATCTAGTATTAATTTTGTATTAAAAGGATAAAGTGCACCTGGATTCGAATTCTAAACGGTTAATGATCCCATATACTTTCGTAGAGGAGCAGATATTCTAATATACTAAAACATCTGTAGTGAAAACATCAGGATACTCTATGCTATAACAAAACACAAAATATAATACTGTTAATTATGAGACAGAGTTAGAAACTTTAACTTACCCGCTAACTATAACCTCCAGCAACTACCACACACAAAACAAAACATTACACGTGTATTTGCACACACAAAAACCAAATGTAGCATGTTAATACTGATGCCCTTTTTTCTATATTTTGTCAAGGAGAAAGAAGCAAAGAAAGTAGTTGAGGATTAATATTTTTAAAAAATGACAAACCATACAGAATGATAATACTAAAGCATGTGTCTTTCTAAATAGCACATTGACATCTCAACAAAATTACAATACCACACAGTAATCAGGAAGACTACGAGGACAAGGAGTTATGTTTGTTCTTTCAGCAGATAATTACTTGTACACCATTACTACTCTTTTCTTCGAACAAGCCTGACAGAAAGTGATATCACGACAGAGACCCATTGTACTGAAACAAATCTTAACTTTCTCCGTACTTCCCCGCTGCCTTAAATTTGAAAGATTAAGGAAAGGGAAGGGAAAAAGAAAAAGAACTTACTTGCCAGTTTAAAGTTTCATCTTTAGCCCGTGTAAGATTATGCAGCAAGTTTTCTTGCCAAGGCTGCCTCCTGCACATCCCTTTCGAAACAACCAATGCTCATAATCTAGGTCCAAGACGACTCGTTCACACATTACGCTTCTTGCTTCTGTGAGGCATTAATATCCATTTGCATCAAGAAAATACTACTAGAGAAAAAAAAAAAAAAAACTCAACATATTAACCCAGGAGGCATACTCTCTTTCTCTCCGTTCTGAAAGGTATGCCAACTGCCTTAGCTGTCACAAGCAACTAACTCGAAGCTGCTAGCAGGAATCTGTCTGCCCTCTATCTGTCGCTATTAGCTCAGCACGTTGATTCACTGGCACTGAAGCAACAGCAATTAGCTGTCGTGCTTCTCACAGCTCAAACAGGAGAGAACTCAGCACGCTAAACCACACAGTGACTGGTGAGCTCTTCGCGCCAATTAGGAGCAGGTGCTACAGCCCAAAAGACAAATGGATGCCCCACTGATCATCGGTGTTGGCTGCTTTACTGCACTGTGTCCCGTCAGCCAGTCTGGTGAGTCTCTCTTCTATTTTGTGCGGTTGTTTTTACTGTTTTACCTCACCAGTACTAAGAAGTTTAGCAGCTTACGTTCAACAATATTATTGACAAGTCAAAATAATCTCTTAAGCTCCTTTCATCATTCATTCTCTCTCTCTCTTTAAATCTACCCTCTTATATCAAGCCCTCCACGTCTCCACATCTTTTGAGCATAAGGAAACTTCACACATAGACTTTTTAGGTTTTTACAGACACATATGACTCAAGGATATTAAAGAGAAATATACTATAAGAAAAGTTACAGCATATTTCTTAAATGTTGTGATATATGAGATCCTCGCAATAAAGTTTTAAAAATGAACATGTAAACTTATGAAAAAACACAGTTATCTTGTTGTCTAAATCGGGTGTACATTTCTTAAGGAAACCACTATGCCTAGGATTTATTCAAGTTTGTATCAAATTTTGCCCACATGTTCATCTGAGCCTCTGAGAAGGAAGAATCTAAAAACAAAAGCAATCTAGGAATGTATGATAATAGTGGTTGTGGCAGAGCCAATATCCTGAAGTTAAGAGTGCAGACAACATCCCCATAGCACAAGTTTTCTTCATGGACAAAGTGGATTATTTACCATTATGATATATTCATCCTATTTAAGAAAAAAAAATAGCACACAATGCCTCTAGAGTGTTGCCATATTTGTACACATACATTTGCAGAGAATAACATCTCAGTTAATACAAAATTCACTTAGCTTGTAAGTTCAGTCTTCCAGAGGAGACGGAAAAATCTTGAAGAATGTGGAAATAATCTGGGGTCAGCCAAATGTGTCATAAGTGTCAAGCAGTAAAACGTATAGGGGTAAATCACAGATAAATCATAGGTGAACCCCCAGAGCCCTCAGGCAGAACCTAGTGTTCTTAGTTTATGTAGGACTCAAATGAAATAAATCACCTGTTTCCTTCAAAACACAGAAGATTGGGGGACAATGTTGAGGACTTGTAAGAGACAGACACATTTTATAGTTGCAAGAATTGATATTTTAAAAGTTTAACAATTGATGTTTTCATAAAGATGCCGTTATCAATAACGTTTAAACAAAGTTGTGTACATTACGTTTGAGAAGGCTTTTTTCACTTCAGTGAAACATCACATATGTGGAACAATCCATACATTGATATTCTTGGTTAAGTAAAGCAGCTGGTATTATGAAGATACTTCCAGTAACAATAAGAACTATTAAAAGTAATTTTTATTAATAAAGTCAGCCTCATTCCTGGTGGTGTTCAATTATAATCATGATGACACAATGGAAAGATAGCTAGAATACAGAAAATGTCATCTTTTCCTCACCTCCCATGAGGAATTAGATCATCACAAATAGAACTCTTACACATGACAATAGTTGATTTTCCTTTTTTTTATCATCATATTTAAATTTTGGGAAAAATATATTTAATAAAATGCAAAAAAATGCACTATATTCTCCTGCACTATAGGTTGAGCACAGGTGAATTTTAGGGAACCAATGTAAAAACACAACAAGCGAATGGGAAATAGTCACTGACAAATCTACTACCCTGAGATGCATTCTATTAAAAATATGGTGTATAATACTCTAGACTTCTCTAGATCTTTCTTCTTCTCTCTCTTACATACACATTTTAAAGCCAAATTGAATCCTACTGTATGTACTACATTTTAACTTCCTTTTTTCTTTTAACAAAATATCATAGACATTCCTTTTGTCAATAAATCTAGATTTAAATATTCATTATTAATGATATTTCATTATATGTGCATATATAATTTATTTAACAAAATACTTATGTTTTGACATTTAGGTAGTTTCTAATTTTAATATATTTGTAGAAATACCTTTTATTCTATTCTGAATATAATTAGCAGAACTGTCTAGTAATGGAAAAGATTGGTCTAAGAGAGGTGTTCATTCATTATTATCAAGTGAACTCTTGTAGATGATGTAATGATTTTTGTGTGTATCTTAGTATACCTAATAATTTAGGTTCCATGAAGGCAGGGCTTTGTTTTTTTGTGTGTGTGTGAGGAAGATCAGCCCTGAGCTAACATCTGTGCTAACCCTCCTCCTTTTTTTCCCCAAAGCCCCAGTAGATAGTTGTATGTCATAGTTGCACATCCTTCTAGTTGCTGTATGTGGGACGCGGTCTCAGCATGGCTGGAGAAGCGGTGCGTCGGTGCGCGCCCGGGATCAGAACCTGGGCCGCCAGTAGCAGAGCGCATGCACTTAACCGCTAAGCCACGGGGCCAGCCCGGCAGGGCTTTGTTTAACTTATCTTTGTATGCCTTACTGCCTCTAGCCAAGAGTCTCCCATACAAAGTAAATGTTGAATGAATTTAATTATTCTATTGACAAAGTGCATACCTAAAACTCCAATACTCTGCTTGCCTAATATGCCCTTGAAATAAATGATTTTAAACACTGCAAAACACTCCTTCCATAGTAAAGAAGATGAGATGTCCCCACTCCTTACTAATACATAAGAGTGTTGGAGCTCCTGGTGGATAGAAGACAGAGGAGGAAGATTTTAAATGGCCAGAAACAACAATCCAGGACAAGCAAGAGAAGACCAGACAGAGCTCTCAAATTAGAGAACAAAAAAGTCTGTGAAAATTGAGACCGAGTGAGAGATACACATGGAACCAAGAACCATTATGAGTTAGGTTATCTATTACAATTAGAAGAATTCAAAAAGAACAAGGGAAATACTTCTGCTTCAGATAAATATATTTACACAGTTGAACTGTGATTTTCGATGAACTTTAGGTTTGGAACACAGCAATGGAAATTTGAAACTAATTCAAAAGCAGGAATTCCAGCGAAGGGGACTGTGGCACCATGTGTGTTAAGAACAGGCATCAGAAAGACTGGGAGCTGTGAAGAGTTAGGAATTAGACTTGGATTTGGTTTCTGGCTCTGCCTCTTCCAGCTCACTAGCAACCCGGGCAAGTAACCTGATTGATATAAGTCTCAGTCAGATTCCTTATTTACCGTGTGCAAAAAAATCAGAGACTTGAAAAAGCTGTTTAATTACATTGCTGAAGAGTTTGCTATTCTCTAAACACATTATGCTTTCTCATGCTTCTGTGAATATGTCAATAATTTGGGAGACATATCAGCATCCCGTGAAAGAGTGCTGGGGCTGGCATGCAAGTGCCTGAGATCTAATGGTTGTATGACCGTGAACTAATTCCTTAACCTCTCTGAGACTCTGATTTTTAATCTGGATATTAGAATAGTAATAATACATCCCCCACAGGCTTATTAAGATATTTAAATGTGGTATATTTTGCAAATACTTAGAACAGTAAATGGAATATTGTATATATGTGGGAATTTTTAGGTATTAGCAGTATCACTTTAACACAAAGTTTGATACGATTAGGTTATAGGTGCAGACAAAAGAGAGCCAACAGAGGTGGGTGAGTTCCACATAAAGCCAACCCTTATAACGCAATGCTCTAAAGTTTAGTTTTTATCATCTAGACAGAAGGAAGTCACTATAGAATTTTAGGCAAGGGAGTCCTGTGATCAGTTATGTCATGTGTTCTAAGTTTTTATTTGCCTAAGGGTCATAGTGTGATTGTTAAAATGCAGATTCCCAGGGACATTCTGAATCAAATGATCTGGAGTGGGCTGAGGAGTGTGCAACTGAAGCTAGCCAATGTCCAGTCACTGTACGCAGTAGAACAGTGAGAGCCGTGGTCACAGCTCCAGCTCCTGAGGTTCACAATGATGCCACACAGTGTTGTGGTGAAGCACTTGTGTTTTGGAGCTGACCAGGAGAGTTGGAAACTCCATCCTGACATTTACCAGCCAGTTGACCTACAGCAAGCTGCTTGATTTCCAAGCTTCAATTTTGTCATATGTAAAATAGTGATAGAATTAGTATTTTGAAATTACATAGAATGCATGTATAAGGCATTGTTTTACAGGATGTTTAGCATATATTGTGTGCATATAAAGAATATAGGAAGTGCTCTATAAATGTTAATCACATAGTGATGACCATCTGTCATGGGAATAGGAGAAAGAGAAAGCCTTAGAAGTTAAAGAGACTTGGGTTTGAATCCTGGTTTGAGACACTTAACTTCCTGAGGTTCCATTTTACTACCTTTTACCAAGGTCATGAGCAAAAGTGCCTGGGAAGGAGTCAGTTGGGGCTGAAGTTCAACGTACTCAGCTTGTGAGCCCACGTGTTCTGGCTTGGGGCTGTGTCTATCCAGAGGAAGAGGCACCTTTTTCTTCCCACTAAGGCAATGCTGTGCCATCCACAGTCCACATCTACCCAAAGATGTCTTTTTCCAAATCCCTTGGAGGTATAAGTGGGCTAGATAGCCTGCCTGTAATAGAATGGTCTCTTATATGAAGTAAGATATATAAACTACATAGCACACAGTCTCACAAAGAAGACATGTTCTTTAAAGCATAGTAGTCAATCACACATACATGAAATTAGGTTTAGTTTACTTTATGAAAGACGAAATGGGTTATGTTAGAAGCTTTAAAAAGACTTTAAACATTGAAAACATTTTTTATATTTAAAAACATTTAAACATTGACGATCAGAATCTCATTTAGTTTTAGAAAGTGAAAAAAGTCATAAAGACAGTTTAAAAATGAATCGTTAAATATAAGGTCAACCAACAATGGAGAGGTGATATGTAAATTATGTTACATAATTTTAAGGATACTTATGCAGCCTTTAAAATACTAGCATAAAATCTATGAAAAACATCACAAAATAAAATAAAATGTCAAATTTTTAAAGTTGAAGAAAAATAACATTCATCCTCTCTTAAAAACTGCATTCCAATGTGTACATAGACCTATGTACTGGCAATGTCACAGTCAATATAAATTTGGGGGTTATCATTGCAGAGAGACTGTGGTGGGTTTTTTCCTCCAATGTCTCTTTTAATGAGTTTTTATTTCTTAAATTCCTTTTTAGCACCTCTTATTCGCATTCACTTCCTCTTCCATAGGTAATCATTTATATATGTTTAACATGTATTTTTGTTTGTGCTTGTGCAAAAGGTATATTTTGTGTTATTCTAAAAATTCATAAAACTAATTGTATTTGCATTTGGTGAGAATTTTTCATAAAAATGCATTTTACACATTTTATGGAGCAATGAAATAGAAACACACAACACTCTAGCTGTATGCAAACAATTAGCTACATTTTACAGACAGCTGTGAAGATTACCATAAATTAAATACCATGTGCACTGGTATTTAATGAACAATACAAAGTAAATAGCTGGTCAAAGATACAAATTTTATTTTCTATATTTAATTTTTTGGAATCTTGACCTGTTTTAACAGTAGATTTAGGTTATATCTATAAACAGTAGGTTTATCTTATATTATAATGCAAAACTACTTCTCTCATTATCAAGAAACATAAAATACTGCTTCCTCCACTCACTAGCTCTGGCAATTTATAGTTTACATACTAACTAAATAGAATGTTTCTTACTGGCTTTGGACTCCAGTTTGCTGGTAGGGAGCATTTCAAAGTATCTGATTAAAGTTAAGCAAACCAATACTAACTCATATATTATTCTCAAATATATCTCATTGAGAAAGCAAAACATAAGAGGATTTTTTTCTACCCTTCCAGAATGAGGACTGAGTCCTTGAGTCAATAGGAACTGCAAAGTAAAGAGAGGTAGAGAGGGATTTTTTTTTTAAACTCAGATTAAAGCTTTGGTGAACAAAAGCTTCCACAGTACTATCAAAATAGCCTTGCTGATTACAAGCAGTGTCTCACCAAGTTGCCTGGGTCAAGCCGTTCTAGGCTTGTTATTGTCAGTGGTCATTTAGAGTTGAGATTCAAAGCTGTTGGGTATAACCACGCAATAAAACCTCAACCAGGGACCTGGGGACTGGGAAGTCATCCGGATTCACACCAGTAAATCTTTGTCATGATTTCACGTTGAACAACTTTATTTTGACTCAAGGTAGCTATAGTTGACATAGTTTTTTGGCAGCAATATCTTTCTTTTTTTTTTAACCCAGCACTTGCCTGTTTTATAGTGACAGCTCAAGGCGTAGAAACAGTATAATCTTCATTTAATACTGAGCTGTGCTGAGGTTTCCAACAGGCACACTATTATTTTAGAAGAGCAATTTGGAGATATAACGCAGAAGTTCGAGAGCAATGCTGAAGGGGATAGCCAATTTCATAAACATATAGTTGTGCATGTACATATTTAATGTGACTAAGTAAAATATGTGAAGATGCTGAACTGTTCACACCGTTTTTAAAAACTATTCTTAAAGAGTATTGAATTTAGAATGAGAAATTTATCTCCATGCACATCTGATGGACTTTCAAATATAGGAACTATTTTTAAGCTTAGGGGAGATTAGATATTATAAAGTCAAATTATTTGACTGTTTCACATAATCTAAAATCTTTTGTAACTAGGAAAATAAAACTAAGAAGCGTAGATAATAATTGTAGATAATAATTGCTATAAACTATTTTCTAAATGCAATGCTTATTTTTTAGCTATTTTGTACTTGCTTTAGGAATACTTTTTTTCTAAGAAGAAAAATTTAGACATTACAAAATAGTTTAATTGGCTTGAATAGAAAAAATGTATTATTTATGCTACTTCTCAATTTCAATTCTTATATGCTGCATATATTTTCATTGCATTGTTGTATAACCAATCACCACAAATTTAGCAGCTTAAAACTACAAACATTTATTATCTCATAGTTTACATGGGTCGTAGATCCAGGTAAGGGTTCCACAAAGCTGTAATCAAGGTATTGGCTGGGCTGAGTTCTTGTCTGGAGGCTCAGCTAGGTAAGAATCCTTTTACAAGCTCATTTAGGTTATTTGGCAGACTTCATTTGGTTGTGATTGTGTGACTGAGGGCGTCGGCCCTGGCTCGAGTTTTCAGTGACTATTGGTTGGTGGTTGCCTTTAGGTGTTAGAGGTTGCCCATTGTTGCCTCTGCTACGTGACCCTCTTCCTAGACAGTTTACAACATGTTCACTTTTTCAAGGCTAGCAGGAGAAGCTCTCTATGTGTACTAGCAAGATAAAGCCTTATAGCTCTCTTGTGACTTAATCACAAGACTGATATCCCATAACCTTTGCCATATTCTATTGGTTATAAGCAAATTACTAGTTCCTCCCACATTCAAGAGAGGACTATACAGGATATAACAGCTGGTGGTGGAGATCATGGGGCCAGTTTAGAATTCTGCCTACTACACTGGATTAACTCCTCATGTACTTAATATATTCATCTAGACACCAAATTATACCTATCTGTGCATAAATAATCATTTAATAAAATAAAGTAGTTGAAGACTTTGAAGAATCAAAGCTTATTTTCAATATTTTTGAATACCTTATAGGACTTTTTAATATGTAAAATTATACCTTATTTTATCAGAGAAAAAAATAATGATGTAACTTCCACTAAACTACAAACATTTTGGTAATTAATTAGCTGAAATACTTAAAACCAAAGTAGTTGGGGAAAATATTTCCAAAAATAAAAAGAAGTTAAAAGAATCTCAATATAACCTTAAGCTACATGAAACAGAAGTACTTAGGGATCGCATATTGTAGTGTAGGTAGTGCCTTCCTATAATTGCACTTTTATAGAATTTGCTAAGGACTGGGAAACTTTTTTTTATTAGTAAGTAAAATAAAACTTCAATCAGCTTTGTGTTGTCTCTCTGCCTTTAATAGAAACTCCCAGGGAAGATTACAAGATATCCTCTTAGATTTCTTGAGCCTAAAGCCTATTACTAAACACAGGTTTTATATATATATATATATCTAGTATAAATGCACACATAAATACGTGCACAGAAAGCTATTTGATAGGTAATGATGGAATTATTTTGGTCATTTAAAGCTTTCAACATTAGACTTTAGGTGACAGAGAAAAAAAGAGTTTTACAAATCATCTTCATCACTCTTCTACATTAAGGATTTATGAAGAAATCCTCAGCATAATATTTTGCTGACTTTAAAATGGTCTCAGTTATCTGTAATTCTAAAATTATAATTTTAAATTTTATACAAATTTATAGTCCTTCAGGAGCCCCAATCTCAACAAATATTAGTTAGCACTTTCTATGCCAGACCCAACATTAGATGCATTTGTATAAATACTATTTTTAAATGAAATAAGACATAGGATTAAGGTTTACCATAACTGAGACTTATATTACTTCAATTTTTGATTTATACTGGTTCCTCTCGGATTCAATAATCACTATTTTAGCCCATTTCAAGAAGCAGAATTTGGAGAGGCAAGCTTGTCCCCCAAGTTTGTAAACAAATTTCTTCTGTCTTTCTGTCCTTCTCTGCCTCTTGCCGTCTCCTCTAAAGGCAGTCAAAGACAAGTGGGTCGAAGGAAAACTGCCATTCATCCAAAGCAGAGAGCACATCTGCCAGGCCTTCCCAAACAGAACTCACAGACAGAGGGAACGCAGAGGCTGAGTTATTTCCGAGCGCAGTGAGCTTCTTCTTCACATGGCAGAGCAGACTGAAATGAGCTAATAAGTGTGGAAGTCAAAATGCAGTCACTCTGTTCACTTGCACTGTACCCAGCAAGTCAACAACCCAGGCAGTCACATCTCTTAGCTCCAACTGTCACCTTTTAGAGTCACCACCAGCACCTGGATCTTAAAGGATTAAGGACAGTTGATTTATTTCCTGGCAATTATTCAAATGTCTCCAAAATGTATATTCTTCCTTCAAATCCATATCCTGCTGGAGTGAAGGAATTTATAACTACTTTATAGCTTCGTTTAAAAGAGCTTCATAATTTCCATAGCAACAGATTACCATGTCACATATTTTGGAACAAGGTCAAGTTCCACTCCAGACTCAAAGTGATATGACAGGATAATTTTGCAGTTAATGGAAACGTGTAGAAATACAGAAGGAAGGATACCTCCCAAGACGCATACACCTTTAACTATGCTCATGTTCACTTTTATGTTGATTTAGCTCTAAACAGAATTTGATTGAAAACAAACAAACTGCATTCAAAAGCTATAATAACACTCACAGCCTGAGAAAGAATATTTTTCTATCTGATATAGATGATAAAAACTGATACAAGTATGGCCATAGTAAGAGGGTATAAATTAAACTGGGGAACACTCTTTGCACACTATTAAGGTGTGAGTATTAATTATAAGTTATTTAACCACAGAGTCTCTTGCTCTAGCATGTTTGGCAAGCTGTTAGATTCTAGAATTTTCAGAGAATGCTGTAATCTTAATTAAGCCCTTATCAACAGTCTCTATTAGTAATAGCTTCCGAGATTTGGCTCTGCTTAAATTTACAGGTGAATGTTAGTCACCTAACATTAGTTTTGGGAAGTTCATAAAGGACGCTGTGCCAAGCAATAAAAATATGTAAATGCTACAATACTTAGCATTGCTTTGTTAAATGCCAACATAATCAATGAGAAATTATGAGCTCAGTAAACATATTTCAATAAAATTATAGTGAGAATCCAGTCTCCTGTACAGAGGTAAGTATATTACATACTATATTTACATGGTATTATCATTTCATTTTCAAAACTCTGATCTCCTCTTTATCCAGAGAGCCTCTATCTGAAGAAGCGGTGCTGAACATTTATTTACTCAACACTGAGCACCAATAATGTGCCAGGCAAAGCTGTAGGGATTGGCAACACAGTAGTAAATAAGACTGGCATGGATAAAGCATACAAAAGAACAGATATTCATCAAATGTGTCTAGATCATAGAAAGAGGAAAAGAAGGGAAGAGAGTGTGGTAGATAAGGAAGTCAATAATACTGTCAATTTTGTCAAGATAGAATGCTCCCTACGAATAGCTAGAACAAGTTTAGACAATTTTTCAGTCACTTCAGCTGTCAGAGAAAATACGACAACTCTACTCATTAGTGGTTGTTTAAGAGTTGAAAATATGGTTTAGGGGAAACAACTCATATTCAGATTAGATATATCTCTCAGTTTCAATCTGATCAAACATTTAATATACTTGCTACAGAAAAATAATAATTTGTTGAATGTTTTCTCAGTCTGAGTGCTTTTAAATAGTCCCAAAATGCTCTCTCCAAAAATGAGCACTCAGGAACCTCTAGTAAATTTTCAAAAATCAATAATAACACAGTTCTGGATTCCCTTCATGTCACTCTTGGGACTTCCTGTGACAATGAGATCTGTGTGAGATATTGAGGCATAGTACGTCTCAGATTCTCTTTCTTCATCTCAGAAGCATTATTGTTGTTATTATTATTATTTTATTTATTTCTCTTTTTGATGAGGAAGATTGGCCCTGAGCTAACATCCGTGCCAATCTTCCTCCATTTTTTTGTATGTGGGATGCTGCAACAGCATGGCTTGATGAGCAGTGCGTAGGTCCGCACGCAGGATCCAAACCCACGTACCCCAGGCCACTGAAGCAGAGTGGGCAAACCTATCCAATATGCCACCGGGCCAGCCCCAATTGTTACTATTTTTTTATTTTCCCCTTCATAATCCCAAGAACAATTCCACCTATTATCACAACTTTGGTACATGACCTAGAATTTTCCGTATCTCAAGTGTGGGATGCCTTTAATGTACTAGCCTAGACTTCTATTAAGGAGTGTGTGCCTCCTGCATCATTGTGTTTTGATGGTTTAGCTGCTCATCTACCAGACGTGGACATTATGCATCCTTCTAGACATAACATTTACAGACTTCCAATTCATATACTTGTTAAAAAATATTTGATAAGCATTTGTCATTATTAGAAGAAGCTCATTAATACATATTCAACCAATTCCCCCTTCTGAAGGAACAAATACACACTTATATTACATGATTCATAAATTAAAGTATATCACAAGAAATCATACAATTTTAATAACTTTATTGGTCCCCATGTCATAACTCAGTGATAGCTATGTGAGTAACATTTGAAAAATGTATTGGGGGCCGGCCCCGTGGCTTAGCAGTTAAGTGCACACACTTTGCTGCTAGTGGTCCGGGTTCGGATCCCGGGCGCACACCAACACACTGCTTGTCTGGCCATGCTGAGGCAGTGGCCCACATACAGCAACTAGAAAGATGTGTAACTATGACATACAACTATTTATTGGGGCTTTGGGGAGAAAAAGGGAAAAAAAGGAGGAAGATTGGCAATAGATGTTAGTTCAGGGCCAATCTTCCTCAGCAAAATAAGGAGGATTGGCATGGATGTTAGCTCAGGGCTGATCTTCCTCACAAAAAAAAAAAAAGAAAGTATTGGTACTCTTAGCGTTATCTCAGTAAAGAATAACTAAACTTGATAGTCATATGAGTTGAAAAAGATGAATGAAATCAGTTGTTTTCAAAATAGTAGTTTCAGAAACCATGCTGTCTTCAGAATAGGATTTTATTTTCACTTTTTAAAAACTTCACCTCCAATCCTGTCTAGCATTTATAAACATGCTTTCACAGACTCCAAACTGCTAAGGAAGCTTAACTATAAATCCTTCTCCAAAGATTAAGTGCATCTTCACAATTCTTAATTCATCAAGTCAGTAGGATAGATAACTAACAGAAATGATGAAAATGTTATTAGAACATCAGTTATAAAACATTTTCAAATATCAAAAATTGTACCCAATCAAGAAGAATAAGTTTTCTCTCTCAGATCTTCAAATTCTCTCCCAATATCATCTCAAAAAATAAATTAATGAAAAGATACAGTGAAAAAATAAAATCGTTGGTTTCTTACAGCTATCACTCTCTCCCTCCTCTCCTTAAATATCAAACTTCTTTCAAGAAGATTGTCCTTACCTCTCACTTAAGGCTCAAACACTTTCTTGTGGATTCTACTACCTAGTAAACAGCTCACTGCTTCTCATAGGTGTCTTAATCTCCAATCTTCCCTTTCCTTGCCCTTTTAGTACTTTTCAGAATCGCTGACAATCTCTTCTACTAGAGTCTATTCTCTTGAATTGCCAGAAACCACACTCTCTTGGCTTTCTCTTGTGCCTCTGGTTGTTCCCTTTTAGTCTGTTTTAGTGGCTTTTTTTCTCTGTCTTTCTTTAAATACAGAAAACACTTAGATTCTACCCTAGGCACTCTTCTCAGTGTACTAAATCTCATCTCTCTCCATAGGCCTTTGTCTATTCCAATAAATGAATTTGCCCGTGAAGCAGATGATTCTCAAGTTCTCCTCTCTAGAGAAGTCCATTCCCACGTACATTCTGCTTATTAAATGTGTCTATCTAATAACTCAAAAGAAATTTGAAATTTCTCCAACATCTCTGCTATCTTCTACGGTGTTCATGTGGTCCAGTGTTCTCCCTTTCCACAAAAAATACTCCCATCCATACAGTTGCTTGAGCCAAAAATCTGGGAGCCACTCTTGATTCCTGATACTCTTTCACCTTACTTCCAACCAAACACACATCCATGCTGTTAATTATAACTCCTAAACAGATCTCAGATCTATTCTTTATTCTCCATGCCCTCTCTACCACAATCTTTGCTCTTCAAGACTAGAAGAAGAGTCTCTTAATTCTCCGTTTCCATTATTGCCTCCCTTCTATCTATTCTGGATATCACAATCAAAGTGATATCAGAAAAATATTTCTGATTAAGTCCACCCCATTTAGAATCCATTAATGTTCTCTGAAATCTCTTAAAATCTGGCCACCTTTTCTTCTACATTTATTTCTTTCCCTTCCCCTCTTGACTACACATTACCAACTCTGAGCACTATTTAATTAATAAAGCATGACATGGGCACTCTAGATTCATGTCCTGCTCACATGCTATTATTTCTGCTGGAAAGAAATGATTTTTATCCCCAGTCCACATTTTCCACACATTATTATGCCCAGCTAATTCGTATGTGTTCCTGAAATCTCACTTAAGTATTGCAAACTCTTAACCAAACTAGCTTATGTTATAAGCTAATATATGTGCCTCCATAACATTGTACATTTTGTTATTTATTCCTATATTTGTTGTTCAGTGTTGATCTTGCCCACAGGACCATAAGTTTAATGAGATCAAGACTAGGTCTCCCTTGTACTAAATCCCGTAATCTAGCATAATGACTGGCACAGAGCAGATGACTGATAAATATCTTTTAATTTGAATTTATTTTTAAATAATAGTTTTACTTGATTGAAAAGGTACGGAAATGTCAACACAAAAATAAATTAGACACATGTACGTAATGTGTAAGGCCTTGTGCAAAAATATTTGTGTATGATTTTCAATTCTCAAAATAATCTTTCAGTGTGGTTGTTTTAGTCAGTTTGGGCTGCTATACCAAAACTACCACAGACTTAAATGGCTAACACTTATTTCTCATAGTTCTAGGGACTAGAAATCTGAGATCAGAGTCCCAGCATGGTTAAGTTCTTGGTAAAGGCACTTTTCCCTGTTTACAGATGGGCACTTTCTTGCCGTATCCTTACATGATGGAGGAAGACAGAGAGGGCTCTGGTCTCTTCATCCACTTATAGGGGTACCATCATGGGGGCTCTATTTGCACGACCTCATCTAAACCTAATTACCTCTGGAGACTAAGGCTTCAACATATGGATTTTGAGGGGACACAAACATTCTGTCCATAAGAGTGGTCATTATTATTTCCATTATTAGAGAAGAGAAGGCTGAGTTCAGAAAAGTTAAATAATCTTGCAATGCCTTGCGGCTAATAAATGGCAAAGCCCTTTTAATAACATAAAAGATCTTTGCTGATCTGGCCACCACTTTCTTCAGCAGAAAAAGCTCTTCTTGTTGTTCCCTTCATATTTTATACGTCAGCTATAGTATATTATTGCAGTTCCTCCGTTAAATATGTTCTTACTCAGTCTTTCTACTTGCTTTTTCATCTCCCTTGGATACTTTTTCTCTCTTGACCTTCACACCAACTCATAGGCATTGAAAATTTTGCTTACTCTTTTGATGCTTCTACATCTCAGCTCGAGTCAACATTGTCACGGTTTCTTTATTACCCAACTTTAAGTCAAATGCTCCTCCTGTGCACCAGTAGAACCAATACTTATCTTTATCGTAACATACATCACTGCATAGTAAATGTTTCTCTGTCTCCTCCATGAACTGCAAGCTCCTGGAGGCCAGAGACTATGTATTCCTCAGCATTATGTTCCTAGTACCTAAGGAAGTGTCTGAGATATGGAAGACGCTTAATATATATTTATATAGACTAAAATAATTGGATACAGGAGCTAGTATTTAACCTCAAATCTTTCTCTTTCATAGCTTAAGACTTCAGAGTAGATGCAGAACAATTGGTAATGAATGTAACTGAAATCTAGTGGATCATTTGAGGCTCTACAAGATGCTGAGTGAGGAAGAAGGACACAATTATTAAGTAAGACGCATTTCAAGGCACTTTACTAGTTGTTTAGGAAATAACTATTTCACAGCACCAGAAGGCTAGCATAAATCACCATGTCAAAACACCAGCCATGCTTGTGGACATAATGTTTTTCCAAAAGGAAATGAGAAACTAAGATATTTTTATGCCATTGATTTATGTGAACAGAAAACAATGTGTTTTCAACTCAACAATCTATTTGATAATTCCTAAGAGAATAAATAAAAGCCAAAGAAATTCACTTTTATTAGTCCAAAATTAATGAAATAAAAAATGATGTATAAAATTAATGGTAAGTCGAGGCTGGCCTGGTGGCATACTGGTTAAGTTTGCATGCTCTGCTTCGGCAGCCCAGGATTCGCGGGTTCAGATCCCAGGCACAGACCTATGCACCGCTCATCAAGCCATGCTGTGGAGGCATCCCATATACAAAATGGAGAAAGATGGGCACAGATATTAGCTCAGGGCTAATCTACCTCAGCAAAAAGAGGATGATATGCAACAGGTGTTAGCTCAGGGCTGAGCTTTCTCACCAAAAATAAAACCAAAAACAATGGTAAGTAAATTTGAGTACTTCCCCATAGGCTTAAGCAGATCTACTGTAGGATTAATGCTGCAATAAAAAATTGAATTAGAAATATATAACAATGGTCAAGAAATATTCCTTATATGGTTATAGGATGGATTTTTATGTAATGATGTCCCTGTCCCTACACAGTTTTACTCTCTAATGGTATAAAATGCAGAAATTTGACAGTTTTGAGCTACACTGAACTTACAGTGAACCCATGAACTACTTCATGGGCTGCAGTGCTACCCAAGGGAAGCTCATATATTTACTTTTATCTTAATAAAAATAAACCCATGCTGTGAATTCTTCAAATTAACTTGTTGGCTCCTCTGTACTTAATTGAAGTGAAAGCAACATAAACCTTAGCTATCATTCATGCCAATCTTTGTACCAGGACCAGGTTTTGTTGTGATCTACCTCATTAAAATATTATTTAATATACTAAGAAATCATATTAAAGTCTTAACATTAAATACATGAAATATATTAAAAGAAATTTCTAGAAAAATTAATCTGAAAATATAATGTAATAAAACTTTTCTTTGTGAAATGTCCATAGTATACTACATGTGAAGAATAGTCTTAGAAGCTATAATAATAATAGCACAGTTACCTTGCATACAATAATTACCAGAATATTTTTTTTTTTGAGGAAGATTAGCCCTGAGCTAACATCTGTGCCAATCTTCTTCTACTTTATATGTGGTTTGCCACCACAGCATGACTGACAAGTGGTATAGGTCCACCCCTAGGATCCAAACCCAGGCTGCTGAAGCAGAACATGTCAAACTTAACCACTACACCACGGAGCTGGCCCCACCACGAATCTTTTTAAGTAAATATTAACATTTCCAAACTTATTAATTATTAAATATTAACATCTCCAAGGAAATTAAGCTAAGTTAACTTCCTGGGATCATACAGCCACTAAAAGGTAGAGCAAGGTAATCAATCTGTCTCTAAGACCCACGTTCTTAATCATCTCTATCAATTGTCTCAATGTTAAAGAAATCCAAAATGAGTATTCATTTGCCAAAAAGGAAAGATAAATCCTGTGGCCCAGTACATTGCTTCAACATTGCTGCCCTGGATTTTTACCACTGAGATAATTTTATTGGTAAAATTATAAGAGAATTAGTACTAAAATGAGAAATTTATGGTAATTTCAATCAATTCATTTGCATTGAATCCATCTTACACTGACTTATACACTCTGCCTTTGGGGTTACTATGAGGCTCACATATGTCATTAACACAATGTATTCTTATAAAGCTTGTTCCTCACTCCTTTTCCATACATGAAATGCTCAAGTTACCAAGTGAAAACACTCACCCAATGACACTGACACCTAGAAGGTCTTTTCCTTTTACTAGCCTTATCTACATTATTATTAATATTATAATCCATCTTATATTCATATATATGTTAAAAGTATACATTTCATTCTCTCTTGAATGATAATTATTTATGTGACTAAATACCTCAGAAGATGGTAGACTATATTAAGGAAGAAACAAATGTTTCATTCTTATTTATATCTTCCTAGTTGCTGGCATACAACTTAGTACATAGTTGCCACTCCAAAGTTTGGTATATCAAAATCTGTAATTCATATCCCATAATTTTTTTTCCTCTTCTTCATTTTTTCATCCATCCATCTATCCATGTAGTCTAGATTATTCTTGTTTAGTTTAATCTACCTATCCATCATAATGCATTGA
Organism: Diceros bicornis minor; assembly: GCF_020826845.1. Taxonomy (NCBI): domain Eukaryota; kingdom Metazoa; phylum Chordata; class Mammalia; order Perissodactyla; family Rhinocerotidae; genus Diceros; species Diceros bicornis. Next base: position 49,347,432 of record NC_080745.1, on the reverse strand, counting down.
TTAACATCTAGCTTAAACTGTTAATGTGACACATCTCCATTTAGAATGGAACATTTTTAAGGGAAAGGCTTTTATTTATTTAGGAGAGAATCAAATTGAATGATTAATTATTAGGGTCCGTTCAGTAAAATTATTTGGTGATTACTAATTGTGGCAAATTGTGCTTTCCAGAGATGGCCACATCAGTATCTTTCATCACACGTGGTTCACTTAGGCACTCTTCTTATTAATAGGGAGAGTGTATGATCTCTCCTCTGGAATCTATGCTGGTTTGTTACTCTAACTCCAGTGGAAGTGACACTGTGGAACTCCTGAAACTAAGTGATAAAAGGCTATACATGTTCCATCCAGTTGTCTTGATATGCTCACTTGGAATCCCGAACTGCCATGTAAGCAGTCTAACGCACCGCCGTGCTGTGAAGAAGCCCAAACTAGGCTAGGCAGCCAGACTCTATTAAGAGTCTGTAAGATTACTTGAAGAGAAAGATATGCCTAGACATTTCTCTCAATTGCTTCATCCTCCCAATATTTTAACTCCATCTACCATCTGACTGCAACTATATTGGAGACCCTGAGCTGGAACTGCTAGCTGAGAACTTCTCAAATTCCTTGACTCACAGAAAGCGTGAGAGATAATAAATTTTTATTGTTGTTTTAAGCCATTACATTTTTAGGTGATTTGTTACACAACCAGAGTAACTAGAACACTGATTTTTCTCAGAATACAAATTCTTTTGGAACAGCATCTAGGGAAACAATTAAGTACTTGCAGGTATCAAAAAAAATACTTGCTAGATGGTTTGATCAGGTCCATTTCATCTAGGATGCACATTTAAAAAATTCATGATAACTAATATAATAAGGAAATAGCAAATCTCAAAATCTTATATGCAAAAAAAAATATTCAATTAGTGTACCTTATCTCCCTTGCTCATATTTTGGGTTTTTAACTCATAATGCTTGCTCATATTCAATCATGTCCTATTAGTTTAAATTTTAAAAACTGAATATTTTTAATTCTTACAAGTGATAGTTGACTTTCATTTAACATCATTTATTGAAAACAATATAAAAAGGTTGTATATTTTCCTCTTGTTTTAAAAGACTTCTGGATATTATAATGTCCATGATTTTGAAGCCTATTTTCTTATTAAGATTCAGTAGTAAAACAGAATTCATTAGGTAAGGTGTTTTATATAGGGTTTGTTTTTTTTTAACATTTCTTAGTTTTACTAATGTTTTCCATTAATTTTTATCCTTAGAGTAGCATCCAACAATACGGAACAAAAGGCATAGTTATTAAGGAGATTATATACCAAAAGAAAACTATCCCAAGACATTACCCCCAGGACAGGGGAATCATCTCCCTTTATTGTGTGACTTGTATGTGCCTTTGGGAAGTGATAAGTTCAATACATTTAAATGTCAAGCACGTATCATGTGACTTAAATCAATTACTCTTTTTCTCCACAGAGAGGGCAATACTACAAATTTTTCTAGAAGGCTTTTTCTATTCCCCTTATTTTATGCCTTTATAATGCAAATGACCGTCCTCTAACCTTGTGAGAAAGCATACTTTGACTGCTGCCAAAACAAGTTTTCTGAGAAAAATTCAAGTGATAGCCAAGAAATCATCTCAAGGTCTACGATTGTGCTAAATGTGTGAAAAATTTTGCTATCTTCCTCACAGAAATCATTCCAATAGTGACAAGGAAAATAATGTTAGCAGGGCAAGAGAAACCCAACAGACCCATCTGATGTGTGATAAGAGGTGTCACAAATCCAATGTAGACATGTACCTAAATATGCATTCACGTTCTGAAACTCATCATTTTGGCTTTCCTGAAGTTACTTTTCCAATCACCATGTTCTACATGAAATGATTCACTCATCAGCGTGAAGAAAAGTTGTTTCTTAGAGTACATTGACATTCCTTTTGCTGCCAACTTTTTACTCTATACCGATGTTCTTACTCAGTCTTTTTGGATGCAAGAATGTGACATTCTTTCATTTTTTCTTTTTTAAAAATTGTTCTTAAAGTTGAGAGAAATCGTGTTGATTAAAATTGGTCCTGCCTGGTTGAATCGTTTTTAAAAACTTTCAAGACAATAAATAGATTTTAATATTTCACTTTATTGACTTTATAAGCTATCTTCTTAACATATAGCTTTTAAAAGAAACTATGTATTTTATTTCAAATGTTACTTAAATATTCTCCTGCTCTATTCTTTTTTTAGTTCCTGTAAGTACCATAAGGCTATATGTAGTTTAGGAAACTAAAGTCTGTTGAACCTAAGGTTTAGGGAGGGTCATTGTATTACGGTATTCAAATAGATAAGGAAATCCACATTTATAGTTAAAGCCACATGTTATCAATTCAGTTACTCCCTTTCCAATTAATGAGATATTAATCAAAAAAAAAAAAAAGAAAAACTTCACTATTTTATGAGCCCAAAAGGCTTTTTGCTTGATGTTTCTTAGACATTTTAAAAGAAATAAGTAAATACTTGCATGGAAAATGCTACATATAAATAAAATGCATTTGACAGATATGTACCTTTCTCATGAATCTACTATCATTTCTTTGTACTTCTATTTAGCCAATCTTAATTAATTCCAGAAAAATATTGACAATTAAATACCATGTAATTATCTTATGCTTTCCAATGAAGAAATAGAAAAAGGATGTCTTTTTCATGGGCATACAATCTGTGATTTATAAAATCCATATTGGTATTTTCAAGTTCCATGTCTGTGTATTTATTTACAGTGGAGTTCTAGACTAAGCATCAAAGTGCCCGTTGAATATGAAAATGTGTTGTGTTTTGAACACAATCCTATGTCAAACACTGACCTAAATTACATTACAACCGCAATGTGGTAGATATGGTGGCACTTCCATTTTTGTAGTGCCTAAAATTTATACAATTTTCTGATTCTCTTTAAGAAAAAATAATACAAATTTACAAATGTAAAATTAAGAGCAAAAGTGAGCATTTATTTACCATGAGGAAGCAAATCATGACTAATTACATTTTTTAATAGTTGCTATATACCACTAACATCACGATATCCAGAATTTTCTTTTCAAAATAAATGAGCACACATGATACAGATCTATAATACTTATTTTTCTTACATGTTTTGGCTTCATCATCTTTGATTGCTTCTTAATAGGACAGCAACTTTGTAATATTGTAATACTGTATATTATTATATTACATTGTAATAGAGAGAAAACATCTCTAGTGATAATTGAGAGGTAATTCAGTCTTCTAGCTGCTATGATTTATATTTTTGTTGTTTTATTGATAGCTCAGAAATTTCCTTAGCTTCACAGCTATAAATTTTTAGCGTTGTCAAATTTGGTAAATTCTTTATCACATTTCTATTTTGTAGGAACTGTAAGATTTTAGGGCAATTAAAGTAGGTATATTTTTGGGGGGGCACGATGACTAATCTTAAATATTCTTTGCATTACTGATATTCATCAACCACTTTGTCACAGTCCGTGGAAGGGTCCATAGGATTAGGGCCAGGATTAGGTAAAGCGTGGGAGGCACTCTCCTTGAGCACAAAATCTGAGAACCTCCAAATAAGTCACTAATCAAGATAAATAGTAAGATAATATGTTTTTTTTATTTTTTTAACTTTTTTTAATTATTATTTTTTTATTGTGGTAACATTGGTTTATAACATTGTATAAATTTCGGGTGTACATCATTATACTTCTATTTCTGCATAGATTACATCATGTTTACCACCCAAATACCAATTACAATCCTTCACCAAACACACGTGCTTAATCTTCCATTTTGCCCTCCTCCCTCCCCCCTTCCCCTCTGATAACCACCAATCCAATCTCTGTCTCTATGTGTTTGTTTGTTATTGTTTTTATCTTCTTGGAAGCAACCTAAGTGCCCATCAAGGGACCAATGGATGAAGAAGATGTGGTATATATATACAATGGAATACTACTCAGCCATAAGAAAAGATGAAATCCAGCCGTTTGTGACACCATGGATGGACATTGAGGGTATTATGCTAAGTGAAATAAGTCAGAGGGAGAAGATCAAATAGTATATGATCTCACTCATAACAATAATATTTTAATACAATATTTTGAAAAAACACAAGCAGATACACGTGTGCATGTGAATGTACACACACTGATATCTCGGTATACATTTTCATTTTGCCTCAGAATCTAACTTGGTTTGTCACGGCACTGCATGAGATGAAGATGCTCTGAAACTCCAGTTTGGGTACTTTGTGTTAAACTTACCGCTGAGGAGATAATATCATAATGCTTATCTTATAGCTGAGGAAGTAGACTCACAGTGGTAAAGTAACGGTGAAAGCTAATAACACTGGTAACACTCCGGCACTGTTCTAACCCGGTCATAGCTGTTTTGCACCTATTTCCTACACCAACCCTGTGAAGTAAGTATCTTTTGTAACCAATTTTTTTCACGTTAAATTAAATGAAGTGCAGACGGGGCTAAGTAATCACAGGTAGGAGGTGTTAGACTTGAATCCAGTTTTCTCTGATCTTAAAACCAGAGTTACTAATGGCTATACTATCCTGTTGTCTAATAATAATCTATCTTGTTAGTGAAAAATAAGCCACATGGTAACAAACCTTGTAATAAACTGTACTATTCTACCTCATTTTGTGAATGGAAGCTTACTTCTGCATGTAATTTTAAAACTAGAAAAACCTAACAGAAATTGTTCACGTATCAGAAAAAGAAAAAGACTAAAAAAACCTTGTTTTTGCAAAGCTTCATACCACCCAACAAATGAAACTTGATTTAGATTTTTGTAGACTCCTCTTTGAACAGTCTATGCAATATCTCTTCCCTGAATTTCCAGGGTTATAACAGAAAAGACAAAAGAATTTACCTTCAATGCTTATAAATCTGCAATTTGTCTAGAATACCATCAAACCCTGCCATATTCTTACTATCAAAGTATATTAGTACTATTTCTTTATTGTTCCCAGATTTCCAAGGAAAGTCTTAACATCTTCTGTCTAAATGCCTGTGGAAGAATTTCCACAGGGTTGCCATCATAAAACCCAAGAGGTTTTATTTCCTTTTATCAGTTCTGTCAGTCTCTGTATAAATTTATCACTTGTTTATGGATTCCAAAGTGCTGCTGCAGGATTTAAATGTGTGTATATGGGTATATGTTTTGAGGCCCCCTATTGCAGAGATTGTTAAATTGTAATTAATATAATGAGCAAGAAACCAGAAGTAAAATTCCTTGCTTGATCCAAGTTACTGTCATTTTTTTCAAGATCCATCAGAGAAGAAAAAGGAACAACAGCAAAAGCTCTGGAAAAGATGGCAGGCAGCGAGGTGACTAGTATGGTTAATTGGGGCTTTTTCCCACCTGCTACCTTGAAAAAAGAGAACAATCTGGCCTCAGGAGACACTCTCCTCCCATTACCTTGATCTCTGGTCTAAAGAGCAAGACCCCAAAGGCCTCCACTATTTCCTATCATGTGTGCCTATTGACAGTTCTTAGAATAGGAAGAAATGGGAAAGAGAAGATATGAGAAGCCAGAAAGTAGAAGATGAAGTTCTGCTTTACCTGACACTGTGGACATGACTGAGCACGTTCCAGCAGCCCGGACGTGCTCTTATTTTTCTCCTCACATGGGAAACAAACACACAAATAATAGATCTTCATTTAACCCAAAATCTTAGTGAAAATCCACAGGGAGGGAATATATACGTAGAAACAATATCACCACATTTTTCCCCTCAAAATATGAAAATGGTATGTTTTGAATTTTTTTCTTTTTTTTTTTTTTTGCTGAGAAAGATTCACCCTAAGCTAATATCTGTTGCCCATCTTCCTGTTTTTGCTTGAGGAAGATTCACCCTGAGCTAACATCTGTGCCAGTCTTCCTCTATCTTGTACGTGGGTCACCCCCACAGCATGGTTGCTGATGAGTGGTGTAGGTCTGTGCCCAGGAACCGAACCTGGGCCGCCAAAGCAGAGCACGCCCAACTTAACCACTAGGCCATGGGGCCAGCCCCTGTTTTGAATTTTTATTTTAAAAAATACCCTATTTATACAATTTAAATGTTCTTCATGTCTGGTAAGATCCTAACCCCAGCCATGTTGACTAATCAGTAAATATCACTGAATATGTTCTTTTTTGTGCTAGAATACAGAATTAATAATGATATTATAGACATAGTACATAGTGCACTGAAAATAGTAAGTGGCAGGAAACACCATATTCTTCATAATATATTCACTAAGCATAGAGCCTGTTCTTATAGCCTCTAATCTTGAGTGATTTCTTGAACATGTAAGTCTGTCATGGCACCAGTTTAAAATTTTTCAGTGAGCACTCATAGCCTTTAAATAAAAGTTCTATTCCACGGCAGAGCATCCCTCTCCAGTAAAACATTGCCTGATGCCTTCAGATAGAGTTAGTTCTCTCCGTATACTCTACGTTATTGTTTGAAATCTTTATTCCTTACATGGTAAAGGGCCCCAGCAATGGGCCTAATTTCCTTATTAGAGACTCAATTAATGTTTGTTGACTGAATAAGCTAATCAATCAATCTGTCGAACTTTCAATCAGCCTAGATTGCTTTGTGGAAATTCTTCCTGGCATTAAGATAGTTTAATAAAAATATGGTTAGTCACGGGGAAGTTAATTATGTTCAGCATAGACTTAAAATGGTAGATGTATGAGGAAAATACAAAATGGCAAGGCACAAATGAAACAAGAAAATTTGAAATGAGGTTAGCCCACTCAAAAGAAACAATTTGTGGATCTATTGAAACATTGCATCAAATCCTGGGGCACATATTTAGAATACAGGAAATGGAGTTGTAAATCAAATTTGGTTTACACTTAAAAACAAAATTACTATGTTGGGGTAAAAACTTTAAGTAACAGTGAGTAATAATTTTCAATTGTATCATACATATTTGATTTTAAGCATGTTAAGGCATATCTTAAAGAAAAATCTACACTAAAAATATAAGGATGAGGCACTAAAAGATCCTCATTTTCCTCATTTGCTAGATCATAAAAGATAGGATAATCCATACCAGGGCAGGCAGATATAAACTAAGTATATGGCCACTCTTCTCTCCCTAGATGGTGTAACTAATTAATGCTAGCATTCTTTTCTACTGAACTTGGATACAGACTCAGGATACTGGGAGTAGCACTCTAGACAAACACAAGAAATCACCAGGTGTTGTCTCAAGATGAAAACTACTTGCTTTTCTTTACTGGAAACACACTAAGTCTCTGGTTGGACTTCTGAGGGTACTAGGAGCTGGGTTCCAAGAGCACATATGGGAATACATGTGTTGTAGGGAGTGGAAGCCGGGAAATGTCTTACGGGAGCAGATGGCCAGATAACCAGTTCACCTCTGGATGACAGTGGCTTCTCTAGCAGGAGAGTGATGTCTCTACCAGCAGCGTCATTGATACGGACTCAAGTACTCTCTGAAAGAACAGCTACTCAGTATGAAATTGCTGCAGTCTCTCGAGTCCACTAGCCAGAATACAAATATTTATAATGGTTTTAAAATGTTTGCTCAAGAAACACTGGAGTGAACGCTTCCTTCTTCGTAAACTGCCAAACAAATAACAGATGGTAACATCCAATAATCCTAACTGGGCAATGTTTGAAGCAGTGACTAGAAGATGATCCACTGAACGTCTTTTTATTAGCATCCTGAGTCTTGATCTTAAAAGTATCTTCATTTGGCTTAATTTTAATGTTGTACTTTTTAGTTTTAATTAATTTTTCCTGAAGTCTGCAAGATAGACAGGGAGAAGAAAAGCAATTTTCAGTACATGGTTATTTAAATCAACTACATTTCATTCCTTTTCTCTCCATTGGGAACAGAGTCCTGATTTTCAACCCAGAAGACCTGGCAGGAAATGACTGCATCTTATTAAATTGCTTGCTGGGCTTATTGAAACCTTTAAAATTATTATAGAGCTAGTCTCCATTTTCATTTAGTTGGCAAAGACAACAGATATTTATTGTATCTACCGTGTTCCAAGTTCTCTAAACATGATGCTCAACAATGTATGAGAAAGCAGACTTCTTTTTTTTTTTTTTTTGCTGAGGAAGATTAGCCCTGAGCTAACGTCTGTGCCAGTCTTCCCCTACTTTATATGTGGGTTGTGGCCACAGCGTGGCTGATGAATGGTGTAGGTCTGCGCCCAGGATCCAAACGCGCAAACCCAGACTGCCAAAGCGGAACATGCCAAACTTAACCACTACACCATGGGGCCGGCCCCAAAAGCAGATTTTTAATATGGATTATTTGGGATGGAGGTTCAAACAACTTTGCTGCAAGTGATGAAAGCAGCTTTCATATGAATCAATTATACTTCCCCCAAACAAGCTACTTGTTTAAGAATACATATATATAAAATAAATACATCTATATATGTGTATATGTATATACACAAACACACATACATTTGTAAAGCTGAATAGCTTATTTGGAAACCTAACTTTCTTTTGCTCTGGATATTTCATAAATGCTATGGCTTATATGGTGAACTACCATTGGTACTGATGCCTTGGATTAAATATCAACTAGTTTTCAGAGAAGCACAGGTTTTAGGTACAGTTCTCAGTAAAATATTCAGTGTATTGGAAGCATTAAAATACTTTGGCTTGGACCCTACCACCTATTCACGGAGTGTGGGAGAGATCATAAAACCCAATGATAATATTCTGCAGTTGAAGAGACTTAGAGAAAGAGGAAATAGCTTTTCCAAGGGCAGTAAAAATAGGTAATGGCAGATCCAGAACTAGAATTTAGGATCTTGATAATCTGCACAGCCAAGCTTCTAAATTCATTATAATTCAGTTTATGAGTTCTATTGGATTTATTGCACTTCACCTACATTCTGACCTTTAGCAATAGACTTAACTTCTACTTATTTATAATTATAGATTGTAGCTGAAAAATAATTTGCTTTTCAAGTTAGAGCCTAACTCCTCTATCAAACCTTCTTACTGATGTTGCAGAAATGTATATGTATATATGTACATATGTATGTATGCATGTGTATGTGTGTATACGTATATATCTCCCCCAGAAAATGACCTAGCCTTTAAGGGAACTGCTGGGGATAATGTATTTTCTATCCTTTTCATCTGTTTGTTTAGACATGTTTGTCCTATGAATGCATTCTTTCATTCAATTATTTTATTCATTATCCATTCAGGCATTCATTGAACAAATAATTCTTTTCATTAGCTCCTGTGTGCCACACACAATTCTATGTACTGGGATACAACATTAAAACATAAGTGACATATTGAACCTTACATTCTAATGGTAGAGATAGAAAATAAACAGACACATAATATTGGATGATGGCACATGTTATAAAGAAAAATAAAGCAGAGTAAAGCACCAGAGAGTAATCAGGAGGGACCCAAGGAAGTCCTAACTCAGATGGGGATTTAAGCAGAGACTTGGATGTAGTGACAGGTGTGGGGATCTGATGAAGAGATTCCGTGTCTGAGAGAACGTCAAGTGCAAAAGCCCTGAAGATCTGTGAACTTAGCATGATTTTAAAAAACTGCAAAAAAGACAGAGTATTATGTACAGAGTTGAGTGATGAAAAGAGGGATAGGAAATTAGATTTCCAGGGCTAGTTTTTGTACACAGGCCTTGCAAGTAAAGACTTAGATTTTACTTCAAGTATGATGGATAGGCATTGGAAGGTTTTAAAAGAATTACTCTGGTTGTTTTGTAGGGAAGAGAAAGTCCTAGTGAATAATAGTGGAATAGTAATAGTGGCAAAAATGAAAACAGAGAGACTTGTTATGAGGTCAGTTCAGAGCCTAAATTCTCGTTCTAAAGGTCTAATTACAGAACAGTAACCAATAATAATAATACCAACAAGAAAAGTATTCTGGTAGAAATAAATATCGTTGATTGAATAATTGATGCTTTGCATTGTTCTAAGTGCTTTATGTGTAAAATCAACAACTCAAATTTTCAATGCTTTTGTGAACCATATACTGTAGCTTTAGAAACAGAATTGCTGGTTAAGAAACAAACCAGCATTCTGTGAACACAGCGTCATAACCAAAAGCTACATCACACAAAAGGGAAATGATCTTGAACTTCACATGTCAATGGATATGTTTCCACTTCTGGGCACAGAACAAATTACATTTGAAAGAAGATAACTGGAATTAAATGCTCTTTAGTTTGAGCAGTTTAAGGTTCTATCATCATAAAACATTTATTTATTAAGTCGGTCAACTGGGTATAGTACTTACTGGACCCCATTAACAGAGAAAAGACATAGTATAAGGACTTTTCCTAGAGAGCTTCAAATCTAAGACAGATACATTGACTTATATTGTCTGAGAGAAAAAACAAAAACAAAAAATCAGTTGCCTAATGCACAAACTGAAGAGTAGATATTTGTATGTTCATTTAGGTATAATTTCATCAGGATGTAAATACTCTTAATTCAGGAAATATGAACTTGTTTACAGATTTTTTTTAGTGCTATTGAAGTGTCTACCTATCTAAAGTTCCTTTTATGTTCCCATTCTCTAAATTAATGCCAAAGTGGGCTGAAAAAAAAAACCTATTCTCACAGCTGATGTCCCTGTTGGCTGTTAACATAAAGAGACTGATTTGGAACAGGCTGAGGAACCCTAGGAGAAGCTTTGGCAATAATATTCCATTACTGCCCATCTGAATCAGTCACAGTAGTCTAGTTAGTCCTGAATTAACTTTGAGCACAAATAATCAATGGAATATGAGCACCGGTTGACATTTTTTATAGCATGTCTATTTTAAATGCCAATCTTATTTAGCAGTATAAGTACGGAGAAATTGTGTGGATATGTTTTAACCAGCAAAATGAAAACATTAGAAGTGGTAAACAATTGCATTTCCAGTATACCCTGTTATGAAAGGTTTAGCTTACTTTCCTGTTATTCATACTTTTCCATGCCCCAGTACATCCTATACTAAAGAGCTAATATGCCACTCAGTCCTAATCCTGACCAGTATGTTTGCACTGAAATAAAAAATTGTGTCCCCTGGGAACTGACCTAATTTCCCACAAATGTATGACTTTGGTCACCAGGGCAACCAGACAAGAAAATATGGATGATCCGGTTCAAAACTATTCCCAAGAATAGAAAAATGAGGGCCTTCTTTTGCCTGATCACTAGTGCCATATGTCAGCAACATTCCTTCTGTCAACAGATAAATATAGTGATCGGTTAAGAGTTTTACGAATATGAGATAAACAAATGTCACTAAAGTGGTGACACCATAGGGTGATTAAACTTTACGGCTGGAAGAGATATATAATCTATGTTAGCTATCTATGTACATATCCATTCATCCTGTTGGCTCTTCTTCTCTGGAACACCCTGAATAGCACACAGGGGTAATACAAAATTGTTAGTAATCAATATATTGTGAGTACCAGCTAATCAGAATGGACTCCAGTCTTAGCTCATGGGACTCCTGAAGACTTCCTTTCATACCAGAACTTCCCCCTTCAGTGTCTGATTGTGGGTAGACTGAGGTCTTGCAGAATTGACTATTTGTTAACTAGTACTGAAATCTTTTAATAATCAATATGACCAAATTGTTAGAATCTTTGGCTCTAGAATGAGAAAAACCTGCTTTGACTCTTTGAATGCCACTTATTGGTCAGGTTACTTAACCTCTCAGAGTCTTAATTTCTTTATTTATAAAGTGGAGATATTAATAACACATATGTTAAATACTGTAATGAATATCCAGTGCTTAACACAGTATCTACTATCTATCTAAAACTCAATAAAAATATGTCTAGTATTATTACACCAGGATTTAAACTCAGATTCTTAATAATTCCCTGAGAGAGAGAGAGAAGAAAGAAAGAAAGGAAGGAAGGAAAGAAAGAAGGAAGGAAGGAAGGAAGGAAGGAAGGAAGGAAGGAAGGAAGGAAGGAGGGAGGGAGGAAAGGAGGAAGGAAGAAAGGGAGGCGGAGGGAGGAAGCTAGTTAGTTTAGGAAAAATTTAAACACTAAACTGAATTTTCTGTTTGTATATGTTCTTGGAGAAAGAATATTTAGCATTTTTAAGGTGCAATGTTGAAACAAATGCTATACTATAGGTTGTATACAAGTATAAAATGTCTCAGCTTATATGGTCTGTTTAGACAGGATTTAGTGATCAATAATGATTGAAACATTGAAATACACTACTATTGCATTTGTCCAGCCTATTTGTGAAAATGAACTTTTTTAAAGCTGCAATGTTGGTTCTACAAGTGTTTGTTTTTTCTATCCTAGAATGTATTAACCTCTGACCATTTCAGCATTTTAGGTTCATGCTGATACAGCACCCATTGTATTTTCAACTTTTAGAAAATCTGCTGAGGACTTTTATTTCATGCAGCACATGAAGTGAGAGTTAAAGATCAATTAATTGCATGTTCATGCCCGATAGTTTCTTACTGAAGAATGCTAAGATACAACCAGGAGTGAATAACTACTTTAGTGAAGATCAGTGCTATTACAGTCTAAAAAGCAAAAAGGATGATAGCTTAGTCAGCTAGTGAATTATACTATTACGTTGAACAGAGACAATAGCACAATTAAGAATTTCAAAGAACACTGCCAGTAGATGTACACTGCAAAAGGGATACGAGCATATCCTTATGATCACAATTATGAGATTAATACTAGCATTGTTAACACTAGCATTATTGAAAGTGTCAACATTTATCTCCAAACCTAGAAATTCAACATTTACGACATGAAGTTTACCTCTCAAATCTCTATCGGTTTTGCCAATATTAGAAGCTTCCATTCACACAGAAATTCTCTACTTCTCTCTCTCCTTCTCTGTCCCTCTCTCTCTCACACACACACGCACACAAATAGCCCTCCACATACACATCCCCACGCATGCATATGCACACATAGCCTCCATACAAAAATACATATACTCCCACACACATATCTCCACATACTAATACACACCCCCCCAATAACACACACATCTTCACTAACCAATATGCACACCCCCATGCACACATACTCCCATGCTCATATAGCTTTCATTCACTACAAAGCAGAAAGAATTATAAAGGAATCACAACATTTCAGCATTCATACAAAACTCATCAAGGTTCAAAGACATTGTTATCACAGAATTCTATATAAAAATAACATGTATATTTTTAAATAACCTGGAAGGAAATTCTGAGTAAAGATGTTTGAATGTAGGTAGGTCATAGAATCTTCTTCCCCTATACATGGTGAAATAAACTGTCACTTATAAAACAAGAAAAATATAGTAAAAAAACAAAAATAAAAACAAACAGATAAAAACGTCTTTAAAAGACCATCAAGAAGGGCCCACAAAGACAAGATTGCAAACTAATGTGATACTCTTCAAAGAAACAGGAATCTATGGGTGCAAGAAACTGAAGATTTTATTGGAGCACGAGAAGCTCCTAATTCCACTCCCACTTCTCAGAAATAATTCTGGTAAGTTCAACAAATTCCTGAGATTCATCCCCAATGTCCTCGAATCTGGAGAGAAGAAAATTAGAGTTCCTGGGGAGGAATGATCAACTAGTAAGAATTGAAGAACAGAGGTTGACTCAATCTGACAGAATTAAAAATTCCATGGCCTCAAACACAGTTGGCTGAATGGTCAGAAATGGAGGGTATCCTAACCGGGGTAGAATAAATATCAGGGTCAGTGAAAAGTTTTATAGTACATTTAACAAAATCTTAAAAGAAAGAACGGAAACACGGTCTTCTCTCTCACACACATGCACACATACACACCGCTGTGTAAAACTGCAGTTTTAACTGAGATTTATCTTCAAAATAGAGAAAAACATATTTTATATTTGTTGAAAGGAAAAGTAATCCACCCCATATCAGAGCAGTTAGACAGTTGTCATATCTAAACAATGAAATAAAAGCCTTGAAAATGGTATATAGATCTCAAGAGAGATCTGAGGAATCCAGTACAGAATAAAACATTATTCTGGGAACAAAAGAAATTATCTCACCAGTATTTTTCACATTACTGACTACCTTAATAATATCATGAATTAAATAAATCAATACCAAAAAGGAAATAATAACAACAGATGGCAATAAAGAGAAAATTGCAAAGTTAATAAATGGTTTAAAATGATACCATTGCATTAAGAAAATTAAGTTACTGACACAGAGGAAAAGTTTGACATTATCAAAGTGAATATAAAACAGAAAGCATCAAACAATTAGAAGGAAGGTGATAGGTATAGGGTAACGATAGTCCATCACAAGAGTAATTGTTATTACTGAGGTTAAAAACTATCAAAAATAGATCAAAACGATGTTTCAAATATTTCAGGGAAAATTTTCTGGAAAGAATGAAGAGCAGAATATAAGATTTACAAGGACAAATCATATTCTAGAAAAAGTGGATATAAACGACATGTACAATAACATATCCACATGAAGATACTGAACATAAAGGGTAAAGAATAATTTTTCTTCAGTTATCTAGACCAGAAAATCAAATTCCCTAAAAAAAGGAAATTTAAGCAACTTGAGAGTTTTCCAAAGTGTCCATCAAAACTGGAAGTTAGCAGACAACGTCTAAAAATTTTCTAAAGGAAAGAAAGAATGCCCTAAAGATATACCCAGCCAATATACTGTTTTATGTATAAACAAAACAAAACAAAACAAAAACAATAAAAGTATCTTAAATGTGAAAAAAAACAACCTAATACAATTACCATGAGTCTTTTACATACACACATATGCACACACATACACACACATAGATTGAACCAATTAAAATTAAGAAAAATAATGAACTCAGGCAGTATTGGAAGAACCATATATAAAGGAGAAGTTAGAATTGAATATAATTAAATAAAATAAAAACAGTGAGGATATGATTGAAAAACTGAATGCAATTATTAAAAACTGCTACAAGATTAAAAAAAATGTGATTTCTAAAATTAGGAGAAATGATAATTGACTATCTTCTCAAATTTTCATATCAAGGAGTCAATCTATACTATGCAATACTAAAATGTAGTTTAAATCATAATGGCTTTAACTTAATAATATTTTCACAATGTCCTTGTTAATCTTAAATGAATCTTTTAAAAAATTATCAGAAGTTCATCAATTGCTTCAATTTCCATTTAATTTGTTTTCTTTTCTTAAATAAAACAGAACTAAATTTAATATTTTAATTAAATATAGCATGCATATTATAATCCATTTTTATAAACACATTTGCTGTTCTAGTTAACCAGCTAAACTTGTAGCTATCTCTTTTTTCTACCTGCATATATGCCTATGGAGATGTCTCGACTGATAATTATCTGATGGAAACTGTGTTTATTTTGATATGACAATATATTAGTTCCATTACTTGACCTCATTTTAATGAACATATATAATTTTTACCGCAGGGAGAAGAGGGTCAGAATTAAGAGAATATCATGTCACAGGTGAAGAGCTTTAATTATACCAAGGAACTTGGACTTAGTCTCTTTCTGTCACTACAAAATCCATAAACTTTCTTGGTAATGCCAAATCTGTAAGGCAGCAGAAAAAGGAAAGGAGAAGTGTGTGTGTGTGTGTGTGTGTGTGTGTGTGTGTGTGTGTGTGTGTGTTGTGTGTGAGAGAAAGGAGACAGAAACAGCGACAGACTGACAGACAGAGACAGAAAGAAGCAGAAAGAGAGAGAATGAACAAATGAGAATGATTTAATTGGTAGAGTCTTTGTAATTTTATAGTTTCTCTCTATCCAGGCCTATTCTTAAAACTATTAGCATCCTCTCCTTCTACAAGGTATCTTTTCTTCAGGTGCCCTTCTGAACACCATTTTTCTCTGGTTCTAGTAACTCATGCTTAGTAATTTGTGATCTGCCCTTTATTTCCATTTCTTATAGCAACGAATTTTTGCTAACACATTAAGGTTCAAACCCCAGGAGAAAACTTTGTCATTAAGTCCTATAAGGACTCATCTAAGGTTTTAGTTTTAAAATATACGTTATGGAATTCTACTAAGATATCTCTTTTTAGATTTGCAAGGTAAGCACAGATGAGGAATAATGTGAAGTGCCGTAACTATAAACAAGGTCAAACTGATCTTAATATACACGTGGACTTGGCAGTTGTGAGCCTGCTTACAACCCCGGACCCAATTTCCACAACCATGTCAAAGAATCTGTTATTTAAGTTTGCATATAATCAGTAAAATTAAACTTTATTTCAATATGATGTTATCTCATCTAAGCAAATCTTTTTGAAACAGACTGAAGCATCTTTTGGATAAAGTAAACTCTTTTTCTTTTCACAATAGAGAGTGAGACCAGAGGATGAAGACTATTTTATCTATTTTATAGCAAGCAGCTGTCATCCAGAAATTCCAGAGTAAATAAGGTTGAATATGGCCAAAGAAAGAGGAAGGCAGACACTATCGGGGGGGAAAAAGTGCCATGACATGTAAATATAATGAAAGTTGATGACTGAAGAGAAGAACGCAGAAAGCATAGCTGAAAGAGCTCTTACCAGTTTTTATAATCCTTACAGAGTCAGGGAAATCTAACATATATTTCATAAAGTTTTTGAAATGTAATAGTGGAGCCTATCTCCTCAGCAATATCCAGAAAGCTCTTAAAAAAAGTCTAAAGAAAGCATTCCTTTCATTGTTTCTGCATCGTTTGGCTTCATGAACTTCAGGGAGAACTGAAGAAGTAAGCTGTGCCCTGCCAGCTGAAAAACTGGCGAGGAAAATAATTGGCATCGTGCTTCAAGGGAAATGGATTTGAGCCAAGCAAAAATACATCCTATATTTATATGTAAGCTTAACAATCAGGCAAGTATAATGCTGCCAGACCTCTGGGTCAGAATATTAACACTTCTTCCTCACATGCTAGGGCTGGACTTGAATGCCAAGGAATGCATTTATAATTAGAAAATAACTTAATTGTGATTTATAAGTGTCTGAAAGGCTGACACTTGATCTTGACTTACTCTTTTACTGGCTTAACGTTCTTTTTATGCCCTGAGAGATATAACTCAAATGGAAGATTTTGCTTATTGACTTTACACACTAATAGTTATTAAGCATTTCTATATATGCACACCTTACTTTTACTCAATCCTTATACTTTAGCATTTCTGTAATGCAGAGTGAATTTCATTAAAATATTTTGAGGATTGTTGAAATGACAAAGCTTATTAAACAAGCTTGCTTCAATAAATGGAGTAAAATTACTAGATAAGCGATTGAAGTTTCAGAAATATTCCCTGATGTATCACACTCAGAACATGGGGATCAGGGTTATGAGTCCCCAATTTGAAAATGCGTGTAAAGCGAGGATGAACAAAAAAATAATAATAATTTAATATGTCTTGTGACTGTGAAAACAAGCAAATAGTTTAGTATAGAATCTAGTATGCTTGTTTCATAATATAGAGTATGGCTGGGGTAACCTTTCATACATATTTCAGTGTTACTCCACTGAGATTAAAAAGATACAATTTAAAAGAAGTAAAAATAAGTCTATATATTCAACCACTCATGACTAAGAGCTGATACATGATGAAGCATAATAACATCTAAAAAGCCCATCCAGTATACACATACATGAACTTAGGTTAGAGAAAAGGTATTATATTATTTAGATGACTAAGAAAGCTATAATAATACTGGTGGAAATTTTAATTTTATGAAATATGTATGTGTGTACGTGTTGAGAGAGAGACGGAGAGGGTGAGATGTGTATGTGTGTGAGAGAGAGAAAACAGATTGTCTTGGTTGAAATCAAGATGTTAAGATACAGTTTGGGGAGACAATGGAAGTCAAGAACAACATCTTGTGAACTGGAGCCCTGCCATTTATATATTACACTCCTTATTCTTTTAACAGAAATTCAGACACACGCCTTCATAATGCTTACACGCCTTTGCTTTCCCCTACTCTCCCTCTGACGGAAGCATCTGTGGCTAGAGAAGGACTTCCTTATGCTTTTTCTGAGGAATATTTATAACAGCTGTAGAAATACATATCCCCACCCAGCAGTCACTGATAACACTATTATCATTAGGAAGTTTAGAAATAAAGTTCAATCTTATTGCATCAGTTTTTTTATTATTAAAATATCCAATAAAATTTATAAATTTTGTGCGAACTTTTTAATAAATTTCTTCTATCAGCCTGATGACTATCATTTTATGTACTTGATGTGTTCCAGAAAATTGTATTAAAATAATTATTTTTTTAAATCTTAGTCTAATTTAAATGTGTCAGAGCAATTATTTTAGTTTTAACCTCAAAGAGTAGGATTAAGAGTAGGGTTCAAATTATTACTTGTTCTCTGTTACTTTTTTCTGCTTCTGTGCATTATCTTTAATTAAAAAACATGTTTGGATAAAGATTTATATTTTTAATTTAAAATCACATTGAATAAGGGTTTTCTAAAGGATTCTTTGAATCAAATTTTTTAGAAAAGGGAAAACTTTTTTTTTGCAGTGTGCTTCCTTCCCTCCTTGAATGTGTATTTTGTTAATTTTATAATTTTAAATGATGTTTGACTCACTGTGGCAAGAATATAGTACAGAAACAAAATGTAGTAGTTATTTCCAAATTACCACATAACAGCTGTGAGGAAACCAAGGACTCTCTGGCACGGTAGGGCAGTTTGTGCACTGCACAAAGGACTCTGGCTGAGAGCACAAGTGGATACTGAAATCTAAATGGAGATTCACTCCCTAGGTCTTGCTTCCTCAATCAAGGCTGAGTCAAGTTAGAGGATAGAGCACTTCTTTTGTATTTTGGCTCACCCAAAAGGGTGCCCTTTCCAAATTTAACCAAAAGCGCTATTAGCACTAACTGTTGTACTGAACAATGTGGTCAAAATTCGGCATGTATGGGTTAGTGAATAGCCAGGGCCTTATGAGAGCATTTATTATCTATTATGTTACTATTCTTTATGAAGTCTCAAAAGAACTCTACTTTGGCTGCCCAGAATGCAATGCTGAATAGACAGATGAAGACTCTTTGCTGGAGTTTACATTCAGATGGAGGTAGCAAAGGGTAATACAAATGGTAAAAAGAGTATAATGTAAATCACAAGAAAAATGAGACAAACAGCATAGAGTATAAGAGTAAAGGGGATATGTTACTGTCTTTAATACACAATATTTTGGCAAGTCAAAATGACTGGAAATTGACCTGAAATAATTAACTTCCGCAATATGATATTTTAACCACTTCCAATGCCCAAGTACTAGGTAAGCAACTTGAAACGGGAATTTTCCCAGACTGCAGAAATCTTACCTGAAATGTATTTGCAAGCTAGTGGCTGTGTAATATTTACATAAACAATCAAGCACACAATTTATTTTCTAAAAAGCACTCTATTCAGTTTTGTATTCTTATACTAATTGTTTACTTTTACTGCATATTAAGTGTTAACGCCAGAGAAAATCTAGTAATGGCTGAAAATGCTCTTTTCTCTAACATGATTGTTGATGTTTTTGCTATTAACCACATCGCTAACACCACCACTACCTCAACCTGATACACTGTAAAATAAAGCTTCAATATAATTAAATCCAGAATATGATGTGTTATTTTCTCTTTCATTACTCTAATGTTGAAAGGAATGGATGTTAGTCAAATAGAAAAGGTTTGTAAGGTCAACTATTTAAAATATGTAAATATGTGTGTTTGTGGCCTGTTCGACTGCAGATCCCTCAGAGTTTGCTAAATCTTTGATGAATGACTGAATGATGAATGAAAGAATGTTTCTGTTCCAACTTGAAGATAACTGCGCACCTCACTTATATTAGAATCTAATTCGTCTACATTTTGGAAGGTTTTTTTGGGAGGAGGGTCATTGAGTCACGAGGAGAAAAAATATCATCCACAAAGTCATCTCCAGCAATCTGACACCAGGCCATCAAGTCAAAGTCCACTTTCTCTTCAAAATATGAAAAATTTGATTTGCCTGTCATTTGGTTTCTAAGAGTGTAGCTTTTTTTTTTTTTTTTTTTAAATAGGGATTACAAGGAAAGAAGAACTGCACAAGGATATATTTTCACTGCCAATGAATCATCTTTGGCCTTACTTTTCTTCCACCTGTATCTAATTATTAAGCCAAAACCCTTCCCTGCCAATATACTAATTGCTTTAGGTGACAAGTCTGTTAAGTGATTCCTGCCCAACTTGACTACTCTTCAGAAAAACAAAAAGGGATATAAAATTAAGTTAAAAGCTACCAGAACAGATGTAGATGTTACATAGCATTCAAGTCTGATATAATACTCAAGGTCCGTACTACCCATATATTGCTTATTACTTCGTTTAAGTTATCACCCATATCATTTATCCTACTCTGCATCAAAGCTTACTGTTTGAAAGATAATTTCTGTAAGTTTATTGCTTAGAATTCATGGTCTCAGCTTCTAATTAGTGAATATCCCTAAATAGTTTTGTCATTGATCTACACTTTCAGGATTTTACTAACTGCTCCCTATCTCTTTCAGGTTCCTCTTGAAATCTGTTAAAAATGCAAAGACTTTGTCTGACTTCATGATTCATAATTCTGAAAACTAAATAAATTTGTTTGCCTTCTGATATACCTTTTAATCTAAGTAATGTTCGCACTAAAAGACAGAACCAAGACTTCACACTCTCTAAATGTAGTCTTACAAAGAGTCTTGCAACAGTGCACTACTTTGAAATATTATTTCAAATGTACATCATAGTCTTAATATGTATTTAATTGTCTTAGATTTTCATTTATTTTCTAGAATTATATTAAGTTCTTTTATTAATATTTTATCCTCTTTTTCCCATTAAGACTGATCTTTCTTTCACAGTTTAGCTTCACTCTTTAACTATGCTCGTAGTTAACCTGACTTACAAGTACATACCATCTACCCAGAATTCAAGGAACAGATTACAATTTACCTGGAATTAAATTGAACACTCAAGGTGTTTATAATTGAATACCATAAAATATACTCAAATACATTCTTATTTTCTTATTTCCCAAAAACTTTCCTATTTTCACTCCTCGGTAAGTGGCATACTGAAATTGTAGTAATTTTTCCTCTCCTACAACAAATTAAACCATTTAAGCAAATGGTGGAGAGGGCTAGCTGAAGGGTGTATGTGAATAAATATTTATTGAGCACCTACGTATATGTCTTCCATTTTAAGCCTTGAAGAATTAGATATAATTCCCATGACTCCTTACAGATGAGAAAGCTGATGTTCAAAAATTTCAAGAAAATTGTTCAAGTGGCAGATTGTTAACCCACAGCAGTCAAGATGTGAATACACTGCTGTCTGATCCCCAAATCCATATACTTTATATGATACAATACTGATCCCGATAACGACACTACTACTAATAAAAAGTTTTTAGTTTTTATGCTCATTATGTGCCTGCATATAATGATCCTACAAACTTCAAATACAATTATCTCATTCAGTCCTCAGAAATATTCTGTCAAATTGAGACATCAGGACTAATTTAGACTGGGAAGTTAGAGGAGACCTTGCTGAAAAAATAATATTTAAGCTGAGTCGTAAAGCATTATTAGGATTTAGCCAATTGAAGACTGAAGAAAACTGGGAGAAATACATTCCAGGGAGAAAATGCTGTGTAAAACTATTTAACAATCCATATGACACTGATGTGGCCAGAGTGTAAAATTTTTTACTGTCCTACATATCCTAATTTGCTGTTATCTGCAAAACTATTTAAAAAAAAAAAAGCCAAATTATGTGGGGTAATTTATTTTGGCAAAGTTACATATTTTTCCTTTACTTATTAATATGTATATTAAGGATTGTTTTTTTATTTTTAATAGGATGCTCAGTGAAATGTGTAGTAAAGCTTAGTAAATTTTATCTTCTTTTTATAATGAGAAAAAGTACACTTGCTGAATTTCGGCCCATCTCAGTCTTTACCAAGCTGTTAAATCCTCACAAAGACCTTTCTTTGTCTTTTGCTTACTTTTGAGCCCTGGGATGTGAACTATTTGAGACAAGTCTTTGTAGGAGATGATGGCTTAATTATCTTATCTGCTTCCTTTTTACCTTCCCCAACCTCTCTCCCAGTCTCTTGGCTGTTACTCTCTACTCTGTTCCTTCTGTGACTAAATGTGAAGCTTTAATTTAGGCCATTGGTAATACCAATGCACCTACTGCTAAGTTGTCACTTATATCTCCAGGTTGTTCTGCTCTTTCTCTAGCTGGCTATTTTCCACAAAAATCTGGCTGTTTCAGCTGGATGTTTTGATTCATTGGCCATCCATATAATACTAAAAGTAAAAATGATTTTCTAATTATTGCTTCGATCATGGGTGTATAGATTGTTATTTAAAGTCATACACCTCCCAAATCATACTTGATTGGAGGTAGAAATGAAGCTAAGTGTCCCCCAAAAGTAAGAGCCTTGATTCATGTGTCTTTGTATGTCTAATATCTATCAAATATTTATAATGTGGTTGAGCTGATTTATGTTTTTATTTCAGTTAATATCATTTGATATCCATAATTACTAAATGATTCTATGACCACTTTGTAGGGCACATCATGACATGGTCTATGTCAGAGTAAAATAAATGGTAGGATTAGGAGAGGTATAAAACACTAAGACAGAATAAAAATGTTCCTAGGGATTCTAGGCCATAGAGCTAAAAATCTGTAGATAATGAATCCCCTAAATTTTCAAAATTTGCGAAGTTTCCAAAAATATATTTTAAGTGCTTAAAAATGTAAAGCAATTCATGTGGCATAAAATAGTTTTTACAGCTTTAATAATACCTATCGATTTATTGTTGACAAGATTTTATTTAGTCTTCTTAGCTGCATTTACATGAATATTCTATTTGTGGAACAATAAAAATCATAAGGTAGATTAGCCTTCTTATAAATATATTTAATATTTGCGAATGCATATTTCATAACCTATGTATAACCAAAATTTTTGCATAACATTGGCACACCAAATCTGATATATTCATTAGAAATATAAAATTGAAGAGACAGATTCCAGTACAAGATGGAGACATAGGAAGCTCCTGAACTCACCTCCTTCCATGAACACACCAAATCTACAGCTACACATGGAAAAATTCCCTCTGAAAGAAATCCAAAAACGAGCTGAGCAACTCCTACACGTCTGGTGAACGAGAAAATACCCACATCAAAACAGGTAGGAAAAGCTGAAACACATTCTCCTCATAAACCCCACCCCTGGCACAGTGACATACAATTGAGAGGGAACTTACAACTCCCAGCTTCAACTTGAGGAGGGAAGGATCTGAATTCAAGATCTAGCACCCCAGCATTTAAGACTTCCACGGCTAAACACCTAGCTGTGAAAGCCAACGGGACTTGCAGCCACATGTCCCACAGGACTAGAGAAAAGAAAGAAACAGCTCTTAGCTGGCTCTCAAGGATCCACCATGGCTATCCACCCCCAGGGCTCAGCACAGACAGAGTAGACGAAATGCCCATCTCCCAGCCTTTCCCTCAAAGAGGCCTTTTTGCTTATTTTAAAAGCTGCAGTCTGAGGGTCAAACTTCTTATTTAGCAGGCATCTAGGAATAAACTACGATCCTCCCCAGGGACCAGGAAGCCAGCAGATGCTATCTCTATAGTCCCCCTGTAGCCCATTCCAAATCACCAACATCTCCCAGGAAGGAGCTTGTACACACATCTGGCACCCAGACTTTTGAGGCTGCTACCCAGGGGAGGTACACCTTGATTGCCTGGCTCTGATGGCCGGTGGAGCTTGCCCTTGTGGGTCCCATGAAGTGTAGCAAAAAAAGAAACAGTTCTTATCCGGATATTCCCCCAGGATTCAGCACAGGAGCAGACAAACTCCCAGCTCCCAGTCTTTCCCTGAAAGAGGTCTACATGCATACTTTAAAATCTGCTGCCTGAGGACCCAGCATCCAATCTGCTGACTGAGATCCTTCCCTTTGGGACTCTGACAGGTCCTGGCACATCCTCAACTACTGGGAGCCACTAAGACAAAGAAGGCAGCTTGGACAATCACAAAGGTTTGAGAGACAACCAAGAGCTAGGGCCGGGCTGAACGATAAGGTTCATCTCCTACATGAGACCACTCCATGAAGACTGGGAGAGCTGGCTGTTTTATCTAGTGCACAGAAACCAATGCAGAAAGTCAAGCAAAATGAAGAAACAGAAATATGTTCCAAACAAAAGAACAAGATAAAAATCCAGAAACAGACCTTAATGAAACAGAGATAAGTGATTTACCTGAGACAGCATTCAAAAATAACGGTCATTAAAGATGTTCACCGAGGTCAGGAGAACAATGCATGAACAAAGTGAGAATTTCAACAAAGAAATAGAAAATATAAGAAAATATAAATATAAAATCAAAGAGGAAAGCTCCAATACCACTGCATCAAATCGAAATGCCAGTTTTGGTTACCCATTACAACTGGTATAAAATTAAGTCAGATATGCTACTTGAGAATTTGGCAAATTACAATGTAAGTGGTTACATTTAGATTCCAAGAAAATAATATCCAAAAACGTCTGAAAAAAGCAGAAGTGGTTGAAACAACCCTATGTCAGAGGAAATGCTAAAATGTTGATTTCTAACAAGGAGAAATTAGAAAATATTGCTGTGGTAGCTGACTGCAGAAAGATTTAGCATGAAAAGGCAAGACAATCAAAGTAGAAAAAAGGAAGTGAGAAAACCTAAAAATACTACATAATAAACTGTCATTAGTACTTTAACTTATATCCTCCATAAATATGCTCATATGATAAAAAGATCACACATTAAGTAGGATAAAAATGCTGAAAACACTAAAAATAGACAAGTAAAATAAATTAGAAAATGACACGAGGAATATCTCAGTAAATTTTGACTACTAATTATTATAAATGATGAATTAAGGTTGATATGCTGTTTGGGAATCTGGGAAAAGAATCCTTGGGATAATAGAAAAAAGCATAAAAATAGGATTATAGAAATTGTCTTTAGAGATTATTTAACAATAATCAGTGTAAAATAACATATTCCCCTACGACATTCTGAATTTTTTTTACTACTGATCACAAAATATATTTTTCTCAGTATCACGTTATTTAACACAAATTGTGGTAATCAAAATCAATATTTTGGTAGCACATTTTTTTTTTTGGAAACTGGTAAATTGGTCATTATGTGAATTGGTCTGCTCTCATGCTGAGCTAATCCCCCTTTGTATTGTTGCGTATGTATAACAGCTTAAATGGAATACACACATTGCTGTTAATCCAAGTGGTAATATGTTTTACTCTTTTTCCAGGCTCTATTCTATTAGCAGACATGGAAAAATAAACACTGTAGGTCAACAGTCACAAATGACAAAGAGAAATGATCGCTGAGCTGTTTTTGCTTTCCAGTGAGGTCACAAGCTGTGAAAGAAAAAGCATAACATTAGTATTAAGTAAATTGTTTCTAATGGCTCTGCTCTTGCTGAATAGTTGTCATAAAGAAACTTCTATCAACTGATTGACATGGTGATGGCTCATCCCATGAGTCCCCTGGACTGTGACCCTTCAGGAACACAGAGCCTGAACAGATACAAACATAAAGAGACTGCTACGATGGAAGGTGGAAAGTACCTGGGAGAGAGGATATGAGAACACGGAGGAGGTGAAATTACCCCAGGCTACCCACTGACGTCATAGAGAAGACTTCCTGGAGAAAAACGATGCCTGAGCTATTACAACTCCTATGAAAAAAAAATATTGTGATAAAGTATTCAGAGCAAGTTTTTTTTTTTCTTTTTACTTTTATGAGTTTTAGAGAACTAGGTATAGAGATAGATAAATAAAAAATCTTAATATGCCACTGTAATAATAATACCTTCTTTGTATTCCTGAAATCTAAAAGGCCCTGAAAAATCAAAAATTATTTTTATTTTATTTTTCACTAAGATTGGTTTGAATACATTTGGCAGCAAAATCTGAACTCAATAGACGTGTTCGTTGGACAAATCTTAATGTGCTTGATGATGGAATATTTGTCTAGAACCCACCAAGAGTATTACATAATTATTGGATATGCATCATATTTCCTTTATAAGTATTTTTCAAGTCTGAGTTTTGGCAGCAAATGTTTATGATAAAAGATTGTGGATTTGCATGATACCACAGCATCCTGCTTCAAAGCACCCTTTGTCATTTTTATCTTCCACCAAAATGTTTTCTCAAATGTGCTGAAGCATGTTGGTCTCAAACTAACTTTCCAGTCCACAGAATTCCTAAATTACTCGGAGACTAATTCAAATGAAATATCACAAACATTACTATCTGAGGATCTTTTTATTGCAAATCATTAGCCCTGAGTTGTGACTGTTGTAGTAAGAGACATAAAAAAGAATTTAAAACTTCATTCTAAGAATAAATCTTCCACCCAGAGAAATATGCTCAACCAAGAAAGGTCCAGGACATTAATGTGAACATTTAACCAAGGCCTCTTGGTCTTTTTCCTTTGTTTACTGCATAGCCTCGCATAGGCTACATTCTTTACATACTTCTCAGTATCTGAATTAATATGTGGCTCATGAAAGCAGAAGGTGTGAACCCTGGATGTACTGGGTGTATACATGTTAAAATTAACGATTGACTGTTTTCTGGGAAAAAAATATTGCTTCCCTATAAGAGTGGTACCTTTTGTAGGCAAATAAACTGCTTCATGAATTGAAACATAATCACCTAGACATCTTCTTTTCTCTTTTCAGTCTGGGGTAATTGAGATTCATACATAATGATTTGGGGATTTTGTTATATGAAGATTAGGGGCAGAGAGGTCTGTGTGTGTGTGTGAGGAAGATTGGCCCTGAGCTAACATGTCGCCAATCCTCTTCTTTCTGCTGAGGAAGGTTGGCCCTGAGCTAACATCTGTACCCACCTTCCTCTCTTTTGTATGTGGGATGCGGCTACAGCATGGCTTGACGGGCGGTGCCTTGGTCCCAGGATTCAAAACTGGGAACCCTGGGCTGTCAAATGGAGTGCAAACTTAACCACTACACCACTAGGCCGGCCCCCAGAGAGGTCTTTTGACATCAATACTTTCAGTGGAAAAGGCACAACTTCCTCTTGCCTCTAACTCAGGAAGCAATACAGGGCAGGCACACGTATAGAGTAGCTCACAAGATCATTTGCTTAAGACCTAATCAAAAGACTTCACCATTGTAAAACGGATAGAGAATATCCCAAAGATTCAGACACAAATGGGCTTTATAAAGCTTCAAAATATATTAAAAAAATAATTGGGTCAAAAGTGACAATTATAGAAAATTTTGCCCTTAGTTCCTAGCTTCCTTATTCTTCAAGCCTGTAGGAACCAGAGCCTTTGTTCACACCACACCTTGTTTTCCCTGGAAATGCATTTAAAAAAATAAATCAAAGCCTCAACGATTGAGGCTTGACTATATAGTTTGCCTCACAGTTTACACCATGATCCTTACCGATCTCTATGCATTGACACTTGATCACCCACCCCAGCTTGTTCTTCACTTTTATCCCTCACAAATCCATATGGTTTTGATTCCAAAATTCTTGATTCCTAGCTCTAGGCCTAATGCCAGCATCATCAAATGCCCATCTGGTGATTCTACGCATACTTTCACAAATACTGCGGTGTCTGAAAGTGGTATTTTCGGACTTTTTGTGATGTGTCACAACCACAGGTGTCTTCATCATGTGAATAATCAACATTACAAGAAATCCAATGATAAGAACTGCTGTGGCCAATCTTGGACATTATCGTAGTGGGTTTGAATGACATCTTCTCTTGAAGTGCTTTTTCCTAATGCTGAATGTTCCCCTCTTATCCTTGAATCTGAAGAAAAGTCCTGACACAACCCTCTGAGGACTTTACCCGGAGAGGGCTGTCAGATCTAACCTGCAGGTGTGAAGTGAGCACTTCCTGTACAGTGCTTGTCACCCACTTGCTGTCTCTGCACCGTGGGTTTAGCAGACAACAAGTTCCCCTCTGCATCTCTATCACTTACATTAGCATCTGTCAAATAAGCATTAGATATTTGCTAGATGAAAAAGGCATCATAAAAATATTTTTTAGAACCATATACTATTAAAGTCAAATGAAATCACAGATATGAGCTAATCCAAATTCTGAATTTCACAGAAAATAAAAAATTATCACATCTTAAAGGATTTGCAGGTTTCGCCTTTAATAACAGCTAAATCAGAGGTAATATCTAAAATCTCTAAATCTTAAATCTAGTGATTCCTTATAAAATGTTGACTGATTATTTTATTGGATTTAAATATCTTTTAAAGTTCTATTTTACAAACAATTCTTCCACTCAGAGTATGCTTTCTTTTTCTTATTCGTACAGCTATCAGGAAACCATTTTAAATCCATTTTCTGTCCCTTCCTTTAGTGCCCTAGTTTTCAGACCTGAGTTTGGGCCCTGTTAATGGGGATGCCCAACAAATTGCAATCATTTTTCTAAACTCCAGTATATTTTTATAGCTTACTTTTTCATGTTCTATAGGATTACAGTTCCCGTGATTGAATGGGAGCCCTTCTCTGAACATCAGCATGGGACTGTGATGGCAGCAGTCACTAGACCAATCAGATGTATATGTAATCTTCACATTGTTATTCTTTTATAAGCTATGCAAATCTCTGTGGCTAAATAACAACAATTTTATTATACCTAGTTTAGCTTTTTAACCCTTTTGATAAAATAATTACATATATGCATACAAATGTGTGTTTAAATATGTAATTTGCAATGCATAACAACATCTTTTGTGATGAATGGCATGACATTATTCCATGTATTTTAATTTCAGAGTAGAATAGTTTACCTGAAAACGATAACTACTGGAGAGTTTCACATATACTGAATAAGAAAAGAAAATGATAGGACCATAATTGGATAACTCCTCCTTTAGGATTTTCCTCTTAGTTTTAAAAGAGATATATACATGTAACTTTATGTATTATGTGATATTAATATGGTAGTTAAACCAGCATGGCCACAGATTAGGAGTGTATCATTATTCCTAAGGGTAAAGACCTCTTTTTATTGTCTTCTTCTAGCTATGTCTCAACTGAATTCATATTACCACATTTTCTCTTTATGGCTCTCCCTTGCCTTCTCGTTTTTCTTACATAGAAAGAAATATGAAGCTGCTTTTGTTTGTAAAGACATCTTAATAACTCTCATTTATGCATCTTACTTTCCTCCAAATTAATATTCATAAATCCCAAATCTAACTACTAGCAGTTCATTTCCATTACAATGAGTATAATCCTTTCATATTTGTCCTTCTCAATCATACTTTTTAAATCTTCTTTCTCCTTCCCATTCCCTCTGTATACCTATCCCTAGAAACAGTTTAAATTCCTTCTCATAAAACTTTTCTGTTTTCTTTCTGAAAACTTTTTTCAACCCCTACTGTGAGATTTGCCTTTTTCCCCTAAAACTTTTTAGTTTAAATTCATCTCATTTTTTACATGAACTTAACTGAAAAACGATTTGCCAAGCTCCTTGCAGCTCATCTTCTTCCTCTCTCTTTTCTAGTTCTCAATCAGGTTGTTTCATATTTCAGTCAAATATAGAAAACATTAACATTTATTGAGCTACAACTGTGTCCCTCATGCACCTGGGATGTAGACGTCTTCATTTTACAAAGAAAGTTTAAGTAATTTGAAACCTCAGAAAGATTAAGTTGTTTGTTCAAGTTCCAACAAATATCTAATGCTGAATATAGTAAGATAAAACTGTAACGTTATTCATATTTCTGTCTCTTTTTTATGTAAAAGTCTCAGTTTTTTAAGTTCCAACTAATATGATTTTCCGGCCTTTTTCTAAACTGGTCAAACTCTTCAGCATGCATTCCCATTAGTTGAGGCATTTTATAAACAATGAAGACATAATATATGACTCCTACTATGATCTGATCAGGATAGAAATAATTTCTTTCTTCACTAGTTTTGGACAATATAAATTTATTATATATTTACCATTTTTTCTCACCTTGCTCTGCTTAAGATTTGAAACAGATCTTATCAATTTTGTCTAATATATTGATCTTCTCAGTATATTGATATTTTGTCTAATATATTGATTATTTGCAGACTCAGAACATTGTTTCTTTAGATTAATTTTATGGGTAACTGAATTTTCTGGGTAATTTTATTATATAAATGATTATTAAGGCAGGTCTCCCTAGTCTTTTCCATACAGAATTGATTCATTAAACCCAAATATATAATCTTCTATTTAATGATATCTTTTCAGTTAAGTGTTGTATCCTAACATTTTAAACAAATTTGGTCAATCTGATTAATTTATTTTATAATATTTATTGAGAATTATGTGTGTCTCTTCTTAATCTAGAGAAAAATAACTGAAATAATTATAATTTTAATGTCATTTTTCCTTAAAGGATTTGAAATTCATCTTCCCTTGTAACTTTCATCTCCTGGTCTTCTGGAGTAAGAGATATATTGGAATTGAAGCAAAGGCAGATTTAAACATTCTTTCTGATTGCTCTTCTCAGGAAATGAGATTTCAGTGTGGATCTTTAGGACATTGCAGAGAGCCTCTAGTTAAATACACTTTTAGTTAACTTTAGGAGTAACCCTGATAGGACTGGCTACAATGACATTAAGTTTTATGAACGTCAGTAGCTTAGAGAGTCAGTTTGCCCAAGAACTAAATATGTAATGACTTTTAAAGAATCTTTAGAAATAGAACATGTATAAAATTCTGTACTGGTAATATGTCTTTATATAATACATTTGCTTTGGTGTGAAAATAAGGTTTAAACAAAGAGTATAATTACTGAGAAATTCAGTGAAAATGCAAGTATTGGGATCAGCATCCATAACTGTTTCTAGAAAATATTTGACTCAAATTTGTTCTTTTTTGTCTTGAGTAGATGGAATTGCAAGATTTAAAATAATTTGAAAGTTTATAGCATATGCTGGTAAAAGGCTAGAAAAAACATATAAAGTACAAACATAGAAATTCCATGTATAGTCAAATTACTTGTCAATAGAGAGGAGGAGAGGATTTAGTGGAGAAAACTATTTTATTTTAGGTGAGGAGGTGTGAGTAATTTTTATGCCCATTTTAATTATAGTCATTCATTTTTGAAAAGGGCAAAAATAAACTTTTATCAATTATAGTCATTATACACGTATTATAATAGAAATACCTAAATATTTCATTTAACTTTTTTATTTTCTGATTTCTCATATTCTTATCATTAATGTTCATCAACATATGCTTAAGCCATATACTTCATCAAATTTTTATCCTGTTTTAATCTTTTATAGATGATCGAAGTTATAATGATATCGCTCTCATTAATTTTATGATGATATTGTTTTCCTATAAATGATCAATAGCTGGCATTGAAAAAAGGTCCCTATTTTTTAAGACTTATTTATTTATTTTTTTGTGTGAGGAAGATCAGCCCTGAACTAACATCCGTGCTAATCCTCCTCTTTTTGCTGAGGAAGACCGGCTCTGAGCTAACATTTATTGCCAATCATCCTCCTTTTTTTTCCCCCAAAGCCCCAGTAGATAGTTGTATGTCATAGTTGCACATCCTTCTAGTTGCTGTATGTGGGACCCGGCCTCAGCATGGCCAGAGAAGCGGTGCGTCGGTGTGCGCCTGGGATCCGAACCCGGGCCTCCAGTAGTGGAGCATCCGCACTTAACTGCTAAGCCATGGGGCCGGCCCCTTAAGACTTATTTCATTGAATGTTATTTTATACGAGATACATAAGTGAGCCATGCATTTTCCTTAATCAGTAAATAAGAACCAGAATAGAATATAGTTGCTGTTTATATCTAGAGGAGACTGAAGCATTGGGGGTGCAAAAACTGCAATAGGAGGAGAGGGAGATTTAAAGCTGTGTTTGTCAAGCTTCATTATTTTTGATGTGCTATGTCAGAGTCAGGGTTAGAAGTGGCACTGAACTTCCAGTAGAACCTCCAATGAAAAGAAAAGCCAGGAGTGTGAAGTGGAAATCAGGAGAGAGTAGAAAAACAAAGGGAGAGAAGCTAAATCATTTGTTTTTCTAATAGAGAGAGTTTTCATACAAAATGTCATATATAAAATTGCTGAAGAAAATTATAGTGTTCTATTCATTTCTAAGACTTACATAAGTAGAAATGCAAGAAATGGGTTAAAATGTGGAGAAGCTACAGCAAAATACAGAGGAAACTCTACATCAAGGATAGATGTATTGATGTCTATTGCTATGTAGCAAATTACCCCAAAACTTAGTGGCTTAACAATGACAAACTTTTATTATCTCACAGTTTCTGTGGGTCAAGAATTCTCATTTGGGTAAATCTGCATCAAGGTTTCTCAGGAGGTTGCAGTCAAGCTGTTGACTATGGCTGCAGTCTCATGGGAAGGCTTGACTGGTGGTGGTGGTGGTGGAGAGGATGCTTCTAAACTTGTTCACATTATTGGTTTCAGTTTCTTGCCGTCTGTGCTTCTTCACTGTGCTGCTTCACGACGTCAACTGTTTTCTCCCAGGGTGAAAAATTTGAGAAACCGCAAGAGAGAAAGTGCCCAAGACAGATGTCATGGTCTTTTATAAACTAATCTCAGAAGGGACATCTCATCACTTCAGTTGTATTTTGTTCATTAAAATCTCTTCAATATGCCCAGCCTACATCCAAGAGGAGGGAACTAAACATGGTATAAATACCAGGAGGCAGGGATCATAGTGGGCTATCATACAGACTTCTTTCATGAGAGACATTAGTAAATATCTCTGAATTGTGCTGTAGGCAATCTAATCACTTAAACTAAGAGGAAAACCAAAGCTGGAGGAAGGAAATGAACATATTAATGTGGGTAGCACATAAGAGAATAATGAATATCAAAATAGAAAAACAAACAGAAAACTAAGTAGATTCAATCCAGTAATGTAATGGTTTGGGCACCTGAGATGAGAGCAGAAAATTTAGAGGTATTCCAAAGTAACTAATGAAAGGTGATCTCATTGTACACTCAGTGAGGCAATGAAAAAAAATTTTGGCAAAACAATAATACTTATGTTAAATGAAACAAGGCTTGAAAATGGAAGTAGGAAGACTGAATTAAAAACTAGAGTGGTACAAACTAGATATAACCAAGATGTTTATAAAGATTCTGATAAATAAGAAACTTGTCTCAAAAATGTGAATCAATAAAACATAGAATTTGGCAGTCAATTGGATGTGAGTTCTGAGAATCCCAGAACACTCTTATTTAAGAACACCAACCATGTATTGGGCTCTGATGATGTTCCAGGCATAGTTTTGAATATTTTCATTCTCTCATTTAATTAGAACATTAATTCAAATGAGTGTTACTATAGAAGGCATTGTGTTCAACTTCCTAACACCCACTATTACCCCAGTAGATTAATTTAAGCCAATTATCGTAACTCCAATCCCTTTGCTGACAGTCAGTTCAGAACTGGGTTAAGATCCATTTTTGGAGAATGATTCGTGAGAAGTCTGCTCTAGTCATCTGGAATGGTCTTTTTCTTTCCTAAGAGAGGGTCAGAAGGAAAAACAAGATGTCTCTTCTTCTTCTGGACTTTGTCATGTTTGCATATAATGCTGTAGAAAAGCTGTATCTTGTTATTAGCCAAAGGATAAAGTCAACACCAAAGATAGCAAATCTTTTCTAATTATTAAAGCTCTAGTAATACTTTCAGGATAAACTCATTCTAAGATAAAAACATCTCTTGAATTCTCAATTTTGCCAAAACCCAGAATTTTTATTTAAAAGTTATTTTTCTTTTCTTCTTGTTTTCACTATTTCTAGAAGGAAGAATATTGAATAGAATCCCAGATTATTAACAGTTTTTTTCTCTTTTCTTGTAAGACAGAAAAATTATGTTACATCCCTTTAACCTCTAAGTTGAGAAAGAAATGCAAAAACGGAAAGACAGTAGATTGGGGGTATGAAATTAACAACTTGGCATCTGTAGCAGATATCTACTTACTGCCAAACATTTACCCAAAGAAAAACATTCTTTGCTGTCAAATTTTATTAGAGTTTTCACTGAACAAGGAAAAGGTCTCTCAGGAATATTTCTTGTTTGACAAGAAATGAACAGTGTCATTTTGCTTTCTGTCTGTGGGAAGACAAAAATAAACACTTATTTCAGTAATTGTGGTATCTTCAGAGTTCAGGCATTCTGCCTATCAAAAATAAATTGTGGGATATGGTATAGCATCAAGTAACAACTGCTGCTACCCACCACTAATTCCTTAGTATTACTATAAGAGGCAAAATACTGAGCTGGGGGAATATTGGGAAGCCAATTCTGATGGCAAAGTGGGAATGAATGTAAATAGTGTGTTTCCTGTAGCACTTCTCAGAGCTTTGATGGTACAGAGCTGTGCACTGAGATTCAGTCTCTGGAGAATTTAAACTGTCATCTCTCCAAACACTATCACTAGTGGCCCTTATGTTTGCTGTTCAGCTGGTGATTGTTTAACTTCGGATTACTTTCAACCATTCAGCAAATACTTATTTGATGTCTACTATGTGCAAATTATTGCAATAGATGTAGCTTAGTTCCCGGAATTTCACATTTTGCTGTCCTACATTTCATCCTCAACTTATTTTATGTTATCTAATAGACACACTCATTTTTGACAATGACAATGCACAGATCTAGACTACGGCAAGGGGAGTTAGAATTTAACTTTAAATTCTCTAGTTCAAAGGCTACGTGGACTCTAAATAGCACATACCCTCCAACTAATAGGGATAAATATCATGGTTATTGAAAATATTATACTAGACATTTTAATATATTATGATTAGTTCTCTCTTCCTATTCGTTCCTAACCAAACATACGAGGCTGGGAAACAGTTAAGGTACAAAAAAAACTAAGCTAGTTTTTCTGTAGTTTACCCTAATAGCTGTATTACTGGCTAGACCAATACACTGGTCCTCTAGCTCAAGGGTATGATGTAGACTGCAAATGGCCGTCTTCATCCATGGTCCCCAAAACTTATGGTTCCCAACTTATAGAAGTAGGTTATTCTAACATTTTCCAATGTATCTGTTTACCTAGTATCACTGCAGTTCATTTGCAGTCCTACGTTTGAGGACTATGCATGGACACCTTCTCTAAAGCATCTAGATTATTTTTTCTTGGATAAGTAACATCTTTGGAGAAATGACCTAATTTCATCTTTCCTGAATCTCCTTCTTCTCCCTCCAACCCCTGGTCCTACAGATGAGCTGTGCCCTTCCCACTTCTTTCCAGAGTAAGGTTAAAACTCTAGATTCTTCACCAGACGACGTTTCACATTCTAGACCAACTTTGAATCATTTTGATTCCCTCCCCTCCCCATTTCACCTCACCATCTTTCTATTCTCCATCCAAAATTGTAAATCAGACCTTCTCTTCCTTTATACAGTAAATCAGGCCATCCTTTTCTCCAGACCTCTTACCAGAAAATTCTTTCCATATTCTTATCACTCATTAGTGCATCACAGAGGCAGCATGGCTTAGTGGAAAGAACTTGAACAGGAACTTTGGAAACAGCTATGAAGTAATCAACGTTAAGTTATTGTTGTTACTATTAATCAGAACTGTTAGTGAAAGTCTGCCGTACAGAACTGCCTTATCTTGATAGATCTACAAGATATAAAAGAATTGAGAAATATTCTAACGTATAATGAGTGCTCCCCACGCCTCTCTTCCTAAAAATGTTACAGAAATCACTGGAGGCGTGGTATGGAAAAAAGACTAAAATTTCAGTGGAAATGTGAAATTGGAGCTAAGGTTGAGTAGGGGAAATATAGGCCCATTCATCATGATAATTCCAAAATGTGTTGTCAGATGGCTTCAGAGTTTCCACAAGGCATTGATGACTGCTTTACTGGTTTGAATAGTGCCCCTCCCACCCTCCTTCCCTCACACAAAAAAAATCATGTCTACCTGGAAAGTGTGACTGGGACCTTAATTGGAAATAGATTCTTTGCGGATGTAACCAAGTTAACATGTGGTCATATTGGATTAGGGTGGGCCCTAATCCAATGACTAGTATTTTTATAGTAAGAGGGAAAATTTAACACAGATAGAAACACAGGGAAAATATCATGTGACGATGAAGGCAGAGATTAGAGTCATGCAGCTGCAAACCAAGGATGACAAAGATTGCTAGCAAATTACCAAAATCTGGAAGAAGCAAAGAAGGATCTTCTCCTAGAGGCTTCACAGAGAGCATGGCCTTGCCAACACCTTGATTTCAAACTCCTAACCTCTAGATCCATGAAAGAATAAATTTCTGTAGTTTAAAGCCATCTAATTTGTTGCAGCCCTTAGAAACTAATACAAGTGTTGTGAGTCATTCCACACTGAAGAGTATATAGTATATCTAAAGGATAGTAGTTCACATTCTGAATCAAAAAGATGGACTTATGTCTCACTTCCACCATTAAGTACTGTAGCTCTGGGCAAGTTATTTATCTTCTCCAAATCTCAATTTCCTCATGTGAAAAATGAGAATAAAAATTGTATCTTCTTCATTTGATTGTGGCATGAAAAAATGATAATGCATACAAAGCAATGTCACATTGCCTGGGATTTTGTAAATGCTCTATAACTGACCTATATATTTATTCAAATATCATGACCCCATAAGAGTGACCCTAAAGGTCAGAGCACATCTAGTGAAATGACACTTAGGATACAAGACATAACCAAGAAATTTCTTTGTTTTCTCCCACAGAACAGCCAGTGCCTCTCAGATGAGCATGCTGCTCTACACACTGATGCATTTTCACATGAAGCCACCCCAATAGACAGGATTTCAGTAGCGTCTAGATGCATATAATTCTCTCTAGCAACATTCCATCCTCTTGAAAATGCGGAGTTACATAATATATTATCTATGAATGGGCTTGGAGGTAAGTTAATACCTTTGTTCATCCTTATTTTCCCTTTGTAACACCACATTGAATTCCTGAGACTTTTGTATTTTCCTGACCTGTATATCTGCCCAGTGAGCACACTGCCTTGCAGATAGTTGAATCTCAATAATTTTTCCTACAGGAAAGAAGATCTCCATAAAATGAGGATCTACAGGCTAGCGTTACTCAGAGATGTTATGATATAAGAAGCAGGAAGAGCCCTTCAGCAGCCATCAGAGCTTGAGTTGACGTCAGTGGTTCTTAAGTGTGTCTAGTAACCATCTGGAAAGCCCAGCTCCTACCCTCAAGAGATTATGATTCATAAGGTCAGAGATGGGACCCAGAAGTTTGAGATTTCAACAGATTCTCCAGGTGATACTGTTGCCAGCGGTCTGGGAGTCATATTTTGAGAAATGCCAGCCTGTATGAAATAGTGATCTTCTAGAGCCTAACAGTTCTGTTTTAGGGATATTTTTGAAACATATCTGAAGGTATTAACATCTAAAATCACCCATTTTGGTTTCAAGTTCTTAGATAAAAATTCCACCTAAATATATCTCCCATACCATTCTCTCATTCCTGTTCCCCATTCTGCTAAACCAGATGTGCTAAAAAGTGTCCTCAAACTATTGTCCACATGGTTACCTTGCCAAAAGTATAATTTTGGAAATAAGCCTTTGAGTCCAGGTTTTACTTGTAGCTTCAGGGCAGTCTTAGGATCTGCTCTAGGTGCTACAGCCGTGTGTTAAGGGTGGCTCTTAGCCATTGCTGCACATTAGAATTATGTGTAGAGCTTTAAAATATCCACATTTCAGACCAATTAAATCAGAATTTCTGGTTCAGTCCCAGGGCATAGGGATGCTTAAATTAATTCTAATGTGCAGCTGGGATTGAGAACCACTGTTTGAACTGAATAGATTTGTCAGAGGCTATATGACCGAGGTCTGTGTCTGACAATGAGAAGAGAAGTCCTCCAATTCTAAACCCTCTGGTTCTCTGGAACTCATATAACCTCAGGATTCTTCACAGAATATGTGTAAGCATGCAACTATAGACAATGAGATTTAACAACTCTTGTGCACTCCAAATTTCAGAAACAAAGGATTATTAAAAAAAAAAGTTAGCCTGCTACAGAAGATGGTGGTCTAGTGACTAAGATTCAGCACTCTTACTTCCCCAGTCTGGGTTCGTTTCCCAGTCAGGGAACCACACTACCCATCTGTCGGTTGTCATACTGTGATTGCTGTGTGTCGCTGTGATACTGAAAGCTATGCCACTGGGATTTCAAATAACAGCAGGGTCATTCAGGGAGGACAGGTGTCAGCAGAACTTCTAGGCTAAGACAGACTAGGAAGAAGGATCTGGCCACCCGCTTCCGAAAAAATTAGCTTTGAATACCCTATGAATAGCCACGGAGCATTGTATGCTATAGGTGAGAGGATGACACAAAAAGACCAGGCAGGGTTCCACTCTACTGTGTACAAGGTTGCTAGGAGTTGAAGTTGACTCCATGGCACTAACAAGAAACTACAGAAAAAGTCTAAGAGGAAGAAAATACTATAACCCACCTATAATTAGCTTAACATCCCAAGAAGAATGGGAGCATATGCTGAAAAAAGAAACTTCAATACAACTCTAGTTTGCCTGAGACTTCTTTTCTAACAGAATAAAGTTAACATGTTAGTTAATAAGTGAGACCCAGACTTATAAATTATTTTCAGTTCCTGATTTTAACAAAATATTTTCATCCTCAGTAAGATGAAACAGTTGAGTCTATCATGAGTGAAAAGCTACCCCAGTGCCCTCTAATCAAATACACATACATCCTTGCATATCTTTCCTTGAGAGTATCTGAATAGAAAATAAGCTAGTGATGAATAAACTACTCGGAGTGTTGCACTTTCAAGGTAAGATGGGTGAGAAGAGAATTGATTTTGCTCCAACAAATTGGAGTAAGCAAGATGTGGGCATGGCTGTGTGTCAGGAAGAACTATTAGAGCCCCAATCTACTCAATCTAGTGAAATCTAACCAAAACAAGTAGTAATGTTTAAGAAGGTTTGAAATAAACTGTTTTAAACTCTTTTATCTACTTTAGAAGTTGTTATACTTACACAATTTTACTTCCTACCCAGAATAAGCAGATGTTTATTCACTAGTTTTAATAAATAAGCAGAAGGGGAAGAATTTATAAATGTTTGTCATACATGGTGAGAAAGCAATTGCCTGATGTTTTCACTAGTTTCTTCTATTTACAAGGAAAAGAGACCCACTTTATCTTAGAAAATACTCTACCTGGATGACTGCCTAGAAACATTCTGAAAACAGAAGTCACAAGTAAAATTTTCAAAGAAAATCTATATTTATTCTATGTGCTTTAAGCCAATCTATATCTATTCGATCTCTTAATCATAAACATATTAGTGAATAAGTTACTTGAGAGTATTTATAGATTTCTATATGAAGTATTTTGGCATAATGAAAGTTTATATTTCAATATAACTCTCCATTCATTTGCCCTAGTTTATTTCATCTCATTAAGTGACAGTGATATTTTGACTCATCATCTGATATTTTATGGAGTAATATAAAAAGCTTCCCGAAGAGGTTTAGCAGTCACCATCCCTTATGATGAAGATGGTATGAACTGTGATTCCCTCATCAACAAATATCGTTGCATCATGGTGGGTATAGTTAGATTATGAGACTGTGTTATTAGTGGACTATTTCTTGGAGTCACGAAGTATCTTCCAACTATCGGGATTAGAAAACAATCCCATGAGCAAATCATCAACCTCTGATAGGCCAGATATACTGGAGAAAGTACAGTCTACGAAGTTTAATCTTTGACATCTTATTTCTGAGAGCTGTATGGAAAAGAAACACTTTAGCATTCATTCCTAGCCAGGCAGAGGTCACAGTCTCAATGCACCAAATCGAGTTCTCAAAGGACAAACCTGTCAAGTTGGAAATGTTCTAGGGCCACTTTACAGATTCTAAAAGCTACCACCCATTACAGAAAAAAATGAACCAATTTTCTAAAGGTGAAGAATTCCATAAGTTACACCAATTTTCTGGGCAGCTTTGTCTCAAACAAATGGTAAATTTGACCTTTTAGGTATTATAAATGCTACAGATTCTGAAATGAATTGAAATGCTTTTTATTAAGGTGTACTTTTTAAATAAATCTGCAGATTTTAATAATATTCAGATATCTTAGTAAAGTCTAAAATTATTGCACATTTATATTATTATCACCTAACAAGGTCACGAATATTTATAAATTTTAATGGGGATAACCAATGGATGAAATCTACCTAAACAAAGATTACTTTGTGAAATACTGTTTGGTAAATTGTGAAAAGCACTAAGTGTAATTGTGTTAGGTGTCTTCTACAAAATGCATAATTTTCCTGTATGTTCCCTGCAAATTATCTTGAGGTGTTAGTTTTGCGATGGAAATGTAAAGAAATCCCTCATTTTTTCCTTATATTAGCTGGCTCTGCTGATACAAGTAAAAGAACAGTTGTTAGTCAAGTGGCAATTGAGCCAAGTGATCATCTCACATTTTGCACAATGAATAGATTTGGAAACTTTATGCTAATGAATGTGCTCACTTCTCGTTAAGTGAAATGACTAGAGGAAAAATTACTATGGGAAGAAAATGTTTCCTGAAATTTTGTTTAAGATTTAGAATGCAAATCAAAGTTTCTTGGAAGATAAAATCATTATCCAATAGAAATAGTGATCATCCTAAATTTCCAATGTATTTTTTCATTTAACTTATTCACAACCTTAGCCACTTATCAACTGATGTTTTAAAGTTTGAAATAATTTATTCACATGATTTATGTTTTATTCTCCTTATAAAACCACAGCTGTGAGAAATCTCCTTGTTTATTGAAAGATACTTGGAAATTTCTGGTTATGTACTCATTTTGATATTGTAGTCAGATTTGCAGATAGCTAATTGATAATAAAGCTGATTTATGGTCCACATATTTTCAAATTCAGCACCTAATGAAAGTAGGTATCTACAGATTAGGGTTGCAATTATCCAACTTCCATAAAACAAATTAAAAATATAAACTCTATGATATTGGCCCATGGATACCACACATGTTATTTTAACCAATTTACTTCCTGCTAAAGAACCTCTGTCTGATGAATTATATCCCTGAGGTCAATGTATGATTGAAATTTTTAATAACACAATTTCCTGCACTATTAAACACTGAACATCTCAAAGAAATAAATAATGTATTACTACTTAGTAAAGATATGAGCATATATGCATATACAAACCAGTTTGCATGAAATATATGCATTTTTAATTCAAACACAGAGTTTCAGGGAGAACATATCTGTATTTTGACCAATAGAAAAAATCATTCACATCCCTTCCATCACCGGCTCCTTCCTCACAGATAATCATTGTTAATAGTTTCTTGTGAATTATACTA
This sequence comes from Diceros bicornis minor, assembly GCF_020826845.1. Lineage (NCBI taxonomy): Eukaryota > Metazoa > Chordata > Mammalia > Perissodactyla > Rhinocerotidae > Diceros > Diceros bicornis. The sequence continues at coordinate 49,305,963 of NC_080745.1, read as the reverse complement.
ACAATTTTTTAAGCATTATATAGGAACCAAAACATTCTGAGCAGCATTTATTTGTTCTGTGAGAGATAAAACAATGAAACAAGATGTTGAATCTTTACTTCAAAGAGCTTATAATCAAGCAGTTATAGGGGCAAAATGATTTACAAAGTATTTATCATCTGGACATACTTCCTTATGACTTGTACATACTATTGGTGCCTGTTGCTATTTACAGTTATAAAGATATTCCATAGGGAGAGTGTCAGGACCTACACGACTTGATCAACCTGGGACTACCCTCCATTTCTGTTTATCCTAGAAGAGCTCATTCTACTGCTTCCACTTTGGGGTATTAAGAAATTCTCAAGTCTTTAAAAATTACAGTTTTGGCTTTGGAGAAATTACTCAAACTCTATGTTTCTTAGATTATTCTTTTCTAAAATGTGTATGATAATAGCACCTATATCATAGAGATGTGAGCTGTGGATTAATATAATATATGTATAATTCTTAAGCATAACATATATTAAGTGCTCAGTATGTGTTTCTATTATTTTACCCTGAATCAATATTTTTTTTACTAAAATTACATCCTAGCATCAAAATGACAGGTGATCATGAGGAAGAACAAACAGATTATAACATTATGTTACTATTTGACAATTGCCATAAATGAGTCTCTGAATAAGAACTTTGCATTCAAATATACTTACTTTCAACAGCTTCATGTATATTAGCGTGCAAAGTAAAGAGCAGAGCACATACATATGTTCTTGTGTGCGTGTGTACACACGTATGTGTTTGGTTTGCGTTCAGGTGTAACGGGAACATTCATTTAGAGACAGTAGTAATAACTCTTCATTTTTAAAGATATATTATATATACGCTCTTGGTATTTTGCTTAAAATATCTCAAAAACATTTCAACAAAAAATCTTGGTATATATTACCACACTCCATCTTACACTTGAAGAAACTGAAGCTCACCAAGTATAACTGTTTTTTTCAATGACACATACTTAGAAAGTGGTAAAGATTGGGTTCAAACTAAGAGCTGTCTTAAAGACATGTTTTATTCAATAAAACATTAAAACAGAAAACTGTAGTATAATATTTAATAAAATAAACTATACTAGGAAAGTGCTATTGGAGTGCAGAACAAGGCATGATTTATATAAGTCGACGTTAGAAATAAAAATCCCACTGAATGTTGGTTTCCTTTTTAATACAAAGGATTTAAGTCAATTAACTATATTAATATTTTAACTTATAAAATATAATTCATAAATAAGTGCAGATTTATATTTTATTATGTATAACCAACATTAATATATATTTGTATAAAACTATTAATGAATATTAACATATTGATTATAAATTTGTAGCTATAGAGTTACAGATTTATATTATAACCACCATGATTTCTTGTTGTTAACATTTTCCAAATGGGCTTCAGATTTCATTAAAAATAAAAGAAAGAAACAAAGAAAACAAAGATTCAGCTAAAGTTTTGCTTTTTCCCCATCTCTGCGGTGGTTACCTCTTTCCTGAAGTTTAATGTATGAAGTAGATCCACGTATGTTTAGGATAAATCCCAAATCCTGATTCAACATTTTTAGACCCAATATTTTAGACCCAGATTCCATATTAAATATTTCACATACACACGTCTCATTACCATCAACCAACAATAGCTAAAATAGAATGTGCAGCGTGAGGATCCTCAGACTGCTATGTACATGGCTACCTTGAGTAGACTAGCTTATCTTTTCTTATCTCACAGATTGGGTAGAATCTAGAATCTCACAGAAAACTGGGTAGAATAATCAAGATTTGTAATGATGGCCCTAAATCAGGAAGAAAAATGTTAATTATATATTTCCATATAAGGAATTAGAGAGGTGCATATTAGATTTTAGTAATATATATGTTAAAATGACATATGTGAAAGAAAACTTTTAGTTTTTAGTGGGATAAAACACAAGATTTATAAAACAACACATTTGGGCCTCCCCGTGGCTTGGCGGTTGGGTGCGCGCCCTCCGCTACTGGCGCCCGGGTTCGGATGGCAGGTGCACACCGGTGCACCGCTTCTCCTGCCATGCTGAGGCCGCGTCCCACATACAGCAACTAGAAGGATGTGCAACTATGCCATACAACTATCCACTAGGGCTTTGGGGACAAAAAAGGAGGAGGATTGGCAATAGATGTTAGCTCAGAGCTGGTCTTCCTCAGCAAAAAGAGGAGGATTAGCACAGATGTTAGCTCAGGGCTGATCTTCCTCTCACACACACACAAAAAAACCCACATTTATGTAACATTTGGTTGACTTCTTGTTGATGCTATACAAATTACATTTTTCTGTACGTAATTTAAAAGTGTTATAACTAAAGGAGAAAAGAATAATGCTCCAGGTTCTTGCGGAGAATATTTTATGTCTGTGATAAAGGTTCCACTGAGATTTCAGATGGAGATACATAGGCGGGGTTGAATTTCAATACAGCATTGACTTCCAGCATCTTTTCTGACTTTTAAAGGGCACTTGAAAAATAAAGAAGGAAGGTCTCTGTGATTTGGGATGATTTTAAATGTCTTTGATGCTTTTGGTTTTTCTCCGGGGTAAAACAAGAATGTAGTTTGGTTGCCACGTGGGCTCAGCAGCTCACCAGCAGGGGCCCTTTGAGGACTAACTCAGCAGGGTCAGTAGGAATGAAAGAGGAGTGACAGATAGACCTGCACTCCCTTCTGGGAGAATGAATGTAAGGAAGTGGTTTTGCCTCTTCTATGCCTGAAGGCATGTGAATATCGTCTCTATAGAGTTTTTCAGAAGCAATATTTAATTCATTTTCTATTTGAGTTCAGACAGTGGGTATTGAGTTAACAGTTTAAAGGCTGTGCTTTTCTTTTCTTCATTAACGAAATAATATGGGAACCTCACACATATTAGGCTATAAAAATAGCATAAAGTCTCTCAACCACTGTTTAGCAAAAGAACTCTTTGTTTTCTTTTCTTTTTTTTTTTTTAATTATTCTTATCTCTTACCTCCCAAAATTGGATTGCTGATGCAAAGATTTCCAAGTTAACTCACTAAACCAAGCACCATAATTAACACCGGGAATTCCCTGTAGTTAAAGATGGTCATTTCCACCTCAAAAGCCAGTGTAACTAACAGCCTAGTAACCAATTTCAGAAATGGATTAGGCTGCATCTCCATTTTTAAAGATTAACTTGAATTTCAGAATCACGTGAAATCAAAGTCAATCCGTTGGTGGTGCTTTTTGACATATCTCTGTCTTAAAGCCAAAGTTTTAAAAATATGATGTCATTTTTACTTTTAAGTGTTTTCTCAAAGGGGTGTTGAAGTCATGGGCAGCAATAGTCCAAGCTAAATTTTTTAAATTAGATATAATGCATTAGTAATGCAAATTAGAAAATACCCGTATTGCTTAAATGTAAGTGCCATGAGGGCAGGTGTTTTTTCAGTTTCGTTCGTGACTGTATCTTCAGAGTCTAGAACAGTGCATGGCCCCTAGCTATGCTTACTTGTGGAATGACTGCATCTGCACTATTTGATCCCAAATCTATAAGACAAAATTTTATTTTAGCACTTAAAAAGAGTTAAAAAATCATTAAAGAAAAGAAAAAGGTCTCGTATATTTATTAGTAATAGATTTGAGAAATAGACTTTTAACAATATTGCTTTTCTTAGTGTTGTGAATAGATATATGAGACAATTATCTTTATTTTTTCAGCTAAATAATTAAAATTTGCTTCATATAACCTGTTATAGTTTTTCATTTTACCTTTAAAAGTAATATCATAGGAGCCACGTCTTAAGTGCTGAATTTTCCCGATAGCCTCAGAAACTTGGAAAATATCTGCTTCCCTACAGTTACATTCTTAATGATGTTGTAAGGAACCAGCAAAGGGTCAAAATAATCTTATTAAAAAAAAAAAAAAGAAAGAAAGAAAAGAAAGCTGCAAAACTAAATTTCTCCAAATGCCTCCAGAGGGCAGTGAATAAAAGAAAATTTCATCACCACCAGCCCCCAAAATGATTAGACTTTCATCAAAGCAATCTAGCATTAGGAATCATATGCTAGTGATATATTATCTGTAACTATATTTCAAATACTTTTGTTTTAATAATATTTTCTTTTGTGAAAAAAATAGATGTGAAATGGGTTTAAGAACCTCCTGTTCAATGACTATACTAAGTTTTGCATTTTATTGCTTTACAGTCAAAATATAAAGAAAAGTCCTCAAAAAACAATGCTGTTCAGAACAGTGATATGATCGTCTAGCTAACTGAAAATGTAGCAACCCAAAGATCTCTTGTAGGAGTCTTGGAAGGAGTGCCATAAGAGGATGATGGAACTGAAAGTGAATTAATAGGATGTATTGTCACCACAGCCATGAGTAGTCAATTTACATGTTTAATCGGAGTGTGAGCTTGGGAGCACTCATGTCCTCAGAGCGAATGTTCATGCCAAATTGATTTTATTTGTAATCTAGTTCAATGAGATGCAAGGCAACCCACAGAAAACCAGCTGCAAATGATGCTGGCAGGGGAACTTCTTCTGTGATATATTTTGACTTCCCAAGTTGGAGTTTAAGACCACAGAAGAAATATTTTTGCTATCTGGACCCAAATTTATCTTCCTATTAAATAATCATCCGGGGAAGACTGAAGCTAACAGCTATCCTCTTGAATTTATTCTGGCTTATATTGCAAAACTAAACTACAGCCCTTAAGAAGTACTTAAGCTTCATTTGATGGAAAGCTTTGGAATAAAATAAATAAATGTGTTTCAAAATATTACTTCAAAAAGAAGCAAAACCAATTTCAGAATTTCTATCATATACATTTCATTGCTATTCTAAATAAAAAAAAATTTAGAAGAAACTTCTACTGGATCCTTTTATAGGATGAATGCTCTAAATGTATGCATTCTTAGATTTTAGTGTAACTACCCTGGAATCTAATTTAGTCAAATTTGGAGGATTTTCTCTAGGCAATATGAAAGGGATGAATAATGTCTCCAATCTAAGCTTTATACTGAGATGACAGAAAGCATCTTGAAGAAAATATCGCTATCTAACAAGCATTCACTTGCATATTTATATATCCCACCAGATATACACCTGTGAAACCATTACCTTCAAGTAAAGGGAAAGAGTAATATATAAGGCATGAACTCTAGCATTGTTATGTGTTATCAAACCTCATTACACTGTAGAAATTCTCAATCGGGAAAGGAAATGGTTTTAAAACAGATTGTTACACATACTAAGAAACATATAACTTTCAAATTATTTTTCCTAGTCATGACTTTTATTCATCAATCAGTCAATAAAATTGATAGCCAGTTTTTCTTATTTGTGGATTCTAAAAGGAAACACAAAACAAGTAAATTATCAATATGGTTTTGTTTTAAGCATAATAACTTTATATAAGTGGAAAGTACGTAAGAAGCATGCCTTATTGGTGGAAAATTATTTTATGTTTCAGCTCAATTTATTACCTGAAAATAAATTACTTTATTTATAACTAGAAAGATAGAATGGATAATGTGGTTACACATTATTTGGATTAAAAATGAGGTAGCATTATGAGATTTATTATTTTTGTGTGGCTCAAACGGTCTGATTACACATTCAACTGAGTTTTGTTACTATGATCGGGGCTTGAACTTTGGGGTCCTAAGTCCACAACTGACAAGAAAACAATGGGAAAGAATGTCCTAAAAACTTCTTTTCTTTTTCATTTTTTTTTGTGTGGAAGATCAGCCCTGTGCTAACATCTGCCAGTCCTCCTCTTCTTTTGCTGAGGAAGACTGGCTCTGGGCTAACATCCGTGCCCATCTTCCTCCACTTTATATGGGACACCACCACAGCATGGCTTGCCAAGCAGTGCGTCGGTGCGTGCCCCGGATCCAAACCGGCGAACCCCCGGCTGCCGCAGTGGAGCACGCGCACTTAACCGCTTGTGCCACCGGGGAGGCCCCATCTTTTCTTTTTTTTTATGAGTAGTATTTTTATATCTATGAAATTTCCTATGTTAGAATGTTAAGCACGTTAGGTGGCAGATAAGTACGATGCCTGGTGTGAGGGGATAAATGACAATCTGAAAAAAAATGCCTATTCACACTAAATGTAAAGAGGCACATTAAATCAAATAAACACACTAATTCATATTCTACCTTTAAATAGGGTTGAGAGGAGGAAAGCCAAAACAATAAAGTACCACTGATTTTTACAACTTTGCTTCAAACAAAAAATAAAGTGAAAACAAAAAACATAAAGAACCATGATGAGCTGAATACTAAAATGGGCATTTGTGTGTGTGTGCATATTTACGACTTTTATCAAATAGTTTTTAGACATGTTTAATCCCTTAAGACCAGAATTTCAAGAAAATAAATTCTTTCCATAATGCTGAATCAGTGATGGGCCAGGGTTTAAAAATTCCATGTTTCAAACAGCTTGAAGAGAGAAACAGGCTTTAATGAGAGTTTGTGGGACTACAAAGAGATGCACTGAAGTGATTAGCTAAATTATCTGAAATGTCTTGAAAGTCATAGTTTTCTCAATGAAATATGAATTTAAAATAAATAGTATTCTTGTGCTCTGAGAACTAAAGTTAAATCCTGTAATTTGCATGTCAATAGAATTATTTTACCATTTTCCATTCCAGTGTTCTTAAATATGTATTGAAAAGAGTCTTGATTCAATTACATATGTAGCTTAAAATCAAATATCGATTATCTCCAATTTTATAGAAAATAGGTGTAATCTATGCAGAAATAGAAGTATAATGATGTACGCCTGAATTTTATACAATGTTATAAACCAATGTTACTGCAATAAAAAAACAGCACCCCTAGGTCTCTACTTACTTTACTCTATTTGCCCTAAAAGCTCTAATAATTATGTACATTATATACATATGAATGTTTTATATATAGATATAACATTATGACATTTATCAATTGATTTACTCTCTTCCCTCCAAGAATGTCAACACTTTAGGAGCATAGATTTTGTTTTACTCATAACTTTATTGCCAGCAACTGGAACAATAAATGAATGCGTGACCTGGAAAATTAAATAGTTAAGTGGATACAACCAAGAAAAAGCTGTTGATTCTTGGGCTAACAGCAGAAGAATGCACTAGACCAGTAATGTCCTATTCCTAGGTTAGGTGTTAGAGAAATTTCATACTTGCAAGGGCTTCAAGAAAGAGGAGAGAAAACAAATTTGAGTACAAGCACTTGATTCTCATACAGCACTGAGATCACTGAAATCTTGATAGGGACAACAGAGTCTATTTGGAAAATTTTTGAATTTTACCTCAATGTAATACTGCCACACCAAAATCATGATATAAAAAATTATCTATATTAGCAAGATAAAAACTTGTTCATTTTGTAACTACTCCACTGGGAAGAAAGTGATGGTTTAGAATATACAGATTTTTGCTAGCTTTGGTCACAAGGAGACTGGCAGGATGAAAACAGAACACAGTAGGGAAGGAATAAGAGAAGAAAGGAGTGGGAGAAGTGATGGGGAAAACCCTTCCAGTTACTTTAAAAAGGAATAAAAAACAGTAAAAACAATAATTAATGTATAAATAATAAAATTTTAAAATAATTGCATACTCATCTGGACACTAAATATGTTCGTATTTGGCAAAATGTTAGACAGAGATACGTTTTTTTGGTAGTGGATTTTGCTTCTCATTATTCTATACATTCTGGATCTTGACAGTAGGATCCTGTGAGAAAAACTCAGGGAAAGCAATCCCTGGGGAGACTAAGTTCCTACATAAAGGAAGAACAAGATCTCAAGGACATGATAGTTCATGTGTTAAAGGAAATACAAATGCATTTTTTCTCCCTGGCTGGTGAGGCTGGAGCATCCAGTTATGCTTACCTTATAAACAGTAAAAAGAAATGTCACACTCATAAATTTTCAACAGTTTAGAGTGTTTGAGAGAGTTGACTAACTTCATCTAAACACACCCGACAAAAGAACACATATGCGGGCCGGCCCCGTGGCTTAGTGGTTAAGTGTGCGTGCTCCGCTACTGGCGGCCCGGGTTCGGATCCCAGGCGCGCACCGAGGCACCACTTCTCCGGCCACGCTGTGGCAGCGTCCCACATACAGCAACTAGAAGGACGTGCAGCTATGACATACAACTATCTACTGGGGCTTTGGGGGGAAAATAAATAAGTAAATAAAATTATTAAAAAAAAAACCACGCCCACAAAATCTCTCTTTCTCTCTCTTTCTGTCTTTGTCTCTCTCCCTCTCATAACCATTTGTTTAATTTAATAAGAACTTATTTTCAGAATAAACAATTCAATGAATTCTTTAGCATTGTTTTTATGTGTTGCAAAAATAGAGACAGGTAAATTCACGTGAATGCCAGTAAATTAAAAGATCTACATAAATATGACAATTCATTTATAGTTAATAATGGGAAAATATTCTTTCTGTATTTTATTTTACTTTTCAAAAATTGGAATATTTTTCCATCACCCATGAAAACATTTCCTTAAATTGATTTCTAAGCTTATAGGACTAAAAGACTTGGCTTTTCTCATTAACTATCTAATATCTGACTTAAGAAAAGTACCAAACTCCTGTTTTTAGAGTTCTGCACAAGGAAAGATATCTAAGAATTATTAGATATTTCTTCCAGTAACCTATTTACCTTGAGAATGATCTAGCTATTATATTGGCCAGTTTTCTTTCCTCTATATTCTACTTACTTTGGAAAGATGGATCTTTCAAGGCAATAAACATGCTTTTGCTATTTCTGCCCACATTTCTAAAGTAGGAGAGGAAATTGTGTGTGTATCTTCAATTATGAATTCTTTGTACACACAAACATATAATTTTAATTTGTGTTTTAAATTATAAAATATTCACACATTTATAAATCTCTTGAATAAGACTCTTTTAAAAGCTTGCTCTATTAAAAATTACAGATGTACTTTGTCCTGCACTTATTAGTTTGGAACATCAAATTGCTAACAAAATTCCCAAGAGAGACTAGGCAAGGAAGGAGGATGGGGCAGAGCTCAGCCAAGTGCTTTGATTATCTTATATCGACTGAAAGGTATCAGACAACTAGAAATAGGCAGAAAGTCAATTAGGGCACCACCTTCTTTGCACTTCTGGACTGAATCCAATTCTGCCAGAATACCTAAAATCGATAAATCATAAGTCTCTATATCTGCTCTACTCCCCTTGGGATCTTTTGGGAACACATAACACCAACAGGTCTTTGCAATTATTAAGGAAGTCAGGTGAAAATTTCTATGATGAGGAGATATCTTTTTAAAATATACATATCCACATTTCTTATTGTGTACAGATTTACATACAAGAATCTAGTATAGACAAAGTGTTTAAGTCTTATAGACTGAAATTCTAACTAACTACATCCCTCTTTCACCGAACTGATTCATATGCAGGTCCCTTTACAATCAAGTCTGATCATTCCCGTGTCAACACTACTTCAACAGAATATAAAGAAAATATAGATCAAAAGAGTAATGCAATGTAATTTTAAATTAAATGGGAATAAGTTATAAAATACTGTCTAAATATTAAACATAACTAAGAAGATATTCATTTTGGGAAATTAATGTAAATTTCACTTGAATATTTAGAATGCTTATCATGCGATGCTATTTAAACAAAGTGATGGATTTCACGTATAAGAATAGAAAGCTGGACTTCTTCTTTTTGTCTCAGTCTTAGTTTTTTCTTCAGTGAACTAGGGGAAAAGAAAGGAAACCTGAACATACTCCAGGCAAAATGATAACTCATTTCCATTCAGCAATGGAAAATATATAATTTTTTACTTTATCTTGTACATAGAGATCGTCCCTGACTTACAATGATTCGAGCTATGATTTTTCAACTTTATTATGGTGCAAAAGCTATATAGATTCAATAGAAACCATACTCTGAGTTTTGAATTTTGATCTTTTCCGTGGCTACCAATATACAGTACAGGACTCAGATGCTGGGCGGCGGCAGCAAGCTGCAGCTCCCAGTCAGCCACTCGATCAAGAGCATGAACAACCAATGCATTTACAACCATTCTGTACCCATACATCCATTCTGTTTGTCACTTTCAGTATAGTAGTCAGTAAATTACGTGAGATAGTCAACACTTTATCACAAAATAGGCTTTGTGTTAGATGATTTTGACCAACTGGTTGTAGGCTGTGATCTGAGCACGCTTAGGGTAGGCTAGGCTAAACTATGATGCTCGGTAGGTTATGTTCGTTAAATGCATTTTTGATTTATAATATTTTCAACTTACGATGGGGTTATCAGAATATAACCCCACTGTAAGACAAGGAAGACCTTGTATTTTTGAAATTCCCAACTGGAAGTCATATTCTGGTCTCCCACAATCAAGATTTAGTAGTCAAGGATTTCATTTTGAAATTTTTGTCCATATTACTGATTCTTTAAATATTGTCCACAATGGGTACTTTTTAAACAGCTTTGTTGAGTTTTAATTTGTTCTTGAGTTTTTATTTAAGGAGTACAATGTATTTCACATATGTAAAGTGTATCATTTGACAAGTTTAACGTGTATAAACACTATGAAACTATCATCACAACTAAGGTCATGAATATATCCATCTCCTGCAGAAGTTTCCTCATGCCTTTGTGTAACTCCTCCCTCCTCTGGCTTCTCTCTGCACTCTCCATTCTCAATCATTGATCTCTTTTATGTCACTATAGATTAGTTTGTGATTTCTAGAGTTACATATCCATGAGAATATAGAGCACATATGATAATTTTTGTCTGGCTTCATTGACCCCACCTGATTATTTTGGGATTTATCCATGTTGTTGGGTATATCAATATTTCATTTCCTTTTATTGTTGAATATTTCATTGCACTGATATACCACAGTTTGTTTATATGTTCATCTGTTGATGGACATTTGGGTTGTTCCTAGTTTGATGCTATTACAAATAAAACTGTTGTAAACATTCATATACAAATCTTTGAAGAATATATGCTTTTACTTCTTTTAAGTAAATATTTAGGAAAGAAGGAGAAAGTCATAGAGTGGGCGTATTTTTAATTATTTTTAAAAACTGCCCAGCTGATTTCCAAAAATAGTTGTGCCATTTTATTGATTTTAGACTTTCTAATAGGTGTATAATGAGACCTCATTATGCCTTTTTTTTTTTTGAGAGGAAGATCAGCCCTGAGCCAACATTCAATGCCAATCCTCCTCTTTTTTGCAGAGGAAGATTGGCCCTGGGCTAACATCTGTGCTCATCTTCCTCTACTGTATGTGGGACGCCGCCACAGTATGGCTTGACAAGCGGTGCTTCGGTGTGCGCCCGAGATCCGAACTCCAGGCCACCACAGCGGAGCATGCGCATTTAACTGCCGCACCACCAGGGCGGCCCCCTCATTCTGCTTTTCATTTGCATTTTCCTAACGATGTCGAGCACTTTTCATGTTCTTATTTTTTATCCATATATCTTTTTGGATAGAGTGTTTGTTAAAACATTTTACTTTTATTTTGTTGGGTTGTTTTCTTATTATTGAGTTTTGAGTTTTATAGATTCCGAATACATGTCCCTTATCAGATGTGTGATTTTCAAATAATTTCTTCCAGACTCTGGCTTGACTTGAACCCTTTTAATTGTATTGGGAGAATACATTTAGAATATGGTCTGTCTTGTTAAATGTTCCATGTGGTGCACTTGACACAATGTGTTATAAATGATGTTTCCAATAAGCCATATATATTAATATAACTACATCACAAAGAGATGCCAAGTTATGTGTAAGATGCATCAGTGACCTGGCTCATTGAAAAATTGATGACTCTTAAAATCTAAGAACTCCCATATTTTTACTGCTAATACAGTTAATCAGCAGCAAAGTAAAATTGGGGAGAAATGGTCCTTGATGTGAGACAGAACTTTGTGCAATATCAGTTCTGCTAACCATGTGTAATTTCGTCTACTTTCCTCACATGCATAAAAGGAGAAATAATGCCTCTTTTCCAGATTGTTAGGAGGACTGAATAATATAATCTATGTGTAAGTACTCTACACATACTGAGTGCTTCCTTATTATCAGTAGCATAGTATCGATGATGATATTGAAAATTCAACCCTGCCCCAAACATGCACACACAAGGAAAGAATTCACATAAGAAAATAAATGTCAGACAGATGTGAATTATAAAGTCTCTTGAATAACTAATTCTGGAGATCAGCCATGATCTGGGTATACCAAGTCAGGATAGCACAGAGACACTCTAACTCTCTTTTCTTGCTTATGAGAGAGGAGCCTGATAAACTCATACATGGTAGAGTCACCCTGCCCTATAGTACCACTACTTGGGATCTTCAAGGACTCTAAAAATTCTATGATACATTATCTGTAATGATTTAGGTCATAGAAAATGATCCTGATAAACTTGAGAGGCAAAAGTGAGAGACTGCACAGATAAGGTTTCAATATATTAAGTATACTGAATCAATAGTTCTTATAATTTTTAAGAGAATATGGTATGAATGATCAGTTTTATTTATTGTGAGGGGAAAACCCCTAAATTTTCAAAATACCATTTACATACGGGAGGGCAAAACACTTCAGAGCCAAACTTCATAGCATCCATAGTATCTTAAAATAAAATTAAAGAAAGATTTGGCCAGCCCTGGTGGCCTCATGCTTAAGTTTGACGTGGTCTGCTTCAGCGGCCCAGGTTCAGTTCCCAGGTGCGGACCTATACCACTTGTGTGTCAATGGCCATGCTGTGGTGTCGGGTCACATACAAAAAGAGGAAGATTGGCAGAGGATGTTAGCTCAAGGAAAATCTTCCCTAGGGAAAAAAAAAGTTAGAGAATAATTAACTATTGAGTCAAGGTCACATCACTTTTAACCCTTTATTTATTGAGCAATTGATCAAAGCGGAAAAAACTCACTTTAGAAATATTGCGCTTGGGAATACTGTTTGGACTGAGGGAATGCACATATTCAGAGAAACATGCCATATACTCAGATACGGCACAAACATAGCTCAAGGCAGCCACTGGTCTTCACAGCGGTAAGATGTAAACTTAGATGATATACACTAAATGTGATTGTGAAGTCTTAGTAAAGAATTTCAAAATTAAAATAATATTGCCCATCATTAAGTGAGCCTGGAAAAGATATAACAGCTTTACATAAATAGAACTCAAAAAAGGAAAGCTGATACATCTCTAAATATATTTGTTTAAGAAGTATAATTAGGGCCATAGGATTCCAAAAATATTTAAGAACTGTGAGATATTTTACTGAGCTTAACATCTCGTTTGGCAAGTAAAACAAAACAAAATAAAACAAAGCAGAAACAAAAATGTGCAAATAAAATACAAAATTCAATAAAGAATAAAACTGTACAGTAGTGCTTAAGTATATGGATGGCAATATACACTTAACAGATACCACATGGAATTTCTGCTGGTTATTATGAGGATGGAGAAAGCATTAGAGGAAGGCTTTGAGGGCCTATGTACTATACCGCCTCTTGAGAGAGTATTTCTCTCAGGTTACACGGCTGAACATCACAGATCCTTACAAAGTTCAGGAAGAAGAACAAAGCACCTCAAGAGACCATGAGATGGATGGGAGGTAGCACACTACTTAAGATACGATTTGTCTTTATCCATCAAAAATATTCATAACACGCCAGCATTATACAGAATACACTGGTTGGCCTGGCACAGGTGATCACCTAAACTGATTGTAGTTTGCCTTTGGTGCTTCCAACTATTCCAAATAGATTTTCTCGCAACTCATCTAGACTGAAAATTCTCCCTCTCTGAAAGACTACAACTGCAAGAAACCCAACCTTAGATAAAACACAACTTGACTCTTAATTAATTATATGTAGATAATATGAAAATATTTCCTCATGATCAAAAAGATGAATAGGTCAAGAAAAGAAAGGGATTGTATTAGGAAAAATGCCCTCAAAAAAAGGTACAACATCTCCTATTGGAAATGAGTAGTCTTTTTGACACAGATTCACTACCGGAAATGGAAGAACTGACTGAAAAATAGGTTGCTAACATTCTGGACAAAATTCAAGGGACAATTAAAAATTACTTATGAGCTTCTCTCGTGTCTTCTGGGTCCTACACTGTCAATTCTAGTCTAGTCTATCCTGGGCATCAGTATGTCTGGGAAAGTTTGATATATATTTTAGAGGAATTGCTGAGATAAGAAACAAGGAGAATTTTAGCTTCTAACACACAAATCAGCTTGATAGAATGAATCAGTTGCCTTGTGAGTTACGTCATTTTTTGGGAGGGAATGTTCTGGTCTTCACATTCAATTTAGCATAAAAGCAATTAAGCCTATAGGAATCAGATCTAGTGATCTTCCTTCAGATTATTACAGCTCCCACATCTGACTGATAGAAGATGGGAAATAAAAGCTTGGCCTCCCCCTTTTATAGTCTACAATATTTGCAAGAAGAAAAATCAGGATGACAGAAAAGCAACAAATGCAGACAAACTCAGAGAGAGAGTATATAAGGGAGGGTAATGCGAAGGGCAAAGAAGGCTCTCTTGCCCTCATACTACCCTGAGGACTCTGGAAACCCCCTCAAAGAAAACTTGCAAGCTTATTGTTGTCAGGGAGAAAGAAGCCCTGAATTTTAGCTTTTTTCAGTGTTATAAACACAATCTTAGCTGATAATCTAGCTAAGGAGTGGACCAGAAGAGTCTTTGCAGCAGGAACAGGTGGTCTTGCAGAGGGCTACAGAGTGTGCCTCATTCATCTTAGCTAACGGAGCTCAGAGTAAGACTTCATCACAGAGCAAGGTGTAGGTCACTACTGGGCCTTCACCAAGACGACAACTCAGACTTCTGATGAAAAGACCCAGGGAGACAAGGAATGTCACATCAAAGACCAGAGGAAGCAGAGTGCCTAAAGCCACAATTTTTTTTTATATCATCATGAGATCTTCTCAGTTACACTATGCTCCATACTTCTCATCCCACACACTATGATACACATACACACACCCAGAGACTTCTTTAGAGAGATAAGTAGGAGGAGGAATTGGCATCACCAAAACCCTGAGCATTTTGTTATCCAAGAGAGGCTAAATACTCCGTACTTAGGCTAATTAAATTCTAATTAATTAATTAATTTCCTCCCTCTAGCTAACAAAAACATGGAATCTTGAGATGTAGTTCAGACTAGTTACAGTCTAAAGAGATGAAATTTCATTTTCTCTGCAGATCCAAGGTTTAATTTTATCAATAAAATCATGTAATCTAGCTATAAGAATAACATGAACTCAAGAAGGATAGTGTGACAAAGGAAAACAAGATTGTTAAATTAAAAATCATGAAAAAAGCAATGAGGAATAGTTGGAGGAAGGGACGCGATCATCTACACAAGTAGAAGATAATGCAGTAAAACTCTCCAGAAATTCAAAGACAAACACTAGAGAATAAACCAATAAATAAAAAATTGAATGAGATGGGAGAATGATCTGGAAGATTCAATCCACGAATTAGAGAGAATAAAGGAAAAGGGAGTGGGACATGAGCATGGAAAAAATAAAGTAATTATAATGGAAAATTTCCCTCACTGAAAGAAGATGATGTTTTAAAAATTAAGAATTTCCAGACAAACTTAGTGAGAAGTGTTACACGAGACATAACCTCCTGAAATTTTCAAATGTTAATGACAAAGAAAAATGGAAGCTTGAGAAGGAAAAACACCCAAAGATATAAGAATTAGAGTGGCCCCTAAATTGTCTATATCTTTAAACACAGGAATACATTAGACAATAATATATCAATAAGAACTCATAAGGGAAAAACACTTCAGCCTAAAAATTCTATTCCAGCAAATATGTTGTTATGCTCAAAGTAGAATGACATTTTGAGATACAAGGACCCAGTCAATAAAAGAACAAGTATCCTTTCTAAATAATCCACATGAAGACCAAGAAAGACAATTAATAATCAAGAAATTTAAAATAATTAGAAAATATGCATTATAATGCACTGAAAATGGAATTTTAACAATTAATGGTTCTGTGATTGCTATTAATTGAATATTCTATTTATTAAGCATTTACTAAGTGTCATTTCGTTAAGCTCCTTAATCATAATAATATAGTTAATCCTTAGACCATTTGTGGGAGGTAAGCACTTATAGCCCTAATTTCTATCCCAATATTCTCATTGATGACTCATGGATGTTATGTAACTTCTTGAGCAGGATAACTTTTCTTGGTTAGTATAAGTGTGTGTCAGGTGTGTGTGTGTGTGTGTGTGTGTGTGTATTCTATGAAAAAAGTTAATACATATTTGTAAAAAAAAAAAGGAAAACAATGAAATTTATAACCCCAAATTAATACATACTAAGAAGGAGTTGGGTAAGTAAATAGTCTCTATTCCTCATTTTATAAAGTAAAGAGTAAAAATTTCCTTGATTATATAAAATAAAATAATCCATATTTTGACAGGTAAAAATGTTATAGAATTTCTGAATATGGATACAGCTCCAAACAAGCAGTCAAATCAAATCGGTTCTTGACAGATGCTTAGAATATAACTATGTGGAGAAGAAAGCCAGTTTAAAAATTCTAGATAAGTTATTTAGTCGCGATATGTCAAATATTACTCCTCTCACTGTAGCCTTCATGCCTGATCGCTGAAAAAGCAACATTTATAAGAAACTCTTTGATTGTTTCTCATAAGAAGATACTCTCTTTAATAAATTATCAATTAATTTCTTAACAACTACTTTTATAAAGCATATGAATATGACATGATCATTTTTATTATTTGGTTTCAGAAGCAGTTTTGTTTCATCTCTCTCTTCTCATAGAAACATGGTCAGTCCCACCAGAAGCTTGCCATCTAGCTGGGAGACAACGGTAATAAAAAGCAAGGTCAATGGACAATAATAGACATTAATAAAGTAATATATATTCAATGCAATTAGAAGACAAGGAGTTTATAATGTGTGGTTATTTATAGAGTATACATGACAAGGGTAAAATTGCTTTGGGTTAGCAAGGCTATAATATGTAGGGAAGAATTTATAAGAGTCAGTCTTGAACTAGGCCTTAAGTGATGGGCAGTGTAGACACAGAGGAATCTAGAAGTTGCTTTACAAACAAATATGCCAAAGCAAAGGTAATGCAGGCTAGCTAGACTTAGGAGTGGAGTCTATAACAAAGGACAAAGGAGACACAGAATCAAGAGGTAATTCAGATTGCCCTGAAAGTTAAACTTCAAAGTCAAAACATTCTCTAGTTCAAATATCTGGTATTTGATTGTCTGTATTGCAACTTGTAAGTAACATAAGATGAAGATGATTTTTATTTCTCTGTTAAAAATCCAGTTATCCCAATGGCCAACTAGAAACCAAGGTCCGTAAAGAAATAAAACATATAACAGCTAAAGGAAGGAAGATTGTTTAAAATAAAGCATTACAAAAATGGAATAGATGGAACTAGCCAAAGGAGTCACCTTCTGCTTGGTTAATGTCCTTTGGGCTTGCAAGTAAGAAGCAGTGAATGTCAAATATTCTAAAAAGCTCTGTAAGCCTGCCTTAACAGCACTGATTAAAAGAACTGAATACCAATGTAACCACCAGATTTTCTTTTCATTTATGTGCTACTGAGAATACTAAGTATTTTCTTATCTCCATCACTCTCAGAAGTTCTCTTTCTATGTGCCTGTCTATACATATTCATCACTCTGACAGCAGAATCAAGAAAAAAAATTCAGATAAGAAAACATGACGTGCATTGCTTTATCTTTTAAATATGGGACATACATAAAAATAGACACACAAAGACAGCTTCTTAGAACGAACAGTAAAAATAAGCACAGTGCATCGTCATTTTTATCCTGATAAGCATAGAGCAGTGGCATATGTTGATCATTTGGGTTGTGGATATTTTTAATTCATCTTTCTTCTCCTAAAAGTCAGTAACAAAAAAGCCCATTTATAAGAAATCCTAGATTTACTGCCTAGGTAGCTATACTTCTACAGATTATTCACACCACACTGCCTGACCGGTCCAAACACACGTATAGAAGACCTTTAAAGTCATAGCCATTCTGGAGCTGACTGTCTGAGCTTTCTTTGTAAACTCAATACCTCAAAGACAAGGGACAAGTTCAATATTGAAGTAAATTCTTTCACTACTGTACTTTTACAACTACTGTTCTCTGAACAACATCTGAAAGAAGAGGTTTTTGCCAGTTTGCATTACTTGCTGTACTTCATTTGTCAGAGACTAGTACAATTCTTTCAAAAATTTAATTGTATTATGCCAACTAATAGGATTCCTAAAGAAGGCAAGAAATTTCCTTTGTAAAACCTTATTGTAGTTAATTTGGGGTAGTTTCCTTGCAAAATATTTTCCTATTTTTGTTATTAGTTATGTCAGGGATTGAAGGAATAATTAGTTCTTATTATTTTAAGGTATATTTTACTAGAAAAGACAAGCTGAATATGTTCAGGGATTTTTGTTTTAATCACACCTATTACACTACTGTTATTTTAAAATTTATATTACCATCAGTGATAAATTAATTGAAAAGTATCTAAGAGCTATCAAAGGGTTTTTTTTAAGAAACAAAATGGTTGAATATAAACGGAAATCAGTTATTTTTCATTTAACTATCAAGTTTATTTTACTATATTCAATTAGAAATATGTATTTAGAGCTATACTCATAAAGCATTCACATCCAATTTTGCCTCCTTCCAAAACCAGAAGAGAAACAGCTGAGAAATACGAGGCTTGAAAAGATTCCAAGTTCTTCTATCCAGCTGTTGACTTTTCTGAAAGTTCTGGTGAGAAGCTAAGAATGAAAACATGACTAAAATAATGATGAACTGTGATGCTTCTTCCTTGATTTATTTCCTAGACTGAGAAGTAATTAGCTTTCCTAGCAAAAAAGTAGCTCAACTCCTTGAACAGATTTTTATTTGTAATTTGAACCCTATGTCACTCCAATAAGGCCTTTCAAAAAAAATGTGCTTCTTGTCATTCAACTTTCCTAAAAGCCAGAGCCTTGAGGACTGGCATTTACTTTTCACATTTCAACATCTCTGCCCTTCCCTCTCTTCTTCCTTCCCTTTAACAAGCATTCAGCCAGAAGTACATTGACAAGAGTCTTTTCAGAGAGAAAAAGGGCAGCAAGGAAAGAAATTTGCATGTCAAAATGCTGTTGTTGTTAAATACATAATTTTCCCCAGAATATATAAAGTAATAAACAATACTTCTACCAATAATTTATAGTGTCTGATAATACATAAATTCAATTTAACATTAGTCGCTCTTTAATGGCTCAGATAAACCATTATATATTGAGAATAAAGAGCTATGTATTAAAAAAAATGGACTCTCTCAGTCTCTTAACATCGCTCCACACTCTGATTTCAGATTTTATGTTTTTCTTGACATCGATAAATTCACGCTTCCCATGGTTTTGGCTGTTGGATTTGGACAAATATTTCTACATGAGGCCCTTTCAGTGGATCAATGGCTGCATCACAGTTGCTTCATGATGTTTAGCAAGAAAGTCTTTATTGGATGGCAGAGAAACTAAGTCAATCCAACATTTTCATTTTGCTGCAAACAGCTGTTTTCTCTACTTGAGAAAAGCAACAAATGGTAGACATCTCCACACAAGTGGGTTTTCAATAAAATTAAAGAACACTCACAAACTAGTTGCCAACATATAGATGATGGTTGTCACTTGGATCCCCAAACCAACGATTTACTTCTTTTCTTTATGAGATACAGCTCTTAGTTACTGAACTATTGACATGAGGCTGTAAATGTAAACTTCAATACAAAATAAAATATACTATACCTTATTTGTAGGTCTTGTGCATAGTATTCAGAAACATGGCATTATAAATTCCTGTAAATGAAAAGAACTGATGAGTCAAATGCATTTTCAAATTTGAGTCTGAACAACAGTTATGTAATTAAGGGAAAACTATTGTTAACTATCATATATTTCCTTATAACTTCTGGTACTGATATAATTTTTATAAATTGCTTTATATGTTCTTATAGACAGAAACAAATATAATGTGTGTCTATACCATTAAAAAGTGTTACTTCTGATTAAATTTTGTATTCACAAAACTTTTGAATGTTGTTACACCCAGATATTGGATTGTTTTAGAAACTAATTCTTCAAATTTCACAAGGCATATGGAGATAATACATAAGGAATATTGTGGTTATGTTTTAAAAACAAGATGTTTTAACTAAACTGGGCAATAAATATAGTTAAATATATATTTACATATATATATGCTAAATACATATATAATGGTTACACCTGCAAACATAAAGTAGTTTACAAAAAATTTCCTTTTTTCTATGCATATACTCAATATGTTGATTAATTCAAAAATACAAGGGTAATACATTTCACATTGCAATATTTTGGCCTTTTGGAGAAGATCAAAATAAGTCTTGGGCAAAATAATGAACCATTAGTAATTTGTTTAGCATTATATTTTATATCTTGAGAAAATAAAATTTATTGTGTTGGTTTTGGCACTAGATATCTAAGTTAATATCTGAGATAAGATAACTAAGGTATCATCTAAGATGGTATTAACAATATATCGTCTTTAAATTTGTCAGGTTTTTAACAACTCTAACTTCTCTCAGTAAATGAGATAGTGGAAATAAAATACCTAATTCAGTGCCTAGAACAAGTCAGGCTCCTGATAAATATCAGAGCATTTTCCTTTTTAAATTATAGTTCCAAGGAAAACATTACAGAAACATTGTCAATCTTTAATATATAAAATACATATTTATAAATATAAAATATATTTTTATGAAAAATATCTTCAGTGTATAATATAGTATAATATAAAATATGTAGTGTATCTTTAATATATAGATAACATAGCATACAAGAGATTTTAATTGTAAAACTATTGCTTCAATATAACATCTTCACTTTTTTTATAAATGTAGAAATAGTAAATTGAAAGTGGATGTAGATATATTTGTTAATACTGTTTTAACATAAAACAAACTCACGTATAGTAAAGTAATAAGAGACCTACAATCATAGAAGCAGAAGACACGCAGGCACACAATCATAGAAGCAGAAAGAAACTCAGAGGTCATGGAGATTGAACTTCACATTTTGGGGGGTATAAAATAATGCCCTGAAAGACAGTGTACTATTTAAGGTCATGTAGTACATTAGTAAAGGACTGGTATTAGAATCCATCACAAAAGGAACTACTGTCACTTAAAAAAAAATTACATGAAAAATTCAACTGTATGAAGTTCCTGTAAAAAATCCACTTGCTGGGCCCGGCCTGGTGGCGCAGCGGTTAAGTTCGCGTACTCTGCTTCGGTGGCCCGGGGTTCGTCAGTTTGGATCCTGGGCGCAGGCCTACCCACCACTCATCAAGCCATGCTGAGGCCGCGTCCCACATAGAGCAACTAGAAGGATGTACAGCTATGACATACAACTATCTACTGGGGCTTTGGGGAGAAAAACGGGAAAAAGGAGGAATATTGGCAACAGATGTTAAAAGCAATAGTTTTACAAAAAAAAAAAAAATCCACTTACTGGATTAAGAATATTTATTTGTGGAAATCAGATGAATATAAAGTGAATTTAAATTATGTCCTAATATGTTAGGATAATGCACAGATCTGATGCTGAAATCATTCCCCCTTAAGATGTTTTAAAAATCTTTAATTTTTTAGCTTAATATTTTCCAATTTTATTATTCATCACAAGGATACAAAAATAAATGTTTATCTGTGATTCAGTGGTGCTATTTTTGGTCTTCAGCTGCAACTAAGAGTGAGACAAATAGATTTATAAGTTTATAAATCTATCACTGGAATTGTTTTACTTTTAGTTCATGATTGAAGACAATTTAATATTTATTTGTATTCTTCTTATAACTTTTTATCAGGAGTGACATATTTTCAAATACGTATTCCCACTGAAAGTAGACAAATTTCAGAGTTTCTTAAGATTTGTTGTGTTGTTGCTGCTAATTGTTTAAGCATTTTATTTATTCACTTAATACATATTTATTGATCACTCTGTAGCTTGTGTTAATTGGCATTTTTCTAGGCACCTGGAGTATATCAGTAAACAAATTTTCAAAAATCTTGTCCTCTAGCAATTACAATATATACACAGGAAATAAACAATACACAATAAGTATAAAACAAGTAAATTATATGTAATGTTAGAAGGTGAGAAGTTTTAAGGGTGAAAAATGGTCAGCGTAGGGAAAGGGAGTTGTGAGCGGAGTGGCAGCAGCTTGCGATACTGACCAGGGGTAGATTTGAGCAAAGTCTTAAATAATCTTTGTCTAATTTATCTAAAGTCTATGATAAGGTTTGTTAGCTTTTGGTTAAGGTACTATCTAAATTAGTAAAAAAAAATGAACTTGTTTGAATTTCAAAAGGAAGAAATTAATTTTGTTTCATTACTTATGCCCAGAAAAATATCTGAGTACTTTGTCTTCTGTAGACTTCTTCAGGATTCCCTTTGACATCAAAAGCATTGCTGTCACTTTTTTTTTTTAAACACAAACACATCACCAAGATATATCCCCATCTGCTCTAACAAAAAGGGCGCATATGGAAATAAATAAAATGGCAAGAATAAATTGCTCTAGGTATCAGGTTCACGGCTGTGTAGGAACATGGAGCAGAAGTTAACTTGTGGCTCAGTTCATGTCACAGTCTCAGTATAGGAAAGTTCCTCTCACAAAACATTTTGCTTTCAGAATAACCAAGCTAAGCTTCTTAAAAGCACTTCCCTTTAGCCTGTAGTGAGGGAATTAGGATGGTATCAGTCACCATATGACATTCTTGTCGCTTTAGGGATTCATTATTGGAAGACACAGCACTAGATTATGGCATCCACTAAGATATCATTTGTGCTCCTAGGCTTTTGATTAGAAGCATCAAGTAGATATTAAAATAGAAGAAAGCAAGTGCATCAAGGTTGAAATTTTCTTGTTTATTTGGTAAAATTTTTATTGCAGAGCCTTATCAATCAGCATCGAGTATCTATGACATACCTCTAGTACTGCTTTCAAATGTAGATTTTGGTGTTTATAAGAGAGAGAATTTCATCATCTAATGATAATATACAAGCCAATAATCTGATATATTCAAGAATGTAGATTATTGTATAATGTAATTCCCTAACTTTTTAGAATTCACGCACATACATAAGTATTGTGTATTTCATGACCATATAATCTTAGAGATTCTTTTCACTTTAAATGTCATATTTTTTCAATTATCTAGTCACTGTAATTTACCTGGCACCAACATTGGAGCTCTCATGAAGTCCTTATATGAGTGAAATCATAATCCATGACTTCCGTAGGAAAAGTTCACTGAAAATGACTTGATAATGCTTATCAAATATATAGATTAGATCCTTATCACCTCTTCTAATGAATCAGTTTGAGAAGTCAGAGTGAAATATTTGTGGTCATTTTTTTACATCTAAGGTATGTATTTCCAAAAGTTCTACAAATAAATTATTTAAAACATATTTAGGAAATATTTAATTTCACTAAGAAGGAATAGAGATTAATTTCTTCTCAGCAGCAAGTCATAATTATATAATTATGAGTTTGAAGATTATGAATATAATTATATGTTAATAAAATTTACCAGACATTCATGATAAAATCCAGACAAAATCTTTTCAACAATATAATACTACACATTCTCCAAAAATCTGATAAAATTCTAGCCACAAATTTACCAACAACAGTTTAATGTAACTGAAACAAACCAAAAATGTCTCTCTCATTTTTATCCCAGAAATAGATTACATTTTATATCTTGATATTGAGTTGTTGGGCTTAATCAATAAGCTTCAAACCTGCTTTCATATATCATCATGTAGGGTAAGAAAAATAAATGTGGAGGCAGGTCTCGTATGTTGTTTGAAGGAGTTGATATAATGACACGACAAACCAGGAAATGAAGCATTTCCATAGTGAAATTTCAAATGCCATTACTAGGGAAGCATGATTCCCCACTTCCAAAAAAATGGTTGTAATCTGCTCTTGATATATAATACTATAAGTTCATTGCATGCCTGAGCCCTGGCTGCACTTTCTCATTATCAATTTATTGCCTTAAATAGAGGAATGGAGGGAAAGAGCTTGGAGTTTAAAGACAGCCAGAGATGTACACTTTCGTGCTGCACTTTGTGCACTCACCAGGCTTTGTGCACTTGTGGAACTGCGTCACCTCCCTGAGTGATGGGTTTTTCTTTCCATGTTAGGGGCATTATCTTTGCAACACACATAACACGGAGCCTAACCCACTCAAAAATAATGGCTGGTATCTCTTATCCTTCAAATTATACTTTGTTTTCCTGTTGGCTAAATATTTATAAGTATTTTCATTGCCCTTCCCTTACTCAAATGCAGAAAAAAATGTCCTTCCTAATGATGCTGGTGGATGGGTACAAAGGAAGAGAGTGAATGCATGTGAAAGAAGGGATATCCGGGTGGTAAAATGAACAGGACATTGTACCCTGGGTGGGAAGTGGCTACGTCATCAAACTGAATATATGACCCTTTAGAAAGTCAAATGTCGAGTTTTATAATCTTCCGAGTGTTTAACTTAGTGGTTGTGAAGCATTACTCATCACCTCTATGTAAGTTGAAGCTAACTTCTTTATTCGTTGATCAAGGAAACTGTATCAAATGCATGACCATTCAGACTTCCAAATCTAACAGCTAAGAATATAATGATCACTTTGTTTCCCCCTTAGAGTGTTTCCCTTTGTAGGCTGAATATGGTGCTGTTACTGCAAAAACAAAAATAAAAACTAAAAAATAAAAACAAAAAACAGAACAGATTTCGTGCAAAGTCATTTTTTTACATCAACACAACGTTCTGTTATCTCTTCATTTGATGGCGCTGTTTCAGCAGTTATTCAAATGATGTGGTTCATTTGTCAGGACGATAGGAAGAGCTCGGTCCCTTTTACAACGCCAATAAAAAACAAGTTGCCAAGCCAACGTCTGTAATTGGCAACACCAGACCTATTTACTCTGAGGATACTCTAGCCAATCAAATAGTATTACTATTACGGCGCAAATAATAATTGTTTTTTTGGGGAACATATGTTTTGCCTGGTTTTAATTACGATGTTATTCTATTTCTTTTAACAAGATATTGATGCCCTCAGTTTATCGCTTTTATTGAATTTGAAATATGTCAAGGAAGTAATTTCATGCTCTGAAATGAAACAAAGATAAAAGCAATGCAAAACTAGAAGCCCTTGCCCTTTGGGCTTCTTTTCTTCTTTTTATCTTGAGCTTTGTAAAATTATTGGATGATCTACAATGGAAGTATATTTAATGATATTTTCTTAGTATTATTATATTTTAATTTTAAATCTTAAGGTGGAAAGAAACTCTGAAATAATTAATTGATTTTTAGTCATTTATGTAAGGCTGTACTTTAGACAATGCATCCAATGGAATTTTATATTATATCTAAATATAACCAGAGAAGAGGATACTTAATTACCACTTATGTCTTTGTTATAGCCAGAAATTTATTTTTATGTCTATTCTAAATATTTTTCTCTCCTAGGTTAACTTGATTTAAGTTTAATGATACAGTGAATTTTTTTAAATTTCAGGTTGAAACAAAATCTACATAATAAGGTGTCAAAATCATATTGTAACTATTCCAACTATAGCTTCTATTAATCTATATTTGCAATGATATATCTACATAAAAGCACAATGGATAAAAGCACAAAGAGATAGATTCTTTGTCTTGCCCTACCATAAAAGTGGAGCATGGCACTTAGGTGCCTTAAAATAAGCAAAAGCTGAAAATAAACTACCAACCAGGCCAATGAACAAACAAAAACTGAATGATTTTCCAGCAATCCTCAAATTTTACACCACTCCAGCCACACCCCACAAACTTAGCTCTGATAAATTTCTATGTGCCATTGGGTATTCTGGCTCATTGAAAGGACATGAAGTAAAGTGTAGAGACAAGGCAAGAGGGTGAGTGTAAAGAAAAAAATACAAAAAGGATTAGGATAAAATATGAGGAAAATAATTTATTTTTTAAAATTAGCTATTGTTTATTGAATATCTATTACATATTAGGCGCTCTGTATTACCTATTTTAGTTTCAGCCCCACAGCTACGCTAAGAAGCAGAAATTGCTATCACCCTTTCAAACTCATATGAGGAAAGCAATGCTCAGAGAAGGTGTTCGAGGTCCCACAGTTAGTAAATGGCAGAGCCAAGATCTGGCCTCAAAGTCCAGGTTCTTTTCCCAGTTGCACAGTGCCACATTATAAAGATGTTGACACACTGAAATAGAAGAACAATATCAAAAGCACTTCTTTTTCCTTTCCCTCAAGCAAGGATTTAATGAAAAGTTAAGGTCAGAAGTTGGACACAGGCTTTAATTCCTTAAATTCTTTTAGCCATTATTTTATCATCATAAACACATACAAACAATGCTGTATTCCTTTCACCAAAATGTGTAAAATCCTAGCATACCCAATGAATTCAGTTGAGAAATTATGAGATGAACATAGCTAATGCAGTTTCCAAACATGGTGTCAAAGAAATAAAATCATGCATTTATAAATTCTTCCACATCATCCTTCATTTCTAACTCAACAAGTTAATTAGTTGATTTCTGGACCATTTCTAAAGCTTTGCAACAGTTCAGACAGTCCGATTACTTGCAAACATAAGAAACGCCAGGTCCTAGGACACTTACAGGAAATCTGAGATGGCAAGGCTTTTCAAGGAAACTAGGTCATGAACGAGAGTTTGCTATAATCCTTAGAAAGCTGTATAGAGTTTCCTTTTCCGATGTGAATATGAGGTTCAATTCTCCCCTGTGGGAAGGAGAAGGGGTGAAGCACTCTGGCTAATAAATGCAAAGCTGTTTTATCAAAACTATGTTGCATGTGTATCATGAATACATTTGTTTCCTCTTTACATTTCCTTTTGAACATATAAGCCATTTTTAATGCAGCAGATTAACAGATTTACTTTCTAAATATGCTCAGATTTACTTTCTAAATATACTCAGATTAAGCTAATTTGGTGAATCCCATTTGGTCTCGCATATGGTAACAATGCACAATCCAAAGGTTTACACAGAGGGACATTTTCCTTTACTCTAAGAGCAAAGTAAGTTTCCTACCAGCATTAAACTACCAAAGAACCAAGCCTGATATTCCCCAAGCAACAGGACAGAGAAATCAAATGCTGGTGGTTCAGGAATTTCCCAGGTAGCAAAGAGAATCTAATGCCCAATTTGTGATTAAACAGTGCCGGAATATTACCCACATCATTGAAAGTCTGCACCAGGATTACCGACAGTGGAGGACCTAGGTGTCTATTCTCTCTGGATATGCTCCTTAAAATATAACCCTGTCTAGAGGGGGCAGAAATTGATTAGATCATTTTAGTTTCCTTTCCACTTTAATTCAACTACAACAGTTAAAATATACCTTTATTCCAAAACAGCAAGTAATTTTACCAAGCTCAAGTTAAAGTAAATAAATAAATACATGCCTACATAAATGCATACATCCATATATAAAACAGATACCAAAGATTTCAAGTTTTATTTTGTTTTTTCCTTGTTTAATTTCAGAATTATAAGACTCCTAGATTTGTGTGAGAATCGCAAGAGATAATGTATGTAAAATACTGAACACAATGCTAGGCCCTTAACTAATTCTCAAAGATGGTCTTCCTCCATCATCTCCTTGTCAGTTTACTTGGAAAATAACCTGGAGGAGAGTCAAAGAGGGTGCAAAACATTTTTGGAAATACAAAAATTAACGGGCATTGATTTATGAAGGTATATTCTGGTATAATATAATATCAGACAGCAAGTCTGTAATAACTGACAACTTTACATAGACTATTATGTTATTAGACTTTTTTCTTTGGGGGACAGAACATTCCCTTTCTGTCTTATGCACAGGAACAATTTAAATGCTCTTTTTTTTTTTTGCTGAGAAATGTTTAAAACCCCACCATTAATCCTTCTACCTCTGAAGCAGCATAGACTCTAGCTCACACCACCTGTAAAGCAGGCAGTGAGTTATAGGAACGTCTGTTTCCTCATAAGATTCTTAGATCCTGAGGTGCAGAATGCATGTTCTAATAATCATTGTCTCCTCAGCACCTGGCATATTATCTGGAAAACAGCAAGCATCCAATAAATGTGAGTACAATTGCAATATATAGGTCACAAACCTAATGGATCCACGGGGGCCCATGTAACCTTTCGTGTTCTGCTTTTTGTAGGTACTCCACCACTGTGCATTCCCTCTTCATGGCAAAAGTCACAGAGAAAAGAGAAGAGATGATTCTTTTCCATGAGTATACTTTGGTATAACATAGGCTACTCAATTATAATTCAAATGCATATTTTTCCTTGTGGAAAACAGGATATAATTACCAAATGAGAAAGCCAAAATTGATTAGAATAATTATTATATAACATGCTAAATATATTCCAAGTGTGTTTCCAAAAGAGTAAGCCTGGAAATCTCTGATTTTCACCAAGTGTAGTTATACACGTCTTTCTTCCTTTGCTTTTATTCTCCAAAATATATTGAGGAGAAAATGAATGAGAAAGCAATCTTTCCTGTACACAAACTATATCCCCCCTCAGGATCGAGATCAGTATTCTCTCTACGTGCTTCCTGTGCACCACATATTTATCCCCATCAGAGCACCTAACCATAATGAAAATTTAGCTGACTATCCCCCCATTTTACTAAAAGTCCCTTGATAGTAGGTACCATGCAATTTTTCCCTGATTTTATTCTCAGTACCCGGCACAGGGCATGCAAAAGAACAGATCTTTATTAAATACCTATTGAATAAACAAGTGAATAAATAAATAAGCTATTAACTATCTATTGAATAAATGAATGAATGAACAAACAAGTCATAGAACAGTAACGGCAGAGACAGGATTCTTAGAGGTTGGTTCTCAATAAGAAATGGGTCTGCATTACGCCATCAGGGTTCACCAGACTTCATAGTGCAAGGGCAATTGGGACTGGACAGCAGACACCGTAGTTATTAAAGGATGAATCAGACTAGTCGGAAAGAAGTGAACACAGAGACTCGTCAGAGGTGGGGAAAGTGTGCAAGTAATAGGACAGAACTCATTGAAAGGCATGAAATGAAAAAAAGAGATTAATCAGGGAAGGAGGAAGTAAAACACCTGCTTTAGTACCTAGTTATCATGTCTTTATTTTCCACTCTTCCATTTTTTTCTGGCAGCTCCGTTCTGAGGCAGATCATTCAGGTTTTAAGCTACAGTTCCACTGGATAAGGACAGATTTCATAGAAGGACCTATTTCTCACCATGCTTACTTTTGAAGAAAGAGACGCATTCTCTAACGAAGCTAAATTTCAGCTGACCTTGTATCAATTAGGACTAATTTTTGTTACAAGTGACAGAAACCCTGAAATGATACTGACTTAAGGAGATTGATTGGTGAATGCAAATAAAAAGTTGAGACATGGCTGGATACACAGGTTCAAAAGATAATACCAAGACATGGTTAATCTACTCTCCTTAGAGAAAATACTAACAGTGGAAAGAGAGCCATAAGAGATAAAAATATTGGAGTTTTCAGACATGCACTTTAAAATCTTCACCACAAAACTATGGAGATAGCTATAATTTATATTCCCAGTTTGCAGGTGGAGAAAAATTAGGTACAGATAGATTAACTTAGCCAGCATTACA
This sequence comes from Diceros bicornis minor, assembly GCF_020826845.1. Lineage (NCBI taxonomy): Eukaryota > Metazoa > Chordata > Mammalia > Perissodactyla > Rhinocerotidae > Diceros > Diceros bicornis. The sequence continues at coordinate 49,276,115 of NC_080745.1, read as the reverse complement.
CAGCTTGAAAATAGCAGAGCCAAGATTCATACCAGAGTACAGTCTTTTAGCCATCCCACTGCTATGACCTGCGTAATAACTAGATGAGCCGGAAGTGAAATGTAAAGCTAACTACAAATCCCTACTCATTCTTTCCACTATATCACCTTAAGTTTACTAAATGACTATAGGAAGGACACGGAATAAAAATAGTAGAAATGAGTAATAGAAATAAGGACACAAAGAAAATGTGGGTATAGGAAATAAAACACAAGACTGGTCATGATATTCTCCCACTGTAGGAACATTTATCTTCACAGACATCAGCCATTACCTCTTCTGGTGAGAAAAATCTAACCCCTCCCCCATCACTACTTCTTACAATTGCACTTCCCAATTATTCTGTTCTTGGCTCTATTTTCTTGTGGGAAAAGGAGAGTGTCACAGTACAAAAATAATCCAGTCCACAATGTCTTGAGGAATTAAAAATAAATATAAGCAATCAAGTAAGGAACTGAGAAGTTTTGGAGTCAGAGAAAGGGAAACACTCTAAGAACAGCGGCAAGAGAGAAATAAGATAAAACAAGACTATGTCCCAGTAGCCAAAGCCCAAAGAAGACTTCAGTATACTTAGTAAGCGAGGTCTCAAAAAAGATTAGGGAAAATGTCTTGAGTGAAGAATATCCACAAGCCAATAAACTACAAAAAATAAATGTACACAATGAGTATAAAGAGCATAATTCAAATACAGCAAATAAAGAAGAGAAAGAGATAGCACAGTAGCTAGAGGGAGACAGTGAAATTTTCTAATATCTTAGTTAATTGTAATTTTTTTAAATGATCAGAATTTAATTAAAACACATATTTGGCTTTTTGCCGAATTTTGCCAGATTTTACTCTGTTTCCATTGATCTTTAACTGTAGTAAACTATTCTTTTTAAAAATTACTATTAATCCTATTAGTGCAGAATATGAAGAGCACGTGATGTGTTAACCCTAAGCTTCAATAACATTAATTTCTTTTCATTTTTGTCAAGGACTTTTTGATTTCCTATTTTGCCTGTCATGATACAGTGAATACCATTGTATAATACTGAAAGTTTTAAGAGTTTTCATCCTAATATGTTTAAACATTATAACAGAAATGCTATATTAGTTAAAAATATGTATTTACCAAAGACAGGAAAAGTTGAGTTACATTGAACACCTTAAACTTATACAATATTTTATGTCAATTATATCTCAATAAAGCTTTTGGGAAAAGATAACAAGAAAAAGAATCTAATAGCCTTTCAAAAACAATAACTGTGCCATGCCAAAATTGGAGCCTGACACAAAAGAACAAACAAATAAATAATATGATTCTGTCTTTATTTAAAATGTTGATATTTTGCTCATTGTAGATATTGTGCATTAATTTTGATTTTTCAATTTTGCATTAACATGTTATTTTGAAGAAAAAGTTAAGCATTTTATAAAGGGACTTTTCTATACTATTAATAAAAAGAGAATTGTTGCTTACAAAAGCCAACATACGCTATTCAGTAAGTTTAGAGACATAGAAAATGTTCGCCCATTATTATGCTAAAAAAAATTGTCCCATTTGAGGATATTGGGGTATTAGACAGTTCTCTAATTCATGAAGAATGGAGTGGGGTTAATTGTTATGTGCGTGTACTTAAAAATATAATTCTATCTGGCATCTTAGTCTACCTGTCTGCATACTATTTTCTTCCCATTATTTGAATAAATTAAGCTCTTAACTTCCTAACCAACATTAGGCAATATTTGAAATTGAACTCTGCTCTGTGTTCTGAGATTCGCTTTGGTAATTTTCATTTTGATTTGCCACTGTGGTGTGTGCATGTGCATGTGAGAGAGAGAGAGAGAGAGAGAGGGAGAGAGAGAGAGAATGTGTGTACTTTGATAAAGAATGCAGGCCAGCTGAGTAGAGATATCGACAAGAGAGATTCATCCTGTCTTCGACAAGCTTCCTAATCTACAGAGGGTTTGCCAGTTTACTTTTGAATGATCCTTGTTGTAGCCATCACTGGAAAGTCTTATTATCTAATTAAGCATTTGGAGGAAAAGATATGGCAGCTAAAGATGCATATAAATAGTCTAGAAAGTCAAATGCTGTGCAAGGGATGAGATTTATTGTAGACCCTGCCTTAATTTTGTCTAATGAATCCTGCTTATAATTATTCTCTGCATTTCATCATCCTTAAATTGACTGTCTCAATAAGACAACTCTATAATTGCATCGCTCTGGGGTAGAATCTGGGTGGGAGAATTGCAAATCATGGGAAACAAAGGATATGTATTCTCATCTTTCATAATAGTTTTATATTAAACTACCAGAAATTAATGGAGAAAATTGAAGAGGTGGGAGCCCCATGCTGTTCACAGCAGCCCTAAATTAGGCAGTGAAAATAAAATTTATTAAACAGCACATGATCAATGTCAGCTCTCTGAAGCACTTATATCATCTTTCTTCCACCAACCACACTTAAGAGCATATTCGAAAACTTTGAAACATTCCACCTATCTAAGAAGCCTTCCAAAATACTGCACATAACATCTGATTTGCATAAAAACATGTTCAAATTTGAATTCATTCTACAGTGATAGGCCATTTCAATGGCACATTTGGGACATCTAACAATATAAGCAATTCCAAAAAAAATTATGTTTCTTCTAGAAAGTGTACTGTGTATAAAATTTCTTCTTGCTGAATTGATGCAAGGGTGAATATAGTATCAGCTTTCTACTAAATTTTCATCTGCACAACTTCTGGTTATAAAATAGCTTGAAATAAATAGTTGCTTTTAGAGCAGAAATTCAAAATTGGTAATGAAACATTTAGAAAAATCTATGTGGTAGAATTACAGAGATTGATGCCATTTAATTTTTAAAAAATATTTATTGCTTCAATTATTACACTATCATGCCATAGCTTGAAAATATTTGTGGATTTTATTCCCATCTGAGCCAATGATGTGCTAAAAAGTAGCAATTCAATCTGAGATTTCCTTAGTAAATATATACAATCAAGATCAAAGTTGCTAATTTTCCAAGGAACTTCTTAATAGTCAGAACACATCTGGAAGGGTGGGTCTCATTCTGGAAGTTTTAACCCTGTCTCTTAGTTACCCACAATGGGACATTAGGAAATGTATTAAATCTCTCTGATCCTTAGTTCTTCCTTGCGAAATGACAAAAACTGGGCCTACTTCATAGATCTCTGCTGAAGATAACATTAGAAAATGTATATGAAGCACCTATTAAGTTATTCAGAGAGTAGTCAGCTTTCCCTAGATTTTGCTGGAATAACTAAAACCCCTCAAATCTCAGTGACTTATGATAACAAAGACTTTTCGTTCATGTTACTTGTTGACTGATGCTGACCGCTGTTTTTCTCCATCTGTTGTCTTCATCAGGGATCAAGTTGAAGCAGCAGTCTTTATTTGGGACGTGCCATTCTTGTGGCAGTGGCAAAAAAGCAAAGATGGAATCTTATGATGGCTTCCTTGGATGTGGCATATGTCATTTTTGATCCCATATCACTGGCCAAAACAAGATATTTAGACTAGCCAGATGTCACAGGCATGATCATCAAATAACATGAAACAATCATACAATTTACCACAGTATTCAATTAATTATCATTTTTATTGTTAATACAGTACTATGTGCATAAACAGATGACCAGGATGCTTATCATTCTGGAAATTATGACATATAAAGAATAAATTAGACAGAATGTCATCAAAAACAAGGTTCATGTCTAAGAGCTGAAGATACCTGTGGCATACACTGCTGGTTGATTGACCAATAACTCACCCCATAACTCCATTTTTCAGTCAAAATGATAAGTCAGTGGAAGGTTTTTTGGGGATTCCTGAGTAAGCCTTTGTTTTCTTGCATAAGCAAGAAACTTTCTCCTTCCTACTCCTTTCGCTAAAATATAGATTTAACAGTAGCAGCTGCAAGTCATCTTGTACTCCTGAAACAAAAGCCAAAAAGATCATGCAAGCTTCACCACTCATATTATTGAGATATCAACCAATGCCAGCAACTGTCTAATTCTAGAATACTTAAGGCACTGTAGTTAATATTCTTTTTTTTTTTTTTTTTGCAGTTAAAACTATTCTTGATGGATATAACCTTGGTTTTAATCTCAACACTTTTACTATCTAGGGGTATAAAAATTGGCAAATCACTGTTTATCTTCTCTGAGACTAGTCATATGTAAGATTGCATGATCTTTAGACCTTAAATTTGCTAATATAATATGACTGATAATTAAAGCATTAGGAATACTTAGGTTGGTAGAGAGAATAATGTTAAAATTTATGACAGGTGTTTCCAAATATCTGCAATATGTCAAAAGGATGAAGACTTACTTTGTGTCATTCTACAGAAGAAAATTAGATACTATGTAGCAAATTTAAGCTAATTGTAAGGAAGAAAAATTTTAACAAACACGCTCTACAATAGAATTGTCTGGCTTGTGAAGTTGTAAGGTGATTATCCCCAGAAATAATCAAGCAGATACTGGAAAACCATACATTAGAATCATAGAACTCACTCTTGGACTTTTAATAGTGCTGAATTTGATTACATTTTCAACTCAATATGTTACCCAATATGTATTTTTCTCACATAATTATAAAAGGTTAATTATTAAATTTCATCACTGTCATTTCACATTTTCATTGTAATTCATTTATTTCATCAATAAACTTTTGTGAATCCAGATGGATATCTGTTTCAGATATTAAGGATGTAAATATGTGTATGTAAAACCCTTCAAAATTGTATGGAAAAAAGGACTTCATGAGATAGTAAAGGGCTTTCACAGATATGAATCTTATGTGAACCTTTGAGTAAAATGATTCTCATTTTATATGTAATCCATAAATTAATTAATGAGTGCATGATTTCCCCACCTCCCCTAGAAGGATAGAATCTAGAGTCTACATAAAACATAAACACTGATAGAAAAGTTTATACATAGAATGTATAACTTGAATAAGTTTTGAAAATCACGTATATTTCAGGGACAAGCTGTTTCAAAAACAAGCAGAAAAATTTCTTCCTTAGGATGAAATTATCTATATTGTCCATATTTCTATCCTATCCTAAAACACTCTAAATCATAATTCAAGGTGCTAGAATTTGGATACATTAAATACCTTGAGACTACCAATTTTTCATTCATCTTCATTTAGCTAAAAATATTTATTCTCTCCTCAAAAGTGCACTTACACAATCACTAAATTTTGCCTCTATTAGCTTCCTCTTTTTTTTTTTTCTTTTTTTTGTGAGGGAGATTAGCCCTGAGCTAACATCCATGCCAATCCTTCTCTTTTTGCTGAGGAAGACTGGCCCTGAGCTAACATCCGTGCCCATCTTCCTCCACTTTATGTGGGACGCTGCCACAGCATGGCTGGAGAAGCAGTGCATCGGTGCGCGCCAGGGATCCAAACCCGGGCGCCAGCAGCGGAGCGTGCGCACTTAACCACTATGCCATGGGGCTGGCCCAGCTTCCTCTTTTTAATGCATTTTTAGTATATAGGTGACTGCAGCAAAAGTCAAGTTCTAGTTCAAATATGGGTGGAGTACAATATCATTCTCCAGCTAATATCTATGTAAACATCCATATCTACCAAATCTATCGTTTGCCTTAAGTGCATAACAAGTTTAATATGGTAATTTATTAAAAAATAAAATTAAAAACAGATGCTATTTTTTTGAAGCTCTGGTAGTGATTTATGAGGGAAGAAAAAAATCGTACATTTTCCCCATCTTCTTCCATTCTGAGGAACAGAAGCCATCATTATAAATCTTAGGATCCAAGATGGCCTTACATGTCATATCTCCTCCAAATATGTAATTGATTTTTTTAAAGTCCATTGACAAGGATCAAACTGGTTTTTGCCTAGTTGAAAGACAAAAATTGGTCATTTGAGTTGAACAGAGAGTGCCACAACCCCTGATTTATGCTATTTCCCAAAACAGGCAAAGGGGTGATTCTTGGGATTTTTGTCTAGTGATGAGACTAGTAGATGTCTTGCATTCTGGCAAATAATGCTAGCTACCACATAGGTGAGCCCCGGTAGGAATCTGACTATGTGTGACAGGAAGCGATAACCAGAAAAGCAGAAGGAGGATAAGTGTAGAGTGGGCTCCTTTTCATCAGGAGATAAGAAATTTAGAAGATTCATGATGTAGATGGAAGAGTGATGAGGAGAACTGGTCAGAAAGGAAGCCTATCATACTGGAAAAAGAACGTATTAGGTTGACAATAAGTGTATAACAGACATTTTGCTAGAAGATACGTAAGGTATAATCAAGAAGTTATATACGCATAGCAGGAAATGCTGTCTACATTTAGTAGAATATATTACAGAGCATATTAATTTAGAGCATTTAGCAAGCACTTTCTTTGTTAGAAAGATATGAAGATGAGATACAGAGAGTCTACATTCCTGAAATTGTAAGAATTAATTGTGCAAAGAGGATAGCTGAAGTCTGAACAAATAGGCAAACTTTTCTACCAAGAACAGAATGGCAAGGACATCTCATCCTAGATGATTTCATTAAGGGACTCCTTCCTCATACCAACAACATAATGAAAAGCAAAACAAACCACATGTAAATACAGCACGTCATAATCTGAAACTGAACTCACTTGTATATTTTGCCATGATTACTGTCCTTGTACTTTGTACTCTTAGGTCAAGCACACATAGAGAATGTAACCCAAGTAAGATAATTCCCAGAAGGCTACAACTATACTCAGTGACCCGAAAAATAAATGTGTCTGAGCTTGCCTCTAAAGAGCAAGGAGTTCTAGAATCTGATATGATAAAGAACTTAATACTAGAGGTAGTTTCCCAAATCTTTGGATGATTTAAATTCAGGATTCCTGTAGGATATCACGGAAATGGGGAGGGTTCTCTTTGAATGTGACTGAGTCTCTGTTTCCTTGACAGATTGGTGAGCTGAGGCATATGGGAATGGTTTCAAAGATAAAAGAATGTGATAAAATTTTACTTCTATGTGTTGGTGGAAGATATCCATACTAATTACCTCAGTACACATTTCCATGGGGTGATTATATATCTATGGCTATTTTTGGGCAAATTGATATTTAAAATTTCTCCCACCCATGATGGTGATCTTCTCCCTGTTTTTCCTCAAAACTTTTCTCTTCCTCCAAACTTGCAAGTTCCTGGTTTGTTCACTATTTATGCTAAAATTCATAAGATCCAAAAAACAGCTATCCAAAATTCACATTTTAAAGCTTTTGTAGCTTATTAAGGCGTTTATTTTGAGGAAGTACTACCTTATACTTCTACAGAATCTGCTTCAACTCTTTGAGCCCTTGACCCGTGTATGAGTGGAGAATGATGAAATGACATTATCTGAAATTAAACAGAAAATCAGCATGCCATATCCCTTCAGAGAATGTGGGGTAAGAGGAACCAGGAGAAGTTATAGAAAACAGGAGTATAGTCCAAATTACAGGGTTTATAAGGTTCCCTTCAAGGGTATCTCAAAACGGAGAGCTAGTCTCCTAGGGAAAAAAAACTGCTCTAAAGAATTATAGAATGTTAAATTTATCAAATAATTTAGAGTATCAGGACCAACACTTTCATTTAACAAATGAGATATTTGAACTTCAGTATCCTGTTATTTTGGTAGAGAGTGTTACATTCTGTTGTTAATATGGTCACTGCGCTAACTGTGGCATAAGCCATATTAAGCATTTGCTTATAATGACACATAGAAACACTGTTCTCTTATATCCCAATATTCTTCCCTTTGCATGAGAGGCAAAATAAATGAACTTTCTTGCATTTTATGAATATATAGAAAGTATATATTCTTCTTAACAGTCATCTTTTCAAATATATTTCGGTATGAATCTTTAATTCTCTTCTATAAATTCATATTCCCTGAATATTCTTTTGTGGAAACTGCTTGCTCCATTTTGGAGTAAACCCTGGTAGCCTGGAATGATTTTAGCCGCTCTGTGCCTGATTTACTTTTAGTTCTTCTTTAAGAACAACTTCAAGCCATACTGCCTTTAAGGTGCTTTCTATGAACCCCAAATACGAACCCTCAAGTATAAAATCTCCCCAAGTTTTATAAAGGACCTCACGTGTGTCTTCATCATTGCTTTTGCCACACTACAGTTCTCTATTTCATTTTCTGTGTCTTTCTGTGTCTGTATTGTTTTGATACATAGAAAGCACTCGGTAACATCCTTACCGAATAGCTAAGACATAACAAAATTTAGACTGCAGACATGTTTACATTTCTCTCTGTAGTGTGTGTAACCCAAGTATATGTAACCTAATAGTTTAGAGTTTAAACAGTATTTTTTTATGAAATATGAACTAAGATTTTCTTCCAGGAAAACAGGCAGGGTTACAAATTTTGTACAATTGGGTATATCATTGAAATTCTTATAAACTCTACAAACTTCGGGAAGAAAATAAAATCCCTGAATCTCTTTCTCATCTTCTCTACCCTCTCTCCAATTTTTTAAGTCATTCATAACTTCAGGCTGACATGACAGTGGAAAATAAAGTAAAAATTCCTTCAGCGTATATATGTGTTAGGTGATGTGGGCATCCAAACATTAACAGACACCTAAAATATGGATGTGTGACTTTGGCATCACTAAAACTGGCTCTATGTAGATTAGCATCAGTTTTAGTCTTCTCAAAGAATTTCACCCCAGAAAGTTTGTTTTTTTCCAACAAGGAAACCAAGTACAAACCCCGCAGAGTCCATCAGACAAGTTTTCACTAATAAGTGTGAGCTGACAATTGTGAATTTCTACTTTGGAAGCAAGATCGATGAATAAGAATCTCAGAGTAAACCCAGTGGTGCTGTTATCTATTAGTAAGAATGCAGTTTTATCAGAATGGAACATACAGAATTATTCTCCAATCAAGAGGTAGTTGAAAACTGACAGATTTGAGGCTTTATCTGGACTTTGCCGATTCTATGATGAATTACTTTTTGACTAAGTAGCCTGTAGTCTATTGACTGATGACTATCATATCATCAGTAATAACAATATAAATGCCTTAAAAGCATACTCCCTGCCACTGAAGCCTCATGATTCTCGGGAATAGATTTGTGATATTTCTTCTTCTGCTTTGCCCCTCATTTAATGTCTATTTGTAATTTAAACCTGTGTTGAGACTCATGTCGCAATGGATGCTCCCTTCTATATCTCTAAGATATAGAAACAGACTCCTATCCATAACCTAAAGGAGTTAAACATTTGTATCTAATGCTTCTCAATCTTCTTTGCTGTTTAGAGTACTAGATTTTTCAAATTTACTTGGAAGCTTGTCCAAATTTTACTTAACTTTTTTTTTTTTTTTTTGATTTTTATTGATATTTTAATGGTTTCTAACATTGTGAAATTTTGGGTTGTACATTTTTGTTTGTCCATCACCCCATATATGACTCCCTTCACCCCTTGTGCCCACCCCCCACCCCCACTTCCCGGGTAACCACAGTCCAGTTTTCTCTGTCCATGTGTTGGTTTATATTCCACATATGAGTGAGATCATACAGTGTTTGTCTTTCTCTTTCTGGCTTATTTCACTTAACATAATATGCTCCAGGCCCATCCATGTTGTTGCAAATGGGACGATTTTGTCTTTTTTTATGGCTGAGTAGTATTCCATTGTATATATATACCACATTTTCTTAATCCAATCGTCAGTCGAGGGACACTTAGGTTGCTTCCACTTCTTGGCTATGGTGAATAATGCTGCAATGAACATAGGGGTGCATAAGCCTCTTTGGATTGTTGATTTCAGGTGCGTTGGATAGATTCCCAGTAGTGGGATGGCTGGATCATAGGGCATCTCTATTTTTAATTCTTTGAGGAATCTCCATACCGTTTTCCATAGAGGCTGCACCAATTTGCATTCCCACCAGCTGTGTATGAGGGTTCCTGTTTCTCCACATCCTCTCCAACATTTGTTGTTTTTTGTCTTGGTGATTATAGCCATTCTAACGGGCGTGAGGTGGTATCTTAGTGTTGTTTTGATTTGCATTTCCCTGATGATTAGTGATGTTGAGCATCTTTTCATGTGCCTATTGGCCATCTGTATATCTTCCTTGGAGAAGTGTCTGTTCATTTCCTCTGCCCATTTTTTGATCGGGTTGTTTGTTTTTTTGTTGTTCATTTGTGTGAGTTCTTTATATATTATGGAGATCAACCCCTTGTCAGATGTATGTTTTGCAAATATTCTCTCCCAGCTGGTTGGTTGTTTGTTCATCTTGATTCTGATTTCATTTGTCTTATAAAAGCTCTTTAGTCTGATAAAGTCCCACTTGTTTATTTTTTCTTTAGTTTCCCTAGTCTGGGTAGGCATGTCATCCGAAAAGATTCCTTTAAACCCAATGTCAAATAGTGTGTTGCCTATATTTTCTTCTATGAGTTTTATAGTTTCAGGTCTCACCTTCAGGTCTTTGATCCATTTTGAGTTAATTTTTGTGAATGGCGATAGCACATGGTCCACTTTCATTCTTTTGCATGTGGATGTCCAGTTTTCCCAACACCATTTATTGAAGAGACTTTCCTTTCTCCATTGCATGTCCTTAGCACCTTTGTCGAAAATTAGCTGTCCGTATATGTGTGGTTTTATTTCTGGGCTTTCAATTCTGTTCCATTGATCTGTGTGTCTGTTTTTGTACCAGTACCATGCTGTTTTGATTACTATTGCTTTGTAGTATGTTTTGAAGTCAGGAATTGTGATGCCTCCTGCTTTGTTCTTTTTCTTTAGGATTTCTTTAGCTATTCGGGGTCTTTTGTTGCCCCATATAAATTTTAGTATTCTTTTTTCTATTTCTGTGAAGAATGTCATTGGGATTCTGATTGGGATTGCATTGAATCTGTAGATTGCTTTAGGTAATATAGACATTTTAACTATGTTTATTCTTCCAATCCACGTGCATGGGATATCTTTCCATTTCTTTATGTCATCGTAGATTTCCCTCAATAATGTCTTGTAGTTCTCATTGTATAGGTCCTTCACCTCCTTGGTAAGATTTATTCCTAGGTATTTTATTCTTTTTGATGCAATTGTAAATGGTATTATCTTTTTGAGCTCTCTTTCTGTTAGTTCATTATTAGCATATAGAAATGCAACTGATTTTTGTAGATTGATTTTGTACCCTGCAACTTTGCTGTAGTTGTTGATTGTTTCTAACAGTTTTCCAACAGATTCTTTAGGGTTTTCTATATATACAATCATGTCATCTGCAAATAGTGAGAGTTTCACTTCTTCGTTACCTATTTGGATTCCTTTTATTCCTTTTTCTTGCCTAATTGCTCTGGCCAAAACCTCCAGTACTATGTTGAACAGGAGTGGTGAGAGTGGGCAGCCCTGCCTCGTTCCTGTTCTCAGAGGAATGGCTTTCAGTCTTTCCCCGTTGAGTATGATGTTAGCTGTGGGTTTGTCATATATGGCCTTTATTATGTTGAGGTACTTTCCTTCTATTCCCATTTTATTGAGAGTTTTTATCATAAATGGATGTTGTATCTTGTCAAATGCCTTCTCTGCGTCTATTGAGACGATCATGTGGTTTTTATTCTTTGTTTTGTTGATGTGATGTATCACGTTGATTGATTTGCGGATGTTGAACCATCCCTGCGTCTCTGGTATAAATCCCACTTGATCATGGTGTATGATCTTTTTAATATATTGTTGTATTCGGTTTGCCAATATTTTGTTGAGGATTTTTGCATCAATGTTCATCAGCGATATTGGCCTGTAATTTTCTTTCTTTGTATTGTCTTTGTCTGGTTTCGGTATCAGGGTGATGTTGGCCTCATAGAATGATTCAGGAAGTGTTCCATCTTCCTCTATTTTTTGGAATAGTTTGAGGAGGATGGGTATTAAATCTTCTTTGAATGTTTGGTAAAATTCACTGGAGAAGGCATCTGGTCCTGGACTTTTATTTTTTGGGAGGTTTTTGATTACTATTTCAATCTCTTTACTTGTGATTGGTCTATTCAGATTCTCCATTTCTTCTTGGTTCAATTTTGGGAGGTTGTATAAGTCTAAGAATTTATCCATTTCTTCTAGATTGTCCAATTTGTTGGCATATAATTTCTCATAGTATTCTCTTATAATCCTCTGTATTTCCATGGTATCCGTTGTAATTTCTCCTCTTTCATTTCTAATTTTATTTACTTGAGCCTTTTCTCTTTTTTTCTTAGTTAGCCTGGCTAAGGGTTTGTCTATTTTGTTTATCTTCTCGAAGAACCAACTCTTTGTTTCATTAATCCTTTCTACTGTTTTTTTGGTCTCAATATCATTTATTTCTGCTCTGATTTTTATTATTTCTCTCCTTCTGCTGGCTTTGGGCTTTGTTTGTTCTTCTTTTTCTAGTTCTGTTAGGTGTAATTTAAGGTTGCCTATTAGGGCTTTTTCTTGTTTGTTAAGGTGGGCTTGTATCGCTATGAGTTTCCCTCTCAGGACCGCTTTTGCTGCGTCCCATATGGTTTGATATGGCATGTTATCATTTTCGTTTGTTTCCAGATAGTTTTTGATTTCTCCTTTAATTTCATCAATGATCCATTGGTTGTTCAGTAGCATGTTGTTTAATCTCCACATTTTTGTCACTTTCCCAGTTTTTTTTTCCTGGTTCATTTCCAGTTTCATAGCCTTATGGTCTGAAAAGATGCTTGTTATGATTTCAATCTTCTTAAATTTATTGAGGCTTGCTTTGTTTCCCAACATATGGTCTATCCTAGAGAATGTTCCATGCGCGCTTGAGAAGAATGTGTAGTCAGCTGTTTTTGGGTGGAGTGCTCTGTATATGTCTACTAGGTCCATCTCGTCCAGTTTTTCATTTAAGTCTAATATTTCTTTATTAACTTTTTGTCTGGATGATCTATCCATTGCTGTAAGTGGGGTGTTAAGATCCCCTACTATTATTGTGTTGTTGTTGATTTCTCCTTTTAGGTTTGTTAATAGTTGTTTTATGTACATTGGTGCTCCTATGTTGGGTGCATATATATTTATAAGTGATATGTCTTCTTGATGGAGTGTCCCTTTTATCATTATATATTTCCCTTCTTTGTCTTTCTTAACCTGTTTTGTCTTGAAGTCTACTTTGTCTGATATGAGTATGGCAACACCTGCTTTCTTTTGTTTGCCATTAGCTTGGAGTATTGTCTTCCATCCTTTCACTCTGAGCCTGTGCTTGTCTTTAGTGCTAAGATGTGTTTCCTGAAGGCAGCATATTGTTGGGTCTTGCTTTTTAATCCATCCTGCCACTCTGTATCTTTTGATTGGAGAGTTCAATCCATTTACATTTAGGCTAATTATTGAAATATGAGGGTTGAATGTTGCTGTTTTGTCACTTATTTTCTGGTTCCTTTGCATTTCCTTTGTTTCTTGTCCCATTTGTTTTGGACTGCCAATTCAGTTTGGTTGTTCTGTCTTATGATTCTTCTAGTTTTCTCTTTGTTTATCATATGTGGTTTTAATTTGATTATTTGTTTAGTGGTTACCTTGAGGTTTGGGCGAAAAATCTTCTGTATGAGATAGTCCATTATCTGATAGCCTCCTATTTCCTTATACTAAGTCAATTCAGTCACTTTCCTCTTCCCCTTCTAAGTTGCTCTTGTTATACCTTATTCTATCTTGTGTTGTGGCTGTGTGTTTACAGTGATGAGGTTAAATTTATTTTTGGTGAATTTCTTCCTTTGATCTTTGAGTTTAGTATTTAAGTGGTTGCTAACCTATTCCGGTAAAGATCTACTATTTCTCTGATTTTGTCTACCTACTTTTCTCCTTACTCCAAGCTTTGTGTTCCCTTTCTCTTCTTGTTTTCAGGCCTGAGGGCCTTCTTGAGTATTTCTTGTAGTGGCGGTCTCGTGGCCATGAACTCCCTTAGCTTTTGTTTATCTGGGAGAGTTACTATTTCTCCATCATATTTGAAGGATATTTTTGCTGGATAGAGTATTCTTGGCTGAAAGTTTTTGTCTTTTAGTATTTTGAATATATCATTCCAGTCTCTTCTAGCCTGAAAAGTTTCTGTTGAGAAATCCGCTGAGAGCCTGATGGGAGTTCCTTTGTACGTTATTTTTTGTTTTTGCCTAGCTGCCCTTAATATTGTTTCTTTGTCGTTGACCCTGGCTAGCCTTACCACTAGGTGTCGTGGTGAAGGCCTTTGTCTGTTAATATATATAGGTGTCCTGTTGGCTTCGCTTACTGGTATTTCCTGCTCCTTCCCCAGATTTGGGAAATTTTCAGCTATTATTTCCTTGAATAGGCTCTCTGTTCCTCTTTCCCTCTCCTCTCCCTCAGGAATACCTATAATTCTTATGTTACATTTTCTAATAGAGTCCGATATTTCTCGGAGTCTTTCTTCATTTCTTTTTAGTCTTAGTTCTCTCTCTTCTTCCATCTGGAGTATATCTGTATTCCTATCCTCTAAAGTACTAATTCTTTCCTCCATATTGTCAGCTCTGTTCTTTAAAGATTCCAGATTCTCCTTTATCTCCTCCATTGTGTTCTTCATCTCCATCAGCCCTGATAGGTTTTTCTTTATGATTTCAATCTCTTTTGTGAAGAAACTCCTAATCTCATTTAATTGTTTGTCTGTGTTGTCTCGTATTTCGTTGAGTGTTTTTATGATAGCTATTTTGAAATCTCTGTCATTTAGTTTATGGATTTCTGTGTCTTCGGGGTTGATTTCTGGGTGCTTGTCATTTTGTTTCTGGTCTGGTGATTTCATATATTTTTGCATTGTGGTTCCTGTGTTGGTTTTGATTTTCCTCATCCTGGAAGTCTCTGGTTGCAATTTCCACCTGCCGCCACTGTGTGGTGGTAAAGGGCTGTGTAGTCTAAGCCCCCTGCGCTCTGCCCCAGTTTTTCTGCTGCGATCCGCAGTTTTGTTTTGTTTTGTTTTGTTTCTTTTCCCCACTGAGATCCACGGGTCCAGTCCAGTTTATTCAGGTCTGCCTCGGACCGCTAGATCTGGTCGAGCTGCAGACTCCGGGTTGCGGGGAGGGGGGAGCTCTCTCTTTTGCCCTCTGGGTCCCTGACGTGGGAGGCTTCTCGTTTGCCCCTCTTTATCCGCTCTCTGGGGTGCTCAGATGTTGATGGTAGCCCTGTGGCTCCTCTGAGCCCTCTGTGCGGGAGTTTCCCACTGGCTGAGAGAGCCCGAAGAGCTACAGTTTCCCGCCGAGGGCCGCCCCTCCCCCCTCTCTGGGAGCCGCGCGGACCGGATCGCTGATCTGATGGGGAGGGAGCGGAGTTCTCCTTACCTCTCCCCACTTCCTCCGGGGGCCCAGCACGTTCCGCTCTCAGATGTGCGGCAGTGTGGATCCCTCCGCTCCAGCTTTTGACTGTCTGGGATTCCGTTGTTGGTCTGTGGCTGTTACTTTTGTTGTATTTTGTGGGGGAAGAATTCACGGGAAAGCTCACTCCGCCATGATGCTGACGTCACTCCCAGAATCTTAACTTTTTTGTTTGTTTCTTACCTCTATACCGCAAATATATACCCTCATGTACTTTTTGCTTATATACACTTTTTGATTTTCTGAAATTGGAGTGAGATTTTAGGGTAGACATGAATCTTCATAGTTATATTATCACTTTAGAAATCCTGATGGGTCTCACATCCCAAATTATTTTGTACCTTCTTTGATTTATCATGGTTCCTGACTACAGCAGAGATTGAAAATCGTGGCCCATGGGCCAAATTGGGTGAGTAGACATACATTGTGTGGCCCTTTTGAAATTGTTAATGAAATAATTAGATTAGTTGTCAATATTTTAAATAGAAATTTCACACAAAAGTCTGAATATCTGGCTTTTCTGGATAATATTAGAATATATGATGTTAGTGGGTTGGTAATCTCGCGTGGCAACAATCACCTGGAACTGTGTGAGGAATCCACTCTGAAGTTCACCAGTTTCCAACACTTCTACTTTCTAATGTCTGTCCTGCTTCACTCATTTATTTCAGATTCCTGGCTTGCTCCACCATTTGTCCATTCTTGGTCTTTCTTTACTGAAATTACTGAGTTCAACACAAGTATGACCTCTTTGGCAAGCATATCTTAACCCCCTCATTTGGTTTAGATGTCCTGTTAAAGACTCTGTATCTAATACTTTATTTATCTTTCTCATAGAAATTATAAACCTTGTAATTATCATATTATTATTATTTTGTATTATATTTACATATTAATATTCTTATATTAATCCTCCATCAATACAGCAGGCTTTCTGAGGTCCTTCCTGAGTTCCCCCTTACACTCCAAATACCTGATAAAGAGTAGGAATTTAATTAATATTTGCTGTTTGATTGAATGAATAAATCTTTTAAAAAGATATAACATTTAATAAGACAGAATGTAATCAATTGTATATGGCTTCCTTAATTGAGTAATAAAAAGTTTTGGCAATTTTTGTCCCTTATGAATAACTTGCAATGTGTTGCTGTCAGAATTATGAATTACTAACACAATTGGCAAGATTGATAGATTATATATTTACTTAATTTCTTTTGGAACTGCATTCCATTTTTCTGTAGTATTTTATTTTCAAACTGCAGGCCCACTTTACCAAATCACAATTTAATGTTTATTTTAATGCATAAAATTATTTCAAAATCACATTTATGAGTATTTGAAAAGTGTTATGAAGAGTTACAGTGATGAGCTACATTATCCTCTCACTTCCGTCTTGCTGATAGATTTCTCTTGTCATTTTGCAAATGTTTTCTGGAAGATATTCTGTTGAGCAGAAATAAGTCATTTATTTCAAATGAATCATTCTGTGACTTTGCGGTTACTTTTAAAAATAATCACCAAAACTCATATAAGAAGTTAACCTCTAGATTCCAAAGCAAATGCAACCATAGTAACAACAATAATAATAGTGATGAAACTTCTGATGATTGGAATACATTGAGTGGCTTATAATGTGTTTGCACAACTATTATCTCTCTTGATCTTCACCAAGACACTTTGAAGGATTTTAATTATCCCCATTGTGATGGTCAAGGAAACTAAGGCAAAGACATGTTAAATGATTTTCCTAGGATCCTAGTAATTTCCACAACTAGGAAGTAAACCAGGTCTTATGACCTCAAAGTTGCTATTCCTTTTGCCATCCTACTCTAACTTTGTATTGGCAAATTACTGTTCTTAGCCATGATTAGTTTAGAACTACTGTCTCAAATGGGCTTTAAAAAGAACTCTATTCTTTGTTGTTCAGTTGAGTAGAAGGAATTAAGTCGTATGTATGTCCCTCGAAGTGTGCTGTTAAACCCCATGGGGTAACACTTAGAAATACAGATTTCTGGGACCTACACCAAACCCATGAAATCAGGATCCCCAGAATACTCTTATACACAGGGAGAGTTTTCTGCCTCACATTAGTGGGCCACAAATGGATTCTGGTTGTGCTAAATTATTAATCCCCTCAATTCCCCAGAGCAGATAGCTATCATAATAACCCATAAACATGTATTGTGCTTCGTAGTTTCAGAAAGCATTTAATGTATCTTGTCTCATTTGTTTTCCCTAGTTCAAAGAGGCTTAGGACATTGTCCAGAATCATTCAGTAAAGAGCAAATCAAGAGTTGCCATACAAGTCTTGGAACAGGGAATACAGCACCATCTTAAAGACCACTCTGCTTTCACACTTAATTTAAACTGTGTATAATTAATTACCCACAAAAAGCTGAGTAATTGCAAGTAGTTATGAATTGAAGTGTTTGATGGATTTGATGACAGGGCAATTTTTATATAAATGAAGTGTTTTATGTTGCTTCCTGATCCTGACCGCTCTCCTTTTCTTTTCCCCACCAATGGCTGAGAGTGGCAGATATGAAACAGAAAAACTTGATTGTTCTTGAGGAGTAGAATAGAAAGATTCAAGTTCATCTCCCACAACCTGACATACGCACATGAGAACAGAAGGGTAAAAGAGAAGAGAAGGTACCATGCTGTTCTATCCTAGAAAAATTTCATCAGCATCAAGCCAATTGTCAGCTTGAGACTTAACACATCTACTTGCTTCCCTTAATTAGTACCCTCTTCCTGCTAAGAAACTCTTGATAAAATCCCTCACAAAGCTGGCCCCTTTTAAACTCATGTACCACAGGTGAGCAATATCAATTGGATATTTTAATTATGGATTCTATGCAAGCTTCATCAGTGAACAACTATTATATTGTAACACTCTACTTGTAAATTGACTCTGTAAAAACTCTGAAAGCTGCGTAAAGTAAAATTAAATCCTTATCCATAGACAATTGCTTTAGCACTTGTTCCTGTGTTCAGGAAGTACAAAGGTTAGGTTGATATTACTCATTATGAATATAAATTAAAAGGTCCATTTATTTGCTTTCTTATTCCAATGTATCCTGAACACAAAGACTTAAGATGTAGAAAGACAATCAAACCATCATTTTAGTGGCAAAGAACGGTAAGTGACTTCCTAAAATAACATTTTATACGTAAACTGCAAATCAGACTTTTAGGTAATCATGTTGCCATTAGTAAATAAACTTGTGATTTGATATCTGCAGTATTTAACAATTTGTGAGATATTCTATTCCATTATCTGTTCTTTACAGTTTCCTTGTATGTCTCTTACTAAGCTTAAACTTATTCCCAATTTAAGAATAATTTTAAAAATATATAGCATGACAGAGGGTCATAAAATAGTGGTGTGGTTATACGAAGAGATTATATTAATAGTGATATGTTATTGACAGGCAGGCTATAAAGTCTAGAAATGTAGGAATTACATATTTTTTTAACTCTCCTCATTATTTCTTCTGGGATATGCTAAAGATGCAGTGCATTCAGTAAAAATCAGAGACAAAAATCGTCTTAGGTAACACATCACAGACCTTCATGCAGAGATAGATGAAAATTCTGCCTTAATGCACTATGTTAAATGCAACTTTTGAGAGTACACTAAACTATGCATTGGTGCCAAGGGACAATACATCAAGCAAAGCATTTATTGTGAACCATTCGTTAGATATATTTGCCCATGTCTCCAGAATTAATGCCACATTGTATAATGGATTTTGTAAGAGTTTGGTTGCTTAAAATACACCCCTCAAATGCATTAGCATTATTAAAATTGAATTGGATGCTAAAAATCACTATAGTGCCCACCTCTGCCACCACCATTTTTCTCTCCTCAGAAACCCTTGCTTGCTCCAAATTATGCACAAAATAAACATAAACTCTCACCTTGGCAGTTTTACCATCCAAATTCTACTCATATACTAACTTCCTGAACTTATATTTCACTATTTTCCTTCATGTCTCCTACGTTCCCTCATCAGGGTTTCCCACTATTTACCACATAATTCCTGTTCATTATCCCCTCTGCATTTTTGCTCATATTATTTAATTTAACCAGAATTAAAGTTATTAAGCTTTTCTTAAGTTCCACAGCTGTGAAATATGCTCCCAAAGAGATAAAACCACTCCTTTTATGTTCTCAGAGCATTTTTAACAGATTTATTGGTATACAACTTACATACCATACAATTCACCAATTTACCATGCATAACTCAGTGTTTTTAGTATACTCATAGAGGTTCGCATCCATCACCACAACCAATTTTATAATATTTTCTTCATTCCAAAAAAAATTCCATACCCATTAGCAGTCATTCCTTATTCCCCATCAACTCCTCCAGTTCTAGGCAACTGCAAGTGTACGTTCTACCTCTGTAGATTTGCCTACTCAAGATATGGCACATAAGTGGACTCATACAATATGTGGTCTTTATGACTGGCTTCTTTCACTTAGCACAATGTTTTCAAGATTTATTTGTGTTGTAGCATGCATATTCATTCATTTTATTGCTATATTATATTCCCTTGTGTGGATACACCACATTATATTTGTCCAATTATCAGTTGATGGACATTTGGCTTATTTCCACATTTGGTGACTTTGAATAATAATAAAGCATACAAGTTTTTGTATAGTCATATGGTTTCCTTTCTTTTGAGGATATACCTGAGTGGAATTGCTAGGTCATATGGTAACTGTTAGCTTAAAATTTTAACTAGCTGCCAAAATGTTTTCTAGAGTGTCTGCACCATTTTACATTCCCACAAGCAATGTATGGAAATTCTAATTTCTTCACATCCTCACCAATTTTTTTTTATTTTTATTTTTTTGGTGAGGAAGATTGGCCCTGAGCTAACTCCTGTTCCAATCTCTCTCTACTTTGTATGTGGGACGCTGCCAAAGCATGGCTTGATGGCTTGGTGTGTAGGTCCGTGCCGGGATAAGAACCCGCAACGCCAGCTGCCAAAGCAGAGCATGCAAACTCAACCACTATGCCACCAGGCCAACCCCCAATATTATTTCAATCTGTTTTTTGGATTATAGTATTCCTAGTGTAGGTGAAGTTGTATCTTATTATGGTTTTGATTTGCCTTTCTCTCATGGCTAATTATGAACATATTTTCAAGTGTTTATTAGCCATTTTTATTTTTTCTTAACCGTTTTATTTATTCTTCTTTGGAGAAGTGTCTATTTCTCCATTGCACATTTTTAATAGAGATATTTTCTTTTTATTATTGAGTTTTAAGAGTTCTTTATTATATTCTCAGTATAAAAGTCTTTTATCATATATATGATTTGCAAATATTGTCTCCAATAGGTTGGTTGTCTTTCCATTTTCCTGATAATGTCCTTTGAAGCACAAAAGTTTTAATTTTGATGAAGTCTAATTTATCTATTTTTCTTTAATTGTTTGTGTTTTTTGTTGGATTGCTGGATCCTATGGTAGTTCTATGTTTAATTTTTTTTGAAGAATCTGCATACTGTTTTCCATAATGTACTAATTTACATTTCCACCAACAGTGCACAAGGGTTTCCTTTTTTCCACATCCCAGCCAACATGTTATCTCTTATGTTTTTGATAATAGCCATTCTAATAGGTGTGAGGTAATACCTCATTGTGGTTTTGACTTGCATTTCCCTAATGATTAGAAACTGAGATGAGAAACTTTTGTCGTCCCTGACATGAGAAACTTTTCATGTACCTGTTGGCCATTTGTATGTCTTCCTTGGAAAAATGTCTATTCAGGTACTTTTCTCATTTTTCAGTTGGATTATTAGTTTTTTTGCTATTGCGTTGTGTAAGTTCTTTATATGTTTTGGATATCAACCTCCTTATCAGATAGGTGGTTGGCAAATATTTTCTCCCAATCTATAGGTTGCCTTTTCATTTGTCAATTGTTTCTTTTGCTATGCAGGCACTTTTTAGTTTTATACAGTTCTACTTGTTTATTTTTGCTTTTGTTTCCTGTGCTCTTAGCGTCATATCCAAAAATCATTGCCAACAGCAACGTCAAGAGACTTTTTCCCTATGTTTTCTACTAGGAGTCTTACACTTTTAAGTCTTACATTTAAGTCTTTAATCTATTTTGAGTTAATTTTGATGAATGATGTAAGATAGGGGTTCAATTTCATTCTTTGCATGTGAATATCCAGTTTTCCCAACACCATTTAGAGAAAATACTGTCCTTTCCCCGTTGAATATTCTTGGCTCCCTTTTCAAAGAGTACTTAACCATATAAGCATTTCTGGACTCTCTATTTTGTTCCATTGATCAATGTGTCTTTTTTATACCAACACCATACTGTTTTGATTCCTATAGCTTTGTAACATAGTTTGAAATCAGGAAGCATGATGCCTGCAGCTTTGTTTTTTCTCAAGATTGCTTTGGCTATTTGGAGTCTTTTGTAGTTCCATATCAATTTTAGGATTGTTTTTTCTATTTTTTTGTCCATTGGAATTTTGATAGGAATTGCATTGAATCTATAGACAGCTCTGGGTAGTATAGACATTTTAACAATATTAATTCTTTTGAAGCATGAACACAGGATATCTTTCTATTTGTTTGTGTATTATCCAATTTCTTTCATCGATGTCTTATAGTTTTCAATGTATAGATCTTTTACCTTGTTGATTAAATTTATTCTTAAGCATTTTATTGTTTTTGATGCTATTGTGAATGGGATTGTTTTCTTTATTTCTTTTTCAGATGCTTCATTGTTAATGTATAGAAACACAGCTGATTTCTGTATGTTGATTTTGTATCCTCAAACTTTACTGAATCTGTTTATTAGTTCTAACAGTTTCTTTTGAATTTTCTGCATATGCTATCTTGCCATCTGCAAACATAGACAATTTTACTTCTCCAATTTGGATGCATTTTATTTCTTTTTCTTGCCTGATTGCTTTAGCTAGGACTTCCAGTAGTATATTGAACAAGAGTGGTGAGAGTGGATACCCTTGTCTTTTTCCTGATCTTAGAGGAAAAGGTTTCAACCTTTCACCATTGAATATGACATTAGTTGTGTGCTCGTCACATATGGCCTTTATTATGTTGAGGTACATTCCTTTTATATAAAATTTGTTGAGTTTTTAACATAAAAGAATGTTAAATTTTGTCAAATACTTTTTCTGCATCTATTGAGATGATCATGTATTTTTTTCATTCTATTAATGTGGGTTATGACATTTATTGATTTGTGTATGGTAAACCATCCTTACATCCCAGACATAAATCCCATTTGATTACAGTATATGATCCTTTTAATGTGTAATCGGATTTGATTTGCTAGTAGTTTGTGTCTATATGCATTAGGGATATTGGCCTGTAGTTTTCTTTTCTTGTAGTGTCTTTATTTGGCTTTGGCTTTGGGTAATGCTGGCCTCTTAAAATGATTTTGAGAGTATTCCCTCCTCTTCAATTTTTTGAAAAAGTTTGAAAAGGATTGGTCTTAATTCTTCTCTAAATGTTTGGTAGAATTCATCACTGAAACCATCTGGTCTTGGGCTTTTTTTGTTGTTGTTGGGTGGTTTTTGATTACTGATTCAATCTCCTTACTAGTCTTTATCTGTTTAGATTTTCTATTTCTTCATGACTCAGTTTTGGTAAGTAGTATGTTTCTAGGAATTTATTTATTTCTTCCAGGTTGTCCAATATGTTGGCGTATAATTGTTCATAGTAGTCTCCTATTATCCTTTGTATTTCTGTGGTGTCAGTTGTAATGTTTCATTTTTTTATTTCTAATTTCATGTATTTGAGTCTTCTCTCTTTTTTTTCCTGGTAAGTCTAGCTAAAGGCTTGTCAATTTTATCTTTTCAAAAAACCAGCTCTTAGTTTCATTGACCTTTCCTACTGTTTTCCTAGTCTCCATTTCATTTATTTCTGCTCTAATCTTTATTATTTCCTTTCTTATGCTAACTTTGGGGTTAGTAAGTTCTTTTTCTAATTTCTGAGGTGTAAGGTTAGGTTATGTATTTGAGGTCTTTCTTTTTTCCTAGTATAGGCATTTATAGCTATAAACTTTCCTCTTAGAAGTGCTTTAACTGCATCATATAAGTTTTGGTATGTTGTATTTCCATTTTTCTTTGTCTCAACATATTTTTTATTTCCCTTCTGATTTCTCTTTTGATCCACTGGTTGTTCGGTAATTCTATCATGTTTTCTGTTCCTCTGTTCTTCTTTACTGCCTTAATTTTCAAAAGTAAGTATTTTTTAGTACCATTTTTCAATTTCTTTAATAATTATGTACATTGCATTTTTTGTTACTTTCTTAGTGGTCAATCTAGTATTTATAACACATATCTTATTTTATTAGAAACTACTTCAATTTTATACCAACTTATCTCCATAGAGATACAGCAACATCACTCCATATGGTTCTATTCTTTCCACCTTTTTTGTGCTATTACTGTTACATATATTATCCATATATGTTAGAACCCTTACCACATTGTTGTTTTTATTGTTTTATATAATTTTTAAAGTTAAAATTTTTAAATTATAATCATTACTTTATAGAAATGTCTGACTTTTCAAAAAGCTAAGTAAAGAAAGCAGAGCAAGTATACATTTATAGAGTATGTTATATTAATTTTATTATTTAACATTTTTGGTTCTCTTAATTTATTCCTATGGATTTTAATTACCATCTGGTGTAGTTTCCTTACTTCAATACAGTTTTGCTCTACCCAGCTCCTTTGTGTTTTTATTACCAAATATATAGTATTGCTATAATTTATAGGCCCCAAATACCTTTATATACATATTTTACATATAATTACTTTTTAAATTGGTTAAGAGAAGAAATATAAAATAGGTAAATATAGTGTCTTTTATTATTACCTATATGATTACTTTACTGTCACTCTGTGTGTGTGTGTGTGTGTGTGTGTATGTGCAAGTGTATTTGAATTACTGTCTGAGGCCTTTTCCTTTCAACCAGATGAACATCCTTTGCTGAACTTCCTTTAGTATTTCTTGTGAGGCAGATTTGTTAGCAAGAAATTATCTCAGTTTCATATTGTTGGGATTGTCTTTATTTTTCCTGAATTTTAGAAAGTAGTTTTGCTGGATGTAAGACTCTTGGTTGATTTTTTCTTTGCTTTCAGCACCTTGAATATGCCATCCCACTACTTTCTGACTTCCATTGTTTCTGACAATAAGTCAGTTGTTAACTTAATTGGGTTCTTAACTTAATTGGGTTCTTTTGTACGTGCCAAGTCATTTTTATCTTGCTGCTCTCAAGATTTTCTCTGTCTTTGGCTTTAAACATTTTTACTATGATGCAACTGAATATGAATCTCTTTGTGTTTATTCGGAGTTTTTAGGCCTTTTGGATATATAGATTAATATTTTCATCAAACTTGATTAGTTTTCAGCCATTATTTCTTCAATATTTTTCCTGCTCTTTTTCTGTCTCTCCTTTCCTTCAGGTACTCCCATTTTGTATATGTTGTTGTCTTTAACCCCATTTCTGTGAAGTTCTGTTAATTTTCTTAATTTTTTTTCTCTGTTCTTCACATTGCGTAATTTCTACCAATCTATCTTCAGGTTCCCTGGTTCTCTTACTAGCTCAAATCTACTGTAAAGACTTTCTAGTGAACATTTCATTTCAATTTTTTACTTTTCATTTCCAAAATTTCTGTTTGATTCTTTTTGAAAATATTTTTTATCTCTTTGACATTCTCTATTTGATGAGACATTGTCATCTTACCATATTTACTTTGTTAAATATGAGTTTTTCAGTCCTCTGGACATATTTACAGTAGATGCTTTGAAGATTTTATCTGCTAAATCCAATATCTGGGTCTTCTCAAAGCAGTTTCTGTGCTAGCTTTTTTCTTTTAATTTGCATTTGGACATACTTTATCATTTCTTTACATATCTTGTAAGTTTTTTTAAAAAAAAATTAGAGGTTTTAGAAAATATTTTAAAAGAATCTGGATACTGATTCCCTGCTCCTTACTGGGGTTTATTTTTGTTGTTTGCATGATTATTTGTTTAATGACTTGAATTACCTACTTTAGCGAAGTCTATTTCCTCCACAGTGCACAACCTCTGGTACTGATCCTGGGAATGCACACAGTCACCCTAGGTTGCAGTGCTTTAGTCAGGCTCTCTTTAGTTGTCTTTTTCCCTGATTTCTCTATTAAGTTGCCTGCCACTATAAGTATCACAGTCAGCTGTTAACCTCCACTAATTCCTATCCAGTTACTCTATTTTTTGGACAATACTCTGGGGTGTTGATATTCCTTCACAGTTTGATCCAATTAATTTCAGGCCACTTTCAGGGGCAGTCTTAAAGGTCAGTCTCTCAGTCTTGTTCTGACTGTAGAAAGGCTTTTTTACTTGGCGGCCAGCCCAGTGGCATAGGGGTTGAGTTCATGTGTTCTGCTTTGGTGGCCCCGGGGTTTGCTGGTTCAGATCCTGGGCATGGACCTACTCACCACTCATCAAGCCATGCTGAGGCGGTGTCCCAGGTAAAAGAGCTACAACTTTACAACTATGATACACAACAGTGTACTGGGGCTTTGGGAATAAAAAAGAAAAAAAAAAAAAGAAAGGCTTTTCTTAGCTTTTTATCTTCCTGATTCTCTCTGACAAACTTCTACCTGGTCTGTGGTTTAACTTTTTCTTTTAATTGCTTACCATTGAAATCTCCATTGTTTTTGACAGTGATCTTATGCTTGAACTTCTATATATTTTATTCCAAATAAGTTCCATTTCCCTTGGAAAGATACACAAAGCTCTCTGTCTTTACAACCCCAGGCCAAATCTCTTTGTCACTGCAGACATGGACATTGTTCCTCTTCTGCTTTAGAGTAGTGGTTCTAGCCACTGGTCTTTGTGAGGACCATCAAGGCCCAGTATTCTCAGCTTGCCACACCTGAGATAGAGCTTATACCCAAGAGTGCATGCTTGGTGGGGGAAGGAAACCCAAGTGCTCTCATTGCTCTTGCTTGGAGCAGAGCTTCTGCAAAACAGAGCTGAAGATACTGGAAATGCTGACAATGTGCACCTCCTGGGGGATACTGTAGCCTTAGACTGGGAGCTGTGAGGAGCAATAACTCTGTGGTCTGCACCCATCCAAAGCAGAACTTTGTCATACTAGAGTGAAGGAGTGTGTGGGTTGTGGCTCAAATGCCACAGACTTACTCTTCTTATCAATACTTAGATTTTCTTGAATACTGTTTTTCTATTTGTTGAATGTTCTTTGGACAATTTCTTCAAGCTTTAAATGGCTGTATTTTTTAAAATAATTTTGATGAGTTATGGTTGTTTTGCTGGGGATCAAGTCCACGGAGTTCCTCACATCATCACTCCAGAAGTCAGTCCTCAAAGAATTTTCATAACACATTTCAAACCTCCTTGTTGTTATGTAGCTCTTCGGATACCATAAGCATTTGAAAGGTGGCTTCTATGCCTTAATGGTGTTTTTTAATACCTGGAATGACTTACCATAGTGCTTTGCACACAATATACTTCAATACATGTTTTTTTGAGTTAAATGTGTAGCTTAGAATCGAAGGTTTACTTTTACAATTTCCTGGTTTCTTGAAGAGTGGCTGAGCTCTCAAAGAGAATTTCTAATCATTATTGAGAGTTATTACCAACGCAGTTTAATAGAATGTCAGAGAACCAGTGAAGAATATGTGAGCCAAGTAAGGATGTTGCTACTACTATTGTCATCAGCAAATACTCAACTAGAAACTTTACTTTGTAAGTCACATTAGAGAGTGCCATAGATACTCTGTGACAGTGTATGATGCAGTGCCTTACTTGTCAGAATGAGTTTATTGATTCTTAAGTCACTACTGAGAATAAAACAACGCTACTGAGGGAGAATATTGCTTATTATGTTCTATGATTGCCAGCTACTGTATTAGTTTCACATTACTGCTATAAAAATATTACAAATTTAGTGGTTTAAAACATCATATATTTATCATTCTACAATTCTATTTGTTAAAAGTCCAACACTAGTGTGACAGGGTCCAAGCTGTTCAGCAAGGAAGGCTGTGTCCCCTTCTGGAGGCTCAAGGGGAAAATCTGCTTCATCACCATTCCTAATTTTTGCAAGCTTCCTGTATTCCTTGGCTCATGGTACCCATCTTCAAAATCAGCAACATCGGGTGAAACCCTTCTCATATCATATACTCTAACCTTCTCTTCTCCCTCTCTCTTCCACTTGTAAGTCCCCTTGTGATTACATTGGGCCCATCTGGATAATCTAATATAATCTCTTTATTTTAAGGTCAGATGATTAGCAACCTTAATTCTATCTGCAAGATTGATTCCTATTTGCTATATAAGGTAACATATTCACAGATTCAAGGGATTAGTGCATGGACATCTTTTGGATTATTATTAATCTGCCTACTACAGATACTCTAGATGTTTATGTAGTGTTTCTATGTTGAACTTGTTTTTTCATCACTGTCCTGTTAAAAATGGAGGAAATAGTAATTTCCCCTAGATCTTGGATTTCACCTTATATTTGATAGCATTGTAATTAAGTTATTCTTAGCATAATAGTTCCACAGATGGATATTATAAATATAAAATTTTCACATGAGTTTGTCAATATTTCTTCAATAGTCCACAGTTCCTAATGTATTTTAACTTCTGAATTCTAAGCTTGCTTTCGTTAACATTGCCAGATGAATCCTTATTTGAAACATTTTTCTTTCCCTACATTAAATCAGAATTAGTTGGCTATTACACTACATTTTGCCATTTTCCAGAGTGTTGTACAAATTGGTACATTCATAGACTTTTCTCCATGATTTGATTAATCCACTTCGTTGAATGCAGCTTTTGTGAAAATATTTATTTTAAGTTTCTTATTTAAATCCCATCACCCCAACAAACATAACACATAACGACTCAGGGCGTGTGTTATATCATCATCATCATCATCATCACCACTAACCAATATAACAGGCAGTTACATATTTTTTATTGAACAATATGTTCCATGAAATATGGCAAGTTCTTTGCAGTAATTATATCATTTAACCTTTGCAAAAATCATAGGAGGTGGGTACTATTTTTATATCCATTTAACCCATGACAAAAAAAAAGAGATGTTTAATGATTTGCCCCCAGTACGGTACAACTTCAAAATATATGATTTTCATCCAATGACAAGTCAGATATCAAGTGTTACTGAGAAAATTGCCAGCATATGACAACAGAGTATGTGAAAGAGTATTATACTGGTATGACTTACCATAGTGCTTTGCACACAATATACTTCAATACATGTTTTTTTGAGTTAAATGTGTAGCTTAGAATCGAAGGTTTTCGATGGTACTGGGTATCATGCATTTGAAATATAAAACCAACATATTTTTCATATTCTGTAAATCTTGCTTTTCTGTGACTCAACATCTTTTGTATCAATGGCGTCCATTGTTTTATGGGGAGAGCACGTACAATTTAGAATAAAGGTGTCATTGCTCAGGTTGAGATTCAAATCAGATGTTTTGAATCTTAAGCAAGAGCACAATCTTGAAAGCCAGGCTTTTCTGAGAATAAAATAATATTTCTGTAAATTCCAAAGTGTTCTCCTTGGCTAGAAAAGAGGAAAGCATTGTAGTCTGTGTAAAGCACTTTACCATAAGCCATGCATAGAAAGAGTAAAAGATATGGTGTAAAGGGAGTTTCCATTCCATAGCAAGAAGTAAAGCTGGGCAGTGGGTAGTCTAACCAAGAGGAAATATTCAGAAGGGATAAAACCAGGGTTAAAAATCTGTCTATGTTTCTGAGAAGAATCTATGACCTACTCAACTGGGCCAAGGTCCAAAGGGTGAACCTTTGGACTTTGAGGATTAAGATCCCACATAAGTGAAAGGAGTGGTTGACAACAAAACATTTGAAACTCTGACCTTCTAGAATGATCTATGACTATGTGAGGTGATTATGGCAGAGTAGAAATGTGGTATCATGTGTTTCAGCTAAGAAATGGCTTGATAGAAAGTCAGCTTTATTCCCAGGCAGGCTACATATGACATTGATAAAAATCCTTACGTTCCTATGTACACTGTGGGATGTAAAAGGTTTCTGTGAATCATAACATTTAACTCTGTGAATCATGCTAGAGATTTCCCATGGTGAGGAGCACACTGTTAGCAAGCTCATAGTAAGTCTAAATTAAAAGCAGGGGGCATGGCATGGTTGAGAAGCATAAGATCAGCAGAACTAGCCAAAGGCCAGTCAGAGGAACCGTCCAGCTTTATGGGACTAAAAGCCAGGCATTATATGAGCAGAGGATATACAGTTTACACCAGCTGTGCTTTTCAACTCTAACCCATGAACACAGAAGCTGTCAATTAAAGACCAGTCTGCATTTCAGTCAGAAGTCAGTAGAAATCAGGAAAAATATCAACAGAAATCCCTGTTTTCCCAGCTCAGGCTGTAATATGAGCTTTCCTTGGGTCCATATACCATCAAGTGAGGACAGAATTTTATTGATGTGATGCATGTGGGGCTAGGATGTGTGCATGTGGGTGTGGATGGAGGGGATATGGTGAAGGGACTGATGGAGAAACCATGAAAGCCTGATCATTTATCTACGTGAGATTGAGTCTACCTTAAAAAGACCATGTTAAACTAGAAAAGACTGAGATAACTTGAACCGATAAGTTTATTTTTTAAATTTCTTTTTGTTTTTTTTTACACTGTTAGGCTGATCTGGGGACATTAGAAATAGATAAGCTCAGTCACAGAAAACCAAAAAGGTTACTTTTTTTCATATCTGTATGATTGTAAGATTTGACTCCCTGCTACGTAAGACATGATCCTGCCAGTATCTTATGCATCAGTGGAATCTTCCTTGGAGTAAGATAGAATAAGATAGATAAGTGCAAGCCTTAGGACAATTGAAAAAGGTCTTCCCAACTTGTAAAAACCTGGAGAAGTTTCCTGTGTGATTTTTTAATGTCGGGCTTCGGTTTTTCCTCTGCGTAAGAAATTGCTGTGAGAAATTCTATTGATCACTATTTGACAAAGATTTAAATATAAAATCTTGCTGGTAAATAGTTATATTGAGCACTACATATTAAACAAAACTTTATTATTATTTTATTGCTAAGGATTTTTTTTTCTACTCTAAGCACTATACTTTCTAAAAATGGCCATCCAAGCAGCCATTGGGGTCTAGAAGATGCCAGAAGTACTGTTTTCATCCATTTTGAGGGATTCAACTTTACCTCATCCAGTGGCTGCATTAGGTTCACATGAACAAGACTAAAAATGTCAGCAAGGGTTGACACCTGAAGACTCATTTTAAAGCAATGGTTAAGCTTAGTTTATACTCTCAAAAGTGACTCCTTTGTTGTACTGCTTGATGTCTCCTTTTAAATAAGCATAATATGTGTTTCAATATCCTCAGTCCATGAATTAGTCAAGCACTCTGAATTCATAACAGAATGCCAATTCATTAATTTACCTGGAGAAATATATTAGCCAATTCTCCTCTGGTTACCCAATTCTCTCTCAGTATAAACTATGTAGGAAGCCAATTTTATTACTGGAAAGGTTCTTGGTGAGTTTAGAATCATAGGAAGGGAAACTCATTAGATAACCTAAATGACTAAAGACCTTACAGACTGTGAAAGATGAATTCATCTCCAAATACTGATACCAGTGGCACGCAGATAAGAGATGCCGTGGCCCAGGTCTACGTTCTCTTCCTCCGGATGACACTTCAAGTTTTGCTTCTCTTTCTCTTACATTAATGTTTTAGTAATCTGTATTTTTGCCCTAGTTAAAACAATGATCCCAAACTAAGAGTCTTCTTACTCCTTCATGGGGTTCCTTGGGATAATGAACACAGGGAAAGAACAATGCTCTAGCACTGCAGTTTTACAATTGTGACACAAAAAATACCTGATAGCTAGATAACCGTGATGACTGTGTCATTTTAGAAACACAGCTGTGACCAGCCATCAGGAAAACCAATTTGTCTACCCTCCAAAATTTAAACTGCTAGGATACAAAATAATTGCTTAAATGCAAAACTGATTCCTAAATTTGAAGAATGATTCTATATATGGTACCTTTAAAAAGTGACTTTTCTCTAGTAAATTTAAGCATTTTATAGGTGATTTTACTACTTGATGGGGCAATGACATTAGATAGATCCTTAAAATTGGTGTTAGGAATCACTGTTAATTGATAACTACATATAATTTCAGATTCCTTGTGCTCCTCTAATAGAATGAGAGAAAAATATATGATTCAATTCCCAAAAAATTGAACAGAACATAACATTTAGAACTTCATCTACCGTGTATAATGAGGTACATCTGTATTAGCAACGCTCTATTCGTAATTACCAGCACACTCTCTTCTAAAACACAAATAAGTGAAATGTTAATGCAATGAGTATATTTCTTTTTCTTTGCAGACTAGGTGATTTAAAATGCATTACTATAGGTTTCCTGTTTGTTTATTAACCAACTACTAAACTGAACACGTATTACATATAAGGCACTATATTGGGAATAGAGAAAAAACTAATAACAAGTGATAAGACATAACTCTAGTTAACATTTCTTGAGTACTTACTGTATCTCAGCACCGTGCTAAACTCTGCATGAATTAGCTCATTCAGTTCTTGCAGAGATCTACAAAATTAGAATCACAAACTTTTCTCCTGGGCTCCTTGTAACTCCAGCATGACCAACTTTAAAAGAATATATCCTACTACCTTCTTACGGGTCATTCTAGCCCACCTTCTTATCTCCACTGAATGCCTATTAGCATTATCCTATATGTAACTGTCTCACAGTCCTTGTTACACTTGCTCTTAAAAGACTTTCTCTTCTTGACAGTCCTGCTAAAGTCAGTTATCCTATTAACTTCTTTATGGCCAAACTTTATCTTCTGCTCTATATCCTCACAACCTATCATCCTGCCCAGCCCTCAGCAGTTACTCAGGAAAGCAGCACTTCTTAGAGTCTAGTTTACAGGTTAGTGCTATGCCTGTGGAGTTCTCCGGTTATCTCTAAATAGATTTCCTGCTCTATTGTTTGCATTTTCTAATATAAAAATATTTCTATCACTTTTAGCCCTTTTAGTATTTTACAATCTTATAATTTACTAAAGATATTTGTTACTTGTTTCAAAGTTATTATTGCATTTTGTTTAAGTTTTTTGGATCATCAAGGAGGAATTTGGTTAGGGTAGATGAGCCCTACAATAATTTTGTTTTTTAATTGTTTTTTGTTATTGCTATTTGTTTAATTTTTATTGTTACCAAAATTGTATATTTTGATATAATCTTTAGAACGGAATAGAGGATTACTAATTTGGAGGATAATATACTTAGCCAAGGTATATATGCATCTTGTGGATACATTTTATACATATATAAACACGTGGACCTTCTTATTTTAATGATATATATAAAAGATGCTCCAGAAAAACCATGGATTCTATTTTGAGATTATTTCTAAATTTGGTAAACTATTAACACCATTCATTCCCTTCTTTATTGTTCAATATAGGATTCTCTGCATTAGTTTCAGAAACTTTCCCAGCAACAAAAACCAAATCAAACTCTGGCACTAGAGCTTTTTGAATTGATTAAAACAATACTTAACAAATTACTGGTAAGCTTGAAGGCTAAAACGCAGAGATATAATTAACATATCAAAGAATCCCACTGCTCCACAATTTATAGAAATAAAAAGAGAACAGCTTTTTCTTCTTTTGCGATTTCTTTTTCCCTCATTCCAAAATTGTACCAATATTTTCAAACAATTATTACCTTAGACATCAAAAAAATAAATAAAAAGAAAAGTATTTTGGTTTTT
Source organism: Diceros bicornis minor (assembly GCF_020826845.1). Classification (NCBI taxonomy): domain Eukaryota; kingdom Metazoa; phylum Chordata; class Mammalia; order Perissodactyla; family Rhinocerotidae; genus Diceros; species Diceros bicornis. The sequence goes on along the minus strand of NC_080745.1, from coordinate 49,242,915 downwards.
GTAATCATTTCTCCAAAGAGCGATTGCTTTGTTTATATATAATTTCAAAATTTTTAAATTGATGCTTACATTGTTCTAGTAAGGAAAAATAGATAAAACAATATCAATAGACAAGGTCTGTTAGTTCTATATTCTTAAAGAGTCCTCCTTTCCAAATGTGCTTTGTTAAATGGAAAAGAGAAAAAAATTTCAAACCATTCATAGAATATGTACTTATATCCATAAAATCAATATGATTTTCTCTTTTTTATGAAGCATGTAACTTTTTAAGTAAACATTCAAAATATAATTTTGTAAGTCAGTTATAAAATAAGATGATTTTTCACACCTATAATTTTATAGGTCAGTTACAAAATAAAATCATTCTTACACAGGTGTCTTGAAACTAAACCTGCAGCTTTGCAAGAGTTGTGTATAGATGACACTTTCAGCAGCACAACTAAGTTATGACCTTGAGTATGTTAGCAACATACTCTTAACTAAATGAAGACTTAAGCAAATTTCTTAAATAGGCAAGTTTACTTTGATTTCTGAAAACCCAGTCACTCATACCTCCTACACCTTCACCCCATTGCATCACCAAAATTATGTGTTTCCACTGACATTAGAGTCTCCTTACAAATACCTGGCCTCCAGTGCTCTTCCTACCTAAATTGTCACTAAGTACTTATCTACTTCCATACTTTCCCCCCTCCTCAGTTTCATAGTCCACTCAGGTTTATTGTTGATATCCTTATCAGCTCTCATTCAAAGAGCTGTAACCAGGGCCAGCCCGTGGCGTAGTGGTTAAGTTCGCACGTTCTGCTTCAGTGGCCCAGGGTTCGCCAGTTCGGATCCTGGGCGTGGACCTACTCACCACTCATCAAGCCATGCTGAGGTGGAGTCCCATACAGAAGAGCTACAACTCTACAACTATGATACACAACTATGCCCTGGGGCTTTGGAGAGAGAAAAGAAAAAGAGGAAGATTGGCAACAGATGTTAGTGCAGGAACAATTTCAAAAAAAAAAAAAACAATGCTTGCTTCTTTTACAAAGAGATGTAACCTTTCCTCTTTCTCAGGGGTCTACAAATTATGGCCTATGTGACAATCTACCTGGCTGCCTGTTTTTGTAAATAAACAGCCACAACCATTCTTTTAAATATAGTCAATGGCTGTTTTTGCTCTAAAAATGTCAAGACAGAGACCACATGACCTCCAAAACCTAAAACATTTAGTATCTATCCTTTTACAGAAAAGGTTCGCTGACCTGGTCTCTAATGTAAGGTAGCCATGACCTATATTCAATGCAGATTATCTTTAAAATTATAAAATCCATTAGAAATTCCTTCTCGGGCCAGGGCTTGCCTATTTCAAATTTGCTTGCTAAAATCAGAGCAATGATGGCACAATATTATATGATAAGCAATGGGCTATATAACTAACGAGTTTTTCTCTATAAGTGAGAGGTTTGTTTACATTAATAAATAATCCAAGAAATAGCACTGACTTTCAAATTTACAAACTCATAACAACTCAAAATTCACTTAAATTCACTTAAAATGAAATATTATTAAAAGCACTAAGAATATTCACAACTATCACAAGGTCATTTTCTATTGTAAAGGATACAAGTTAGAGAATTCTCCTTTTTCAAAGAAGATATTATCTTAGACAAAGAGCAAAGAATGAAATATACTTAATAATATGTAAAAACTAATGCTATTTTATAACACTTTGTCCTGTTTCTTTACCTAAGAGATGGAACTCTTCTTAAAAGTTGTTAGCATTAACGTACTTTTTTCAGCAAGGACCCAAGACCATTTGATGATAGTAATACCTAACACATATTGATTATTTTGCACACACCATATACTTGCCATTAGTTAGGATAAAAACAGTTGAATTTCAGGAGTTTTTTATGGTTCAAACTAATAGTTATTTCAATTAAAATTTAAGTTAGAAAATATTATTATGTATTATAGATGAGGAAACTGAGCGATCATTGGGAATGTAATATGCTCGAGGTCAATTAGAGAATGGTGGAGTCAGGAAGAGAACCTGGGTCTGTCCACCGCTTAAACCCTATGTTATACTGTCACTAGTTAGATGCAGCAGGTTGCTACAGTAGAAAAAGCCCCATAGGGAGGTCTGAATTTTTGTTACAGTTCTGAAGCCTGGACAAGTGATCACCAACAAGTTACTTGACTTCTGTAACTCTCAGTTCCCTCAACTATTCATGTGGGCACAATTACACCTGTACTCTACTTCACAGACATATGAAGATGCATTGGAAACCTCAAAGTCAAACACATGCCTTGCGTACATAGAGTAGATGAACTGAAAGGGAGGAGGAGAAGTTCGGCAGAAGGAGAATCAGTACTAAAGAAAAGAAGGTGACATTTAGAGGTTAGGAGGATCCCTCTGAGGAAAATGCAAGCAGAAACTGAAAGAGTGGTATTCATGTAACAGTTAATTATTTGAGATTCAGAGAGCACAAGGCTTGAACTCTTCCTTGAGTTCAATATGAAAGAGAGTATATCAAAGAAATGTGTTTGGTAGGATAAAAGGTTTTATCCTCCACTTCAACAGAACAGCTTTAGAGCAGTGAAGAAGTAGCTGAGCAGCATTTCAGCGGAAAGAAACACGAAAAAACCCTGAAAGTGGCATTAGCAGTGGCAATAATGAAATCTCAAGGAGGACATTATTCAAACACAAGAATAGGAAAGAAATATTGCAGCTGTCACACAGAGGTCAAGTGGAATGGTGGCAGAGTAGACGTTCTCTCCATAGCAGGAAGGGAAAAGTCAGAAAACACAAATATCAAAATGAGGGAATGTATTTGAATTAGTTAGATTTCCTGTGGATCCAACTATCAAAAACCACTTTAAGCTTGCATAAGTAAAAAAGGATAAATGCATGATAAATATACTGGGGTGTCCCATGGAATTCAAGGAAAAATCAAACACAAACATCATCTGGTAAAACGAATATATACAAAGTTACATTAAGAAGAAAGTAGAAAAAGAAATTAAACTTTTAGCAGACAAAATTCGCCAAAAAACAAAGAAACAAAATAGAAAACTGTCACATGATTCTCCCACATATTTAATTTAATATAATTAAAAAGGCATTTGCAGTTCAAACCAAACATTTAAATATTGAAAATAGAAATAAACAATAGAAAGATTAGAAATGGGAGCTAAACAAACTTTGAGGAAGGAAAAGATAAGATCAAATCAGAATTTATGACTAAACTATAAAGTTGCTAAGAATAGTACAACTGAATGTACACAAAGGATATATAAGATAAGAATAAATAGAGCCACTACCATGAAAATGAAGCAAAGAATGAGATAAAATGAATTAGAGAAAAGGACAAAGAAAATTCCCTACCCCCAAAGAGGAACAGAACTTAAAATAAAAATTTCAGAAAATTTTCAAGACGTAAAAGATGTTCTGAATATGTATGTTAAAATGGTATACTAAGTTTTGAAACAGGACAGTTAGAAACTGACAAGATAAAACAGCACAGGCTACTTGCTAACATCTATGGACAAACATATCTTTAAAATGGATACATCTCGTAATACTTTCTTATGCAAGTATTAAAAATTAACATCACTAATAGTGGGACTAGCCGTGGCTTAGCGGTTAAGTGCGCACGCTCCGCTACTGGCACCTGGGGTTCAGATCCTGGGCGTGCACTGACGCACGGCTTCTCCAGCCATGCTGAGGCCGCATCCCACATACAGCAACTAGAAGGATGTGCAACTATGACATACAACTATCTACTGGGGCTTTGGGGGACAAAAAAAGAAGGAGGATTTGCAATAGATGTTAGCTCAGAGCCGGTCTTCCTCAGCAAAAAGAGGAGGATTAGCATGGATGTTAGCTCAGGGCTGATCTTCCTCACAAAAAAAAAACAACAAAAAAACAACAAAACAAATCACTAATAGTGGGACAGCATGATATTATGTACCCATTAATAAGATGAATTATTAAGTGCATAATATGAGCTATGAAATAGTCTTGCCAAAAATGTTTAATCTGACTCTAGTCTAGCCTTTAGACCTACCTTCCAATTTATAGGAAATACAGGAAATAAAGGAACAGGGTAAAAGAGCCCAAGAGGAAATAATCAGACAAATCAAAAATATCCTAGAAGAAAAATTGCCTGGTTGTCTTGTGAAAGTATCATGGAAAAACAAAGTGAAGAGATTGCTTTAGAACAAAAGATACTAAAGAGAAAACAATATCATCCCAATTTGTTTATTCTTATCTTAATACTTAATAGGTCAGGCCAAGAGGTGAGGCAATGCTATTTGGAGACAATGCCTACAAAAAAGGCTGGGATGATGATAATAGTGGTTACAGTCTTTTTGTCTTTGAAAATTGGTTGGTTATTTCTTTTGACCCAAATTTCACATTGCCTGGTTCTATGAACTTTGCTCTTCTTTTATTCCACTTCCTCTGGAAAATATTCTCTTCTTATACTTCTATACTCATTACTTTATCAATGACTCTCCATTCTGTATTTATATATTTGACAACTCACCTAAACATCACTAAATTCTAATACCATCTCTGTCAGTGACTAGCTAAGCAAATTTTGCCCAATAATTTAATTTGTGCCTTTGTCCTATTACCTGTAATGTAGGAATAAAAATACCAGGCTAATCTACCTCGTGAGTCTATTCTAATAAACTAATAAGGGAATATATGAAAGATTCTGACATCTGTGAAATAATGTACTTAAGGTAATTTACTCAGTGGTCATTTAGGCATATGGGTATATAAATTTCCCTCATTGAGGTAGACACTATTTCACAAAGGTACCAATAAGCAAACTACCTCCATAGAGGGCCAATAAGCAAAATTAATACTGTTGAACTTGCGACTCATGCTATTTTCTTGAGTTCCATTATAATTTGTGGTTCTGTTAAGTCAATATGTATATTATCAAGGAAGATAAGTAATACCCAGACCTTTTATTTTCCATAAGTAAATTAAATAATAAATAAGAAATGTCTTTTGGCAACCCGCTGTTAGGAAGATGTTATTGGCAATGGCAAAATAGCTTCAGAAAAATAACTCTACAATTGAAGCTCAGACCTGCAGTAGAAATACAGGACTAAATGCTTTTTTAAAACCTTTGCCCCTTTACAGTAAATTCAGTTACAAAATTAAAAAGGCATATGGAGCCAATTTTCCTGGGTACGTACAGAAAAGATGGCAATATATCTTTGAGGCTATATGTCTGCAGGCTGGGACATTCCAGAATAACAGATCACAGAGCACCCTATCAAACAGAGGCACACACACTTCAGGCTAGTCACCTGGAATTTAAAACAAGTCTTGATTCTGGTGTTATGCTTGTGCTTAAAACAAACCAACAAACAAAAAGTAATAACAAATAATGTAATAAATTTTTTTTCAAAGTTATAGGAAAAAGAATCAAACTGATCTTTGTCCATAAAAAACGCACACTTGAGTATCTGAGGTGGATCTGGGCTTTGAATATTAAATTCTCTTTTGGATATTAAATTCCAGGTCATATACCTCTGGATATGGATATTTACCCCAAGATGACAAATCTAATTTTATGTCACAAATCTACGGGTGGGAAGTTGTTAAATACCATCTTTTTTCCCCCTATATTGATTACCCTATAATTTATGAAATAGGTTCTCTGAATTTTATGCTAAATTGTGGCCTCCAGTACCCAGCAAATCAAACTAGTGATTTTCAATGGAGGTGTTTTTTCAGCCTTGATATTTTTGGCATCCCTTCTTTCCTTAGTTGCCACCATAACTCCAGTCTCCATTTCCAATGGTTTTAGGTTATAAAGGCAATTCTTCCTGGAAAGTTCCAGGGGCAAAAAAAGAGGAATAGAATATTCATATAACCATCCTGATGCTGAACAGGAGAGCAGTAAGGACTGCCTTTGACCCAAGATGTTTGTGCTGGCTAGGGCAGAAGTGGGATGCTATTTCTGCCTTATGGGACCTGATTATGGGATTTTGATGATATTCATTTTCTCATTTGGGATTTGCTATTTTGGCAAGCCATACATAGGCATTGAAATATAAGTTATTAATGAAATTCATATATACTAATCTAGATATAAAATAGTGTTTTCCCGATCATTTTAAGTGAAATAGACTGGGTTGAGTCCCTTATCTCATATTCGCACTAAAATTCCTTCATATCATTCCAGTATTACATTTTAATGGCCACTCGGGCTCTGAGTTTCTAGATCTCACTAACATTTTACCTCCCACAACGTTTTCTTCCTTTTACTCTGTGGCAACTCTTTGTGAAAATGAACCAATGTTCGTTGTTTTTCTCAAAAACAATTCATTTAAGGCACTTAACTGAAAATTTTAAGATGACGGATTTGTTTACCATGCAGCATAATAAACAATATAAAAGAGAATAATAAGCAACACTGTATATAAAAATCTTTCAACTACCAATTAAAGGCTATCACCAGCCACCTCTCTGCAGGATCCTAGTCTAGTTGGGTTGCTGGAGTTGTCCTCTTCAGTTTAATACTCTTCCAATATTCCTATACAGATCTGTTATCTTTCCACACTGCACTCTTTTGGATCTGATCCTTCACTAATGTGTTTGAAAAATAAAGTGCCAGCAATGCTAGCTCTAAACGTTCAGTAGTACAGAAGAACTGGCAAAGATTTTAGAATGTTGGTCTATCTTTGACCCCAAGCCCCAAAACATTTAGAAAGTGTTAGTGACTTGAATCACTTTTTGTACAATTTTTTCCACTTTGCTATTATAAGAACAGTTCATGCCAATTTTGCAGAAGAGAATGACGTGGGTCTGGAAAAATATGACATGTTTTTCAGTGGTCCCTCTGATTCTACATTCCCATTACTAAAATACACGCTCCAAAAATTTTAGAAAGGATGTGTCTTCATTGCGTCCACTTGAAGATCCAGAAATGAAGAGAGCCTAGTCCCTTTCTAATCCATCACACGCGAATGTACAAAAGTCTATGAGATGCTTTCAAACATTTAGAAGACAAAATCATGGTAATCGTGTCATTGCTAGGGTTTACAAGGGAACTCTGGGAAGTAAGAGGTTATTTCCCCTGGGGCTTAAAATTATGTTATTTTTCTGTTGAGGTCAACTTCTGAAAGGCAAAGCCTTTAATTCCAATTCCCTTAACCATGAGGTGAGAAAAGTTTTACCAACCTCAGAGACCACCAGGAAGGCACTAATGAAAGATAATTTATTCCCAGCAGTCACAAAGAGAAGCCAACTCTGAGACAACGTATTATAACTTCTGCAGCTTTTGCAAACACATAGGAAAGATGTTGTTAATTTGTAGATTAGGAAGATTTGAAGTAATATTTCAACCATATTTGATAAAATCAAGTTGTGCTAGAGGCCTGGCACAAGAAGATATTGACTATAGTACACATATGAAATATGTACAAATAAATCAGCATATTCACTGTAGATCATGACCCCTTAGTGGAAAGGAATCAGCTTACTATATTTATGAAGAAAATATTATACAGTAAGATAGAAATTATCACCATGCATCTCACATAGTGTGGTTTTGTGAAACTTTGCTTCATTTACATCAGCTTGTGCATTGGTTTGCTGTGTCTTTTGAAAAGCCGCATAAATGTTTCTCCATAACACAACCACATTTCTATTCAAAAATTTTCCTTGGTGGTGTAGTCCTAATTAAAAACAGCTTTTCCTGTGACTCTATAGTAAAAAAAACCTAATTAACATGATTTCACATAGCTTAATTCTTTAAGTAGCTTACTCATGAAAAACAATGTCAAAATTGTTACCATCATAATACAGTACCTCTGTGTCTTTGTGTGTGTGTATATATACATACACATATTTTTTAACTTATATACAATACATGCACATATATACACACACACATATACAGACACACATATAGTATACTACACACTATATGTGTACATGTCATATATGCATATATTATGTATATAATATATATTCTATATTCTATAACATATAATTATGTTGATATATATTAGATATATGCATATTAATATGTGTATATTATATATAGATATTATATATATTAGAGAGAATGAAATGAAAACAAATAAAATAGAGACTGAAATCACTAATCATTAAAGAATATTCTAGAGGAACATGGTCAGCAGTGTTCAAGTAACTACTAAGGCTGCTTTGCTGAGTTGGGTTTGCAAGCTGAGAACAAGAACTGGATTACTAAGTAAATTAAAGAAAATTTGTTCTAGGGTATATTGGGTAAAGAGATAATATAGGAGGCTAGAAAAAAATATAGAAAGAAAAACAGAGCTTTTGTTGTTTGGTTTGTATATTTTGCTTTTTACAGTTTTATTAAGACATAATAGACATACATGAGATTGCACATACTTTAAGGGTACCTCTTGATAGATGGTGACATATATATAAACCCATGAAACCATCATCACAACCAAGATAATGATTACACTCATCACCTCCAAAGTTTCCTTGTGCACCTTTGTCCCTCGTTCTCTTTCTTTTCCAATCACTTACACCCAAGCTAATCCCACCTACACCTCCAGGCAACCACTGATCTGCCTTCTGTCTCTGTAGAATAGTTTGCATTTTTTTAGAATTGTATATAAATGAAATTACACGATATGTTTTCTTTGTTTAGTTTCTTTCACTTGATATAATTATTTTGAGATTCATTTAATGTCATTATGTGTATTAATAGTTCATGTTTTTTATTTCTGAGTAGTATTCCATTGTATGGATATACTACTGTGTGTTTGTTCATTTACATGATAAATATTTAAATAGTTTTCGTTTTCTGGCTATTACAACTAAAGCTGCTCTGACTCTTCATACACAAGCTTTATTAATGTTCTAGGGCTGTCATAACAAAATACCACCAACTGGGTACTTTACCAACAGAAATTTGATTTCTCACAGTTCTTGAAGCTTAAGAGCCCGTGATCAAGGTTTTGGCAGGTTTGGCATCTTCTGAGGCCTCTCTCCTCAGCTTGCCAATGGCTACCTTCTTGTTATGGACTTCCCTCCATGTATGAACATCCTGGAGTCTTTCCTTGTATCCAAATCTCCTCTTCTCATAAGGACACCAGTCAGATCAGATTAGGGACCACCCTAAGGGACTCATTTTAACTTAATCACTGCTTTAAAAACCATGTCTCCAAATATAGTCACATACTGAGGTCCTGACGGTTAGGGTTAGGCTTCAACACATGAATTTGGTGATGGGGGGTGGGGGGGTGGTCAGAAGCCACAATCAGCCCATAACACAAGCCTTTGGGTGAACATATGCTTTACCTCTTAAAATGTTATACAGTTGCCCTCCTTCCATATCTTCAGGTTCTGCATCAGGGGATTCAATCAACCTCGGATTGTGTATTATGTTTATGATCCATGGTTGGTTGACTGCAGATATAGAACCTCGATAGGGAGGACCGACTAAGGGACTTGAGCATCCAGGGATTTTGGTGTCCGAGGGAAGTCCTGGAACCAATCCTCCAGCATATACCAAAGGATAATTCTACATGTACCTAGGAATAGAATGGCTCAGTTGCACGGTGTATGTATAACTTTTTAAGAAACTGACAAATCGTATTCTAAAGCAGTTATATCGTTTACCGTTTCCACCAGCATCCCAATACTCATTGTCAATTACTGAGAGAGGGGTGAATAAAATTCCAGTGGTAATTGTTGCTTTGTTGAGTTTTTTTCCTTGCAGTTCTGTCAGATTTTGCTTCATTATTTTGAAGTTCTTTATTTTAAGTTTTTAAATATTTAGTAAGATTGCTGTGACCTCTTGGTGAATTAAAGTCTTTGTCATTATGAAACTACCCTTTAGCCCTGGTAGTATTATTTTCTTTATCTGTTTTGTCTGATATTATTCTAACCACCTCAGTCTCTTTGGGTTAATATTACTAAGGTATATATTTTCCTATCTTTCTATTGTAACCTATTGTGTCTTCATATGTAAATGGCTTTCTTTTAGGCAGTATTTATTTCATCTTTTTTGTTTTTTGAGGAAGATTGGCCCTGAGCTAACATCTGTTGCCAATCTTCCTCCTTTTTTGCTTTTTTCTCCCCAAAGTCCCAGTAGATAGTTGTATGTCATAGTTGTACATCCTTCTAGTTGTTCTATGTGGGACGCTTCCTCAGCATGGCTTGATGGACGGTGCATATGTCCGCGCCCAGGACCCGAACCAGCGAACCCCGGGCCACCAAAGCGGAGTGTACGAACTTAACCACTACGCCACTGGTCTGGTCCCTATTTCATCTTTTTAATTGGGTGCTTTAGTGTGATTATTGGTATAGTTTGGTTTAAATCTACATACTTGCTATATATCATCTCTGTGTGCATTTTTCCTTTGGATTGCCCAAATATTTTTCATGATTCCATTTCATCGCCTTTGTGAGATTATCTCAATAGCTGAGATATGCTGAACTATGGTTTATAATATATATCTTCAACTTCTCACAGACTACTTTGAGTGATATTTCAACACTTCACATACAGTCTCACAGTACAAGGACATGACAACAGTCTACTTACAATTCCCCATCCCAGTCTTGGTCATATTTTTTTCATATATTTTACCTCTATATATGTTCTAAGTGCCATAGTACATTTTTATTATTTTTGCTTCAAAGAGTCAATTATCAGTTAAAGAGATTTAAAAAAAGAGAAAACAAGAAAAAATAATATACTTCTCACACTTTTACAATTTATGCTGTTCTTCAGTCCTTTGTATAGATCCAGATTTCTATCTTGTATTATTTTCCTTCCACTTGAAGGGCATTTTTCTTTTATTTATTTATTTATTTTTTTTTTTTTGTGAAGGAGATTGGCCCTGAACTAACATCCATTGCTAATTCTCCTCTTTTTGCTGAGGAAGATTAGCCCGGAGCTAACATCTGTGCCCATCTTCCTCTATTTTGTATATGGGATGCTGCCACAGCATGGCTTGGTGAGTGATGCAGAGGTCCACACCTGGGATCTGAACCAGGGAACCCCGGGCTGCCCAAGTGGAGCACACGAATCCAACCGCTATGCCATCAGGCTGGCCCCTGGAGGGCATTTTTAAATATATATTTTGTAATGCAGATCTGATGGTGATGAGAAAGTCTTTATTCACCTTCATTTTGAAAAATATTTTTAGAGTATAGTCTAATATTGACAGTTATTATTGTTGTTGTTGCTTTCCTTTTTCAGGATTTTAAATATGCTTTTCCATTGTTTTCTAGCCTGTATTGTGTCAGATGAGATATTTATTCTCATCTTATCTTTAACTGCTTTACTCCAACTGCTTTTAGGTTATTATTTTTATTGTTGGTTTTGAGGAATTTTTTTTACAATATGCCTTGCGGTTTTCTTCATGTTTCTCATGCCTGAGATTTCTTGAGCTTCTTGAATCTATTGTTGTATAGTTTGCATCAAATTTGGAAAATTTGCAGCCCTTTTTTCATATAATTTTTTACTGTCATTCCTTTTTCAGGTATGCCAATTACACACGGCCACCTGATATTGCCCCAGAGCTCACTGATGCTCTGTTTATTGTGTCTTCAGTCTTTGACCTCTCTGTGTTTCACTTCAGATAGTTTCTAGTTTCTATTAGTGTATCTTCAATACCTTTTGTCTTTTCTTCTACAATGTTTAATCTTCTTTTATTCTTATTCAGTATATTTTCCACATCAGAAATTCTTTTTTTGTTTGTTTTATCTTCCATGACTCTATCATACTCAAGCTTTTCTTTATCATCTTGTACATTTGGAATATAACTATAATAACTGTTTAGTGTCTTTGTCTACTACTTATATCATATCTATAATCTAGGGGTCTGTTTCTATTAATTTATCTTTTTTACTATATAATAGATCACAATTTCTTACTTCTTTGACTATTGAGTAATATTTCATTGGATGTCAGACATTATGAATTTTACATTGCTGTATCACGGATGGTTTTGTATTCCTCTAAATACTCTTGAGCATTGTTCTAGGAAGCAGGCACATTACTTGGAACCAGTGTGATTCTTTCTGAAATAGCTTTTTTGATTTGTTAGCTGTATCCAGAGCAGTGTTCAATCTAGGACTAATTATTCTCCACTACTAAGACAGTATCCTTCTGAGTACTCTAACTAATGTAGAGTGTTTTCCACTCGGGAAATTAGAGAAATTTCTACTGGTTATTTAGAACATAACTTATTCCTGACCCTATGTGAGCCCTGAGGAATATTCCTCTGTTCTTTTCAGGTTCTTTACACAGGCTAAGGTAGTTTCCTTAAAGGACTGTGCCAATCAATATTCAACTTAAGACTTGGAGAGGACTCTTCAAATCTCAGGAGCTGTCTTCTTGGGAAGCTCTTTTCTCTCCAGTACTCTGTCCTGTGAAGTCTGGCTGCCCTAGCCATCTCAGCCACCTACTTCTATCTCCTAAACTCAGAGACATTCCCAGGCTTCACCTGGGTTATCCTTGAACAGTGCAGCTTGAAAAATCTCTTCAGATTATAACTCAAGGGAACTGTAGTGCTCACCTAATCTGTTTCCCCTCTTGCAGGAATGGCTGTTCTGATATCAATATATGAAAAGTGTTGTTTCACATATTTTATTTCATTTATTAGTTGTTTCATGTAGGAGGGCGAATCCAGTATTTATTATACTATCTTGGCTTGAAGCAGAAACCTCCCAGGGATATTTTAATTTTTTAAAGAGATTTTTATTGTTTTTCTGTAGAGAGGGTAATGTAAAACATTTCACATCTTCCCATGAAATCTTCAGTGAAATAATCAGTTAATAACAAACTGTTGAAGGTAAATGTATTTTGAAAAGGCACAGAAACTCTTAGTCTTACTTCAATAACTAGGATGTAAAAGTGGTTATAGCTAAGAACTATATATGCCCATGCAGATACGTAAACTTAACTTTTCAGCTTACTGTAGATTTCTAAATATAACTTATCATTAAGTTCTCTAGAGTAATTGAGAGATGTTAAAGCTCTTCATGGCTACATTTGGTGTAGTTGTAAAGCTAATAATCTATCCTGCTCCCCATCCCCTCACCCAAGACACTGCCAATTTCTTGATGTCACTAACCCCAGGTACAAACATAATCAAGAGGGAGAACTTTATAGGTCTTCTGAGGAACTTCTTTAGTTTCAGACTGTTAGAACCACTCTGACAACTACTGACCCTAGGGCTTCAAGAGTGAAAAATTCTACTTAAATAGTAATACTTAAGTATTATAAAGTATGCTGAAGTATTATTAAGTCTACTTAATTAATAACTACCTAATAACTTATTTCAAGCTATAGAGGGACAGTACTTCATGACACACAAAATTACAAAATTTCACGATCTTGTGACATCCTAAATCACAATATTGCCACTTATGAAGCCCTTTTAAAATGTGTTTGATATGAGTTATAAAAACACTCATACATTTCCACCTAGTAAATATAGTCCTTGAAATTATTTTAAGAGAAAAAGGCGAGATAGTATCATAGGATAGTTAATAGCAGCAATAAATTAAAAATGACAGAATTTATGATAGAACAGTATTCCATTATTAAAATTATAATTGTGAATGCATTGCAGCTGCATGGAAAAAGGTTATGATTAATAAATTAAGTAAAAGTGTACAGAACATGAAAACGAATCTATGATGTTATGTTAAAATATGTGTGCACATGAATAAGAATTAGAAAGGAACATAGAATAATGAAAACAACTGATTTGTTAAGAAACATAGATGGTGAACAATTCTTTATACACAAATACATATTTAGAGCAGAAGTTGCTATATAAAAGGCTGTTTGCACATCAACTATATATTTTAAAGCTAGGTTTAATTTGGACCGTATTTGCAGGTATGGAAAATAAGTTTTCACTCATTGAAATCTCTGACAAATGCTTGGCTTACATATGCAATTAAATATTAAATTTTTTCTAGATTATGTGAAACTATTCACATTTGTAACTCAAGGGTGTTTTAATTTGCATCTATGCTTGTGGCGTAAGCAACACTGATGATTTGCTGCTATTTTGTGTAGTTAGCTCTTGAAGGCTTTGAAATTCTTATTTTATGCTCCTATTTCAGCCTGCTCTAATCGTGTCTACTGACAGCAGTTTCAAAATTGCTCAGTGTAAGTGCAGAAAACAAGGGTGACTAGCCAAGCTTCACCACTGCTTACACAAGCAGACTGCTGAAATGACAGAATCAGGCGTAATTTAAATGAAACACGCGCCATGTCTCATGTGAAGGAAGTCTAAGCCTTACTGACACCATGACAGTGACAATTATCTAAAGGAGTGACTAGCTTTAGATCACCAAGCTGGATCTTGAAAAAAGAAACACACTCTATTGTGGAACAAATAGCTCAAACCGGTGAACACGAGCGCGCGCGCGCGTGCGCGCGCACACACACACACACACACACACACACACAGACTTACATATACTATCTTGGCTTGAGGGATACACACTCACAATACATATATATTTGTAAGAGCAAAATAAATACCCCTAATGACTAAACTTAAGATCTCTAAGAATCTAAAATTAAAATCAGTTTCCAAATGATCAGGTTATGAGATAAATATGCTACTTTTGCATTTATAGTCTAAGCCAGAAAATAAAGCAAATAGATCAAATGATAATATACTGGAGAAATTCCTAAATTTCACACACACACACACACACAAATAACAAAGGGACAATGGCATAGCCTAAGAGATTAAAACAAATCTCTTTCCAATTAAAAATCATAAATGTTAATTTAACAATTTTTGGTAAAACTCAGTGAGCACAATCCAGCTAAAGAAGTATTACACAATTCAGCATAGTTTACTCTACTAGGAAAGTTCCATTTATATTGATACTTTTTATCTGTAAAATCTGTAAATATTTTAATGTGAAATATATTTTATATATACATATATGTGTGTATATATATATAAATGTAAAGTCTGAGAAAAGGTTTTATACTCAAACAGTGTATAAATAATATTCCCATGCACCCTGTTTCTTTCATATCATTGAAATACCCTGGCCGCCTATACCTAATGAAATGCTTCTTTTGAACTCAGTGATATAAACATATATTTCCATCAAAATCCTTCAGAGTTGTAAAGGTTGAATAATTTCAGAATTCTGAGCAGCCACCAAGGACACACCCTTTAATATAGTTTTACCTTTACCATGTAATGCAGTGTCCTAGAAATACTAAAGTTAATGTTGTACTCTTAATGCATATGGAAAGTAAATGTGAATTTGAGAGATCTTTTCATGCATATTTATTCGGTTTTCAGGTGAATCCTAATTCTTGCTTTTATATGGGGTTTTAGGGGTTGACAGACCATATAACACAAACAGAAGTATACAGTGGCATAGAATAGCCAAGTGAGACTTTGGGTCAAACCTCGCAAGGCAAGCAAAGCACACATCTCCTCAGGTGCAAGCTCCTCCTAAAAATGACTAATTCCATCAATGAATATTTTGAGCACCCACTACATGCTGAGCATTTTCCTCTGGGAAAATGAGCATACAACGAGTTTTTTGTGTACAAATTAGGAATGTCTCCAGTATATTATCATCAGATCTATTTGCTTCCTGTTTGGAAAATAATTGCAAAGGAGGTCTTGTTTTTTCTTATTCTGATCATTTGGAAACTGCTTTTCATTTAATGTTAATTAGTTACTAGGTGCCTACAGCAGAGAATTCTGAGTTCATTCTTTGATGGCTGTGTGATCATGAACAAGTTACTTAAATTTTCTGTTTCAATTATTTTCATATAACTCATTCATAGAGATGTTGAGAAAAATAAATTTATATCTATATATCAATATATAAATATACATATATAAATATGTATGTTTATATGTATACTTGTACATAATAAGTACACATTATTTACACTTAATAAATAATAGTTATGATTTTTTCTTATTGCTGTTATGATCCAGTGGAGTTATAGATGTGTGAACTAGATGTTAAAATAGCGTGTAATAAGTGTTTCATATAAGTCATACAGAGAGCTATGGGAGTACATAGCAGTGACACCTAATAGAGACTAGGTAGATAGTCCTGGAGGAAGTGACTTGAGAGTTAAACATTAAAAATAACTAGAGAGGCTGGCCCCGTGGTGTAGTGGTTAAGTTCACGTGATCCACTTCGGCAGCCGGGGGTTCACAGGTTTGGGTCCCAGACGCGGACCTATGCACCACTTATCAAGCCGTGCTTATCAAGCAGGAGTCCCATACATAAAAGTAGAGGAAGACAGGCACGGATGTTAGCCCAGGGCCAATCTTCCTCAGCACAAAGAAGAGGATTGGCAACAGATGTTGGCTTAGGGTTAATTTTCCTCACCAAAAAAAAACCAGATAACTAGAAGTTAGTAAGGTAAATGGAGAGAGAGAGGGAGAAAAATTTCCTTAAAAAAGAGGAGCA
Source organism: Diceros bicornis minor (assembly GCF_020826845.1). Classification (NCBI taxonomy): domain Eukaryota; kingdom Metazoa; phylum Chordata; class Mammalia; order Perissodactyla; family Rhinocerotidae; genus Diceros; species Diceros bicornis. The sequence continues at coordinate 49,226,456 of NC_080745.1, read as the reverse complement.
AGGAATAGCGTGGCCGAGTCTCGTACTAAGATGTGATATGTAATGCGGTATATGCAGGAGAATTGAATTGAAAGTTTAGTGTGGCTGGGAAAACACTGCATAGCAAATAAAAGGAAAGTGTATAGAAGAAAATAAAGCTATATCATCAGTTACTTTGGGATTTGTATAACTTGGAAATTAGCATGCTGGGGATGCCTGAATTACTAAAATTGGGTATGTTGTCAGTCACAAGTTTTAGAATCCAACTTTCTTGGAATGACATTGTCCTTAAGTTGAAGTAAGAGGTACATGATAATTCTGTGTAACCAAAACCATTCCGTCTATCCCTAACTATACCATGGAACTCCTTAAGTGTATGAAAACACTGGTTACTTGGAACATTCTGAGAAAATTTTGCCAGAATTTTACTAAATCACTAATACCGATATTTGAGGAATCAGAATAAAAGTGCTAGAAGACGGGGGAATGACAAATATTATTACTTTCAAAGAAGGATACTCAAATATCAGATCTAGTCTTTTTTGTGTGTGTGTGAGGAAGATCAGCCCTGAGCTAACACCCATGCTAATCTTCTTTTTGCTGAGGAAGACGGGCTCTGAGCTAACATCTATTGCCAATCCTCCTCCTTTTTTTTTTTTCCCCAAAGCCCCAGTAGATAGTTGTATGTCATAGTTGCACACCCGTCTAGTTGCTGTATGCGGGATGCAGCCTCAGCATGGCCGGAGAAGAGGTGCGTCTGTGTGCGCCCGGGATCCGAACCCGGGCCACCAGTAGTGGAGCACGCGCACTTAACTGCTAAGCCACGGGGCCGGCCCCCAGATCTGGTTTTAACAACAATCCCAATATTGGTTCTAGAACTATTTGTTTATAGGATAGTAAAGGACTGCCTAGAAAAATATTCACTGAGAACTTCATGCAAAGCTGCATTAAGAATAAGTTATTACAGGCTGAACTCGTCTATTTCTCAAAGGCAGTTAAGAGATTGGAAGAGGGTGAGAGTACAATGGCCCTTATGTGTATGATATTAACAGTGGTGTATTTATCATAAAGATATTGATAAATTCTTACAGAAACATTGTAACTGTATAGGTACATGTAGGCTAATGTAAGAACATTTAGATGGATAATATTCAGAAAGACAATATCTATAAGTGTCTAAAATATGCACAATTTCAATATGCAGAGGGGCCTCTCACAGCATTTATTAAATTTATCTCTTTAGCCTAGTTCTTCTCAACTTTTGTTACCTATTACCTGAATTAAAGTTTAGAAAGAATATTTATCATATATGTGAATGTATTTTGATAAAATATTATTTTAAAAATCTAAACGAATTAAATGATGAAATCAGGATCCAACCAAATTTGCTAGGGTGAAACAATAGGCCAAAACTAATAAAAATAAATGTAATATAGGCTAACGGAAGGTTCCACACTCAGCTCAATGAAGCATAAGGGAATTCGAGATTAGCAATTTTGCCCGTGAAGTGGCAGTGGGAATTGAAGTTGGGATTTTAGTAACAGTCAGTGAGTTGACTATGTATTCTAACCCATAAAAACCTTCCATGCTAAATGAGTATTGAGAATGAGAGTGGAGATAATTTTGTAATAATAATTATTGTAATAATAACAATAATGCCTAACACTTGCATAAGTGCTATAGTAAAATTAACCTATTTAATCTTCACAAGTTTATGAGGTTAAGTACTATTGTTATCCCTATTTTACAGGTGAGGAAACAGGTATAGAGATTAAAAAAGAGCCCAAAATCATATAGCTAATAAGCAACAGAGCAATTTGACTCCAAAATTACTGCTCTTAAGCAAGACACTGTTTTTAAAAGGAACATTCAGGAATGACTGGCTATGGTGATAACAATGTTACGTGAGGAATTGATACTTGAAATGGAGAAAAAATCTTATAGAAGAAATATATAACTGATTTCAGACTCTGAAAAGAGGCTGGACTTGTTTCTATGGCTCCGTGGGAAGACTAGGACACAAAAAGAGATGTATTTTTAACACAAATTAAAAAAAAAAGACTTTGTAATGTAATAGTTGCTTAAGATAGGTTTTGATTAGCGATACATAAAATTGCAGAATACAGAGTTCAGGGATGAACTGTAGATAAATCCATCCTCAATAATAGCAACAATATTTTTGTACTGTTCTTAACATTTGTGGGCATCTGTAATTGCTCTCTTAGACTCTAAATGGGCAGTGATAGGTGGCTATCCATTATGGACCTGAAACCTTAATACCAACAGTCAATCCATTTCAAAAAGGACATTATGTGCTCAAAAAGCCAATCAGCATGTTCTAAGTGTAACATTTGCATATATCTACATCTAATTTTACTTGCTGTACTATCAATTCAGCTAATGAAGGTAAAGAATCTATGCTCTTTTTTCTTTAAAAAAAAGTTAGGAGGCAGAACATTCCTTATTCTATTTCATATCTCATACTATTGAGTTAGCACCAAATGATTTCTCCTAAATTCTTATTTATTCTCTGTATTTTCCTCTCTCCTTCAGTCTTCTGTGCCTATTTTGCTCTAAATATCTGGATAATTAACTATCTGTAGTCCATTTTGAACTATGATTTTGACAAAATAGAGACATCAACCAAACTCACGAGTTTGTCTCATTGATCTTTTAGATTCTGAGTACTTTCTATGAGCAATTCCCTCTTTTTGTTTCTCTTAGCCTTTTCTATTGAATTTATTTAAATATGCCCCAAATTTATTTTTATTTTAGCAGCATCATTCTTATAATAGGTAATTTATATAATTTATGCACATTAAAATTCTACTATAGCATATCATAAAGGCCTTGAGTTTGCTTTTTCAGGGAAATAGTGTATTTAAATAAGGAAAAACCCACCTGTTTGCTCATAGAAACAAAGTAGGCTCTCTTCAAATATGAAATGAAACACTTATCTCTTATTATAACCCAAATCCAGTTGGGCCATCTTGAAACATGTTTCTGTTCATCTAGATTTTCTAAAAATAAATGAATAAAAAATATATAACTTTCACATTGGACTACAGAAGCCTTGAAGAAAAAATGTATCTACATTATAGGTCTCCTCATTGGGGAACACAAAGGAAATTTAAACAATGTATCAAATAAAAACTTCAAACAACTTCTCTTTAGATACATTTCCTCTTTCCAAACTCTCCCACTCCTAGCAGGTAGGAAAATCTCCAATTCCCCCCCTACTGTCATCAATGTAGCCCCTTTGTGGATATGTCATTCACCAGTTAAAATCCTTGATTTCTTGCCACACTACTCACCTACACTACCATGAATATATATCTCTGCCCTCACTCACCCTGCCCACTCCCTGGCAAATTCTGATGGATAAAGTTCTTTATCTTATAAACCTCTATAAAGAGATACTTGCAAGTTACCACTAGGTATTCGGCTATTTTTGTATCCTGAAAATAGCATTGATATTACTACTAGCTAGTGCCACACAAGTCAGTACCTGCCAAACCAATGCTGGCTAAAGTTTCGAAGTGGTAGGGTTTTATTCCACAATAAGTCAGAATTCCAAGAGAATTGATAACTAAGAGATATAAAACAAAACAAAATAAAAAGCTGACTTTTGGAAACCTAGGCTAACTGTAAGAAATATTTCTTGTGTCAGTAAATTATCTATTCTTCCCACAGAATCATGAGAAATAATATTATTGTGATTAGCCACCAAGTTTTGGAGTTCGTTTACTTGTTGGTTTACATATTTCTTCATTTTGCCTGGCCTTTTTGATTCATGGATGGTCTTCTCTTTACTTCAATGCTGTTCCAAAAAAACAAAAAAAAAGGTGAACACACAGCACAGGTATGCAGAGTGTGGAAGGTGATTACAAAATGCGGTCACGCACGTCAAGGGCACCTAAGATGGAGCCGGGAGACCATTAGGGAAGTAGGGCTTATGCAGATCTCTACCCAGGTGGAACATACACTTTTGAACCGTGGTCACTGCTATCATCCCTCACCTTCTTCAAAGAAATACACTTACTCCCATTGATAAGAAATTTCTGCCTTAGATATGGCCTTAGCAACCAATCAGGTATAGCCAAGAAGTGACAGATTTTGCCAGCACCAATCACGGATCTTGCAAGACAGCCTACATAACTTTACTGGAATTTATCTCTTTTTGCCTTCACAAACCCTTGCCTCTTTTGTTCTCCTCAGAGCAAATTTGAGTTTCTACTGGAATCTGTGTCTCCCAAATTGCAATTCCTAAGACCCCAAATACACATTTTTAATTCTCTTACAGTTTACACCTCTTCTTCATTGACATTACATGGAGTCAGAAAGGTGGGATCTCAAGCAACTGACCTCCGACTGCAGCCTGTTGTGTGGACACGAGCAAGGCTCCTGCAACAGTATTTGGTATCTGTCGTCTCCCCTGGTGGCTCTGGCTCTCAGGGGTAAGTCCTCCCGGGCCCAAACCTCCCACTTGGTAGAGGTTCAGACCTTTATTTGGGTATCCTCTGTTGCCAGCTCTTGTTAGCGAACTTCTGTGTCTTCTCTTCTTGTATCTGGTAAGTACTTACGAATAGGAAGTCCATTTTACAAGGGGACTACCAAAGAGCAGGGCCCCTCTGGGACTCCTGCCGATTTTATGTTTAAAGAATAAGGTCATTCTACATGTAGCTTTTTGTTCCGTTGGACTCACATTACTCGAGATGATCTAAGGCTTCACTGGCCAAAATGGGGATCCTTTGAAATTCCTAAATTGGTTTACTTGCATGCTCAATTGAAAAAGTTATTGAACCAAAAAAATTGAATGGGAAGCTTATTTCAATTGGTGCCTTGAGGCCTCTAAACGAAACACCAAAAAATGTTGCTCCCCTGCAAGTTGTTAATCCTAAATTCACTGAGGCCAATTCAGACCTCTCTCAAAGGCTTACGAAACTAGAAAAGTCTGCCGATACTTCTCTTGCTACTGTCACTGTCTCTGCTCCTCCTCCACCCGCTTGTCCCCGTCCCCAATACCCTTCTGCTGAAGTCCCTCTCTATAATGATGACCCTGAAGGTCTACTCTATTCTCCTGTGGTAACTGCTCCTTTTAAGGTCAAGCAAGGGGAAAGTAATTCTTCTGTAGTCTGAGTTATTCGCCCTTGCTAAGAGATTCCCAGACCCAAAAGAAGACCCCATTAAAATCACCAAGGAATTGGAGTTAATTATTGAAACATATCAATCTGGTTATTCATATTTATACCAACTTGTTCACCTACTTGTAGGAGGATAAGCTAAAGAATGGATTTCTAAAGCAGGGTGGAAAAATCCCATATCTGACCTCTCCAAACAAGAGATGCTCATAAATCAGCCACGAGACACCATAAGAAAATTCCTGATGTTTTTCCAAAGATTATAGATTGGAAAAGGATTCAGCAATGTATACAAAAATCTGAGGAATCTGTGTTTGATTATTTTGACAGATTTGAAAAAATTTTTAAGCAATATTCTGGAATTGATAACATTAATTATGAAACTTCCTCCCTATTTAATTCAACTTTCATTAACAGGCTGGAAGATGATCTTGCTACTCCCATCAAACAGCACCAGCTTACCTGGGCTACCACGGAAAAGCATGATTTAGTTAATCTGGCTGAACAGCTCTCAAAAACATTCCAGGAGGCTGCCAAAAAGAAAGATGCCCAGGCCCTAGATATTCAAATCCAGGCTGCACAAATCATGCAAGTTCAAGTGCAACAACTAACACGCAGACCTCCTCAGGTAAACCACACTCCTACAAAAAGTGTCTGTAATTACTGTGAAAAGCGAGGACAGTGGAGAAAGGATTGTTTAAAATTAAAAAAAATATTACAAAATCAGGCCTCCCAGCAGGCGCCTCAATCTAAAACGTGGAACTTTACAACAATTTCAACCTTATGGCTACTCTGAAGATTTAAAGGGAACATTTCCTATTATCCTAACCAATTCTTTGGGGGGAAATGATTTAATTATTGGAGATGAGTTTACCAAAGCTCTTATTGATACTGGGGCCACTCTATCAGTCCTCACCCCCACCAGCTTCTGAGGCTCCCTTCCTTGCAGTTCAGAAACTATACAAATGGCAGGAGTATCTAACCACACTATGACTGTTTTAAAGTCTATCCCATTCCCTTTCAATTAGGATCAATATCAGGATCTCATTCCTCTTCGTTGGTTCCTTCAGCACCAATACGTTTACTAGGGAGAGACTTTCTTGAGGCCTACAAGGCCCACGTATCCTTTTCCCAAAACAGAGAAATATTTCTTGAACTAGGAGACCTAAATTGTTCTTCAACCAATGGCCCTAATTCTGTAAATATTCTGACGGTCTCCATTCCCATCCTATCTGCCCAAGTCAAAGAACAAGACAATTCTTTCTTAGATTCTGTCCCTGACTGTCTTTGGTCAAAAAATGCCATCGATGTCAGCCAAATCCACTCTACAGTACCCATAAAGATTGAGATACATTCAAATAAACCCTTACCTAACATTAAACAGCACCCTTTACATGCAGAAGTAAAACAAGGCACTAAACCCATAATTGAAGAATATCTCATACAACGACTTATTATTCCTTACACAAGTTCTTGCAATACCTCCATCCTTCCTGTATGAATTTTGCATACAGCAATTATGTAATGATCAGGAATAATTTATTTCTTTGGTCATTCAGCAAATTTAGCTGATCATCTCAATTTTGCTGCTGATTTTTCCCCTCAAAATTTAAGCATAACAATAATATCTAACGAGTATTAATAATTATGTGCTGAATATTGGTGCTTATTATCTAGCTCAATCTTCAGAAAGCCCCTAGAGCTGGATTTTACTCTCCCCATTTTACAGATAGAGAAACAAAGACTCCAACAACTTGAGTAATTTGGCCCCAAATCACACAGCTACTATGTTCTAGAGTCAAATTACAATAGCCATTCTGATTTTACAACTCATATTCTGAACAACCAAGCTATGAATTAAGCTCTCTTGATTAAGCAAACATCAAAAAAAAAAATGCAACCAATAAAAAGCCTATTTAAATATATGCTAAAACTAATTTAAGTATTGTAAATAAAACTAACAGCCAACCCTAATGGTCTAGTCGTTAAGATTCAGTGCTCTCACTGCCATGGCTGGGTTCATTTCCTGGTTAGGGAACCACATCCCAGTCTGTCAGTTGTCATATGGTGGTGGCTGCATTTTGTTATGATACTGAAAGCTATGTCACTGGTATTTCAATTATCAGCAGGGTCACCCATGGTGGACAGGTTTCAGCAGAGCTTCCTGGCTAGACAGACTAGGAAGAAAGACTTGGCCACACACTTCTGAAAAGATTGGCCATGAAAACCCTATGAATAGCAGCAGAGCATTGTCTGATAGAGCGCCGGAAGAGGAGAGGATGGAGCAAAAGTCTCACTAGAATAGGAATTGATTTGATGGCACTAACAAAACAAATGTTAGTACTTCATTTATATATCACATCTTTTTAAAATTTTGGACTACTATTATCACAACTGATACTTTAGTTAGTTCTCACCTTAGAATAATCAAACAAGAATAAATGTATAATCAGGCAGTTATGGATTGACCTTGTTATTTCGGAACAATATGATGGTTCAGTTCTATGTCAAGGTTGAAATAATATGAAGATAGAACAATAATGTGAAAAACTTGTCACAAGGAAGAAATTTTGAAAAGATCCTGATATTAAATAGTTATTAAAGAATGAGCACTGTGCATGGTTTTATAATACATGAGGCAAGAAGGGACTAGAACTTAGCAAAGCATTTGTCCTGAAAACAAATCCGGTGTTCTTGGACTAACCGGGTGTGAGTAGGAACGGTAACTCCAGGGTCATTCTTGATAAACTCACTTTCTATGCCTGAACCCATCTCAGTAAAAGAGTCTGAATTTATTGTTAATCTCACTAAATTCTATTATAACATCTTAAGTTCATATTAATATAATTCTTAGTTATAATATACTTGGGAGAAAATGCTGTTAATGCTGGCTGGTGTTGATTACCTTGACTGACTCTAGATAGGAAGATGATATTTATTTTGGTTATATCAAATCCCTTTTGGGGACTAGTTTGGCTATAAATTATGAAAAAGTGTGTCTCCTCTCTACACATCAATACAACTCCCTGCCCTCTCCCCATGCCCTACATAAAGGGAGAGAAAAAAATTGATAGAAAATGCTCCACAGTATTTCACATAAGAAAGTAGGAGAAATGCCATATTCTCATGGATTTCTGGAAGCCCAAGGATTGAGGAAGTGAGGAGGAGGTGCCTAAAAAGTGGGAGAATAGGCGAAATAAGAGCCGGGATTAAAAGTGGAGCCCTTGGAACACGCCTAGCATCAGTTGCTGTAAGGGGGCTTTCACCAACAATATAGTACCCAGATATTAGGTTGAACCACATAAAATTGCAGATATTAGATTATATTTTGACTGATAAAACTAGCAATTTTATATGACTTAACCTAATAAACTGATGTTCAATATTAGTTTTGCTGTAATTAATCCCATACCTTTAGTAAATTATGGTATCTATACAATTTGTGAAGCTTAATGAACTTATAAGAAACTGAAAGGAGGTAGGGGCTTCTGATAAGTGGGAATAGAAGCTTGATATATACATATATATATACATATATATGTATATATATTTAACGTGTAGTAGATCTCACACATACAAGTAGTACATGTACATTTTAAAAATAATAAAGTGGACACATTTATCATCTCACAGCTTAAAAACCAGGAAATGCCTTATTTAAATATTAATTAAAGGTTGACTCTAGACGGCATTAGGCTTTAGGAGCATCTGATTTAAAATGACATAAGGCAACATTCAATCTGCGGTTTGCAGGAGAGGCCTATTTTTGAAATCCTCCATGGAATTTCTTTTCCTTGGCAGTTTGACAGGTGGGAAGAAGAGATTTGGAAGAATATCTTTTTGTCTTATGCTCACACGTGATGCGCTATATGTTCTTTTTAAAGGAATGTGACCTTAGAAAAATGCTTTCGTCTAGCCCTAGCTGAAGGGAAGCATCAGGGGGAAGTGTGGGGGGAGAGGTTTTTCACCCCAGGACGCTAAGGGATTGCACTGCTGCTTTCAGCCAAGCCAGATAAGTAAATAGGCAAAACTTGAAATATACAGGTACAGCACAAGCACAAAATCCAGCCAAAAATTCACCAGGCACCCATCATAGAGAAAGGAAATATGAAATATGTTTTGAAATTCTAGAAGGAAAATATGTGAGTTAATATATTATTTATACCTGGTTTTGTACTTCTTTTTCTCCATTGAATTTTCTCACTAGATGAAACTCTGAAAATTCAAAATGTATCTGGAGAGTCACTGTTTCCATATCATCATTGGGTGATAAATTAATAACCATATTAATAGATATAGAGTTGGCTAAGTTCATTGAGTAATTAATTCACACCAGATAATAAGTGCACGTATGAGTTATCTTCATTGATCTTCACAACAATCATATGAGAAAGGTGCTCTGATTAATATAGCTGAGGGAAAGATTAAACAAAATATCCAAAATATCTAAAAGGTAGATTCTCCAAAAATATATAAATAAGCTAGAATTTATTGCAGTTGGGAAATAAAAATAGATTAAAGCAAAATGTGTTTCAATACAGTTAAGTTATAAAATTCAATTTGAAGGATATGGTCATGAGGTCTCAAATTTACATAATAATTTCTTTTTAATTGTGCAATTTAACTTGTTTTGAAAAGTAACACTTGCATTCACATGTTAACTTCCCCTCTACCACGATGAGGCGATAACTCATTCGTGATTAGATTTTCATGGGGAAACGGGCTTTAAAAATTCACATACACTAGGACATATGTCTACCTTTTTAAGATAATGAACATCAAGCAACCTACTTACTGATAGGCAATGGCCTACATGACAGCAAGGCAGATTTAATCAGAAGCATCACATTGACCCATTGGACTTATGGTGGACCAGCATGGGAGCTTGTCAAAGACTGGATAAGCATTTGCAATGTTTTGTAAGGAATCTAAGCACTAAATAAATATTGTGAAAAACACATCAAAGAAATGCAATAATGAGCTACTCAATGAATGATAATGTAAATCTAGTGTTTAAAGGGCCTTTATGTTTATAAGACTGGCCAGAAGGAACGTTGAAACATTTTGTTTTACCTCTATATTTTTTTAAAGGATGTGTGTGCTTTTTTTTTTAAAAGAAAAATCCATAGTATGGTTCACATTTGTTTATATTATTTTCTGAATTGGGAAAAAGGTTCCTTACAATATGGTACAACTCCCCTGAAATCCACTTCTAAATGATTTCCAGCAGTGCACAACTAGATATATTTTTCAGAGCACATGGTGCTTCTTAGTAAGCTTGTCTAAGAGTCATTTGCATTTATTTTAGATTTATTATGTTTCTTTGGAGAAGAGAAGTTATATCTGTGCAAATCCAACAGTCAAAAAATTTATATATATGTATATATATAAATAAGATATGAAATATTTTCTTAGCATCTAATATAGAGATATAGACCATAGGTTTTGAAATTTTCTTTTTTAAAATTAATACTTGTCAAAACCCTTAAAAATAAAAAACAAAGTAAGAATCAACTGTCCTGGTGAAAAAGTGACAGGGAGTGAGTGAGGGAAGAAATCTGAATTCTATCTCCTCCACTCCTTTTAGGCACCTCTAGCAAATCTTAAAAGTATAAGCAATGGAAAACTATTGATCAAGTCCAAGAAAACAGCGGATATGTTTCACATATGTTATTATTTTGATCCTCACAAAAACATATGCAGCATCTTTGGTATTCCCAATTTAGATCAGAAATTAAGGATATGAGAGGTTAAGTGACTTGCACATGCATGCAACAAGTAAGACATGGAGTTAGCTGGTTACACAATTTTGAAAAAAACATATAGAGAAAGTAATATGCTTTTACTTCTAACCTCATATCATTTAAATGTGTTTTGGACTGTATTTTGGCAAAGTCTCAACACTTTGGTGTTTTATTACTGTTTTCAGGTAACCAAAATATTCCACAAATCTTTAATATTCAACTTCAATTACTCAACAATCCTGGAAATGGCACATAAATTTTAGTGAAATTAATTATATTTTGTATTCCTTTGGCAACTTTGTGCTTGAATCTATTGAAATTTTCTTTGCTCTTATCTCTTGAATGACCAAAGCTGTTATCAGAGAATAGGAACCAAATGTTCTTCTCTGATTTTATGAATTCTGGGTAACTAGAAAACTCAATTTAAATATCTGGACATCAAAACCCACCTGGTAAATTATACTTAGCTCAGGTCTATGCCATAAAGGTATAATGAAAGCTAAGTTTCTAAAATAGCATTTTTTGTTTCTTTGTTTGAGAGATTTGGAATGGAGATAACAAAGAAGCTGGAATCTTGTGGAAAATCATGACTTGTTCAAGCTGTTTCCTCCTCCTAAAGATTCCCTATCCAATTCAACTGGCTAAAGCCTACATATCATTCAAGTGTTTAAAGTGTTATTTTTCATACAAAGATTTTTCTTTTCTCTGTGAACGCTTCCTTATCCCCATGCCAATACACACAGATGTAATTGACAACTCCCTTTCTCTATGTAGCTCATTGCTTTGCAATATGCACAGCAGTAGAAACAAGTTACTATGTGTATTTGTTAATGCCTGTTTTCTTCTACTAAGAATCCTCTGTTATTTATCTTTCTGACCCAATTTGTTACATTTGGATATAGGACATTATATGTTTTTAATAAATGTCCAATGATTAGGTAGATTGATGAATGAATGAAAATGTAAGAATTCACATGTTTTCATTGTTGTTGTAGTAATAATAGATACTCTGCCAAAAAATATTAAATACCTTAAGGTGCTTCAAATTATTTATTCTTCGGTTAGGGTGACTAACTTTCCCAGTTTTCCCAAGACTGTCCTGGTGTTAATCCTGAACGTCCTACATTCCAGGAAACTTCTCAGTAGGATATAATGGGACAGTTGGTCACCCTATCAAGTAGTTACTATTATGACTCTTATTTAATAATTAGATTGAGGCAATACAGGGAGATCAAGTGATTTGCTCAGTGTCACACAACTGATGAACGACAGAGGTAAGGATTAAATTTTCTAACTCAAGTTCCCAAACTCTTAACTACCATATTATGCAGCTTATCATCTCTTTGTTTTTTTTCACTTCTCTCTCATTTGTTTGTTTTCACATTCTGGTAGCAAGGACGTAAGTACAATGTTTAAAGAAGATAATATATGTACATATATTTGTTTTAAAAGTGTGTTTTCTGATATCATACGGCTAAAGCAGATTGCTTTTAATATTTGTATAAAATATCATTGCCCATTTTATCATTTACAATTTGCGCCCTCAGGTTTATAGAAGTCTTTTGAAAACATCATAAAGGTGATATTTATTGTGATTAGTCATAAACTCGTGAATTTAGTTGATTAGCTCCTTTTATGACTTTTCTATTTAGTCTGATTTTCAAGCTTCTTTCTTTCTTCTTCCTTCCTTTGAATTTTTTTTTTAATCTGAAATAGCTTTGAGTTTGCCTCATCATTAATTGATTAATTATTTGTGTATAAATTTCTAAGGTAATCATTTTAATTGATGTTTTGCATTTTTTTAACCACCGTCTGTCTTTTGACTTAGTTTACTAAGACTACTGAGATATCTGCTGTTAGCATATAATTCAATAGTAGAAAAAAAATATCTGTTCTGTTTCTTTGACATCTTCTACTTGTTTTTCTAGTTCACTATGATATGTCTAAGTGGGGAAGTATTTATATTCATTCTGTGTGGGATTTTTTGTGAATATTTAGAAATCCTCACGCATTTTTTTCCTCACATTTTGTCCCTCCCCAATTCTGTCTGTTCTCTGTGTCTAGAACCCTGATTGAACACTGGAACCACTTTAAATCCATTTTTTATCTGTGAGTCTCCAGAATGAGGCAGATCATATAATTTGAAACCTCAAACCATGTGACAACAGTTCTGACTAGGAGATTAGATTTGATGACTTTAAGCAGGAAATCTGTCATTTGGGTTAAACCTTAAACATCAAGATGTTTGTTTTTTCTCACTGTTCTGTATGTGTGTGGGGGTAGGGGGGAGCAGAGTTCAAACTGACTATTCCAAACACAGACTTTTAAGTCACTTCCTCATTTTCTATCCTTTACCATTCTCTTTCCATTTTGCAGTGCCTGGTGACTCCAAATTCTCAGTCTCTAAGTTTCTGTAGGTGAAATCAGCCCACTTATCATGTTGCACTTTAGATTGAGACATCCTCCGCTTTACCAAATCACTTACGACTACCCTACCTTCCATCTTTGAAAATGGATTAGTTTCAGTGATTTCATTTCTAATATTTTTCAATTCAAAAAGAAGTTTAAGAGGCTGCTGGTTTTGTAAGTGGAAATTTACTTATTTGAAAATACACACACATGCATACCTACACACATACACACACAAACACACACACACACACACACACACACACACAGACTCTGTGTGAACAGATCCTATTCAGATATGGAGAATGCAGTTATTCAAAAGAACCAGTGCATATCAAGTTGTAGTGGAAGTTGAAATCAGGATAGAGCCAGTCGTAGGGCAGATTTGGAGAAAAGTGGTGAGAAATGGATCAGGTAGGAGAAGAACCTATTTTCCAAATGAAGGCTGGCAACGTGAATTAGTAGGCATCAAGAAGTCCTTTGGAGAATGCAGATATTCCAAGAGATGGGGTTGAATAGAAATCCAAGTTGGACCGTATAAAAACAAGTAGCAACAAGTTAATGGGATAGAGGCATCATCAATGGAATAAAAATTCAAGATTCCATGTTAATAATAACTTAATATGAGCCAAGTTCTTTTCTACTTATATTATGTAATTGAATACTCACTAAAATCCCGAGAGATAGATATTTTTATTTCTCTGTTTTCTTTACAAAGAAGCTGAGATAAAGAAGTTAACTAAGCCTTCCACAAGATGTAATTAAGAAGACGTGATTCATATACACTTATTCAAAGATCTATATGTAATCATATAGGGCTCCTGAGTCTTAACACGCTTTGAATAAAAGGTTTATAAAATGTTTAATCCTTTTACATAAACTGGCCTACACCAATTAAAAGAACAAAGATCTATTAGAAAGCTTTTACTATAACTAAGAATTTATTTAATTTAAAATAACAGAAAGACAATTACGCAACCTTTAATCTTTTATTGGAGATTTATTATGAAAATTAGCTTATTAAAAGCTTTAATAAATTATGCAACAAATATAGCTGTGTAACTTCATTTATTTCAGCATTTTTCCTAAACCTATTTGAGTGGGGAACACTTTTTTTCTAATGATATATTGCATCTCAAAGAATAGTATTTAAGGAGTGTTAATATATATATCTGGATTTAGAAAATGACCCCCTTAATTATTTTATAGCTTACCTAATGAATGGTAAAATGATTTGACATATGAACCATGAAGTGGGAATGAACAAGTTTATCTATCTATATATTTAACACTTTCAACTTTTAAAGTATAAAAGGAAAATAAATTAATCCAATTAAAATAAATTACTGATTTTCAACTTTCTTTCAACTTCCACTCAAAGTTGTTTATACAAGGATATTTTAAAAATTAGATAATATATACTATATATTAACATAAACCATCATTGCTAATTAGAAATTTTGAGATGATTAACAAGATGTTTATGTTCCAATCCGTTACCATTTTAGTCAGTTGTTCAAGGTTCCCGGCAAAATTCAACTCTCTCTCCATCCTTTTAGTGTTACACTGGATTGGTCTCCAGTCAGGTAAATGACAAATGATTATATCTGAATGTTAAATAGAAAGGGAAAAAAAAATCCCCTAGGGATAGCAGTATTGTTTTAGTTCTTTTGTGGTAACTTAAGAAAGAACATTAGGTAGTTCCAGTTGCCTGCTCTAAACTATTATGGCAACTCAAAGTTTCCTGAATAAGATTTAAAAAGAAAAAAAGAAACCCAATTCCTAGCAATAATCATTTGTGAAATAACAAACCTTCACAATATTCTTTGCAAGTTTCTATTTCTTGCTTTGAAGTCTCAATTTATTTTCATTTATCTTGCATTTAAAATGCTATTGAACATGAGCTGAAAAGACACTTTGTACTGAATGCACGCTCAGCATGGATGGTAAGTCATGCGTGTGTTGTTTAATCAATAATATCAGCCATTCTCTTTTTAAAAGTGCTAATTCTTTGCACAAAAAACATTATTATCAACAAATGGGTGTAATTTGCCTTCAACAACATTAATTTAATGTAACAATGATAACTAGATTCATATAAATATGTTATTCCACTCATTGAGTAGATAGACGTAATTACATGAGGAAAAGTTCTTTTAAGGGCCTTGGAATAGGAGGTTATTGCAAAAAGAAAAAAGCCAGACATATTGAATACTATACATAACAGAATATTTTTTGTTTAATGGGTCTATAAAAAGTAAACTGATATAAAAATTGGAATTGAAGACTCTCTTGGCCTTGCAACCAATTATTAATTTCATATACACAGAGTCACAGACCTAATTAAAAAATGGTAAATCAGAAGATGGGTTTTCTGGTCTCCTGTCCTATGCTTTTTCATCACAATGATACTAATGTCTTACATGTCTCAGATATTTTTCATTTATAAAAGAGTAGCTGTGATATATATGTTGACCTTCCCAACATATCTATTAGGAGTAAATGACAGGTATTAGATCATAGTTGAGGACGTTTGCCGAAAACTATATGACTTGTTTAGCAGTAGAGCTGAAAATAAAACTGATGTCTTTTAACAGTCTTACATGAGAGTTGGAACTGAATAATCTACAGTAAACCAGAAGTCATGAATAGCTGCTTGTCTATGTGCCCTGTGAAGTAGTCTTGAAACACTCCACCCACTAGCTCAGGAAAGCATGAGGGAACCATGTAAGAATGGAGGGATTCCTCTCTGTAGAGGAATTCCATGCCTGTTTCACTCCTGGGAGTAAAGTATAAATCTAGGGACTCCAAAGCAAGAAATAGATACAAAAACTTGTCCTGGATCAAGGAATTCCTGCTTTGCCTTGCTGAGGCAAATGCAAAACTACTTCAAAGAGAATCTGCCCACAATCTAAGAACCAGAAACCTATTACGGAAAATGGCCTCCACTGTATAGAAGATATTATCAACACATAAAGAAATAAGTTAACAATGGAGAATAATTTATCTTCTGAGAACTGGAAATGAAATAGTTGATCAATCGATGTAGAGACAGCTAGACATGTTTGTGTGAATGTCTATGTCTCAAAAGGAACAAAGGAACACTAGAATAATAAGGCAATATAAAAGAAAAGAGAGCCTAGGAGAAAGAATTCCAATATTTAAGGTAGTACAGAAGATTAATTTTTATCAGCAACTGAGAAAGAAAACCAGAAATACGTGGTGTTGTGGAAGCCATTACAGCACAGTGTTTAAAGAAGGAAAGTGTGACAAATTCCGTCAAATTCTGCTGAGAATTCTAGCAGGAAGTCAGAGAAGTGTCTTATATTTAACAATATGGAGTCAACTGGAATAATGGCATTGACACCAGATTTGAGTGGTTGAAGAATGAACTAGAAGTAAGAAAGTGTTGATGGGCAATGCACACAACACATTTGAAGAGTTTTCTGTAAGGGAAAAAAGAGAAGACAGGCTGGAGCCTCTTAAAATGCCATGTATAAGAACATGTTTGAATGTAGCTGGGAGTGGTCCAGCAAAGAGATAGGTTAGTAATATAGAAATGAGAGAATCTACGTTAAAAATATATTGAATTTTGTAATTGAATGAGACAAATTTTACTTTAATGTCATGAAAATATCAACCATCCTTCATCCAACAAAATTAAAAACCAGAACTTATAACTTACAGCAATAACTGAAAAATGTTTCTTTCCTATAACTATTCTGAAAACAACATTTTTTCTAACACTTCTCCGTCTGAAATCCTACTGGCCTCTTGTATATAATTTCGCTGTTATTTAAATTTATATTCACTTGAAAGGAGCAAAGTTATAAATATAAATGTCAAAAATATGATACCAAATCCTAAAGAGAAGCCTCAGATACTGAGCCTTTTCAAAATTTAAAAATATGTAACTTTCAAAAAAAAAAATCCGTTTTCTTTCCATTAATAAGAATATTTTATTACCTCAGCCTAGATTCACCCAACCCTTTGCCATTTCGAATTAATGTGGAAATATGCACAACAAATTTCATTTTTACAAAGGCAAATCCATAAAAGTAAGTACAGGTGTTTAAATTGTGAATTTGGGGCGTTAACAACAAAACAAGGCAGTATTTTTGTCAGGATGGGTGGTAAAGTTTAAATTTGTTGCCCCTCACAATGAACATATTGGTGTTTCCCTGTTACAAAACCTGGAATCATAGAAATACTGGAATTTTCAGATGTCATAACAGGGAATGAGGAAGATAATGTTGAAACCACTTTTTGGTTTCATCAATAATAATGAATGGAACCTCTTGGTAGAACTGTATTTCCATGCCACACTCCAAATTGCCCATTATTATATGATCACTACTCTCTGATTCAAGGGGAATCATAGTTTTACAGAAATTCTCTTTTATAGTAGATTATCACATGTTCCAAAATCAGTCAATTATTTTAATCCAGAATAAGATAAATTTGCATTATTTTAGCAGAAGATAAAAATTCTAGTAACTTTGAATCCTCAAATTTGTGTTTATTTAGGTATTCATTCTGAGATCCATTTAGTATCTACTTGGATACACATCCCTTATTGAGTGATCCCTAGAGTCAAACGTTTTCTGAGGGGCTTATCTCTAATTAGTTTATGGATTTATTCCTTCCCAGTTGCCCAGCTACTCCAACTGCATTATAATTTTCTACTCTGACTTTCGAATTTTTTCTCTTTTCTTTTTTCTCTTTTTTCTCAATTCTTCTCTTAGTTCATTCATTATTAATACCAGTGTCACTAATGCTGATTTAATTGTCTTCTTTCCTACAGCATTTCTAAAGCTGTATCATATGTGATAATTCAACAGATTACAATTCAATCAGAAATAAAGGGTAAGATTTTTACCACAACTTTAAAATCTAGCTTGATTAGTCATGGAGTAGAAAAGAAATGTTGGTAACTAGAGTAAAACTACTCTGTTCTTTTCAGACTTCATTATCCTCTTCATCTACAATTGTTTGTCAACGTTTCAACTTAACGCTTTACCCACTGAATTTATAGACATTAAGTGACCTGTTCCACTTCGTAAAACTGTTTATAATAGCACCTCACTGAGATCAAATTCCAATGTTCTTTCTGGTAAAAGACTCTACAATGAATATTTTCAAAAGAAAAATCAGAGAAGGTTAGGAATGTCTATTTTTACCATAGGACATTTATTGGGGAAAAATATATTAATTTAAATTTCCCTAGATATAATTTTAAGCCATCCAAATCAACCACCAAAAGGCTTCTTAACTCAAAAAAGGTGAAACTTTAATTGTTTAATGCATATTATAGCTGTTAGGCATGTTTTAGTTAGAATATATTTAAGAGAAGCACTTTAGGAGCCAGCCCTGATGGCCTAGTGGTTAAAGTTCAGTGTGCTCTGCTTTCGTGGCCTGAGTTCCGTTTCTGGGCATGGAACCACACCACTTGTCTGTCAGTAACCATGTTGTGGTGGTGGCTCACATAGAAGAACTACAAGGACTTACAACTAGAATATACAACTATGTATTGGGGCTTTGGGGAGAAAAAAAAAAGAGAGGGAGAGGCAAATTGGCAACAGATGGTAGCTCAGGGTGAATCTTTCCCAGCAAAAAAAAAAAGATAAATTTCTTAAGAAACAAAAAGTACTTTAGGAAAGTATGCACTGGCAAAAAGGTAGAATGCAAGCACTGGATTAAAAGTAAGAGGTGGGATTTAGCACTATGGGGAAAATCCATTAACCATGACTTGGTGGAAACTATAACATCAACTCCTTATTGTGAAAATTAATGATTAAGTCCAAAATTAAACCATTTACCACCATCCTCTTTAGGAGAAACTGAGGATCATTTCTTACTATAGAAGAATACCATCAAGTAAAAGTAGGAAGATTAACAGAATTAGAAAATCACATTTTGAAGCCCCTAATGGAATACTTGATTCAGGCAAGAATAATCAGTGGATACCAAAACCAATTTGTGAAAGACAGAAAGGAAATAAGATCTCCAAGATACTCATGCAAGGTACCGCCAGTATTATATGCTAATTGTAAAGTGGAAACATACTTTTAGAAAGGAGTTACCTGGCTTTATCATTTTAATCAAATTCTCAAAAATAGCATATTTCATAGTAGGAGGACTTCGATTCCTGAGGCACTGTAATATGTAACTGATAAACTAATCTTGTCAAAATGTTTTACATGAATTTAATAGAATAAAAAGGGGTCAGCAAAGTTTTTATATAAAGGGTAGATAGTAAATATTCTAGGCTTTTGGGCCACATACAATCTCTATTGTATATTCTTTTTCTTATTTACTTGCTCATTCATTCATTTTTAAAATAACCTTCAAAATATAAAATTCATTCTTAGCTAGAATGTTGCATAAAAACAAGTCTCAGACTGGATTTGGCACACAGGTCATAATTTACGGACCCTGGATCTAAAGCAACAAGTTGAAAAACCCTACAAGAAAGCAATCACACAAATCCAAAATATAGCATGTGCTAAAAGACAACTGAGCTTCTCTCCTCAAAAAGTAAATAGCATAAAAATATGAATAAGGGGGGAAGTTGTTTAAACATAAATGGGACTAAAGTGATAAAACTATATGTCATGCATGAACCTGGTTTGTATGCATGAGATTAGATTGTGCTTCAAAAACTTTTTTTAAACAATAAAAGACATTTTATAACACTTCTACTGATTCTAAAGTAAGCATCCCCCATTCCCAAAACGTTGGTATTTAAAGTTATGACTACTTTCCAAAATTCCTTAATATTAGCAAAACACTACATTACCTGAAGGGATATTTGCCATAGATTTGAAAGTCTAAGAATCCGCTAGTTTTAAATAAGTGTAAATTTCTAAAAGACTCAGGTTGCAAATCTAGACTACTTAGGTCAATATTCTCCTTGAGGAACCACATAGTTTAGGCACGGATTTTCCACTGATATATTCTGAATCGCCTTGTAAATACACCTCTTAGAAACAACATTCACAGTCTTCTCTTAATGTTTAACTCTATGGGCACCAGTCAGTAATAGGCTTTGCATCAGAACTACCACAGAAGTAGTATGTATGGGCAGGATCTTCAGATCAATTGGATCATTTCCTGTGGTGAGTCACAAGGATATACTGGTTCTCTCGTCCCTTCAACTGTATATTAATGACTTCATACAGTTTTGGATAATTTGGATGTTTGCTCAATCCTCTGTTTTCCCTCCAAGTATAACCTAAAGAAAGATTGATCATCTTTATAAGATGACCTGATTTAATTGTTGTGAGTTAGCCTTGCTAGCTGCGGTAACTGCAATGCGACAGAGTAACTATTCCAAACCCAAGTCACTGTAAAAGGCCATCTGATATCTGACTTATAGCATAATACCCCTAATAACAAGTAAGCCAGTGGAGACAAAGGCACATAGGCCTCCAATTACCATCACCCCCCCAGCTACCAGAACTGAGGAATTGCCTTTCATCTTGCTACTGTGCTTGTGATCAGCCAAGTAATTCCTGAAAAAGTGTACGTGGTTAGTTGGAATTAATGAATACTGAAACTACTAAATATCATCATGTATAATGTTTATTGACGTCCTTTCCTTGATTTTGGTAAAAATTCTCTCATGATCCATGCTAATAGCAGAAAGGGCACCTGGGAAGAAAGTCAATCTTACCTTCTCCACACAAGCCTCTCTCTCTGAAAGGAAAATAATAAAGCCCTCACAACGCCAAGAGAATGCTATACAACCCAGTGCTGTATAAATCCATGCAGGGCCACACGCACAACAAAGCCCTCTTTCAATCTAAGACAGGATTTTTCAAACTTCAAGTCATTCTGCTAGCACTTTTTAATATGGAACAGACTTTAACAAAACATGTCTCATGATGTAAAGACAAATGTTGTTTTTTTGAAATTTTGGATTAATTGCACACACAAACCTGTGTGTGAGTGTGTGTGTGTGTGTGTTCCTATATGTGTGCTGGGAATGGAAAATTTATTATTATATTAGGGTACAGTCAAAAAAGTTTAAACATTCTAATTCTAATAGCAGAGAACTAACAAGCCTAGATCCTTTCTCTGCTTTTTTTACCCTAAGAAGAATGCGGGGAGCTTTGTACAATCCATCTACCAATAAACGTTGAGGTTTATGGAATCTTCTTTTACTCTCAACAGTTATGAAGTTAGAGAAAATTCACAGAAGCCACATTCTCTTTCGTTTATTGCGATCATACACAAAATTAATAATTATTATCAAAGTTGATTCTTTGTGATGTATAATTTCTATTTTTGTATTGAGTCATTTTATGTTTCACCACTCTTCATATTTACAGGGATCCTTGTTATCCATGTATCACTTGTTCCAAGACTGAAAGAAATATCTATAGTATTACTAACCATGGAAAAAATCTAATTTAACCTTGAAATCTAAAACTGAAGTTGTTGTTAGGGCCATTGAGTCGATTCCAACTCCTAGCGACCCCGTAGAGAGCAGAGCAGAATCCTGCCAGGTCATTTTGCGCTATCCTCTCATCTTCTGGCGCTATATCAGACTGCGCTGCTGCTATTCACAGGGTTTTCACGGCCAGTTTTTTCGGAAGCGGGTGGCCAGGTCCTTCTTCCTAGTCTGTCTTAGTCTGGACGCCCTGATGAAACCTGTCCACCACGGGTGATGCTGCTGGTATTTGAAATCCCGGTGGCATAGCTTTCAGCATCATAGCAACATGCAGCCACCAAAGTATAACAACTGACAGAGGGGTGGGGTGGTGTGGTGTGGTTCCCTGACTGGGAGACAAACCCAGGCCAGGCCTCGCTGGCAAGAGTGTTGAATCTTTACCACTAGACCACTGGGGCTGGCTAAAATTGAAGAGTGAAACAAAATTCTTGATTAACAACCAATGTTTCTAATTTTGTTTACAGCAAAAATGATTAATTGTCTCCTAATGGGTAAATCAATACTTTGCTTAATTGTATCTGTTCCTCAGAATTACATACCTCTAGTTCATTAACTCTTTTAAATAACAGCCTGCCTTGGCAAACTGCACAAAACTTGTTGATGTTTCTTTTCAAGTCTTGATAAATCTGTTCTTTTGCGTCTTACTCAGTCCTTCACTAAGTCTGCATTAACAACAATAAAAATATAGAGTGTAAGTATCCTGACATATTTTATATAAATAATATGAGGAAAAAAATTAAAATACTTTCTGCTTGTTCAAAACATTACAATAGTGATAAGGTTAGGAATGGACCACTCAGTGATTATGGAAACCCATCCCACAACATGGAGTCTAAAAAACTGCATAACCTAAGTAAAAAATCATAAAAGATGGAATTATAAATGAATACACTCAGGAAGTTTGCCAGCATGCAAATAGACTAGAAAGCTAATATGCATTCATTTAACAAATATTCACGAAGGCCTAACTATGTGATTGGCTTACGTAAGTAGGAAAGACAGGCAAAGCCCTTGTGCTCATGGGAATTACTTTCTAGTGGATGATTTAAACCATACAGAAGCACATCAATAAATTAACAAGATAATTTCATTTAGAGTAAGTGCTATAAAGACAACAAAGAGTGACTCTGGGTAGGAGGCGTAATAAATATTTGGCTTTCGGTGACAGTCTTACTGAGGAGGTTACTGAGTCAGACTTGAATAACAAGGAGTCTGCTGA
Source organism: Diceros bicornis minor (assembly GCF_020826845.1). NCBI lineage: Eukaryota > Metazoa > Chordata > Mammalia > Perissodactyla > Rhinocerotidae > Diceros > Diceros bicornis. The sequence continues at coordinate 49,203,509 of NC_080745.1, read as the reverse complement.
GTCATTCAGGTTGAGAGGATAGCAAGTACAAAGGCCTAACAGAAGCAATCTCAGTGCAAATAAAATCAGAAAGAGGGCAACCTTGCTTATGCATGGCAAATGAGGGGAAGAGGACTTGTAATTGTCTTATCAATACTACATTATCAACCCATCAATTACTTCCTTTAAAATGTTATAAGTGTAGTAACTACAGCTTTACATTTTTTTAATTAAATGAAATTAAATGTGACTCCCTGTCCTCCATTTCACTTGGCTGATGGAAAATTCAATCTGTCATTATTGAGGTGTTCAATACATTCATTGAGGTTCCTACAGCTGGGTTCTCAGTGGTTCCCAGCGAGTTGCCCACTGCCCAAGTTGCACAGGGCCCCTTAAGGTCTAGTGACTTGGTGACTTGCTTCTTTGTCATATACAAGGCATGGGTAACTTTGCCAAGCCTGGAAACTCAGTGCCTAGATTACAAGCTCCCTAGATATTTTGTAGCCATTTGTTGACCCCAGCCCTAGATCCCTTAAACTTTGTGGAGCTCAGCAAAAGAGTGAGGCTTATATCACCATTCATCTCAAAGTATCAGACCTTCATGTCCTCTCTAGGCTTCAGGGCTCTTCCTCTTTCTCAGGTTGTTCCCTAAAGGGCTTGCCTCCTCTTCCCTAGCAAAACTCACACACAACACTCAGCCTTCACAGAAAACAAAAGCAAGGAATATAGGTTGATGCCTTCAACCCTAAAATATATTCTTGCCTTTGATGGTGCTCAGGGCAAGCTGCCCCAGGAAGCACCACTCTGGTATGCGGATTATTTCGAGCTGAAGACAATAAGGATATTTGACCTCCCCCACTAACTGCCTAGAGAATCTGGCATGGTGGCTCATTCCTGGAACAGATCTTCTATCATGATGGCTATAAAGATAATGTAAAATAGATGTTGCAATGGGAGGGGCACCAAGCCCCTTTTATCAAAAAACTCTATCTCTCCCTGACCAAATTATCAATAGATGACCCTGAAAAGAATTGTCCTTCTGCCCTCTGAAGTCCCAGGCCACCACCCACCCCCAACACGTTCCTTCGCCTTTAGCTGCAATACTTAAGAAAGCAGCTTAGACAGAGAGAAGAGTTGCTCATTTCTGAGTTTCTCCCATGTATACATGTTATTAAACTTGGTATTATTTTCTCCTGCTAACCTGTCTTGTTGATTATTTGGCCAGCCAGAAGAACCTTAAGGAAAAGGGCAGAGGGTGATTCTCCCTCTTCCCCCGACACCTTGAAGCAATAATGTGCAGAAAGCCTATACAACTTTTGGAAGAGAGAATAAGGGAAAAGAGGAGAGAAATAGAACAGGAGCGCAAACACAAATAAATATTTCAATCAATTTTCTTGCCACCCCCCCCCCCCACATACACACAGGCAAACATGCATACACATATATTTTAGGGAAATAAAATATGATTAATTTAGGAGATAGAAAAGGATACAAGACCAGACATACTGAAAAACTGTTAAATTTATTAGGAGTATGAGACTGGAGAAGATATTGCTAGAAAATGCAAAATTAAGATCTCAGACATGAAGAGATATTGTACAAATGGTCAATGCCTCTATTTCTGAACTTGAGATAGTATGTAATCTTAAAACAAAACTGCTTGGGAAATTATGAAATTCAAATATGGAAGAATTTTCTAAAGGTAAATAAACACAAAGATTAGTTAATAAGTAGAGCTATGAATTATTTTTCTTGACATATAGTAAGCAAATATCTCTTCTAATTGTGATGATTTTGGTACTCTCAATTCCTGATACAAAGATTTATACAGAGAGACTTCAAATTTGTTTGTCTTAGGATTTTAAACACTTTAAATGATGTGTGGTTTAAAACTGAAAAATTCCTTAAAGCTTAAGAATTAATTACAGAGTGTCCTTCCTTTTCTTTCAATTTTTCAATTAAAACAAAAACACAATACTTGAAAAGTAATGAGGAATAATTAGAGCTATATTAGTAGAGACAGACCATGACCTCAAGGAGGGAGGATAGGAAGGGAGGAGAGAATATACTTTGTAATAAAATAAAAAATGATAGAGATCAAGAAAATGATATTCAGTGGGGAATGGAGAATCACATTACAGATTAACTCAAAAGAGTGGCATGATGAGAGTCTTAGCCATTGTGTATGAAAAAACACACTAAAACAGATGTGGCACTCAAAACTAAGGTGAGAAATCAAAGTCAGACACTTCAAGAACATCCAAACAGTATGAAACATTTGGGTCCATTACTGACAAAGGAAATGTCAATTACAAATTGCCTCTTGAAAAACCATTTCTCCCTTGGCAGGAAGTATATTTCTGAAACTGGTTTTGAAACACCCCCACCTTCCTTGGAGATCTTGGTTTTTATGAAAGTTACTTTATGTTGTGCCAGTTCCTCTTCTATCTAAAAAATAATCAGCTTGATATCTGTTAACTATTCTATTCTTTACATTATTATTTATAGCCAAAAGTTAGGCTTATGATGGAAAAAGTTGTGAGGTCAAAAAAATTATTTAAGGTAATTTAATAACTCAGTCACATATTTTGGGAATACAGTATTATAATATATATATTATTTTTCTAAAAATGTTCGAAATTAGGGAAGTTGGTTATAACTGAACTTTAAAAATTATTCAAGTCCTTTTTTAATGATAAAGACTTGCTGTGAGATATTATTGTCATAATGTAATTTAGTTATCCAAGTATCTATTAACATATATCTCTCCTCTATAGAGCCAAATAGTTAAAAATTTGTTTCTAATTAGTGATTCCATTTCCTCAGCTCCAGTGTAGTTGGTAGTCTATTAACACCCAATGGAAACACTTCTTGCCAAGGTCGTCAATGGCCTCTGTATTTCTAAATTCAATAGTGTTTTAAATATTATCATCTTGAGCTTCATTCAATGTTTCTTAGAGCGAAGCACCTATTCCTCTCTGAAACACTTCTTTGCTTCTATTAAATCGTGTCTTTTTACTTATTCCTCTCAAATTTCTGGCTCCTCTAAAGACTCATTCACCTCTATCAACCATTAAATGTTGATGGATCTCAAGAAACAGTTAAAGATCCCCTTGTACTTTCTCTTAAGATTCTCTTCATAGAAAAATTTACCCACAATGGTAATATTTACATGGATATATTTTCAATATATAGACCTAGTCCAGACTTTGAAACTAAGAACCAATATAACCAACTTTCTATTAAACATCTCTTTGCATGTGTCCAAATTTCTTCAAACTGAATACATCCTAAATTAAACATATAATTTATCCCTTTCAAAGAACTTAATCATCTACAAGTGTTCTCTAACTTAATACATAGAAGGCACTCTGAGTTTATTTTCCCCAAGGTGAAAATATAGGAATCGCATTTGATGACTTCCTCTTCTTTATCAATTAATGAATAGATCTCTTTGATTTTACTTCCAAACTGGATCTCACATATCTATCTATATATTCTCTGTCTTGATTTTTCCTTCTGGATGTGGCTTTTCACCTAGGCAATGAAACTGTACCCTAATGGACAAATGTTCATCCTCTATTGGCCCCTTTAAATAGTTCTGCACATGGTACCTAAAAAAAAACTTCTGAAAATGCAAATGTAAATGTGTTATGACAATTTTTCTTAAGATGAAGAATATGATTCTTATCAGACTCTTGAGTTTGTGTAAGAATCAGCACCTGGTTACCACTCCAGGCATTTTGAACCCCTTTTCCTATCAATCTCTGTGTTCCCACCACTGTGATCTTGATTCTTCTTATATCAAGACATAAATCTTTTGCATAAATCTTTTCCTTGACTTGGAATATTTCAGCTACTTTGCCCCACTCCCTTTGCTTAGTCAACTGCAGTACTAGCCCATCTGATCTCAGCTCAGCAATCCCATAGATAATTTCAATATTCCTTGTATCATGCTTTCGTGTATACTCATATTTTATATTGAAAGGAATTAATAATATGTAATTAAATACTTGTATGATTATTTGATTAACATCAGTCTTCCTCACTAAATTGTAAGATCCGTGAGGTTAGGTTCTTGATGTTTGCTCAGTTTTTGTATCCATAGCAAATAGCAGAGTGCTCGGCTCAAAGTAGGTGCTCAAACATTTTTAGACCTATTCATTATATTCCTAAAATTTTGGACACTTTAATCTCATTGAATTTTATATCCTTTATGAATTTAATCTCACCACTTAATTTTCTTTCAGATTTTAGTACTCATTTGGATATTGTGACATGAAAATAAACTGAACAGTTTATAGTGCAAAATTGCTTAAAGTGAAATACAAAAGTAAAAAGGAATTGGATATCACCCATTAAAATATATTTACCATTTTTGCATAAATAAGAAAGTAATTCAGTGTGTTGATTGGATACTACTAGCCTTCCCAAAAGGGGAAAAACACCTGGAGGTAGTATTTCATCCTATTATGAAGTGTAACTTTAATCGCAACAACTTGTGCTGCAATTTGTTTAAAAGAAAAATAAACACTTGTCTCCAATACAGAAAAAAAAAAAGTAAGGCGCAATACAACTTTATTTCCTCAGCTTTGGTAATTGCGTCCACACCCTTAGAATATTTACGGTTATTGTCTACAGGCCTGCCACTCCATCTCTAAGGAAAAAAAATCATATTGCAAATGACACGTTCTGCTCTTATTTGCAAAATATATAAAGAAATTATGCTTATAAAACTAAACCAGGTACCTGGTCTCTAATAAATTACTCTATTAGTGAACAGCACTTTTCTACAGTGACAAAAATAAAAATATCACTAAAAGAAAGAATTTATTTTTGATATAACCGTATATTTTCTTTGTCATGAACTATAGTACAAAATTTGTAGTCCTCTTCTTTGTAATTCGGTCAGTGACAAAGAAATCCTCATGTTGATTAAAATGAAAAAAAAACGTTTCTTCAAAATACTCTGATCAGATACCTTACCAAACAGAGACATATAGTTCTTTACTATGTTTAATAACTACACAACTTTAGAAATACTTTTATCATTGAAATTAGACCTCCAAGGACCATACTATATAAAAGTTTTCTATTATAAGAGATACTTAAAACCATTATACCTCCGTGTCCCCGGTTGTACAGTGTCAGAGCTAAATTTTCTCGAGTTAATATTGTCTGTCTGCTCTCTCTTGGCCAGTAGGCTCCGTAGAGAACATCTTCTTTCTCTTTCTCCTGCCACAGGAGCTTGCTCTACCTCAATGCTCCACTAAACACATTGACATTATTTATTCACTATAGAGACACAAAACCTGGCAAATACAGACATACTTGAATGAAATATAATCAACCCACTGCTCTCAATAGCATATTTAGGAGGGGGTTTTGAGTATTGACTGTTGTTCGATGCACTTCAGAAGTCCAGTCCAAGGTGAGGAAAGATAGAGCCAGCTGCTGGATATTTGGCAACATGATGTCACATGGCAACCATTACTGACACAGGGAGCATCCGTCAGAGTCCTGGCAGAAAACAGATAGTACACTCAAATTGGGCAATTTGAGGAAAGTTTAATAAGGACATTATTTAAAAGATGTGGGCAGAGAATAAGGAGACCACAGGGTGAGGTGTGGTGCCCTAAAGTTAGTAACAGCGGCCCCACTCTTTCAACCTGCAGCAGATGTGCTTGGTGCCTTGTTTTACATCTCCTTAGCCTACCTTTGATTTCAACCCAGGTATGGTGGACAGTATTGTACACACTGCCAGCCATTCATCTTTTGTGCTTCAAGAATTTTTCTGAAGTTTCACGTGGGTAGAAACCGCAGGAAAAGTGCAGGGGCGTTAACACTCCATGAGCAAGGGGGTTGGGGTGGGAGTTTATATATAATTATCCAAGCTCTCCATCCTTCAGAGAAAAAACCCTGAGGAATATTCTACATAGTTCCTTAAAGGGTCTCCAGCACGCTTGAGCCCCAGTTGCTCAAAGTTTTATCAAGTTCAATAATATACTTTTTATTGACTTTTCCCCTTGTCCTGATGATTTGGGGATAACTCCTGATTAAACTGCCTATAATACTCAAGTCCTTAATTCAGGTCTTTGTGGGAGAAACCAAATTAAGATACACCCCTACGCCCTAAGAGATAAGAAGAGAGAACAGCTACTAGAACTCACAGAGAGAACTGGGTACAAAAAGCTGTTGATAGAAGATCTAACATTTAATCAAATGAGGCATGTGTCTGCATCTACCATCAAGAGGAGGAAGGGAAACAGACACCTGAATTTCACTTTCTTCGCTCTCTCAAGACTGCTGGTGTTCTCTACTGGCTGAATCAACTGAATTCCAAAAGGCAAGAGGACTCGTTTATGTAGTTCCTATAAGTCAGCCACAAATCAAAAGAACAAATAGAACACCTTCAGCCCCAAAGGGAACCCATATTCCAGACCCAAATTAATTTTGTCTCATTCTAGTCTCCCATAGCTCCATTTTCCCTCTAGTTCTTCAACATAGTTTAACTTAGATGAAGACACTAATAGGAGAATACTACGTTTCTAAAATGCACTTTGGAAAAATAACACAAGGATCTTCGTATCTATGTATGTTGAACATCTCTTTCCTATGTCTTATAATGAACTAAAATTCAATATTCTCTAGAAACTGAAGAGAAGATTGTTAACTAAAATAATAACTGGAAACTTTTATGCTATATAAAATATACTTTGTTGCCGGACAGCATAACATATGGGTGTTTAAAAATATACATGAAAATCCTATGCATTCCTGAACAAGCATGTTCAACAGCAGATCATTCTTTATTATAGCCAAGAGAGGTTATCTAATAATATGTTTCTGGAGTATTAAATGTCAACAAATAATTATTCAGTAGCTACAACATACAGCTTGGCATTAGGGAGAGAGTATACACATGTAACATACAGAAACCTTTAAGAGCAAAGTTATAGCAGAATAGTCTACCCTAAAGGCCTGTATGAAGTGAGTAAGAACTCAGTGGTCTATAGGCCAATAGTTAGTGGTTTGGTAGTTAGAGGAGGAAGAAAATGTTACAGCAATTATCAAACTTTTACTGTATATCAGCGGTCAGCTGACACTCTTCACTTTGAATTAGCTGATTTTTATTATCTCCAATATAAGTCTTAATAGCCAAAATAATATTTACAAAATAAAATGTATATCAAAGGAAACATCCATATAATATTTATGTTTGTCCTCCAAAACAGCAGTACAGAATAGAAACTGGGAAGCTGGCAACTTATGTTGAAGTAAGCCTGAGGTAAAAAGGAATTCATTTCAAATAGTAAGGAATAAAATCTTAAGTGATCAGGTTCCAAGAGCACCCAGGAAAGACAGAGGCAAGGGAAAGCTGATGGCAGAGGGCACTTCATAGAAAAACTGAAAAAATAGGGGTTTTCACTGATCCATTAGGTCATTGAAGTTTGGGGATATTTTAAGATTGCTCTGGCAGTGTTGTGAGTTGCAAAACCCATGTGAAAACCTTTATCTACGGTGAACAGTTAGGCGATTATTGTAATAGTCTATGGATAAAGAAATAAATGTGCCTGAATGAGGATGAAATCTTGGGAAAAGGAAAGGAACATTATTTCAGGACATTCTTTAAAGAAATAAAACAATTTTTATCTCTGAAGAGTTTAGACTTGGGAGTTAAACACGTTTTCAAAATAGCAATTAGAACAAAATGATAAATACAATCTGTTTTTCAAGGGCACCCAGAACATTTTGTAAACAGTGATGCTAGACTTTGTGATATTCCTAGATTATCTTATCTCAATGATAAAATATAGACCTTATAATGAATGGAACACTATAGATTTTTCTAAGTGTATTTTAGAACAAAAAAGATGACATAATATAGTTTTCTTTACTCAACAGAAAACATCAGTCAACAAGTATCATAACACAACCCACAATGTTATCAATCCACAAGATTCCATAAGTAATTTTATTTTCTTAATTAAAAAGAACTTATTTTATAAATCTCTATCACTTTTAAAAAATGCTTCAAGTCTTCTTTTTATTATAAGATTATGTTATCTGTCACTACCACAGAATCATGAAATTTTAAAGTTACATATGACCTAAGGGCCAATTCCTTCTTATTATCGATGAATAAATTGATTTCCATTGAAGTTAAATGAACATAAAGAAGTTAATGCAATAAACTCTAACCTCCAAATTCAGATTATTTACACAAAATTCACTTCTAGGTATTTAACTATCCCTTCAAATTTAACACAGAAATTGAACTCATATTTTTGTTACAAACCACGTTTATCTTTTAGGAGACAATTCTCCATGGTTCTCTTGCAATTTGCATGACTCGCGTCGAGGCACTGACTGTCCTTTTTGCCTCACTATTTTTTCAGGTTGGTTTGCATAGCAAACATCTTAGAAGAGAGAAATATTGTTTCCCTCTGTAACAACAGGCAGGCATGTTTACTTTCCAGCTTTGTAATGGTTATATCTGCCCCTGGGGCAAATGACAAGCATACCTACTGCCAGTTACAAGAGCTTTGGGTTCCCTTAACTCAGGGTTCCTCTCCTGAAACACAACCCACTATGTGTGCAAGGGTCATCTAGCCTTCTTCGTGTCACTCTTTGGAAACTGGAGCTTGAGAGATTAGCACAAAAATTCTGATGCTGTTACTACTGGTATAGTGAGTAATAAACCACTCCTAGTCTCTAAGTCAGGAATCTTATGTCAGTTACCAGCATCCATGAAACTGTGGCTGACCAACTTGTTAGCTTGAAAGTATGGTAACAACTCAGACCCTCATAGTTTTTGGCACATCTCATCACTTCCCTAGATTAATCCAGTCTTGTAAACTTAAAATTAAAATGATCTGTAGTATCATGTTGAAAATGGGATAATTCCTGCCCCAATATTCAATGTAATGTCAATAAGATAGACATTAAGAATAAAAATAACTGTAAGGCAAGTATTGAATGTGTAACTAGAAGACAAGTCAGAGAACCTCTTCCACTACTCTTGGACTCCCAGTCAAATCAAGGTTATATAAAGGGGTCACAAAAAAGCGATGTAGAAGATCTGTGGAAGATTTCCTTAGGGAAAGGCATGCTAATAGTCCTTCCTTCTCAAAGAAAAGAGTGGTGGGTTGCTACCTTCTAATTCAAGCCTGATGTAAATATGACTTTTTGGACTCTCTTGGAGACACTGTCGGAAGGTATCTGATTCCTGTGTGGAAGTCTGAATTTAGTTGAGAAACTAACAGCTTTTTTGGCAGAGGCAAGTAAATTCTGTATTTCTGGAGTTGTGGAGACAATTGCCTACTCCCCATGAATCAAAATTGGACCTCCTGAAAGAGGAAACCAAACTATTTTAATCAAATATTTCCCAAGAAAACCTTCTGGGAAGATAGAGGACCTGCAAAGAGAGTCTGTATGGAAGAGATCACTCATGAACCAAGATTGAGGATGAAAACTCAGTCATAGGAGTGACTTACAGCTGCAGAAGTCCTTGTGACAAGAATCTTTAAATAATTCACAAAAATGCCCCACAAGAGAAGGAATTAATAGAAACCTTCTTGAGCACCAGGGAGCTCAGAGTTTTCAGCCAGGAAGAAATGTGCCTGATCTTTCCCTTCTCTCTACCTTCATCCATCCCCACAGGGCCTGAAGTTGCAACCATTTGACAAAAAGAAAAGACTGAGAAGTAAGCTTTCTCCTTAACGTCACATCCCTGGTTGAGATAGCATCCAGTTTGGCAGTGGAGGAGGTGGGAGCAAGGAGATTTAATGTTAAATTAGATTTGATTTTTTAAAATTATGTCATAGTACGAGACATTCTTATCTTCAAATTAAAATCATGTTCATGACAAAAAAGAGTACATGAAGGTTATTACCTGGCTTCAAGGCAATTAATGGGCCTGCCAGTTTTATCTAAGTATATCAAATGGCCACATTCCAATGAATAAATTTTAAGGAACTGGTGAGAGTAAAATAAAATTATATTTTGATATGTCACCAATATTATTCATTAGTATATACCTTATACATCCGCATGACACCAACAATATTCAGCTCTCATTTGTACCATAATCCAGTCAGGCATTTAACATCTGTCTTCCTTCCTTCCTTTCTTCTTTCTTTCTGCAATAATCTTATTTTATTCTACCTGAAAGTATTCAATTAATTAATTTGAATAAACTTGTAATAAAAGCTCTTTTAATGAGCACTTACTATGTAAAATATGAGGAGATTTGGGCATGTAATAAAGGTTAATTGAAATACACAGCATAGTAAGTGCTAAAATGAGACGTAAGTATGAAGTAATGAGAATGTCAAAGAGAGAAGACTTGATTTCAACTGGAGCATAGTGGTAAATTTTTCAGGTGAGCTTTGAAAGCATTGGTTAGTTTCAAATGAGACTGGTATAATAGGAGAGAAAGAGACAAGAGAGGGAAAGGAAAGCAGAAGCCTAAGGCCAGAGGCTCTATTTACTCTTCCACCGCTACATTGTTTTATTTTATCCTTAGATAATTTCAACAACCGTTCTTTGTATCTAATACCCTTTGTTCAGTTTAATCTGTTTTATACTATTCCACCAAATTCATCTTCCTAAACTATCTCTTTATTGTATTTTTCTCCTCAAAACCTTAAAATAGTGCTTCCCTAATGATAGACATTTTACACTCTTGATAGGGACATTTTGAAACCCAAAAAAGGCCTTTTCTCTCTATCTTTCTAACATTAACTGCTGTTATTTTCCATTACAAAGTCACTGAATGAGATGAATAAGTTTGAAAGGCGCAGTGGAGATAAGAAGAGACTGAGAGGAGCAACTGATAATGATGAAATACAGGATGTGTTTAGGTGGACTTCTCTCCAACACTGTCTTTCAGAATTTGACCTTTCTTCAAGGTTTTCTCAGTGGAACCTTCCTTCATTATCCTTGAAAGAAGTGTTTTTGCCCTTAAAACTACTGGCAAAATATGATAAAATTTAAAAAGTATATCTGGTGTCAAAGTATTAGATTTTTTAAAAATAATAATACCAATGTTCTGTTTATTGATGTGAGTTTTGAGTCTGTAGGCATGTTCAATTTGTAAAAATGCAATAAGCTATGCAAATTTGTGTACTCATCTATAAGTATATTGAACATCTGTAATGCTTTTAAAAATCTATTGTCATTTCTGAAGAAAAGGTACATTTAGAGATAATAAATGGGTATGTAGATCTTCTAAGTGTTCCTTTACTACAGTAAATTAGTTTAAAACAAGTCCATTTAGGGCATATTTTAAAATTATTAACTCAAGAAAACAGAACTTCTTAAGATGTTTATTTCTATTTGATAAACAGCCAAAACGTGAATTTTAATATTTTTCACAGCTTGGAAAAAATTATCTACACTTTTTTTTTTTTTTTTAAAGATTTTATTTATTTATTTATTTTCCTCCCAAAGCCCCAGTAGATAGTTGCATGTCATAGCTGTACATCCTTCTAGTTGCTGTACGTGGGACGCGGCCTCAGCATGGCCGGAGAAGCGGTGCGTCTGTGCGTGCCCGGGATCCGAACCCAGGCCGCCAGCAGCGGAGCGCACGCACTTAACTGCTAAGCCACGGGGCCAGCCCAAAATTATCTACACTTTTAATGGTAGATTTTATGGTTTAAAACAGCAACTGATTTTGAATAATGGTTATAATTTTAATCAATATACAAAAGAAATAAGTATATACCACTAATTTAGTGAAGGAAACTAATATTCAAAGCCAACGAAAGCATCATGCATAAAATTTCAATTGCAATTTAAGACTATTGTCAATAGAAAACCCATTTTAATAATTTAACACAAAACATTTTTGAAATACTGCACTTTTACATGTAAAGGGTAAATAAATTTCATAATTACAACAAAATAAGCATATGGTTTTGAATTATGCTACAATGTAAACATCTAGGATAAAAAAAAAACAGGTGAACTATTACACACTCCCCTCCTGTCAGACACACACACAATCAAGTGCTAGGGTGAAAGGTAATATGTCTACTCTTGAGACAACATTATTTGAAATGGAAGACCTATTTGTTCCCTGACTTCAAAAAAGCTAATTATTTAGTTAGTATTACAAGGAATATTCTCTGGTTAGTTGCATTCATAGACATAGTCTCAAACATCCTGTATATATCATGGGTATGTGTAGTCTTTATGATTCAGACACAACCCACAGGCCCACATATCCAAATATTTATTGAACATTATCGCTTATATATCTCATAGGCACTTCAAATCCGACAGGTTTGGAACTGAGCCCATCTTTCTCTCTCTTTCTTCCTCTATGCACCCCATCATATCAAGAAATGGCATTAGCATCTATTTGGTCAGCTGATCTAGAAATCTGGGAATTATCCTTACTCCTATATATTCCTTAAAGATAACATCTAATTGGCACCTAATCCCATCAGGTGTAACTTTATAAATTCACAAATGTGATTCCCTCCTGCCACCCCTACTGGGCTCTGCTTTATTCCAGGCTTTCATTATTTCTCTTCTAGATTGCAGTGACAACCTCTTAAATTGGCTGCCTGCCAACAGTCACTGCTATTCCTCTTCAATTCATTCTCCACGCTGTGGCAAAACCTTTTTTTTTTTTTCCAAAAATCAAAATAGGATTTTTGAAACACCTCTTTGATAGCAGAATCAGATTATATCATCCTCTACTTAAAATCTCCAGTGTCCATGGAATGAAATCTAAACACTTTGGGAGGCATACAAGCCTCCCTCCCTGTATCTCGAAATTCTCTTTACACGCCACTTTTCATGTATTATGCTGTAGTCATATCCCAATTCTAGTCATTCCATAGCTCCGTATGTGTGCATGTGTATTTCTATTTGTGTGTTGAGAGGAAGTGATAGCGACAGAGAAAGACAGACAGATGGAAAGAGAGAGAGAGAGAGAAAGAGAAGAGACATGGACAGTCACAGAAACCAAAATATCACTGCAGTTTTATCTGGCTCATGAGATTTCTGATAACTTTTACTTTCTTCTTTGTGTTCCTCCTATTTTCCAAGATTTCTACAAAGACCAATATACACATATATATACTATATATATATATACTAGTATATATATACATATAGTAGTTAGCTACTTGTAGAACTTCCAGGTTCTTATTTAATAATCAAACATATTTAGTCAGTGGCTAAATATTGACTTTGGGATAAAATGTGTAGACTAATCACAGCTTAGTATCATTTACTTATACATCTTTAGAAGAATTACAAGATAAATATTTTATCAAATACCATATTATTAGAATTCAATGGCAGCCTACTACGACTTATTTATTCTTTTATTAAAGGGTTTCATGAATATAATAGTTTATCCGATACACTGTTATTAGAATTTAAACATTCATGTTTTTGATGTTGAGTGTATCTTAAGTAAGTGCTCTACAAAATAACATAAAAAGATTCACACAATAGAGGCACAAATCAAGCGTAATGGGAAATTAGAATCAAGAGATTACATCTAGTTTTTTTCTTTCTTTCTTTTGCGTTTCAACAGGTCTTTGTTAGACTGGTAGAATTTCTAAATGGGAAGAATATTCTGGGGCAAAAAATTTCCAGGGAAGTAATAAAGCATAACACAAAGTCAAGAGTAATCACCACTTCAGTTTGAGTGAAGTGTGAGGGGAAAAATTAAAAGGAGGTAAGCTTGTAATTGGTGAAGATCAAATTATAGAGAACTTGGAATTTCAGGCTAACAAGCTTTCACATTATTCTATAGCACAATGTAAACAATTTCAATGTTGTCAACAAGTGGAGGTCAAAATTAACATTGTATTGCAGGAAGATGAAGCCTGTAGGATTTTATAAAATAGATTGCAGGATATGGAGGTGACTGATAATAATCATTCTGTGATAACAATGTCAGGTAACAGCATTTAGCAAATGCTTAAAAGTACTCTATGCAGTGTGCCAAAAGATGTATATACTGCCTGAGACACATGCACACATTTTAGTATTATATATATTAATCACATATATTATATAATATGACATATTACTTAAAACTCCCTAAGAAATAGTGTCTTCTCATTGGTTTTCAGATAGAGACACTGACTTAGTGGGGTTAACTACAAAATCACAAAGCAACTTTGCAACTTGTTTGGGACTAAAATGCAAACATGAATATAGAAACATAGTAGAGAGGGTGGGTAAAATAATAGCCTTAGGAGTGGGTGAGGAATAATAGATGATAGAAGTGGTAAGACTCCGTGATTGGTGGCTGTTTTTTGTGTGTGTGTGTGTGAGGGAGATCAGCCCTGAGCTAACATCCGTGCTAATCCTCCTCGTTATTTGCTGAGGAAGACCGGCTCTGAGCTAACATCTATTGCCAATCCTCCTCCTTTTTCTCCCCAAAGCCCCAGTAGATAGTTGTATGTCATAGTTTCACATCTTTCTAGTTGCTGTGATTGGTGGCTTTAAAGAGAGAATGAGGAGAGGAATTGATGCCTAAAAGTCTGAAGGAGAGGGAGTAAATATGCAGAGAATATTTTTGTTAGAGGACAGATAGCATAACCAATTTTCAGCTTCAGGTGCCAAAAGAATATCCAGGTAGAAGAGTTTTACAGTACGAAATTTCAACTTAAGGAAGTAGAAGAAGATAGGATTGAAAAGGAGCAGAATGAGAGCTTACTACTGAAAATTTTGATTTAAGAAGTATAGATATTGGGATGATAATTAAAGCCATTGTATTCTATGAGAGGGGGCATGCAACAAAACTGGTACGGGCCAAAGACAAATTACTGAGAAACATCTGCATTTGGAGAGTGGGAGAAGGAGAGAGAGAGGAACCTGAAAGGTGAGTTATAATGGTTAAAGGCTAAGGCAGTAGTGAAATAGACATAGCAAGACAACTTTTAATAGTTTTTTTAAATGATGAAAAAAAAACAGAGAGAATACAATAATCTTAAAGATAAAAACATACATATAAGGGAGTTTTTTTCTTTTTTTTCAATACAAGATAGGGATATGGGCATGTTTGTTATGGTTACAGAAAGAAGAAATTGGTAATGAGAATAATAAAAATGCAAAGAGAGAAGTAAAAGAGAATGGTAGAGCAGGATTGCAGAAGAGAAGAGCGTAAATGAGATGAAGAGCAGAGTCATTGTGTCTTGGTTTAGATAGATTTATTTCATTTTCTAAGACAAAGAAGAATATAACTAAAGATACATCAGGACAAGGGAGAAATGCAGAGAAGCTTCTGTTGAATGTCATCACAACTTAGAGAGAGAGAAATTTTTGACATGTAAAGAGAGGATGGGGTTGGCTTGTCATTAAGGGCTTATGTGGGATAGAAAACGTTTGTAAGAGGCATTATGAGAGATGTGGAAAGGAGCCTTCAAAGATAAGTGAAGGAATGTAACATAGCAGTCTCAGGATTTCTCTCCCAAGTCATTACAGATATTCAACATGCACAGATCATTGTTATAATAAAGTGATAGGACACTATTTTAGGAAGTACTTTTTAACTATCACTAGGGTGTATATTTGTTGTGTTTATAATTCTGGCTCAAATAGATTGAATTTGCCATTTACCATAATACCTTTATCATCCAAAAAACTGAGGTAGGATAATATTTTGTCAATATTTTCATATATATTTTCAATTTACTGATTCTTTCAACAGATAATTATTGAGTGCATTTCTTTGTATCTAAAACTGTATTAAGTATTGGAGATGAAAAAGCAGGATGTTGCTTCAACATCTCACAATGATTATAAATATCAGTTCTATACTTGACCTCAACAAACTTAAATCTGTGACACATTTTACTCCAAGCAAAGGCCAATATTGACAAAAGTAATTGAACTCATTTATTGATCATTTGCTTGGTGACAGATTTTCAGTTAATTGTTCTCATCTATTCTCTCATTTAATCCTCAAGCTAACCTTACGAGGTAATACTATTATTTTCCCCATTTTATAGATGAGGAAACCAACTTAAAGAGCTTAAGTTAATTGCTCAAGCCAGTGTGGCTAAAAATAGTGGAGCCAGCTTGAACCAAGTTCTTTGTGATTCCAAAAGTGGTATATTTCACTAATATACCACTAATACTAAAGAAAATAAAGGAAGGAGAGAAAAAAAAAAAGAATGCCTCTGAAGAAAGACAATATCTGAGCTCAACTACATTTCTGAAACTAAAAACAAATGAACAAAAAAAATGCCCTCAGATACACAAACACATACCGCCTGAAAAACAAAGGATTTATATTTATATCAAAGAGAAACGTTAAGCATTTGGAAGTTCGAACACCTATCATGACTTTATAAAAACTGCTACATTTAATTTTAAATATAAAAGCAAAAAGGATTAACATATAGGATAACCAAGATCATGACTCCCATTTGTTTTCTTGAAATTGTAATAATTAAAGATCACTCCCCACTGTTCATCTTCCAGGGCCGCTTATCTGAACATAAAAGGAATTGACGATACATGCAAATACAACCATATTCAAGATCCTCTGTAAAATTGTCTTTACCTTCACTTTATCTGGTATCTTGTGCTACATGAAACTTTTAAGGAAGATCCCACATGTTAATTTGCTTCTAGTGATATCTGACTCCATTTCCACAACTTTCCTATATCATGTTTGACTAGATTATGAAATACGAGTCTACATTCTCTTTTGACACACTTGTTCTTTTTCATGTAGTCATAGTGAAATATAGTACTTAACGGTTTTAAAGTTTTATTCAAGTTTTTTTTTAATCTTCACAAGAACTTGGAAAGCAATTAGGATGGTATTATTAATATTCCATTGTATTGGTAAGGACTGAGACTGAGTGTTTAAGTAACTTCCTGTAAACTATCTTATCTTTTTGAAAATTGAGAGCTGTAATTAAGAATAAATTGTTCTGAGTCAGCATTCTTACTCCCCAGGAGTGTTCTCCAAATAGAATTTCCAACCAGATTTCCCATTCTTGTCCCTGCTTCTAGAACAAAGATCCACAGGATAAGGATGTTGGGCTGTTCCTTTATGTATTTCAAATAGTGCAGTAGCATCTGATGTGAAATAAACACACTCACTGAATTGTCGTAGTCGCTGGAAGTTTTGCTTCAGCAAATCTAGGGTGGTTCTGGGAATCAGGTTTTAATGAATGGTGCACAGTATTCTGAAAGCAAGCATACTTGAATAACTCTTCTGTGTGTCTACTAGACTCAAAAATAACACTTCTGTGCTGAGCTGGAGTGGATAGAGATAAAACAATAAAAGAAAAATTGGAGAGACGGGGAAAACTTTGTTAGAGAATACTAGGGAAAAATATCTAATGACCTAATATGGCATTATTATATCATAAATGCTAATTGCCTTTTACTCCTATTCCTGTTGCCCATTCTTTTTGCGTATTTATAATTCATATTAATGCTGTGCCAGCTTTTGCTCTCTTTATTCTTGCCATCTCTTTGGGGACAATGGTGGTTAAGAGAATGTGGTTGTGGAAAGACAAGAGACTAGTCAAAGAACAACAACAGTTGAAGCAGTTTTTACCCTGCAGGGTCTAGAAAGAACTTGGCTCTGGGAAAGAAAAGTCTGCCAATAATGATTAACACCTTAAATAAAACTGAATTTCCTTAATCCTAGAACAAGAGAATGATGACCTGATTACACACAGGATTTCAAACAAGTGAATAAAAGTTCACATCCAAAGTATAATTTTATTCTCCTTTGTTCAATTATCCTTTTAAAAAGATTGAAGGATTGTGAGTTTAAAATATTTTGTCTTACAGAAGTTGGGCTGACAAGTTGGTTAAGATTTTATGCTTTTTGGCCACAAAGGGAATTATGTCTCCCTCCAAAAATATAAACCAAAAATGTAGGCAGCTGGTGCAAATTGGCAGACAGGTGCCAACACCTGCCTTTTTCTATTTTGCAACGCCATACTTAATGCAAGGGAGAGCCACAGAGCAGTCGTTCTCACCATGTGCAGGATTGCAAATGGTACCAGAGGGCTGAGGACTGATTCAGAGAGCAAGACTTTTGTGTTCCTCATATCACCTGTCTGTTTCACTTTCTCTTTGGGAGGTTTCTAGAGTTTCTCCACTATGTTGAGCGATGTCTTAGGAATAACTCCAAAATGCAAAACAATTCAAAGACTGAAATGAGGCACAAAGGACACCTGAATAATACAGGGCTTAGCAAACAGAATTCTGACTTAAGAGAAGCAAGTTGGACTTTGAGCTCAGAAAGAAACTAGGAAAGACATTAAAAAATTCATTTGAATAAGACAACATTTTTAAGGAAAAAAGATCAATCAACTAAGAAAGAAACGCTCCACAGTTCTCAAATTTATATTTTAAAATAAACCATCATATTAGAAACTTAAAGAGTTCTTTTTTTATAGAGATAGTGTTTGAAATAAATCACAAATTGCCGGAGGCACTAATAAAGAATAGTTCTGCTCTTTTTTCACAGGGCTAGAATAACTCCATTGGAAGTAATGGGAGCAAAATGAATGGATGGATTAGAATTGTAATGTGTGCAGAAGTTGGAGAAGACAAAATTAAATACACGTGTATGGAAAATGAATGTTAGAATAGGAGGTAAAGTATAAATTTAAACTTCCAAAATAATGCAAAAATACACTAATTGAATACAATTTAGGATAAGGCCAGCGAAAATTAGAGGAAACTCTAACTTACACCACACCTTTAAAAGAAAGGCAGATTTTTTTCAACCACGTAGAATGACTCCCAGTAGGCACAAGACCTTGCCTGGTGGAGGTCCTGCATCTTAAATTGATGAAGTTGTAAGAATTGTTTATACTTGCCATTTGCAGTTTAAAGGTTAAAGGTAGAGAGACCTGGGTTTGAAGCCTATCTCTACCTTTTTTCTATTTTTTTTAGCTAGTATTTTTTTTTTTTAAGAATTTATTAATAATTCCTGCTTTTTTTTTTTGAGGAAGATTGGCCCTGAGCTAACATCTGTTGCCAATCTTCCTCCTTTTTCCTTTTTTCTCCCCAAAGCCCCAGTAGATAGTTGTATGTCATAGTTGTACATCCTTCTAGTTGGTCTATGTGGAACACTGCCTCAGCGTGGGTTGATGAGCGGGGCATAGGTCCAGGCCCAGGATCCGGACTGGCGAACCCAAGGCTGCCGAAGCAGTGTGTGTGAACATAACGGCTACACCACTGGGCCAGCCCCATAGTATTTTATTATTTAAACACTGAATTCTGAATGAATACATGTATCATAATCTTCCTTAATAAGAAAAACAAATTAAAGATTTGTTCAGAAATACACTGGTATACATTTTATAACCCTATGTATAAACTCAAGATCTAAATAAACTGGATTTTTTAGATGTATACTAGCTAGAATACTCCAGGTGAAAAGTAAGAGAATCATTGATAAAATTAGTGCAAAATATAGAGAATCCATTATCTCATATAACTGAAAGGACAATGGGCTTCAGGATTGGTTGGCACAAAAATTGCTTGTTTCAAAAATCTCATCAAAAGTCCAAGTTGTTCAACTTTGTAGTATGAGTCTTATACTGGCATTAACATGTCTGCCATAGGACTTGTGTCAAATTCAGGAAAGGTGGTATCCAGAGAAAGAAGTAGACTATTTTTTCTCAAACTACTTTTTGGGGAAGCAAGAGACTACTTACCAAGTGACCAACATTGAAGGGTTGTAATGCATAAAAATGATCTGGTGTTTTGTTGTGTGTGTGTGTGATTAATTTTGCTGACTATACAGCATTTCTAACAGAGTTGAATGTTGTGTCATGAAACAGGGAGGTAGTGCATTCCCTGCCATTGACAGTGGTAAAGTTACCAACTGCAGATACTGTAGCAGATTTAAGAAGTTGAGAAACAACTTCAAACACCTTAGATTACTTTGGCATATTTTTTCTTTCCTCTAAAATCTACTATTTATCAAGCAAATATTTGTTGACTACCCATTACATACCAACCGTTAGGAAGACACTTATCTCTAGGTGTAGACTAAAGTAGGCACTGGAGATACAGACTGAGTGGCTCAATTCCTGTTTGCAATGTTTAGTAGTTGAGGAGAGTGTAAAATCAACCAGAGTAAATAAAATGACACATTTACATTTTATTTCTAGCATGATACACAGAAAAGTTCTACAGAAAATTCAAAATTATATTTTATGAAACCTGTAAACTTTGATCAACACACTTTTCAATGAAATCTCATACTATACTTATTGCATTTGTCTATACTTATTAATGCATCCATATATACATGTGAATTAAATTTAGTACTACATATAACGATCTAACACGTAGATTCTAAATTAAACCCACAATAATTAAAAGGATGTTGGAGAGAAGAATATGAATGAAGATGCTGATAATTATAGTCAGTTGCATTGGAGGCAAGATCTAGGAAGACACGGTTGTTTTCCTTGAGGTACAAAACCTTGTGGCAAATTCCTTGAAAAAAGAAATGTCTTTATAGATACTACCTATTAGAATTATAAATTAATTCTAGCAAAGAGAATCTTAATATAATGATCTAGATATATGATCTATAAGAATTTTATTTTTTTTAATTCAGAAGCTCTTCATTTAAACCTAATTTCAAAATGCAGGGTAAACATGAGCATGCTTAGTTGATATGGAAAAATAATAATTGAATTCAGTCCTTATAGCATTCTTCCTGCACGCAATTAGCATCTATTCTCTAATTACGTTATACTACATTCTACTCCTCAGCCATCACTCCTTGCTGGATATACACTTTCTTATCTTTCCTTATACTGGCCCATTTTCTGGAATGTCCTTCTGGATCTTTTCTGTCTTTGGAATTCTTATTGATTAAAGGCCCAGCTTATATTATCTCCTCTGTAAAGACTTCCCTTGTCACCCGAATAAAAATCACTGCTCCCTTCAATACGTTCATTATACTACTATAACATGCATCACATATGGTAGAGTTAGCTGTCCATGGTCTGTTTCTCTTCTACTTTATGATTTATTTGAGGCAAACTCCATAAGCAACATTTCATACACTTTTGCATACTTTTTATCTTATAGAATACTTGGGAAAGAGTAGATGCTCAATGAATGCTTATTCAGTAAATGAGGCATGAATAATTATGAAAACTGTCAAAGACATTACTAAAATTTTGGTTGAACAGAAAGACGTGACAAATAAAGTTTTTTAAAATATATTTTATGGCCATATATGGTAATATAATCAAATAGAAGAGAAAATCCTCTAACTAACGGTCATAGGTAGTGGCTACTTTTTTAAGTCCAATATATTTTTTATGATCATTTGGTCATGGTCTGTGATGTAATAGATGTATTAACGAAGATAGGGAATGAATATAATGATCATATTCATTCTGTTAATAATTGTTTCTTATTTCTACATCCTTATATTTACCATGAAAACATTGCATAAAAGGTATAGTGGATCATTTTAGAACATGAAATTTCTTCCAGGGATGCAAGAGTCTTGGCTTGGATAAGACATGGTCTCCCACCCTGTGATACAGAAACTTAATCTACTTCCAGGTACTAGAACATGTGAGCTCTAAGCTTGTGGTCCCATCCTCGTTTCCCGGACCCGACTGTGGAAGATTTGTGGTAGTCTGTCTCCTCAGCCACTCCCTCTCCATCCCGGTACTCTGAAAAGAACTACAATTCCCTTGATCTGCTCTGCACCCAGCCATAAAATAATCTTTTTTCTCAGAAGATCTATTAATCCATGTTTCATTTTAACTTTCCATGTTCTTTTCAAATAATATATTTTAGAGCTGTACACTACAAAGAATAAATTCAAACAACGAAAGCATTGTTAATGAGTTTAGATGAAATATTGTCTATTATTTTAATTGGATTATATAAAATTCACATTGCATATGAAGAATTAAAGGCTGCTTAATTATCTATGTTTATCTGTGTTAGTCTACACAGGAATTAAAGTTAGAGCAAGTTTTTTTTAATTATTGAATACGCAACAATATAATTCTTTATCTTATGAATCAGATGTCTGATTGTCAGAAACATGTGGGGAACTGAAAATTCAACTTTCGTCGCTGAAGAGAAATAATTGATTAGGCTTTCTTCACCTTCGTAGAACCAGAGGACATAACGTTACTTCCCATAGAGTTGGAAGGTGAAGATCAAGCTGATTGAAAAGAATTGTCCCTTCCAAGTAGAGAGAAGAAAAATAGCACAAAAGATTTAATTTTTTCACTTCTACATAAGTAGGTCAATTGTTAATCATCTCTTAATTAAATTTAAAAATTAATCATAAATGTCTTTGAAAACCATAGAAATACTTTTACAAGTGAGCATTTGAAACCATGCATTTGAAATTAAAGACAATTAGCTAAAGTTTTAACTCATGTACAATGTCTGGAGGACTTGTGGCGTTTCTCCTTTATTCCTGACTCTTATGAAGTATAGTGTTTGTCCTAATCACTTGTTTATAGTTAAACTATTTTAGTTCAATATCTGATAGTTATTTAGCATTAAGCTAATTATCCGTTATTGTAAACTTAGAATCCTCATTCTCATCATAGTGATTATCTTGGAACCAAATATATGATCATATTGATTTTCTGAGATAGTTAATGAATGTGATTTTTAGAAGTTTGGTCCACTGTTATTTAATCTGCCTCAAATGTAAAAACATAACATCCAAAAATATATGTTCAATTAACTACAATGTGACTACACATCAACAGAAAAATAATCCAAATATAATATATTAAACATTTGACTGAATGTCAAACAACTGAATATTTATTCTGAATTTTCTATCTGATTATCTATGTCTCCAGAGCTAGTTATTTGCACCCACCCCCACACACACATACACATTACATATATACACACACATATATTTATTTTTCAAAATAGCAAAAAATAACTACAAATATATGCGTGTGTGTCATGTTTTGAATTTGATCAACAATTACATAATAAAAAGTTTCTTGTAAAAACAGGAAAACCAAAGCTTATTTTTTCCTGTAGATATTTTGTAAATGATTCATAATATTTGTTTGAAGTACATAATCTTCATAAGAGAAATAAAATTATAGTTACTGTTTTGTATATATATGGATCTGAGAATACTTTGTACTGGTCAAGGAGAGTCAAAAAGGGCCGACCCCGTGGCTTAGCGGTTAAGTGTGTGTGCTCTGCTACTGGTGGCCCAGGTTTGGATCCTGGGCACGCACCGACGTACTGCTTCTCCAGCCATGCTGAGGCCGTGTCCCACATACAGCAACTAGAAAGATGTGCAACTATGACATACAACTATCTACTGGGGTTTTGGGGGAAAAAAAAAAAGGAGGAGGATTGGCAATAGATGTTAGCTCAGAGCCCGTCTTCCTCAGCAAAAAGAGGAGGATTAGCATGGATGTTAGCTCAGGGCTGATCTTCCTCACAAATAAATAAATAAATAAATAAAACTGTAAAAAAAAAAAAGGAGAGTCAAGAATTATTAACTTATTCATGCTAAGCAAATGGTTGCAGGCCACTCTCAATAAGTGAGACTGGGGTGAAAAACATTTACTAAGCTGGAATTTTCTTCTTTTGATATAAGAGCCTGGTAGTAGATGGGTTATCAAGGAATTCCTATTCTGAGGGACAGTTTTGGGAGGATGACTCTAAAATAATGAATCCCGCTGCTGAGTGGTACACCCATCCACTTTGGGTGATGAAATCTTGTGCAATTTTTCAAGGTAGGAGTTTTGGAAGAGAGTTAAAACAATCATTATATATCAAGGCCAGGAGTGGAGATTACTGAAATCTCATCTGCAGGAAACCATGTCTACCTAAAGCAGAGAATTCCACAAATGTGAAAATCCTCTCAGCTTAAATCAAGAATGGGAAGAAAGGAGGAGAAAGAGGGATTTGTGCCAGCTCCTCTTTGTCTACCTTAACTGCTATAAAGTCTCCTTTATTATTGTTATTTCTATGTTCTTTCTTCTTTTCTTAAAGGCCCAGTGCTAAATTTGAATAGTACATGTGACTGTGTTTCTCTAATTCCTCTAATTCAGAATTATCCCACATCCCCATATCCCTTCTCTCCCATCCACATCAGCCTTTTTGCATGGCTGGTTGGTTCGCTCTCTCTCCCCCTCCCTCCTCTCTCTTATGAGTCAGGTATCAGCTCAAATAAAATATTCTTACAAAGACCATCTTGGATCATATGTAAAGTATTGCCTACCCTAGCAGTCACTTCCTATCCACCACTCCACTTTACTTCACGTGTGATAGTACTTATAACTAACAGTACTGGCTAGCCTCCTCCATTAGAGTATAAATTGATATCAGGGACCTTGCAGTCTTAATCATCTTGTAGAAATCTACTTGACCCATAGAAGAAGCTTAAAAATATCTGTTGAATAGATTTTTAAAAGTCATTCACCAGCCCTTTTCAGTCTCAGGCTAAAAGTTAAAAAATTACTTTGCAATAGGTATAAAAATTAAATTTTACATTATAGACCTACTAATTTATAATAATAATGTTCTCTTTTCTTTTCTTTTTTATACTTGTGATTGATTATGGTTGAATTTCCAGAGAGAAGCCTCTCTTTCAAGGATTAAACTATATTTTTTTTTTTGTGAAGAAGATTGGCCCTGAGCTAACATCTGCCAACTCTCCTCCTTTTGCTGAGGAAGACTGGCCCTGGGCTAACATCCGTGTCCATCTTCCTCCACTTTATATGGGACGCCCCCACAGCATGGCTTGACAAGTGGTGCGTCAGTGTGCGCCCGGGATCCAAACCGGCGAACCCTGGGCCACCGCAGCAGAACGCGCGCGCCTAACTGCTTGTGCCACCGGGCCAGCCCTAAAATACTTGATTTTAAAATATTAATTCTGGGTTTGGTCATTTTCTTTTGTCAAATAAATATTGATCTTATGTTTAATTTCTAAAATTAGATCCAACAAAAATAAATTATTCTGACTTTCAGCTAAGACAACAAATTGAGAAGAGGCACCTTTTCAGAAGTCAACTGAAATCATCACAGGAATATGAAAATAGGGGAATATCTGTGTTATCAGTGAAACTGAGAAAAGAACACTACCCACATCGCAGATATTGTAGAGACATCAAGTGAAACATCATACAGGTAGGATAGGGTTAAATGAAGGTATAGTTATCTGTATAAAGACACATTCCCCAACTGAAGAAGCAATACAAAGTCTCAGAATACATATAAACTTTCCTGAAAAGGCTCCCTGCTGACATTCCATGATTGACGTGGAACTAGGTCTTTTAGAAAGAAACAGCCATGGGACATACTTAGAGTACATCATTTAAAACATCCGGTCTCTATTTTGAATTACCAGCATTGAAAGCAACTGATAGCAGAATCCTGAAATTATGTGGCTATTCCAAACCCAGCAAGCGAGAAGGGCTTCCCCTCAGCATAACAGAGTTTCTACTTTATGAAGCAGATTGTGTCACCAGTTAGAAGTCTAGGAACAATCCTATCTGACAACTGAAGTAGAGATTGGGAGAGGGACCAGCAGAGGTGACAATGAGGCTATTTAAAAAGAAATTTCCAACCTACTCTCAGGAAAACATCTAAAGGGGTGTAGACAGCTCTCTTTTCAGGACAAGATGTGTAAACAAGAAATAAACATACAAACAATTCTGAAAAAAGATTATAATCTAAAAATAAATATTATTACAAATACATAAATATTATATATATTATTTTATATTATTTATATAAAATATTATCTTATATATTATATATAATATGTGTTTATTAAAGAAACACATTTTAAACCTAATTTGCTGCATATTCCTTCCCATTTGAAAAAAAATAGCATAATGTTTACTAACAAGGAAACATTTAAAATAAGAAAACAGACAAAGATAAAAGGTGAGCTGGCTGAGAGTTAAAAAAGAGAAAAGAGAAATGAGTGAGCTAATGAAATAAAATAAGGGAACCAAAAAAAAAAAAAGCGAAATCATAATATAGGTCAGCTTCAGGTCCCAAAATCATCAGAGAATAGAAAACTGAATTAGAGAGGTTAGATAGGGACAAATCTGTAAAGCTCTCCCAGAATACAGAAAAAGAAAAAAAAAAAAAAAGAGATGATAAATGATGAGGGAGAAGATGAGAGATACTGAAAGAAGAAAAAAACCTAGCTTATTTGATGACAATTTATGTTCCTGAAGAAGAGACTGAAACAAATGAGACATGAGTAGACATGAACAAAGAATAGTTTAAAGAGGTGGGAAAAGACTTGAATCTTTATTTATTTTTTTAATTTTTTTTTTATTGCGGTAACACTAATTTATACCATTATATAAATTTCAGGTGTACCTCATTATATTTCAATTTCTGTGAAGACTACATCATGTTCACCATGCAAAGACTAATTACCATCCACCACCATACACATGTGCCCTTTTACCCCTTTTGCCCTCCTGCCTCCTTCTATGGTAACCAGCAATCTAATCTCTGTGTCTACATGTTTGTTTATTGTTGTTGTTGTTTTTTGTCTTCCACATATGAATGAAATCATACGGTATTTGTCTTTCTCCATTTGACTTATTTCACTGAGCATAATGCCCTCAAGGTCCACCCATGTTGCCACAAATGGCAAGATTTCATCTTTTTTATGGCTGAGTAATATTCCATTGTATACACATTGCAGCATTATTCACAACAGCCAAGATTTGGAAACAACTTAAGTGCCCATCAATGGAAGACCTGATTCTTTAGACGAATCTCTCAGATTACCGATCTTCAGGTAAAAATGGAAGAGTGAAGCCAGTTTTAACAATCTCCCTCTCCAAAACTTATGTAAAGGAAAAGGATCAGAAGATGCTGATTTTTTAGCACAGTTCTCAACCCTTAGCCCACCTCTCAGAAGCTGTGATTTAGGCAAATCTTGAGAAACTCACTAAGATTCACAAATTTGAAGAGAAGTGGTAGTAATGGAACACCATGGCCTTTTTCTTTTTCTGATTGGGAAAGTCTGAGGAAGATGGAGGAGAAAGTAAGAGTGGCAACTGTGGAGCAACTAGTGAAAAACAAAGAGAAACCTAGATCAAGTTTCAATGAGTGATGTGTTACAGCTCTTTTCAATGATTTCGTAAACTAAACTAAATCTTTAACTAGAGTGAAGTGACATGGAACTGAATTATTGGAAAAAAAGCAGAGGGCTCTGTGTATCAGTCATAACTCATCCCAGTAAGTGTCAAATTTACATAAAAGTGCACAGAATACAAAACTCAACCTTCAAATTGTAGGTATCTCATGGTAGGAAAGGAATAATGGAGAATTCACCTACATTATTTTAGAAGAAATAACTGTATACAGAATGACCCAAATTTAACATAAGCAAGAAAAATAAACAAATGGCATCATGCAAATATACTAAATATATAGATAATACAAACAAATAACACTCATGAAAATATACTAAAATAGTTAGAGCCATTTAAAACTTGAAGAAGGCATAATCCAAAAATTAAAAGAAAAATTTCTTCAAATACTTTGTACTGTAGAACTTAATATAATAATGAATTCACTAAAATTTAAGCTTAAAGAGGAGAAGATAGAGCAACAGAATTGAACACAAATTATGATTACAGAGCAAAGGGTACAAATTGATCAAAACAGCATCATGAAAGAAATAATAAATAAATTAGGAACAGAATGGTCATGCTAGAAATTTAAATTATACAACTGAAGAAAAGATTTTCATAATCACATTAAATATAAAAGTAATATACAGAGATAAAAAGAGTTAGAAGGTAAAATCTAAGGTCAATAATAATACAAAATAAAAATAATGGTGTTCTGATTAGAAAATTTAACAAATGAAATACAAAACATATTCAAATATATAATAAAAAACAATTTTTCTAAAATGTTTGAAAATTTTGTACAATGTACTAAAGTTAGATAGATACTAGATGGGCCAATAGATGGATAAAACTTGAAATAAAATAGCTAAGATACGATCATAATTTCAAATTAAGGGAAACTCAAGTATAAAGAAAGAATTCTACCAGAATCCTGATTGAAAAAACAAATCTTTCAAAGGTAAAAAAAATCAGTCTGTTCTCAAACATCTCCACAGCAATATTCAATAATATGAAACAGTGGAACAAAGTCCTCAAAGTTTTGTATAATAAAAAATATAACCTATGGTAGCCAAAATAACAGTCTCTCAAAGATATCCATGCCCTAATCCCCAGAAACTGTAAATATGCTACCTTACAGGGCAAAAGGGACTCTGTAGATAGGATTAAATTAAGGATTTTGAGATGGGAAGATTATCTTGGGTTATCTTGGTGGGCCAGATCTAATCATATGAGTCCTTAACAGTGAAAGAAGAAGGCAGGAAAGATGACGCAGAGAGATGCCAGCAGGAGAAGGATTTAATGCCCCATTGCTGGTTCTCAGCCCCATTGCTGAGATGTAGAGGGCTAAGTGCAAGGAGCAAAGAGAGGACCCTAGGAGCTAATCGTGACCCCAAGATGAGAGCCATCAAGGAAAACAGAGACGTTAGTCCTACAACCTCGTGGAACTGAATTCTGCCAATACCAGAATGAACAAGGAAATGAAAGGAATGCAGTCCTCTCTGCCAACACCTTGATGTTTAGTCTGGTAAGAACCACTCTGAGTGTCTGATATACAGAACTTTAACATAATAAATTTGTGCTCTTTAAAGCTACTAAATTCGTGGTAATTTGCCATAGCAGCAATATAAATCTAATACATAATTAAAGAACATTATATACAGCCAAGCATAAAGACAACAGGCATCCACAGCAATGAAAGTGATGGGTACACTCTCTTGGTGGTTCTCACGAGTCTGAATTGGAATTGCAGGCTGAATTGAATTGCCGGATTTGAAAACTGTGATTTAAACATATACATGTGCACTCATGTACACATAATATTTAAGAACAATGTTGTTCTCGAAGATTAAAAGAGCTCCTTTAGACAATAATATCCCAATATAAAGAAAAAATGTTTCAAAAGTTCAATATATAGTTTCATTTTAATTTCATGTTCTGTAATACTAAAGGAAAATTAATTATAATTTTCTGTATCATCTTATTTATATGAAATTTTTTATCCTCATTTCTACTTCTGCTCTATTTGCATATCCATAGAGAAATGACTGGATCAACATTGTAAAGTAATGACCAGGTTCTTTATACAATAAATTTGAAATAAGAAATTCAAAATAACACATACAGAACAAGTGGTAGCAGATTATCTGATCATCTTAATTAGTAATCTAATGATTACTGGATAAACATAATTTTCATAGTATTAAACCTACATTTAAATATTTGTGTTGGATGTTAAAAAATGTATAATATATTTAAGAATGTTTTATTCTACTAATATTTAACTCTAACCCCAAGTCTACCATCCTGTAGAAACCAATATGATTAAAAGTATTGCTAAAATATTCACTATTTAAAGTAAAACGTTATGTGCTCTCACCCTCTTGAACCTAACAGAAAGGGAGCAACGCAGTCATTGTCAATCTATATTGAAAATCTTACTAAATATTTATCAAGAACAGTGCCAAAAGTTTTAGTAAAAAAAAAAAACACATCTACTCCTTTCTTTGAAGGAAGTTTCCATGTAGTTTTGTGGTTAGAACTAACATGTGTGAATGATTTAGCAAAAGACAACAGTTAATCTACATGGTTCTGACGCTAAATGCAACTAAAATTACATTTGTTGTGTTCAACACCCCACATCCAAAATCAACAAGACAAATAGAAATCTGATACTTTCTGATATTAAACCCATTACAATTTTGTGAAAAGCCCTGCAGTTTTTTTTTTCTTGGAATGTTCCTAATCACAGATGTTTGAGAATGGCAGCAGGCAAATCTATTCTAAATAGAATAGCAACACAAATTTTTGTTATTGTTCATTTGACCCTGGTGTTTTCGTTAAACAAAAGTCTTTGTCTAAAGACTTGCCGTCTTCTTGTCTGAGAATATAAACAAATTGGATTAATTTTGTGTTGCTCCAAAATAATTTTGCTTGTATTGGAATTCAAAAGAAGAGAACTCCTTCAGGAAACCATATTTTATCCTTTTTTCCTTTTAAATTATAGACATGTTCTGCACAGAACAGAGCAGATAGTGAGTAGTCATTCCCCAGGCCCTAAACAGAACATCAAAATATATAAATCCTGATCTTATCTAAGATTTTCACATCTAATGAACATGCTAAACCAACATACCCAAAATAATAGTATACACTGTATGACCATTTCACTATTAAATTTGGCCTCTGCTCTACACTAAGGCTTATTCAGAGACAGAAGAGAGAGAGAGATATCACAGCCAGTGTGGTGAGCCAAGGCTCCCTTTGAGTATATGAGATAAGAATTGAGCTAGGTCTTAAAAAATAGTAAGATTCATAAACATGAAGGTGAGATTCTAAGTAATTCAGAGCAAAGAAAAATATGCTTATAATAAATCTCTCCAGGCAGCAATGAGCATGTTGAGTTTGTGGGATGGTGGCAACGTTGGCTCAACAAAGCAGGGGAAAATTAAACTGCAAACATAGGGAATGGTCTGCTTGGGGAGGGTCTTGAAAACAGAATTAGGGCAGTATGAAATAGAAGCTAGTAAATAAAAAATGCTGATAGGACACGGCAGCTGAAAAGGGTGCTTCAGAAAAATTAATGAGAAAGTGGTTGCTGGAGGACGCACTAGAATACAGGACACAGTGAGATCATTGCCGTCAAAACTGAGAGATTATGTAACAGAGAGGAAGAGTTAGTGATACACATTTTATTTCAAGAGATTTATTTTGTAGACACAGAGTAAAACAAAGAGATTTAATTTATTTATGTATCGAGGCACTTTTTTAGTCATACAACACTAGGACACACTCCCACATAGTAATTCAAAATGCTTTAGTGCTAATGGTAGTTGTTTTGACCCAGACAAGTCAAAGAGTTAATTTTATTAAATTAAGTCATTCTAAAACCATGTCTCTCAGGGAATTCATGCATAAGCACTAACTAGATGAGAAAATGAAGTGCTGGGTCAAGGCAGTGACAGAGCAGAGGTCAACTATGTTTTGACATAATCATACAAACCCTAGGTGTGGCCTAACTCCCAGGGTTTCAATATAAATTTACTAAATGCATTTTGATCCCGGAAGACTACTAGAAGCCATATTTAATTTACATGAAAATTATATTTCTGGTTGGTCAATATGCATAAGCTAAAAACAATTTTATTTTGTTCTTTTGCTTTGCATGTCATTTTTGACCTTTTGTCTTGTCTTGTCTATTTTTCCCTTTGAGAGCTCATTTATTTTCATAACTTTGCTCATCACCTCTTTGCTGGTGGTCTGAAATATCCTATGTGTTGCTCTAAACAGTTTTTCAGAACAGTTTTTTGGAAAGTAGAGATTTTTTTTTTCTCTTCTCTTTTTTTGGGGGAGGAGTAGAATTTTTCCTAGAAGTCAATATATTTTCCTCAGCTTTCCACCCAAATACCTGCTCTTTCTTCATTAAAATGTTTTTTTAATATTTCCACTGGATTTATATCTTGGAGTCAACTGTGCTTTTTTATAGATGAGTTGCAGGATTATATCTGGAAGCATTAATCTGTTTGTTTTCTGACTCTTTCACTTCTCTGCTCTCTCACTGATCCCCTGAGGGTATCCTCTGCCTACATGAAAATGGAAAAAGAAAAAAGAAAAAAAAAAAACACAAAACCTCAAAGAAACCTCTTGCCTGAGTGCAGGTCAAAGAATATTTGGGTGGTTGCATGCATACAGAGTCAGCTACCAAAGAAGCAATAGCACTGCAGGAGAAGCGGAGGGACAGAAAAGCGAGGTGGTAAAAGATGGTATTGGAACGAGTTAGAAAAATAGAGAGAGATAAGGTACATCAAAGAATGAAGAGTAAGAAGGAGCATCTGATGTGAAGACCAGAGATAAGAAGGAAAGAGACTCAGAATACAGACCTTTCAATAACTAATCCCTGTGGACAACCCACTATCCATCAGCTATGATACTTAAAAGATCCCCTGAACAAACAGTGGAATTTCAATACCCTGTATAAGGATGGAAACATGAAAAGAAATCTTGTTCCTTAAACAAGATGGTAATGTCCAGAAGCATTTGACAGTTTCCCCATGAGCCAGAGCAACTGTGAGAATACCACCACTGTTGCATAGAGTTACTAGAAACACTGTATTCTTCCTTTCTGATGTCTTTAAATTTTACCTAACTAGTCTTTAACTTTTCCAGTCCGAAATAAATGCATATTTCAATTTGTTATCATTCTTTGAACAATTTGCAGTAGCACCCTAGTATTAGATAGAAAACTTTGCATATATCTTGACATTCAAGGTCTTCCAAATTGTAACTATACTTACTTTCCAGTATTCCACAAAATGAATTAATTTATTTTAGTCTAGCAATTGCCTCAGAAACCTACTACCTCCAAATTATTTTTTCATATTATGTCAATTCAATGAATGTCTACCTTCACTTATTCCAAACTCTGAGCTACTCTAAGAAGCTCAATTCCCATGAAATTTACACTTAAAGATCTCCTTCCATATAACAGCATTTCATAATTTAGAACAAAATTATATACTGTCTATTGTTGACTATTTTTCACATACATGGTTCTACCCTTAGATCCTTCCAACCATAATTTTGAATTGTAATTATAAATTTCCCAACATTTTATCCATTTCATCATTAAACAAATATTCCTTGAAGGTCTGCCATGTGCCAGGTATTATGCAGTGATCTAGAAACATATGCAACAAGACAGTCATAGTGCCTGCTCACATTGGACTCATCCACCAGTGGTAACATTGGGTAGCTATCAATCCTCCACCTTTATCAGTGTCAAGTGGCTAAACAGTGCTAGAAAAAGTCACAAAAAGAGAAATTTTGGGGGCCAGCCCAGTGGTGGAGTGATGAAGTTTGTGCACTCTGCTTCGGTGGCCTGGGGTTTGCAGATTCGGATCCCGGACACAGATCTACACACCACTCATCAAGCCATGCTATGGCAGCATCCTATATACAAGGCAGAGGAAGATTGGAACAGATGTTAGTTCAGGGACAGTCTTCCTCAAGTGAAAAGAGGAAGATTGGCAACAGGTGTTAGCTCAGGGCCAATCTTCCTCACCAAAAAAATAAAAAATAAAAAAATAAATTTTTCTCTTAGTAGGCTTACCTGCCCCATATTCACTTACAAATAATACTCATTCTTTAAACATATCTCAAAGTGACACATTTTCACAAAATCAGTTGGGAAATCTCTCTACTAGTTGCAATGCTACTCAACTCTAAAACCACATAATATTTTTTCTTATTAAACTCTCTGATAAGATAGTTATTTTTACATTTAGTTTAGTCTCTTCTCCATTTTGACTATATTTCAAAGACCAGGTTGTTGAAGCCCTACTAATCTTTACATTTCCTTTGTACCCAGTCTCATGTCTTATAGAACTTAGGTGACTCAATATGTATTTCACCACTGATTTTGTCCTTCATTTATTCATTTCGTTTAACAAAAATCTTCTTAGATACAAGTGTCAGGTGATGTTGAAGAATCTATGCTTACTTGCTGTCAATGTTCATATCATCTGTAATAATAAATTGAATAAATAATTTCATATCCTAAGTACCATAATAAGATCACAGAAACATAAGGACAAGGAGAAGCCTTGAATTCTTTATGAAGAAGTTGATCAGATTCACAATCTCTTTGTGGGTGGGCAACTATGACATATCCTTTTATTTTATCATATTAACTCCTTGGAAGAACAGAACTGTGTCAACATGGCACATACAAATGAATGAATGACAAAATCAATGCATGTTAATATAAAGAACAGCTGACGATAGATCACTTTCAGATTGCAGAAAAAGTAACCTCCATTAACTTCAGTTGAAAGTGGAGAAACATTCAGGGAAACACTGGCTATAATTCCCCTCTATCAGCCTGAAGCCCCCTGACACTCATCATAAAAAGTATTCTTTGGTTTTTGTGGATTTTTTTACCTTTTTCTTGGAAAGAGAGAAGAATACACAAGATTGCCATAAAATATTGTACTCCAGTAAGACTGATCGAAATACACGTGCAACTTTCCCAGATGTGTAACTTTTACATTGTTGCATGAAGTGGTATACTTAATATTTGAAACCTACTTGTGGGTTAACTTGTCCACAAAATCTACCAGCTTCTGTTTAATATTTACGAAGCACAGAGAGGGATTTGCTCATTGTGGCTGCCTCAGATTAAGCAATAGAGTTTTTTTGTGCTCATATAGGTAATCATTTTCATTTTTACATTAAGAGAGTTTACAAGACACAGTCCATCCTCCCTCAAAGGAGACATTTGTTTGTGAGGATAACTTTGTGTCTAGCAGCACAAAAACAGGAGCTTCAAAGCTGTTCAGATGTATGAAAAATAATAGAAATTTCACAAAACCTCTCTGTGGTGATATCTGAGTCATGTGTACTATTGTTTTAAATAGGCAATAAAAGAGTAATAAAAATCCCTTTTAACTGGCCTCTAAAACTCTGGGTAATAGAAATTTCAATTTCATCATATATTTTGTAAGAACTCACATTAGACCTAATCTAAAGAAGAGAGTCAACCCTAATTTTGGCAAGCACTTAATAAAAAATAAGGTTATGAAAAGGAAGAAAATAATTTACATTAAATGGTGTAGATCTGAGAAAATTTCCAGATTGCTGACTGCATTGGAGTTGCAGACTCAGCAACATGTTATAATAAGTAACTCCCATAGCACACAAACCCAATCACTTTACAAAAGGCAGATGAGAGATTTGAAACCACTTTGGATTTGACATTTTTGTTGAAATTTAATTGAAAAAGTTACAGAAGTGAAGATAATGTGAGGAAATAGTGCATAAAGTCATCTTTTTCTTACAGTTTTATCACATGGTCTCATCACCTTCCTAAAACACCACATCACTATGATTTCCTGACATCTTATATGACTAAAGTGATACAGATCACATCTCAATACATTATTAATTTAAAGTAATGAGGTTGAAAGCAAGGAGAAATGGCTCTTGTAAGATTCCAAATTCATCAATATTCAATGTTGCTCTTATTAGTAAAAACATGACAGCTGGCAGCATTATTTTCTACCTCCTTCACCTTCTAGACTGTCTCATGCTTCAGCTGAATATTTAAGATTAATTAGAAATGGTTTAGTAAATTACATGAAGGAACAAAATGTTACTTAATAAATATTCATCCAAAGTGTCAGATTCCATTGTCTTTAAACTTTGATAAGCTAGTGCATTATTAGTATAGTTGAAATACTTAAAAAATGCTATTTTCTTACTTGTAAGTATCAAAGATTCATTTATATACAGTAAAACGAAATAGACGTAAGTCCAAATAAATTTGATGACAGCACTATTAAAATTATCTACAAGTTGAAGTATCACAAGTATAGCAAAAAATATCCATTGCATTGGTTCTTAATAATAAAATTTTGTGACTCTTTTACAACTGTCACTTATACATGAAGACTTTGATCAGTCTGAATTAATTACATCGGAATATATCTTACACTTACAAATTATTTATTGTATTTCAGATATTTTCTTAAACGAATGAGAATCATCCCTACATTTTTTTTGAGGAGGAGGACTAGCCCTGAGCTAGTGTCTGATGCCAATCCTCCCCTTTTTTCTTGAGGAAGATTGGCCGTGAGCTAACATCCGTGCCCATCTTCCTCTACTTTATATGCAACACCGTCACAGCATGGCTTAACAAGCAATGCGTGAGTATGAGCCCGGAATCTGAACATGTGAACCCCCCAGCCATGGAAGCAGGGTGCACGCACTTAACCGCTTGCGCCACCGGGCCAGCCCCAAGAATCAGTCCTAATTTTGAAGAACTCACAATTAAGTGAAGAAGAAGGACAAGTAAACAACTGATTAAAATGCAGTTATGAAATGTAACATTGGTTGCATATACAATGTCCTTTGGGAATAAAGGGGGAAAGTGACTAGCATGAAGGTTTGGAGAGATGCAGGGAGGCTTTAGGAGGTACAATTAGGGAAATATTCATGGAGAATTAGACTGGGGAGAAATGAACTGTAGGTCACAATTTTTTGCACGTAATTTCCCTATCCTTCCAAAAACAAATGTTTTCCTTCTCATTTTTTAAAGGAGTCTATTCTAAACCTGCATTTTTCTTCAGTTTTAGAGTTTACAGTTTTACCTTGAAAGTCCATCATAATTTCGGTTATCAGAGAAATCTAGTAGGAAACTTATTTTCCCTAATATTGGAAACATGAGTTTGGGCAAGATTTTAATTAGTAAATAATACATTTATTGTGCTACCAAGTGATAAAGTAGTAACCAATAGATAAATCTTCATCTTACAAGTAGTGATTTATCAGTATTATACAAGGTTCTTGTAGAAATAAGAATATTTCATTAATTGAAGAAGGGTACTATAGAGCAACAGGTGGTCATTATCACTAGCCCTTTGAATACCCTGACACTTCTTGCATATTCAAGGGAAAAAAAAGGTGAGAATAATGAAAAACATAAATCACTCTTCCAAAAAAGAGCCTTTGAAAACTATAAAAGCTTAAAGATAAAGAAGTAAACAGATGGTCCAATGCATTAAACATTCAACCTGCGTTCTGTTCAATAGAAATAATTATCCAGGCAAACAAACATTTTAAGAAAGAACTACAAGAAAACAAAAACAATATAGCTAGATGGTAGATGACAGATAGATAGATAGATGATAAAAGTATTAATGGAGCAAATAACATGTTAAAGGTAAACTCATGCCTCTTATAATATTAATTTTATAAAAACTAGTTACACATTATAACCTAGAAAATAAAGTGTCCTAACTGCATATTATGAACTCTCAATCAAATGGTGTGACATGGCCATTTTTAACTCAAACTTGTCCTTTTCCTAATTTCTCATATTTAAAATTCACATCCCTAGCCGTTTTAATGAATTGAATCTTTTTAACTATTTTTATTTTAAATCAGTAAGTGTTTTTATACTTTTCTTTTCATAGTGTTCCAGATTCATTAAAACTCCTAATAAACCTGAGTTGAAATTTCAGTAATTAGTGATTTTTGAAAAATCATCAGATGCTAGAAAGCAACAATCTTAATCAGACCCAGAATTTATATTCTTGTTAATGTTTGTGATGTGCTTTTATTAGTATCACCTCCTCTAATTCTGTGCTAGCTTCTCCAAACTTTGAAGAAGGTATTACTTACCATATTAAACAGAAGTGGAAATTGAGGCTAAAAGAAGTTAATTAGCTCTCTATGACCCAGAATAGACATGAAATACATAAATGCCATGTGGCCACTTTGCGACTATTTTCTGTCACATAACATTGCCTATGTTGAGACATGCTTGACATTTATTGGGTATGAGGAAAGACCTCCCGAAAAAATGAAAATAAAACAAAAAAAATCTTTGCTTCCACTTTCAAGAAGAAATCGTGCTATTGTGCTTGTTTTAAAATGTCTATTATTACCTAATTCTAAGAGGAGAAATGCTACCCTCTTCACAGAGAAAACTGCAAAAGAAAAAGGAACGTTTGTTCTTAGGGGGAAAAATATATATATACACAATTATATATAATATATATATAATGCAATATATATTATATAATATACAAAATTTTATATATATATATACACACACACACACACACACACACTACCACATCTGTAACATCTGGATTTGAAACAAAGTGAACATTTGAAGAGTCTAAAATTATCTAAAGTAGCATTAATCAAGGTCTTCTCTTCAAACTGGCATGA
Source organism: Diceros bicornis minor (assembly GCF_020826845.1). Lineage (NCBI taxonomy): Eukaryota > Metazoa > Chordata > Mammalia > Perissodactyla > Rhinocerotidae > Diceros > Diceros bicornis. Next base: position 49,165,686 of record NC_080745.1, on the reverse strand, counting down.
TCAACATCAACTGAGAGCTTGTGAGAAGTGCAAACTCTTATCCTTGCCTCCAACCTACTGAATTGGGATCTCTGGGGGGAGAGCTAGGAACAGCGTTTCAACAAGCTATCCAAGTAATTCTTGTGCAACGTAAAGTTTTAGAAAAATTGTTCTAAAGTATATAGATCTCAAAGTACTCAACTAAATAAGATATATATAACAAGCCCACTCTAGGAATCACTCTTTCTATTCTGTAAAATATCACTGTTCATTAGTATAATTTTTAACATTGTATTGATTTATATTATCTCCATAAAAATGTCTTTAAACTTAAAAGTGTTTATTTTACCTTCCAGCACTTTTACTAATTCAGTTTTTGCACAGCTTAGTTTATTCAGTTCAGCAGAGAGAGATTCCTTTTACATGTAAGGTAAAAAACAAGATCTTGGAGATTATAAACAGAAATTTTCATTCTAGATTATCTTCATTCATTGTGATTATTTTCTTTTTCAATAGTTTATTTAACAAATAGCTTTGCACACCTACCACATGCTAAGTCTTGCTGCCCTAAGTGCTGAGAAACAAGGGGAGATGGAGGCCTTCCCTTCACTTACCCCATCACTCCCTCATTCTTAAGTTACTTTTCAGCACAAGTATCAATGATCAGAATGAATTTTCAAATGAAACTCTTAGCCCTGTGGTCACAAAGGCTTACATTTTTGATGTTGTTTATATCTTCAAAGAACCCAAGCTGTAGTTCTGACTGTGAGTTACAAAATAAATTCTAACAGAACACTAAGATTCATGGCTTTCACATGCAACAGGGGCGCTGAGGTATTGAGTTTCTTTGTGTATTTGACTTTCTTGAACACAGCATAAAAAGTGCACCTCAGTCACTTAGCCTGTAGCTTTAGAAAACATGAAAGCTTAAACATTTCCTTCTCAGAGATACAGTGAGCTATATTGCTGAGCTATACTGCTTTTTCAGGAACAAAAAAAAAGCCATATCATAATTACTTCATGATTATGTGAGTTGTGTTCATGATAAAATTAATGTAAGATTATGGTATTCCTCATGTAATTTAAAACCTCATAGAGAAAAATAAAGGGTTGGGAAAGAATATGAATAGAGAATTCTTTCATTCACTCATTTATCCATTAAACATATAACTATTGATTGCCATTTATGTGGCAGGCACTATGCTGGGTAATGAGATAACAACTTCAACAAAACAGACAAACAGATATGGTGTCTATACTCCGAAAACCTAGAATTTAGTCAACCTATGAAAAGTGTTATCATAATTTAAAACTTTACTTGCAATAAAATGAAAAAATTACTTAAAAGAATATTGAATAAAGAGAATGTCAGTAACTTTTTTGTATATTAAATAATTAACAGTATGAATTATAAAACTATTTTCCATCTAGCAGAAAATCTGTTGACATGCCCAGATCCATATCAATTTTGCACAATGCGAGTAAGATTATTTTGCTTTAAAACACTTACAGTAGATACTGTCTCTCCCTTTGATTTTTAATTGGAACTTTCAATGATTATTGAAATATATGCCTTTTAAATATACGCCTTGCACTTATTGACCTACTTCCCAACATGGCTTCACATATGGCTATTTACCTGGAGGTTTAAGAAACAAAATCTTTCGGTAGACTTTATTTAGTCTATTCAGTTTGGCATAATTGAAGTGGAACACTAGATGAACACTAAAACTATTTATCAAAACCATCCTCCAATGTATGAGGATATACAGTTTAACACACATAGAGACAATATGACATTGAAGTTACTAGTAAGATCTCAGGGTCAGATGTCCTGGGTTTGATTCTCAGCCACTTAAAAGATATGAGACTTTGGCCAATTTTCTTAACTGTTTTGAGTTTTAGTTACCTTAACAAGAAATGAGAATAATAATTGTATCTAATTAGACGTTCTAATATGCTAACCAGGTAAAGTACATAGCAAAGTACATTGCATAGTAAATGTCCAATATATTTTAGTAATTATTATTAGCATTGTTTATGACAAATTTACAGAAAAGTGCATCAAAACAAAGCAAAACATTGTCCTAGGCATCTTACTTTCCTGTATTTCTCCCAAAGCTGCACTGTCAAACCCTCTACGTTTACTCTACTTTCTGCTTTACTTATTTTCCTTTGAAATCCCTTATTATTTCTTTTAAATATTGTCAAGTAAATGACTGCAGTCCTTATGTAGGCAGTCTGAAAATCCTATGGGATGCAAAGTAAACCCAAGTTTTCAAGAATTTTTTAAATTGCAAATTCATGATGGGGGAGGGATTATTCAATTTACTCTGGTAGTCATTAACATTTGTATTATTGCCAGTCTGTAATGCATTAATTATATCAGTGTTTCCAGTGCTAGTAAGAAGTGGTTTATTCAGTAATTTGTTCAGTAATTTTCACTCCAAGAAAGGCAACAACAGCAGAACTTCATGCCAAGTAACTCTTTATTACTAATTGTATACAATATTCCATATATTAATAATCATATATCCTAGTTTGCTTGAAATCATAGCATTTACACCTGTTATTACTGATCTAATTATTACTGATCAGGTAATCTAATTACCTGCCAATGATATTGTGATTTGGACAGTAAATTTATTTTCACCCTTACATATAGTAAATAATGCAATATTTATAATCATATATTAAATAATAGAAACAAAACATTTTAAGAAATAATTATCTTCCTTAAAGCTCAATTGCATTACTGAGGCAAGTAATTTTAAGTGGAAAAGTTATTTTAAGGAAAGCAATGAAACAGATACACTCTTTGATGCAGAAGTGTTTAGACAAGTCAGAGAATTAGATTCATGAAACTTTGAGGTGACTGCTTGATAGTTTTTAATATGGTAAAGAGTAGTAATACCATTCTTTCTTTCTACCAGTTTCTTTGTTTTTAAATATTTATTATTTAAATAATTTAATCTATTTATTTGTACAAGGTACAGAATGATACCAAAAAAGTATTAAATTAAAAGTTAATCTCTCCTTTCCCTGAGTCCCCGAGTTTCCCTCTCCAGACTTAACCACTGTCACCAGTTTCTACTTCTTTCATTTTCAAAGGTTTCGGGTTATTGTCTGAGTTCAACTGGAAATAAAATCATAGAATTTTAGAGCATTTGGAAACCGTAACAATCACTGACCTCAACTCCCTCTTCTGACAGAGGAGAAATTTATGTCATAGAAATATTAAATGATTTGCCCAAAGTTAGCTACTGACAAAGCTCGGGCTTTTCCTGTAGATCTATTCAGTTACTTCTTACACTTGGTTATGATCATTTTGTTAAGAATAAGAGGGATTTAAGCATATGAACACACATCCAGTGTACTTGGGTTCTGGTACTCATTTGGTTTCTTATTATCTTTCTGGCCTGGGGAAACAGCCTATTGCCTCATTCAGACTGCTTCAGAGATTTACATCAATAGGGATGATCAAATGGAAAAATAAATGTGAGGATATTCTGCAGTGTAAGAGAAGAAAACAGTTTAAAAAAGAAAAAAAGTCACTGTAGAAACGAACAGTGACTTTATCAAAATAATAAATATGGTTTAATATATTGACACTACATCAAAGTATCCAAGATAAAGTCCTTAGTGGTTCACCACAAATAACATTTAGTCTGTTTAATTACAGTAATTTCACAAATTCCAGAAAATAGCACAATTCTTTTAATGTCAAAATCACAAGTGACTATGGTAGCATTTGCCTTAATAGAAAGAGCATAGTGTCAGACTAGTCTCAACTGATAAACAATGAAATTCGATATGCGTTAGCGAAGATTTAAATTGCATATTTGAGGGAGGGAGCTGAATGTAAATTTTGACATTGCTTAAATATAAACTACCAAGTTGGTGAGAGACAAAGAGCTTGATCTCTAATGGTACAGGATGAGAACCCAGCATTCAAACAGCACTCCCCAAAGCCCGTTATAATCCTATTATAAATGGCTGATAAATTCCAAACCTTTCTGAGCTATATAACCTACAGGACAAAAAAAAAATCTTCTTAACATGATTTTTTATTCAAGAGCTCACACTTGACTGCCAGCCTAATTAGGTACTGGTATAGAAGTTCATCGGATAGATATGTTAGTACAAAGCAGTGCTCTGAAGGTCTAGAAGGTGTACAAGTCTCAATTTCATAGCATTTCATTTCCAATTCCTCTTGTATAAAAGCATGCTAACCCAGCACTGACAGAAGTAAAGCTACATCAAGACAGTACATGATGAGGATTCAAATAAACCCTCTGACAGGAGATATCACTGTCTGGTTCAAAGTATTTGTGGAAGGTATTTGACTTCAACATTAACATAAGGTGAGGGACAAAAACGGCTTTGTTAAGAAAGAGAAATGCTGTGATCATATGCATGTGTATTAACAGAAACTATATTATAAATACTGAAAGTGCTCAGTTCTAACACGATGAGCCAGTAAACTCTATCCTGTTGGCTTTGTATTATTTGCATTTGAATTTTCGTTCTGACTTTTATTCGCTGTTTGATCAATTGACACGTTTTTAATCACTCAGCCTCGGTTTCTTTAGGTGCACAGTACAGGTGACAATGGCACAAGCACCACAGAGTTGATGAGGGCTAAATGAGAAAATGCACGCAAAGCACTCAGCAAACAGTTGATGCTCAAGGTACAGGCTAACTATTAGGATAAAAGCATTCAGCGATTTCCAGTAAAAGGAAGAGCCATTGTTTCTAATCAGAAGTTCTTTGTTTGCTGCTTTACCTAGAATTTGGTTTTTTTTTTTTTTGTCTTTCTGGTCTTTAGAGAAAAAGGGAGGAAATTAAACACTAGAAGCAGTGAGGGGAAAAACAAAACTTCTAGTGGTTGACGAGCACTAGCTCGGTTGATTGGAGTTGTATGTAAGAGGTAGGAAGTCAGTTGCCCAACTAATGAGCACTTGGAGAAGGACCAATCACTGGATAACATTATTTACTGGACCGTAGAGTGGGTTTACACAAGAGCGGCCTTTGCTGTTTGGAAAGAGAGGTACACTATACTTTCTGTATAGTCACCTGCTTACCACCTCTACACGTTTTGATAGGATATGGTGTATAGTCTTTTTCTTGCATGAAAGAAGCGTGGTTCAGAAATAAATTACAGGCTGGTGAATGTATGTTTTATTTTAACAATGCCACTGTAGAAAAAAACATTTCTAACTCATAGGCTTTCAAAACCCTAGGAACATCAATCCCTTTCTATTTGGCTGATCTCATCTCATACCACTCCCCTCTTTGTTTATCATAATCCATTACAATCGTAATCCAGCCAACCAGTCCTTTCCATTCCTGAGACCTGCTTCTAAGCCTTTGCACTTTTTCTATCCTTTTCCCATGAAAATCTCCCCGCAAAATTCCCATGACTAACTCTTAATCATCCCTTAGCAGATGTAGGTGCTCCTTATGGAAACTTTTCCTGACTTCACAATTTAATTTTCTCTTCTCCGTCCACCCCAACAAGCTTCTGCTTTATTTTCCTCACTGTTTTTTTCTCTAGTTGAAATGATCTTATTGATACAAGAACTTGTTTACTATCTGTTTCCTTGTGCTGTTCACCACACTATCCCCCTGTACTTGATCACAGTTGCTCAGTAAGGCTCAGTTAATACATTGTTGGATGAATGAATAAATAAATGTGTCTGAGGGAAATGAGCAAAAGATAAATAGATTTTATACTCTCCTCTGCCCTGTGTTATCATCAGATAAAGGCCTACATTGTAGAGAGGTCTGGTTCCAACCAAAGTCTCAGATCATTTTTCTTCATTCCTCTTCTCATTTACCATTTGGTCTTTAATCTTTGAACTGTTTCTTTTCCTTACTGATTGCAATTCCCTTTACATTTTTCTGTGTTCTGGCATTCTATGAAATTGTTAAGTATTGAAAAAACAAAACAAAAAACAACCACCAAACACTGGATTTTGGTTCTTATAATGCAACTATTTGGAAATAAATCTGAATTTTGTTATTATTTTTATTCCCATTTTTCAAGTTAATAATGAAGCTGAAAAATTTTCCTTACATTTGTCAGGAATTTGTTTGTAACCAAGAGACAATTTGAGCCCTGATTTTTTTCCACTGTTCCCTGGCAACATACCTTAAAAATAGGTGTGGGAAAATTGAAGGCTAAAATATGAAGAAGATGGTTCTCAGGCCTGAAGGCCAGCCCTTTCTCTTCCTAACCACTTCCCCCATCCCAAGTCCTAGATTCCCTTTCTTCTTCTCTCCCCTTTCCTCCAGGAATGAGTCTAAACCCTTGTCCTACTTCCCTAGTCTAATTTAGTTTAATTATCTCTTTCTTTTCCAACCCTCCTACTGGAGAGACTCAAGCTAAAAGAACTAAAATTGTTTTCACTGGGTTATATTTATCTTCTCTAATCTTATTTTTAATCCTATTTCATTCTTATTTTTATTCCATTTTTAACTGATCTTTTATTTTTTAACATTTGCATATTTTTGTATCTCATTATCTATAGATTTCTTGCCCTTTATCTTTTTTTTTTTTTTTTTTTTTTTGGTGAGGGATATTGGCCCTAAGTTAATGTCCGTTGCCAATCTTCCTCTTTTTTGCTGAAGGAGACTGGCCCTGAGCTAATATCTGTGCCCATCTTTCTCTATTTTGTATATGGGATGCTGCCACAGCATGGCTTGATGAGTCGTGTGTAGGTCCGTGCCTGGGATCTGACCCTGTGAACCCTGGGCAACTGAAGCAGAGTGTGAGAAGTTAACCACTAGCCACCAGGGCAGCCCCTTGTCATTTATCTTTTAATTATCATATCATCGAGTTTATGTCTTTATTTTTTACCTTTTGTGTTCTACACATTTTAATATTTTATTCATTCAAATGTGTTAATATTTATGGAAAGCATTTAGAATGATGGCAGATATCTGTGTATCTATATATAGATAAAGATATCTACATATCTCTTCAAATGGGTGTGTGTGTAATTTTCTTTCTTTAACAATCATTTTCTTTTATTCTGCTTTATTCTATTTAGTCTATTTTAAACTTCCACATCCACTTATCACTCCCCTTTCTTTGTTCCATTGTATCATATATAACATATTCCAACACACACACACACAGACACAACTCAAATTAGTACACATGCATACATAATACATATTTGTGTATCCTGATGTTGTGTATATTCATACATTTCAAACAAATTCTTACTAATTTTATCACACTGGGCAGATCTTAAAATGGAGAGTTGTCTCCAATATTATATTGTTCCACATGTGTGTTCAGGGAAGGTCATCTGTGGAAAGCTACTATTCATTTTGGGAAGCATGGGATTAATGCTCTTTAGGCCCCATATTGGATGGATTTAACCTCACAAAATCCTCAGTCTTGCACAGTTTTAGGATTTTCCTCTAGTTATATACAAGATTAATTTTGTGATAAATGCTTGACTCCTAGAACAGCCTGTCTATGGGAACATTTGTGTGGGGAGACATGAATCACTTACTGAATCTGGTACTTGAATCACGTAAATTCACAGAGTAGAGAGCTTCCAGAAGGTAGTTAAATCTTGCCCTCTGAAATCCTGTGCTGGAGATGGAACCAATGATTGCTCTCTGGGCTATTGCTGCAAAATGGTCACTGGAGTGAAGGAATAAAGTCAACACTGGATTTACCCAAAGTTAAAAGGCCTTTAAGAGTTAACGTGTGGGGAGTTCTGAAAGGTGTGGTTGGAGGCAATATGGCCACACTCATAAAAGGAGACCACAGTACTTTGCAAATCTTCCTCACTACCCATATAATGGGAAGAAACTACTATAAATTTTGTATTGTCACTTTTAATTTACATATTTTATCTCTGCTTTAATACTAAAAGTTCCTCAAAAAAATATTTATATGTTTCATTTTTGCACCTGCCACTGAACTAATTCTATGCATAGAATATCATAGGTGCTAAATTATTATCTGACAAAAGAATGAATCATAGTATACTATTATCTGAATTTTAGTCCATTATAGTTGCCTACTTAGCATCAATTGTGCTAAATGAGATACACGATATAAGGAAGGAAGGGGTCACGTGTACAATAGATGAATCAGTTAAAATCTGAATATTCAAAGTTACACAGACAGTTTAGGCTAGGGTATGTCTCTGATCAGCTGTGTGAGGGCCTTGGGATTGCTAGAAAACCTACTTAGGTCTTAAATTTTCTTGTTTGTAATTCTGATAATACTGATACTAATTTATATATGAAAGGGCTATAATGAGGATTAAGAAGATAATGCATGTAAAATACTTAGCTATTCACACATTAGTACCTAACAAATGTTTTTGGACACACAGTAAGCACCTAATAAATGTTATTTAATGTTTTTGTTGATACAATTATAGTAATATTGCATACAAATTTAAAGTAACTTTGTATTTTGAAATGATGTCTATGATAGTAAAAGATAAAAGAATAGAAAAATAATATTCATCATGAAACTATTGCTTCAACTTCATTCTATAAAGCAAACGTTTTTGGAATTTAGTAGCATACAGTAACTTAAAAAGGAATTAGGTAAATTAGGACAATCTATCCTTTTATTCCACATTTCTAGTCTTCAGCTCTATTGCACATTGTCTCGCCACAGAGTTTAATGTAATGATAAAAATAATAGAATACCCATAAAGTGAAGCATTAATAGTGTCATTTGATTACTAGAGATATCAAGCTTTTTGGAAATTTCCTTTTCAATTTTCTCAACCATTACTGCCTTAAATATTCTCAGTTAATCGATCTGTACAAGGAAAGGTAACACAAGCACTGGCACGTATGAATCATTACTCTATTAAAGGTGTATGCAAGTATCTATTGACATCATTACTCAAATAGCATTTTCTCTATACCAACTTGGTTTGTAATATTAGAAACACCTTGGATTTGAAATCTGAAGGCCTACCCTAATTATTGCCCACTTATCATCTGCGTAACTTAGGGCAACGCCTTAGTTTCCACATCTGTATATTGAAATGTAAAATAAAACATATTTCAGGTTTACATTCAAATTCAAATGAGCTAATGCCATAAAAGTGACAACTATTTAAATATTACCTGTTTTTATACATACACATATACAAAATAGACTAAGAAAATCTAGAAAATATAGATAGTTCACATTTCTCTGGATTCCACATATATTTGCACAAAAATAGCTGCAAAAATTAGTTTAATGAATAAATTTGTCAAGAAAAGTGGAGAATATGAGAAGTGAAATAAAATTTAAAAATTACAGGCCAACAATTGTTTTTGCAAAAATAAGATTTTGGAGACCAAGAGTTTTCGGATGGGCTAAGAATATTTAATAGCTTATTATGTTTCTTTAATAAAAATAATAATAGCCAATATTTGTGGACACTGAAATAAGAGATTTATGTGCATAATCTCATTTATTCACAAAACAACTCAATGAAATACACACTATCATGAACCCCATAATTATAAGCCCCATATTAGCTTTACAATAATTAGGTTCAGAATGTTTATTTAAATTGCTCAAAAGCACACTTGTCGATTTAACCTGGGCTTTGTGACTACAAAATCTGTGCTTTTAATTATTACAATTTGCCATGTTGATATATATTTCTTATTAAGTGAAAAGGTATATCATTAGGTGATCCTAATAATTTTCTGAACAATACTTTCTATAACTCAGGAGATCTAGTGTGTTGTAAACACAGTACTTTCTCCTAGCCGGTGAACTCGTTATTCTAAGTGATGTCATAATACATCTGAACATCCCTAACCTTCTGTCCTTTCCTTTCACATTTCAATTCTGAAACAACGTATCTGTCACTTGTCATGCTGGTACTGAGAATATAATTTCATAACAACATTGAAACCTCTACCCAATATTTTATTGTGCCTTTGTTCCCTTGTACTAGTTACAAGGCACCGAAAAAATGAGGATGGGGAGAACTACTTTTTTTCTGTAAAATGTGTGTGTATGTTTCTTTTGAAGAGGGCATATTTCTTGTATTACTAAAATTAATTGGCAGGTTTGCTGAAAAGCAGAACCAACAGATGTGTGTAAACGTTATAAATCACATTAGAAGTGTTCAAATCAACCTGTTTATTTCATTTTTTAACATTACAAGTCAAGCTCCCCATAAAGCTGTCCAAATTATTTCTACATTCACGCATACTTTATAATCGGGCACTCAAATAGAAAGAGTCATGCTTCTGAGACTTCAAAGATATTAGAAGGTAAACAACTGATTAAAAAAAATAGGCTATTTTTCACAAAAGGCTGTTGGCTTAAATATTTCATGGTTTCCTGAGAACAAGTCAGGATTTAAATATTCTAAGTTTCATCCATTTTATTTTCTTATTTATTTTTTTGTGTGTGAGGAAGATCAGCCCTGAGCTAACATTCATGCCAATCCTCCTCTTTTTGCTGAGGAAGACCGGACCTGAGCTAACATCTATTGCCAATCTTCCTCCTTTTTTTCCCTTTTTCTCCCAAAGCCCCAGTAGATCGTGGTATGTGTAGTTGCACATCCTGCTGGTTGTTGTATGTGGACACTGCCTCAGCATGGCCAGACAAGCAGGGCGTCAGTGTGCGCCCGGGATCCGAACCCCGGCCGCCAGCAGCAGAGTGCGCCACCTAACCGCTCTAAGCCACGGGGTCGGCCCCAGTTTCGTGCATTTTAGATGATGCAATCCAGAATCAAGTGACGCTACATGGTGATCATGCCATGTGCAAGTAATAGTTCCCATCTTACCAAGTTTCTTAAGTTGTAAGGTCCAAGTAGAAGAGCATGTTGAGAAAGCACTGAGAAAACATCAAGCACCATAAACATATCCAGTAGGAATATTGTTACAGAGAGATTCTTGAAAGTAAGGGCTCCATTAGAGATTCTTTTTGACTCTTTCTAGAACAGAACACACAAGTAATCATCGAGGAGTTTTTTTTTCTAAAAAAAAAACTTGTTTAGGTGATTGGATTTACCTTTCAAAAGGACTTGATGGACTTATTTTTCTTTTTACAGAGTTAACAGGTTACCTAACATCCTTTAGACAAATGCATAATCTGCTTCCACTTTTCAGCCATGATAGTGACATATAAATACCAGGTTTACACATACTCCTTTGCTCACTGAAAATTACCCATGTGCACACACACAGACACACACAGGCTGGAGCATATAATCTCTATCACGCAGCTGAGAAAAAAATTAAATTGTCATCTGGTTAATAAGCTCTTAGTTTCTGGGTTTCTGTTTCCTAAAATAGAGCCTTTTTCACTGAGTGGATGCCTAGTAATATTAAAATAAAACCTAAAGCTGTTAGGATCATATTTTTCTCCAAGAGGTACTATAATCCAAAAGACCTGGGACGTCAAAAGCAAATCAAGCAAAATACAGTAGTGAGTTTTCATTTACTTCTGATTCTCTTCATCAAAGCTTTATGATAATTTTCATAGCACAATTTTTACCTGCAAAGCAAATGAAAAAAAAGACATTTTAACTGTGTGGGAAAATAAAAGTGCTAAATTATTCTCATTTGAGACATCACAAGCACAGTGCTTATTTTTGGATGACTTTTTAACAGGCTCCAAAATCATTATCACAATAAACAGAAACTTTTAAAATATCTCAAGGAGATGTGTTTCCCTTTATCATCAGTCCTCACTCTGCATGCCAATAGCAAAACATCTGGATGAAAAGTGAAAATATACAGCAAGCTAATTGGAAGGGCTGTCCGTAGGAAGCTTAGCAACTGGATATGACTATAGATACAAATGTGAGACACGAACAAACAAGAATCATAATTTTAAAGTATAAGTCAGATCATGTCACTTCCCTGGTTTATTGCTATATTTAAATAAATTCTAAGTATTTATCTAGCGCTAAAATTCCCTGTCTATCATTCTGACCTTATCTCCTACCATCCTACTCCACCTCCCATTCATTAACCTCTAGCGGGACTGGCCTGAATTGTCCTTCAAATATGTTAAGCTCCTTTTCGCTTTTCTTCTGACCAGAAAGTTTAACACCCACACCTCTCCCTAATCTTGATAAGGCTGACACCATATCATTCAGGTTTCAGCTCAAATGTCACCTCCTCAGAAAGGTCATGTTGGGTGACTCAATACTAAGGCAACCACAGCACTTTCCAGTCACTCTTTATCATATCTATCCCTATGGCTTTGCTTTCTTCAAAAGACCGCTTTAAATGGTCTTGCCGGTGTATCTCTTCACTTGTTTATTAACCGGTTCACCACTGTATTTTAAAACCCAAGAGAGCTGGAGCATTGTTTTCTTACCCACACCTCTGTGCCCAGCACTAGAAGAGTTCCTAGTACTTAACGAGAACTCAAAAATATTTGTTAAATAAGTGAAATAACAAAAATAGTAAATTCTTAGCTTGATGCTAATAAAAATTAAAGCTCAATTAGGACATTTAGATCAGTCTCTTTACAGTCTATGCTATTTATTTAGTTTTCTATTAATTCTTCAGCTCTTTCCTCTCATTCTTAATCTTTAAAATTCTCTAGACTCTAAAGCATACGTTGTTTCAGATTGACTAAGAAGAATTTGATCAAATAAAGCTTAAAAGTAATCCTATTGTGATTGTTATTCAATTTCTGCTACTATTATTGATTGATTTGAGGGACAAAAGGTCACTTGATACATATAAATCTTCTCATCCAAAAACAGCATTTTTCATGATTTATCAGTTTTCACCTATATTTGTTAGGAAAGTTTCTGGTTTTATTTATATGCAATTTACTTATAACAAAATCACCGTTTTATTCTACTTTAAATGAGTTAACATGTAGGATATTTTGTTTTGTTAGAAATTTTCTCCTTAAGAGTGGCTTCTCTTTTATCTGTCCTTTAATATCCCTTTCTTTGATCAGACTAGAGGTGTGCCATTTTATTTTAATTTTAAGCAAAGCATCAATTCCTGGATTAATCAGTTCTGTTTTTTTCCCTTTGTAAATTAATTGATTTCTATTTTTTATTGTTTTGTATTAATTTTTTCTCTGTTCTCTTGGAATTGTTTTATTTTCTAAGTTCTTTATATAAATGAAAAATAATATATTTTAATTATTCTTTTAAAATTAGAGATGTGTTTCTGATTAGAGATTGCACTATACATAAATTTGATATGCAGTGTTCTCTGTATCACATTTTATATATATTCTGGTATTCTTCTTTTGATTTTCGTTTTTTCTCAAAACTAAATTCCATTTATTTATTTATTTTTGTGAGGAAGACCAGCTCTGAGCTAACACCCATGCCAATCCTCCTCTTTTTTCGTTGAGGAAGACCAGCCCTGAGCTAACACCTATTGCCAATCCCCCTATTTTTTTCCCCCTTTTTATCCCTAATGCCCCTGTAGATAGTTGTATGTCATAGTTGCACATCCTTCTAGTTGCTGTATGTGGGACGCCACCTCAGCATGGCTGGACAAGTGGTGCGTCAGTGTGCGCCCAGGATCCGAACCTGGGCCGCCATTGGCGGAGCGCATGCACTTAACTGCTAAGCCACGGGGCCGGCCCCTAAATTTCATTTAATTTTTATAGATTGCATGAATTTTTGTTTGTTGATGATTTATAAATTTATTTTTAGTTTTATTACATTTTCTTTGTGATAAATATTTTAAACATCTGATAGTGGACAAGAAGACATAATGTTTATAGAATAAAGAGAGGGGTGTGTATGTCAACAAGATGTTAAATGGCACATTTTGTATTGTCTCAGCATTTGAGGTAAAGCCCCAAATCTGAGGACAGTTGATAATAAACACCAACACCCAGAGAGATGCTAAACAAATATATGTGGAGCATATTAAAAGACAGGAAACCTATCCAGCAACTACCATGCCATTCTGATCAAGTGAAAAGATGTTTCCAATAAAACACCTCATAGAGAATGGGTGTATTAGTTTTCTATTTTTTCCATAATAAATAACCATTAACATAGCAGCTTAAAACAACAAAACTTGATTATTTTACTGTCTGTAGGTTAGAAGTTTGGCACAGTTCTCACAGGGCTACAATCAAGATGCTAGGAGGGCTGCATTCCTTTCTGGAGGTTCTGAGGGAGAATAATTTCCTTGCTGTTCTCAGGTTCTATAGGCCATCCACATTCCTTGGCTCATGACTCCCTTTCTCTATCTTCAAAGTCAGCAAGGGCAAGTCAAGTCCGTTCTACACTTCACATTTTTCCTTCCTCTTCTATTATCTCATCTCTCTCTGATGGCAGCCAGGACAGATTCTCTGCTTTCAAGGACACATGTGGGCCCATTAGATATTCCAGGACAAATTCCTCATCTCATTGTCTTGTTTTTTTTTTTTTGTGAGGAAGATCAGCCCTGAGCTAATCCTCCTCTTTTTGCTGAGGAAGACCGGCTGTGAGCTACCATTTATTGCCAATTCTCCTCCTTTTTTCTTTTTTTCCCCTCAAAGCCCCAGTAGATAGTTGTATGTCATAGTTGCACATCCTTCTAGTTGCTGCATGTGGGATGCAGCCTCAGCATGGCCAGACAAGTGGTGCGTCAGTGTGTGCCTGGGATCCGAACCTGGGCCACCAGTAGTGGAGTGTGCACACTTAATCGCTAAGCCACGGGGCCAGCCCTCATCTCACTATCTTAACCTTTAGTCACATCTGCAAAGTCCCTTTGGCCATATAAGGTAATATATTCAACATTTCCAGGGATTAGGACATGGATGTCTTTGGGAGTCATTATTCTACGTTCCCATACTGGGTGTGTCTATAAGAAGAGTAAATGGTCTTCACATTCCAAGGTAACTCATTGATTCAGGTGATCCATTTAGTATTCTCATTGAAGTGAAAAGCTAGGCATAAGTTCTTAAGAGAATCAAAATTATGACCTTATGTTTGGGGCTAACATAGACATAGATATCTGTTTATGCTTCCCACTTGGAGAAAGCTAAAGGCAGCGAATGTGGCTGAAGTAACCTACCATGGCATGGAAAGGTGGAGACAGCTACTGGGAAAATGGATTTCAATGTGTGCGAGTTTAAGGATGTGTGTTTCCTTTGGTTTTTAATACACCATAGAATGTAGGAAGGTATCAAACACTTTGCTAGGGGTTCCCCTAAAGTGTAGTTTACAAGAGTTAGGGGATATTATCAAGTAGATCTAGGGACATAATGCAAGAGGACAGGAGGTAGAGGCTATCACAACAATCAGCTGGCCAGTGAAGAATCCAGATAAAAATGTAGAGTTGATTTTCCTGAGGAATATTCAAATAACCATCAATTGTATTACATGAAATTGTCAGCATACAAATATCAGCCAAAGAGGGGAACCAACAGCCAGATTGTTGCAGTACCTAGTCCCTCTTCCTCTCTTCCCATTCCTCTGGTCATAAGTGTAACCATCATAGACCAATTCTTACTGGCCTAATTGTATCCTATTCCATCAATAATGAAATAGCAAAGCTATTTTGCAGGGGCAATGAGCAAAAACTACAAGTCATGTAACTGGAGCATGCTCAGAAGATGGAAATCTCGTTCTCAGATGACCTCCAACTGCCTAGGAACCAAAAGTTCCCTAACTGCGGAACTCAACGTGAAGAGAAAGTGCTGCAAGGAACCTAATAGGAAGTGAGGGGTCCTTTGATTTGTAGCACACCAGACTTATAAGACTGTTACACTCCCACCCTCCAATCATGTTCCACCAAGCTAGTATTTTGCATAACCACGCCCACTCTCAACTCCATAAAAGTCTGTCATCACTTCAGCTCAGGGAAACAGATTTGAGCCTTGCCTCCTGTCTCCTTGCTGGTCGACCTTGCAATAAAGCTCTTTCTTCTCTCAAAAGCCAGTGCCACAGTATTGGCTTCTATGCACATCAGGCAATGAACCCTTGCTTGGTAACATAATCATGGAGGTTCAAAAACAAAATAATAATGATTACCCAAAAAAGGGAAAGAAGACATTGTGACCAAATTTCCACAACTGGTCTCTGGGCTATAGATGAGGTCTGCAGTGGAGGAAGAAGAGAATCAATAAATGAATGCAAGATTGAACTTTTAAATTAGATTGGATTGATGAATACCTGAAAGATAGTTTTAATTATCACAAGTGAAAGTGTTCTTACAGTTGAAAGTTATCAGAAATCTATGAGATCCTCCTATAGATATTGCTAAATTATGTGGAAGAAAAATCAGTCAGAGTAAGTCTGAAAGCACTTGATGAAAGGTCTATCATTTTCCTATTTATATATACAATTGAATTAAGTTAGTTGATAATCTGGTTAAAATTACATCACACATATTAATTAAAATCAGATTATTTCAATCTTTATGTATAATTATTTATATGACTAAAGATACGTTATATAATGACATATACATATATTTTAATGAATACATATATATATATGAATAGATATTCATTCCTATATTATCTGTCAAGAAATTTGACTACTATTTGTTAGCCTGTCTATTAATACTCAAATATTCTTAAATTATATAAGTATGTAATCCATTGAAATTACAATTTGGGGGGATAGATTTAATATTTTATTTTTCTCTTTATTGTCTTAAAGAAGCTGGAAGATATTTTCCCCAAGTATTACTAGAGATCATAAAAGTCCTGATTTAATTTACTTGTCTAGGAGAACATCAGGGCTAAAACTCTCTGAGATATGATTATTCTACTGTACTTAGCTCGTAATCACTGTCATAATTTGAAGTATAATTTAACACATTTTGGATGAAAATTAATTCAAAAATTTTTTCTCTAAATATTTGTACAACACATATGAGAAAATAAGCATATATGAGAATGAATTAAATTCTCGTTGTTTGAGTAGCACTATGATCAGGAAAATGTGATAAGTAAGAAATATAAAGTTAATTCTCCATAGTCAAAAGGTGACAACATCCAATAATGGACATTCCCTTCCCCATCTCACCCCTAAGCTTACACATTCTGATATAAGAATTCAAGGTCCTAGATTCAAATGGGACTCTGTGATGGTGGAGAGGACCTTCTCTAAAATGACTGACATTCAATTTCCCGCCATTAGTGGGTGCAAAACTAGGTCATATTTAATTTAATTTAGAAAATTAAATAAATGTTATATACCTTATAAATGAAAGTTTGGTGTCTAGATGGTTGCAATATATCAATATGCACTTCCTGATTTTGGTAGTTATGTATGAGAATGTACTTGCTTATAGGAAATACCCTCTAAAGCATTCTACGATGAAGGGACATTGTATGGCGACTTCTCAAACAGTTTAGAAATAAAAATGTTCCTTGCACTGTTCTAGCTAGTTTTAGATCATTTACACATTTAAAGATTTTACCAACCAAACAGAAAGTTATTCTCTCAAGCAGTTAAAATATTGCTTGGGGTGCCATGTAATATACATGAGTAAATTATTTGAGTGCTAACCCCATTAAAAACATGCTTATTAAGGGGCTGGCCCAGTGGCATAGTGGTTAAGTTCGCACACTCTACTTTGGCAGCCCAGGGTTCACAGGTTCAGATCCTGGGTGCGGACCTATGCACGGCTCATCAAGCCATGCTGTGGCGGCGTCCCACATACAAAATAGAAGAGGATAGGCACAGATGTTAGCTCAAGGCTAATCTTCCTCAGTTAAAAGAGGAATATTGGTGGGGCTGGCCTGGTGGCATAGTGGTTAAGTTCGTGCGCTCTGCTTTGGCGGCTCGGGATTTCCAGGTTTGGATCCTGGGTGTGGACTGATGCACCGCTTTTCAAGCCATGCTGTGGTTGCATCCCATATAAAGTAGAGGAAGATGGGCATGGATGTTAGCTCAGGGCCAATCTTCCTCAGCAAAAAAAACCCCCCCAAAAAAACAAAAAAACAATGCTTATTGAAAGAATGCAAATTATTTTAGATGGTGTGTATGAGACTTTAGATGAGTGCCTTTATTTCTCTTCCCTGAGTTTTAGTGTCCTCATTTATAAAATAGTAGAATATTAAGTTAATAATTTGTTTACATATGAAATCATATACTGCTTTAGCATCCTGAATCCATAGGCAAAGATAATTAATCAGGACATCCAAAGGGAATTAGCTGATCTATGCCTTTAAAGATAACTTGAGAGAAAGAAAGAATATATGCACAAATAAAGAAATGGAAGTAGGAAATATCAAATTCTTGGCTGGCAAGTCCGATAAATTAGTCTGAGACACAACAACTTGGCTATGTTTAGTGAGAGGCAACTGAAGAGAGAGATGGCAAGACATTGTTTATGCAGAGTTTGGAGAGCGCTAATAGGAAATAGTTTTAGTAAGGGAATGACATTTTTATCCTGCTGAGTATAGGCTTGTTGGATTATTGTTGATGTGACTAAGGCAGAGAGAAGTTCGAGTCTGTTATGGTAAGCAGGTTTTGGGGAGATGAAAGCAAGTGGTAATGGCTCTCAAAGGGAAAAGAAAGAGTGAGTTTTCAATCCTGCAATGGCAGAAATAGAAGGTATTAATGCTTGAACTGGAAATGTAAGTAGATCACAATAGGGTATCTGACGCCTTGGAAATTAGAACACAGAGACTGTCAGTCCAGAAATACATTATAGTTGCAGGAAAAAATTAACAAACTCAAGGAGTAATTCCACTAGCCATGTCTAATTTAAAAAATCTAATCAAGTATGCCAATTAAAAACAAAAGCAAAAACACACCTGCAATCTGAAGTCTGAAACTAACCCTGTGGCTCTGAAATCTTATTTTGTACTTCCCCAGGATGGAAGATTTTCATTGAAATAAACTAATCCTACCCCTTCCATATAGTCAGAAGAATTCATATCATTCCAAATTGAAAGTAATTGGGACTCTATTTTCCTCATGGGGTTTCTGCAAAAATAAAATAAGAGAATATCTGGAGAAAATCTTTGTAAAACACTGAGTTATTTTATTGCAGAGTCTGAAGAGTTAAACCACAAGCTGAACTCGGGTCTATACCTCCAAGGCAAAGCCTACAGCTCATCAAGGAGGAACGCCCATGCCTTTTCAAGGGATCAGTTCCCTAAAAGTATATTTATTCAGAAAGTTAACATGATTGCTGGTTATCTAAAAATAATAAACATTTCTTCTTTCACAACACAACTCTGGATGTAATTGTGCAAACTCTTAAACTCATATCGATGGGGAAGAGGGAATAAATCCCACATTTAATAAGTTAGGTCATTAACTTTATTATAGGGTAAAATCATAAGGATATATTTAACTACTGTTAAAAGCATGAAAAATCATTGAATATTTTTTAAGGAAAATAATTTCCTCCAGCAAATTACACAAGTAATGCTGAGGTCTACAACATTCTGAACAATTATTTTGGCTTACTTAATTTGAAAAATGTTTTCAATATAAAAAATAAATATTATAGGATAGATGAAATTAGTTGCCATAGAAAAGCATTAAGCTTTTCAATTTTTTACCAATTACTGGAGTTGGGGTATCCAACTTAAAAAAATACAAAAGCAAGAAATGCAATATTCATCTCAGCAGAATGTAGAGGTTTAGGGAAAAGTTCTGCATTAATAAAGTCACATATTTTCATTGTCATTTAACAAAAAAGGATGACATCTATGCTCAAGCCTGCTCATGATCAAGCAGAGAAGAGGGCTAGGATCATATTGCCTTCAGATCTTACCCTGGAGCTAAATCTGTATTTAACACCAGAGTAAAATTGTGGTGACTGTAGGTAGCAGCTTGAAGGGGCACATTAAAGTGGTGTAGATGTCCTTCCATAAGCTGCAGGAGATGAGAACTATTCACCTTCAAGGAGAGATCCTCCCGTTTCATGCACTTGGGAAAAAAAACCTTGCCTTATTCCATTACCACATTCAGCCCTTTGACCTCACACACTTCTGCACATATATATCAACAAAAACACAATGTGGAAATCAAAGAGAATACAACATTCGGAGAATTTGAAGAAACATACAGGTCAGCATTTTTGACATTATTTCAACCGTATATTGCATGCAAAAATTCTGCATCAGATTAATTTGGAAAACGCTGCATTCTATATCCTTTTCTCAGAGAGTCAGACATGAGAGTATTAAAGGTGCTACGACATCTATAGTAAAGAAGCTTTTTAAGTTTAAAGCTAATATTTTCCTCTTATTTTTTTGACTACAGTACTCTTTTATAGTGGGAACACCTAACAGTATCCCACAGAACTGCTCTTCATGGAACAATCTCTGAGATCATGATAATATTTTCTTTATAATGTACGGTATTAATTCTTTCTACTATGGTCTCATACCTTTTAAATGCAATGGATAGTTTTAAAAAACAAAATAGCATTACAATACTCCTCGAAAAAGAGTCATAGCAGGTCAAGGTTTTGTAATAAAATTATTCAAAACATAATGACCCTGATTATGCTTCAGATGGAAAAAACAGCTAATGATCTTATGTTTTACTTACATGACTGTTGTTAATTGCATTGAATATTGAAAAATCTCATTTGTTATGTATAATTCTAAAGAAACAACTTGGGGTTTCATTAAACTGAAAAGCAGAAAGGGAAAAAGAAAACTATGCCTAGTTTTTCACTCTATATAGTTTGTTAATAACATTTGACACCATTTCCTATAGTGCTCCTATATTGCAAGTCTTGCAAAGCACTTTTAAAAAATGCTAATGCTTCAGTAGAAGTCTAAAGTGAATTAATCCTTATGGGTAATGACTTAAGTAGATTAAGCGCTCAGTGGCACATATCTTTTGAGAGTTACACCCCAAAGGGTACAATTATTAAAACAAATATAACTTCATTTCAAAAGACAGCTTCAAGGGCTGAATGTTTTATTCCCCTACTTCTACGAAAGGTAACTACTTTAAATGTAAGGAGTAGTTATGCTATTTGTTGTGTTTGCTAGGCAGACTAATTCACTCACTCAGGATTTTTGTCAATTACTTTTAATCCACGTTTCCTAGGGATACTAAGCAACATAAACAAAATTTAATTCTTAAAATTCTTGTTTCATTTTCTCATTTAATTGCCTAATTTGGTTATTACTCCTCTAATTGTGATTCAAATGCTTATTTAAAAAAAAAAAAGCTGAGAAGCAAAGGAAATGCATAATTGATAATCTATCTCACCACTAGGGGGCGGTGTCAGTGCATGCCAGAGATAAGCCAGAACCAAGATGTTAGTTTGATAGGTTGTAATTTGATCTAAAATATAAAAATAATTTTATGTCATTTTACCTCCTCCAATTTTTCAGAGCATTGTTTTAATATGACTCATCAGAGTATAGATAAAATTGTGTTGTATATACCTCTGAAAAAGCACAGATAGTAAAATTTGAACGTATATCACCAGTATAGAATATTTTGTCTTAATTTTCCTTGCATTAAAATTAACTCCAAAATATATTGTGCAGACAAAAAAATCAAAATGTCCCTCCCTTCACATAAACACACCCCTTACACGTAACACTAATGCCTTGAACAATCAAAAACAGCACTGCTTCGTAACCAGGGATGGTAAACCTGTGTCTTCTCAAGGTTCTACAGGAACCCTATACACTAACTTTTTTTTGAAAAGAGGTTGTGAGAATTTATTTAACTTTTATAGAAACTGGAAGAAAACATTCTCTTCTTTAAGGAATTATATTAATATCATGTATATCTTAAAAAGCAAATATGAATTCTAAACTAATAGTGCATGAAAAACATATATGTCATATTTAGACAGGCATATTAGTAGTAGCTGTAAGAACAGAAGCATTAAGAAAATTATATAAGCATTTTGAGGTAGCTGCCTGTTTCACCATAGAGGAAAATGGTTCAACACGGGCTTAACTGACTTGAGAAGAAAACAAAAGAAATCACTGATAAAAGACACGTTAGAATGCACCAATGAAAAATCTAAACTAAAGATTTATTTTAGGAAACATGCTTATCAGGCTGTGTATTTATACATATTCATAGTCTATTGAAGTTTAGAAAACATGTTTATGTAATAAAAATGAATAAATAAATAAAATAAGAGTCACATTAAAAGAACAACAACAAAACACACACACACGTGCACACATAAGCTAGGTACTGGAAAAAGCATTCTCTTCTCCAATGCAGATGTTACTCACTGATAATATATATCTTACTATAGACAAACATAAATTTAAAAATAATAACAAAGTATTCTTTGGATATGAAATGCTGTTAGTAAATGCAACCTTACAGTTAGGTAGAACACTATGAGAATAACCTGTGGTACCAAAGAAAATCTTGCTGAACAAAAACTTATTTTATATTTTATGTAAGTGTAAAAATATAAAATATTCAACCATCTTCAAATACAAAGAAATTGTGTATGGTATACATTATAGTTAGGACTGCCAGATTTGGCAGATAAAAATCTCAATCAACAGTGGAGACATATTTATACTAAAAAAATTTGTTATCTATCTGAAATTTAAATTCAACTGGGCATCCTATATTTTATCTGGTGACCATAGCTGCAGTATAATGTACTGCAAATTACACTCATGAAGGGTTTTCTTTTGTTTTATATTTTGCCTACTAATCAAATGAAAAGGTCTTGTCAAGATGCTAGAAAACACTAAAAAATAAAATTAGGTAGTATTGGCACGAGAGAGGTAAGTATACTTTATATTACAGTTAACAATAATGCTTTTTAAAAGCAGCTCCTATATTTTGGCAAGCTGCAATGTAATTCAATGTTTTTAGTATCTATGAGACTCTTAGCACTGGAAATCTTCCCAGTGCTAAAATCATGTGACTCTGATTTTTAAAAAAATCACGTGACTGATTTTTTTGATTTCAGAAAACAACTAGGTTTAACTCATATCAACTGAGAATGACTTAGAAATTTCCATCCTGACCGAACAATTCTAGTGACAGGAAACCTCCATCTCATGGAGAAAACCAGCTGTTTTCCAACAGTTCTTATAGTAAAAATGTATTTTCTTAGCTAAAATCAATCTTTCTAAATTCCACTCATTGGTTTCAGTTTAGCTGTTGGTCTGTATACTCATTATACTCAACAAGTATAGTTTTAAAATTTGTTTTTAATCTCTCACCTTTTCTGTCTAGTACTGTTTTAAAAGTACAAATTGTAGAATATTAGCAAACTTACAACATTTTCTTAATTTATGCATGGAAATACAACGAATATTTCAATCTACAGCCTGTATGTCCCAACTGAATGTTAAAAGGTGAAGTTGCTAGCATTCTCTCACAAGATAACACATATCTCATTGCTATTTGCCTAGAAACTGAGCCATTAGGTGACATAAGGGATGAGTAAACTATTCATTATTGTTATGTCTCTTAGAAAAAATAAGTTAACAAGTGTTGTGTAAAGTTTTATTATGTGCCCAATACTATGCTAAATAATAAAATGAACCACTAAATCAGTCTATATGCATAGTCTAGAAATAAGATGTACATATACTAAACAAGTGGAAGCCATATGTATTTTGATTCTAAAATAATAGCATAAATTATTTTGTTTTTGCTATCTACTGTCACTATGCTAAATATTACATGCAATTTAATTCAAATAATAACACTATGAGGTGGGTGTTTTTTAAATCAGTATGCCTGATAGGAAACTAAAGCTTAAGAGGTAAGTAACCTGCCCAAAGTTACACAACAGGGATGCGGAGGAGCTAGGAAGGGAAAGTAGGTCCTCAGACTTGAGACAAAGTGCACAACATTGAATGGTTAAACTGTAAATCCAAGCCCATGCTGAGATCAAGCCATGCATGGCCTCTGAGTTCTTAGTCCTCTCCAGTAAGGATTTTGTAGCGAGAAAAGATAATATTCTATAAATTAAAGGATGGGTAACTAACAAAAGACATATTTCTTACTGTACTCTGCCAGAAAGTTACTTTTCTGTAATGTAAAACCTGGAGCACACTTAAGATTCTACTTTCCAGAGGAGATGGGAAATCACAAGAAAAAGAAATGAGGCATAACAGGATGCAGAAGAATCACATTTGAAATTTTTCTGCTGGACATCACTCTGAATAGAAAATAGTGCTTGTTGAACTCTTTGTAGTTGAGATAGAGATGCTCTGTACTTTAAAAACTGCCCTTCATTATTTACAGAGAAATGGAGTTCTTGGTAACGTGTACTTGCAACATCCTAGACATGATTTGAGTATTCTGCATTGCTCTCAGAAGAAGAACAAGATGATGAAAGAAAAAAAGGAAATGCCCAGAAAAAAATAAGAGGCATTGCCTGGTCACTTACCACAAAGGATTTTACAGAGAGAAAGAACCGGAAGGAAAAAAGTCATTCCATGATTTTTATATATGGGTTATACTAATACCATGTCTGTATATTATTTAACAAACTCGCATATAGGACTCACCATGCACTAAGAATGGCTTACGTAACTAATTTAAACCTCATAAAAACTTTCTGAGGAAGATAATATTATAAGCTTCATTTACAGTTGAAGAAATTGAGATACACAGAGGTTAAGTAATTTGCTGAAAGTCATATGCTGTTAAGTGGCAGAACCAAAATTCAACCCCAAGGATTCTTAACAGCTATTTTATGCTGTCTTCCCCTATGCAGAAAACTTGCCATAAATGACTATTCATTAATTGTTAGATAAGTCTATGTATGGCTTCCTCATACTCCAAATTCATGCTTGTCCAAAACACACACAAGTGGGAAATATGTGTGATGGACAATTGTAAGAATCTGGGGAAACACAATGTGGATTGGAGAAATTGGGCTTGTCTATCATAAGCACCTGCTACTAAAATACAATTACTAAAAGAAAAGTCTGAACTAAACAGGTAGTATCATAGGAAAACAATTAAGAATTTTAATTGCACAATATGCTTCACCCCTTGGTGAATTATTACTACAATATACTCTTCAACTTATACGGTACATTTCTGTCACAATAGGAATCAACTTTCAAAGGATATATTAGGGTATTCTCTTCATTACATTACAATAGGTAAAAATTAGACTATTTCCTACTTATATTCCCTGGTAATATTAATTCTGTGTAACAAAACTATGACTGCAATATCTGTGATATTTATTTGCTTATTGTGAAAATTTTTGTCCATGAGAAAAGTTGCTTTTCCAACTAATAAAATAAAGTGTGAAGCAAGAGAAGAATAAGGCAAATAAACTTGACTGCTGAAAGAAACAGACAGTTATCACTATCTTTCTCATTATCAACTTTCTTCAGTTATTCATAGCAATGGAAATTCACAGATCCCTTCAGGAGCAAATCCTAAATGAAATGTAAACCAAATAGCAAAGATAATTAATCATTTTCCTCAAATATTCTGCAATGACTTGCCAGGTAAAATGCATATTCCCCAATTTACAACCAGTTGAGCCGTGTTTGCTGTCCTTAATGACTTACAAGAGGCAAAGAATACAGATTCAATACAATTTCCTAAACATTAATTTACTATATGCTAATGAGTACTTATTAACAGCATTTACGTAGAAAATACAATAATGAACAGACACTGTATTTCATAAAGAGCTCTTATCTTATTAGGATCTATTATGCTTTATTCAACATATATTTTCAAATGAGAAAGTTTCATGCAAAAGAATTTAGGCCACTTCCTAGTCATGAGTTTTAGAGTCCCTGAACAACATTTCTACATCTTTCAAAAAAGTTAATATAATCAAATGGAAGTTTCCCTTGGATGTGAAATACATATTTTAGGAACATTTAAACATTAAGTGGTAAGTGTTTATTCAAAGACATGACTCCTACTTGGTGTTTTTTATTCAATTATTACCATACTCTTGGATTCACAGCTTTAAAGGATGTTCCCTTTTGTAAACATAGTAGGAAATCATATTCTGGAATAAGGGAGGTGGGACAAGCAAAGCATAATTCATGGCAATATGTAAAAAAGAAACTACCTCCTTCACCTTGGTGTATTTTGTATGTATCTTTTTCCTAAGTATTGAAAGTCTCTTCAGTCTGAGAGTTTTGAAACTTTTGCTAATCATCACATCTATGGAATTTTATTTTAATTTCTTTATGACTCAAATATTGGGATGAAAAATGCGCTTATAGGTCACTCCTTTCATCCACTGAAATTCATCATTGATATTCAAAAAATATCACTCCTCTACAGCAACACACAAAAAAGCAACAGACTACTGCACTTTCTCAGTCTTGGCCACCAAAACTAATATGAGATAATGGGGTTGTGAATTGGTATATTTAACACTACCTTAGAAATTTTAAAAATTCTAGAAATTAAACTTTAACTTTTGTGTATAAAGTTTGATTCCCAGAGTTCCTTTTGCTAAAAAGAAATATTCTGTAATAGTAAAGTGTATACATACTTTTTATAGTTTTTCTATTAGTTTTCACACTTTATTTCATCAACTAGGACATACACAATAATTTTCAATACTTACTAAATGCATTTTCACCATCTTTGGAGTAGATCTACATTTTTCTTAGAACTATTATATTGTTACTTATATCGCTGGATTTATCAATATTAAATAATATTTACATTTTTAGCAAGCAATATACCATAAAATGGTATATATCCGTTTATTTTCATATATTCAATTTACTAATATAAAGAGTCTCTTATTCAATTGCTTTTATAGTCCCCTTAGTTTTAACTTCTTTACTTTATATTTTTAATATCATTTTGCAGAGCATGAAATTTTATGATGTTCACCTTCATTATAGAGTGAATTTTTATCACTATAAATTATTTTAAAAGCATACTTAAACCTATATATTTTTCTAATTTTTCTTAATAGTTTGCATTATCAATTCAACAATTATTGTTTTCAATATCGTTTGTTTTTCTTTATGCTGAAATTGAGGGTTTTATTTTTAATTTTTTTAATTAAAAACATTTTCTTTAGATATCACTTAAAATTATCTCTGTCTTGACTATGCATATCTTAGCCATGGACTTTGCGTTTCAGTTTTGTTCACTTATTTTAGAGAGACATTATTTCTAGACTTTTATATCATAAATCAGGTATTTGTTTTCTCATATGGTAAATACTACTAAAAAGTAAGATGTTTTGCATCATTGGTACAATGTCCACATTTGCTTTTGTTGCAGGATATTTTTAAAGGCCCTATTATGAGTATTTAGTTTTTAGTATTAATTTCAATTTGCTATTTTCCATACACAGGATAGATGGTTTCTCTTCAATCCATCTCGCTGTTGGGGAAACTTAATTTAAGTTATAAGTAGGAGGCATTTTTATTTTTCAAAACACACAACAAAATGCTCATTGCCTACTAATTTTATATCTAATATGGTTCCACTAAACAGAATAGGGATCTCCTTCTGTTGTGTGTTTATCTGCATATTTAACAGCAAATTTAATATTGGATAATCTGAAGCAGTTTGTCATTTTCTCCTTGAAATACAATGAATCCATGAAATGATGATTTTTGTTAAATAGACATTCTCAGAAGGATATAAAAAAGAGGAAATCCTAGGAGTCCTGAGTGAGTGCTGATTCACGAGAGCCGACTAGTAAATTTTCAGGAGTATTGCAAGCTGGTTATTAAAACCTTGGTAACTTGCAATCAGCCCGGGTGGGGGTATTTACCACATATATTGATAAATGCTACAAGTCAGAGGTAGCCGTGATTAATATGTCCACAAACAAAACCCATAACAGGGTAAGAGTTTTTATCGTCAGACAAAAATAAAATACAAGGAAACTACAGACATAATTAAACTATATGATAAGGAGAAATGAGACAAACATGAACATGCATTCCACACAATTTTAAAAAAGCCTCCTCAACTATAATGCAACTGTTCAAAGTAGAAGAGAAACAGACTAATTCTCTCCACAAAAAGAACATTCCCGAGCTTTATCCTATTATTAAATCTATCTCCAACACTAGCATTTCTTTGTGAATTCCTTTTGGTCAAATATGAATTTAGCTTATTCTAGTTAACTGATCAACTTAACTGACCCCAAAAATCCAATACGAAATGATGGAGGGAAAATAGAAAATGTTGGTACATTTGGTAAACAGCAGAAGATAAAAGCACATAGAGTCATCTACAGTCCATAAGATTGACTGATTCCTTTGAAACATAGACAGAGCCGACTCTCTGCCTTTGCAATGGATTTTGAAAATCTCACCGGCTCAGGTTTGCTCCCTAGAAAAATATCTTTATCTGATATATTCCATGGCGACCTCTCAGTGGGGCATCCAAAAGGATTCTCTTAAAGAGGCTGCAGCTCATTAGCAGCATACTTTCTGTTAGTATGAATTTAAAGGCATGGAAATTACCTTGATCGTTGATTAAATGCAGTCCTGTTTACCAAAGTTGGTTTCTCTAAGCGTACGTGTCAAGCTAGAGTCTGCTGATGGTTGATTAGTTGGCAGTGAAAGCTAAGAGTTGGAAGACAGATTGAAAGATTGATAATAGGCTTATCAGGACATTTTATTAGATCATACATGGGAAATTTTTACAATATTTGAGTAAGACCAGATAACCTATGGGTTTTGACCACAAATATCCATAGAGGTAGAGAAAAGCTAATGTTTCACACTGACATGAAAGAATAAATTTGCTTTCTGATTACACTTTTCCTCTTCAACTTGTTCAGTAAATGGAATATACTTCTAGGTAAATTATCCAAGATATTGAAAGGCCATAAACATATACATGCTTATTATAGCATTATTTATATTCAAATGATAATATTTAAATATAATTACTGGTTATAGAGTTATTAAATTTTTGTAAGTACTCCCATAATTTTCTAGTCAAATAGGTAATTCTGAAGACTATGTAGCAGATAGAAAATATAATGTAAAATATGCAATAAAATGGCAGAACATAAGTGGGTAAATATGTTATAGCTGCAGCTATGTAAAATATGTGTATCAACAGGGACATGGACTAGAAGGACATCTGCTATACTGAGAATAGTATTATCGTGTTGCAATTAGGTGTGATTTTTTTTTTCTAAAAGTATACTTTATTTTTGTATATTGTATTCTTTAACAAAAGAAACTGGGAATTAAACTTTATAAACTATAGATAATGTTTAATTTTCAGTATTTTTAAAATTAATATACCAATAAATAAATGCAAAGCATTTCTAGTTAGCTAAGCTTCCTATTGAAATAACAATTAAATTTTAGGTAATGAGAAATCATGGCTAGTCTATAAGTACAGGCCTAAAATATTAGTTCCTTTCACATTCCATTGAAAAGAACTTAGTCACATAGCCATACACACTTTCAAGGAATGCCTGGAAATGTTGCAATGTGCCCAGCTGTAATTACACTATTATGAAAGAGGAGAGAATGAATTTTAGAGGATAGACAAGAGTCCCTACTATGATGATGATTCCCAAGCTCAAGTGTTTCATGGAGACAGCAGAGTCCTTAATGAGAATAGACCATGATGGTTGGTGTATTAATCAGTAACCAATAAGCAAAGACCAATGACCAATGGCTGGACATCTGATGTTTTAGTGCTACCCAATACTACAGAACTCTCACTCAATGTTGTGTGGAGTGAGTGAGATTGAATTTTCTATGAATCACAGTGAGTTTCACTCAGATAAGTTAATTTTTAAAAAATGAATGTTATTCATTGAATACCTGTGTTTATGGGCTAAGATTCATAGCTACTTCACAAAGTTTATCAGAGAATTTGTAGTTTGCAGTAGTTTTATCTTCAGAAAATTTGCTTTGTAAATTTCTTAAATGTTTAAACATTTGCTTATTAATAGCTCACCTTTCTAATTTCTTCACAGGGTCCAATTTTACTGATAAAATATATCTTATTACCCTGAATTAATTCCTATGTAATTTTAAAATAACAAGACAGAGGCATCATAAGTGATTATGATTGGAAACATTCCACGTTATTTTTTCAACTCCATTGCTTACAAGTCTAGAGATAAGTTTTCAGACATATCAGGTAACAAGTAAGGAAAATCAAAGGAAAGCCTTTCAAGTTTCCAGCTTAATTTTATTGTTCAAAAATGTAGGATTCTTAAAGTTATTCCCATCTTTGATTCATTCAGCAATAAAGACATTCATGTGAAATAATTATTTCCAAATATACATCCACAGAAGTAAAAACAGCAGCAACAGATTGTGTTTTATTTATTTTTGATATTTATTACACTTTTCCCCAATTTGGCAAAGATTACATACTTAATGTAAAGAACGGAAATTTCACCAAAATCAAATAAGCAGGAAAAATTAAGCATTTTCAAATCAATTACCAAGACGTAAGCACTGTAAACATTTAATGTACTTCTGTCATGCACTTATTCTATGCATATAGGTGCACATATTTCACTCAATAGATTAAGTGTACCATAGTTATCATTGCTTTTTCATTAATATTACAGTATAAATTTTATGTTATTAAATATTTTATTTAATTAATTTTTTTTTTTTAAAGATTTTATTTATTTATTTTTTTTCCCTCCAAAGCCCCAGTAGATTGTTGTACGTCATACTTGCACATCCTTCTAGTTGCTGTATGCGGGACGCGGCCTCAGCATGGCCGGAGAAGCGGTGCGTCGGTGCGCGCCCGGGATCCGAACCCAGGCCGCCAGCAGTGGAGCGCGCGCACTTAACCGCTAAGCCACGGGGCCGGCCCATTAAATATTTTAAATAATGTTTTTAATGCCTGCAAAATATTACATTGCAAGGTATTTCCAAAAATTACTTAATTCCTTAAGGAAGCAGTAGAGTGTAGAGGATAAGGATTTGATGTTTTTCTGTCCTGTCTCTACCTTCTTCCATATTGAGTTACCTCAGGCAAGTTAATTACAATTTCTAATGGCACAGAAATCACAATAACAACATTGAAACCTACCTCACAGGGGTTTGTGAAGTTTTAATGAGATGCTTAGGGTATATTGGAACAATGTCTGGCACATAGTGTGAATTCAATAAATGATAGCTGTTATTGTTAAGGACCGACAGAAAATAGCAGGGTCACTTCAGTGAGAGTGTGCTAGTATAAACA
Organism: Diceros bicornis minor; assembly: GCF_020826845.1. Classification (NCBI taxonomy): domain Eukaryota; kingdom Metazoa; phylum Chordata; class Mammalia; order Perissodactyla; family Rhinocerotidae; genus Diceros; species Diceros bicornis. The sequence continues at coordinate 49,134,694 of NC_080745.1, read as the reverse complement.
GTTAAGTCCCACGTAACTTGATTCTAAGGTCTTCCAGGCTTGCTTGCAACCACTTCTAATTCCCTGACAATTAGATTTATCTACGGTTTCAGACTTTGAGTGGTTAGGTTAATTTGTCTTCTTCGTGGTCTAGAATATTTGTATCTATCAATAAACCCTCAATTAAATCAGATAACTTAAAAGAGTTTCTGTCCCTTAAAAACAAAAACAGCCTAACCAAAATGTAATCCTTACCTAAAAAGAGTTTAGTAAGGATTTGATGTCATTCATTTGAAGAAAATGCATGCCCTTGTTGCTCCATAAATCAAGAAAGAATGAATTAGGAAAGAAAATGTACTGCATGTAGAGAATACACAAGTTAATACTAGAAATTCCGTTTCTCTGCTTATGAGAGTGTTGTTGCAGGCACTGCCTTCTCTACTTATTTATTTAATGTAACCCACTCCGTATGGTCTTCATCTCACAAAATATAGTTTCCTTTTATTATGGTAATTATATTGTAAACTTAAATGGGTTCAAATTTTTTTTTATCATGAATGCAGTAATAAAGTTAATATCAACCATAGTCTCTTCATTACCAAAATGGTTTCATGAGATTAAAATCTTTTGTTCTTAAGAAGCAACATTTGAAATTTCTCTTGATCCACTAAAATAAGAAAATAGCTATGCATATTGGCAATTTTTCTTCATAAATATGTGTCTGAAGACTCATCTTAGAAAAGTAGTAAAGATGAATTAATAGCTTATTAAAGCAATCTGCAAGTCTTCTTAAAACAAAAGCAACGATTAGATAATTTAAATCTAGAGATGTAAATGGAGAGAGTATACATTAACCATATAACTTTTAAATACAGACAGACTTTCTTGTTAACACAAATGAACAAAATAAATTCCTCATCTCAATTTACCACAGGTGAATAAAGCAAACTTTCTTTAAGGGGAAACTCAGGCTAAAAATTAACCTTTTTCTCTTAGAACATTTTTAGATTTATAGAATAATGCAGAGATAGTACAAAAATATACTGTATTACCACACACTCTGTTTACTCAATTATTATTTTTTTAATTTTATTTTAACATTTATTGTGTTTCTATAACCAAGACTAAAAATCTTTGGATAGAATCCTCTGACTTCCATATTATTTAAAATAATTATTATTTAATTGATTTTTGAGGTAACATTGATTTAGAACATTATATAAATTTCAGGTGTGCATCATTATATTTTGACTTCTGTGTAGACTACATCGTGTTCACTACCCAAAGTCTAATTGCCATCCATCACCATACACATGTGCTCTTTTACCCCTTTCACCCTCCCTTCCTCCCCACTTCCCCTCTGGTAACCACCAATTTATTCTCCACTTCTGTATGTTTGTTTGTTCTTGTTTTTATCTTCCACATGTAAGTGAAATCATATGGTATCTGGCTTTCTCCATCTGATTTATTTCGTTTAGCATAATGCCCTCAAGATCCATCCATGTTGTTGCAAATGACAAGATTTCATCTATTTTTTTTATGGCTGAGTAGTATTCCATTCCATTCCATATCTTCTTTATCCATTTATCTGTTGATGGGCATTAGGTCGTTTCCAAGTCTCAGCTATTGTGAATAACGCTGCAATGAATGGCTATTATTAAAAAGAAACAAGAGATAACAAGAGTTGGAGAGGATGTAGAGAAAAGGGAACACTGGTACACTGCTGGTGGGAATGTGAATTGGTACAGTCACTATGGAAAACAATATGAGATCCCTCAAAAAATTAAGCATAGGGCCAGCCCTGTGGCCTAGTGGTTAAGTTTGTCATGCTCCTCTTTGGCAGCCTGGGTTCAGTTCCCGTGTGCAGACCTATACCACCCATCAGTGCCATGCTGTGGCGGCGACCCATATACAAAATAGAGGAAGACTGGCACAGATGTTAGCTCAGAGAGAATCTTCCTCAGCAAATAAATAAATAAATAAATAAATAAATAAATAAATAAAATTAAGACTAGAACTACCATATGATCCAGCTACACCACTTCTGGGTATTTATCTGAAGAATACAAAAACATTAATTCAAAAGATATATGCATCCCTATGTTCGTTGCAGCATTATTCACAATAGAAATTCAAATTTTAAATGTAACAATTAAAAAGATTAAATTTAAAAGTATTAATCAGAACATTGCCAAAGATGAAAGAGTTAATAAGTTATATCAATAATACTCATTTTGGAGTGCACAACTGAAAAGCTTTGAAAAATAAATTTAATTTTATGTAGAACCTCCTATCTGAATTTCTGTAAGTGAGGAATTTCCTACTTGAACCATTTGTTGTTTTTCTGTTGTTGTTAATTACAAATATACAAAACACAGATTTACTTTGAAGTGGATTCCAAAACTGCCTTGATTTTTTCAATTAATTTGAAAGTGACTGCCTCTAAATCATTACTTGCCCTAATGTAAAAGCCATTCTTAGAAAAAAGATCTTAAAGCAAGAGCTACTCTTAGAAGAAAAGACCTTCAACACTGGAAAAATCGATGCAGCTTTTTGGAATAGGGGCCTCCTGTTACTTCATTCAACGTTTACTTTTCACATATACAGCAGGAGCTGGAAGCATTCGGCCTTGGAAAAATAAGCATAAAAATGGAGGGGGACTGATAGGCTGTGTATGTCAACTGTGGACAGCATCCGGATCACTTGAAAATCCCTTGTTGGTCTGATATTGGCACTGTCCCTGAGGCTACTTAATGGGTTGTGAAACCCGGGTGTCAGCTAGCGGGGTTCTGCTCCTTGGAGAGCTGGTTAAACTGAGCTGGAAAACTTAATTCCATAGTCTATGCAGACCTTCTCCACAATCTACTTGTTTCTCGGGACATATAATACTGAGCGTAATCTGCTTCTATGACTTCATCTTCCATCTGCTATGTCACCATAAGAGGAATCTCCACCCTTTTTTCCAGTTATCAAACGAAATCCAGTTATATTTTTTGAGTTTTATCACATTTTTAATGAGTTGCGGGAATTATAAAAAGGGACCATGTGGTGGACTAAATGGCCTAATCCAGTAGCTCCATTTTCCCTGTAGCCCCAAGTGTATGCAGAGTAGCCTAATTTTCACTAGCTCCCATACCCGATTCATACTCCCAAATGCAGTGAGATTCTCAGAAAAGAGCAGTGTCCTACAGGTAACAGTATCCACCCTACTTAGAGTGTCTAAAGCCAGAAACATACCTACCCTCCGCCCTGTTTAAATATAAGTAGAAGAAGGTGGAATCTTCAAGACTTTATTGGTCAAGACGAGTGACTTTAATGGAAGGATAAGCAAAAAAGATATGATTGGTGAATGAAGCAGCTAGAGGATTGTGAGTGAGCCAAAATACAACTAGGTGACTAAGATATATGGATAAATAAATAATGGCTTACATATCATTATTATATTTACCAAAAAATAACCTTTTAGCTAACCTGGATTCAGTAGCTAAAATCCATTAAGATTCTTTACGATAAGTAGGGTATGTTATTTACTTATTTATTTATTTGTTTGTTTGCTTATTCGGTTTGTTGTTTTTAGTGCTGTGGAATTGTTTCTGACTCCTAGCAACCCTGTGTACAGCAGAGCAGAACCCTGCTTGATCTTTTTGCACCATCCTCTCACCTTCTGGCACTAAGTCAGACAATGCATTGCTGCTATTCACCGGGTTTTCACAGCCGATGTTTTCAGAAGTGGGTGGCCAGGTGCTTCTTCCTAGTCTGTCTAGTTAGGAAGCTCCACTGAAACCTGTCCACCATGGATGATGCTGCTGGTGTTTGAAATACCAATGGCACAGCTTTCAGCATCACAGCGACATGCAGCCATCAGAGCATGACAACCAACAGACTGGTGGTGTGGTTCCCTGATCAGGAAATGAACCTGGGTCATGACAGGGAGAGCGCAGAAACTTAACCACTAGACCACTAGGGCTGGCTTTCAGTTCAACTACATTTAAATGCCATTTTTTAATGTCAAAATACTCAAATATAAGGAATTTCCTATGGTTAAATCTAATATGTAAGCAAAATCTCCTTTCTCTTCTAAGTCCTAATTTTTTCTTATGCTTCTACTAATCTATTGTTACACTGCAAAGATTCAGTGTCCAAAGTTCAGGGAAAAGGCAGAGATGAACACTGCAAAGAATCAGTGTCCAAAGTTCAGGGAAAAGGCGGAGATGAATGCATCAAGATAAGGTAAAAGTCAAGGTGATAATAAAATAATATTGGCTGTGGACAAAGAGACATGGTATAGGCCAGATACATGCTGTAGTAATTCTGCTGCTCGAATATCATTTAGAGTAAATGCTTTGACTAGCTGTCACAACAGAATCATTGAAAAGGGAAATGCAGACTCTTCTTTATTTAATATAAAGTCATTATTGTTACTGCTGTGAATCTGCAGAGAATCCAGCCTTCTATTGTATTCAATAGAACCTGCGGCTAAGTCCTACAAATTCTTAAGAGTATCTGGAGTAGTTTTTCAACTGGCAAAGAGTTATTAGCCTCTATCTGTCAACAGAAATACCCAATGTTATGCTTTATAGGCCAAAGGAAATCAAGGGTCCTTGCAGTCAAAGACCAATTACTGTGGCCTAGAGGTACTATTTTCCAGCCTCCAAAAAAATCAAAGTCCTCTCATTTCCTAGGAGGTGTGAACAGTTTGTCCAATTGCATTCTGGCAGTGTCCCTATTCGCACTTTGATGTCCTGAGGGAAACAAAACAGTTTTTCCCACCATTCAGATTCAAGAATCAATCTGGAGCAAACAATAGTACTTGACACCCAGAAAGGTATACTAGGGAGACAAATGAGCTAATTTTAAAGGCTCTGTTAGGCAATAGAGCCTAACAAATAGAGAAAAACAAACTAAAATAGATAGGGCATCAACAGATGAAGAAGCCATAAAACACCACAGCAGGGTGCCATAAATGGGCTGCTCTGCAGAGGTCAATTCTGAAATTTTGTCTCATCTGGTAGGGTAAGTGTTCAGCTGAATCTACGTCTAAGCAGGAACAAAAAATCACCTTGCATTAGATTTCTCCAGTGTTTCCTAATGCTGAAAAAAAATGCCTTGAGGAGTCTCCTTCGGTTATGCAACTATAGTTCTTGTGAAGTCCATTTTCTTGTGAGAAGGCTGTTAACAAGAAATTTTGATGTTCAAGTGACTTTTCCCCAAAGGAGATGGTCAATAGGAGAAGAATTGAAGAAGAATTGAAGAAGATTATAACCTTCTGGAAAGGAAAAACTAATATTCTGGTTCCCATTTTCAGAGATTAGAAGTTGGGGGAAACTGTCAGATAGACAAGTGTTGTCTTAACCAAGACCAGAGCACAGAGAAATTAGACCGAGGTTACCCACAGGGCTGACTCCAGGATGAAATTCCAAATAGAAAAAGTTTAAACTAAAGATCTGAGTTCTTTAGATAGACAATGCTGAATCTATCCCAGGTCTCCTTATCCTACCTTCTATTCTACAAGGCAAATGTAAGTTGAGAAAGCTGGTCTCTAGGTGCTGCAATGTTCAGGCTCAGCTCTTTGATTCATTGTGAGTCCTTGTTCTCCAATAAGGGTAACAACGGGGTTCAACTTCCCTTATAGTGATTCTCAATCTTGATCATAAATTAAAATCAGCTAGGGGGACTTTTTAAAATCCCAGTGCCCAGACTCGATTAGAATCTGTGGATATGGGACTTGGCAACCAGTATTTTTAAGAGCTCTTCAAGCAATTTCAATGAAAGACATGATTGAAAATCACCACCTTGCAATAGTCCTTCTTAAAAGAAGGACTGATGATGAGCCAGTTTCTGACGTGAGGAAGAGGAAAGGAAGAGCAGATCAAGGATGGAGAAGAGAGAATAAAGAATTTACTTTAGTTGACAAGCAAATAGACCTATTATATGACCAGGTGGAGACAAGTAGGCAGTTGGATATATGAGTCTGGAATTCCAAGGAGATGAGAAAACTAGAGATAGATTTAACACCTTGGGACTAGATAAGGTGATTTGGAGAGATTATGTGAACGGAGAAAATAGGGCACCTGCGACTGAGATCTTGATTGTTCCAGCTTCTGGAAAATGAACAGAGGAGGAGAGCCTGGCATGGTGATTGAGAAGGAGTAGACAGCAACATATAAGAAAATTCAGGGCCGGCCCCATGGCTTAGCGGTTAAGTGTGTGCACTCCGCTGCTGGCGGCCCGGGTTTGGATCCCGGGCGCACATCGACGCACCGCTTCTCCGGCCATGCTGAGGCCACGTCCCACATACAGCAACAAGAACGATGTGCAGCTATGACATACAACTATCTACTGGGGCTTTGGGGGGAAAATAAATAAATAAATAAATAAATAAAATCTTTAACAAAAAAAAAAGAAAATTCAAAGGATGTAGCAACACAGACATCAGGAGAAGAATCTGTTTTTAAAGAGAGGAAATATTTGTGCCAAACATAATGAGATCAAGTAAAATAAGAAGGGGGAAGTGATTGCTATATTTGGCAATACAGACATCTTTGGACACTTTGACAAAACAACCTCAAGGACAGTTGGCTTTAGAAGACCAAATAGAGTATGTGAAGGACACATGGGGTGAAGAAATATAAACCATGAAAGAGCACAGTATTTTGGGGAGTGGTGTGAAGTCAGTTCAAGTTGTCTTATTAGAAGGGAATTGCTAGAGTTTACATGAATGTAGATGTGAACAATTCATCAAGTAGGGAAAGAGAAACTGATGATTCAGGAGGATGAGGGAAATATGTGTGTTAAAAAGTAACAGGAAGAATAAATTTAACCAAGGAGATGAAAGATCTATACAATAAAACCTATGAGACATTATTGAAAGAATTTGATGATAACATAAAGAAATGGAAAGATATCCCAAGCACATGGATTGGAAGAATAAACCTAGTTAAAATGTCCATCCTACATAAAGCAATCTACAGATTCAATGCAATCCCAATCAGAATCCCAATGACATACATTCTTCAAGGAAATAGAACAAAGAATCCTAAAATTCATGTAAGGCAACAAAAGACCCCAAATAGCTAAAGCAATCCTGAGAAAAAAGAACAGAGCTGGAGGCATCACAATCCCTGACTTCAAAATATACTACTAAGTATAATAATCAAAACAGCATGGTACTGGTACAAAAATAGCCACACAGATCAATGGAACAGAATTGAAAGCCCAGAAATAAAACTACACATCTATTACAGCTAATCTTTGGCAAAGGAGCTAAGAAGGTACCATGGAGAAAGGAAAGTCTCTTCAGTAATGGTAAATGGTGCTTGGAAACTGGATAGCCACATGCAAAAAAAATGAAAGTAGACCACTATCTTTCACCATACACAAAAATTAACTCAAAATGGATCAAAGACTTGAAGGTAAGACCTGAAACTATAAAACTCCTAGAAGAAGATATAGGCAGTACACCCTTTGACATCAGTCTTAGAGGGATCTTTTCAAATTCCATGTCCACTAAGACAAGGGGAAAAAAAGCAAAAATAAACAAGTGGGACTTCATCAGACTAAAGAGCTTCTGCAAAGCAAATGAAACCAGGATCAAAATGAAAAGAAAACCCATCAGCTCAGAGAAAATATTTGCAAATCATATATCTGACAAGGGGTTAATCTCCATAATATATAAAGAACTCACAAAATCGAACAACATAAAAACAAACAACCCAATCAAAAAATGGGAAGAAGATATGAACAGACAGTTTCCCAAGGAAAATATACAGATGACCAACAGGCACAAGAAAAGATGTTCAGTATCACTAATCATCAGGGAAATGAAAATCAAAACTACACTAAGATAATACCTTATACCAGTTAGAATGGCTATAATCCCAAGACAAAAAATAACAAATGTTGGAGAGATTGCAGAGAAAAGGGAACCCTCATTCACTGCTGATGGGAATGCAAACTGGTGCAGCCTCTATGGAAAACAGCATGGAGATTCCTCAAAAAATTAAAAATAGAAATACCTTATAATCCAGCTATCCCACTACTGGATATTTATCCAAAGAACTTGAAATTAACAATCCAAAGGGGCTAATGCACCCCTATGTTCATTGCAGCATTATTCACTATAGCCAAGAAGTGGAAGCAACCCAAGTGTTCATTGATTGATGATTGGATAAAGAAGATGTGGTATATATATACAATGGAATACTACTCAGCCATAAAAAAAGACCAAATCGTCCTATTTGCAACAACATGGATAGACCTGGAGGGTATTATGTTAAGAGAAATAAGCCAGACAGAGAAAGACAAACACCATATGATTTCACTCATATGTGGAAGATAAACCAACATACAGACAGAGAGAACAGTTTGCTGGTAACTGGGAGAAGGGGCTTGGGAGGTGGGCACAAGATGTAAAGGGGTAATTTATATGATGACTGACAAATAATAATGTACAACTGAAATTTAACAATGTTATAAACTATTATGACATCAGTAAAAAAGTCTTTTGTACAAACTAGATGTTCAATAAACAAATGATGATGACAACCATGAGATTATATCTTTATTTATGATTTTTTAATTCTTTCTCTTTAATAAAGCACATGTGAACTCTGCCTTAAAATAAAAGTAATGAGAGTTTAATATCTAGACTACATACCAAGCAGTTTCCCTTTATAATACCAGGGACAAGTAATCGATTTGTGTGTAAGTACAGATGCTCCTTGGTCTTTACTTTTGATGGTTGAAAATGAAGGAGTCTAATGACTTTCATTTTCTCAATGAAGTATAAGTTAAGATTATCACCAAGAATGGGAGGCAGAGGGGGTTATGAAGAAGCAGGGGAAAAGATAAGACCTGAAATTGTCATTTTGGAGAATAGTAAAGCATACTATAAAGATGTTTAAAGTGCTAGGCCCCATCAAATGCCCACTTTTTATTTATGACCTTAAATTCAAGTGAGATTGGCCAGTACAGTGGTGGGCTTTCTCTCCAAATGTACTCAAGTACAACACACAGATATTTGGGTTTAACTGGGTAAGGAATTTTCCAAAAAGTATGTTGTAGAGAAATAAGTGTGAAAAAGTTCAATGTTTTCAAAGCAGAGGTTATAATTATGGAATAGAAATCTTAAGTTGAGTAAGGACAGAAGTGTGGACATAATGGGGATTATTGAGAGTAGAAATATAATAGGGTAGATTATTTGGAGGTCTTAAACGTGCTGGGTTTCAATATCAAAATAAACATATAATAGAGAGTTGAAGGGCACTATATAGGGTTGAGTAGGTAACGTAGGAATGAGAATAAATGCTGTTTGAATTGACGATATCAGTTTATGGATGTATCATCTACAGGAACGTTGAAATCAAAAAAGTCAATGACAGGAAAAAATGGTGAAAATAAAAGGAGAATGCATTGTGCTACGATTATCCATGAATAAGTAGAATCACAGGAATTTAGTGGGTAATAACAATAAGGGTATTGGTAGCTGAACAAATCTTAAGGCATGCAAATAGAAACTACGGGTTTTTGGAAGAGAATAGGTGAGAAATACACATACATACAAAATTAAAGATACTTAGACACTGACAGAGTGACAACTTCTGGAAAATTATCATAAGAAAATATCCAGAAAGGCAATAAGTATAAACTTAAATGTTCATCAAGAGTGAAATAATGAAACAAACTTTGACAAAAATCATGTAATCAAATGATTTGTTACCACTAAAAAGTCACATATTTCTAGACTATTCTGCAAAAAGAAAATGCCTATGGAATGGAATGTGGAAAAAGGCCAGATATCTATCTGCACAAACAGGGTTCTATTTTTGTAAAATATATTTAATTTTAAATATAAAAATAAAACCACATTATCTTTGGCTAAATTGGAAATAATTTTTCCTGTCTTATATTTTGTATTATTCAAATTACCTATAAACATGCATTATATTTATAACAATTTAAAAAATAAAGTTTTAAAATTATGGAGTCCAATTAAAATAATATAAAATCAGGAATTAACATATATTCATTCCTTTCAATACTTCTTTTCTTTCCTTTAGGGACTTTCCTCCTTTCTGGATTTGAATATTAGAATCTGATATCTGTAATGTAAAACTATACTACACAGGGAGAAGAAAATAGTTTTAACTGAGGCTCAAAATTGTTCTTATGAAAAATGTTTCCTCCTCCAACTGAATAGAGTGTTATAAATATATGTGTTTGACCCCATTTTATATCCTTATGATATAATGAAAAGAAGAGACACTATCCATGAATATCTTTAAAGTCTCCTGCCCTAAAACCTGAGGCAAAAGCTGAATAGCTAATATTTTACTTTGGGGAGTAGAATTCTGAGAGAAGTGTACGATGGAGAGCTAAGCAGAGAAGGAAGGGAGCCAATGAAAGATGCATTACTGAGTTGGACATCAATAGGAATCACTGCCAGCTCAATCCCATAGAAACACTCACAGAGCCATATGAAATGTGTCTCAGAACCTTCTTTCCCGGGAAATTAAGAAAGGAACAATTATTCATCGGCTCCTGATCTCCATTGGTTAAAATTTCATTCAACAGATTATTAACACTTCTGAACTTCTAGCTATGTACTTGGCATCCCCAAACATGAGTTTTCCTTTGGCATCAACAGAGAAGCCTTAGGGCAAGAAGAAAAAGGCATGGAGCCTGTAGCATCCTGGAGACTGCAGAACATGGAACCATAGCAGCATCTAGGAAAAGAGACAGAGGTGACAGATGTACTTCCTAAATAAATTGGGTCATGGTTGGCTTCTCTTTAATCCCTGATGATACTGATACAAATCATAACGGGGGACTATTATTAGCTACCATTTCTGAAGATGAATCCAAATATGCAAACATATACAAATTATTAGCTATTTCAATAGACATAGGTTATTTTCATCAGAACATCATCTTCTTTTCTGTCAGCAGCCTCGCTAACATTTAGAGTGAATATGCATTAAATATAATGACTAAGTGGCTGGACCTCAAATACTATTAGCAGTAATAGGTAAAGAATTAAGAGAAATTTTAATATTTGTATATGTTTGCATATTTGGATTCATCTTCAGAAATGATAGCTAATAATAGCTATGTATTTGTATAATTTATACATTTTATAAAAATGTTACATATTTTGAAATGGCTACTTTATATTCTGTCCTTTTCTCCCAAGAGCAGTTTTAACAAAGGCACAGGATTACAGTGTCTCTGCTGGTCATAGAGTACTTGTATTCTGGAGCCTACTAAACTAGGGTGGATATGTTAGCAATTCACAGATTGATGAAGATAGAGTTCTAATGATCTACAAAGTAAAGTAAAGATCTACAAAGTAAAGTAATTAATTATTTTGAATTATATAAAAAATACACATAACTTCTGTTTTAAAGTTGTTCTTATTTAATACAATAGAGCTAAGCTCATGCCACTTAGTAACATTGTGACCTGTAAAAGGGACTTTTGACACTGATCATTTTTTCTTTCAACTTTGATCCCTTCCTTGTTTTGCCTGAACTTTCAATAGACATAGGTTATTTTCATCAGAACATCATCTTCTTTTCTGTCAGCAGCCTCGCTAACATTTAGAGTGAATATGCATTAAATATAATGACTAAGTGGCTGGACCTCAAATACTATTAGCAGTAATAGGTAAAGAATTAAGAGAAATTTTCAGTACATTTTATCTGTTCTGAAATGCCTAGCATGGCAAATCATTGATAAAACTCTACACACCCTTGGATAGGATATATTTCAATGACGTCAATTTACAGATGAAGAAACAGGTTTACAGATATTGAATAAGTCAAAGTAACACAGCACAACAGAGACTGAACTCCAAAAACAATTCAGATTTCCTCATTAAAAGTTCTTTCACTTAGGACTCCAGGATTCTTTTTTTTTTTTTTTTAAAGATTTATTTATTTATTTTTCCCCCCAAAGCCCCAGTAGATAGTTGTATGTCATAGCTGCACATGGGACACGGCCTCAGCATGGCCGGAGAAGAGGTGCGTGAGTGCACGCCCGGGATCCGAACCGGGGCCGCCAGCAGCGGAGCGCATGCACTTAACCACTAAGCCACGGGGCCGGCCCTGGGACTCCACGATTCTATGTGACACAAAAGCCTATTTAAATGCTTTACAGAAGAAAAGGTATCATTGGCTCAAATAATCTACAGATTCTAGAAATGAGACTAATGGAACTAACTTTAGGCATAGCTAGATCAGCTATTCATAATAGTATCAGCCAATTTCTCGTCAGGAAACAGATGCCAAAATCAGATTAGTATACTTTTCAAAATGTTTTTTTAAGTGCAATAATTTTTAAAAATATGTATTAGGCAAGGTGTAGGAATCCTCAAGAACTAATATAATACCCCAAGCACCATTACTACACCTGAAGTTATTAAAGGTTATAGTTACTGGAATCCCAATATAGATAGAACATATGAAGAGTTAGGACATTAGCTTGAGAAACACACACAGCCCACAGTGACACTCCTTTCCCCGGGGAGGTACTCAATTCAAAACTACCCATCCAGATCTACTCCCTTCCTCTAATCACCTGCAAAGTCTTCCTATTTCTAACACAAGTGGAAGTCAGAGGGCAAGGGAACCCACCGGTGTAACCCATACAGATCAGCCTCCTAAACAGGATGGAAAAGGCTGTAGAGTGTGTCTGGAGAAGCAAACAGAAGATGTCCAGTGTTGACCACTTTAGATGAAAAGTTTGTGTCCTCCAGTAGAGAAGACAAACAAAATCCATCAGCTACCACATCATCATGGTGTCAATTTAATCATATCTCACTCCCACCCTTGAAAACTAAAACATCATCAGTTATTTATTTATTTAGTTTAATAGGATAGCAGGGGGGAAACAGAAGATTTGAAGTCACCATAATTAATGAAGCATTACTACTACAATCTCTGATTCCACAGCTTGTTACAAGGCTTAGGTTGCCAGGCATAGTTTCCATATTCCGTGACATATTTCCTGTTCCTCTTAACCTGGACCACAATCTTGTCTAGAAGGTGTTCCTAACCTGGTAAGGTGACCCAAATCTCAATTCACATAATATGCTAGGAGACTCTGACTTTATTGAGTTGCATTGTTTTTCCACTGACCAAAACTTTTGAGCAAGACAAGAGGTGCCCTAGTGAAGCCACTGTATTCTAAATATAGATATCTTTGCCTCAGTATGGGAAAACCTAATCTCTCTCTTTCCCTTTCCTGATGCAACTCTGGACTGACTTCCATTCTTGTCCCTTTTACCTTGACTTCCTCTTTTCTCCTACTCTCTTCCTTCTCTTGCACCTCCACAGGACCCTCTTCCCTTTCCTCCCCCCACCCTCTCCTAAACACATCCTTTTCACTGGACAAAAATCACCTCCTAAAGTCTTACAAAGTAGGTAGAGATGATGAATAATCTGATGGTCGTATCAGCTACGTTCATGGCTAAGATCAGATCGGTATACTGAAAGATTATAAAAGTAGGACAAGAATTCTTAACAGCTCTCCCTGAAGACTTTCCTTCAAGGTTGATTGGTGAAGAATCCAATCCTGTAAACAGGAAAAAATGACTCCATCCCTGATTTCAGAGACTGCTTACCTAGCACCTTCCAAAAATACTCCAGTCTCCATATGGGTGGAGATACCACAACTGTCTTATGTTCTTTCTTTATTGATGGCCTTAAATGTGAAGTGACAGATTTAGTTAGAAAATAGAAGATAGGGTGGCAGACTGATGACACTCTTAATTACAAGACCTTGCTGAGAAAGTGGAAGATAATTTGACTCGGAAGTAAGAAAAATTGCAGACCAAATTAAATAGCTCTTCAGATTTAACAAATAGATAAATTCAAGACAAACAATAATAACATGTCTAGAAAAGATACTTATTGATATTGGAAATAAAAGGAACTTACAAGAACAATTATCCTGCTTCAGTTAGAAAACATATACAGTTGGCCCTCTGTGTTATAAAGGACTTGAGCATCTGTGAATTTTGGTATCTGCAGGGGGTCCTAGAACCAATCCTCCACAGATACCAAGGGGTAGTGTAATCTAAGACACAAAAGACAAACCTTACATGACATGACATCACTCCTAGTAAATCTATCCAGTATAGTTTTCCTATAATTGCCGTAAACACAAAAGCGAGAAATTTTCACACAATTGCAAAAACAAATATTTCATTTCTAGGTGATTCCAGGGCCACACTCTCTACTATAAATCCTAACATCTTTCTATCATTCCTTTCTCCCTTTGGGTATCAAAAAAAAATTAAGTTGGGGGCTGGCCCGGTGGTGTAGCGGTTAAGTTTGTGCACTTCACTTCAGCGGCCCGGGGTTCACGGGTTCGGATCCTAGGCGTGGACCTACACACCACCCATCAAGCCGTGCTGTGGCCGCGTCCAACATACAAAACAGAGGAAGATTGGCACAGATGTTAGCTTGGGGACAATCTTCCTCACCAAAAAGAGAAAAAAAAAATTAAGTGGTAGGCATTTCAAAGACTATCCTGACTATGCCTTTGTCTTAGCTACTTTCTGTTTCTTTGTCACTAATCAATACTCTCACTATTTCTGCTTGTTTATTTCATTCTAGGGAATAAACTGAGGCAAGATCTACCTTGTAAATGAGATGCCACCATTAAATGTAGAACATCCTGTTTCTGGAACTCCCAGAAGAGAATCCTTGGTCTATAACTCAAGGTTGGCATAGATTTATTAACCACTACTTGATGCTTGCCCTATCAACACTTTAGATCTTGAATTTGCTCCCTATTAACTCTAGGCCAAATATATTTCCGACATGGGACACATACTGGAGGCTGAACTAATTGATTTGGGCATGCCCTTACCATAGCTATCCCAAAACCCAATGAAAATGAGTCTCTTAAAGGAGTGTGGCCACTATATCTGCATATCTTCAAAATGGATTCATTATCCCCCGTTGACTGATGTACCCCTGTTTTACCCATCAAAAAGACCAACTGTCACTGTTACCATTTTGTACAAGATTTAAGGCCCATTGAAAAGACTGTTCTTCCGCATTTCCCTGTGGTACTCCACTCTAATATCATCCTTCATTTCCAGAGATAGTTGTTTATTTACAGTGGTAGATCTACATGTCTATATTCCCTTGCATACAGACTACAGTATTTATTTGTATTCAGTTGAGAAAATTTTATGGTTTCATGGGCTCACTCTTTATTTGTGAATTTAAAACATAAGAGTGGGAATTTAAAGTGTGGGAAGAGACAAAACAAACAGCCCGGAGGATCAGATATGGAAATCAACCAGGATCTCTAAAACAAAGGAATTGGGTGGGGGTGGGGGGTGGGAGTCTATGGCACTGCCTGGCCCTTATCTAGTCCTGTAGCTGGCAGTGTGTTTATTGGAGATAGTCATCTTTGAAGTGGATGCCTCTTTGAAGTGGATGTCCTGGCAATCAAAGCTTAAGTCAGGCACTTGCAGTACAAAAAGAAAAGCCTATTGCAAGGGTTTACACTACAATGATCTTCCATTATACTCTCCAGATTAAGAAGCTTGCACACTTGATTCCTTCTTTTTTTTTTTATAATTTTATTTACTTATTTATTTTTCCCCCAAAGCCCCAGTAGATAGTTGTATGTCATAGCTGCACACCCTTATAGTTGCTGTATGTGGGACACGGCCTCAGCATGGCTGGAGAAGCGGTGCATCGGTGCAAGCCCGGGATCTGAACCCGGGCGCCAGGAGCGGAGCACACGCACTTAACCGCTAAGCCACAGGGCCCGCCCTGATTCCTTCTATTTGCTGACTGCATTAACATAAAAAGGAAGCAGAATCTCTAAAAATGAATTTCAGTTTTATCAGGCTCAAGTACATTTTCCAGACCAAGGTATCACATAAAATGGAAAGTCTTTTTCTCCTCAAAGATTGGAGACTAAACATTACTTTCTCCAGCCAATGACTAAAGGACAATTTAGTGGATTTCTCAGTTCCATAGGACACTGTGTACACTGTATTCCTAACTTTTCTGAGTCAGGTGTCACTTTATATGATCTGACTAAAGCTGTCATAGCTTGCCCTTGACAGATGCACTAAGATTGTCTTTTGAAACTTAAAGCTGTCCCTTTCAACCCTCACCCCACCCTATATACTTGGACTTTCTAACTATCATCTACCTTTCTTTCTATTTGTATATTAAAGATTGGGACAAGCTTTGGGGATTCTAACTCAACAGCACAGTGGACATCACAGACCCAGTGTTCAGGGGTCTCAGTCTCTCACTTGATCCTGTGATAAAAGCCAATCCTATTTGTTTGCTAGCAGTTGCAGCAGCCATAGCAACAGCAGAGTTAACTGAAGCCTCTGTGTACTTAATTTTTAGGCTCTCCACCTAACCTCAAGGTCCCTCTTGTGGGTTAGATGTTACTTTTGACCATTTTTGTTCTTTAAAATAGCCTCCTATGGGCCAGCCCCATGGCTTACTGGTTAAGTGCGCGTGCTCCTCTACTGGCGGCCAGGGTTCGGATCCCGGGCACGCACCGACCACCACTTCTCCAGCCATGCTGAGGCTGCATCCCACATACAGCAACTAGAAGGATGTGCAACTATGACATACAACTATCCACTGGGGCTTTGGGGGGAAAAAAATGGAGGATTATTGGCAATAGGTGTTAGCTCAGAGCCGGTTTTTCTCAGCAAAAAGAGGAGGATTAGCATGGATGTTAGCTCAGGGCTGATCTTCCTCACAAAAAAAAATAATAATAATAAAATTAAATTAAAAATTAAAAAAAAATACAATAGCCTCCTTTGAAGTACTTCTCTTTTCACTCGCATATATTTCTATCTATCATTGCAATGCCTTAAACTGCTATTTTTCTTTCTCTTCCAAAAGAGAGAAACCTCATGATTGTCATACACTATTCGGGAATTTGCCTTGCCTCATCTCATCTCCTTTAAACTCTATGTTCTCTATAGAATTTTAAATGTGTATGTGCAGCTACTCACCTCACAAATGATTTAAATTCAATTACAAGGGCAAAATTCATGGGAAGCTGTGATGGTAGTCATCACTAAAGAATCTGAGACTACAACCAACACTTTCAAAAATTTTGAAGGGAATGAGGTTTTACCATACTTGCAAGCTTACAAGTTAGCCTGTTACAGTGTCTTGAACTATGGCAGAAAACACAGAACTGCTGGGGCGGGAAGAAAGGACAGTTTATTACTCAAATCAGTGGCAGTCGTCTGGCTATCAGCAATATTTGAGTCAATTCCTCTTGCCCCAAGTCCCGTGAGATCAAGGCAGACAGGATCAGATAAATGCTTGCACAATTAATAGTCCCATTTCATGAGGGAATCCTAATCTTTCATAAATGGGCAGTAAGTATGCTTGCTCTTTGCTCCAAAAGGAAACATTTTCTCTTTCTTCCTTAGCTATCTGCTATGCAAACATCTTTGAAAAGATAGCCTAGAATAAATGCCTTCAATGCCTCCATTGTAAGATGTGCAGAAGTAAGAGAGACCCAGGAAGAATTGTCTCTTAACAAACATGAGAGGTGTAGATCTAGAGAACTGAACATATTAAGATGGGGGTCACATAATGAGATTCAGTTTCCCCAGTGACCAAGAAGAGGGACTGTGAGAGACAATGAAGGACTGAGAATTTTTCACGTTGATTTCCACATATTCTTGTCATTTCAGCTCTGCCCCCAACATCTCTTGCACATGACTTTAACTTTTAACTTTTCCTCTCATCTCTCCTGATAAAATCCAAATTGACCACTCAAAGGCTGCAAATCTGTACTGTCAATTCTTCCTTCTTCTGAGAATAATTCTTGCCTATTTTTTTCCAAAATGAGCTGATTTAGACTGTTCCCCTCTTGCTAAAGCCCCATGAAATATTTCACTTCCTTCTCCAAGTTAGGATGTTCCTTTGGAGTACTTTCATATCTGACATTTTTGAAAAAAGACGTATGCAAACAGTGCTCTGGTTGATGTCCTTGCATACCATCTATTTATTTATTCAATAAATATTTATTCATTCTTCTAGCAGATATTTATGTGCCCAGTTTAGATCAAGGCACTGGTAATACAAAAGTGAGTAAAACAATGATCTTGTATACCTAGAGTTTATATACTAGTTGGGGAGACAACATACAAATAAATGTACAATGTTATACGATATATAATAAATGCAAGGTGCATTCCTGCCTGTACATTGGAATTACTGGTGACTTTTTAAAAAATTTCATCTGTTCAGTCACCTTCCTAAATTAGTTAATCTGGCATCTCTGGGGTTGACCCTCAGTAATTTTGTCATTTTATTGAGTTGCTCGGGGGATTCTGATGCAGGTGAAGGCTGAGAACCATTGCAATAAGTGTTATGAAGAAAAACCAAGAAGTATGGGGAAGGTAAAGAGTGATTGGGTGGATGTCGATGTGGGCATGTGTTATTCTAGGTAGGTGGCCAAAGGAGACATGAAACTTGAGAAGAATTCTGAAACGATATGCAGAAGCCAGTCAAGGCCTAAGGAATAGCTAAGGCAAAGGCTCCAACATAAAGGTTTCTAGAAATATTTGAGAAAGATCTAGGAGGCTACGGTGGCTAGATTTGACTGAGAGTGGTAGAAGATAGGTGAGCAAGTCACGTGAACAATATTGCTTAGTAGTGAATAGCACAGCTTCTGGAGATAGACTGCCTGAGGTGACAGCCCAGCTCTGTCAGTTTGTAACAGTACAGTGCTAGGAAAATAACTTAACCTCTTTGTGGCTTAATATCCTCATATGGAAAGTAGATATAATAAAAGTACTTAAATCTTTGGGCTATTGTGAGGATTAAATTAGTAAATTCACATCTTGCACTTTAAACACGGTTGTGGTATACATATCCTCAATGAGAGCTATCATAATTAATATCCAAAAGCTAGATCCTGAAGGGCCTTCTAGAATCTAGTAAAGACAATTTTTCACAGAAGCACCTTTACAGGTCAAACAAAAATCTAACAATATAAAGATTCTCCTATGTTTGGTGGGTTTATAGTATGAAGCTTTAAAAACCTAAAAGTTAGGAAACAGTAGAAAGATGCTTAAAAGAAGGAAAAAAATAATTTTGAAAAACATTGTCAAATGGATTTCATTTAATTGGTTAATTTTATAATTAGTAGGTGGGTACAGATATTTTCAAAGTTTAAGTCACCAAATGGATCATTTTTCAGATAGCCAATATCAATAAAAGTCAAGTAAAAGTTATATATAATTTAATATATATTATACATAATATTGCATATGTGTATGTAAAACTACATATATGTGTAAAATCACATATATACATATATACACACATGATAAGCCATACCTATGCACTTCTAAGGGAAAGAGGATGAAAAAACTTTTTTTAATATATTAGTCTTTCATAGATATCATTGTACTCATTGACAGGCCCTTATGTATGGTTCACACTAGTCAGACAAAGTTAAAAACAGACCTATTCTTGGTGGGAGAAGAGGAAGAATGATTACAAAGAAACCTTAACCGAGTTCTAAATGAAGATTTTATATGGATCAGCCTGGGTAAATTCAACTCTGCGAAGAAAATTCATACTTACTCTTTCAAAGACAGTTATGAGAAAGATAATTTACAACACAAAAGCCTTCTTTCTTAAGTAACATTTTTTAATTACGCAAAGTCCTTAGTTTACATTAGGCTTCACTCTTGATGTTGTACATTCTATGGTTTGGACAAATGTATAATGACATGTATCCACTAGTATAGTATTATACAGAATAGTTTCACTGCCCTAAAAATCCTCAGTGCTCTGCCTTTTCATCCCTCTCTCCTCCCTAGCCCCCAGCAACTACTGACCTTTTTAATGTCACCATAGTTTTGCCTTCTCCAGAGTATTATATAGTTGGAATCATACAGTATGTAGTCTTTCCAGATTGGCTTCTTTCACTTAGTAATACATATTTAAGGTTTCTTTATGTCTTTTCATGGCTTGATAATTCATTTGTTTTTAGTACTGAATGATATTCCATTTTATGGATATACCATAGTTTATTTGTCCATTCACTTAGTGAAAGACATCTTGGTTGCTTCCAAGTTTGGGCAATTATAAATAACGCTGCTATAAACATGAGTGTGCAGGTTTTTGTGTGGACATAAGTTTTCAATTGATTTGGGTAAATTCCAAAGAGCACAATTGCTTGATGGTATGTCTGACTAAATTTTTACTGTTATTTGTTTCTAAAACATCCAAAGAGGGCTCTGTTATATTGCATGATCATAAAATTGATTTGTTGCAGTATAAGTTTGAAAAAATTGGGGAAAAAGAACATTACATCCCTTGGTGACTATAAGTGAGGAAGTGAAGTGCCATCAGAAGAAATCTCATTCTGTTTTCTGTAAAAAAGTAATTTCCATCATTGCCTGATGTAAGAGAATAGTAGCATTTTAAATTTTAAAAGCAAAAACATCACATACTGTCTACTGATTAATACAACAGAGCACTCAGGCAGTTTCCTCCAAACTGCCCTCTTACACATCCTTGGGAGTCTAAAGCATTAGTATCCACTTCTTACTTATAAATTTTTACCCCAGTTTGAAAAATAAAGTCAATATTTTTTTTTAAATTTTACTCAAATTAGAAAGGGACTGAAAAAATAAACAGAAGGAAAAATGGAAATATGGATCATTGTAGTATTTCATGTAAAGATTGATAGTAAATCAATATATATGAAAATATACCATGCAAATAATTTCCTAGTTATACTGAAGTAGGTAGGTATACTGAATTCTGCTGATAAATAACGCTCTGACATATTCTAATCATCTTCATTTTATACTATGTAATTAGGTTAAGACTGTAAGCATATACTTTCCAGAATAGGGCCAGGAGAGTTAATGCTGTCTGGGGAGAGTCTAGAAGATACTTGTAAATTTCTTAATAAGTCCTTGCTAATTTTATTGTTTCATTGCTTGTTTGGCTTTAAGCCAAATGTTGACAAGCAATATATTATAAAAACGTTTGAGGGAAAAATAAGATGTAAAATACTCTGCCACTCTTAGAAGAAAATTTGGCATATGAGAAAAGCATGGGCTATGGAAATACACAGATATGGATTAGATTGACGTTCAATCATTTACTAGCTCTGTGGCCTTGAAAAAGTACCTTAAGCCACTGGAATTTAATTATCAATAACAGTTGTTAGAAAGATTAAATGAGATAACATATAGAGAAGCAGCTCTGGTCAAAGTTACTGTTCTTGTCAAGGTCATCAATTACTTTCATGATGCCAAATTCAATGGTAAATTCTCAGTCCTCATTGTATTTAAAGTATCAGTGACTTTTGAAATAGGTCACCACGCCTTCCTCTGTGAAACCTCTTCTGTATTAGGACTCCAAGACACCATACTCTTAACTGACCACACCCTCCCAGCCTTCTTTTCTGGTGTTTCATCTCCCTGATGAAGAGTTTCTCTTCTAGTCTCTATCTGCACTCACAGCTCACCCATCTTACAACTTTAAAAACCATCTCTATGTTGATGAACCCCAAATTTATATTCCCAGCCCTGGCTTCTTTCTCAAACTCTAGATCCATATATCTCACTATCGTTTAGGCATATCCACTTTGATGTCTAATGGATATCCAGTAGGGATATCCAGTAGGTATATCCGGTAGGTATCCGTTAGACATCAAAGGTAGTAGTAGTAAGGTAGTACTACTCAACATTGAGGTAGTAAAACTCAACATTGTCAAAAAATGAATTATATATATTATTCCCCTAAACATGCTCCACCTGCTGCCTTATCTATCTTAGTTTTGGGGAACTTTAATCCTTCAATTGTTTAAGGCAAAATCTTAGAGCTTTTCTTGACACATTTGCTGTTGTTGCTGTTGTTTCACACACAACATCTAACTCATCAAGAAATCCTGATGAACTCTTTTGGCTCTATCTTCAAAATTATCTGGAATCTTACCACTTCTTAGTACCTCCAGTGCTGACCTCCTATCCAACCACCATCATGGTCTCTCTGGATTTCAGCACTAACCTCTTATCGGTTTCCCTGCTTTTGCTCATGTTCTCCTTCAGCATATTATCAACACGGCAATCAAAATAATGCTTTAACAATTAACATAAGATTGATCATGTCACTTCTCTGCTGTATATCCTGCAATACATCTCCATTTCTTTAAGAATAAAGACAAATTCCATATACTGGCCTATGAGTCCCTACATGATATATTCTTCCATTCCTATCTGTCTTTCCTCTACTGCTATCCCAGGCACCTGCACTGCTCCAGCGGCAGGACCTGCTTGATATTCCTCTAAAACACCAATTCATGTTCCAACCTCAGAGACTCTGAACCAGCTATTCACTCTTCCTGGAAGTTCTTTCTCCAGACACCTGTGCAGCTAATTCTCTCCATTCCTTCAAGTCTTTGCCTAAGTATCTTTCTCAATAAGACAAATGAGTCATCGCCACCCCTACTGTCTACCCACTCCAGATCCCATATATCCTGCTTTACTCTTTTCTCTTTTCATAGCATGTACCTCATAGCATATAGTTTACTCAATATTATGAGTTTCCAAATCATTCTTTCTAAGGAAAAAATAGTGATATCTGTCATGGTTGTAGAAGGGAGGTATCTACTGTCTCAGGCTCAGCATTTGTGTCTACTTATTTTTTTACTATCATGCACCTGGGATCTTGTGGTATCCTCTCTACTTAAGATCAATGTAATTTTCTAAATATAATTTAATTCTATGATTCTTGGTCATCTTTTTTTCTCTGATTGGTAATACATTTAATGTAGAAGTAGCCTTAAATAGGTTATCATTTGATAATTATGTTTCGTGAGAACTTAAAAACAGTTAGCAGGGGCCGGCCACGTGGTATAGTGGTTAAGTTCGCATGCTCCGCTTTGGTGGCCCGGAGTTTGGAGGTTCAGATCCTGGGCGTAGACCTGCGCACTGCTCATCAAGCCATGCTGCGGCAGGCGTCCCACATATAAAGTAGAAGAAGATGGGCACAGATGTTAGCTCAGGGCTAATCTTCCTCACCAAAAAAATAAAAATAAAAAAAGCCACAGTTAACTACACTTAACCTTAATAGTTCAAAAGAGCTTTCCATGATCAGCCTAGTGACTGAGTGACTGTTTCTATCTGCGCTAATTTTTAATTTTAGAATAATCATCCTTAGAATATAACTGTACTGACAAGGCCACAAGTAGGATTTCTAAAGCTCTCAGGTGTAATACATATAACAAAATTGCAGAATCTTAACTAAGTCAAATTTGGCATGTTTACAGCCTCTTTAGAAAGCTTAATAAGGAATATGAGCTTCTACACACTGTTAATTAGGGGACAAGTTCTTAGCTTTACACAGTAGTTATTTATACAGCCCCTCCAATATGAGTGCCATTAGGAAATTGGAGCTCTTGTTCTTTCTTTTACATTTAACACATTAACAATAACAGTTTATTGTCTTGAGGGGAGCAAGGAGAATTGACAAGAACACGAATTTCGTGCTGCTTATTCTGCTGTGAATAATAAAGCTCTTTGTTTTTGAAACAAAAAAGGAAATGTACAAAATTTAACATAGTCATTTTAATATGGAGATTATCTTCTTTTTATATTATTTAATGTCATTATCATATTGTTTTGACAATAAAGTAATTAGAAATCAAGACAAACAATATTAGCTAAAATCTGCAATGGACAGGTTCAATGGTTTAAAAATATTAAACTGTCCTTAATATATGGTATATATGATAACGTGTGTCACATGAATAAAAAGACAATAATGATTATTTTTAAAAGACAACTAACATATTAATCAACCACTGAGTTTCATCATTTTTATCCTGCTAATTTACTTTTTAATTTGGTAATAATGTTATTAAAATATGTGTTCTGTTTTTTTTTTTTAATGAAGGAACCAAGAACTTGCATTCTTTTTTTTTTTTTTATAATTTTATTTATTTTTTTCCCCCAAAGCCCCAGTAGATAGTTGTATGTCATAGCTGCACATCCTTCTAGTTGCTGTATGTGGGACGCGGCCTCAGCATGGCCAGAGAAGTGGTGCGTCAGTGCGCACCCGGGATCCGAACCCGGGCTGCCAGCAGCGGAGCGTGCGCACTTAACCGCTAAGCCACGGGGCTGGCCCAAAATATGCGTTCTTTAAATACTGTTATATAATCTTAAAGATTGAACAATTAGTAATATAATAATTAATGATAATAAAGAATATAATCAGAGGCGTAATAAAGGATGTGACTCCATTTTTGATGTTTCACTGCTGACTGTTGTCAAGCCTACCATTCCGCCTTCCCTTTCTGCCTTATATCCGGGCAAGCAGATAAGAAAGCTAGGGGGCTCCCTCCTTTGTGCCTGATATTAAGTTCAAACCATAAAAGCCCTGGCCCACGTATAGGTAAAGAATCCTCATCCCAGCCCCTGCCCTAATCACAATAAAAGCAAAATCAGTCTCCTTTCTCTGCTCTCTGAAGCCAGTTTCAGACCTGCCTGGGAGCCTATCTTGTTCCCCCAAGAAGGCTTTTTAATGTTATTAATGAACCTTTCTCATACTTTATTAGTGAATGTGTGGCATCTCAAAATCTGGACAAAATCTTGGCAGGGGAATCCGAGTTCTCTTCTTCTTGACCACAACACGAGGCAAAATATAAATAATGAAGTACAAGAAAAATGCTCTTAACAATTTTCATATCTAGGCTTTTCTGTTAGTAATGATGAAAATAATAAGAATAATAATAAGTTTTCACATGTTGAGGTCTATAGGGAAGCCACTCTAGTTTAAACCTGATTCAGCCTAAAACTTGCTTTTCCCAGAGCAGCTTGATGTGTGGCCTGCCAAACATGCATTGTACGTCTGCTTCAAACATTATCCCAAAGCAAAGAATGCACTCTTTAGAGATAGGGATAAATGTCTCCCTTTTCTGATGTCAATACCAGTACTTCTTTGAAGATAAGCTTTTCCTTCTAGAAAACCAGGGTCAAGTTGACCTATTGTATATGTGCTAAACTGCAGCAAAACATCTCCTTGTGGCTTTGAAAAAAAATTGTGTCCCTGTCACGCTTGATGCATGTTCTTTGTTCTGAAATGGTATATAACCATGTTGTAAACCTCACTTCTCCAAAGTGCTTTCTTCCCTGGTGGAGATTGCACTTCTGCGCTAGTCCTCATCTTAAAAAAATCTCACCTTATCTTTCTAATCTATCAATTGGTTATTGATTATTTCCATCGACAGTAACAACCATAGAGCAAACAAAAAAATGAATAACAGTGATATGAAATTAACAATTCTAACATGTTAAAACATAGATGCATTTATAAATATAATAAATTAGCATCATTCTGGCATGGTAGAAGGAACAGCAGGTTGTAAGTCAAAAAACCTAAGTCTACTACTAAATAGCTATGTGACTTTGGGCAAGGTACTATGTCTGCTAGCAAATGTTTTGTTTTCTGTTCAACGAGGGATTAAACTAACACCAAGTTTCTTTCCAATCTTATGATTTGAAGATGTGCTTTTTGTTTTCAAGGAGGATACTTAAAAAAAACCCCAAAATCTCTGCAGTATTGACAATGAAAATACTCCTGGCCATGGATATTGAGCAACAACAAATTTCTGAAGATGAGGAGGCATTTCCTTTCCAAAAGAGAAAGAATATTGTAGAAGACGTTCTATCTGGCATACAAGAGGTAGCTTAATACGTTACTGAACTAGATTGAGTTGGATACATGACAAATCAAAAAGGATTAAAAGAAGCGAGATAAATAAGTTCCTAGTTGTCATTCAGATTTAAAATTTTAAGAGGAATTTCACATATAACTAAGTGCTTCAGTTAATCCTATGAGCCCAATACTGTGAAAAACTCTAGTACCTAAAAGCAGTTACAAATATTTCAATCAAAAAGCACAACATGGGAAGAAAAATGCAATGCTTCAAGCAAAGTATAATCAATGCTAACAGTCACATTTCCTTTCTTTACAGGAAGTCTTATCCAAGCCAGAATAAACAAGTAAATATTTAATGAGAAAACTGGAGAAGATGGTCAGAGACTCACTTTCCCTCATGAAGTTCTGCAAAGTCCCTCAGATCTTCAGAAAAGTGACATCAGCGTTTAAAAAATAAAGCTAGTCATATTTGTAAGAATTAACACATGACCTTGGCTTATTTAACCTTAATAATTGCTACATTTAATTCTCCAGAGTCTTTCAGAAAATGTGAAAATTAACAAATAAAACTTTGCTTCTTATTAAAGAATATTCTCAAATATCCAAAGACATTTTTAAAGTTAATTTAACAATTAATAGATTCAGTGAATCTTAGGATAAATCATTAATGAGAAATAATTTCCAAGGAATATGAATGGAAAAATGGATACGTTCATTCAATCAACAGGCATGTATTAATTAGCTTAATCAGGTGAAATATGGTTTTATTGGTAGAGATTAGAAAATGATATATGTTACTCACTGAGAGAATAGCAAGCGCATACATCTTGAGTCAGGAACAAGCTTTATATGTTCAAAGAAAGACACAAGAACAATGGGCTTAAAGATGAGTAAACAAGGGTGGGAGTTGTAATAAACGAGGTGACTGAGGGAGTTTGGGGCATACAACATCATCCTTCAGGCCTGGTAAGAATTCTGAATTTTATTGTAAGTGATGAGAAGCTATTGGGGTGGGGGCCGGGGTACAGTAGTTGCTTATTGGGCCCTCAGCATCCATTCCAACTGACTTTTATTATGTTTTCGTGTAATGCAAAGCTTGGAAAGCTATCATTTATATCTTATTATTTTCCTCCCTTGCAGCTAAAGCTCTACAGCAAATAAGGTTCTGCCAGCTAGACGCACTTTATTGAGATCTGAAATTTGGAAATAAGGAGGGGACATAATCTTGCTGTTGTAGATGTTGTAAGCTTGGTCTCAGAGCAGGGTTAACAGGTTTAGCAAATAAACATATAGGAAACTCAGTTATACTTGAATCAGGTACATAGTGTTCTGTTTTGGTTTTTAGTATAGGTATGTCCAATGCAATATTTGGTAAATATTTATACTAAAAAAAGTATTCATTGTTTGTATTAAATTCAAGTGTAACTAGACGTCCTGTATTTTATCTGACTGCCCTGTACTCGGAGACTTCGAGTTTTTCTTCCATGTCCAATCACAAACTTTGCTGGTGTTACGAGAAATAATTTTCAAGCAGAGCAGCAGGTCTTCTCTTCCCTGAGGTGCAACTCTAGTAGTGTATTGTTGAACTAAGTAAGCACCTTGGCTACCTTCTGATGTGACCACCGTATCCATATTGCATAAGGAAATTTGCATTTCCCGTGGCTAATGATACAGCGACTCTCTGGGCCTGCCAGTTCAGCAGATTTGATCTGGGAGTCAGTCGTGGAGGCCAGCCTAGAATTATCTCCCCCAGGGCTTCCAAACACTATTTAAAATCAGTTTCAATGAGGTATAAATTCCATAAAATGTGCTACACTCATTTTAGGTATAAAATTTGATCAGATTTGACAGATATATATACACTTGTAAAATCGGTGCCAACATGATGATGTAGAACACTCCACCATCCCAAAACTGTTCTTGTGCTCTCTCTATACCTTCAACCTATAGGCAACTATTTATTTATCCACTTTCCGTCATTATAGATTAGTTTGAATTCACTTTTTATTTCTAGGAATTTTTTATTTTTTAATTTTGTCTCCTCCTTTGGATTTTCTATGTAGACATCCATCATCTGCATATAGAGATGACTTACTACACCTGCCAGAATTTACAGTACTATGTTGTATAATGTATTTAAAGTAAACATCCTTACCTCAAGCCCAATCTTTCAATCATTCATCATTAAGTATAATGCTGGTTGAAGAATTTTTGTGGATGGTGTTTATCAAGTTTCAGATGTTCCCCTCTATTCCTATTTTTCTAATTTTTTCTCATAAATAGGTGTCAATATTGTCAAATGCTTTTTCTGCATCGATTGATATAATCATATGATTTTTCTTTTTTTGCCTAGTTATGTAGTAGAGTACATGGATTGATTTTGGAATTTTGATCAGGCTTGCATCCATGATATAATAGATTGCCAAGATTTTTGTGTCTATATTCATGAGCTGTATTGGTCTGCAGTTTTACTTCTTTATACTGTCTTTGTCTGGTTTTGGTATCAAAGTAATGCTAGTTTTATTAAATGAAAGAGATTGTGCTTCCTCCTCTTCTATTTTCTGGAAGAGATCATAAACAGTTGGTATTAATTCTTCCTTAATCATTAGGTAGAATTCTCTAATGAAACAATCTGGGCATGGAGATTTCTTTTGGGGGGGATTGCTATTTATGAATTTGATTTCCTTAAGAGCTATAGGGTTATTAAAATTATTTATTTCATGCGAATGAGTTGTGGTAGTTTGCGCTTTTTGAGGAATCGGTCAATTTCATCCACGTTGTCAAATTTATGTATGTAAAGTAGTTTATAGTATTATATTTTTGGTGTCTGCAAGATCTGTAGTAATATGCCCTTCTTCGTTTCTGATATTGGCAATTTATATCTTTTCTCTTTGTTTATTTATTTATTTATTTTTGCTGAGGAAGATTGGCCCTGAGCTAACATCTGTGCTCATCTTCCTCTATTTTGTATGTGGGACACTGCCACAGCACGGCTTCATGAGCGATGTGTTGGTTCACACTCGAGATCCGAACCTGTGAACCCCGGGCCACCCAAGCAGAGTGTGCAAACTTAACCATGACACCACTGGGCCAGCCCCTCTTTCTTCATTAATCTTGCTAGAAACTTGTCAATTTTATTGATCTTTTCAAAAAATCTGTTTTTTTCATTGGTTATTTTTCTGTTTTCAATTTTATTAGTTTTTTACTCTTAAAATTATTATTTCCTTCCTTCTACTTGATTTTGGATAGTCAGTTCTTTTTTTCTACATTCTTTAGGTGAGAATTTAGATTATCAATTTGTGTCTTTTCTTATTTTTAATGTATGATTTAGTGCTACAAATGTCCCTCTCAAGATTCTGTAGCTGTTTCTCATAAACTTTGATATTTTGTATTTTCGTTTTCTTTGTCCTAATTTTCAGAAGTTTGCCTATGATGGGTCTTGGTGTGGATTTCGGTGTGGATTTCTTTGGATTTATCCTCTTTTTACTCAATAAGCTCCCTAAATTTGAAAGTTTGTCTTCTGCAAAATTTGGGAAATTTTCAGCTGTTATTTACAAGTACTTTTTAAGCCTGCCTTCTTTTTCCTCTCCTTCTGCGACTCCAATGACACAAATGTTAAATATTTTGTTATAGTCCTTCACATCTTTGACATTGTTCATTTTTTCAGTTATTTTCTCTCTTTTATTCAGACTAATTTCTATTGTTCTGCCTTCAAGTTCACTGATTCCACTGTCTTCTCCATTCTACTGTTGAACATATCCATTGGGGTTCTTTCTTTCTTTTTTTGGATTTTGGTCATTATTTTCCAGTTCTAAAATTTCCATTTGGTTCAACTTTATATCTTCTATTGCTTTTTTTTTTTTTTTTTTTTTTTTTGCTGAGGAGGATTCACCCTGAGCTAACATCCTTGCTAATCTTCCTCTATTTTGTATGTGGGTCACTGCCACAGCATGGCCGCCAATGAGTGGTGTATGTCCATGTCCGGGAATTGAACTTGGGCTGCTGAAGCGGAGCACACCAAACTTAACCACTAGGCCATAGGGCTGGACCCCATATATCTTCTATTTCTTTGCTGAGGTTTTTTTATGTTTTCCTTTATTTCAAGCATGTTTATTATTGATTGTTGAAGCATTTTTATGATGACTACTTTAAAATCCATGTCAGATAATTCTATCATCTCTATCATCTTGGTGTTGATATCTATTTATTGTCTTTTTAATTAAAGATGACATTTTCCAAGCTCTTAGTATGATGAAGAATTTTCAACGGAAATATGGACATTTTGGGTATTACATTAGGACTCTGGGTCATTTTAAACTTTCTATTGTAGCTGCCTTCCTTTGATACTACTCCAGCAGGCAAAGAGTAGATTGCTGCCTCATTATGGCCAAGTGAGGTTATCATCCCTGTTCCCCACTTGGTGTCCCTTAAGGAAGTAGGGCTTTTCATTAATGCTGGGTGGGGGTTGGATTTCCATTTCCCTATGAGGTCCCTGCCTATATCACCTGGTTGAGAGGGGCAGAATGTCTCATTATATCTTAAAATATGGCATCCACTAACACCTGAGACAGTGACATTGTTATTGCTGAGTGGTGGTGAAAGTCCTGACTCCCCACTAGGCCTTCTCTGACACCACCCAGCAAGGATGAAGGAGGCATACTTTGTTACTGCTGGCTAGGAATGAAAGTCAAGCTCCTATCTCTGCCTTCTCAGATAATACTTTGTGTATGTGTGTTTATGTGTGTGTATGTGTGTGTGTGTGGTGGGGGTGGTGGGAGTTGCATTGACTAGTTACACCCTGGCAAGTTTGTAACTCTATTCTCCCTAGTCAGACTTTGTTGGCATTTATGTGGATGAGATCATAGATTTCCTTGTACCCATATTAGTGACTAGATACTGAATTTGCAAAGCTAAAATTCCATAGTCACTATCTTCAGTAAAATAATGAGAATGGAAATATAAAAAGAATACCTATATAGTTATCCCCCTCTTTCACCCATCTGTTATCAATCAATTGATCTATCTATTTATCCATTCTCTCTCTCTCTCTGAACTCTCAATCCATCCTTCCATTCCTTTTTATGATTCTCCAATAGACAGGTTTTGTGGACCAATCATCCTCTCATGCTTTTCCTAATTTCACTGAAGGAAGTAAAAATATCTCCCAGCATAAAAATACATAGGAATTACTCCACGAAAACAATCAACATTAACAAATCAGAGATTTATTTCCTCAGCTCTCTATAATTCAAGGATCCATTGATGGAGGATTTTGCCAGCCTTGGTCACAATGGGGAAATGGTCACGGCAGCCTCAGAATAAAGGGGTGAATAGGTTCAAAGGCCACAACCATAGAAGGAAATATAAATACTAGATCCTAGAGGGAAGAAGAAGAGAAGATACAATTTATGAAGGATGGCCAAGGGTCTTTTGCATCTTTCTGAGAAATGTTTCTTTTTCTAGTTTTATTGATATATAATTGACATATAAAACATTGCATAGGTTTGAGGTTTGCTACCTAATTATTTGGCATATGTATATATTGCAAAATGATTACACAATGTTAGTTAACATCCATCATCTCACATAGTTATAATTTTTTCCTTGTTATGAGAACGTTTAAGACCTACTCTCTTAGCAACTTTGAAATATACGATATAGCATCATTAGCTATAGTCAACATGTTGTACATTACATCCCCAGAACTTATTTATCTTATAACTGGAAGTTTGTACCTTTTGACTACTTTTACCCATTTTGCCTACCTCCCAAATCCCACATCTGGCAACCAAAAGTCTGATCTTTGTTTCTATGAGTTTCATTCTTTTAGATTCCATATATAAGTGAGATCACATAGCATTTGTCTTACTCTGAGTGACTTATTTCACTACATATAATGTCCTCAAGGCCCATGTTGTCTCAAATGGCAGGATTTCCTTCTTTTTTATGGTTGAAGTCTTTATAGGATGAAAGACAATCTCAGGGAACTACTAAAGAAAGATTTTTGCTTTATATTCTAGATTCTGAATTTCCTTGTAATGTACTCTAATTGGCATATTTATTAAAGTACTCTTAATCTTTCTTATTCTCATAAACACATCAAATGCTAAAGCCAGGGTTTACACTAAGTAAATAATGTTGTCTAATTATTTATTTAGGGGCTCAACTACTGAGGTTTTATTTAGTGTTCTCAAATTCATAACCATTTCTCTAATGCCAAAAATATGATGTTTATGGCCAGCTGAATGATATAAGAACTCCTTGCAGAAAGGTGTGAAATGAAAACAAAACAAAACAAAAACCAGAAAACCAGAAATCAAACATAAAAACAAAAAGAAACAAATTAGGGTCAAGTTGTTATAAAAAAGCAGGGATTGTAGACATTTTTCCCCTTAAGAGGTGACTTGTTTACTTTTTTAAAAAGAATCCTAAGGAGTTACTTAGAAGGTTTATCTCTTCCACAGTGATTTTGACGAATCCAGCTTTGGTCTAAGCACAAAATGTTTTTTGTGTTTTGTGTAGTCAGTGTTTTCTAATATTCATTATATAATTTCAAATGACAATGCTAGATATCATTGTCATTTACTTGGAAAGTTTAAAAAGTTGTTCCAGTAGGAGACAGTAAAATGCTTTCTGTATTTTACTATAGATTTTGAAAATAAAATAATGAAATAATTGCACCTTAACTGTTAATCCACTGTATTAATTTTTTTGTGAGTCATTCAACATTAAAGGGAAAAAATAAATGGTTATGAAAATTGCAAAAAATGGAATGCCTTTGAGCAAGGTCAGCTCATTACAAAAGCTGTATTCAGCTTAGAGGAAGAACTTGCTCTTCATAGCAAAAGGTCTATGGTTTCTTTCTATTCCCTAATACTTTTTCAGGATATGTCTTTTGTGGACAACAAATTCAGTTTTAATAGCGTCACACATGGAAGCGATTATTCAATAAGGCCACATTTGACCTTTTATTGTATTGAAGGTTTATTCTTTGCACATAAACCTAAAACTTCATGCCAAATATGAAAAATGGCAAAAGGTATTTGATAGAGTTACGAGAATGAGATCACTATTTGGAAACACTCCTTGTGACTGTAGCCCAAAGTAAAGAATGTGAAAAGAAATAACCAATAAAGCAATTATTATCTTTGTCTCTTTATCTTTATCTTGGAGCCTACTGACTGATTCATCCCCCATCCCATCTACTGCCCATCCTTCTAACTGCTGCACTATCTTATAGAAATGAGGGAAATAAAAACTATTGAATCTACAAGTCTTATAAAACAGGAATGGATAACACTAATGTTAAGTTAGGCTTAAAAATAAACAAAAATATAATTTTATTGTAGATTTTATAAAATGCAGAGTATATTTTCTCCCATCATAATTATTCATACAACTATAGATTTAGATATAGCTATAAATAGATACATGGATAGTAATATTGATGAGTATATATGGACATAGAAGTTAAATATATGTGCATATATTCTCATCACTGTTATTTAAAATGGCAATAATGCAATTGTAAAGATTTATAATTTTGTAGATGCATAGATTGTGTGTGTATATACTAATATCTATATATTTATATATTTTTAGATACTTAGTTTCACAGTGATGTAAGTGCCAATATATAAATATATCACTAAAAAGACATAAATAATTTTATATTATTAAAATGTGAGTGTTTCTAGACATTTTACTCAACTTGCCCATTGAAGGGGACTCAAGTTTGGCATACTCAAATCTCCTACTCTATCAACCTTCTGAGAAGCATCTTACCTTCTTTTGGTTTGTTGTTATGCCAAATCTTTTGTAGGTGTTAGAGAAGGACAAGAGGTAATGAGAGTTGGAATGAAGAAAGTGTAATTGAGAAGGAAGAAATGAAAAGTAAGGGTGAAAATGCAGGGTATATGTAAATGCAAGATATATGAATATTTGATAGAAGAGAAAAAGAATGATTTAAAGACATATTATTAGAGATGTAGTTCTACTTTCACAGTATTTGATAAATATTAAAAAAAGAACTTGAATTATTTTGGGTTGCTGAATAATAAGATTTGGTTTTTGGTTACTGATTTTGTCTTGACACACTCAAATTGTATCTTGACTCATCCATTTATCAATATTTTTGATTAACATTAGCATTTTACTTTTGTATTGAGAGTTCATTTTCACCATGACTGGTGATTTATCATGATATTTTGGAATAAAAATGGCTTGGCAAAGAGACTAGGGAGATGACACTGATATCGGAATTTTGTTTGTGAGGAGACTCCAGATCTTAGGGCTGTATGCTTCAGGTAGATAACAGTAATTACATGGCATTTTCTGAGTTCACTAACTTGATCTAGTCTATTTAAGACCACTAACATTTTCAGCTGGATGTTTATTTTTAACCATGAGTCAAACTCAATCTGTTAGGAATTTGAAGTCCTATCTGGTGGGCAGGTGAGAAGATACTGGTTCAAATATGTTGGAATTAAAGCAAAATTTTGTCAAATTCCACAAATTGAAACCAGTGCCCCTGGGAATTCAGCCCTTATTGATGACTTAAAGTCAAACATATTTTTGAACTACTGACACAAATTTTCACCAGGAACTAGAGAAATTGCCCAGAATTCTGTCTTGGAGGTCGGGAAAAAACCCTCTATGCTGTAGATAGAGCATTCTATGGGGATGATAGAAGTGTGGGCACACGCAGAGGCCAAGAAATTTTGCTACACATAAGAAAATTTTCAAGTCTCCAACTAAAGGTTGCCAAAGCCAAGATATCTGATTTTTTTTTCTGTGTAGGACTGATTCACACCCTGAGAATAGATATATGCAAACTTGGGAAAAGATTGAAATTCAACATGGCAAATTCTACTTTTGTATTGTGGCTGAGAAAAAAGGATAATAAATCTACTATGACATACATTCCGTGAAGGGAAATCATACATCATCAAAGCTCAAAAGCATCCAAACTTTGTCTGAATGGGAATGATATAAAATCAAGAATTGGTAAACACTATTGACATTTTTGCTACTCCGAAATCTCACTGTTGGGAAATCTAATTAGGGCTAAGTTTTCAGGCGGAGATGAATCTGTTTACCCACAGGACTCCCTAATGAAATTCTTACCTGACAGAAGGAAAGAACTTGGAGAAAAAAACAGGATTGATGCAGATGTGGATCCTCTCCCTGAATCAGTCTACTTGGAGAAGAGGGCCAGAGCCAGACTAGGTTTTGGGGTTAAGACTGTGTAGCACAGACCATAAGACCAATTGCTAGAGTCAACGATGAATCAGTCATAGTCTTTTTGCAGACTCCATTATAAATATAACAATATTCAAATCTGTGGAAGATTGTTGCCATTCCCATGTGCTTTAACTTTGACAAAGAGGGATATACAAATATTTATGTGTCTGAAACTTATTTTTATTTGCCACAATTCATATTAAATATACTGCTTAAATGATTTTTAATTTGGGCATTCATTACAGTACTCCAAGTTTTACTAAAAAAGGACATAATAGACTCAACATTTTTTCCCCAGAAGTGTATCTAGAGGCATGTGATAAAAATCAGAGCCATTCTTAAGAAAAGAAGGAAAAAGGAAAGAAATGAGTTGGAATTATAAGTAGAGGAATCCTATTTTTAAATGGCATATATAAATAGTGAGCATCTCTTTGTGGAGATCAGCACAAAGCTGACCTTGGACAAATTATAACAGGCAAAAACATTTTAACATATGAACCTTCCTAGCTTATTTCCTCTCTGGGACATGTAAAGCGTATTTAGATTTGCACAGTTCAGTCCCTTCTTCTCTAATCTCCAGCCCCACACACCATCTGCCACCAATCGCTCAGAGGAGTGCCAGGTCTCACTGGCTGTTTAGATGAACAGATGCAGACTCAAGAGGAAAGGGATAGGGTATCCCTGAGGTTAAGAGGCTAGGACTCACAAAGAACTTTACTCAGGGATTTTGAATAAAGCGGTTGGGGTTTACACGACAGATAGGAGAAAAAATGGGATTGAAAAAAAAAGTATGGCAAGTGATGGTATATCCCTTTCATGGTGTTTAAGGAGTATGATCATTCTGAAATTGCATATTAGTTCTTATACTGTGTTCTTTGTGATAGAAGTGTATGTAGAGTCATAATTGTTAGGGCTACAATCTCTCTCAAACTTATAAATATAGAGAAAAATATACCTTTGCTGAGGAAGAATCAAACTGTTTTGTGTTTTGGAAACAAATCTATTGTTTCTTGGAGTTGTTTACATCAGTAGACAATTATACTAGTAATCGGCTTAAATAAAATTGACAATATATACACAATTCCAGAAAATGATAAACTATCTTAGCCAAGATATCAACAATTTTCTGAACGGCAGAAAATGTAGTTTTCCTACTTTATAATATTAATCACTGAGGTGTATACCTGAGATTTATAAGAAATCAACTGTTCTTTAAAAATAGTAACCCAGTTAAATACACAGTCTTGCAAATTATAAGAATATGTCACCCTATCATCAAACAGCAAAATGGAAAGACATAGACTAAACAAAACATACCGACCAAAGATGAAATAGAAATGTATAGTAGCTACAAGTCATAAAACCATAAACAGGAATATTTTTCCATTTCCCTTAGCAAACTAAATAAAATATCTAACTCAGCGTTTCTCTGTGGAACCAACTGATACAGCAAGGATTCACAGCAAAGTTCACTTCTTTTTCGCATCTCTGTGGCAGACATTACTATTTTCTAACCATTACCCATTATGCCATTTGTACGTATCAACATAACCCTGCTTTTCTTCATGGCATCCACTTGGTTAACAGCACTGGCGACCTAGACTTACTTGCAACTAGTTTAGCAAAAAAACTCATCTGGACAATGAGTTCTAAGCAGAGTCCCCATGAACATTACTGCTTTTAACTAAAAGAGATGAGCTCAGCTGGCAGCAAGATTCTGCCTTTCTGCTTTCATCTTGCTTCCTGTCTAGAATTCACATGTGTGCATTCTGTGGTACAGAAGCTACCTTGTGAGTATAAGGAAGAAAGCTGCACATTAATGGTGGTAGAGCCAAAAAGAAGAAGGAGCCTGGGTTCTCAATAGCAGCCTACATTTAGGTGTCTTGTTGCTTGAGGGGAAAAAAAAAAAAATATATATATATATATATACATACATATATATAAAATTTCTCAATTTAGCCCCTGTACTCAGATTTCTGCTACAGCATTCTGTAACACAATGGTAATTTGTAGCAAGACTTGTAATAGAACAAGACTTGTGTTAAGTTTTACATTAAACAGCTTGAGAGTTTATCAACATCATAACATTTGAGTAGGCATGTCACTAAAGAAGATATATGACTGCTAATAAACACATGAAAGATTAGAGAACGTAAATGAAAACCATAAAGATTACATAGTAGTCTAAGTTTACTATGATTTCTGTATATTTTATACTAAAGGAAAGGATCACAGCCAACTGCTATTAAAATAAAGCCATATTTTTACAAAATTTTATATTATGTTTATAATATAAGATGTATAATATTCTAAGAAATTTATCACTGGCTCAAAAAACTACAAATAAGCAATTATCCCAAAGGAGCAAGTGTACATAGGTATTGTTACTCACTTAATATAATCATAAGATGACATGGGCAGCATTTTAAATAGGAATTTAAAGTCACTCTTCTAAGCTACTTGGAGAAAAAGTTCAGAAAGAAAAACAAAAACTTAATCTCTTTTAAAAAGCACCTATTTTGTATCTTAGAAACTCTTTATGTTCAATGGTTTCAAAACAAGACCTTATGTTTAAGTACAATTATGGCTATAAAGTAATAATAAGATAAGAATCATGTACTTATAACCAGCTCCTGTATTCACCTAATTATCAATGGAAAAATCTTACCTTTTTAATTTGAAAATAAAATCTACTTTTCTGTACAAAGAAAATAGCAGCTCTAATTATACAATATTTATAATTCAAGTTCTATTCTATGGCAAACTGTATCAGGTAAGCCTTCATACACTTTAAATATTAAGCACTCCAATTATGATACAAATTTACACCAGTAAACTATGAAATGGTTTAAAATCATGACATTTTTTCAGAGTCATAAAGCCTACATTTAAAATACACATATTTAAAATATATTTGCAAATCATTCTATCAGAGAATCTAGAAATAGACTGAATTTCTCTTATGGAATTATTGGCATATTTCTGTCATAAAAATTGAACAAGATAAAAGAGGATTTGGAATTTTTCTATTTTTATTCATAGTACAGGTCTCTAGACTCTATAACATGTTAATTTTTCCTGTGATTTGTTGATGCCTAAAGTAGTTTTCCTGGTAATTTTAATGAATGCCCAAGTATTGATACATGAAAACATTCTGAATCATTAATACTCGATTACACCTGCAGTTGAACAACATAGATAATTTTGAGGTAAATATGACTCTGTAAAAATATTGACTCAATCCATTCATTCATGCAATTACTTTTGAAATTATTCAAAAATATCAGTATAAATTAAAAGGGAATTTCTGCTTTTAGTCATTAGGGAGAAACTCATATCAGACTAGCCTGTCTGCCATAAACAACTATAAAACAAGAATATCAAAGGACTGTTTTCCAATGTCAGATAAGAGGCAGCAACAGCACACATTGTGAACAGTCAGAAAAGAAAAACAAATGAGATGAGCCACATAATAGCCCTAACTTTCTGCCTGGAGACTGGGAAAGAGGGAAAGGACACTCAAATAAAGTACAGGGGGGAGGGGTTAGGTAAGTTGAAGAGGTAGGAAGTTGGGTTCCAGGCTACTACTGAGGGGTTGAAGTTCACGGTATAAGAGGGAAGGAAGTTGTGCAAGCAGCATTTTGAAAATGTTCATAAGTAAGACACAAACTGGGAGAAAATATTCTTAGCACATACACCTGGCAAAGATTTGTATCTAGACTGTACTGCAACTCATTCAAATCAACAATAAAAAAGAAAAAAAAAAAACTCCATTAAAAATGGGCTGGGCTTTAACAGGCACTTCACAAAAGAAGGTATGTTAATGATCAATAGTCACATGAAAAAGTGGTCAACATTTTTATTCATCAGGGAAATGCAAATTAAAACCGCAATGTGATTACACTACACAGCCATTAGAACGACTACAATTAAAAAGACTGACCAAATCAATTTGATGGCAAGGATATGTAGCAACCTAACTTCTCATATACTCCTAATGGGAATGTAAAATGGGACAACCACTTTGGAAATCTGTCTGACAATTTTCATAAATTTAAATATTGTGGGAGATCAAAATTGGCCACCCTGAAATATGTCTCTTTACCTTGATTATTTTCTCTGATGGACATTTGACCTCCCCCAAATTGCCTAAAGAATTTAACACAGAAGACCTGTTTCAGGAAGGAGCCAATACCATATGATGGCTGTAATATAATGTAAAATAAATGTTACAATAGGAAAGGCACCAACAAGCCCATCTTATCAAAAATTCTGTCTCTCCCAGGCCACATTCTCTAGATGGCCCTGCAAAGGATTGCCAGACAAACATTTATATTTATAAGGGAAATCTCCATTTGTAAAGGTGTCTCCTTCTCTGTACTGGGAAGAGGGGGGGATGACCTCATCTCTAGAAACTTATCAATGTGGAAGGTGA
Source organism: Diceros bicornis minor (assembly GCF_020826845.1). Taxonomy (NCBI): domain Eukaryota; kingdom Metazoa; phylum Chordata; class Mammalia; order Perissodactyla; family Rhinocerotidae; genus Diceros; species Diceros bicornis. The sequence continues at coordinate 49,095,331 of NC_080745.1, read as the reverse complement.
GGCCTTAAATCTACATGATAACCTTATTCTTATTTACTGTGCTTTTCTAGTAATCTCCCATAACTGACTCCCCCCACCCCCAACACCCTCCTTTGTCTTTAGCTGAAGATCGTATACAACAAGAGAATCGCTGGCATGTGTCGAAAAACTCAGTTTCCCTGGTTTCTCCCATGTATGCATGTTATTAAACTTGGTATTATTTTCTCCTGCTAACCTGTCTTTTAATTGTTCAGCCAGCCATAAGAATCTTAAGAGTAAGGGCGGAGGGGGATTCTCCCTCTTTCCCAACAATATCCACCTACCTTATGACACAACAATTCAAATGAAATGGAAAAAATTTAACCATCTAAAGATTTATTCATGAGTGTTCATCAGCAATATCTGTAATAGTCTCAAACTGGAAAAATCAGGATGTCCATCCACAAGAGAAGGTATAAACACATTGTAGTGTATTGATACAATGAAAATAATACAGAGTTATAAAAAGGAAGGGATGACGGACACAAGGAGCAAGATGAATGAACCTCAAAAACATACTGAGTGAGATAATTCAGACACAAATGAGTATGTTTCCATCTATTTGTCATTCTAATACAGGCAAAACTTACATAACACGAAGAAATCACAAGGGTTGTTGCCTGGGAAGAGGAGAGTACTGACATGGCAATGTTCTACACCTTGGTGGTGGCATGGGTTCTGCAATTATCAAAACTGATCAAACTGTACACTTATGATCTGAGTATTTCACTGTATGCAAAATACACTTTAAATTAAAAAAGAGAAATATAGGAATAGGAACTACACAATATTGCTGTTAATGCTTAGCTTTTTTTTTTTTTGTGAAGAAGCTTGGCCATGAGCTACATCTGTTGCTAATCTTCCTCTTTTTGCTGAGGAAGATTGGCCCTGAGCTAACATCTCTGCCCATCTTCCTCTATTTTGTATATCAGATGCCTGCACAGCATGGCTTGTTGAGTGGTGCATAGGTCTGTGCTGGGGATCGGAACCTGTGAACCCTGGGCTACCAAAGCGGAGCATGCCAACTCAACCACTATGCCACTGGGCTGGCCCCCAGATTTTTAATCTATTCACCCTTTTCTTTCAATTTTTACCTTGAACATTTCTCCAGGTAAGAAAACAATATATAGCTAAACATCATAAGTCTAAAAATAGAGCATGAGTTGTTTTTCATATAATAAAGTATTCAACAGGTAATATTTTATATATAATAAAACATAATCTATAAATCTAAGTGTGAGTTTCATCAGTAAAGTTATTTTTTAACATTTTGTTAGTTGTAACAGTCTGTCATTATAAATGACTGAATAAAATAGTAGACATTTTAACTAAAACATTACTTCTTTTTTACATACTAAACATATTTTTGAACAATCAGGATTATGAGAATGGCTTATTTTAAACACATTTGTAAACACTAAACACAAAGGAGTCAATAGCTAAATAAAACACAACTGTTGGAAAAAATAAATTTTAAATATTATTATACCTTATTACCTAATAATATCTGTTTATAAAAAGCAAAGGCCATTGGTATTGCAAGATTCATATTAAACATACACTTCTGCTTATTTCTAATAAAATTTTTCTTCTATAGTCTAGGACCCTTAATAAAACTAAGCAGCTCATTTTTCATTTTAAAAGCAATTTGGATTCTGTTCTCCTAAAGCCGTACAACGGTACCATGGGTTAATTTTGAAAGATAGATTACCTATGGCAAGGGCATGCCTTGCACCTACTGTAGTAGTTGTCAACTGGAGACGATTTTCTTCCCCAGGGAACATCTTGCAATATCTGGAGACATTTTGTTTGTCCCACTTTGGAAGAGGCTATCGTGCTACAGGCATCTAGTGAACAGAGGCCAGGGATACTGCTAAGCACCCTATAATACACAAGATATCTTTCCACAACAAAGAATTATCTGGCCCAAGATGTCAACAATGCCAAGTTGAGAAACCTGACCTAGCGGTACTGTGTGGCAGTATTATTTTTACCAATGCACTTCACTGACAGAAAACTACCCCATCTTATGCATTATAGATCATGTGTCAGGAGATTCCAATGCATAGAGAGGATTCTATAATGTTACCGTGCCATTTTTTTAAAAGTTAGTAGGTCTTAATTACTTTGCACAACTCCCTAGAAGATAGATAGATAGATAGATAAATAGATAGATAGATAGAGAGATAGATAGATAGATAGATAGATGTAAACATTTAACGATTATAAGAAATCAAATTATGCCAAGGATTCTTTTCTTAAATCTGTATTACAACTTATGCCAATCTATATCAAGAGAATTAAGATGTAAACGACATTATCGGTATTTCAAAGGATTGATAGAAAATCTTCAGGCTATTCTCTCCAACATCTGTTTGAGAAAATGAAAAGTATAGTTAGTAATAGGTCAATAGTGTAAGGTCCTAAAATTGATGATAGTAGTTGACTACGCAACCTGATGAAGACATCAGTCAGACATTGAGAGGTAATTAGGTGGAAACCAGGAGTTTTGAGTTTTAGTCCTAATTCCACAGTTAGCTGATTGTGTGACTCTTGCGTCAGTCACACAATCAGATTCAGTTGCAAGATACGAAAACTAAAAACAGCAGGAATGTGTAAACTCTGAAGTTACACACAAGTTAAAAAAAGTCTAGGATTATGTTCTCTTTTCCAAATTGTGGCCCAAATATATTGCCGTATCTGAATGGAAAAAAAATTAACATCAAAGAGACAGCTATAGGAGTCAATCTGTTATTTTTGAAGGACATTTATAGTGGATTTATACCTTTATAAATGGATATTTATCACAATACATTCTGTAATCTATACTTTTTAAATATCTGTGAATATCTTTAATTTCACATATAAGCAAATATATTTTTAATTCTGCATACATTTATGTATTTTTATTCCACTTATATTTAAATTCCACATATAAACAAGATGTGATTTTTTTTCACTGTAGAATATAAAGTTTTATTCTATAGTTAATATCATTTCCTTAGTATTGATTCCTCATTGTGGGACTATGAAGTACAAGTGATGGTTCAGTTTTGACCGTTTTAACTTTTGATGCATTGCTTTCTATTTATCCCAAGAAGAAACTCACCATCACTGTATCAAAAAGCCTGCACCGTTGCCATACCTGAATATAGTCATTAAAGAATTATCTTTACTGAATAAATATATTGAAAATAGCATTTGATTATTTATTGATTCTGTATCTTGTAGGTTGCTAAAATGGCTAGGAAATTTGATAATTTCATTCATCATTGCCATTTCAGATTTTGTTAATTTTTTTTTAATTTTTTGTTTATTGCAGTAACATTGGTTTATAATATTGTATAAATTTCAGGTGTACATCATTATACTTCTATTTCTGCATGGATTATATCATGTTCTCATGTTCACCACCCAAATACTAATTACAATCCATCACCACACACATATGCCTAATTATCCCTTTCACCCTCCACCCTCCCCCTTCCCCTCTGGTAACCACCAATCCAATCTCTGTCACTATGTGTTTGTTTGCTGTTGTTATCTATTACTACTTAATGAGTGAGATTATACAGTATTTGACCTTCTCCTTCTGACTTATTTCACTTTGCATAATACCCTCAATGTCCATCCATGTTGTCACAAATGGCTGGATTTCATCGTTTCTTATGGCTGATTAGTATTCCATTGTGTATATATACCCCATCTTCTTTATCCATTCCTCCCTTGATGGGCACTTAGGTTTCTTCCAAGTCTTGGCTATTGTGAATAACGCTGCACCGGTTTGCACTCCCACCAGCAGTGTATGAGAGTTCCCTTCTCTCCACATCCTCTCCAACACTTGTTTCCTGTCTTGTTAATTATAGCCATTCTGACGGGCGTGAGGTGACATCTCATTGTAGTTTTGATTTGCATTTCCTTGATAGTTAATGATGTTGAACAACTTTTCATGTGCCTGTTGGCCATCTGTTTATCTTTGGAGAAATGTCTGTTCAGGTCTTTAGTCCACTTTTTAATTGGGGTTTTAGTTTTTTTGTTGTTGAGATGCATGAGTTCTTTATATATTTTGGAGATTAACCCCTTATCAGATGTAGGGTTTGCGAATATATTCTCCCAATTGTTAGGTTGTCTGTTTGTTTTGTTGATGGTTTCCTTTGCTGTGCAGAAACTTTTTAGTTTGATGTAGTCCCATTTGTTTATTTTTTTCTATTTTTTCTCTTGCCTGGTCAGACATGGTGCTTGAAAATATGTTGCTAAAACTGATGTCAAAGAGTGGACTGCCTATGTTTTCTTCTAGAAGTTTCATAGTTTCAGGTCTTACATTCAAGTCTTTAATCCATTTGGAGTTTTTTTTTGTGTATGGTCTAAGGTAATGGTCTACTTTCATTTTTTTGCCTGTGGCTGTCCAGTTTTCCCAACACGATTTGTTGAAGAGACTTTCTTTTCTTCATTGTATGTTCTTGGCTTCTTTGTCGAAGATTAGCTGTCCATAGATGTGTGGGTTTATTTCTGGGCTTTCAGTGCTATTCCATTGATCTGTGTGTCTGTTTTTGTGCCAGTACCATGCTGTTTTGGTTACTATAGCTCTGTAGTATATTTTGAAACCAAAGAGTGTGATACCTCCAGCTTTGTTCTTTTTTCTCAGGATTCCTTTAGCTATTCGGGGTCTTTTGTTGTTCCATATAAATTTTAGGATTCTTTGTTCTATTTCTGTGAAAAATGTTGTTTGGAACTTTGATAGGGATTGCACTGAATCTATAGATGGCTTTAGGAAGTATGGACATCTTAACTATGTTAATTCTTCCAATCCAAGAGCACGGAATATCTTTCCATTTCTTTGTGTCTTCTTCAATTTCTTTCAGCAATGTTTTATAGTTTTCGGTGTACAGATCTTTCACCTCTTTGGGTAACTTTATTCCTAGGTATTTTATTCTTTTTGTTGCAATTGTAAATGGGATGGTATTCTTAATTTCTCTTTCTGCTACTTCGTTGTTAGTGAATAGAAATGCAACTAATTTTTGTACATTGATTTTGTATTCTGCAAATTTACTGTATTCGTTTATTACTTCTAAAAGTTTTTTGGTGGATTCTTTAGAGTTTTCTATGTATAAAATCATGTCATCTGCAAATAGCGACAGTTTCACTTTTTCCTTTCCAATTTGGATTGCTTTTATTTCTTTTTCTTACCTGATTGCTCTGGCTAGGACTTCCAATACTACGTTAAATAGGAGTGGTGAGAGTGGGCAACCTTGTCTGGTTCCTGTTCTTAGAGGGATAGCTTTCGGATCTTCACCATTGAGGATGATATTAGCTGTGAGTTTGTCATATATGGCCTTTATTATGTTGAGGTACTTTTCTTCTATACCCATTTTATTCAGAGTTTTTATCATAAATGGATGCTGTACCTTGTCAAATGCTTTCTCTGCATCTATTGAGATGATCATGTGATTTTTATTCTTCATTTTATTAATGTGGTGTATTATGTTGATTGATTTGTGAATGTTGAACCATCCCTGCATACCTGGAATAAATCCCATTTGATCATGGTGTATAATCTTTTTAATGTATTGTTGTATGCGATTTGCTAGTATTTTGTTGAGGTTTTTTGCATCGATGTTCATCAGTGATATTGGCCTGTAATTTTCTTTTTTTGGGTTGTCCTTGTCAGGTTTTGGTATCAGGGTAATGTTGGCTTCACAGAATGAGTTAGAGAGCTTCCCTCCCTCCTCAATTTTTTGGAAGAGTTTGAGAAGGATAGGTATTAAGTCTTCTTTGAATGTTTGGTAAATTCACCAGGGAAGCCGTCTGGTCCTGGACTTTTATTTTGGGGGAGGTTTTTGATTACTGTTTTGATCTCCTTACTGGTGACTGGTCTATTCAAATTCTCTACTTCTTCTTGATCCAGTTTTGGAAGGTTGTATGATTCTAAGAATTTATCCATTTCTTCCAGATTGTTCAATTTGTTGGCATATAGCTTTTCAGAGTATCCTCTTATAATCTTTTGTATTTCTGAGGTGTCCGTTGTAATTTCTCCTCTTTCATTTCTGATTTTACTTATTTGAGCCTTCTCTCTTTTTTTCTTGGTGAGTCTAGCTAAAGATTTGTCAATTTTGTTTATCTTTTCAAAGAACCAACTCTTGGTTTTGTTAATTTTTTCTATTGTTTTTTTTAGTCTTTATTTCATTTATTTCTGCTCCGATTTTTATTATTTCCCTTCTACTGATTTTGGGCTTTGTTTGTTCTTCTTTTTCCATTTCCTTTAGGTACATTGTTATATTGTCTATTTGAGATTTTTCTTGTTTGTTGAGATAGGCCTGTATTGCTATAAACTTCCCTCTCAGAACCCCTTTTGATGTATCCCATAATTTCTGGCATATCGTATTTTCATTTTCATTTGTCTCCAGGTATTTTTTGATTTCCCCTTTGATTTCTTCATTGGCCCAATCATTGTTCAGTAGCATTTTGTTTAATCTCCACATATTTGTGGCTTTCTGATTTTCTTCTTATAGTTGATTTCTAGTTTCATACCATTGTGGTCAGAAAAGATGCTTGGTATTACTTCAATCTTCTTAAATTTATGTAGACTTGTTTTGTGGCCTAACATGTGATCAATCCTGGAGAATGTTCCATGTACATTTGAAAAGATGTAATGTTCTGTACTTATCTACTAGGTCCATTTGTTCTAGTGTGTCATTTAAGGCCAATGTTTCCTTATTGATCTTCTGTTTGGTTGATCTATCCGTTGGTGTAAGTGGAGTGTTAAAGTCCCCTACTATTATTGTGTTACTGTCTATTTCTCTTTTTATGTCTGTTAATAATTGTGTTATATATTTATGTGCACCTACATTGGGTGTGTAGATATTTACAAGTGTTATATCCTCTTGTTGGATTGTTCCCTTGATCATTATGTAATGCCCTTCTTTGTCTCTTTTTACAGTTTTTGCTAAAGTCTATTTTGTCTGATATGAGTATTGCTACCCCAGCTTTCGTTTCATTGCCATTTGCGTGGAGTATCTTTTTCCATTCCTTCACTTTCAGTTTGTGAGTGTCTTTAGGTCTGAAGTGTGTCTCTTGTATGCAGCATATATATGGGTCTTGTTTTTTTATCCCGTCAGCCACCTTATGCCTTTTAATTGGAGCATTTAATCCATTGACGTTTAAATTAACTATTGATAAGTACGTACTTACTGCTTTTTTTTCCTCAGTGTTTTAGTAGTCCTTCTCTCTTCCTTTCTTCTTCTCTTTCTCTCTTTCCTTGTGGTTTGATGGCTTTCTTTAGTATTATGTTTGGGTTCCTTTCTCTTAGTTTTTTGTGTATTTATTATAGTTTTCTGTTTTGTGATTACCGTGGGGTCCATATACAGAATTGATGGTCTCTTTAGTTTGACCTCTGTCTGAAAGCTCTACTCTTTAACACCCCTCCTCCCACATTTTATGTTTTTGATGTTATATCTAACCTCTTTTTTGTGCATTTGTATCCAATACCCTCTTATCATGGAAATAGATAATTATTCCTATTTGTGTTCTCCTCTTTTCCCCTTAACTAAGTCCCCTTAGCATTTCTTGTAGTACTGGTTTCTTGGTGACAAATTCCTTTAATTTTTGCTTGTCTGGGAAACTTTTTATCTCTCCTTCCGTTTTGAATGATAACTTTGCTGGGTAGAGTATTCTTGTCTGTAAGTTTTTTCCTTTTAGCACTTTAAATATATCGTGCCACTCTCTTCTAGCCTGTAAGGTTTCTGCTGAGAAGTCAGCTGATCGCCTTATGGGCTTTCCTTTGTGTGTAACTTGTCTTTCTCTTGTGGCTTTTAGGATTCTCTCTTTATCTTTAATTCTGGACTTTTTGATTATGATGTGTCTTGGTGTGGGCCTCTTTGTGTTTATCTTGTTTGGGGCTCTCTGTGCTTCCTGTACCTGGATGTCTGTTTCCTTCCTTAGGTTAGGGAAGTTTTCAGCAATTATTTCTTCAAATAGATTCTCTGCACCTTTGTCTCGTTCTTCTCCCTCTGGGACACCTATAACACGGATGTTAGTGCATTTGATGTTTTCCTAGATGACCCTTAGACTGTCCTCACTCTTTTTAATTCTTTTTTCTTTTACCTGTTCAGGTTGGGTGATTTCTTCTTGTCTTTCATCCAGCTCGCAGATCCGTTCTTCTGTATCCTCTACTCTGCTTTTGAGTCCCTCTAGTGAATTTTTCATTTCCAGTATTGTATTCTTCATTTCTGATTGGTTCTTTTTTATATCTTCCATTTCTTTGTTGACATTCTCACCGAGTTCATCTATTCTTCCCCCCAGATCAGTGAGCATCCTTAACACTCTTTGGACTCTCTGTTGGGTAGGTTGCTCATTTGTGTTTCGCTTAGTTCCCTTTCTGGGGTTTTGTCCTGTTCCCTTACTTGGAATGTATTCCTTTGCCTCCTCATTTTGCCTCTTTCCCTGTGCTTGTGCCTATGTATTAAGTAGGTCAGCTATGTCTCCCTCTCTTGGATAGGTGATCTTATATAAGTGATGCCTTATGGGGCCCACAGGGCACTTCCCTCAGTTCTGAATGTTCCAAGAGTGACCCCTATGTGGGCTACACAGATGTGTCCTTCTGTTGTGGCCTGTTTGCTCTCCCTGTAGGTGACCAGGGAGGCAGAGCTATGCCCCTGACCAGCTGTTGTAATGCTCAGCTGCTTGTAGTTGTTGTGAGCCCTTCAGTTTCTGTGAGCCCTTCAGTTTCTTTATTGGATGTGGCGAGCTGCAGCACAGTTGGCTGCAAGGTCTAATAGCATGTTCCTATTGCCCTATTTCTATTAAGTGTTGGCCCCCAATGTGGCAGGTTGTTAGGCTCAGGGGCTTACAATTGCTGTAAGCCTCCAGCCTTTAGGTCTCTTGTCAGCTCTCTGAGGATTTCAGCTGGGTGGGGCTGGCCTCAGGCACAGGAGCACCCTATTGTTTCAGGCTTTGTAAGGTGGGGCAAACCCCCTATGTGGGTCTTTGAGAAGCACAAGTCTTCTGCAGCTGACAAGCCCTGCTGCCCACAGGTCCACACACACAGTCAACACAGTCCTGCCCCGTGTGCTCCCCTTGACCTCCTCAAGCGGACCCAGTCTCTCCATGGCAGGAGCCCCACACACTCCACCACTGCCCCCCACTCTCCACCTGCTCCTTGTGCATGCCCTGCCCCACTGAAGTGGGCCCAGTAGCCAGGCTGAAGAGAATCCAGTCACCAATCAGTGCAGGCCCATAAGTTGCCTGAGGGCTTGTTGTTGGGTGGGGCCAGCCCCTAGGGTGGGCTGCCTGCCCTGGCTGAGCTGGATTAAATCAGTGCTTTAGTGAGTGGGGCAGACCCTGGGCTAGCAGGCCCCAGGGAGAACTCCAATGGTGTCTCCCAGCGTCTGTGCCATAGGCACATGCCAGGCCACAACAATGGCCACCGCCAATGTCCAGTCCCTGGAGAGGCCTCACCTCCCACTGCGATGCACTCAGAGCCTATCAAGTGAGTCTCTTTTCACCAAAGCACTATGCAACTTTCTTTCTGATGATTTTAGGTTGCTTTCTGAAATGGGTGAATTTGTGCATGGGCCCTGTAAGAGCCAGTTTTAATTTCTTTGTGAGCCAGCTTTTCTGGGGGTACTCCCCAATGTTTTAGTAGCAGGCAAAGTTAGATATTATGCCACTCATCTCAATTGTGCTGGGTCCACAAAATGCCCACAGCGGGGGCGCTCACGGCTCAGGGCCCCGCTCCTCCACGGAGGGCTGTGCACCTTTGGGCTGCTCCTGGGCGGCAGTGAAGCTGGCGGCTCGTGAAGGTGGCGTTTTTTCTCTCCAGAAGGGAGTTTCTGCCTCTTCCACCTCAATTAGGATTGTTGTTTGTTGTAGGAGTTCCTCTTATCCAGTTTTCAGTTCTCTCTCAGGGGTAATTTTTCCATGTGTAGTGGTAAATTGGCTGTGTCCACGGGAGGAGGTGAGTTCAGAGTCTGCCCACGCCACCATCTTGACTTCTCTCCCAAGATGTGATATTTTAATGAATCCAGTCCACTTTGTCTACCAACAATTCTAGCTAGCAATATATTATTTAATTCAATCAATTTCTTCTTCCTTGATACTTTCCCCTCTGCTCTAAGGAAATATTCTTATCTCAAATTATCTGCCAAGAGTCTTCTCATTCTCTGATGTATTTAACTTATGGCTACTGTATGAATCACAATAGCCAATGTAAATGACTTGAAGCTAATGAAATGTAACAACTGATAACCTGAAATTTAAGTAATATGGAAAAACTATTGTAAAACTAAGAAAATACTGGAAAAGATGTCTATAAATATATAAATTTGTAAAGAGAGAAGAGTAATGGGTGTACTATGCTACATTTCAAATTATATACATGATTTTCACTTAATACTTAATAAAACTAAAAGTATTAGGCTTATACGAAAAAAATGCCTCTTTTGGAAAGCAAATAATAAATACTAATTTATAATAATGTATGTACCAAATTTAATCAAATAGCATTCAAGGAAAAGGTCAAAATACTGTTGTTGTTTTTTCTATCATCAGCATTCACACACACACACAAATATCTTTTAAATTGAGATGCTTAAAAGTGTGTGTGCTTGGGTATTTAAATGCTACAAATTATGACTTGTGAGGGTTTTATCTGAAATATTTTGAGAAACTTCTAACAAAAATATTACTGTTATCTAATATTGTATTATTTAACAATTCTTTTATTATCAATTTAAATTTAAGTGAAAATAGAACAAATTACAGAGTTAGGAGAAAACACATTCAACAACATAAATGGAAGATATTATATGATCAGTGTGTCTATACTTTTTGAATAAACGGTGGTAAATTGTACCTTCATGGTTTGCTATCAGTTAATCCATGTCCTCTTAATTTGACAAATAAGTAAAAAAGATCAAAAGTAAATAAAGAATTTATCATAACTATTGCAGACAAAAATCTTCACATATATGTTACACATAGTTGTATAGTAGAGGAAAAATAGACAACAAAATAATAATTGATATAAAACTTATGAAGTGTGCAGATGTTAAATGTCTTATTTTCCATAATTTTAAATAACATCTAATTTCAAAGTTAAAAGAAGCTTACTTTAGAGATAATGTTTTGCATGTAGCTAGGAAATACAAATTGCTACAAAAATATTCAGTTTCTACATGGTGTTGATAGATTCAAATAAATTTGCATATTTCCTCTTTTTTCCCTTCATCTCTTCTCTCTTTTCCTCCTCTGTCTAACCTTCCTTTCCTCCCCATCTCTCTTTTTTTCTTCTTATTTTCTTTCTCCTCCCTGTCCTTCTCCTTCTCTTTCTCTGTCTCTCTCTGTGTCTTTCTCTGTCTCTGTTTCTGTCTCTTTCTCTTTTTCACTGGATGCTCTTCAACTTTGAGAAGTAGAGTTTCATAGGTCATTTGCTTCCCTCTTGGTAACTCAGAAGTAGTAATTATTGCTTTCTGACATACAATTTCCCATAAGGGAAAAAAATATCCTTTCTTTCCCAACTCTACCTGTGTTGTCTTTTGCTCCATTGAATCTTGTCTTTTAAACATGTTTAAAGCTAAAGAAAATATCTTGACAGAAAAATTATTCTGTTTCTTACATATAATGATGGGCTTTTCCACTTTTACTCTTCAAATATTACTAAAAATGCTACTTGTTAATCCCTGTTTCTTCTGCTTCAATATTCTCCCAAACAAAATTCCTTACTACATTTTAGGAAAAGAATGACAAAATACTTCGTTTGAGGTGAGATGTTAATATTTATCTATGAACAGATTGGCATTATGTCGAAATGTAATAAGAACATTTATGAACTGACCCAGAAGATAGGAGGTCATAAATGAACCCAAAAAATGAGGTATATAAATCAAATAAAGATTAAACCACAGTGACAAAAATATTAACATTTTTCAGATGTGGTAGACTACATCCTACAGGATACATTCATTACTCAAGAGAGATATCATATTAACTCATTTAAATTAATGGAGAACATTTCAATTTACAACTCAGGAAATAGCTGACCTTCTTGGCAGGATCAATCCCATGATTTCATAGTAGCTGATAAAGATTAGTATTAAAATTTAACCTTTCAGATCTACAATTAAAGGTAAATTATGGCCTTTATATTTGGTAGCATATAAAGTTTCACTATGGAAAATGTGTTTCATCATTTCATTGGAAAATCTATTTCAATAAATTGTCTGAAGGGCAGAGAAATATTAACCCCCTTTAAGATTTCTCTTCAGCCTTTATTTTCTTTAAACAAATCTTCAAAAGTCATATCATATACACAAAACATGAAATAGTCTTCATAAAGCAACCTATCTCAACAGGCTTTTACTAAGATGTATACAATGGGTTATCAGGAAGAATTCTTGAAAAGAAGCTCAAGTGCAGTTAAGGACAGAATTTTAAGATAAATACCAATTACATTTTAGAAACTAAATAATAATAAAACTTAGGGAAACATGTCTGTTACCACTGCATCACTATGAGCTTTATTATCTCCTGGTGGGAATGAAGTGTTCATTTTAGCTTATGACCTTAATTCTCTCAAACCAGAAATAATAGATACAAATATATGTGTGATGGTTAAAAAATAGGCAATATTGCTTAAACACATTTCAGTGTCTTTAACTGGTTTATACTAATTTAAGTGATGAAAAAATTAATGATCAGGGGCCAACCCAGTGTCTTAGCAGTTAAGTGCACACGTCCCACTTCAGTGACCCAGGGTTCACGGGTTCAGATACCAGGCGCGCACCGATGTGCCGCTTGTAAAGCCATGCTGTGGTGGCGTCCCATAAAGCGTAGAGGTGAATGAGCACAGATGTTAGCCCAGGGCCAATATTCCTCAGCAAAAAAGAGGAAGATTGGCATGGGATGTTAGCTCAGAGCTAATCTTCCTCACCAAAAAAAAAAAAAGTAATGATCATCTGAAAAGTATTAAAAACAGAGCAGTCTCTCAATGAGTACTTCTTGATTGAAAATAAATGTAAATAAATTCAAAAATACTAAAAACAATTCTAGCACTTAATACTTTTCATGTAAAAATTAATTTATCTATATTCAGTGAAAGTCTTAAAATCCTGGTTATAGATATGGTATAATATATCAAAAGCTATACGCTTATGGGTATAATACCAATTCTCAAATTTGGTGACAGAGGTATAAAGCAAAATCATCTTATGAATACTTTCTCATAAGGATAGGCATTATTAGGCAGTGAAAAACTAAACTCCTTCTGTAACAGTTAGGAATCTATGTTGAAAGTGACAGAAAGAAACAACTCCAACTGGTTTGGACAGTCAGTTATAGCTTCACATAACCGGAAGTTCCAAATATAAGTTCCCAGATAACTGTTTATGGAGTAGTTTCAAAGTTATAACCAGGCAGCAGTACCTTTCTCTTCTTTTCTCAGATCTGCTTCCATGGGGTTAACCTCCTAGAGGACCTCAACAGTTCATTGAGCTACTTTTACATTCTATTCTAGACTCAAAGCCCCCGAATTGAGACCAATTAGCTCTGACTGACCTGAAAGGAAACATGTTCTCATTCTTGAATTATGGCCAAGAGGATGTTATGCACATATTAAATCACACCTGTTGGTTAAACTACTCAGGGTTCACACTTGATACTGGGAACATTCTCACCCAAATCACATGCTAGGAAAGCTGTCTCTCTTGGGTGGGGCAGGAGAGAGGAAGAGAGACAGAGAAGAGGCTGAATGGTTGCTAGAGAGGCTGTAGATATCTACTAAACCTTGCCAATCCACAGGAGTTTAGAACAAAAAAAAAAAAAGTATTTTAATGATGAAAGAGTTTTAGTTATTGGAATGTAGTATAAAGATAATTTTACACAAGATAAATGGCTTGCTAAAACAAAAGTTCTGAAAGCTCTGGGATACTATTAACCCTATCTCTAATTTTTAAATTGTTTGCTTTTGGCAACATTAATGTCAAGATAAACAGTAGCTGAAAATTTAGTTATTTAAATTCCCAAATATAGATATAGAGTGCTCCCAAAGAAATACATTGTTCCTTATTTTAGAGTTAAGCTTATTTGCACAAAAAAATATGCCACAGGCAAATGATGCAATTAAATGCACATAATAAAGCTATATACTTGACACAATATCACAACTGGAGGGGGGAAATTATATAGTCCATTAACCAGCACCCTACGTAACCACGTGATATTGAAAAGATAGTATAAAACATAAAAATGATAATGTCATGATATTTCACTTGTATGGGGTCACCCCTTGATGGTAGACAAGTATAAATAAAAACCAAAATATCTTTTAAAAATGTTAACTATCACTGGTATTCAAGTTTTACCAGTAGTTGCTCAGAAAGAAAACACAAGTAGTGAATGCGATATTGTTAACGTTTTACACAGTGGGAATGAAAAGCCAAGAGCTCTCAGTTATATTTTGAAGCTGTTGAATATTAAAACAAGAAAATCAAATGCAATGCATGTCTGAATGGTAACTGAGACTCTTCAGAATCCCAATTTCACATTCGTAGTCAATGTATCTCTTCATCCTTCTGAAGTAGATAAATTGAATATCACAGTTAATAGTAGGATAGTGCTTTTGAATAAAGCCAAGCATCTGTCTATTCAGCAAGATACAGATTCCGTTTTTGCCTTTCACAAGATCCTACCATATCTTTTTTAAGTGGTAAAACTCAGAAGAAGAAACAAATGTCAAATTTGTCATAGATCTTAGTTGTTTTACATGGTATAGATTAATTTCTATCATATATCAAATCTAGAAAAGAGATACTTTGATTCTATTGAAAATGTACATTTAAATACCTAAGATAGGTACAATGTTTTCCTTCAAGTGACAGAAAAATGCAATTGACTAATTTTTTCAACAAAAATTTTTAGCACATAACTATTCTCAAAATTAAAAAGATAAGGAGGTAGAGAAGTGGGAGCTAGATATTCTCTTAGATGACTTTAAATAAGAATGTATTCAAAATTTTAGCTTCTTATCCATATTATCATTGTGGCTAATAAATGTTAGTGATACAAAAATACATAAGAATATGAGTAATATTCATTAACTCTTTCCACTTTGATGGGTCAGGTAGCAGTTAACAAACAGGCCAAATATATTGGTAGGTGTTCAATAAGATAATGCCCTACTATTTTTAATTTATTCTGGCATAGCCAGAGGTAAAAATTTAATAGTGACCACCACAGAGTCCCTGTCTCAGATGACAATGTGGTCAAATATTTTGGGGAAAAGATAAAACTTTTATTCTTGCTGACTAACATTATTACCCATGATGTATTTTTCAAAAAATATCTGCCAATGTTTATTAAGTTCCTGCTATTTATTAAGATAATGTTAAGAACTGATAATATAAAGATGAAAAAGTCACAATTCTAATTCTGAAAGATTTTAGAATTTAGTAGGAATGACACATGTAAATAGGTAAGTACAACACCATAGCCGGTGGCAAGGATAAGGAGAAGATATAGAAAGGATATATTTCCATATCAATAGGGATGATAGTTGAGTCAGGGAACAAGTAATGCCTGAGGTGGATTTAGAGGGATATATGGGATTTTGCTGTGTGGATGGGAGACAAGGGAGTATATAGGACGTGTGGTTGTGAGAGAACCATTCTAACAAACAAGTACACAGAAGTTTGGTTGTATTATGTATTACTGCAATTATAAATACACATCCTTTTTTCTGAAAACCTTGCTATCAGATTTTTTAAAAAACTGATTTATTCTCTATACAGATTACATAACATCTCATTGGGGTCTGTAGCTGCATCTCATCATGAAATACAGTACTATTTCTACAGTGAAACGTGAATATCTACGTTAAGTGGGTAAATAGAGTCAAAATGAGCCTCACAACAGATCAGGATAGGTTTTGCCCCCCACTGAATTACTAGAATGAAAAAAAAATCTACGTTCAGAATTTTTTTTTACTTTTAAAATTGTAAATAAGAGACTGTATACCTCTAATTTTTCAATTCATTTTTAATTGGTATGTAATGTGTAACAGTGAAAAGAGGGCATGACAACAGATAAATTGGAGAGTACAGCAGAGGCTAGAGGTCATCAAGCTCTTAAACGTCAGAGTCAAGGTTTAAGAATGAAGGAGATGAACGCCGTACTCCATCTTGCCTGCTAGATGACCCTGGTCACATACGGAGCACTACCTGAAAAAGCTGAAAGATCTCTAGGGATTATTGGAAACAACTTCAATGAGAAATGGTTAGAACTCGAACTATGAAAGAGAAAACATGTTCAAAGAAATAGGAAGACGTAGATATCTTAATTATACTTTTAAAGAACAATTTACATTTGCCCCAAGAAAGCAGTTAAGTATTTCAATGGGAAAAAATAATTGTAATATTTTAACTTATATTTAAGGATATATCATAAAAGAAGAAAGTGATTATGCATGTGTGTGTGTTTCTGTACACACATACATACACACACACACAATACTTATATAAATTCTATGACTTGTTTAGGGTTATTGTTATACCTTCTCCCTCCCATCTCCATGATTTCTTTATTTCAATGGAAATATTTAACCTTATGATTATGGAAGAACATACTGATAATCAAAATACAAGTGATTTTTAAAAAAAATACAAAATAAAGTTAAAATCCAAAATAATAAATTATGATTTTTTAAAAAATTTACTTTGAAAGGATAATTATCTTTAATTTGTATAACCTAACTGATTTTACTTTATCTGATCACCCACATATATAGCTCACATATCTGAAATGTCTCTATCAATGAAAACAAAATTAGTCTGGATATACAGAGCAAGACTGAGGGCCTAAATACAGAGACAATCCTAAGGCTGCCCAGATTGTGTTCTGCCCAGTGACATCCCATAAGTTTCCCGAAGTGGAAGGCTAAAATCTAGCCTGCTTTTTCCTTCATCAAGCTGTACCCCTTGACAGGAACTGTATCAGCCTGGAGTAAGGGCTTGCCTCTTTAAATTGTTTTATCCACAGAGATTGAATTGATTGAATTTTTGTAATCACTATTAGGGTGAGAGGGACTGTAATTTTTCTTCTCAGAAGAGGGTCTTTTATGAATCCTCAAAGGCACCTCTGTCCTAGTAGCCAGTGGTGGCCTTGTGCTAAACCACCCTTCATTTGCTTGTTATATTAATATGTTTGAGTATATCAAGTATCAGTCCTTTCTCATTTATCTTCCACATAACCATATCATGTAGTGAAAACAATACTGGCATTGGATCTTAAGGTTCAAGAATATGAACATCTATGTTCAACATCTCTGGCTCTGCTACTTTATAGCCTAAACGTTGCCTCAAGGAAGATGTACCTATACTGAAGATAAGGAGTCAGGTTCTGCTCACACAAATCAACTGAGGAACAGCAATAACTATGGACTTAAGCCGGAAGTTGACAAATCCTTGTAGAGAGGGAAAAACATTTAAACATTTTCAAATTGAGTTGAGTTCCGAAAATGACTAAATCTATAATTCAATTTGTACACACAGAGTGAGAAATTACAATGTAAAAGCTCATTACATGGGTCACTACTATAAAATTTCCTATAATACAGCCTAATTTCTGGCTTAAGTTTGAAGTATGTTATTTGTTTACAAGTTCAGAAAATTTTAGAGATCACTAGGAGTTAAACTGTAGTGTTACTATGAAGGAAATTTTTATAACAATTATATAAAAAGAAAATATGAATTTATTTTTCAGGGTGTTAGAAGTCATTTAAAAATTAAAAAGCATACCTATGATAAATAAAGACCTTATAGTTTTCCTTTGACTAAATATGTAATAGTTATTTTTAATAACTATGAAAACTTTTCAGGCTTCAATATTACAGGTTATCCAGACATCCTCTGGGGAGAGATAAATGAATAGATAGATAGATAGATATAGATATATTTTATATTATAGTGACAACAAATATAGAATTAGTCAAAAAAATCCACTTTTAAAAAACATATTTGTGAAATTCCATGTGCATTTGTATGTACATATAAAGATCTATGTTTACATAACTGTTATTATGCATGCGTATGAATAGAGCATCATGAGGCAAATGAAAAATAAAATGTACAAGGAGACTAATGGTTCTTTGGAGATAAGGAAAAGAGTTAATAAAGGCAGGTTCAAACCAAAAAAATACTTTTAATTAAAATGACTGAAAATCAGTGTATCATTTTTTGTAAAATATGGATTACAGAAGCTTAAAATGCTTAGCACTTGGTTCAAAGTAAAACAACTAGCAATAAGGTTATTACTTAGAGAGGGGCACAGCAGCTACAAAGCAGAAGTCTAGGGTACCACATTTCCCCTTTAGGAAGCAGGTAGCACTCAGGAGTCCCTCAGAAATTGGCTGTAGACCACTAGGAGGAAGGTACTTAGTGGATAATTGGATAAAGTCATAAAATGGAACATGGAAAGGAGAGATTTTTCATCCCATGTAAATATATAATTGGAGAATGCACATTTAAGAACTTCTAGGATATGACTGATGTCTTCTTTTACCTCGACCAATTTTCCTCCAAGTCAATATAAATCAATCAGTATGAGCTATTGGTGATAGCTGCTTGCCTCCTCTACCCATTAATATCATTGATTGGTTCTCAGATTGGAGGATGAGATTGTAATACTTCATTCCCTTAATATGCTTGGGAGGTAAACTTAGCTTGTGGTAGAGTGACAGCCTGCTACTGTAACCCAACCACCCTTCTTATTTCTTACAGCCACCAAAAGGGAACAAGACTGCTGCAGGCAGTATAGAAGGGAGAGATGGGAGGTCAGTATATAGATGTAGATAAATATAGAAGGTAAGTACCATGTTATTCCAAAGAGGATTTTAAGAAGCCTACAATGACATGGTCCAATATATAAATGATAAATAAAATAAATAAGTGCGATATTACAGAACATATGCCTAAATGTTAACAGTGGTTACTTTAGTGGGATTATGATTACAGGTGTTGTTTCTGTTTACTTTTTATTTTTTCTTTGTTTCAGAATATGATTTTATTACTTTTTTTGTTCTACATTTCACTCTTTTTAGTTATTAAGAAAACTGTTATTGTGACCAAAATTTAGGAAAAGGGGGGAGAAGGATGGGTAAAATTAAATGAATGTCAAAGTTTTGGCATGCCCTTCTAAGAAAGTGACCACAGATTTGGCTCTGAACTTTCCTGCAACCAATGAAAAAAAAAAAAAAAGATGCAATTATTTTTAATTATGTGTATTTAATAATCCAAAAAATCATCAATTAGGAAAGAAAAATATTTCTGGCTTTATATGGGGCAAAGGAAAATATTTCTCAATGAGGTCCTTAGAGGTTGGGTTGTAATGACCATTTTTGACAACCTCCCTTTGGCAGAAACAGCAACATGAATTATGGGGCTTTTTCCTTAAAGAACTTCTCCACATGGAGCTATTCCACGGATGACAGCAATTCCCACCAATTCCTGAAGGCATGGGCTGATGCAGCAGTGCACTTAGTATGTCTATAGAAATGAAGAGGCAAAAGATCTTAAATAATGTTTTGTAAAACCAGGTTTTTGAGGCCGGCCCCACAGCTTAGCGGTTAAGTGTGCATGCTCTGCTGCTGGCAGCCCCGGTTTGGATCCCGGGCGCACACCGACACACCACTTCTCCAGCCATGCTGAGGCCGCGTCCCACATACAGCAACTAGAAGGATGTGCAACTATGACATACAACTATCTACTGGGGCTTTGGGGAAGAAAAAAAGGAGGAGGATTGGCAATAGATGTTAGCTCAGAGCTGGTCTTCCTCAGCAAAAAGAGGAGGATTAGCATGGATGTTAGCTCAGGGCTGATCTCCCGCAAAAAACAAACAAAAAAAAAACAAAACCAAGTTTTTGTTGTTTTTTTTTATTGGTGTTTTAATAGTTTATAACATTGTGAAATTTTGGGTTGTACATTTTTGTTTGTCTGTAATCATATATATGATTCCCTTCACCCCTTGTGCCCACCCCCTACCCCCATTGCCCCTGGTAACCACATTACAGTGTAAAACCAAGTTTTGATATGTATTTGTCAGTAAAGATCAGACATTATTGATGTCTACCAAGGGTCTGCAATATAAATTTTTCTACAAAGGCATCATCCATATGATTCAGCAGTTAACTAGGCCAAAGTTAGGACTGAATCACCTAGAAGAGTCCCGAAAGGATTCATGCATAGACAGCAAGAACAAACAAGCCCAGGAAACCCAAGAAGAGAGCAAATGTTTCCTCATAAATAAAGGGGTCCATTTCATGCATATAAAAATGGATGATCAGAGATCCACACTTCAATACATGAGCACAGCCAAATAATTTGTATCTTGGATATACATTTTAGGATGATTATACTTTAGGTCAACTTTGAGCCCAAAATATTCTAATACAGAATCCAGGGAATATCTGACTTTAAGAAGTTCCATTCCTGATGATATTTTTAGGATAAATTAAGGAAATATATATCACTAGGAAAATTAATGAGATTCATTGCTGCATAGAGATAATAAATAAGCTATTTATTATATGTACTGATGATTGTGATCTTTGAAACAGCTGAAGCAATCATGCATATTTTTCCAGTAAAGCTGCTTTCTACTAGATTGAATCATATGAAGTTGCTGATTTTTGACCGTTCTGACCCATTCAAGTGACAATTTTATGTGGTTCAACCTAATAGTTCATGAAAACAAAATTATTTCCTATGCTCATGGGAGATATCTGTCTTTATTCTTTATATCAGGAGTTAGAATCCAAACATTAAATATACTTATATGCACAATTAAAATTGATTCTCTTGGGGGCAGCCCGGTGGTGTAGCGGTTAAGTTCACGTGCTGTGCTTGGGCAGTCCGGGGTTCGCAGGTTCAGATCCTATGCACTGCTTATCAAGCCATGCTGTGGCAGTGTCTCATACAAAGTAGAGGAAGATAGGCACAGATGTTAGCCCAGGGCCAGTCTTCCTCAGCAAAAAAAGAGGAGAATTGGCAACAGATGTTAGCTCAGGGCTAAGATTCCTTAAAAAAAAAAAAAAATCATTCTCTTATTACGGAAGTGGAATGGCATCCTTCCTTCTGTTTTCAAGACTTTCTGTCTCTGGGGATCTCTGTGACATGGTCATGCTGACAGTTACCTTATTCCAGAGGTGGAATTTATAAGCTAAGCTAAGTCAATAAGCACTGGCCACAGTGATTAGTTGGTTCAGAGGTGGGCATGTGACAAAGATGAGCTAAATAGGGGGGATTAGTGACTTTATTAGGAATGCTATGGATATGAATTTGGAAGCATATAGGACGCTGAGAGTGTATAGACTGAGATCATGAGGGGAGTCTGTCTTAAAATGAAACCATGACTGATGAAATCAAAGCTGACAGGTGGTAATATCACTAAGTCCTTGGATCAATCCTTTTCTGAAGCCTACAGAGGAATTCCAGACTTTCAGATTCATAAGTCAATAAACTTACTTTATTGTTTATGTTAATTTGAGTTATATTTTCTATTTTCACTATAAAGGTCTTAACATGTATGTGAAGGTACTCATAATTATAGATATGGATGTATGTGCAGAAAATCATTAAAAATATATTAGACATAAATATTATGCAAATTATTGGTAAACATTATACTCTATTGCTTCAAAAACACTTATATTTAAAATATATAATTATGTGTATACGCATTTTAAATTTTCTTTCCCTCTAGAGTGGACACTCAATAATTAAAAAAAAATTTTACACAACTAGTGGTGATGAGGGCTAGGTGTGGATTTCTGATTTGATACGTGAATACTAATTCTTTGGGATTTTACTGATATGATAGGTGTAAACAGATGTAAGACAGAAGTAAGTCAGGGTTGGGGGAGTGGGAATATTGACCTTACACATTTCAAAGATTCACAACTCCTCAGTACATTCTAAGAGGAAACCCTCATCATTCTTAATGACCCCAAAATCGTTCCAGCCGTTAATTATATTCCAAGACAGAAGTGCCTCCTCTACCAGTTTCTCTAATTCTGATATGTGAACCTCAATGTTCCGACAAACAGAATAATGGCTGATTATATCTGACGGCTTTCAGCGGGTCAGAGATAAAAGCTTTTGAAGTGAGAAATAGATGTAATCATTAAAGAAGCAGCACCTAATAGCGTGATTCAATTTGGTTTAAATAGAAAAAAACAGAGTGACAAAAGCTGTCAGAGAGACACTGGCTATATCTCTATGACGGCATTTATAATCTCAAGGGTTCAAGGGGGAAAGTCTTATGTGTGAAAATATATGAGGAGAGAGGGGAAAAAAGGGAGAGAGAGAGAAAAAAGAGAGAGGCCTTTAAGTGTTCTGCTGTTGATGAGCAATTTTAAAAATATCACCTCATTTGGGTCTTGCAACAAACCTATACAGTATGAAAGGCAGTTATTATTATCCTCATTTTAGAAATGATGAAAGGGAGGCTGATATCCTGTGTGGCTAAATGACTTTAGTAAAGCCAAATAGCTGGTAAAGGGTAGATTCGGGATTACATTTTGGATCTTTTGACGGTAAATCTTCAGAAGTTTTATACCACTTCCATACTATAACACACCATTCTTAAATCACAAATAACTATTAAATCTAAAAAGATGCTAGTATAATTTCAAATGGAAAAGCTCTGAATATTTTGTCACATCCTAGTGTAATAGGTTCCAGTTGTATCACTTGGATCTGATATATCTTTGTTTACCATATTTCAAAAGACAGTTTGTTTTTCTTTTCTCTCTCAATAAATTTATCAGATTATATTTATTAATCTTATAAATGAATATAAGATATGGTTTGGCTAAAATCATCTTCTGAAAATGCTTATAAAATACTTAAAAATTCCTGTGGCCTTCTGTGTGCATCATTAAATCTACTCTGAATCTTCTTACACCGTTTCAATTTCTACATGAAAGGGAAGAAAACTAAATAGTTGTTTTCTCCCTTTCCCTTGCAGCAAGCAGTGGCCATTTGATTCATTTCAGTGCCACAAAAGATAAGTGGAAAAATCTGGTGGTGCTTCTGGAAAGTTTGGCTTTCCCCGAGCAAAGGGCGTTACCACATTTGGTGCAGCCTTTCCCTTCTTGCTTTAAGTTTGGGCACAATGGCTGGAAACGCAGCAGCAATCCTACCACCATAAAAGAAAGATGAAGGCAATCAGAGACGGTAGCCCTGAGCTCTGACATGTTTGCACTGCTGAAAAATGCTAGCGACTGCCAAACTCTGGATTTGTCTTGGGGAGAGGGGGTGTTGTAGGTTTTCCTGTTTTCATTCAATCCTGAAATATCCAGATAATGCTTTTTCAGTCCCTGAAACTCTCAAAAGTCCTTAAAGCATGTTATGCATGCTGTATGTCACAACTTAGAACAGACAACATAAACAACATCATTGGGCAATATAAATATGCATCATTCTTGTCTGAGGACAAATGGATATTTAACGAAAGAATAAATTGTGTCCCTACCATGCTAATATCCCTCAGAGGCTTGGCATTTCTGCTGGATTAAGTATCTTGTTGACGCAGATTTACTTTTCAATCTTATACTGTGTTCCTGCCACTTGACTATTTGCTGCAAAAGGAACATGCTTTCCCCATTGCCACCGCCCTTCCCTTATTTGTGCTCTTCCGCATAGCAACAATGCTTTCTCGTTATCCTCTCTTCTGTAACACCGCCTGTTGAAGTCTAGGTATAATCTTTATAAGCTTATCTGCAACAATACCTCTTACGTGAAGCCTTGCCTGATACATATAACCAAGATCATTTTTTTCCTTTTAATCTCCTTGGAAAATATTTTCCTGCTCATGTGGCATTTACATCACACCTTTTATTATACGCTCTTGTGTACTAATTCCATTCCCTGCCCTCTACAAAATTATCACCATCACTCCCAGCAGACCATAAAGCTCATTGAGGGCAGGAAGAGTATGTGATTCATTTTCCTTAGCCACACAGTACCTAGCACAGATACTGATGTTGGTGTGATAGCCACTGGTGTGATAGGGTTAATTTCTCTGTAAAAAGTGATTCCCTTCATCATACCCTGCTTTACTGCTCCATACTCGTCAAAAATGATAGCAAAGAGGACGGGTTATTTCCTTGAAGCTTAACTTTTAGAGAGTTTGGTCTTTATGATTAAAGAAGGATCTCAAGAACAGAGATTTCCAAAAGAACTTCTACATATTATATAAACTGAGATTGGCAACCTACTGCACGCAGGCCAGATCCAGCCCACTGGCTGTTTTGGTAAAGTTTTATTGGAACACAGCCACACTCATTTGTTTATGTAAGGTCTAAGTTCACTTTTGTACTACAAAGACAGAGTTGGGTTGTTACCACAGAGACCCGTTTAGCCCACAAAGCCTCAAATATTTACTATCTGGCCCCTTATAGAAAAAGTTTATAAAACCATGTTATTAGGAAGGTTAAAAGCAACAATAATTCTACAGTCAAAAAAGTTAGAGAAACAAAATTTAATAGTTTTCTTTAAGATAGAACTTCTCTGAGCCTGTGATTCCTATTATGTATTATATGCATTCCTATTATGTATTACTAATTTTCTTGTCATTTCTCTAATTCCCCAAAATTTTTGACCATAGGAATTTTTTTTAATGGACTATATCTCAGGCCCAGTGATCTGAGGGTCACCAGTTTGGCGAACGATGCTTTGGAAAAGTGGAAGAAAAATTTTCAAACAGAGTTGCAGTTTTTCCTCTCAAGTATTGCCCACATCTGATAATATTTAACTCTCTGAGAAGTCACTTATTATTCTAGTGATTTTCTCTGATACAGTGAAGCCACTTAGCCACCTGCTCTAACCCATGGTAAAAGGACCACTAAGGTTTCCTTGATGTCAAAGTTATAGCACACCTTGTACTATAAACAAGTTATGTGGTAATTATCTGAGTGATGTGGATAATTAACATCAAAACAGTTGCAAAGGTACTTGAAGGGAGTATATATGATCTTGGATTTAAAATTATTTAAAATAATTTAAAGGGAGCGAGGAATAGGAGGCTTCAGGTACAGTAATGTGATTGATTACACAATTATAAACCCTGTTAGAAGGAAAAATTACTTTCTATATTTTCTTATAGTTCTTAAATTACTGCTTTCTTCAACCTCAATACATCCCTTAGAAAATATAATTTGCCTTACTTATACCCCTTTAAACAACCTATATTTCCTCTATTTGAGTAAACATGTTGATGATGTAAAAAGATGCTAAATCAAAATGTATTATGTATTTTCCCAGAGGCTCAGAAGTGTGTACAAATTATTTAGTTATTCCATTCATTTAGTCTAACAGTAGATACAAAAATAAATTGGAGTTAAACTGACACATGGATACTCCAAATAGACTATCTAGAATTACCTCTCAAAGGTAAATTCAACATATAATGATCTATAACCTCAGATTTATCAAGTGTGCAACTCATTTATTCTCACTCCAAATCAGAAGCCTTCCTGTTACCAGTGGAGAGACAGAATGGTGTAGTAGAACCTACAATGGTTTTGGAGTCAGATCTCAGTTTGAATTTCAGTCCCTCTGCTTGGTAAAGCTTAAGCTTTTAAGTGAGCAAAAGTCTTCTGATAAGTAAAGCCCGAGTGCTTAAGCATACTCAAGGAACTTTATTCTACAGTTTGGCAGTGGTATTACTTGACTTTACCTATTCTACATAGAGTTCCTTCACTGATGGTTTCTAAAATATTCTCTATGGTCAACGTTTTGTTCCCTTGTCCTATTAGTACAACTGAGACCACTAGTAATAATAATATAAATGTAAAATGTTGCTGTGAATAATTTACCTGTTAAATGTATTTATTTAATACAATACTTAATTACCAAAATGATTTGAAATAGTTAAGATATACAAAATTCTTTAAGATAAAAATTAAATAGTAAAATATGACCATAGGGAAGGTAACATCAGAGAAAACTTTGGTAGTTGAAATATATATTGAGGAAGTTTCTGCAAAATTAAGGAAGTCCTTTCCAACATCATTGTGTTCTCGCTAATTTGTTACATAACAATGCTAACAGTGTACCAGTTGCTCAAGGAGAGAAACAGATTTTCTTAATACTAAAGTCAGGACAAAAGATAAAAAAGAATTACCCTAAAATCTCATAAGGGGGAAACAAAAATATGTCTTATATTTTTTAAGGCTGTCCTTTTTATCTC
Organism: Diceros bicornis minor; assembly: GCF_020826845.1. Classification (NCBI taxonomy): domain Eukaryota; kingdom Metazoa; phylum Chordata; class Mammalia; order Perissodactyla; family Rhinocerotidae; genus Diceros; species Diceros bicornis. The sequence continues at coordinate 49,069,078 of NC_080745.1, read as the reverse complement.
TAGTGAAATAGAGTTATAATGGCCTCATCTTTACTAGTCAACATTTGAACACACTCCTACCATACAAGTGGAGTGGAAAGGTGCACATGAAAAATACTTAGTCTCATCCTTCAGGGAATTTATTATCCTGAAAGGTTAAGTTGCATACGAGAGTGTTTGTGCTAGAAACATTGATACTGCTCTAGGATTATCTATTTGTCTACGCATACATATGCACACGCGCACATATGCAAACACATGAATTGATATATTATTAATAATTCTTCAATAAGACATTTACACTATATTTTCTTTGAATAGCATGAGGATAAGATTCATTGTGAACTTACTTTGAACTATAAATAGCAAGAGACTTTAGGACATGAAATTAATCTCTTTTCAATTATTATTTTCATGCTTCTGTGCACTCATCAACAAAATGGAATCATAATTTTTAAAAAAAATTTTACATGTTCCTTTGCATGAGAAATTTATTATCTGAAATATGTTGTTCCGTAGGAATTTAAATATTCTCAACGAGAAATAAAGCTATTGTTGGAAATACAAAGCCTCATGGACATTTAAATATGCTTAGACATATCATGTATACAAAAAAGGATCTATAGCACTTTTAAAACGAGCAGCTTTTTAAATACTGAATTCATAATCACTGACAAGAGAAAATTATTTCAACTCTTTATTTTCAAAATGCTATAAATCCTCCCAACAAAACTGCTTTTTATGTCACATTTATAGCTACATTATAAAAATATAACATTGTAAAAATACTGTTATTTTTAATATATTAAAACATTAAGGTAGAAAATATGGAGTGCCCACTATGCCATAGCATTATGATGTTATAAATATTATAAAATCATAATTTATGACAGATGTTATAAATATACTGGTGGACAAAAGAGACAGGTTCTTTATCTTTCTGGAGCTTACATTCTGCTAAGAGCAAGAATAATTTCAAAAATAAGCAGGTATGTGTACACACACTGTATTTTTTTCATAAATTGCGAATTAAAATTAAATATTTCTTCTTTAAGAGCATTTGTTTTTCTGAAATATCATGTCCCACTTTTAACTGAGCTCTTTAAGTATAAATTTCACTCATTACTATCTCAATGTGGAAGAAATTATTCTATTTCTGTTCCTATTTCCATAAGTTTCTGTTTCTAATTCTATTTCCATGGATTTAAAATATTATTAGACCACTAAAATTTTTTTTCCTTCCTTTTATTGAAGCTATGGCTAGCCAAATTTTATCTTAATTCTTATTTTGTTACTCCAAAGTTCCAAAAGCCATTTTTTCTGCAATCAAAGCACAAGCCTGACTTCAGAAACACATAAAAGAAAATTGATTTTCTTCCTGAAAATGTCAAACTTCTGCCTATAATACTTAGCTATGGTTTTCTGAAACAGCAAAGTTCAAAAAGAGCCATCGACCTGATGGCCCTTTGACACATGATGATAGATGCAATGTGTCTACTACTTTACAGCCAGAATGTCCTCCAAGAGAATGAGACAATCAATGAAAAATAGTAAATCTAAACTGGGTAGAAGGTTTGCTTGTTTTAAATGTTTTAAAGGAGAAAATACTGGTATTTCACTTCTCTGAGGAGAAACTTTTATAAACTCTGTGATTAACTCTTTTCTCTCTTCTGGCGGATGAATCAGACATACACACATCTGCTTAAAGAAGTTGAGTAATGCCTGGAAGTTAAATGCCACATATATAATGAACTTAACATAAAATACAGATGCAATGTATTGTTCTTCTTCAAAGGAGAAGAAAAAATATTATATAAAGGACACAATTTTAAGAAAAAACATAACCACTACTCACCCTTGTGTCTTATCCCTCTGTCAACCACTGGTTCTGGCAACTTCAATTGTTTCTAGTAAAAGATGTTTTCATTTTCCTATAGGATAGAGTTATTGATCAATGTCTCATTAAAAGAAAAGACTATTCAAGTGCAGAACATACGAGCAATTCATTTTCTTACAGTTTATACTTATGTTTGAGATGAATTATTGCAAATTCTGAAAAATAAATCTTGCAATCATAAATCTAATTTTTGGAAGCAGCACACTTTTAATTTAAAACTTAACTCTCAGAATGCATACCATCATATATGCTCCAGGTTATATTTTTTACTTAGGGAAAAAAAGTCACTTCCACCTGCAAATTTTTTATGCCATTTGACCAGAGTCCTAACAAGGAAGTGCAGTATAAACTCTCCTTCAGTGACACTTTAAAAATATGGCGTTGTATAAAATGGTAAATAGATTTAAGACAATTAAGGACAACTATATAGTTGAAGGTTATTTTTGATTCTACAGCAATTTTAGCTTTCAGAATGTTATACTATATCATTATCTCCTCAGGCTCGCAAATTTTGCACCTATGGTTTTTCAAAGGAGAAATGTATATATTTTTGATAAGGTAATGCAAAATCTTAAGACATTTTAGGTACTGCTATCATTCCAATTAGATTTTAATCTTCGTCAAAGTTGAAGAACTTGTCTTAATTATTTGTAGCTCTTATAGTTCATAGTTAGTATGGCATTGAGTATGTACATATCAGAAAATAGGTATAGAAATAGATGGAAATAGCTATAGTTTGTTCAAACACCTGAACATGTTCCCTTGAAACTCCATAGACTGTATGAGGTTGACGGATGCACTTAACTTACAGAAAATAAAAATAATGATTCGTTTCTCACAACTAAACTTTGCTTGTGAACTACTGAACAAGTAGAGATAAATACACAAAACTGATATTTTAAAATAGTATTTCTAAAATGATCTACATTAAATAACAGCAAGTAAATAACATCATGAGAAAGAAGATAAGTATTTATAAAAACTTACAACATGCAATTGAAATTTTGAAAATAGTGTGTTCGCGTGAATAAAGATTTCTATACAAAATAAAAATTAAGAAAAGCATAACATTTTTGGTACCTCTTGCGGCATTAGGAAATATGTAACTTTAAGGAAAAAGTTCATAGGACAGTTTTCAAAATTAAAAAAAAATAAGCAGCATATTTATGTATTTTTTTCACAATAAAATGCAAGCTTAACATCAATATATAAAACACGGTTGAACCTTTTTTTTCAGTCAAATTATAGATGGGGTTTGATAGGTTCTTTACAATTTATACCACCACCTGCCAAGCCCACTCTGGCCCCTTGGTAGCACCTGGGACATTTTTACACAACTCTAAGGCTCCACAGAACACATTTTGAAAACTCTTGACATAGATCATTCCTTAACATACTTTAATAACAGCTATGAAAAAGGATACTGCACAGACTAAATAAAATTGAGTTTCTCGATTGACTTAATCAACAATGACCATAATAAGAAGACAGTTATTACAGTGACCTCCTGACTGTACATGGGCTCTGAGTGTAGCTTCAAAGACCAGAAATAGCTAGATTTTCCCTAGGGGTTCTCTACATTTCTGAATAGTGCTGAACCCTCCATCAGTCCCATTCTAAACAAACCATTTTGCATTGTACTTTAGGTCTATTTGGTAATACAGTGGAGTTGCTCACCGTGACTTCTGAGTAGTGATTACATGTGCTATAAAATATAGCAGAAATTGTAGAAGATTTGTAAATTAACACTTAGAGTGTTTACTGCCTCCAGAGTAAGGGGGGAGAAGATGAATGAAACAGAAGCTTGTATAATTTCAGCCTTTCTAATTATAATTATGTAAAAAACTTAATTTCACATGATTATGCATACACTTTATTGTTATAATTCTGACGACCAAATAATTACTTAAAATATTACTTTTTTAACACTTACATCACCGGTCCTAGATTTGAGGAGTTATAAATCAAAGCTTATATCTAGAGTGTAGGCTTTCAATAAATAGTTTATATGTTTTCAAACATTGAGAGATAGGATAAAGGTGACATGTTAGGTTAATACCAACTCCTGAGATACTTCATTTATTGTGAATATTAAAATTAAAAACAAAAACATTTTCCTAGATTGATACTTCAACAGTACCCCCTCTGTTCTGTGTAGTACCAAGAACAAACCCAAGATTTTCAAACTGTTCCGGTCTGCCCCAATATTAGCTAGAAGAAATAACATAAACAGAAATTCTATTTATTTACAGCACACAACTCCATACAGCACTTTGAAAATGCATTATCTGATGAACTCAAACTAGTGTTAGAATCACTGGTTAAGGAAACTAGTGTTTCCTTTGTAAAATCTTATTCATGATTGACCTCTATGATGTAGTAATATAGTATTTAATCAATAAGATATATTGTTTAACTGCATTTCAGTCCTTTAACAGTGTCAATAAATGTACCACTGGAGACAGATTTATGGTGTGATCTAATTGAGCAACCACTCCACCTCCACAATACCTGGGTAATGAAGTGATTTGAGATTTATTAAGGTAAAAGAATTCATGTTTCACAAAAGGAATTTCAGACTCCAAAAACATCATCCACAATAGGGTAATACTTTGAATTTTGAATGTAATGTAAACACTAGAGAAGTGTCCTTTGATAAAAATATGAAATTATGTGGTATTTTGCTATACAAGTATAAGAGTGGGTATGTGCATATGTATAACTGACAGCCAATTACCAGAAGTAATTATTCATTAAAAAAAAGTAAAAAAGATTAATATAATTAACTGAATACCAAAAATGTGAAAGGTTAAGAAAAAATAATATGATTTAAATAATACTTAGATTTACTTTGCTACTTAAATAATTTTACCATTAGTAAACACGAAATTGTACAGAAGTCAACTCATATAGTTGTTTAATCAACGTTTATTGATGGAGGGAAGGAAGGAAGGAGGGAGGGGAGGAGGGATACGAATAAGCACTGAGGGAAGCAGTAGAGAAGATGATTTGATGTTCAACAATGTGACAAGAGATCTTCAACTTATATCTAGTGTGAGCGTTTTTTAGAAGGTGGAGCTAAGGCTCAGAAAGAAGATAATACCACCACCACCCCCACTGAAAGATAAAGAAGAAGAAAGAGAGCAGAGCATCCTAAGAAATAAAAGCATGAAATTCCCAGTAGCATGCATTTGTACAATGTACACTGGTAGAAAGCATAGTTGATTTTTCTCTCTTACTTAGTATATTTTATTGTTTGGATTCCGAGACACTGCACTTCTGATTTCCCTCCTACATTTCTGTCTGCTTCTTTGCTGGTTCCTTCTCATTTCTCTACATGTAAATGATGGAAGCCCTAGGCTCCGACCTTAAATCTTTTATCCTTTCTACATTAGTGATTTCCTGGGTGTTTTTTATCTAGTCTTATGGAACTAAATATCGCCCAAATTGGCATCTTCAGCCTTATCCCTCCAGCCTCTTCTTTTTGATTCTACTTGAATGCCTTCAGTCATTTCAAAATTAACATGGCCAATGCCAAGCTCCTGATTCTCCCTTCTTCTTCCAAATCCTTTTTCACAGTTCTCCTACTCTCTGTAAATGGCAATTCCATTCCTCACTAGCTTGGCCAAGGCAATGATGCATTCCATACACTATGAGACCTCAAGTTAAAATTTACTATTTCTCCATCTAATATTTTTCATCCAACATTTCTATGTTTAAGACGTGTTCTCAAATTACTAATAATTCACAGGTTGTTGTTGTGGTTTGCTTGTTTGTTTCATTTTTCATACCATCACCCTAATAACTTCATTCAGCTTCATAAAATCTCTATATATTTTTAGCCATGATGTGGTAAGACAGAGTGGTACAATGGAGGGGCCTAGAGTTAAAAAATAAATAAATAAAGGAGGCCGGATATCAGCCTACTTTGCTATTTGGCATTTGACAAAGTTCTTTGTCTAACTACACTCTAATTTTCTAATTCATAAAGTTAGTATGCTGGAGCTGATGATTTCTAGGATGTCTTGCAGATCTGTGATTCAAGAGAATGTGATTTTAAATCAGAAATAGACATTGGCTTCAACTCAAAAATTAATAGCAGTCACTTGGGAGTAGATTTTTATGTGAATGAGGATTTGATTACTAATCTGGAAAAGAATGCTGTGTTCAGGATATGAAATGGCTAAGTAGTGGTGATCTGTTTCACACAACTGTCATATCTGCAGTAGATTTAACCAGAAAGAAAAGAAAGAAAAAGGCAAAGTAAGAACCATTTAGTAATAGAAAAGACCTCCCTGAATCCAAGGAATAAAAGCCATTTTAATTTGAGAACTATTTTGAATATTACTCTTCAAACCTTTTTAGAGGTGGTAAGGTAAAATAAATTCTTCCTGGTTGCCCTGGAATGGATTTCATGGCCACTTACCTTTTTAAAATCTAGAGATTCTCAAAAGACTAAAATATTGCACTTATTTTTCTTAAAAACCCTTAGAAAATTGATTTTTTAGTGACATAAGAAACATAAAATATGTATTGTCAATCATAAAATAAATTTATATTTCGGAAAAAATACCAGTACATAATAGAGAATGTTAATTGACAAAAAATAATATCTTTTAATGAAAAGAAATTCTAAGCAACTATACTTATCAGTGTCATGTCTTAAACCTAAGTACACATCTAATCAAAATATTGCAATTTTTTCTTTCAAGATAAGAGCACAAAAACATTCAAATGAAGGCATGGTCTTCGATTTTTTTAAAGAGTTTTAACTTAGTAAAAAATAGGCATAAAATCCTAGAAACAGCTGCTAAATGAACAGGGTTTTGTTTGTGACCAAAGTGATTAATATATGACTTTGCAGAAAGCTTAGTGACTATTTTGCATAACAAGATGTTCAATGAATGGCCACTTCAGAGCGTTTGGATATTATAAATCATTATGATACCAGTTTGAAATCTAAAAGGCCTTCTAATACTCAGCACGCTGCAATAACTCCATGAAATTATTTTTGGCATAGTTCAAGAGTGTGCATTTAGTCATTACTTTCTCCTGCTGAGAGAGCTCACACAGAACACACCCTTCTTTAAATTATGTTTTATAGAATATTTATGGTATCATTAGAATGTAACAAAAAATTTGAAGGTACAAAAAGGAGAGAGGGAATCTATGTTTACTAAAACAGAGGCAGGATTTAAACATGCTTACTATTAAAAGACGTACTTCTTTTAGATTGTCTTTGCTTGAGAAAGCTTTTATTAAAAAAAGGCTTTGTTTTTTGCAAGTGAGAAACAGCTTCACAAGTTTTAAAAGCCTTTTAAATACAAAGATCTACAAAAAAGATTTGTCTTATGCAAATTTTTTTTTTTTTAAAGATTTTATTTATTTATTTTTTCTCCCCAAAGCCCCAGTAGATAGTTGTATGTCATAGCTGCACATCCTTCTAGTTGCTGTATGTGGGACGCGGCCTCAGCATGGCCGGAGAAGCGGTGCGTTGGTGCGCGCCCGGGATCGAACCCCGGGCCGCCAGCAGCTGAGCGCAGGCACTTAACCACTAAGCCACGGGCCGGCCCTGTCTTATGCAAATTTAAGCAACAGTCAGCTGAATCATATTGCAGGGACCAGTGGCTGCTTATTTTCATTCAGATTCCAATCCATACTTTCTCATACAAACAGTCATATAACTACGTTTGACGAATGCTGGGGAGATGTATGAATTCTGTAGATAATTGATTATGCTTTGTAACTGGCGATAAAAAACACTGTAGAATTCCTGGCTACGTTTTTAATGTTTTTCTTTACCTCCAGTGGCCCATTGAATCTCTGTATTTAAATTGGCAAAGCCCCAGTAAGACCTTAGTGAACTATTGTATGTTGTGGAAGGAAGGTGACAAAATAGGAATAGAGTTTGCTTCTGTGTTAGGAAGATTTTATACATGAATGTGTGCGTCTATGTGTTCGCAAAGGGATATGGGTGAAGGAGACTGTGCGTATGATTATCTTTCTTAAAAGATTGTAATAACTTACGTACCATTCATTGTTCTGGAACCTTCTCAGATTTAGCTAGTCTCATAGAAAATTATCATTAAATTCATAGGTAAAAACCGTTAAATTACACAAGGCGGCCGTTAGGCTGAGATTGAGGTGGCTTTAATGCCCAGGAGGCTTACATAAGCAAACCGAAATCTAAAACTGTAAATGCCTCAAGGTTACAAAATCAAAACAGTAAGGACAACCAATCCTAACAGCCAAGTGGGCTTTAAGTATACTCAACCAATAATTTCCTTACTTTGCATATGCCTTTTCTCATAAGAGTCTCTCCCTGAGCTTCTGCCGGTGGAACTCCTAACCATTTCTGGTTTGGCGCCGCCCAGTTTGAATCAATAAATGCTCAAATAAACTCTTAAAATTTTTAATACAGTTCAGCTTACCTTTTAACAAACTCACATAACCTTTAAATTTGTATTTTTTAAATATGTATGTAGTTGAAGGTTTTAATAAACTTGGTCTTCTAAAAAGTCAATTTTGTCAATCTATTCATTGCTTTCATCTGTTTTATAACTTTTAAATATACTAACTATATTATATTGGTTATTTTTTAAACCATATTTCTAGCAGTCTTTATTTTATTTATTTGTTTATTTATTTATTTTGTGAGGAAGATCAGCCCTGAGCTAACATCCATGCCAATCCTCCTCTTTTTGCTGAGGAAGACTGGCCCTGAGCTAACGTCCGTGCCCATCTTCCTCCATTTTATGTGGGACACCGCCACAGCATGGCCGGACAAGCGGCGCGTTGGTGCGCGCCCAGGATCCCAACCCAGGCTGAGCGCACACACTTAGCCGCTCCGCCCCAGGGTTATCTTGGCCTCTATTGGTTATCTTTGTTGTTGTTAATTTGTTTTCTCAGTTTGTGGTGTGCCTTTGACGGGTGGCAGAATATGCCACCTCAAAATAAGCCACTTTGGCATGAGGATTATTTTGAGCTAAAGGCACTAAGAAAAACTACAAATAAAAGAAAAACATTCTAACCTTCCTTCTTTTTCTTAAAAGCAGGAGATGAAATTCCCATGTGAAAGTTGTTCTCCCTGTACCAGAAGGAAAGTAACATTCGTCATCAAGAGTAAGAATTTGAGACAGAGAGAATTCTATAAAGCAGAATGTGTTAAAATCATTCTTAGCTTCCTTTAGCCTCTCTTTACTTTCCCACACTTGCCTCTCTTTGTTCAACCTACTATAAAAGGATTTAGGCTTCGCCATTTCTCCAGGTCTTCATTCCCTTATGAGGGCTGCTGTGTCACGTAAAACTTGCATGAATGTTCACGCTTTTCTTCTATTAATCCGTCTTAAGTCAATTTAATTCTCAAGCCCTGGCGAAAAACCCTAAGGTAGAGGCAAAAATTTACCTCCCCGAACACCTACATTTTATAGCATTTGACATAGATGTTAAATGATTATGCACTAAAAATCTCCCATTTTTCCTTTCCATTTATTTTTTTTCCTTAAGATTGAAAACTTATTCTTTAGTACAGAGATTTGATGTTCACTTCTATTTATTTTTATATTAGAAAACTTAGACCAAATTTTTTAATCCATGTAAAACTGATTTTGCTGTAAGGTAAGTGCTGATGGGTCCAAATATGAATTATTACACCCAAAACTTCCTTATTTCACATGTTGTACTATAGTTTGCCAACCCAGCATGGAAACGAAAACATTCAATTTCACAGACAAATATTTTAATCTTTGTTACCGAAGTAGAATTGTATTCTCAAATCCTTGCTAATGGAATATTATTGTGTAACTATTCTTGAGTACCATTACAAGAAATCTATTTGAAAATTGATACTTGTTTATTTTTATTTTTAGAAGGTACATTTTAGTTTGGAATTTAGATGTGAAAAGTGCTACCAATTTGAATTAAATACTGCCAGTCAAAATCCTTCACTGAGCTAAGATGTGTGGAAGACACAAAGAATAGTAGAGACAAATCTCTGTTCTCAGAGAGTTTATCAGTCTAGGAGATCAGTAGGCTCTTGTCCACAAATAACTATACTTTAAGGCAGAATGTGATAAGTCACCAGAACACTGGGGATCACCAAAGAGATTCAGGGAGGGAAGCAGTCAAGAAGAAGTTATAAGATGGCTTCAAAGAACACAGAGAGCTTGAATAGGACTTTGGCAGATGGCAAGATTCACAAGAGAAGTACAAAGTAAAGAGAGAGGAAATCAGAATCAATAAATACTAAAGCCAGAAAAATAGGAGACCTATTTGATAATTTTCAAATAACATAGTCTAACTTCAATTATATAGGTTGTGGAAAGGTTGGGGAACAGACCATAAAACCTACAACGCCCAAAGGGCCTGGATTCTATACCTTTGAGATGGAAGGTTTTAAAGTTGATTGTTTCTAATAAGAAATTGATCAGTATGTACTTCAGGAAAATTAAGCTATTAGTAGAAAGATTCATTACAAAAGGGGAGAATAGTTAAGAGGTAATTGCATTCATTCACTCACTCATTCACTTGCTCTCCATCCAACAGTAACTTATTCAGTACCTGCTGTGTACCAGGCATTTTTCTGAGTTCTGCACCCACAGAAATTAATAGAGAGCAATAACTCAGAGAAGATTAATCTGTGATATATTGGATGTGAAGATGTCTTTCTAAGATGACCAAAAAAAACCCACACAGAAAGCACAAAATAATAGAGTGTAAATCTAGGTGCACATTTATAAAATTGTCTTCATGGCAAAAACATCATGAAAGTAAATTAAATGCCACGTTGCAAAAATAATTTACAATTCACATTTCAGTCCCAGGGTTAATTCTCTGAAGATACAAAAAAATCCAGTGGATAAATAAGACTAGTTACATGGTAAATGAATGGGCAAATTATACAAGTTATTCTCACTCTGTCTTATAGTATTGAGACGTCCCTCTCTACCCTTTCCAGGTACATTTTAAAAAGTTTTTGAATTGTTTTCGGTAAACACTCAAATGGCAATTATTCTGTTCCAGGTTTATGTTAGCCTGTGGGGAACTTTTTGTTGCTGGGTTGCTAATGGAACATGATTGTGTAACTATTGTTCAGTACTTATATTCTGGCAGGGGAAAACACTCACTTAGAGAAATAAAAATTGAGAAAAAAAAAGTATAAACTTTTTAAAATTTATAAAAAAATTTTAATTTTTTATGACTAAGAGCAATGTGAGGTGGAGCATCGCTGGGAAGAGCGCCAGGGAGGTCGAGAGACGCTGCACCCAGAAGTGTCTTAGGCAGCGGGAGCAGCGCCAGAAGCCTCACCGTGATGGGCCGCAACGGGACGAACTATCGAGGTGGCCACTACCGGCCACGTGGCTTCTTCTCAGCTTCCACAAGGAAAAGAAGGGGGAGTAGCTGACAGGCTTCCGCAGGTGGAAGGCGGAGCGGAAGAAGGCAGCCATGGAGGAGGTCCAGCGGCGGCTCAAGCAGGAGAAGCAGAAGATCCAGGAGGAGAGTCACACAGGAATCCTTGAAGATGCTGGCGGAGAGAGAGGCGGCGCTGCAGGAGGCAGACCAACTGGACTGGCTGCTGACGACCACCCCAACCACACAGTCACGGTGAGCACCGTCAGCCGCCTGGCCCTCTCCTGCGTCCGGCTGCTCCGACTGCCCCCGCCTGAGCACTGGGCGGGGCGCTGGTCCAAGGAGGCGGCGTCATCCACGGAGAAGCCCGCCAGAGCCTTACCCAGGAAGTCCCGAGACCCCCCTGCTGCCTCTCATGGCATCGCTACACGCGCAGTCGCGAAAAGGTCAAGAGAAACATTCGCCTGAGTGCCGTCGGTACCAGCAAGACCCAGCACAGCCAGCTGACAAGTAAAGCCTGGCACAGCTGGGAGTGAGCCCCAGAAGCAGGCTAGGCCCCAGCCTAGGCTGCAAGGACCTGTCCTGTCTCAGCTCGGCTGTTCCCGTAACCTGGCCGGCACCAAGGTAATGACTCCACAACCCAAGGTTGGAGGGTCAGGACCTCTTCAGCCTGGGACTTGCATCCCAGAAGGAGTAGGCCACTGAGGGCTGGCCTTCCCTGGGAAGAACCTTCAGAGCCAAGTTTGGGGCATCTTCCCAAAATGTATACCCCACTGGGCCGTCATCAGATTTGTAAAACTGAGTGTACTTGTGGTGTGTTTATCCCTGGCCCTGATTCCATGTGCCAAGGGCGGGCTTCTAGGATGGTGGAAACGGTCTGGGGAGTGGGTCCATCCTGACTCTCCAGCAGTTTTCCCTGTGAGTACGAAAAGGTAGCAATAGGTCTGATCCCCCTAACCAGGGTTGGAGACCAGTGTAACCACTGGTAGAATCTAGAGTCCACCCGCTGCTCTGAAAAGTGGCCAGCTGAGGCAAGATGGGTGAGCAGTACCCGGCTCTGCCCTTTACTAGCTGAGATTTGGGGCCTGTCCCTTCTCCTTGGCCTCTTGGCCCTCCTCAGCTAAAATTGAAGTGGGGGAGGCTGATGAGTTCTGGAGCATTCCCCACCCCCAAACTTGGGCATTTTCCCCAGGTTTCCCGCAGCTCCAGAAGGAGCCCAACAAAGGAGGACTGATTAATCCCTTTAAAAGAAAATGCATCTTAACTTGCCTAAAAGTGTGACCTTTTCAGAGCAGACCTTTCAGGAGGCCAGGAGGTGTTCTGCAAGGGCTGCCATTTCTTCATGCTCCTTCCAGATAGATCTTCAGGTGTGGCTTCAGAGCCAATGAAAACCAGCCTTGTCTCTTCCTTGTCCCAGCTTGTGAGTGACCCATCTCACACACCCTACTGTTCCTCTGTCTGATCAGGGCTGTTGGCAGAATCCAGGTCCACCTGTGGCAGGTAGATGTGGTGCCAGTGAAGACAACCAGAACACCTGTTCTGGAACATTGCCACTTACTGGTTCCTCTGATTCTGGGTCATAGCATAGAAATTTTGGGTTGTGCACTGGTTAGGGGAGCTGCGTTGGGCCCTAACACTAGGACTGCAAAGGGGAGCAAGATGTGCCCTCAGCCCCCACGAAGCTCTTGGACTAGTGAGAGAGATGGTCAAGGTGACAGGGCAGTGCTGTGACAAGTTCTGGCCAGCCCTGGGATGTGGGAGGCTCCTGGTGAAGAGGGAGCAGAGAGCTGGGGTATGCAGAGCAGGCTTTCCCCTCCCGTCACCCTTTGGAAGGTCTGCCAGGAGCAGCCCACCGTGCCATGGGACAGGATCAGGAACAGTGCCTCTGTTAGGCTGCTCTGGGGGCGGACAGGTGCTCTCCCATGTCACCATCAAAACCCACCATCTGGTGATGTCAGATGATTGGCTGGTGCATGTCTGAAGGCCACACCTGGGCGTGGGAGCACGAAGCTCAGGCTTGTAGCTGGGATGCCCCACGACCTGGCTTCTCAGCTCCTGCCACCTGCTCTTCCTGCTGTCTGCCCATTGTCCTCCCCTGTGCTTAGGGTGAGGTGACTCGCTCTGCTTGGCTGCCTCCTTCCTGGGCAGAGGGTGGGGCCTGTTACCAGGCTCTCCAGGTGGTTCTAGTACTCAACCTAGGGCAGTGAGTGTGAGCCTCCTCCTTACAGGCCCCTGTGAGCAGGAATAGAGCTGGGTCCTGGGGGATTAGTGCACATAGCGTGGCTTGGATTTGAATCCTGGCTCTGCTACTTGGCCCCTGTATGAGCTCTTCACTGTGCTGACTTCTCTAGGTCTATTTCCCCATGTGTAAGATGACATAAGATTCCTAACTCTCAGGGCTTCCCTGAGGCTGAAATGAGACCCTGTGCATGAACCATTTCCCATAGCACCTGGCAGTCCCCGGGGTGCCTTCACTGTGTGTTCTGGCCGCTGCCATCTGCTGACCCAGATCTCTTCTCCCATCCCTAATGACATGGGATCCTGTACAACTTACAGCAACAATTTGTAATGTTTACAAGTATCAAGTTCTTCTCCACTCAAAAAAAAAAAAACAAAAAGCAAAGTGATGCAATGGTGTGTATCCAGCCCAGGTGAGCAGAAACTGCAAAGCCCAGATAGAAATGCACAGTGCTTCCCTTGGTTACTCTATTTATGGGCCCCTTCCTCGTGGTTCCACACATCCATTTTCTCATCTGATGTCCAAATACATTATGAGAGATAGAAGTAGTATTTATTTTCATTATTATTTACATGTAATATTGTCATTGTTATTGTATTGTGCATTGTATCATTATAATGTTTTTACAAAAGTCACTTATCTAATGTCAAAATGTTTTAAGTTATAGAATTAGAATTCTGTTCTTCCCATTTTTATTATAGTATATTTGCATTACACCATGTGTTATTATGAATGTCCATCTTAGAATATTGTCAGATGTTTTGAGGACCAGTGATAACACTACCATTAAGGTCATGCAGTGATAAAATATTATAGTAGATATTTACCAACTTTGATATGCATTATAAGTTACCATTGAAGAAATCTGAGACAAGTCACAGAAATATCCCTGAAATGTGTATGCAATGTGGCCTTTAAAACAAAGTTCTATGAATATCTGTAAATTAAGTAAAGAAAAGGAATTAAACTCAAACACTAAAACTAAAACCAGATCTTTACACTGCTGTCTTTCAGGGAAAAAAAAAGATAACAATAGCAAAACATAAATTTGTATTTTTCTTTTCTAATTGGGAAACTGTGATCCATAGTATCAAATGAATGGTTAAGACATTATTGACGTCTAGTGAAGTATATTATCATTGTATCCGGGAAGACCGCACGTTCTGTTTGTCCTGGACAGTCCTGGTTTGCACCTGTTTTCCTTGTATCGCTTTTGTTTAGCCTTTGTCCTAGATTTTTCATTTGGTAACAAAATGTTACTAAAAAAAACCAAATTATATAAAAACAAGTTAGGATTATTTCGGTAGCTCACCACTTTGTACTTCTGGCATGAAAACACTAACGGATATAGAACAATGTTCTCACTTTAACATATGCTTACGTAAGCTGTAAGGCACATCTGTCTTTTGCTGATCCTTGCCAGGACAAGGTAGCTCCAGACAACATTTCACAGAGAGCACACCTGGCCTTCCACTGGTAAAAGGGAAGTAACGGGAGAAGTCTGAATAGCTGTTATCCAAGGCCCCCTACTTGGTCGACCAGCCAGTTAGGGCATGGGTTCTGCCATGGTCTATGAGATACGTGAAACCATAAGGCATGGTTGGTAGTTGGTGGGGTCAGTGGAAAAATGAGAGAATTATAGTTTTGGTGGATGTGAATAAGTATAGGAAATGTAGGCTCAACAATCCTGCCATAGAGCACATGGAGAGTAGTCTGAGGCTTCTTACTACAAAGGACTTGTCGTTTATTGTTTGGTATAAATCTACAATTCATTTATTTGATTTAGTATTCATTTATTGATTAAGTATTTTAGTGCTTATTTAATTTTTAGCCATAAACCCTTTCTGCAGCAATGAACAGCCCAACCCCCAAAAAGTGCACATATAATGAAAAAGTAAGAACTGAATTTCCCTTTCTCAAGAAGGTTGATGTTACTTGCACACAGTGTTTGTTGGCGTTTACTGTATTTATCGCTGGCCACATGGAAAGCAGAAGAAAAAGATAGAATTGCTGAAGAAGCAATAGCATCAATTACAGAAGTGAATAGCTATATTAACGAGACTGTGTCCTAAAACAAAGATTTAACACGTGCAGCTGCATAAGGTGTATTTACATATCATTCATGAAGCATGATATTGTGTTCAGATCAAATGACTTCTTCAAAATTCAATTTGATCATTTTGATTCCAAGATTTCTTGCACATGCACACAAAACTTTAAGCCAATATCCATACTAATGGATATTGGTTCCATTAGTAGAAAAGAATTTCAAAATTGTCAAATAATGCCACTTTTATCAGATTTGTCAAATAGAAAATGAGTCAAATTAATTTCAATAATAAACTAGTTCTTTTCATACAATTCATAACTCAAAGTAAACATTTTAGAAGTTCCTTCAGTTGAATTTGAAAAAAATCTAATAGTTATTAATTTAAATAGAAATCCAGTGAAATAATACAATATGTAAGGTAAAATAATTTGCTATCATGGTGATAATATGAAGGTGGTGATATTATCATGGTGATAATATATATATTCATGGTGATAATATAATATTTGTTTTTGACAAATAGGATCATGGTAAAAACAATGTTTAACTAATTTAAGAATCCATAAAATAGAAAAGCACTTAGAATTTGATAGAAGCTGTTGTTTAAACCTAAAATATTTGTATATAAACACAGAGATATTGAACTATAGATTTTTGAGACAAATGTCTATGCAGTATGCATATTGTCTTTTTGCAGCTCTTCATTAGTCAGATGCTAGAAATATTTGAGCCTTTGATGAACTACTTTATCAAATAACTTAGGTATCCTAAAATAATGTATCTTTCTATAAATTAGTTCTCTAAAATTTGATTGCATTTTGTTTAAAAAAAAAAACCTTGGAATCTTTATTAAAATCATTCAATGAGTACACCACCAAATAACCTTTTGGAGCTTCTAGTGAATTACAGTAATTAAAAATAAAGATTGCAAAGAGGAAAAGATATATAAATGTGGCCCTACAAAAGTATGGGTGGATTGAACAAGTTAAAAAAATAATGAAAGGTTAAACAGTGAGTAAGATTTTATTTTGAAATTCTATAAATGCTCTTTAGAATATCTTATGGAAAGAATCTTTTGATGGAGCTCTCATTTTTTTCCTTGCTTTTTATTGAGGTAAAATTGGTATATAACATAAGTTTCAGGTGTACAATATTATAGTTTGACATCTGTATATACTACAAGGTGATCACCATCAAAAGTCTAGTTACTATCCATAATCATACGATTGACCCCCTTCACCCATTTTGCCCACTCCCCAGCCCCCTTCCTCTCTGGTAACAACCAATCTGTTCTCTGTGTTTATGAGTTTGTCTTTGTTTTGTTTTGTTTTAGATTCCACATATGAGTGAAATCATACAGTATTTGTCTTTCTTTGTCTAACTTATGTCACTTAGCATTCCATCAAGGTCCATTCATGTCACAAATGGCAAGATTTCATTCTTTTTTATGGCCGAATAGTATTACATTGTGTATGTATACCACATCTTTATCCATTCATCCATTGATGGACACTTAGGCTGTCTCCATATCTTGGCTATTGTAAATAATGCTGCACTGAAGATAAGGGTGCATATATCTTTTCGAATTAGTGTTTTCAAATTCTTTGGATAAACACCCAAAAGTGGAATAGTTGGATCATATGGTAGTTCTAGTCTTAATTTTTTGAGGAATCTGCATATTCTCTTCTATAGTGGCTGCACCAATTTACATTCCAACCAACAGTGCACAAGAGTTCCCTTTTCTCCACATCGTCTCCAATACTTGTTATTTCTTACCTTTGTTATAATAGTCATTCTAACAGTGTGAGATGATATCTCATTGTGGTTTGATTTGCATTTCTCTAATAATTAATGACATTGAGCATCTTTTCATGTGCCTATTGGCCAACTGTATGTCTTCTTTGGAAAAATGTCTATTCAGATCCTCTGCCTATTTTTTAATCTGGTTGGGTTTTTTTGTTGCTGTTGAGTTGTGTGAGTTCTTTATATATTTTGGATATTCACCCCTTGTTGGATATAATATTTGCAAATATCTTCTCCCATTCGGTAGGTTGCCTTTTCGTTTTGATGACGGTTTCCTTCACTGTGCAGAAGCTTTTTAGTTTGAGGTAGTCCCATTTGCTTATTTTGTTTTTGTTTCCCTTGACTTTTGGAGTCAGATCTTCAAAAACTTTGCTAATACAGGTGTCAATGAGCTTACTGCGTATGTTTTCTTCTAGGAATTTTATAGTTTCAGGTCTTACATTCAAGTCTTTACTCCATTTTGAGTTAATTTTTGTGTATGGTGTAAGACAGCAGTCTAATTTCATTCTTTTGCATGTGGCTGGCCCGTTTCACCAGCACCATTTATTGAAGAGACTGTCCTTTCTCCATTGCATGTTCTTGGCTCCTTTGTTGTAAACTAATTCTCCATATATTCGTGGTTTTATTTCTGGGCTCTTGATTTTGTTACATTGATCTGTTTATCTGTTTTTATGCCAATACCATACTGTTTTGATTCCTATAACTTTGTAGTATAGTTTGAAATCAGGGAGTGTGATACTTTCAGCATTGTCCTTCTTTATCAAGATTGCTTTGGCTATTTGGGATCTTTTGTGGTTCCATACACATTTTAGAATTATTTGTTTTAGTTCTGTGAGAAACGCCATTGGAATTTTGATAGGGGTTGCTTTGGATCTGTAGATTGCTTCAGATAGTATGGACATTTTAACAATATTAATTCTTTCATTCCATGAGCACAGACTATCTTTCCATTTATTTATGTCTTGTTCAATTTCTTTCATCAGTGTCTTATAATTTTCACTGTACAAGCCTTTCACCTCCTAGGTTAAATTATTCCTAGGCATTTTATTCTTTTTGATGAAACTGTAAATGGGATTGTTTTCTCAATTTCTCTTTATGATAGTTTATTATTAGTGTATAGAAATGCCACAGCTGTCTACATCATTGATTTTGGACTATCCTGCAAATTTACTGAATTCACTTATTAGTTTTAACAGTTTTCTGGTGGACTCTTTAGGGTTTTCTATTTACGATATCATGTCATCTGCAGATAGTGACAGTTTTACTTCATCCTTTTTGATTTGGATGCTTTTTATTTCTTTTTCTTGCCTGTGTCTAGGATTTCCAGTACTATGTTGAATAAAAGTAGCGAGAGTGGGCATCCTTGTCTTGTTCCTGATCTTAGAGGAAAAGCTTTCAGCTTTCCCCATTGAGTATGGTGTTAGCTGTAGGTTTGTCATATATGGCCTATATTATATTGAGGTAAGTTCCCTCTATACCCACTTCGTTGAGAGTTTTTTGTCGTAAATGGATGTTGAATTTTGTCACATGCTTTCTCTGCATCCATTGAGATGACCATATGATTTTTATCCTTCATTTTGTTAATGTGGTGTATCACATTAATTGATTTGTGGATATTGAACCATTCTGGCATTGATAGAATAAATCCCACTTGACCATCGTGTATAATCCTCTTAATGTATTGTTGAACTCACTTTGCTAATATTTTGTTGAGGATTTTTGCATCTATGTTCATTGAGGATATTGGCCTTAATTTTCTTTTTTTGTGGTGTCCTTGTCTGGTTTTGATATCAGGGTAATGCTGGCCTTGTAAAATTAGTTTGGAAGAGTACCTTCCTCTTTAATTTTTTGGAAGAGTTTCAGAAGGACAGATATTAAATCTTCTTTGAATGTTTGGTAGAATTCACCAGAGAAGCAATCTGGTTTGGAACTTTTGTTTGTTGGGAGGTTTTTGATTACTGTTTCAATCTCCTTGCTAGTAATCAGTCTGTTCAGATTTTTATTTCTTCATGATTTGGTCCTGGAAGATTGTATATTTCTAGGAATTTATTGATTTCTTCTAGGTTGTTCAGTTTGTTGGAATATAATTGTTCATAGTAGTCTCTTAGGATTTTTTGTATTTCTGTGGTATCACTTGTAACTTCTCCTCTTTCATTTCTGATTTTATTTATTTGAAACCTCACTCTTTTTCTTGGTTAGTCTAGTTAAAAGTTTGTCAATTTTCTTTATCTTTTCAAAGAACCAGCTCTTAGTTCAATTGATCTTCTCTATTGTCTTTTTATCTCTAGTTCATTTATTTCTACTCTGATCTTTATTATTTCCTTCCTTCTAATAACTTTGGACTTTGTTCTTCTTTTTCTAGTCCTTTAGGTGTAAAGTTCGATTGTTTATTTGAGATTTTTCTTGTTTCTTGAGGTAGGCCTGTATTGCTATGAACTTCCCTTTTAGAACTGCTTTTTCTGCATCCTATAGATTTTGGTATGTCATATTTCTGTTTTCATTTGTCTCTAGGCATGTGTTTATTTCTTCAATGACCCATTAGTTGTTCAGTAACATGTTGTTTAATCTCCATATTTTTGTGTTTTTTTGTTTTCTTCTTGTAATTGATTTCTAGTTTCATACCATTGTGGTCAGAGAAGATGCTTGATATGATTTCAGTCTTGAATTTATTGAGACTTGTTTTGTGGCCTAACATGTAATCTATCCTGGAGAATTTTCCATGTGCACTTGAGAAGAAGGTGTATTCTGCTGCTTTTAGATGGAGTGTTCTATATATTTCTATTAGGTCCATCTGTTCTAATGTGTTGCTTAAGGCCCATGTTTCCTTATTGATTTTCTGTCTAGATGATCTATCCAGTGATGTAAGTGGGGTGTTAAAGTCCCCTACTGTTAATGTATTGCTATCAACTTCTCTCTTTAGGTTTGTTAATATTTGCTTTATATATTTTGATGCAATTATGTTGGGTACATATATATTTATAAATGTTTTATCTTCTTGCTAGGTTGACCACTTTTTATCATTATCATTATGTAATACCCTTTGTTTTCTATGACAGTCTTTGTTTTAAAGCCTATTTTGTCTGATATGAGTATAGCTACACCAGCTTTCTTTTGATTTCCATTTGCGTAGAATATCCCTCTCCATCTCTTCACTTTCCGTCTGTGCGTGTCCTTACGTCTGAAGTGAGTCTCTTGTAGGCAGCATAGGGTCTTGCTTTTTAATCCATTCAGCCACACTATGTCTTTTGATCAGAGAATTTAGTCCATTTACATTTAAAGTAATTATTCATAGGTATGTACTTATTGCCATTTGTTAATTGTTTTCTGGCTGTTTTTGTAGTTCTTCTTTATTCCTTTCTTTTTCTCTTTTCTCTTCCTTCATGGTTTGATGGCATTTTTAGTGTTATGTTTAGATTCCTTTTTCATTTTCTTTTGTATACTTACTATAAATTTTTCCTTTGTAGTTACCATGAGGTTCACATATAACATCTTGTGTATATATTGGTCTGTTTTATGTTGATAGCAACTTAAATTTGAACATATTCCAAAATTTTACATTTTTTACTCTCCCCCATGTGTTATATTTCTGATGGCACACTTTACATCTTTTTATTTTATGCATTCTTTAACTAATTATTGTAGTTTAGTTAATTTTACTACTTTTGTCTTTTAACCTTCATACTTGCTTTATAAGTGATTGATACACTACCTTTACTATATATTTACCTTTCCCAATGAGATTTTTACTTTCTTATGTTTTCTTGTTATTAATTAGTAGTATTTCTTTTCAGCTTAAAGAAGTCCTTTAACATATCTTGTAAGGTCAATTTGGTGGTGATGAACTCCTTTAGCTTTCCCTTATCTGGAAAACTCTTAATCTTTCCTTCAATTTTGAATTACAACCTTGCCAGGTAGAGAATTCTTGGTTGGAAGTTTTTTCCTTTCAGCACTTTGAATATGTCATGCCACTCTCTTCTGGCCTGCAAAGTTTCTGCTGGAAAATCTGCTGACAGCCTTTTGGAGTTTCCCTTGTACATAACAAGTTGCTTTTCTCTTGTTGCTTTTAAGATTCTCTCTTTATCTTTAACTTTTACCATTTTAATTGTAATGTATCTTGGTGTGAATCTCTTTGAGTTCATTTTATTTAGAACCCTCTGGGCTTCCTGGACCTGAATGTCTGTTTCCTTCACCAGATTAGGGAAGTTTCCAGCCATTATTTCTTCAAATAAGTTTCCTGGCCCTTTCTCTCTCTCTTCTCTTTCTGGGACCCCTATAATGAGAATGTTATTCTGCTTGACGTTATCCCTTAAGATATCTTTACTTTTTAAAATTATTTTTCCTTTTGCTGCTCTGTCTGGGTGAGTTCCATTGCTTTGTCTTCTAGCTCGCTGTTTCAATCTGCTTTATCCAGTCTGCTGTTGAACCCCTCTAGTGTATTTTTCAGTTCTGTTATTGTGTTCTTCAGCTCTGTAACTTCTGTTTTGAACTTTCTTATATTTTCTCTCTCTTTGTTAAAGATCTCGCTGTGTTTGTCCATTCTTCTCCTGAGTTTATTGAGCATCTTTATGACCATTACTTTGAACTCTTTATCAGGTAGATTGCTTATCTCCATTTTATTAAGTTCTTTCTCTGAGGTTTTGTCTTGTTCTTTTGTTTGGAAGATATTCCTTTATCTCCCCATTTTGCCTGACTTTTTGTGTTTTTTTCTACGTATTAGGTAAATCAACTACATCTTCCTGTCTTAAAGGAGTGGTCTTGTGTAGCAGATGTCCCATGAGGCCCAGAAATGCAATCCTCCTGGCCACCAGAGCTAGGTGCTCAAGGGGCACCCCCCGTGTGGGCTTTGCATGCCTGCCTGCTGTGGTGGGGTCACAGCTACAGTGCAGGTGTGGGCAGGGCTCTCAGCAGGGCACTCCCACTGGCTCTGGTAGAGGGAGTATTCTAGTAGATCTAGTAGATTTGTTAGAGGGAGAATTCCAAAATGGTGCCCATCAGTGCGGGCACTAGCAAGGTAAAATGAGATTGCAAAAATGGCACTCACTAGTGTCTCCATCTGAGATGAGAGTCTCAACAGTTTCCTCCCTTTCCAGCAGATGCTTTAAGTTTACTAATTGTGTCTCCTCCTGGGGGCTTTTCAAACTAGTGTTTTTGTGCTGGGTGCTGGGACAAGTGAGTCTGTGCCTGAGCCCTTTAAGAGCAGGTTCTCTGTTCCCTACAGTTCTGTGTTTTTCCTGCATGTAATCCCCATTGGTTTTCAAAGACAGGCAGTTTGGGAGCTCATTTCTCCTTTGCAGTATATGAGGTTTGGGGTGCCTGATGTGGAGCACAAACTCCTCATTTCTCAGGGAAAAGTTCTGTAAATTTTGAGAACCCTCCTGATCAGGCTCCCCAAGCCTGGGCTGGGATTTTCTTGGCCAAACTGTGTCTCTGCCTGTCCTACCCATCTTGATGCTGCCCTTCAATCTTTTGTTGTGGAGACTCTGTTCATCCAGTTTTCATGTCTTTTTCAGAGGAAATTATTCTATATGTAGTTGTAGATTTGTTGTGTCCATGGGAGGAGGTGAGTTTAGGATCTTCCTACACCATCATCTTGAACCAACGACCTTCAGAGCTCCCATTTTTAGTTGGATAAAATATCTACTGTACCTGAAAAAAACTTAACAAGTTTTCTAATGTTTCCAGCTTCTCAGTTTGGCAAAACATTTAAAAGACAAATCAGAGGTAACATATATTGAATTTTGTTACATAAAAATACTTTCATATAGAAGTCCTCTACATGAAGGAAGACCACCTGTGAAATTATTTGAATTGAAATATTGACACATTTCAATATAAAAGTATAGTATTAAGATTAGCCTTGATTTAGTGGAATTTGTTTAGGGCTTACTTTAGAATTTGTAGAGAAAGGATTTTCTCAATTACAAATTAATAGTCTACAGAGAAGAATGACCAAGAATATCAATAATTTCATATTTGTTATTCATGAAATACAAGATGAGATTGAAGGCTATTTTAGTAAATAAATTAAAAATTATGAGACAATGTTGAAAAAATATGTTCTTTAGAAAAATACCATAAACATGATTTTAGAGAGATATAAAACAAAGGGGTAGATTAAAGTACATGAAAATGCACCAAGAATAATTCCTCTGTTATGTTTTTATATTTAGATAAACAATATAAAGAAAGCTTCTTTCTTTTTTTTTTAACTTTAAGTATATGGACATGTTCATTTTTTAGTGTTATTATTCAAAAATTCTAAAAGTATATTTCATAAATCTAACACTATGATAAAATCAAATATGATTGAGAAATACAAATAAATAATAACTTTTCTACTACCTTTCACTCTCAGAAGTGTCCTGGTATGGACAACATCTTATGTGTTCACTTTAACTTAGTCAATCAGTTGGTAGAATAGGCAGCTGATATAACACCACCGAAAATTTACTGTTTCCTCAGAAGCCAGCACTGGTTTCCCCGAAATTTTATTTTGAAAAATTTTAAGACCACAGAAAAGATTCATACCATCCATACCCATATATTTTCACCAAAAATTACCAATTTTGAATATTTTGCCACATATTCTCTCTTCTGTCAAGTTTTTATATACATATATATTCCTTTTTTTCTGAATAATTTGCAATTAAGTTGCTGATATCATAACACTTTGCCATAAAATTAGAGTCATCAGGAATTCTTTTATGCTTCAGAACTTAGTTTGTGATATTTAAATTTAGCAAGCCTACATTTTGGTATAGAGTCATTAAAGTCATCTCAGCATTAAAGTTATAATTAATAAATTATAATCACTTTCAGTGTTAAGTTAATTAATAGATGAATAAATTTCTTCCTATATTTGATAAATATTTATTGAGAACCTGTTATGCCATATTCTCTTTTTTAACAAGTTTTATAAACATGATAGTCAAGGTCTACACACAGAGGACTTATCATCTAGTGAGGTGAGACAAAGAGGAGATAAATTAATAAGCATATAGTATGTAATTAAGTGCTTTGAAGAAAAATAGATCAGAGCAAGTTAATAGATAACAACTAGGGGTGCTGTTTCAGATAGAGTATATAGGGTAGGCCATTCTTAGGAGTTATATTTGAACATAAACTTGAAAGAAGTGAAGTGTCAGTCATGTAAATATCTGGAATTAGAATGCTACAGTCATGGGAACATCAAGTGCAAAAGCCTTACTGAAGTATAAGTTTTGTTTGATGAAGGAAGAGTGAGAAGGTGATGTAGCTTGAGGGCAGAGAATGATGGGGAACCAGGTGATGATGTCAGAGCAGTTGCCAGCTTGGATGGGATCATTGTCCAGAATTGGATTTTGGGGTATGCAAACCACAGCCCTTGGACCAAAGCCAGCCCATGGACTGCTTTGCACAGCTTGTGAGCCAATAAATTTTTTTTTTTTTTATGAGGAAGATGAGCCCTGAGCTAACATCCAATGCCAATCTTCCTCTTTTTTGCTGAGGAAGATTGGCCCTGGGCTAACATCCCTGCCCATCTTCCTCTACTTTATATGGGACGCCACCACAGCATGACTTGACAAGCAGTGTGTCAGGGCATGCCTGGGATCCAAACCTGGAAACCCCGGGCTGCTGAAGGGGAGCATGCGAGCTTAACTGCTGCGCCACCGGGCTGGCCCCCTAATAAGGTTTTTTTTTACATTTTTAAATGTAAAACATCATTTGATGTTAATAAAACATCAGAAACAAAGAAAAAGAACACGTAGCACAGACTGTATGTGGACCACAAAGCCTAAAATATTTACTTTCTGGCCCTTTCCAAGGAAAAAATGGCAACTCCAGATTGAAGGCCATTACGATTTGAGAGCTGAGGAGTCACATAATATGATTTACGTTTTATAAGGATACTCGGAGAGATGTGGAACATATTCCGCATGTGGGCAAGAGCGGAAGCAGGA
Organism: Diceros bicornis minor; assembly: GCF_020826845.1. NCBI lineage: Eukaryota > Metazoa > Chordata > Mammalia > Perissodactyla > Rhinocerotidae > Diceros > Diceros bicornis. The sequence continues at coordinate 49,043,822 of NC_080745.1, read as the reverse complement.
AGATCTGTCAGAATGCTATGGCAATAGTCCAGGCAACAGTGGTGATGGCGAGGTCTGGGGTGGTAGCTTTGGAGTAGCTGAAAATTGACTGGATTTGGGATATAATTTTAAGATAAAACCAGCTGAGTTTGCTGATGGTTTGGTGTATAAGGAGGAGAAAACAGTCAAGCATAAGTCCTAAAATTGTAGACTGAACTACGCGGTGGTGACTTTTCTGAGAAGGGAAAGCCTATAGTGTACACTTTTTGATAGTGTTCAGGTTACAGATATTTTTCTCCTTCTAGAATTAAACTCTTCTCACAGATTCTATTACTTCCGTATACTTTTTTTCAGAAAGAAAAAAGAAAGTTGCTGTAGCAAATGAATGTGGAAAAAACATTAAGTTGTAAAAGTTATCATCTTTCTTAATTACTATTCTTTAATATATTTCCATTTTGATTATCAGTTTCTTTCTCTGACACCAAATTTCACAATAACAGTTTATGAGTGACAAATGTATTTTGTTAAAGACATTGAAAATAACAATATCATATTCACTTTAAATATACTTTCTCTTTTAAAAGACACTTACTGCATCTCTACTGGAGTTAAAGAACGATTTTTGTTAATGCGCTTAAGTAGCCTATAAACATTTTCCCATTTTGCACAGCTAATCTAAAACAGCCTTTTCCCCAGTTATATTAGTTACCATGAGACAATTTCCAAAGCTTTACGGTATCTGTTTCTAACAAAGTTAAAGTCCTTTAATGCTGATGTTTCCACTTTCTTAAAAGACTCCATAGCCTTTGCTATATACTCTTCTCTTATATTACAAAGTTCTAATTTCTCATTATTTCAATATCTCTATTTCCCCTCTGTTGATGCACCATAATACATCCAACCATTTGCTTCCTGAAGGACTTTTAAGCTGGCCAATATCTTAGAAAGAGTCACATGGGATATATGATGAACATTTTATCATAACCAACAATTTAAAAAAGAACAAAAAATCTTATGAGAAAAATTATTATTCAATACAGATTGCTGCATATAGACTTTCTCTTATCAAGAGATTATTATGGTGTGGATATTGTTCTAATATCACTAATAGAACAAAGAGTTGGAGGAACAACTGTTGCTTCCAACATTAATGGCCACACCATGATGGTGGGTTGCTTAATGAGCATGGTCGTAATTCCATTATCCATTCATGTGCTTTTCTTGGTTATAGCTTAAGTTTAAACATATCTTTTATAATTAACAACACTTTGTTGCTTACCAATAGTAAATTTGTCATCAAAGAATTATCTACAAAAATAATTTTATTGTTCTGGAAATCTCTCCTGCTGGATGCAAATGGATACAAAATGAGCATGGAAGGCAACAGGGGCACACCAATCCTGTCCACCTAGAGAGATTACAGGGGCCAGCCCGGTGGCGTAGTGGTTAAGTGCCCACACTCCGCTTTGGTGGCCCTGGTTTCGCAGGTTCAGATCCCAGGCACGCACCGATGCGCCACTTGTCAAGCCATGCTGTGGGGGCATCCCATATAAAGTAGAGGAAGATGGGCAGAGATGTTAGCCCAGGGCCAAGCTTCCTCAGCAAAAAGAGGAGGATTGGCACCAGATATTAGCTCAAGGCTAGTCTTCCCCACAAAAAAAAAAAAAAGAGAGAGAGATTACAGATTTTGACCAAATTGGCTAGTTAGTTGTAAAAGGAATAACCTTACCCACTGCTTTCCAAATTTACTAGTTATTTGCCTCAGTGGGTCAAAATAAGTGTCACCTAAAACCTTTAGAAATCAGTTTTCAATTACATTTAGATAAAAGTGAACATGAACTAGTCAGAGAAATATTAATTTTAATAATTTAATAATTGGCCAAATGTTCTGTAAAGTATGTATCATATATAGATGTTTAGGATATCATCTGCACACCAAAAAAATATTACACAACTTAGTTTATATGGTAGGAAATACCTGCATATTTAGATATAGTTCAGAAAATTTAAGAGAAAAATAGTTTATCATTTATCAATGAGACTGATAAGATGCTTGATGAAGCTTTTTCAGTGCCTAAAGCATAAGATTTGATATAGTAGATACAATAGGCATTACTCTTTATAAAACAGTTGGCGTACTTATAAAATCAACCTACTTCTGTCATTATTTTTTGACACTGATAGAAATGAAGATCAAATGCAATCTGTTGCATTTAATATATCATTTGATAAACCTGTTTTGACAGATGTCTTGTACAATATTCTTCTTCCAGCAAAAAGTACACAGGGTTTTTTAAAAAAATTGGAATAATAAAGTTTCGCATTTGGAGCCAGGTTTATACTAATTAACAGGTGAACATAGAGATATTGATATATTTTCTGTTGTTTTGATTTCGTCTTGTATTAAACCTCTCAGAGATTAGAGACTATAATTTTTCATTCACTACTGAACATTACTTCTTTACTACAGCTTAAGACTAAATTTTTATTTCTGTGACACATCCAGTTCATTTTAGGCAAAAGCACTTTCACATGCTCAGTCTCACTTTTTATCCACTTTTCTATCAGCACTTTTCCAGGTACAGGTATAGATAACATATATTAGTCACTTAGACATCACTTATGTCCCTGAGTTAATTAGCTACTTTGGTATTTCTAATGAATGTAAGGGGTATTTTTAATGAATGTAAGGTTCCAGGTATCTTAACACATATTTTTCTTTTTACGTTTTCTAGCATTCCCTTATCATTTTAGGTGACATTTACACTTTATTGTCTCAAGAATGTAGTATTAGGAGACTAAATGAAGTGACTAATGGAGCACCTAGTTTGGTATCAGATCTAGTTTCAAATCTCTGCTCTCCCATTTACTAAACGTATGGCTTACCCATGTTATTTGATCTCTTTTAAGCTTAGTTTAATCCTTTTTAAAACGGGAATGTTATACCATTACAGGATGTTTGCAACAATAAAGATGAAAGCAAGTGGCTAATTATTGCCTCTTAAACCATTAATAAGCAGTACCTACTTTTATGCAGGCTCATTTCTTATACTGCCTTGAGATCCCAGCAAATGCAAGAAAAGTGCTCTCAAGCCAAAAGCAAACAGCTGCCCCTTTCACTACAACTTTCCTGAACAAATTTCATGGGACACATACTGCATTTTTTTTCTTGTTCTTGGCCTCTCACAGCATGATATTGTGTTTGAACAAGACAGCAAGCCACTGCAAATCCCAAATGTTTTGGAAAACTGAGAAAAATAGTTAAGTAGAATAGACTTTGTTTTAAGTTATGTTCTGCCTTCAAAGAAATGTCTAGCTATCCAACTGTCATGTGTAAAGGAATAATATCTTAATAGGATAATGGGACTGTTTTTCTTTCCTTAATTGTCATAGCCTATGGATATTCACTTCAATATCTGAGAAAGAAATGTGGAGTAAACAGCTCACTTCATTAACTAGTGCACCCCACTCGGCACATCTGGGTTTAAATACTAATTCCTTCAGAGGCAGGACTAGATTTTTGAACCCTCCTTCATCTCCTCAAATAAACAAAACCACTGGGGAGTTATATGTATAGTACCTTCATCCACCAGCCTATGCTATGATATTATTTATAAGAGAAAGAGATGGATGTTTGGCAGGAAAAAAAATTGACTTACAGTGGCCCAGAAGACAAAATATATCATATATTCACCTAGGTACGAAGGAGTGATTCCTCTCTGTGAATGGATATTAAATGCCTGGGAAGACAACTCAGAATGTTTCACAGTAGTATGTGCTATTTTCTGGGTCACGTCTTTCTTTAATACCCTTCCCAACTTTGATAAAGTTTTCTTTCCAGTGTTTCTAATATTGAAATGTGGGAGTTTCAAAGATAAACCCAAAGGAATCACACTCTAGCACATAATTAATCTTGATATCTGGGAATTCCTGACCTGTATATTAAGATATTGCTTGCTTTTTTTCACTAGTTATTTTTCTTTGTCAAAAGCAAAGAAAATCAATTCTGTATTTCATAGATGAGAGAACCTCTCTCTCTCTCTCTGTGTATACACACATGTACATATACATATATGTAGATATGTACATATATATGTGGATATGTACATATATGTATATGGTGTGTTTTATGTACATACACATACATTATTTTTATTGTACTATGTGAATTAAAATACAGATAAGAAAATAGATATCAAATATGCTTACACAGATTCATTTTATTATCCATCCTAACTACATTCTTTTGATAACTGCAATACATTTTTAAAAAGGTAAAGTAAATTTTGCCTAAGAATATTTGAGATAAATTCTTAAAAATTTATCTGCTACTTTGTGTGAGGAAAATTACCCTCAACCTGGACATGATGCATTTTGTAGAGAGTAGGATGTAATTTTCACAGGACCTTTTCTTCTCACATAATTAGGTCAGAAATTATAGATTGCCTTGTGCTAATGTTGGAGATAATCAATATTCAGTATAGTAGGCCCTAATAAAAGAGCAGAATCTAGAAAAACAATTTTTATGTGAAACTATAATACATTATGCTCATTTACTTTCATTGTGCTTAGATTTAAAGCCAGTTTCTGTGTTATAAATACTTTTTGGAATCACTGCCAAAATTAGTATATCTAGTTATACTTATTTATAAAATCTATATACAATTATGTTAAAACTAAAGAATAAGGTTATGAGATATTATTCTCATTAAAGATAACATATATGTACTTAGAATAAATGTATTGAGTAATGCATGTATATAATGAGACAGTGTATCTTATATTCAGGCTAATAGTTTCAGCATTCTGCATCATTTCTTTTTCACAGAAGTAAAATAAATGTAAATGGATTAATTTAAATTTAAATTAATAATTTAATAAATTAAATTCCCATATGCTAAGGTATGTGTTTCATCTATGAAAGATGATGTTTTTCCACCTGTATGTGTTTCATAACTTTCTCATGCATTCAGTACTTGAGATATTTGTCTTGCACGTTCATGAAATAATTGTTAAAAAGCTGTTTGTATACATGGAAATTCAAACAGCTTATTTTCATAGTTTTTCCTTTCAATCTATTGTGTATGTCCTTGAGGCTAATATGAACATATCTAAAGTAGTGCTGCAATGTGATAAACGATTAGATAAACTACTGAGTCCTCTAAATGATGATAAAACTATAATCCAATAATCTTGGTGTTGAAACATCATTAACTAAATGTTAATTCTAGCTAACATGTGCTGCATGTATGTTCACAGCGTGCCAGGCACTGTGCTAAACACACAGACACATAAACACACATACACTCACATTTATACATCATAAATTTATAAGTTTCATACTATTTTTCTCACCATTTTACAGATGAATAAAATGAAGTTTAGAGGTGTTAAGAATCTTGCATTTGCAGAGCGGTGATCTTAACTATGATGTTATACTGCCTCCTATAATGATTCCTTGCCCTTATTCTTTATTCTTTAATAAACTATTACATTATAATATCCCTTTGGTTTCAATAACTCATCTTTTCTCTCTTTATCATTCTTTTCTTTCAAACTGAGAATATGCTATGTATGGTAATAAATAATATTTATGTGACTCTTACCATGTACCAAACTGTTGAAAGTAATGTTGTAGAGGATGAACTATTGCTATCAATTTCTACAGATAAAGAAACTGAGGCATTGGCAGAATAAAACTTCCCTTAAATTGAAAGCTAGAAAGTGATGGAGCCGTGATATATGATCCCAGGAAGTCTGGCTTCAAAATCCATGTCAATCATCATTATGCTTGCTCTCAAAGCAAAGATTTGTATGACAGTCCGTGTCTCAAGTAAGTGATTATTGTGATGGAGAAAAAAGACACATACACATGAAAAATAACTGGCAATATAAGCCAAACATGACAAGTGACAAAATAATATATAGTATGGATGAGAATTGCTACTGGAATTTAGAAGTGGAAAAACTCATCTCTTTCTCCATTTTTGCTTCCTCAGGGCCTTCGTCTTACCTTCTTTATATATCCACATCCAATTCAACATGGCTTAAAAATGTTCTAGCAACTTGTGCTCTCTCTGAACTAACTGAGTTTCCAGCATTCATTCTGCTCTGTCTAGCAGTAATTAAATCACTTGCACAAGACATGGAGGAAGAGAAATTTCTTTTTAGCTTATGTTATAAATGTGGAAAAGAGAGAAAATACATGCATGATGGATTTAAGCACAACTTATATCTAATAGTAAGTAAATGAGCACAAATAAAAATTATCAAGTCTAATATTTCTGTCTCAGAAAATGTATTCTAGAAATATTCATGACTTTACCAGAAAATGACATTTGCTTTCTCATTATTATTTTATTATACAATAATAGGTCTGAGCTTCCATTTTGAAACAGTCCTTGAAATTGCATTTTGTATCTCACTTTCTTCATCAGTCCTGCTCTTTGAAAATATGCAATGCGCATGCTGGCTCAACTGTGTAGACATGAATCCCTTCTTAATTAAGAGTTACAGCACATCATTGAAACAAAAGGAAAATAATTCTTATTTGTTCAGGTCCTCAGATTACCTATAGCCTTGGATATTAATGCCCAATCATCAGCGAATCTCCTTTCTTGGTTCTGATGAACGTACATTTTGAATCTCATTCTGAAGTTTGATGGTGCCTTTTCTTTCTCTCTTAATTTCCCTCACCTTTGCTTTGTATAGTATTTGATGTTGATATTCAGTGCTTATATGACCTCTTATGCAGGTTTATCCCATTTTTCTTTCTTCTTCTTCTTCTTCTTCTTTTTTTTTTTTTTGGTGAGGAAGATTTGGTGAGCTAACATCTGTGCCAATCTTTCTCTATTTTGTATATGGAATGCAGCCACAGGGATGGGCTTGATGAGTGCTGTGTAGGTCCGCACCTGGGATCCGAACCCGCAAACCATGGGCTGCCAAAGCAAGCAAGCGAACTTAACCACTATGCCACTGGGCTGGCCCATATCCCATTTTTCTTTTTCCTAGTGATATATCATTCACACTCTAATCAACATGTAACAATTATAATGACACAAAGTTAGTGTGTCCTCAATCTCTAATTAGAAAATTCAAGGTTAAATGCAATTAAATCACATACTACTAAAAGTATTGAAGTACAAGTACTCCATTAAAGGTAATCTCTTGGTGCTTTTATAAGCCATATACATTTACCAGTTAAGAAAAATAGTGTTTATGTATTAAAAAATCTTTTTGATTTGGATTAACCAGGTCTTAACAAAACATACTTTTATCGGTCTTATTCACTATGGGTTTATTAAATTATGAAGATGCTTTTGTAGAAATTAATGGTGAGAGATGGAGAGGAATAGCTATCCCAACTTTTTAAAGAAGAATAACAAAAAATAGTATGTCATGGTGATCTTTGATAAGGAAATAAGAAAATTCTCTCTCCTACTCAAGTAATTCTATAATCCAATTGTCTACATTTCTGATTGTAACTGCAATCTTTTTGTCACCAGAGATTTTTTAAGTAGTTACTCTAGAATTCCCATCTCTTCTTTTATCAAATGAACCAATTAGTTAAGTAAAAGGAGTAACTACTTCTCAGAGACCAGATTAGAACCAAGTTATTCAGCTTAAATTCTTCAGTTACCTGCTGTCCTCTTTTTAAAACTTTTCTTTTTGAAAAGATAGTAAGATATCAGCACTACCAATTTATATCAGTTTCTGATCAAGTAAATAAAATGAGAACTTTTTCTTAAAAATTAAAAGAAAAAAATTCTAACGGTAAACCAACTTGTAATAACTCTGAAATTCTTATGTGTCTATTTCTTTTATAAACAGAATCTTTTGCTCTGAATCACACTTTCAAACATTTGCAGAAGGAAGAAAGAGAGGCCAGGAAATCTAGATTCCAACTAATTTTATTATTGATTGCTATGCAACTCTGTAAGAATTATGGTTTCTTAATAATTGCAAGGCAATTTTCAGATTAAGTTGACTTGTTATAGATGGACTTGGACTTCAATACGGTTGTTTACATAAGCTTCTTTTTTTTTTTTTTATTTTGGTGAGGAAGATTAGCCCTGAGCTAACATCTGTCACCAATCCTCCTCTTTTTGTTGAGGAAGATTGGCCCTGGGCTAACACCCATGCCCATCTTCCTCTACTTTATACGTGGGACGCCACCACAACATGGCTGGACAAGTGGCGCATCAGTGCACGCCTGGGATCCGAACCTGCGAACCCCGGGCCGCCAAAGCTAAGCATGTGAACTTAACTACTATGCCACTGGGCCGGCCCCCATAAGCTCCTTTTTTTTAATTAAACATTTTATTTTGAGATAACTGTGGATTCACATGCAGTTGTAAGAAATGATCCAGAGGATCCAGTGCATTCTTTACCCAATTTCCCCAATGGTAGTATCGTGTAGAACTACAGTGCCATATCACACTAATATCACACTATCACACTTGATGTTGTCAAGATGCAGAACATTTCTTTTGAATTTTGAATTTTTAAAATGCCATAATGTCAGTAAAACATATTAAGTTTTGATTTTAGGTTCCCAAACAAACTATCATTAAAAGCCTCTCATCCATTGTTAGGGGCTGCATAATAAAAAGAGGTAGAAAGGATAAATATTTTCCATCATCCACTTCTATGAATTGAAGGCCCTGATTAACTAGTGTTTATTCCTAGAAATTATATTCTCTTCTTGAAACATTATATTTTTCTTTGTAATTGGCGTTCCAGTGAGGTAGAATTATAAGGTACCTCTTTTAGGCATCTAACATTTATTTGAATGTACCTGTTGACTTGATAAGAAGCCAGACTTATACGTCAAATGCTTCACAGTTCTTTAAAATTGATGACTACTACATGGAGATTATAATAAATTTTATAGGATAACAAATTCATTTTAGTGCACTTATTTTTTTAAGGTTGTATATAACAGACTGCAGTTTCTGTAGTATAAAATTACTTAAAAGATATCTTATTTTCAGATAATGTTTTATTTATCCTTTAGTCACCACAGTGAAGATACAAGTACCATATTACCTGTATCACTTTGGATTGTTTTTTGAAAAAAGCGTTTCAAGATAACTGAATATGTAGTACCTTCTGGAAATTATTACAACTCTCACATCCTAAAAATTAGGATGATTTTATTTGCTAAAGGATTGACTACCAACTCTTAGTATATTTAATATATTATTTTTTTTCATTTAAGTATTTTTTATTGTGGTAAAATGTATATAACATAGAATTTACCATTTTAGCCATTTTAAGTGTACAGTTCAGAAGCATTAAGTGCATTCACATTGTTGTCACCTTCACCACCATCCATCTCCAGAACTTTTTTCATCTTCCCAAATTGACACTTCACAGCCATTAAACAATAACTTCCCATTCCTCCTCCCCAGCCTCTGGAAAGTACCATCTACTTTCTGTTTCTATGAATGTGACTATTCTAAGTACCTGATGTAGGTAGAATCATACTGTATTTTTCCTTTTGTGACTGACATGGAAACTTTTAGAGGTGATGGATATGTCTGTTACCTTGATTATGGTGACAGTTTCATGGGCATATGCATATGTCCAAGCTCATCATATTGTATACATTAAATATGTACAGTTTTTTGTATTTCAGTTATACTTCAATAAAGCTGTTTAAGAAATGTAGTGTATACATACAATGGAATATTACTCAGCCTTAAAAAGGAAAGAAATCCTGACACGTGATACAACATGGATGAACCTTGAAGACATTATGCTGAATATGATTTGGTTTACAAGTAACTTTTTTAGGAGCACTGCTCTAACCATTGTCGATGTAGTGGTTCCTTTGGCACAACTACTTGGGGAATTATCTGACAGATAAGGTTGCTATTGGAATTTTATTTATATAAGCACCTCTTCTTTTTCCCTTGGACACTTAAATGATCTAGGTTTTCAGGGAAGCTTTGATTTTAAAGTTTTATGCCTTGCTTCCACAAATACACCTATACTCATTAGATGATACTATGTCATGAATTTTGGCACAGAAAATAGAACCATATGGGATCTGTGAAAAATTATTTGGCCCTCATAGCTATTCGACTTTATGTAATCAAGCAAAAATACTAGGTTCTTCATATCAAGACTGTGATTGACCCACATGATTATTTATAAGGAAAAAAGGAAAAAAAAATCTAAAACAAAAGAAATTCAGTGGTCTGTGCCTTGCCTTAGGCGGCTAAAAAGAAATGTATGTATAGATATCTACAGATAGTGAGTGATGCAATATCATGTGGGCCAATTGTGTTGATCTACTAATCAGTAAATCATGGTTACTTGTCAAGTGTGTTGCAAGTGGTATGTCATTCATCACTGTTAAAGCAGCTGATAATAACTTATCCCACTTATCCTTCAGGAAGCCTCTACTCCTGTATTCAAGTGGTTCTAGCAAGTGGAATTCATCCTCCAGGTCCAGAGGTTGACAAATACCTATGGGTGGCACAGTGCGTTTCACGTTCATACCATTCACGACTGGCTGAGCAATAGATATAAGCTGAGTCCAAACAATGAGGGTCACCCACAGAAGAAAAGATTTTAGGAAGATATGACTCTTCCTGCTAGATTTCTGCACTAGTATAATGCAAATATGAAACTATCAAAAGCCATTTTTGCCACACAACATGAAAAAGACCACCATACTCCCTGAAAATGAAGTCACCATGTATTAATTAATCAGGGTTTTCCAGAGAATCAAAACCAATAGAATGTTAGATAGATAGATAGATAGATAGATAGATAGATAGATAGATAGATAGGGAGAGAGAGAGAGCGAGAGAGAGATTATAAGGAATAAGAGGCTGCCAAGTTCCAAGATCTGCAGTCAGCAAGCTCGAGACCCAGGGAAACTGATGGTGTGGTTCCAATCTGAGTCTGAAGTCATGAGAACCAGGAGATCCGATAGTGTAGCTCCAATCCAAAGGCCAGCAGACTCAAGACCCAAGAAGAGCCCATGTTTCAATTTGAGGCCAAAGGCAGGAAAAAATGGAAATCCCAGCTCAAAGGCAGTCAGGCAGGAGTAATTCTCTCTTGCTCAACCTTTTTGTTCCATTCAGGCCTTCAACTGATTGGATGACGCCCACCACATTAAGGAGAGCAATCTGCTTTACTCAGTCTATCAACTAAATATGAAACTCATCCAAAAACAAAATAATATTTTATCAAATATCTGGGCGCCCCATGGCCTACTCACATTGACACATAAAATTAACCATCACACACCAGAATTGTACAGACCTGAAGATGAATAGAGAGATGATGCAAGGATGATATGATTTGAATCATTAATTTCAGCTTTGCCTAAACCAGCCTACTGCTAACTGTTTCAGTCATGTGAGCCAGCTTGAGTTGGGTTTCTGTTACTTGCAATTGAAAGAAAAGAAAAAACCTCAAGTAATATAGCGGGAAATTTTGCCAATGATTTATTATTTTAAAAACATTAGAGCCTTAAGTTACATCATTATTCTCATTTACTTCTTCCCCCAGAGACTTTCTTGTAGACCAGAGAAGAATGTGGAGTTGAGGTGTTCCAGGAACAGTAATGGAAGAATGAAATCTGTCGTGTGTGTTTTGGCAGGAGAACATTGGGAACTTTTGCTCTGACATAGCTGTGGCCTAGTGCTGGTACACATACTATTGATGCCCATTGATGAAATTCCACCAATAAGTGGAAAGCTGGGGAAAATAAAGATTATCAAATGACTTGCTCACAAAGCTAAGCACATTCACTTGAAAGAGCTGTCCTTTCTTTCTTATGACTTTCCAACATTTTTCGTGGAAAAATGCTCTTTATGTTTTTATACAATGATAATTTTAATAGATGGTTTGTGTGCTTTTCAGTTCCCTACTTGGCATAATAAACGGTTAGTGTTTCTGTGCTATTCCTTCAATGCATTAAGGTTTTGTCTCTCCTACCTCTCACCTCAACAGCAAATTCTGAGATCAACTGCTTGTAGTAATTTCCTTGAAAGGTTTTGTGGTATCACAGGTGTCACTAGAGATTTCAACGAACAATGTGAAGTGAGTTCCTTCCTAAAGTATTCCTGAAACTGCAACTGAGCCCTTTGCTGACTTGAGAATAGAGAAGTTTTGAAGAGATGAAAACTACCAATGGAAGCAGTTTCTGGAAGCCATTATTGCCGGGGGCTGCTGTCACTTTTGAAGTAGGGAACTTTTGGGAACTATTGGTACCTGGAGTTACTCAGAGTCATCATTAAGTATCCCTGGGACAGAGTGAGTAAAAAAGCAGCCACAGGGGCACACTTTTGCCAGGATTTGTGGCTGCCGGAGTAGGGGCAGCAAATAAAGGGCCTGCTGCTCTCCCTTCCATCACCCATGGCCGATATTGCTAATTTTTAACGCACTTTTTCCTGCTGAGTACAGATACAATTTCACAATTTATCTCAATGAGAGTCACTAAAAATCAGTTGGGAATAGCATGAAAGATGAACACTATTTTCTATTACAGGCCTAGGGCTAGTATAGAATGTGCCAGTAACTAAGCGATTGCCTTGCTGCTTCAAACACACTGTTTATACGTTTCTTTGTGATGCTGGGTCTGGAACTCCACAAACCACGTTTATGCTCACTTATTGCCTCCATCCACTGGGGGGAGGAAGTAGGGAGATGGCAAGGCTGAAAGAGACAAAAGGCACTCTCCTTGTTTGCTTTCTGTTCCTATCTGTGGCACCCTAGCTAACAATGCTTCCAGTAGCTTCGCTTCCTTCCCCAACACTCCCAGAACCAGTCTTATCATACCACTTTAAGATACCAGCACAGCACACCGTGAGCATCCTCCTCAAAGATCTGTGTTCCAGCTCCTCAGCACCCCTTCTCGAATCTGAGAAACATCAAGCGGCTCCTCCTTTCAAAGAGATGTGTGGCAGCTCTGCAGAACTTCTCTTCTAAGCTTCCAAATTCTATAATTCCTACTATTTCCATTTGTTTCCTCAGCCTTAGGGTGGTAGCTGATTCCTGGATTATTTATTGTTGTTGTTGTTGTTATTATAGCAATACTATTATTTATTGAGCTCTTATGATGTGCCAGCAGTAAGTGTATTAATCTCATATATATGTATTACATATATATTATTAATCCTTACAACAATGCCATGTGGTAAGTCCTGTTAGTCTCCATATTTTAAAGATGAGAAAAATAAAGCAAAAAGAAGATATCTGACTTGCCAATGGCAGAATGTAAGTCATAGGGAACCAACCTTAGGAATAACAGCAGGAAATGTTAAAAAGGGAAGGCTTCCCTGCTCAGATATATGTAGACTTTTGTGTCATCCCAGGATCATCTATCTGATAAAAACGACTGTGAGTGAGATAGTTAGGGGCCTTGATGGTAGAACAGTAGTGATCTTCCAATATCTTTCTCACTGAATACACAGAGATATGTGTTTCTTCAAAAAGACTAAATAGACTGGACATTTCAGAAACTTTGGAAAGAAACCTGATGTCCATGGCAGAGTGTAGCTTGAGATAAAGATAGGATCTACATCTAACATACAAAAAAAGGTAAGTGTTCTCCTCAATTGTGGACAACTGAGTTCTACCCAAAACTTCTCATTTTGAAAGTGCTCTGTTATTTGCTATGGCTCTAAAAATGAGTTATTTGATAAAATTCAGTACATTTAAATATAAAAACTCTTCCTTAAATCTCAGAAAAAGTATTGGTCGTTTGGAAATGCTTTATCCCTTTAACACTTATAAATGCATTATTGATATCTTCAATAAGTATATTTTCAACAAGACTACCAATGATATTCATTCTATTTACACTTTGCCAGTATAAAATCTTATTAAGCAAGGATTAACATGGAGGGGGATCAGTTCAAGATCTGCAAGTCCCAGTTAATGATTCCAGAAAGTAAATTTATAAGACTGAAGAGATCCTAACTTCATTGAGTAAACTGAGTTAGAAATGTACATCTTTTCATAAACCCCAAAATTTACTGCATAGGATCACTGTGTATCTTTTAATAGTATGGTAATAGAAAATGTTTATCGAGCCCTCAGACTATGGTAGTTGTGTTAAGCATGAATCATCTTCTCTAATTTTCACAACTCTACGAGGTAGGTACTATTACATCCAAATTTTACACAGTAAGAAAACTGAGGTTTAGAAAAAGTAAGCAAAGGTTAAAGATCATAGAGCTGAAGAATAAGCAAATCAGTGAACCTAAACTTAAAACTGCCTGACTCCCACACTATTCTATTTGTCTTTGCAAATAACTCTTCTTGGATTAAATCCTTCCAATATTTTCTGAAATTACACCACCAACAGACTTCCTATAGAAGTGAGTTTTTCTTCTGTCTTGTAAACCTTCATTTGTCCTCTCTCTGGATAGAGAAGTTTCTTGGATGAACAGATGCCTCAAGTATTCTCACATCTTATTTCCAAGCAAGAAAACCACTCAGAACCAATGGTAAGGAGTAGAATTTCAAGAACAAGACAAGACATGAAGAGTTACTAAGAAGAAATTAAAAAAAAAAAAAAAACTACCTCAAAAACTTTACTTACAGTAAAAAAAAAGTCATATAATAATTTTTGATTCAATCATTGTGAAATACTATTTTTCAAAGATTATTTAATAAAGTATAACAAATGTCTGAGAGAATATAAGCCTAGAGCACCTAGAACTCTCAATTAAAGCAATTATAAGGCACTCCTTTGGAAGTCGAAATCTGCTGGTCCCTGGAAAGTGGAGATCTACGAGGAACCAGGCTCATTAGAAGCAGTTATAGCCACATATGTAAGACATGTGATTATTTGATTATGCATTCTCATTGGGAAACTAATAGTAGATTATACACACACACACACACACACACACACATATATATGTATTATACGGGTTTCCCCCACTAGCCGAAATTTTGCTTTTTGCCACTTCGCTTTTAAGACCTACCTGCTTTTCCTAACCAAAAGAAATCCCAAGAGGATTTTCGCTTTTACATAAAAAAGTAAGATATAGCATTCACCGTTTGTTTTGCAGCATGCTGTTTTAGAGAGAGCGGGCACTCCGAGCAGTGAGAGGGGCGCCGTCAAGCTCCTTTCCCAGGAACTACACTCAGCATCTCAGCATCAAGCTGCCATAGCTTTCAAGTGTGTCTGTGAGCAAATGTGCTTTATCTTGATTTATTTCAGTAGGTTATTTTTGGGGTTTAGGAATGCTCAATATTTTTTCCCGTGTAAATTAATGGTAATTGCTTCTTCACTTTATGCCATTTCTGCTTAGGAAAGGTTTCATAGGAACTCTCTACTTTCAGATAGTAGGGGAAACATGTCTATACATTGATGTGTACATATATGTATATACTTATATACATGTTTTAAAATATAAAATTAGTGAATTTTCTATTGACATATTTGTAGTACATATTACAATTTTCATGCAATCTAATAATTAATGCAGCACAAGAGACAAATAAAATTGTAAACATCTTTTCCAAGGCAATAAGTGTATTCATGCTTTCAAAATTTAGTTAGTTCCTATTGTCACTAATAAGATACAGAGTTCTTTCCTTCTTGTTTAGTTTCTTACACACATACATGCACACACACACACACACGGTAAGAATATTGTGTATATATTGGTGATTTACCTTCCTAATTTTGAGATGGCACATTACATGACTCTCAAATTTAGAGGAAAGCTCATGATCAAAAATCAAAACAAAACAAAACAAAATAGTGATATCACAGATTAAAGTGGTGGTGAACAGTTGATGCTGTATAGTTGATGTGTTTTTTTTCCCTTCAGATTTCATACTCCCAAAAGTTAAAAAAAATCCACCCAAATTTTGATAATCTAAAAAATTATATATTCACTTCACATGCTGAGTTGTGACGCAGCTTTGCTTTGATAGAGTGATAAATGACACTGCTTACATTTTTCAAGTATCTTTCCCCTAAGTCACATATGGTGCACTTGGCAGATTCTAAGACTAAACACCATCATCTGGAAGGCTGCATTTTAACCAGATACGCCTGGGCCAGTAGTTCTCACTTAGCTCCTTTTGGTTAGTTCACTTCAATTTTCGTGCAGGCTCTGCACTAACATGCAAAGGGTTTTGTGGGTCCAAGTTCAGCCTATATATGAACTATTTGTTCTTTTTTTCCCCACTTAATATCAAATGATACTATAATTAATCTAGTGCATTTAACGCTAAGACCACAACCTTACATTTTGAAGAAGGCTTTGTTGCTATTAAAGTTGGTACTATCTACATCTAAATAATTTTTATAATGTTTCATATTAATCAAATATTATTCATATATTAAATTACTTTAAAAATCAATGTCTTTAGGGGGCTGGCCCAGTGGTGTAGTGGTTAAGTTTGTGCATTCTGCTTCTGGTGGCCTGTGGTTGGCAGGTTTGGATCTCGGGTGCGGACCTATGTGCCACTCATCAAGCCACGCAGGCATCCCACATAAAGTAGAGGAAGATGGGAATGGATGTTAGCTCAGGGCCAATCTTCCTCAGCAAAAAGAGGAGGATTGGCAATAGGTGTTAGCTCAAGGCTAAACTTCCTCACCAAAAAAAAAAAAATCAATGTCTTTAAACTTCTGAGTTATTATTTGTAACAGAAGTTACTGCCTGTGATAGTTAATTTTATGTGTCAATTTGACTGAGTTAAGGGATAGCCAGATAGCTGGTAAACATTATTTTCTGGGTGCTTCTGAAAGTATATCTGGAAGAGATTAGCATTTCCATTGATGGAAGCAGATGATTCTCCCCATTGTGGGTGGGCATCATTCATTCCATTGAGGGCCTGAATAAAACAAAAAGGCAGAGGAAAGGTGAATCTGCCCTCTCTCTGAGCTGGGACCCATCTTCTCCAGCCCTCAGACATCAGAACTCCCAGTTGTTGGGCTTTTAGACTCCAACTGAGACTTACACCATCAGCTTTCCTGGTTCTCCAGCTTGCAGATTACAGATTATGTAACCTCTCAGCATCCAAAATCACGTGAGCCAAGTGCTATAAAAAATCTCTCTCTCTCTCTCTCTCTCTCTCTCTCTCTCTCTCTCTCTCTCTCTCACTCTCTCTGGTCTGTTTCTCTAGAGAACCCTGACTAATACACTGCCTAAATGGACATTACTTTGGAAAATAGGAGATTAGGCTAAAAATGGAGTTAGATCAATGATATTTGGCCTTGTTAAAAATCTCATGAATGTGAAATTTATATTAATTGACAGACTTTCTTGACAGAGTTAGTCAGGTTCAGCTGTCTACATATCTGACCTTTCTCTCTAGATAAATATGTATAATATTTCCTCTCACACTCCTCTAACCCAAGGAGCAAGTAACAATCATCACCTAAGCACCCAGAGCCTCTTTGCAACAGGAATTTGGAGTAAACACATCTTTGAAAACCTCTGTTATTCGTTAAATAATTGTGCAGCACCTACTACATGCTGGAACTGCTTAGTCACTGTTTATAGAACAGTGAACAAGACTATATAGACCATATCATTATGGAGCTTATACTCCATATTGAGAAGCATACAATTTAGTAATATGTTTTTTTGTTACACCCTAACTCTCCCTTTCACCTCAGAAGGCTGAAGCATATCTGCCTCAACAACTAGTTGTCAGGTCTTAGTAACCACTACACAGTGTGCAAGCTAAGACTTGGCTTCATTACTCAACTAGTCAAGCCTACAAAGCTTCCTTGTGGCTCAAGTAGTTTTGAGACTTGACAAAAGGGCAATTTCTAATTGCTTGGTTGTTTGATTGACTGGCAATTTCTCTTTCCAATTACCTAGGTCACTAAGAGCACCATTTTAAAATATAGATGAGCAATTTTCCTATATAGAGACTTGTAATTAGTGAGAAGGCACTTTTCTCTTTAGAAAAAAAGGTGTCCAAACTAATATATACAGATATATGAATCTTAAATCATGGGATCTATTGTAATGAAAGAGAGAATGATGTTTGAAGACTTTACAATTTATTATATTATTTTGCTTTATATTCTTGGCAGATGTGTAAAAATATATTAATTATATGAAGTAGAAGATTATTTTATAGAATAAAATGGTGCATGGATAAATACTGGAGATATATACATAAATATAAATGGAAGAATATTTGCTGAACATTAAATAAAACCAAGTAACACTCCTGAGTTTTTGACTGGTACAACGGATCAAGAAATGATTCTATTCGCTGATCTAAGAAACAATGGAAAAGAACCAGATTGGTGGGATTTAGAGTTAAGAGGGGGTATGTTGGAGATTATGGATTCTTTTTTTAATAGTGTGAGTTGCAGTGTTTGATATTTATTAGTGAAGGTGTCAATTTAGTATTTGGATATAAGCATTATATTCGCAGAAGAGGTGTCTATGCTAAAGATTTATATTTGTTAGTTATTCACATGTAGCTGGTAACAGAATCAAGGAGAAGGTAGCCTACGAAATATGGAGATGTAAGGAAAGTGAAAAAGGTCTAGAACTAAGCCTTGAAGAAATCCAACTTTAATAGGAAGGATGAGAAATTGAGAATGCAAGAGACCGAGAAAGAATGGCCTAAGAACCATGAGAAGAACCAGAAAAGCAATCAGAAGCCAAAGAAGAGAAGCTTTGGGAAGAGCTTTTCAAAAAGCCATGGGGAAGACAAGGAAAATGATACCTGGAAAAAAAATTTATTCAATTGAGGGGCTTGAAGGTAGTTAGTAATTTAAGTAAAGCTTTTTAGGTGAAAGAGACTAATGCCAAATTACACTATAGTGAATAAAGTCATGGGGGTGTGACTAAAAGGAAGTTAAACCCAACATCAAGAAACTTATAATCTAGAAGGTAAGTTAAGGCACTTTTGAGCTATTTCATCACACAACATTATATAAATAAGAGCAGAGGTATATAAAATATATTAAAATTGTTTTAAAAATCACTGAAATATTTGAGGATATTTTAAGGAAACATCATATTTGAAACATTACTTGAAGGACAGGCAAAATGGCAAAGCACAGACAGAAGGTAGGAATGGCCACCACATGATCTCAGAAATGAGAGGAAAACGGCCTGGTGAAAGCATGGGGGAAATTTTGGAGAAAATGTAGGAGTAAATCCAATAGATGTTTCTCATGATTCTCGTGAATGACTGACTGTAGATTTTAGAGTCCCTGCCACCTCCACTCCTGGAGGGTTTTGGGTTTGTGAGCAGATACCTAATAAGAATAGGCGAATGTTTTTAGGAAGACTCCTAAGGACAACTTGAATGGAGGAACTAAAGACTAGGGTCAGCACAGGTAAAGCCTTAGAAATGGCGGAGTCAAGGTAATGAAGATGTGTTGAAGGCAGTGGCAGCGAGAATGGGACTGAAGGGAAAGATGGGAGAGAACTCGCAGGATGAAATAGTAGTCCTTTGTGAATAACTGGATAAAAAGGATGATAGGTTGATATTAAAGAGGATGCCATATTTCAAGTGAGTAGAGTGCCGCCACCAATACAGAAACAGAATTTAGACAAAAGTCAGTAAACAGTATAATTGATTAGTCACTGTGTGGTAAAACGTGATGATTTTCCAATAGGAAATTATATTCCATTGAAATATAATTATTTGAATTTCCAATGATAAAACACACACACAGAAAGCTGTGAAGTGAGTAATTCATTTGGAAACTATGAACATTTAAGGGAAAAGTAATTCATGTATGGCTACCGATCTAGTGTAAGGGCTTAGTTAACAGCTCAATACTGATTAGTTTTCCTCTCTCTCTTTCTAGCAACGTATTGCTTCTGAATGAATGGCTTTTTAATATGTTTGCGAAGGATGATAAATATTTCTGAATAGCACTGAATGAAATTGGATTCCTCTCACAGACAAAATATTAACATTTTAAACTTAAAATTGTAAACCAAGAAGTCAATTGAGCAGGCAACCACTAAATGTGTCATAGTCAAAGTGGCTTCAGAGGAACAAAGAAGGTAACTACAAGTTAACCCATAAAGAAAACCTAGATAAGATGTAAAGTTAGAACCTGAATTAGTTCATTTATAGAAAGAGATGCTTATAATCGGGAGTGATATTCTAAACACATAACAATGGGAACTGACCAAAGAGAATGCATGTATGTGTCAGCCAGGAATGATAGTTTGAGAGCCAGTTAGCGATGTCCCTGTGGTGTGAGGAATTTGTTTCATTCTAAATGGGAAAGTGATTGAATAGACATATGTGTATATGTACACACACACACACACACACACACACAGATAGATGGAGAGCTGAATGAATGAATCAATAGAGAGGGCGATAGGTGTTGTTTTGCCTTGGTAGTGCATAACCATGCATAATTTGTTCTCAAAACTTGCCTCTGTGAAGCAATGGCTATCTCAAATAGATATCAGCTCATGTCACTCATGGGTAAGAAGAATACCATGAAATATTCTTGATAGAAGAAATTGCTGACAAAACTTGTTCAATACCAAAATGAAATATCCAGGATTGTAACTGCTGGGCATATTATAAGCAGTTTAAGGTCTCTGTATACGAAAACTTCATAGAACTACTTTGGGAATCCCCCTTTCTTTTAAACTTTACAGAAGAAGAGTGTTTCCTTGATCAGATAAGTATTAATTGTTCCCTGAATGTTTGGCAGAACATTCCATTAAAATTGTTATTGTGATGTACTTCTGTCTAAAGATTTCAAATCACCAATTCAGTTTTGGTAATGTTTATAAAACATTTCAGATTTTCTATACAATCGTGAATTCGTTTTTATAAATTAAATTTCATATGAATTTGTCCATTTTTCAATGTTTGAATTTTTTAACATAAATATATTTTTTATGGTATTTAAAAATATTTTTTAACTTAAATATGTGTTGGATCTATATTAAGGCCCCCTTTGCATTCCAAATATTATTTATATTTTCAGTCTTTCTTTTTCCTGTGGTCAATTTTGCAAAAAGTTTAGGAATCGTCTTAGTCTTTGCAACATAAAAACTTTTAGCTTTGTTGAACTTCTTTATTATATGTATTCTATTTTGTTCACTTCTATCTTAACTATTATTTTCTTCCTTTTACTTTCTTCTAGATTATTTTGTTGTTTCCTTTATATTTTTTTTTTTTTTTTTTTTGTGAGGAGATCAGCCCTGAGCTAACATCCGCCAATCCTCCTCTTTTTTTGCCGAGGAAGACGGCCCTGGGCCAACATCCGTGCCCATCTTCCTCCACTCTACATGGGACGCCGCCACAGCATGGCCTACCAAGCAGTGCGTCGGTGCGCGCCCGGGATCCGAACCAGCGAACCCCGGGCCGCCGCAGCGGAGCGCGCGCACTTAACCGCTTGCGCCACCGGGCCGGCCCCTCCTTTATATTTTTATTAGCTGATGATTGACTTGTTAATTTTCATCATTTTTTTCTTTTCAATATAAATGTCAAATTAACTTATAAGTACCACTTTAGGTGTATCACATGCATTTCGATATCTGATGTTCTCATTATTTCAATTTTAAGTATTATCTACTTTCTATTATGAGCTCTTCTTTGATTCAAAAG
This sequence comes from Diceros bicornis minor, assembly GCF_020826845.1. Classification (NCBI taxonomy): domain Eukaryota; kingdom Metazoa; phylum Chordata; class Mammalia; order Perissodactyla; family Rhinocerotidae; genus Diceros; species Diceros bicornis. The sequence goes on along the minus strand of NC_080745.1, from coordinate 49,022,288 downwards.
TTGTTTAGAAGTTTATTCCCAAATATATGAATTTTTGTAAGTTATTTTGTTGTTATTGATTTCTAGCTTAATAGCATTATGTTCAAAGAACATATTCCCTATGATATAGATTTTTTTTTAATTTGTTGAAACTAGTTTTATGGTTTTATATATTGTAAATCTTTATCAGTGTGCTTGAAAAGCAAACGTGTTTTCCAGTTGTTAGTGCAATTTAAATACATTGACTAGATAAAGCTTATAAATTATTTTGTTCAAACCTAAATCTTATACAAACATTGTTTGTTATTTTATTCTTTTTTGGTCATTTTGATCTACCAACTACTGAGAGAGATATGACAAAAAATTCTATAATCATGGTATTTGTCTTTCTCTTTGCAGTTCTGTTGGTTTTATATGTATTGAAAATAGTGTGTTCAGGCTCATACAAGTTTAGAATTTTTTTGCCCTCCTAGTAGGATTAAGACTTTTATCATCATACATGACCATTTTGCCTCCTGAATTTTAACTCCTTAAATTGAATTTAAGGAATTAATTTTATCTGGTATTTATATAGCAATAGCACTTTTGTTTTTGTTTTTGTGGGCATATATATATATATATATTTTTTTTTTTTTGCTGAGGAAGATTCGCCCTGAGCTATCATCTGTGCCAGTCTTCCTCTATTTTGTGTATGGATCACTGCCACTGCATGGCTGGTGAGTGGAGTAGGTCCACACCCAGGATCTGAACCCACGAACCTGGGCCGCCAAAGCGGAGTGCACCAAACTTAACCACTATGCCACGGGGCCGGCCCCTATTTTTCATTCACTTACTTTCAAACTGTATATATCCTTATGTTTTAAGGATGTATTTTGCAAATAGCATAGCTGGGTTTGCTTTAAATTGATAATTTTTATCTTTAAACTGATGAATTAAATGAATAATTATGATAATGTATCTATACATTTGTATTTATTGGTACTATCTTATTTAGTGCTTTTTAATGGTCCTATTTTTCCTATGCTTGTTTGTTTCTCCTTTCTTGCCCTTGTTGAACAGAGTTGTTTTCCTCCCTCCCTCCTATTCCAAATTTGCTCTTCTCCAGTTTGAAAGCTGTGCACTCTTTAACTACTCTGTAGTAAGGACTCAAATATCAGACTTGTCCTCACATTTCAATAGCAAACCACTCTAGTAAAAACTCGCAGGCCTTTTCACTCCAAAATTCTGTAGTGTGCCACTGTTGTACCATGCAATAGTGTTGCTTCTGCCTACCCTCAAGTAAGCTTGCACTTGAGAGAGATTTTTTAGGAGGTATTACAGATTTATTTAGTTCAACGCGCAAGTTTTTTTCTTGTTTCTCTGGGTAATCAATATACACATTGTGGATCCCTATCTAGGATTCAGGCACAGTCTGGAATTATAAAATATGTTAAAGCTAATTCGCCCTCAAAGGGCTCATATCTACGATCTTAGCCTCATTAGCTCTGAGCATCTAAGCAGGATAAATACAACAACGAATCCATTATGAAGCAAGAAAACAACATTAAGAATTTGAAAATTTGTTGGCTTTGAAAATTAAAGAAAGGGACAGATACAACTTTCTTGTTAGTACCAAATTGTTTATCCTTAACTGAATTCAAATGATAATTTTGGTGTTTACTCAGGCTGGATGTAATTACCACTAGCAGGTGGTCATGCAAATGTGCAGTGGGCAGTTATCTGCATGTGAGCACAGGTGTGAACCTGGTAACCTCAGCACTATCAAAATGAAAGATAATCCTTAAATCACTTACTTTGAGTACCTTACTCACCTTCTTTCTTGTTAGTTTTGCACTAAGCAATTTGTGCTTAATAGACAAAGCGTGGGTTACATGGATAAAATTCAAGACTATGTTAGAGGAGAAAAGGAAATTTAGCATCACATATTTTTTGCCTCATTAATGTAAATTGATAGATGTTGTATGTCAATTAATCAACTGGTACTGATCAACTCTTAGCTAGGACTTCCACAGTAAGAAAATTGTCATTAGTACCTAATTCACTTAGCAATTTTATAAACATCATGTTATGTGTGAGCATCTGTTCTTATCTTCTTCCTCAAATTCCTGTCAGCTGTCTGTGTCTATGGCAAGTACTTCTCTTTTGTGTTATAGTTCCAGTTGATTTTCTTGGTCTCAGAGACATCTAGGAGTTCTGAAGTAGCTGTCTGATGTATTATAATACAGCATGAAGCAGTATAATGTGGTGCTTGACACTAGATTTATGGGAGGGAGGAAGGTGTTGAATAGAGCTGGTAAGAGCACAGACTCTGGCATTAGCTAGCCTTGGTTCCAATTCCAGCTCTACTACTTATTATCTTTATTATCTAGGGCAAATAACTTAATTTCCCTGTGCTTATTTTTCCTTATATGTAAAATAGAGCAATGTCTATCACCTGGGGGGGAAAAGTAATAAGGCAGTACATGTAAAAGTGGATGGCATATAACAGGTGCTCAGTAAATGTTAGTTTACATTGCACATGTAGTTTCCATTCTGGCCTTATATGATTCTTTTCACATATCTTGAAAGTCACATGTCATAACACTAAACTGGATGCAGACATAAGACGCTTTGTTTACCATTTCTGTGCTTTCTAGAATTTATAGAAAGAGGCTGTTTTAACGGGATAAATTTAGCAATTGTAGTTGTAGCCAAGCTTTGCTTACATAGAGAAACAGCAAATGTCCTTTAAGTCTGAAGACTCTAAGAATGTGTAACCTAAATCTATCTTATCCTTCCTTTATATAAAACTTCTGTATTTTGCATGTACGTCCTTATCTCCAACATATTACAAGTCTGAGGAAAAATAACCTACCAGACATATATTTCCCAGACATTGCTATGTGAGACTTAGGAACATGGGAAAAACAGAGGACTTAGGTAAAATTTTGTACTTTGCCATTGTCATAAATTTGAGTATACTTGTAAAATTTAATTTGGGCAATTAACCTTTCACACAGAGATGTACATAAAATTATCTATTATTCTGTGAAATAAAGATTTAACAATTGAAATTAAAAATATTGCTAGAACAGGAAAGACAAAAGATTTTTCCTAAGCAATCAGAAGACAGATAGATTTTTCAGATCCAAATTGTCTTTCTTCTTTATACATTCCTCTCATTTCAGAGGGTGCTTTTATTAATAAACAAGATAAATATTCAGCTTGACCTAACAAGGTAACATGGGTGATAAATCCGACACGGTAAATTGCTGCTATAGCCATGCATGCATTTGGTCAACCTGAGGAATTTGGGAGACAATTTTCTAATGATTACTTTTCCTTTTATCCATTGACATCACATCAACATATAAAGAAAACACTTTTACAAGTACATTTCAATTTTAAATTGAAAAAAGTAAATATTTGTATTTTTGCAATTCTAAAAACTCTCAAAATCTCTGTTGCTGCGTGCATATTGTTTGGTTATATCAATTCACAATGCTCTAAAAATATTCACATTGTTATGTTCAGAGTTTTTTGTTTTTATGTTAACAGATCAATGCTTTAAAAATGAAACGTTTAATTATTCTTTACCAAGAGATGCACATGAAATAGAGGTCAACCCAACTATCTAATCTGCCCACCATTCATGTACTTTTTTTTTTTTAATAATTTTTTATTTATTTATTTTTTCCCCCAAAGCCCCAGTAGATAGTTGTGTGTCATAGCTGCACATCCTTCTAGTTGCCGTATGTGGGACGTGGCCTCAGCATGGCTGGAGAAGCGGTGCATCAGTGCGTGCCAGGGATCGAACCCAGGCCGCCAGCAGTGGAGCGCGCGCACTTAACCGCTAAGCCACCGGGCCGGCCCGCATTCATGTACTTTTTAAGTAAATTCCAAAAACGCTAGCATTGATGGAGGTACATTATATTGATAATATTGAATAATAATTGAAAACTTTTATAAAGTATTGCTAGTGAATAAGAAATAGAAATAAATGAAGGTTTTCCAAAGTGGATTGCCTGAGAATTCTATTAAATGACACACACACAAAAAAAATACAAGTTACCATCTCAAACACTGCTATTGCCTGCTTGTACACAAACACTTAATGAATCAAATGACATTTGTATGTTTTAATCAAGGGCTGAGCTGTTGTGAAAAAATTTAAAAGGAAGATTCATATTTTGGGATGAGATTCCTGTTCTTTCTTAACAGTATTGTTTTTTTAACATAACAGTCTTACTTTTAAGTGTGTCACAAGTGCAAAATGTACAGATTTTTTAAAATGCTTTCTGCCATGATCGATATGGTTTCTTAAAATCCTGTAAGAAGGAGCATTGCTCCCTCTTTAGGAAGAGCCGTCCTGACACCTTCTTAGCCATTTAGTCATTTAGGACACCAAGCTTCCTTCCTTATATTTATTATTTCTAGTCCTCACAATAACTTTTTAAAATAGCCATGAGTGTTTCTGTTTTGCAGATGAAAAGATGCAGACACAGAGAGATGAAATTTATTGTTCCTGGTCACGTAGCTGGTAAGTGGGTCTGTGTTTCCAGTACAATCTTTTTTGTGTGTGTGTGTGTGTGAGGAAGATCAGCCCTGAGCTAACATCCATGCTAATCCTCCTCTTTTTTGCTGAGGAAGGCTCTGAGCTAACATCTATTGCCAATCCTCCTCCTTTTTTGTCCCCAAAGCCCTAGTGGATAGTTGTATGGCATAGTTGCACATCCTTCTAGTTGCTGTATGTGGGACGCGGCCTCAGCATGGCAGGAGAAGCGGTGCACCGGTGCGCACCTGCCATCCGAGGCACCTGCCTCAGCATGGCCCGAGAAGCGCTGCGTCACCCGGGCTGCCAGTAGCGGAGCGCGCGCACTTAACTGCTAAGCCACGGGGTCGGCCCTCCAGTACAATCTTGATGAACTCCGCAGGCCACTCCTATTCTCTACACCACATTTTCTCTCTGGTGCAATTTATGGAGTAACTCATACATTAAATACAACATCAAGGAGTTAACAGAATAATAGGAAGCAAGTGAAAAATAATATGGAGAATGGCGACATGAATGAGGAAGAGAAATGAAAATTGAGAGGAGAGAAGCTAAAGGTGGTGTACATTGTTATTTTTTGCCATTGACTCTGTTTCTGGAACAGCCCTGATTTTGGTTTGGAGAGCATTCCTCCCCGAATCTAGGTCTAAGTAGCTTTGTGTAGCTGATTTCAGTGCAAGCAGTATGTTGTGAGCACTCCACCCAGAGTTATGCCGACCACATACTTCATTCTCTCAGCCTTCATGATAGGAGGCCAATCAAAGCAAGGTCAAGTGAATCTGGGAAAATCAAGTCTTTTTTGAACTGCGTGTTTGCTTTTCCTGATGAGTTTAGACTGCAAAATGTGGAAAACTTTGGGCACCCTGCTTAGCCTCTGAAAATAGAACTAACTCAAAAGAGGGGAAACAAGATGAATCTCTGTGAGCTCATTTGACCCCCATTTCTGCCTGCGTGGAAATCCTGATCTACTCTTGGGCTGTTCAATTGCAAGAATCCTCCTTTTTGTGTAAGCCATTTTGGATTTCCTATATAAATGACAGTTAGCTGAAGTCTATATTTGTTGATTTCCTCCATTTTTATCTCAGAAATTGAGTATCATTCAGGAGAGTGAGATTCCAGCCAGCAACATTTCCTCATAATCCATCATGTGACTTTGTTTTCATAATCCCTATGATTACTGCCCCATCCTGGTAGAAATATTGATCAAAATCCACTTTGGGAGAAAGTTACCTCTGATTAACCCCAATATGTTTTACCCGTCAGATATATCCCAAAATTCTCAAATAAAACTTTCTCATGTTTAGCCGACCATAAAGAAGTACTGTCTCCTCTATTTCTAGTGTGGCTATACATCCTGGTTTGCTCAGGGAAGTCATGATGTACGCTTATTTTTCTAGCAAAATTACTGATAGTGTCTTCTTTCCTTTACACTTTTACTATCAGTATTTTCTTCTCAAAATGGTTCCTAGTTGCATTAGAAATTATATAATCACACTATTGCTGATAGTTCCACTGCAGCATTAAATTATTATAATATTAATGATAGGTACTTTTTAATGTACTGTCAGGTATGTATATCTGAAGTTCATAATTTATTGCTTTTTCTTATGCGCATTGCACATTGGTACTCTCAAACTATTTCCTATGGCAAAACTTTAGATTAATATATTCTTTCAAAATATTGGAAACCGACATAACAATATAAAATTTCATAGATATTTAAATTTAAATCAGACATTTTTATTTTCAAATCTGGTGAAGGTAATAGCAACAAAAATTTTAAGAAAAATGTACAGTAAAATTTTGAGAAAATTATATTAAGTTAATATTTATTTTACAAGACTAGCATTAGTAACCAAACGCCTCAGTTTCCAGCTAACAGAATATAAATCTTTTGTGAGTTCAGACTGAGAAAAAACAAGGAGCCAAAGAACTAATTATTCTTTAGAATAATGTGGCAGATGTCTCTCAGAATGTTGGGTCTGATATCTTACCCATACATACACACACACATGACTTTTCTAGAATTTTAGATTTGTAATTACAAGGCAGTTATTTCAACTCATCAATCAATGCTCTATTTTTAAACTCTCCAGTATCTTTAGAGGACTACATGCTATGATAGACCACATGGGTACCACCAGTTCAATCCTCTGCTACTTTATGTATCAGAAATAAAACCACGGGTTATTATTTTTTCTCTCTCTTTTCTTAACTAGTTAGCCTGCAACATTCCCGGTTTTAACACTGACAGTCGTGTGCCTTGTAAAATCTCTCAGTCTCAAGCATATTGATCACCCTACTGGTGACTTACAGCAATGGTGCCAAATAAGATTTGTGCAACCAACCGTCTTACAGTCTCCTACACCAAGGAGTTGTACCAACAAACTTCCCCTGATCTGAACCAAAAGAAATAATGAGTACCATTATATATTTTCTTCTGTTAATTTCAATACGTGAGTCCTTCTCTCTCTCTTTGTTTTTAAAAAACATTTTTGACTTATGGAATTTATTTTTATGGCATGAGATAAGGGTCTAACTTCATCCTGTTATTAAAAAAATAGCCAATTTTCTTAACATTAACCACTGAATTATATATATTTTTCCTATGGATATGAAAAGATTTTATATATATTTGACTTTTGTTATTGTTGTTCAAATAGGTATACATTTTTATATCTCAATAGGGGAGCATTTTCCCTTCAGTGTTTTTTTACATTTTCCTTACTGAGTTTTACTTTTCTTGGTAAAATTTAGAATTGTCAATTATAAAAGAAATCCCATCTGGTATGTACAAAATGTACATAGCAGCAGCCTCATACATAATAGCTAAAAACTGGAAACCATCCAAATGCCCATCAACAGGAGATATATTCATATGATGTGATACTTTACAGCAATGGAAAGAAACAAATGCCAAATACTCACAACAGGATGAATGGATCTTTAAAGTGTTGAGTGAAAGAAACTAGACACAGGCATAGACATACAGATGACATACAGACAGATAGATACACACACACATACACACACTGCATAATGTATGTCCGAGAACAGTTAAAATTAATTTATGGTGATAGAATGCAGAATGTTCAGAATATGGTTGTCTCTAGAGTTGGAGTGGGGGATACCAGAAAGAGACATAAGCAATGGTATGCTGGTAAATGTTTAACTTTCTAAATATGTATACGTGTTATATGTGTATAGGTTTATTATAAATTTACTGATATAAAAATGTGTAACAACGTTTACACATACTGAAATCTTCAATGATCTTTATTGTAAAGTTTATAAAGCCAACTAAATGCTTTTGCTGTTTGCTGAACTCTTCTGTTGGTAACCTGTGATTGGAATCTAACCATGATTAGAAAAATAGAGATGCATTCCTATCTGCTAACTCTTTTTCCAATAAATTTATTGTTATTCAACCTGATATGTGATCTACTGTAAACTACTCCACCTTTTTGTAAACTATATTCATTAAGCTAAAACCTCATCAGCTTTAGCACTAATTTCAAGCCACAATTGTGATGTCACTAAATGTGGATGTGAGGAGATGCACAGTGGCACATTCTATGTACTTCTTCCACATAGATACAATAGATGTAAATCATCTCAATACCATAGATAATGGTAAAATGTAGTAAAATAATGAGAAATCAATGTTTAGACTATTCCCTTTAAAAATATAAAACTTATTTAATTATAAGTTTATATAATTTAATTTTTAACATTCGCCCTGTTTAACAACATGCTTGCAAAATTTCTGAAATATTAACAATTGGTTCTGATAAGCTAGTGCTAGCTGACTCCAGTACACCACTGGCCATGAGAGAACTTTGTGCCATTATGGACATATGTTGTATCTTGTTTTGGGTAGTGGTTACATGGTATATCCCATTATCAAAATTTACTCAGGTATACACATATAAAAATACACATTGAGATTTGTAATAGAATTGAATTGAATATATGACAGGGTGGTAGGAGAATCATCAACTTTAAAATATTAAACACTGCAAATGTGGCTAATGTGCCGGAGGTACTAATATTTAATTTTATTTAAATAATAGCCACATCTGGCTAGTGGCTACTACTTTGGACAATGCAGATTTATACATTTCTGTGTGTAAGGAGGTTATCATTAAAGACTCGCAGCCCTTTGTGCAGAGATGTTCAGAAAGCTACAATATACTTGTCTACGACTTGAACTGCAATAAACTTAGCTTCATCATCACTGCAACTATTTTATGCCCCTTGATAACAAGGATACAGTCAGGACTTTTCTTTGGTAATTTTCCTGTTTTTATCTACCTGCCTAACACTGTAAATATTCAAATATCTATTCTATTTAGAATACCCATGCTTATGATGACATAGAAAGAGTTGTCAGAAATATAGTTTCTTTTGCTTCCTCCTGGAAATTGGGCTAAATCAGTCAATCAATCAATTCATTTGAAAACTTGACGTATGAGAGGATCTTTTATTAGGTTTATGACTACAGCTTTAGAAACATCCTTGTACTATCATATTGCGAACTCTGTCCCCTAATTTACACAATCAAGTTATCAACTAGGCCTGCTCCTCAAAACATTACTACAAAGCCATATATATGAGTAGTACAATTTAATATGGAAACATATAGGCAATAATCTGCTAAGCTCTGGTCTCTAAAAAACAGGAAGACCTTGCCAAATACTGGTAAGCTGATTTCTTACAGTCAGAATTTGTTAATACCAGGTAGACTTTCTCCCAAAATCGAAAACTTACACCCTTCAGTTTATCCCTTGTAGCATTGAGACACACAGCCTATACGATAAAAAAATAAGCAAACAAATAAAACAAAATAATTAAATAAACAAATATGGATTAAGGAATGTGGTCAGAATCTTTTACTCCTCCCAGTATCCCATAACTTTGCAATGTGACTTTGTAAATCTTTCCGCGAAGAGGTAATGTCTATTTCCCTCTCACTTTGAATCAGGGCCGGCTTTGATCAGCAGACAGTGGCAAAATGGGTGTTGTATCAGTTCTGAGCCTACGCTGTTAGAATCTTTGTGTGCTGCTGCTTGCTCTCTTAGAATCTTGCCCAGTCACCATGTGAATGAATTCAGGCTAACCTGCTGCTTATATGGAGCAGAGAACAGCCATTTCACCTGAGGCTGTTCTAGACCAAGTAACCCTGGCTGACCTGACAGTAAACAGCAGACACAAAAGGGGAGTAGAGGCACACAATGCCTCTTGAGGTGTAGGCTCTCTCTTACTATTACTTAGAGCACTATCTCACACACAGTAGGAGCTCAAACAATACTGGCTGAATGAATGAGTGTCGTTCTCTTACTCTATCCTCCAAACGAATGTAGAATAAAATCCAAACCCCATATGGTGGTCTACAGGGCTTACGGGATGTGGTTCCCTTCCTCCAACTCACACCTCATCTCATACTACTTTCAGCCACTTCTTCTTTACCTTTCTCCAAACTGGCATGCCCATTCTCACTTCTGGCGTCCTTTGCTGTTTACACTGCCCCTTCACATGGTTGGAACCTTATCATGATCATATCCTCATCAGGAATATCAGAAAGGCCTTTCCAGTGATATACCCACGACAACCACCCCTTGGTCACTATCACATTATCTTATTTAGCTATCTTCTTAACACTTATCCTTAATTGAAATAATCATTTCTTATTTGCTTTACTTAGTGTTTGTATCTCCTATTAGAATGTAAGTTCATGAGTAGAGATTACTTTCTTTTTTTTTTTTTTTTGTAATGTTCACTATTTTAAACCTCAACTGAGCCCAGGGAAGGGCACATAGTAAAATAAGTACATAACAGATAAATGAATGAACAGCATCTAATGTCCCTAGCTGATAGAGGAATAAAAAATATCCAATGTCCTTAATTAAGTATTTCCTGATTAATTATTGCTATAACTTGTAACATCAAAGAATGCTTCTGTAACTTATGCTTTTAAATTTACTCCCTCCCAATCCTCCATTAACATGGCAGTAAAGAAATGAAATCAAAATCCCCTTTAGAGCAAGGTAGAACTAGAACAGATGAGGGATGTCAACTTAATTTTGTATGATCAAAAGTGCATGGCCAAGTGGTAACAGCTTAGCAGAACCAAAAAAAAAAAAAAAAGAAAAAAGAAATCTGGCTGTTGCATGGGAAGCCAGGAAAAGGAAAACCAATTTACACTGCAGAATCCTTTAAAAGCTTCGTAATTGTAGATGCCAGATGCCTTTGAAGGGTTGTGTGTTTGTGTGTGTCTGAGTGTGAATGACAGAGAAGGTGGGAGGGATAAAAGCATTAACTGACTGTCAGTGTGAAGTATAAGAAGATTAATTGACTGTCGCTGTAAAGTATAAGAAGCAGTTGGATCCCCAGATTTTCTTTCTGATCTTTCACTTAGGGAATTCTCCTTACCACCCAACTAACTGGGAAAAGGCAGGAAGTTTACTCCTTGTGGCGTTGAAACAAAGATTTTCTGGGGTCTTGGAACAGCAGAGAATGAGTGAGGTGCCCCATTTATTGATTAAAAGCACATGCTAAATAATGAGAACTCTCAAGTCCCCTTCCTCATTGGCTTCCAGAATGCTGTTGGAATGCTATCTCTAAAATCAAATATTACAGGAGTTCTTTTGGGGAATCTGACCAGCCCATGAGAAAAAAATAAAACTACAAATATGGAAATTTGCAAGTTCCCCTAAAGAAAGATAAGATTCCTCATCAAATAAACCTATGCTGATGCCCATCAGTTAATAAGGCTTGGACAAAACACATAGAGTTTCTAATCAGCTTTGTTGTACCTCGTGTTTAAATATGAACTGGCAGCCAATAAATATTAGACATTTAAGCAAGACATCCAGTGTATGAGGCTGATCAAATAAACACAAGATAGATCTAAAGGAAATAGTGATAAAGCAAGGACATCAAAATTTTAGAATTCTATAATTATTTTTTCAAATGGATATTAACAGAATAATTAGACAGAACAATATACTCTAAAAAAAGAATAAGGCAGAGCTCTTTATAATAAAATAATATCGATAATATTTTCTTATTATTAATAATATATAATTAACATTATGAAATAATAGAGATTCATATATTATATATCAATATATAATAAATAAAATATAAATAATAATAATAATAAACAGAAATAAAAAATCATTTGAAATTTTGGAATATAGATTTGGGAAGGGTTCCCAGAAAGTAGAAAAAAAAGACAGAAATAAGTAAACAAAGGAGAAAGGACAAGACAGTGGAGAATCAGATCAGGAAGTCACATGAATAGGAAATGGAATGGGGAAATTATGGGGAGGAAATTAATGAAAAACACTAGAAAAGTTCCTATTATCAAAAGAGTTGAGCTTTCAGATTTAAAAAGCAATCAAAATAAATGAAAAATAACAAATAAACAAAAATAATCAAATTGTGAAATTTCAAAACAACATAGAAAAGATCCTAAAATTTCCAGAAAGGTAAAAATGGTCAGGAGTCACAATGGTGTCAGACTTCTCGGTAAAAACACTGGAAACCAGAAGGAAATGGGATAAATGTTTGTAAAATTCTGGGACCACTAGATTTACAGGCCAAGGCAAACCATGAATAAAGTCATTTGCGTACACATGGGGGATCAGGCAATCCATTACCGAGGTATTCTTTTTCAAGAAACTATTTGAGGATCTACTTCACCAAAATGAGGACATAAGTCAATTAAGAGCAAGACATGGAATCTAGGAAAGAGATCATCCAACACTGGAAAGAGGCCTAGGATACTAAGCTAATGCTGAAAGAATTCTCAGAATCACTGCTCAGCAGCAGGCTTAGACAGTAGTCAGCCAGAATGGAGCAGAAGGATGGAAAGTGCCAGGAGGAATGCTTCCTAAGAAGGGTTACCATTTTGAGAAATGTTATCGAGTTTTAATAATAATGTGGTGCTTAAGTCATGAAAGGGCTGCTGAAAGCTAAGAAAATCAGAAAAGGAGGCAGTGTGTATTGGCAGAACAAAACAAGGATCTGGGTAAGATAGGAAATGGAATCATAAGGCACTACTTTGCTCAGCTATCAACAATTTTAACAGAATTGTAATAATGTAAATACTGATCGTTAACAAGACATATGATATTGTTAATTCAGAGGATGGGAGAAGGCAAAGAATGTGCGTGGAAAGAGGAGAAGGGGTCAAAAAAAGCAATCTTCACCTTATACATGTAAACATAAAACATAGGTAATTTTTATTTTACATTTTATACAGAATTGACAGCCCCTCATCCCCCACCCCCTCAAAATGACTTATCCTGGAGTATGCTAATTGTGCAGATATATTTAGTGAAAATCAATCAAAGTCACAATTCATCTGAGGCAATGCATCAGAGATACAGAGATACACGTGCAAAGACTGATGAAGATGCTGCTTAATGCACTCTATTCATTCCAATTTTTCACAGCCTGTTGAAATATGCATGACTAATAAAGGACAAAGACTGAAAATATTAGGGGGGGCAACACATTGAACATATCAAGTGTAATATTGCAGACATCACGCAATATACTATAAAATCAATAAATCATTTATTATGTGTATCTGCCTATGTTTCAAGCCTTATTAGCACCTTACTGTGCTAATAAGGAAAAAGTCCATATATTATTTATTTCAAAAAAATTAGATGTAGTTGTATAAAATTGTTATTTAGAAAGATAACAGTAAAAACAAAGGAATACTTTGTATTGAGAATCAGACTAGGAGCTTAATGGGACATTCTGTTCTATTATAAAGACTGTTTGATTTTTAAAATTATGTACATGTATTACTTTGATTTAAAAAACAAAAGCTAAAACCAAAACAGCCCTCTTTCTTTACAACATAGCAATTCTTTTGCAAATGAGTGTTAAAAGTGAGCGTCTTTGTGCAGTTAACTACCTAAAAGTAAGCAAATGTAGATGTTTGTTTCAATCTGATATTTCAATTCTGTGTATTTTCATGCTGGTGAAATTGAGGTCGCCTGCCAAGGCAATTTACCCTGGCCATTATACTTTTAAGACATCAGGTGATAGCCTAAGCACCTCTAATACTTGTTATTTTAAAAGTTATGGTAAACAAAATCGTATAATTAGTGAATTTCATTACCATCACTTTTAATCCTCTGTGTTCTAATGGCCTCATTTCAATTATATTTGTCACAGTTTCAAATTTTACAAAGTAATAATACCTATCATGTACTTCTACCACAATACCTTAGTATATTATTTCTTGTAAGCTTTCAGGATTAGCAAATTGCAGGGGCATTGAATTTTAATTGCATTATGATGTCCTAAAAGTGGATAAAAATGATTCAAAACAAAAGGAAAGCCCCAAAGGGCAGCTGAGCAATACCATATTTTTCCTCCAGTAGTGAGTTTATCTTCTCTTTTATTCTCACTAAAGTTGAAATAATGAGGTAAAATCTATAAAATGTAAAGTCCCCTAAATTTTTCTAAAAAACCATATTATGTAGAATTCTCTCCAACATATTTAAAAGCACATAAATTTATAGAATGTGGTAGGCATATGACTGTTCAGAGAGCAAAAGATAATCAAATGTAAAGTATTACCTGAAAAAATATGCAAACAAAATTTGCCTAAACAGAAAACTATAAATGACATGTATCTCCTAAAAGGAAATAATACAGTAGTCAAAACTGCACTAAAATAGAGGATTATAATCTGCTGTGAAAAAACCTTAAATAGGCTTCATAAAGTAATCTCTATTATTTAACATGTTAAGGGGGTGAGATATTTCAAATTAAATATATTAAAATAAAAAACTGAAGTAAATTATGCACTTTCTCAATATGTACATCTATTTTTATAACTCTGTATTTAGAGTTAAATTACACACTGTGTTGACAGTATTTTCTTACTTCCTTTTGATGTTGATGTTATTGATGTTACTTAGCAATAGAAAATTAACATAGGCATTTGAAGAAAATATTTTCTTTTATGGTTTTCTTATCAATAGAATGTACATTTATATCCAAAGTGTTGTCAGTGACGAGGCAAATGTCAAAAAAATACACCAAAATGCCAAAATTTTATTTTATTTGGACTCAGTTTTCTTTCAAATATTATATAAACCAGCTAATCAAATACAAAAATGTTTCAGACTTATTGAAAATGGCGCTTTTACATGTAAAGGAGCAGTTTCCTTTGGAGTAACAGCCAGCAGGGTAAAAGAGTGAGGAAGAGTTTTTAGCAGATCTGGGTTTGCATCCCAGTATGATCAGTTTCTAGCTATGTGCACCTGGGAGTTCTCCTTATTTCTCAGAGTTCAGGTCTGTAATTTTTAAAATATAGACTATATTAGTAACCTGCTGAACTCCATCCATTATTTACAAAAGAGAACTGTTCTGTGCATTCCGTAAAGTGCACTAAGGGACAAATGAAATGTTTTACGGAAAGCACTTATAATATAGTGCCTCTGCCTATAACACAGTAGAATTAAATAAATATCAGTAGTACAAAGTTTATTAGATATTGTTATATAGAGATGATGTAGTAATAGAACATTATCTTTTTTATTTGTCTTAAGCTCTTTTTCCTTCAAAAAGAGTACAGATTAAAATTGCAATGTATTTGTATTCAAAGTAGCAACTTTTTAATTTCTAATTAACTATTAACTGTAATATCTTCTGATTATTGGCTATTCTATATAAAATCATATTTAGCCTCTCTACCCCCACACACACACATACACACACATACATATTTTAAACACTAACATCTCAGCACTCAGAATGGTTTATACTCTTATTCAAAGAACTGTTAGTGATTTATAAAATAATTTAAGCATATTTAAGTAATATATATTTTGTGAAGTAAATAATATAAATAATACACATTTAGTAAATGCAAACTGAACAAGGATCCTTTGTGAACACATGGAACAACACTTATGACTTTTACAAAGCAAAAAATAAATTACTATTGAATTTCTTAGTTTTTATTTTTAATAAAATGTATGATTACATATTAATTTATATATCACATATTTATCCATGTTTAAATCTATCAAAAATTTATTGAGCACTCATGCTATGTTAGACATTTCATTGAGATAAGGAAACTACAAAGATAGAAGAGCTTTCATGGAGTGCAGGTATAGAAAGAGAACTATAAAAACAGACAACAGGCAGATATTGTGTGGAATCTACAGATATAGAGGAGGCAGTGACTTCTGTCTAGGAGAATGGGAAAGTGCCTCAGCATGATGTCCTGTTTCAGCTAAATCTTTACAGATAAATAGAAATGTTTGTGTAAGATTTGTTGACAGCTGGAGGCAGATGTGGTAGGAAGAGGGACTGAAATTGGAAATATTATGAAAACTTAAAAGAGTGAACAGTGTATTTGGAGGATAATTCAGCAGAAGCTGAGACCGGAAAGGCTGATTACGGGCACACATTGAAAAGCCTTGAATGTCCTAGCAGACATTTTAGAGACTGAAAAGATCTTTGCCTTTTTTTAACATTGGCGGGTTTGTAAGACCCCCAAATGAAGTATATGCAAAGATATAGGGAAACAATGTAATCGCCCTAAAGAATTACAAATAGTTCAATATTGGTGATATATACACAATGAGAAATAATAATAGCTTTGTTCCTCTGAGGAACTTGGATTTTTAGCCCGTAAGTTATAGTATCTTAAAAGGGTTTATTGATAGCAAGCAACAAAACTGAATCTGGATAACTCAACTGGAAGAGAAATTTATTGAAAAGATATTGAGAGGTTCCTAAAATTGATAAGAAACCTGAAGAACTTGGTCAAAGGAAAATAAAATCAAGTAGTTTCCAGGACCTAGGCTTCGGGTACTTGCAAAAAGTCTTATTAAAGTACTGACACTGAAAAATAATGAATTTTAGCTTTCTTAAATCTTTGCTGCATTTAGTTCCTTATTCCAAGTCCCAGGAGTTGTTTTGAGTGAACTCATTAGCTAAGGTCACTAAGCTAATCCTTTGAGGAGGCACTTTTGCTTATTGGCCCTTCAAGTCTGCACAAAATAGAGATGATTCTCCAAAACAAAGTGGGATTCTGTTCCAATGGATTGAATGGGGAAATGGGTGCTGGTTGCTAGGAATTAACAATGTCCATTAAGACAGGGAAATTATTGTAAGCTTTTGAACAACGAAACAGCACGATCATATTTATTTTCAGACAGATGGCTCTCTTGGATGGATCAAGAATGGTGTGGCAAGGTAAAAAATTTGAGGCTATTGAAATAGTCCAGGGAAAGATGATGGAGATTTGACCGATCTAGTGGAAAAGATACAATTATATCTGTGATGTCTTTGAAAGGAAAGTCAATCTTAAATTACACAATGAAATTAATTTTTTACTAAATTCTCAAATTGCTTACTTTCTATTATTTCTTTTTCTTAGAGAACACATATAGGAAGAAAATAGCTCCTAAAATAGTACAAGAAAAGCGATTATATTTCAAATGCTTGGACAATATAAAGGTAATTCTGTCAGGATTTTGCTAGGTTGACTGAGGAACAGATTGTCAACTTTATTTGTCATGAATATAATTATATAATTTGAAACAATTTAGATTAAGGTATATGTAATGCTATCCACATTGTAATAAACTATATCAACATTACAATCTGTGTTTTACTGAATCTGAGATATGTGAAATTTAATGAGGCAGATCTAATTTTTTTTTTTAATGTAAGGGCTTAGATATTATTGGGAGTAATTTTATCATTTAATATTTAAATAAACTTGTTAAATTTTATAACACTAAGAAATAAAGTTCTTGGTAGATTAGTATATTTGAAAAGTGAAAAATTATTAGGGAGCATATATGAAAGAAAAATAATTTGGAAAATAAAACTTTACTCTTGTAGAAAGTTATTTTCTGATATTTTATACAGATTAGTGCAATGTACAATTTTTTTTAGAAAATTACAAATGGACTGTGTTAGGCAACATCTAAGAGAACCTCCAATGATTCTCTACCTCCTAGGTTTTACACCCCTGTATAATTCCCTCATATTGAGTATGGGCTGGACCCAGTGACTTGATTTTAATAGGATATGGCAAAAGTAATGGGATATCACTTCTGTTATTAAGTTACAAGAAATCTTTATAGTAAGCAAAGCCAGCTGCCATGTTGTTAGCTGCCTTACCTTATGGAAAGGACTGTATGTAAACAACTAAAGGTTGTCTTCAATTAACAGCAAACGAGAATAACTGAGGCACTCAGACCAACAGCATTTTGAGGAAATAGATCCTGCCAATATCCATGTACATGAGCTTGGAAGATGATTCTCCCCCAGGTAAGCCTTCAGATGAGACCACAGCCCCAACTGACACCTTGATTGAGGCCTTTTAAAATATCTTGAAACAAAAACACTCAGGTAAGCTGTGCCCATGCACCTGACATAAACTGTGAGGTAATAACTGTTTGTTGTTTTAAATAGTATGTTTCAGTGTAATTTGTTACTTAGCAATAGAAAACTAAAACATAGATATTTGAAGAAAATATTTTTATCATTTTATTTACATATAGAAGTATATTACCATTCTGCATATTTATAATGATAAAAATATGACATTTATAAGTTTCCCATATTAATTATATAATTGTGTTTACATAATGGAGATATACTAAATAGTTTTGGATTGCTATAGTAAATTCGCTTTCTCAATAACTTTAAATTTTTTTCTTTAGATATAAAACCTATTTCAGCTGTTATCAATAGCTTTACTTTTGTTTCCAATTTAGTGTAACCATAGGAAACATTTTTGGGTGGATGTCTGCTTGCAAAGTTATTTCTACTTCACAATAACTAGAAGTTTTATTGTTGAATTGGCTGCTTCTCAGAGATAGTAACTTAAGAAAAAATAGTAGCTTTTTAATCCACAAAACACATAAAGAATAACAAGAAATTGTAATAAATGCATCAGATTTTAGCCACGCTATCACCAGTATCTGTTTTGTTTGGCATAAACATATATCATAGTTATAGTAAGAAAGATAAATTTGTCTTTATAAAATTTACAAGTTCAGTTTCTTTGACCCAAATATTTGACTCTCTCAAACTATTTCTCCTAACAATTTAACTACTATATTTATGTTCCCCATACTTCCTCCCTAGATATGCAAACTATAAAAGCAGAGTCAAGAGAGAGAAATTGTGGGCTTTAACAACCTACTATATTCACTTCATGCCTACATCCTGCAATTCGCTAGATGTAAGGAATTGAGATATGAAGAAAATATCCAATTATTTTCCTTGTTTTCTCATAGGAAACAATATTAAGATAGAATGATAGTGCTTCGCTTCCCCACTGATAATAAATAAGACGTTATACATTGTTATTCACAATGAGATCTATCCAAAAAAGATTTTGACAAAATATGAATCAAAAGGATGAAAGAATATAGATGAAGCCAATATTAAAATTAGCTAAACACAAAAGCTCAGTCTCAGTCATTCTATATTTTCTATAGGTTAGGTTGCCGGCTCTATTGAGGAAGAGACGGACAGGTGGGGATGGCTTCGTTAACAATTTTTTATAGGCAGTCGTTACACACACATCCCTACAACTCCCAGCCCCTCAAATGTACACATCAAATCTGTTACAAGCTGACTGAAGGAGCTCTACTAAGGGTCAGATATTAAATCAACCGAAGGTCACAGGATTCCACAATCTAGAACTTGCTATTGGCTGAAATCCTCTCTCTTTTTTGACATAAAACAGAAATTATAGCAACATTATAGTGTTCTTTTCTTCCAAATACTTAAAAACTTTTTTTGTAAAAGCAGATATTTCCATATGTCAGATTTAAA
This sequence comes from Diceros bicornis minor, assembly GCF_020826845.1. Classification (NCBI taxonomy): domain Eukaryota; kingdom Metazoa; phylum Chordata; class Mammalia; order Perissodactyla; family Rhinocerotidae; genus Diceros; species Diceros bicornis. The sequence continues at coordinate 49,002,931 of NC_080745.1, read as the reverse complement.
TTTAAAAGGACAATTAAAATATTTTTCTTTAATGAATTAATACAAGAAATTTGAGTACAGATTTGTTGATATTTCTGTTGAGATTTCTGATAAAACATACTTTACGAAAATAAAATTCTACTAAAATATTTGCTTATTAAGATCATGTTTCTATGTTAATGGTAAAGTCCATATTATTTCACTTTATTATCATAATAATGGTAATGATGAGAAGGAAACAATAATTAGAACACACTTCATATATATTATGTGCTAGAAGTTTTATATATGTATTATTTTTATTATCACAACTATTCAAGACATATATCATTGTTCTCCTGAAATAGTATGGAAGTCTAGCAACATTCCATAATTTTGCCAAATTTTACACAAATAAATTTAAATTCTGTAATGACACCCCTGGTATGTACAATCACAAGGTCCAGGTTTGATCAACCACCTCATGCTTCCAGAAAGGCCATTAAGATCATTATAAAGCAGAGGAATTTGTTACCAGTTTGACTCAATCTTAAGTCCAAGCAAGGCCTTCCTTTTAGTTTCTCTTTGCCTCACATTTTTTTCTAACTTCATCATAAGTTACCACTGGAAATTAACTCTTTGATTTGCCAATTTTAGGCAAAATGGAATTGTCTTCTCAGCTACCTTTACACTTTACAAAGCAATGTTTGCCTCTTGATGACTCTTTTCTTCGGTTACGTTTCCTAAAGCTCATACGTCTTTCACCTGTAAGATCTAAATCAAAAAAAACTAAATTCATAATATTGTATTACACTGTAAGAAGTCTTCTTTTCCTTCCTAGTAGGTCCAAGGCCTTGATCACATTGGCCAGTCTTCATGTTCACCTAGGGACCATAACGAAAGTAACAATCTCATTCTGTTCGGAGATAAGTAACACCTTCTCTATGATTCACTATCATAGCAAACTCTAGTTTTGTTGTTAAATATTTTAACCCTGTGATGAAAAAAAAAGTCTCATTCTGTCTTCTGACTAGAGGAAAGTTTAAAATCTACAGTATAGATTATCTTTATTCTAAAACTGCTGGCAACCAGTGGTACTAAAAAGAAAAAAGGTTAGGGAGTCCAGCAGACCTCAGTCCCACGTTTTCTTTTCTTGGCTTGGCTTTTATTTTCCTCTGCTTTTCTTTTTTTTTTTTTGCTAATTTGAAAAGTTGTTACAATATTCAATAGCATGCGTTGTTGCTGTGGAGTTTAACAATGAGAATTTAAATGAAGTGTCTAGGAGATGTCCTGATACATATTAGGCACTCAATAAATGGTAGCCATTAGTACCACTCTAATTAAACAAGAACTTTCTTGCTCTGATTGTTCTGGAAAATGTCTTTTAAAAATTATTCAATTCAGACAAACGTGAAGGAACATTAGAATGATTATCTATAGAAATATTTCTGAGAATATGGTTGAGATAAACTGAGTAGAACAAGACACCTTTCTGACAATTCATCCACCTACACCCTTCACCATTATAATACAAGTGGCTTAATTACTAATTGCTTAGTTAATGAAGTGAGCAACAGAAAGTGTGCTTTTAATGAGCAATACTAATTTTCAAGTATTGAACAATTTGTGCCTTATTAAACATTAATAGAAATATCCATATTCCTAATCAAAAGAAATATCATAAAAAGAAATCAAATTCTTCCACAAATTAAGTTGCCATTCTACATTTAAAAGGCAACATTAATTCCATATAATAAAATAATACTGAAGATTCAAAAAGTGACTTTTTCCTATTAAATATACTTAACTTTCATATGAATAGAAAACATAGTTTTGACAAAAAACGTTAGCTACAAATGTACATCAACATTAAGAACACTCTCTGTATGGAGTTGGTAAGCCATAGCACATTTCTACTGGTTTTAAAATATATATTGTAATTGTGATAAATACCATAAGCTGCTAAGAATATTACTTGACTAATTTAACAATTTGTGCAGAAATCAGTCAGTATAGTAAAAAAATTATAATTATTATAGTCAAAAGTTATGTACACATTTCTAAATCACATTTTTAATAGTGTTATAAAGAATTTGGGCTTAAATGTAACATTAAATAGGCTAGTATTGTATAGAGTTAATTTCATATGGGCTTAAATGTAACATTAAATAGGCTAGTATTGTATAGAGTTAATTTCATATACACTATAAAATTTATAGTGTATAATAGTAACATACAAAACTAAACTATTTTCAGTGAGTATAAACTTGTAAAGTATATTATTAGCACATATGCAGAATATAGCAATTAAAAGATTTTCCTTTGATAACTCTTTTTTCTTTCTTTTTACATTAGGAAAATTTAAAACTTTGTCAGGTAACAAATTCTCTAGATAGGCTTTTAATGATGAAAGCAGTTATACATGCAATGTGTTTGTACAGATCTTTATAAATTTTGTTTTCTAATTAACTTTTATTTGCAAAGAACACAGGAAGTTCTAAAATTTGAGACCTTTGAGTCCTTCCATTTTACTAATGTGAAAACTGTTTTAGAGAGGTTAAATGACTTGGCCAAGATTACTCATCCTGCTAGTAGGAGAGATATCAATAGATTATCATTATTTTAGTTCAGTACGATGATTTTCTCCTCAGCTCAAACAGATCATTCTAAAATTTGATAGTGTATAGTTCTCTATATTCAGAAATATGACTGCTTACCTAAACTTCAAACATGACCTATCACTATTAGACAATCAGGGGAACCAGACAGGATAAGGAGACCAATCACGCCTTAATTATGTTCTGTGCAATGCTAATTTCAAACAATAACAGTAGAAAGACCTTTACAGATTGAATGCACTCTGTATATACTTAAGGAATATTATCAATATACTGGAAATTTAACTACAATGGAACATAATGAAAATTTATATAAACTATTTAATATCTCATTGATAGTCAAGATATAAAATATTAAATTGGAAATCAGAACTTATTTTCCTTATTAAAATGAAAATGCCTAATAATTTAGCTTTATGATGTCACTTTGAATACAGGAGATCATAAAAAGTCAAGTTTTTCTATAATTTAAAATTAAACATGAAACCCTGAATATATCAAATTGATAAATTATATAAAAAATATTGATTTTTTGTCCTGAAATAAAATTTAGCTCACAAATAAACTTTATGTTATCCCTGTTACAAGTCACGAGGTATTGACATTTCCTAAAGGACCGTAACCAATACTGAGAAAATTAAATGCTAATTAGTTAAGAAAATGAAGTAATTTTCTGAAATAAAGGGTATAATTTAATTTTGAAACCATTGACCTCGAATCAGTCCATGATACTCCTTAACATAAAAGTCTCATTTATTAAATGAAAATTACATTTCTAGATTACTTTGAGTAGGGAAGAATTTATTTTTGTTTCCATTCTATCTTTAACTTCTTGAATCTTTCTTCATTTAGTAACGCTATCAACTTGTACTTAGTACATGAAGTAGTGTGAAATTTATACACTCTTGTCATTGATTCCAAATGTTTCTGGAATTTCGTCACCTTATTTTTATGTACTCGACAACTGTGCACCCTCCACCCCAACCAACAAAATCATTATCCATTAAAAAAAACACAATTAAGTTAGATCATATATGCATGTTAGAAGGTAAATTCCAATGATTATTTTCAGAATGTTTAGGCTTGCAACATCTTGACATTGTGAAACACTTAAAAATGGTACATGTTAGATACCACAGATCCTTCTTCCAAACTTAAAGAGTTCTAAATGACATCAATCAATACAATAGATCTAAAATAAACAATTCTGAAAGATGTATGAGTGCATGCAGACTTTTACTGTTCTGCAAAATAATTTTTACAATGTGTCTTACAGATCTGTCATGAAAGTGCTTGATTTGTGCATTTTAAGCATTTTCCCCCATTTTCTTTATTGCTATTATTTTTACCTTTTTATTTTTAACTAGTTATAGACTCATAAAAAGTTGCAAAAGATAGTACAGATTGGTCCATGGTATCTATTACCAAGCTTCCCCCAATAGTTGTACATTCAAAACTGCAGTGCATTCTCAAAACCTGGAAATCAATTGGCAAAATACACATGTAGAATTGAATTTTCATCTTTCTAAAAAACCTAAAATATGGCTCTTCATCAAAAACTATCACTGGTTTAAACATTTCTTATTTATTATTCCATGCTTATCTACTTTTTTCACTAACCTAAATATTTCATATTTATCACCATTATAATTAAATTATTTTAAACCACATTGTAAGTTTCTCTCTAATTTTAAATTTATTTATACTCTTTGTTAAATTTCTGAACTTTCTCATACTGTTATTTTTTCCATCATTGCTGCCTTCTTCTTTATTTGCCTCGTCACTAGCACAATTTCATTCTTGCATTGTGTAACAAGTTTCCTATTTAGTATATCATCAGCAAGAAAACTCTATTTATTAGAAACCGTGAAACTTTGCTGAGTTAGAACAAAACTCAAATAGATTTAGAACTTATCAAACGTGTTATCAGTGTTTGCCTTGTGTAGGAGAGTGAAGTTGCAAAAGATAATGTGGTCCACATTCTCCACTGGTTTATGGAGCAAACAAAATAGTATTTTTTTGCAGTTAATCTAAGGATGGTCAAATGGCATATATGAAAGTGGATAATAATAAAATATAAGCTGTGTGTGTGTGCAAATGAAGAGTAAGGTGGCAGAGTGATTATATGGAGTTTTAATCAACCTGATTTTTAGAGTGTGTTATTCTTTGTGGTGTTCAACAATTAGCGTTGCTTCACTTCAATGTGTCGATTTATATGGGTAGCCCCAAGCAGAGCTCAGCTTAAAAAGACCATCTTTCTGTCTGTGTATTCCACTTCCTACTGTGTAGGTGCAAAGTCTTTTGAGAATGAATCGGTTCCAGCCATCGGTTTGTATGTACTATTTAAATTGGATATAAATACCTAATGTGACTATAAATTGCGACTGCTTTGCTTTCAAACTTAGATTAGTTATAGAACTTTGAGTCTATTAAATCAGAATTTTTGTTTCTAAATAAGAAAACACCATTTTCCAAAATTGGTTCAGTATGTAAGTTTATAGTGTACGTGTTTGTATTTCCTTACATTTAAATCACTCGAGCAACACTCACTTTGTATTTTTTAGTTGGGTAGGCACACATCAAGCACTGTATGTTACGAGGCATTATGTTTTAAGAATCTTAAGTAAAAAAATTAGAATAAAATTGTTTTAAAAGAGTGCTTTACAATTCTCTTCCTTCCCCCATTCCTACTAGATTTTTTTAAGGTAGATGATTTTCAATGCCTAGAATGCAGTATAGGTTTTTCTTTTGATTCTTTTCATTAGTTTAATCAGTTAAGAAACCTCTGTTAATCCCTCAATTCCACACTGTATGTAGACTTTTGTAGTCACTACAGAGAATCCGAGTCCTCTCATTTGTAAAAGTTAAGTGTCATGAAGCCATGCAAAGTGAGATGCTGTTATTAGCTGCAGAAATTCCCCAATGGTGAGAAAACATCTTGAGTAATTGTTCATCATTTAGAGAATGTAGACATCTATGAAACATGACCATCTCCTTCTGCTGGGCATGGGGCAGAAGTGATTTTTGTGATCAAAGGATATTATGAAATGAATGTTTGTGTCCTCTCAAAATTTATATGTTGAAATTCTAACCCCCAATGTGATGGTATTAAGAGGTGGCGCCTTTGAGAGGTAGTTAAAGAGTGGAATCCTCATGAACGAAACTAGTGCCCCTATAGGAGAGACATGTGATCTTGTGTGCTCTCTGTCTCTGTCTCTTTCCTCTCTCTCTCCCTACCATGTGAGGATACAATGAGAAGATAGCCATCTGCAAACCAGGGAGAAGGCCTTCACCAAGAACCCAACCATGCTGGCACCCTGATCTCAGAATTCCAGCTTCCAGAACTGCAAAAAATAAGTGTTTGTTGTGTAAGCCACTCAGTCTATGGTTATTTGTTATAGCTGCCCAAACTAACTACACTGGGCTACACTGGACTCCACTGATACATACTCGAATTGTCACATAGCTCTCTCCTATAAAATTTCAATTTCAAGAACACTAAAAATTCCAAAGTTACTTTGAATTCCCTTTGTTTATTTAGGTAATCCTGACATCTCCAAGAAATCACAGTTGCTAGAGAAAGGGTTCTAGCTATCACACAAACATCACCATTTTCTAGCTGTAAAGCCTCTGACCTTGGAACAAGTATTTGGTATGCATGAGTGGAAACAGGCATAGGCCACATATGATAAGTGTCTCCCACTTTTGAATATATGCACAGCAGTTATAGCTATAGATGTCTGTGAGAGTGCAAAGTATACTCCCAATTCTTAGATGTTTAGGCAAGTGATTTACGTCTACTATTCATGGTTAGAAACCCAGCAATAAATTCCCTCGTGAGTTTTTTTCAGTAATTCCTCCTTCTTCTCAAGCCTGAAAAACATGGTAATTCATCTTTCTTAGAGTTTCAATGTAGTTAATTCAAATCTCAATGGGACAAACTGTAGTGTACGGGTATAACAAAATAGGAAATAATTAAACATACTTAAATTAACTTTCTAAAACTCAAATAAACTTGGTTAGTAAAAATACGTAGGTCAGTTTTTCTGTTTTGCTTTACTTCTATTTAAGTGATCTCTGAATACACAAAAACAAAAAGATGGCTCCAAAAGAACAAATCTACAACTGATTTAGCAGACTGTGAAAGATTCTCTCGCACTTAAATGCCTGCAAAATCTCCTTTTCTGTGTCTCTATAAATTAAAAGATTCCACCTGACATGGACCCTTTGCCCTTTATGTATGGCCTGATTAAATCTATCAGTGCGGCACAGCATTTGTCTCATAAACACTCATGCTACCTCAAGTGATACCTCAAGCTGTTTCATTGAGATGGGTTTGCTAGGCAGTTGGCCAGGCTCAATCTCTCACTAAATGATCATGCCTGCACAAAACCTTACACATAGCCCATCAGACTCTTCACAAGTGAGAAACAGGGATTCTAACAGAGTCTGTTCATCATAAGCTTAATTATCTATACAAAAAGGCAAGACACAATTAGGTAAAATAATAATAGAACAGAGGAAAAGATAAAATGTTTTTAATGATTCCATTTGTTTATCTTTCTTAAATAGGTTTTGAGTTTTTTCAGAATATTTTTCTCAGATATTAAAACGAACATATATGAGATGCCATGGTTTTCCTAGGTTACTTATGAATAGTGGAAAGCTCAAATGCCAAATATAAGAATAGTAAGGCTGTTTTGTACATAAAAATATTACATTAAAAAATCTTTTAATATATGCTATTCAATGTAAAGACAAATATAAAATACTTTTGTATGGTAGACAATATATGTAAAATGCATAGTGAAAAATAAACCCAAGCTACTATTATTTAGGAGTAACACGATGAGTAGAGATTGAATATTGCTTTCGCTTTCGCTTTTTCTCAGGGACATAGATTTTCTTAGTTACAGAATGACAGGAGATAGTTCCTCCAATGCCACCTGTTAGCTGTGTAAGCTTTTATAATTTATTGAGGCAACTAATAGGGAGAGTTGTGCCAGGCATTGTGCTGTGTATTCTTATATAATTATAGAATTTGACCCTATTAGCTAGGCATAACTGTATATATATGTGTGTGTATGTATGTGTGTATATATATATATATACATATATATATATATATATATTTTTTTTTTTAAGTCAACTGAGGCTGAGAGAAGTTGGATATTTTGTCCAGGTTATATAGCTATAAAAGGCTGAGATTAGGACCCAGGATTCTCTTACCCCTAGATCCAAGCTCCTAAACTCTAAGCAGTATTGCCTCTCATGAGGGCCTTGACAATTCTAAGATTTTGCTTCTTTTTAATTGAAAAGTTAGAGGAGAATATTCTAGAAGGGATAAATTCTTGGTCATGGAGAATTAAAGAAGAATTTTCAGGGGGAAGGGGTAATCTAGAATTCCTATATAATAGCTCCAGACATTGAAAAGATCCGTTGAAAAGAAAGAATTAGGCAAAGCTCTTGATCAGTTTTTTAGGAAGGAGCAAGATCGAAAATATTGTCATACATAAAGCAGGCAAGTATCCACATTCAGAGTATTTAAGGCTGGTAGAATGTCATAAAGGAAATAAAATTATACATAGTGAGTATGAGGTAATAGTGAATTCACAGCTCATTACAGGTTGAAGGAGTTAAAAACGAATAATGAGTAGATCAGGAAAAAAATCATGTGGAACCCGGCATGAGTAGGGAGTATGAACAACTTTTAACAGATATTTTTCTGGGGAAAGGGAATGGAGAGCTTACAGAAGAATTTGCTTATAGGAGATCTTTTACAAAATAACTTGTGTTCATGGTAGAAAATAAAACAACTAAGAGTTGGTAAAAGAATACAAGGAAACCTTGCCTGAAAGGGAAGTTTATTTCCCAGGATAGTCTATCAGTTGGCAGCTATGTTCATAATGAGTATAATATAGTGTATTTTCATATTCTGTTGAACTCTGCACAGCTTCTCCCAAACACTCAACAAATGAACAAGAGCAGAACTCCAGGATTTTATTTAATTCAATATTGCATAAATATTAAATGCAGACAGGGAATTATAAATGGCAAAAGGAGACTCTGCTGAATCTAAATTGTGAGGAAAATACCATGGGGAAATTGTGGTCCCAATTTGCTACTTAGGAAGAAAATTTATGTGAATAACAAACCAGACTCTTTGAAAACCTCCATTTAATGATTATCTGCCACATTTTGTTGTTAAAAATGTTTTGTTCAATTTCTTTACTTTTCCTAGGATGGTTCACATAGACGTAGTTCCTGACATAAGCCTTTGTTCTATCCCCAAATGAAAATTACTCATCCACTCAGTAGGAACTGCTGCTTTAAAGCCATATTCTGTTCTGTGACTAGCACAATGCAGGGACACAATAAATGTTAACATAGATAATTAATATTCAATAATAATCAATATTCTGGCTTTAAGAGGCTCCCTCAAACATAGGCTCTGTCTAAAGTGAGTTCTGAGTGTCTCATTTATTTCCAAATTCACAACAGCTTTCACTCAAATCACTGAACATTGGGTTTGAAGTACCCTCTAGAATTGAGTCCTTTGTTCAAAAGAAATCAACCATACCTTACTGTCTCTCTGAATGCTAAATATTAATATTCCTTCTCACTTAGCCTGTCATTTTACTCTATAAAATAATGTAAATTCAGGTTAAAAGTGTTGCTTTAAAACCTATGTAGTCTTGGATATGTGGGTGGACCTTAAAATACATTATTATATTTTATTTGCGAAAGATGATTGTTGTCAATTAAATGTCTACAAAATTGGAATATTCTGATAACTCATCCATAGTTCTCTTTAGAAACTTTTGAACCACATTGTTCTGGATGAACATATAATGTGTTGCAGAATATCATGGAGACAGTACAACATGAAGTGGAATGCTGCTTTCCATTCCCTGGTCAAAGTACCTCCCACTGCACTCCATTGTAATTTTTCTCTTTCTTGGTTGCCATGAACCTCTTTCACTTAAGCTCACTCTTGGATACATTTTTTGGTAGAGTGAATGATATGCCACTCCCTTCAGCATTGAGCAAAACGAGCCTGTATATTATCATGCATGGGCCTCTAAAAATAGTAAACAGAAGAAAACAATTCCAATTCTTCACTGGACCAATAATTCTCACAATGTGTTGTATACACTATCAGAATACTGATTAAACATGCAGATTCCTCAATCCCACCTCAGGCTTATGGAATCTGCATCTCTGGGAGAGGAACAAGAAAATAGGCAATTTTCCAATGTTTCTGGATTGTTCTTTGTGCAACAATTGAAGAAAAAAACAATGACGTTCACCATCATCCACCTGAGTTTTCTGTCTTCTCGCCTCCTGATATTCTTGGAAACAACTGAGATCAATGTGTTAAAATATAATCTTGATCTTCCAGCGGAATTCATTGCCCTGAGAAACATAATGTCAGAATAAGGGAATCCATTAATTTCTAGTGGGGAAATGATGTCATAGAATCTAGGATGTGCAGAAATGTGGCTGTTTATATAAGCCAGGCAGCTATTTCAAAGAAAAAAATCTAAAAGAAATACAATCACTTTAAAAGGTATGGTGAATCAGATTTCTGCTCTGGACCAAAGTCCTACCTAATGGTGACCTTACTTTTTGCCCCATTATTGTTTTCTTAAATACATGATACACATTTTCTTTGTCTTCTACTCTGCAGGTTCCCCTTTCTTTGAAGTGTTACACTCTGAAATCTGACCAGTTTTGGCAAGTTACTCATGCAAGAGATGAAAATCAAAGTAGTTTTGCATGAGTTTAAAGCACAAAGCTGGCCATCAAAAAATCAATCACTGTTTAGAATGTAACATGATGTGTAAAACATAAAAGAAGTCATTACTGCTTTAGTTCTGTTCTCTAGGAGAAAACAGGAGTTTTAAAGATAAATTCTCTTCACTTGTCTCTATCTAGAAACATACAGTGTAACGTTTTAGAACTTAAGACCCTCAACGTAATTTAATAGGGAACTACTAATATAAATTTGGAAGAGTTATGGGAAATACAAAGCAAAATTAGTTACAAATAACTCAAAAGAAGCTAAAACACTCAAAGCATCTTATATTACTGTGTTCTTCTATTCTTAACTACAGATGAACTATTCAAAGCACATTTGAAGGTTATATGCATATTTCCAGATTTTGATTCTCACTGCGAACTAGAGAAATTCAGAGTCTTCCTCAACCAGATTAGAATTCAAAATGCCAGGTGTTCTAGTCAGTTTGGGCTGCTATAACAAATTACCATAGACTGGTAGTTTAAACAACAAATATTTATTTCTCAGTTCTGGAGGCTAGGAGATCCAAGATCAAGGTGCAGGCAGATCCCCGATCTGGTAAGAGCCTGCTTCCTAATTTGAAGATGGCCATCTTCTCATTGTATCCTCATATTGTGAAGAGCAGAGTGTGAAAGAGCAAGCCCTCACATCTCTTTTTTTAAGGGCACTAATCCCATTCATGTAGGCTCCACCCTCCTGACATAATCACCTCCTAAAGGCCCAACCTCCTAACACCATCACATCAGGGGTTAGGATTTCAACATATGAATTTTGGAGGACATAACATTCAGTCCATAATACTAAGTGATTCATAGATCATAATGCCATATATATATATATATATATATATATATATATATCCTTGTATACATATGTTTAAAAATCTATTTTGTTTTAAAAATCAATGTTGGAATATTGCACAAAGAGAAAGGCTCTGGTAATTACTTCACAATTCTGGATGTCCAAAAAAATTGTCCAGTATCCAATATGATCAACACTATAAGATCCAATGCGTGACCTAGCTATAATACTTTTCTCTGGCATTCTATGATGGGCAGCATAAAAGGAATTTCTGAAGATTAGTTTCCACTTCTCAAAATACTTTTTTAATCAGAGCAGATAGCAAATTTCTATTGAAGCCTTAGAAAACTAAACCAGGAAGAATTCTATGCTGGCAACCATGCTCAGAAGGCTGACCTTGGGCAGATGTGCTGTTGGCAGTCAGTGCTCTGCAAAATCAGTTCCTGGCACGACGATAATGCCAATATCCTACACAGAGCAGCATCTGGAAAATCAATACGGAATCCAAAGTCTGCATCAATGACCCAGAAATAAGTGTTTTACCAGAATTTTACTATTCCAGGAGAAAGTTATCCATGGTGCCTTTTTTCATTAAGAGATAAGAGTCAGGACAAGTGTACATTTTAGAAGTTTCACAGTATCAGCCTGTAGATAAATATCACAACAATTGAAACTTTATTTGCATGTAATTTTCTTTACACATCTGAGTTCTAGGCCTGCTTCCACAGTACTCCCAATGGTATCCAATCAGACATTTAGAGTTGTATTAAATATTGCTGTTCTGAGAATGAAAGACAATGTGAAAGTAACTATGAGTTATCTGTGTTGGGCAACATGAGTGAGAGGGAGTCTGAATTACTATCATTTTCTCAGCTAATTTTCCAGTACCCAACTGAAGAAGAGAGACTTCCATTACAAAAGAATGTGTAATAAGAAAGCACTCAAATTCAAATTAAAAGCCTCTCAGTTGTAAGAATTCTTGGATTTATTGTCTAAATAGAAATATAGTCCAGTTTAGGAAACTTTTGTTTCTAATCTAACTAGTTTCAGTAAGAAAAGTAAATATTATTGGATCAAAGCAAGGAAGCGGGAAAGCCACTGCTTTCGTGAGCCATCTGCTCAGATATACATGCTCCAGTATATCAGAGTTATGACGGTTACACATCATTTTGCATTACAGATGAACTTACCGGATAGGCAAAAATATTTCAGAGTTACAAAGACTTAGCAGTTCTTGTTTTTCTTCTTTTTAGTTATGATTAGTTTCCAAATTTAGATTAATATTATAATTTCCTTGTAACATATTCAGCTACTAATAGGAATATAACAAAAAATAGAAAATGGTTCCTTTTGTCAAAACTTTCCATCCCAGATTTCTCCACAAAGTAAATTATTATTATTTGCTTGACATGTAACTCTCTGGTCTTCTTTCTATACTCTGAGTAACACACATGAGTGAAAGTTTAAGTACAAATATGCATAAATTTACATGTTCAGACAGATTTGCACATGCCACACAGATAGGTATGTGTTTTACACCAATGAGATTCTATTTTCAAGCTATTTTCTCTTCTATCTTTCATGAAGTGACACTGCATTTTGGAGATTGTTCATGTCAGTTAGTGAGAGTCAATCTTATTTATTTGAATTGCTGCAATGCATTCTTTAGTATAGGTTTTCAGTACTTTAGTCAAACATCCATGTTGGTTAGCCTATTGGTAGTTCCTATTTTCGTAATAGTAAAATAACACTGGTGTAGAAATCCTGCATAGATATGCTTCTGTAAAGGTAAGAATATTTTTTTAAAGTGCGTTCACAGAAGAAAATGGCCTACTCAAAGAGGACATGTTCATTTTCAATCTGAAAGACAGCCAAATTTACATCTCAAAAGGCTCTGCTAGTTTATACCCTACAAAGAGTATATGAAAGTGCAAATCAGCATATTATTTAAGGATTTTTTTTTCTTGCATTTTTGTCAAACTGATGACTGAGTAAGAGCAGTGTAGTTCTTTATATGGTTATGGCCATTTTAATTGTACTTAAAAATTTTTTTGGGAATATGTAAGTTTGATTCTTTTCCTGATAAACTGGAATCTTGACTTTTTCTAATTGGTTACATGGCCTTTTTTTTTTACACTCAGAGTAAGTACACACACTCCTTTCTTTGTATTTATATATGTATTTATATATTATATATAAAGTGTATATAAATATATTTATATATACATGTATTATATTTATATACACATATATTCCTACATATGTAATAGTTTATGTCAGTTTGTCACTTGCATTTAAATATGTTTCTTATCACAAAGGCTTAATTTTTTAATGTTTTAATCAAATCTGTCAATTTTTTAAAAAGCTTTCGGTTTTTGTGTCTGTTTTAGAAATATCTCCTCAATTCAAATATTATAAACATATTTGCTTATGTTTTCTTCTGAAACTTGTTTTACATTTGTCTATTTAATCTTTTTTTAATTGTATTTCGGGGCATGGTATGAAATAAAGGCTAAAATGTTTGAGATTATAAATGGAAAGGTATCTGATAGACATGAATGAGAACACTTACAATTGTAAAAATGTCAGTTCTTTTCAAAATGATCTCCACATTTAATGTAGCCCCATTCAAATGTCAACAGTACTATTTGAAGATCGTGCCAAATTGATACTAAAATTTATATTAATGAAGGAGAGGCTAGCAGAGCCAGGACACATTTAAAGACACATAATGTGAAAAGAGGGCATATCTTACCTTACGAAAAAAAGGTTAAAAATCTATAAAAAGCAAGGCAGTGTTGTTTAGAAGTAGACAGACTGACAAAGGATGAAATTGGGAGACACAAACACAGACTCCAATATATGAAATTTCATTATGATAGAAGTGGCATGGTGGATCCCTATGGAAAAGAGTGTCCAACAACTGGAATGGGAAAATTTGCTTATTTGTATGAAATAAATATCCTTATATAATATCAGTCAACCTCAGAGGAATTCAGAACTTACAAATCCAAAGTCAAATTTTAAATTCTTAGGAGAAAATATAAATTAATGTCATTCTGATCTTGATGTTGGGATGTATAACTGAAGTAAGACAGTCAGCACTAAACATAAAGAAAAATATTGGCAATCTGTCTACATTAAATCAAAAACTTTTGTTCATCATTTAATATCTTTAAAAGGGAAAGACAATACACATTGAGAGAAGATTTGCAGCATATAAGCCAACAAAGAATTAATGTAAAACTCAATCAATAAGGAAAAGACCTGCCACTCTGAGATAGATAAACAAGAGTATCATTATCATAATATTTAAGGACACTTGAAGGGTGACAACAACAAAAACAACAAGTACACACAACTAATATTTCCATGGACAGAAGAATGAAAAAATAAATGAGGTATCTATTTATAATTTAATTATATACAGCAGTGAAAGTGAATGAACTACGGTTAGATGTGATCTGTATGATTTTAAAAATGTATTGTTGACAAGATGAATATACCAGAAAGATAACATACAGGACAATACCCACTTTACAGAGTTCAGAGTCATACAAAACCAAGCAAGACTCTATTTCCTCAAACATATATATACATATGTGATATTTTCTAAAAACAAGGGTAGCAGTTACTTTTGGCAGTGGTAGAAGAAGGATATGGTGAAAAAGCACAGAGGGAAGTGTAAGTTACAGGTAATGCTCCAGTTCTGGGGCTGGGCAGTGATTTCTTGGTGTTCATTATATTATTTTAAATTTTTAAATAAAAAAGAAGTAAAATAAAATAGAAGCAGCCTATGTATGATCAATGATTCTAGTGATCCATAAGTCAAATATTATGATTGCTCTAATTCTGCTCTTCTAAAGTTCAAAAAATAATCTATTTATGTGGTTATTTTTATAAAAGAAAAAAAGCAATTGTCAAACAGTATCTACAGAATATTCCATTTAGTAACAATTTTTGTATAAATGCAGTATTCCGATTGCTGCATTATTGATGTGCTACTCACAACATCCTGTCATAGTGATAATACTATGTCTAATATTTCTGTGTTAAATTTAACTTGAACATATTTTATCTTTGGGGCAAATCATGGAGATATTATTCTGTAATTATATATGTATTATATACATGCATATAAACCAATTAAGGAATTATATAGAAATCATGGTCTAAATATATCACATTTTTTCTTGTTTAATCATAATTTAAGAGAAATGCTGATTTTAGACAGAAAGAAATTCTGGCTTACATTTGTCTCTGTATTTACTGCTTGAAACAAAAGATTCTGGGCATGATCCCAACAAATCCCTTTTTTCTTTTCTTATTAATTAACCCTAAGAATCCACTGGTGCATGGATATGAAAATCATTTGTTATGACGTCTCTAGAGTCTAAAAAAATGATTGTGGATTTTTAAAGAATTTCTTTTTCTTGTCTTATTCTCCTTAGATCAAGTATAATGATCCTTTTAAAAGATTAATCCGATACTTGTAAAGAAATATATGTAGACATCAAAAATGACCTAAGAAATTTAAGTACAGTCATGCCTCGCTTAATGGGAATACATTCTGAGAAATGCATTATTAGGCAATTTCATCGTTTGCGAACATCGTAGAGTGTACATACACAAACCTAGATGGTATAGCCTACCACTCACCTAAGCTATATGCTACTAATTTTATGGGACCACCATCATATATGCAGTCCATTGTTGACTGAACATCGTTACGCGGTGCATGATTGTAAATTCCTACTGGTAATATTCTGCTACGTGATCTGGTTTCTTTTATACATATCAGAAATATCATTAAACTGTCAATGTTACAAGTATATAGTGCTCACTAGGCAATATTTATAACTCATAGGCTTGAAATTATTTTACTTATTTTTATTTTATTGAAATAAATTTATTGAGGTAACTGTAAATTCACATGCAGTTGTAAGAAATAGTGTAGAGATATCCTATGTATCCTTTACCCCGTTTCCCCCAATGACAGAAATTTGCAAAAATTATAGTGCAATATCACAACCAGGAGATTGACATTGATAACAATCCACAGATCTTGTTCAGATTTTCCTAGTTTTACTTGGAAACTAATGTAATTAAGAATTAATTACAGGTAAATGGAAAGTCTATCTTTTAAGACTTCTTTGCCAAAGCAGAGGAAAGTCTCTACTGGTTCTTAAAGCTTTCACTTAGAAAGGACCTGATCTATTTCTGCTCTGATACATTGAAAAAAGCAATAAAAAGTGGATGGGAAAGTTCTGAAAACAGTATTTTTGAATAGTAATAATAAATATCTTTCATAGGCAACTAGATTTTTAAGAATTTATTCAAGCTTCTCATCATATTTTTTTCACTGTGTTTCTGAAATCGTCCGAATGATATTTATTCCACAAAGAAAGTGTAAATACTTGATAGCATTTCCTCTCCTGTGATTAGTCAGACTTTTACCGAGAGCTAGTGAAATCTTGAACACATTCAGCTCCTGACAAAGATGTATTTTGTTGGGCAAGCATATTACACCCTACACAGAAAGGAGTGCAAATAAAATGCATTAGCACATTTGAACATTCTGCGGTTCAATAAACAACACCTGCTACATCTTTTTGGCCTAGATTTACTCCTACCTTTGAGAAAAAGGAGGCTGGTAAAAAAAAAAAAAAAGGAATATTCGCCTACTTGTTACTTTCTTTTAAAACATTTAATTCTTGTTTATGTTAATTTTCCAAAGTTACAAAATATTAGAACTACAAGTAGAACTTATATAGCTCTATAACTTTTTCTCTTTCGTTAGAAAGCCAGTTAAAAAATTTATTTTTTCTGTAGCTAAAAGCAATTTAACAAATATAATAAAATAATTAATTCAGAAAAGTGGACATTAGTTAGCTATCCAAAGTAACATGAATGAGTCTAAAATACCACTGGGGCAATAATAAAACCAAGGGCCACAGGAAGTGAAGTTGTAAGAATCTACGGCAAGTTAGCACTAAAATTTGAGGGGAAAAATGTCACTATATCCTCAGAAAAAGTAGAAGTCATCAAAAAAGAGGAATAATTTAAAGTCAAAGGAATACATACCCAGACATGCACATATATTCAGATAGATAAACACACAAAACTATGTAAATTACTAGACTATTGTAATTTAGCCATTAAAGAAATTCCTAAAATATATTGTTAAAACTAGTTGAAATGAATCTATTGAAAAATCAAGATTTTCCTATATAATGAAGTCAGGAGACCTACTAATACAATCATAATTTTCACTAAGTATATAATCTCAGCATTCAGTGAAATGGGAAAGAAATTCAACTAAAATAGAAGTGGGTTTTTGTCAAATCATGCTTGGTTAAAATAGAAAGGGTGGGAGAGGTGTAATGACATCTTATTTAATAAGGCAAGATTTAAGTATAAATATTGGGGACCATGATAGCTGTTTAATTTTCAACCATCATGAAGTTTCCCTCATTTGTAGACTCACAGGCTGCATATATGTGGGTTGTAAACAATTCAGTTGAGAAGAGGGACGGAGACAGAAACAGAGGGAATGGGGAGAGGACAGGGTATGGAAGGGGCGGGGGGGAGAGAGAGAGAGATAATTTAATTAGAATTCAACCAAATCAATTATTTAGTAAAAAGAAATTCTTTTTTTTTCCCCCAAACAGCTGAACTGGGTACCACCTAACCCATCTTGTCATTCCTCTTAGCTACATACTTTGACCCTTATATCTTCTAAGATTTCACTACCTAAATTTTGGAATTCAATCGTGCCTGTAATTTCAGTTGCATTGAATTACTAACTGTTACTATAGCTTAACATCTTTTTAGCAAATACAGGAATTGTTGAGACTTATTGAGAATGTAACTTTACCAGTAAATTATGAGATAACAACAAGGCACTGTGCATTTTAAGTGAACCACAATAAAGTATTTCTTTTGACTAGGAGAGTTTGCAGCTAAATTCCAGAAACATACAACGCTATTCTTGTAAAGTATATGGCTCATTCAGCATTGCACATAAAAATGAACCACTAAAGTATGCTGATTGATCAATAAAGTTTGTGGCTCCATTTTTAAAATGTGCAAAAATTAAACCATTTCACTATTTGGTCCAGTGAGTTAAGTACATAACACTTCAAACAGTATATTATGCATTTGAAGTCAAGCAAATTGCCCATTGCAATGTAGTCAACCATGAAAACAAGCTATTTTAGTGATTAGCTACGAATATTAAATTTGAAATAAAATTAGTAATTTGGACAGAAAACTATACAAAATGCTAATTGGTCACCGAATTTCTTTTATCTGTCTTCATCTTTCAAAAACTTAATATTTAAGCATTTATTTAATACATGACTCTCCTTTGAAAGCGATGTGCTTGTTACTAATAGCATGCATGAAAATATATTTTTAGAATTTATAAAATTATGATGGAAATGCATGAATTCAATGTATAAGAATGTTTTATTAACTGAAATAAAGCCTTAAAAATCTAGTTATTTGTAGGTTAGTCCAAGACAAGTAGTTATTTCCCCTACCAAGGAATGATAATATGGTGCATTATAGGCTAGGTTTTTCCAAGAAGATACAACTCTTTAAGTTGATTTTATATGTGGTAATGGGTGTTAGAAAATAAATGTCTCTTTTAAGTGAGGGTTTTGGAAGATGTTATTTTCTAGGGACTGTGGTTCAAAGAGTTCAGAGTTCTGATTACAGCAGTATCTGGAAACCTTGATCCACATTTCCATTTGGAAACATCTGTAATAAGGGCAAGGTGTCTCATTTAGCATCAGGCTGTTAACGGAATGGTGAGTACCAGGTTTAAAGCAAAGAGGATTCAGTTCAATTGAACATAATTCTCTGCTACTTGGTCAACACCAGGCATAGAAAAGAAGTATAAAACAAAACCTCTTTTCTCAAGGGAACTGCAATCTTTTGGAGAAACTTAATCTTACAAACAGAAAATAAAATACTATGAGAAAATAATTATAATGCCATAACATAGATAAAGATAATAGGTTCTGTGACTTTTCATTAATAGGGAATGTTTGTGAAGTTTGTGGGACTTAAAATTTCGGTAGGATTGTGCCAAAAGACGTGAACATGGCGTTTCTAGGTCTTAGCGTTGCTATATCAAGAACACTGTGTATAATAGAAATTTCAAATTCAAGTCAGCTTAGAAAGAGTTTAGCCTATTCCACATCTCATGTTGTTGGAATTGACTAGAGTAATTCCGCTAGATAGCTTGAAGCATTCCAATTAATCATGCTGCCTGTGATATGTTGTAGAAAATTAGCCATCAATTTTGGATAGGTAAAATATGCCCAGATTTTGGAATAACTTGAGGATAGAATAGCTTGGATTTAATCTGCTGGCAGTCAGAATTTGCTGTAGGTTATTAGGAAGAATAGAGATATGAAAATTGCGGTATTTTAGGGAAATTAGATTTGTTTCTAAACAGGCTTTGAGGAAGAAGGAGATTACTGAGAGGAGATTAATTATATCTTGAATGATTCAGGCATGAGCTTATAGAGAACTAGAACTAGATGAGTATTAATAGAAATAAGATGAGTTTTAGTTTAAAGGGACTACTGACAGGACTTGATGGCAAATAAAGGATGGAAGAGTGTAGAGATTCTAGTATAATTCTCAACACTCAATTCTGGAATACTTGAGGTTTGTGCAGGGCAGAAAAGAAATGTTTTGAGAAACGCAGAATTGGCGTATTAGGAAATAGAGGGAGATGATATATATTAGAGGTATCTGCAAAGAGGCAATGCATACAGCCTTGTTAATATATGTGAAAGCAAGGAATAGAAGTCTGAGAGCTTAAATTCAGGGTGTGACTTCTCTGGTGATGAGTAGAGAAAAGGAACAGAATTGATAAAACTGAAATATGTCAGGCATAGAGGAAAAGGAGAGCTAGGAGAATGAGATATGAACACCAAGAGAAACAGTTTTCAAAAAATTCAATAATTTTGAAATTTACCAAGCAATCAAGAGTAGAAGAATTGGAAACATTAGGCCAGAGAACTTGGTGAGAAAAATCATTGTCATTTTATAACTTCATGTAAATAGAATTTTATAATTTTGTATTTTCCTACCTCTATAAATTTTCCTCCATATAAATGTATATATTTATATTTGTGCATGTGTATATGTGTGTGTGTGTAAGAGAATTTAGGAGGTATGAAAAGTAAGGAAAAGGAGATAACAAATATATCATAACTTGATCAGTTACATTTACCATAAGAAGAACGTGAGAGCGAGACTAAATTGATAAGGCCCAAGATAGAATTTTGTTTAATGACTGGGAAACCTGAGAGTGTATGAAAATGAGGGGAAAGAGCCATTAATAAAATTACGTAACACATATAGATTGAATGCCTATTACGTGTCCTGAATAATTATAGTTGAAGAGGAGCAGAGTGGTGAGGCAGAGTTACTGCCCTCATGGAGCTTACATTCTAGTAGAGATAATCAATAAATAATTAGGCAAAATAAATAATATAATTTCATATAGAAATAAGAACATGAAGATAATATCTTATTAGATGGGAATGATATTTTTAATTATATAGTCATAAAGAGTCTCTTGGAAGAAATGACAACTAATTTTTTCAGCAAGTTTGGTGTTTAGTGAATGAGGGTAAAAGTGTTATGAAACGAGGTCAAAGTGGGTAGGTAGAGTCTATGTTATGTGGGATCATATGGAACTGTCACCAACTAATTGCCCCAAGGTACTCAAGGGTGTGTTTGGAAGCATTTAACTGTTTAAGAGATGAGATCGCCAACCACCCTGAACCAGACCTAGTCCCACCACAAGAGCAAACCTATGACCTTTACCTCATTTTTAATGCTAAGATCTCCTCTCTGGGAGGAGCTTAGGCCCTACCACCATAACCTGCAGTGTATGTGGAAAGGTGTTTTAGCTACCTCTCCCTTTTGAATATTCATTCCTCAACCGAAATAAAAGACCCCCGCTTCCCTTTGTTTGGGGACAGCCACGACTTTGGAAATGATTCTGCGTGGCCTCCTATTCGCTGCAAATAAGTTCTGCTGTGTGTGACAACTACTTCTGGTCAAGAGTCTGATTTGAACTCCGCCTGGAGGCGAACCCCCTTTTGGTTCAGTAACAAAACATTGTAAGAAATCTAGTCTAAATGATATAGTAGCCATTGTTTGGTTTTGTACATGGTAACGATATAAGCTGTTTCTTTTGTTTGTTTTTATGTTTTGTTTTTAAAAACTCACCTTTCTTACTATACAGACAATTGTTTATGTGAGTAGGAATGGAAATAGGGAACTAGGGAAAGTTATTGGAATACTCTATGTGAGAGAGGCTGGTGACTTGATATCAAGGCTGCTATATACAACCTGCAGGATAGTATGCAGTGGCTCTGATTAAACTTCTACGATTCAGAAGAGAAAAAAGGACAATGGCCAAATTCAGGATATGTTCTGGAAGTAGATCCAAAATGGGACTGGCAGGTCAATAGGATGGGGGGATTGAAATAAACAAAAACATTAAAGATGATTTCTAAGTCCTTGGTTTGTGATATAAACAATCGGGTGGATGATGTAGCTATTAAGTTAGCTTGGAAAGACTTTGTGAGGTGAGACTTGGTTTGTGCAGGAAAGGGGAAACTAGCATATAGTACAAGTGAAGTTTGATACAACTGTTGGGTATCAAGAGGAGGTATCAACTAAGTTCAACGTATGAATCTGAACTTCAGGAGACTTGTCAGTATTTGAAATGTGAATATGGAGGTAATAAACATATAGAAGCTATTTAATGCACAGGACAACAATATATATCATAGCAAGAAATTGTGAATAGAAAAGAGAAAAGAGAAAAGGAGACTGCAAAGGTGTATCAGAAGCTAAGTGAAAAAAGTACTTCAAGGAACAGGCAGCAGTCAGCTGTGCTTAAACGTTGGCAGGCAGTTGAGTAAGATGATGACTGAGAAGCAATCATTTGATCTGCCAAGATCAGGGACTTACACAACCTTAGTAGCATTCAGGTGACAGAAGACTGGTTGGAGTGAATTAGGGATAGAAGGAGACGTGAGGACATGGGGATAGCAAGTATACACATTTTTTTTTTTAAGTTGCTAGGAATAGGAAAGAATCATAAGAGCTAGAGAGGGATATAATAACAATTTTAAAAGATGATTAATAGTATAACTTGCTTTAGGCCAATGCAAATAATGCAATAGGGAGTGAAAAATGGATGGTGCTG
Organism: Diceros bicornis minor; assembly: GCF_020826845.1. Taxonomy (NCBI): domain Eukaryota; kingdom Metazoa; phylum Chordata; class Mammalia; order Perissodactyla; family Rhinocerotidae; genus Diceros; species Diceros bicornis. Next base: position 48,980,505 of record NC_080745.1, on the reverse strand, counting down.
GAAAGCTAAGAAATCTTGGTAGGTGAAATGTATTTGAGTGGGACACCATGGGATCTAATGCACAAATGGAGTGGTACCCATCCTTATAGGTAGGAGTAAAGCTTGTTTCTCCACTGTATCTGAAGATAAGCCAGAGGATATTGATAGTTACAGACATTAGGGGAGTCTTTGTTCCCACAGTGGTAAAATAAAGTGGTTTCAATCGTATTATTTCCATTTTCTCACTAAGTACGCAAAGGCAATAGAGAAGGGAACAAAGAGGCAGGAGGAGAGGGGCTAGAAAGGGGAGATAGAGATGCTGATAAGCAAAGAAGGGATTGTCTAGTGAACATAGAAATGATTTCCAAATTATTTTGGAGAAAAAAATAAAATTTAACAAAATTACTTAACTAAAATAAAACAGAACTTTAACACATTAATAAATTGGTCAGACACAAAATTTCACTTTTCCTTTTTTTAAAATCAATGTTTTCATGGAGTTTAATGCGTTAAGCCAATTTATACAGTCTCTTTAAAAAAATTAATTTTACTTGTAGCTGACTTCATTAAAATATTCTTCATACCCATTTGGAAGGCAAACCTCCAGGTAATAGTGCAGGATGTTCAAGTCATTTAAATACAAATGACATATGCCATATTTGCATTTAACAAGTTAACTCAAGTCCATGCTACCTATAGGGCTTTTAAAATTTTACAGAAAGAACAGATAAGCAAAATCTTTTTAAGTATTAGGATTCAAGTCTCAAAATGTAATGTGAAATGTGGAAAGACAAAATCCTCTGCTTTGATCTCTGTAGGAATTTTGGGCTGAAATCCACATTTGTAACTGATCTGTAAACTGTATCTTGTCTAATGAACAGATTCGTGGTAAAATCCTTTGGGCTTGTTAGCTTCTCTTCTATTGAATAGGGAGGCCTCTGGGGTAACTTGATGGTCCACAAACACTATCACCAAAGATGAAATCTTTAGCTAGTTAAAAAACAAGAAAAAGAATAGTGAAATAGTATACCTGGCTAGGCTATTCCTTCTATGCAACTAATCAAAATTCCTCAGGCTTTAATTAAGCAGCACGAGGCTGCCCAATTAATTCAACATATGTCCCAAAAAACCTTGCCAAATTCATGGTTATGACACATGAAATGCAATTGGTATGAATCAGAATGTCTTGTATTCAACCTTTCATAATAACCCTACTGTCTTAAGGGTAACCTTTCCTCGTAATGACATCCTATTGAAGAGTGAAGTTGTAGACATGAGGATAAATGGGCATGAGAAGTCTGGGCATAGTCTGCGTGTGTGACCATGCTTGCACTGCTGTTTGTAGGATGTTAAAAGGCCTATCTGTCATAGGAACATTTGATGTCCCAGCTGGATAGCTGCTGCTGATACTCCTAGAATCACTATGTTCCACCTATGCTTTCGTACTCACTGTTCATTGCATCTGCAGAAAGCTGCTATTAAAATGTTAGTATGTTTGCCAGCAACACTATTGTACAAACACACTCATAGATACCCAGCCAAGCTTGGAGGAAATGAGACAACAAGGATCAATTCTGGTCTTAAGAAGAGAGAATTATTCCTGAAGTTTCTTAAAATGGCTACTTAAAATTTCAAAAATTTTAACCTCTGTCCTTGAAAGAACAAATAAGAGATGGATTATAAGTTTTTGTAAATTATATTTGAAAAAATAAATTCTAGACTGATATCCAAAAAGTATGTGTGTCTTATCTCACTACTTGCTAGATTTCTCTGTTGTCTGCTTGGAGTCACTGATTAAACATAAATCTTTGCTGTATTAGCAACAAAAGAAAATTTGGTCTACAGAAAGTTGAAAACAAATATAGACTGCTTCTTGTTTCTGCATAGCCTCGCCAACAAATTCAATTTCATTGTTGGGATATACAGAGATAGATATATATATAGAGAGAGAAAGAAATACATGTGTACATAGAGAGATGTATTTCTCTCTATATAAATCTCTCTATTTTTTTTAACCTCTGAAGATGAATCCTTAGATGTGTGATTGAAACAATTTCAGTGGTCTAAGAGATACGACAGAGGCAAAGACGGGTTACATAAAAATCCAAACTTTAAAAGTAAACAATTTCTTAGGATTGCCAATATAGAAAGATGAAATCTTCATGATTTGGCTAAGATACTAGCAAAAAACTTTTACTCCCACCCTGATAAACCAAAATATGAATTGCCTTCTGCTATTCCCTGGTTACACAGATCATTTCTTAAATATTTTATCCCATCCAGGCCTGATACATCAAAACTAAACTGAATAAAGGAGAAAACTTTCATAAAAACTAAATAACTTCCAAATAAATTCCTTAAGCACATGACTATGTCTTTTTTTGTTCATTATTATATTCCCAGCATATGAGATAGTAACTATCACTTATCATATATGCTATATAATAAATAGTTCTTGAATGAGTACATGAATGAATTATTCTTTCATTTTGCACTTACTCCTCACAATAAAAATTTTCTCAAGAACAGAGTGACAATTTTTATATCACTATAAAAACCTAGCTTCAGAAAAGTTTAAAGCCATGACTAAAGTCATACAGTTAGTAATTGACAGAGGCTCACTTCTGATTCCAAGTCCGGTGATCTTTGCATCATGCTGGAGCTGCCTGTGACTCCCCGGTGACTAGGTTCCTAAATTCTTACGTTAACTGAGAACTTTCTCTCTCCAAGAACTCCTCTAAGGACTTTCAATGTGCTAATTCATTTATGTATTATTAAAACCCATATGTTGACTATATTCTCACACCATTTTACAAATGGTGAGACTGAATCACAGAGAAAATACATAACTTGAAAAAAACGGTTAGTAAGTAGTTGCAAGCCTAGGCAATATGACATCAGTTATTTCCCTTTTAAGCACAATATTGTATATCTACATGTCTAGTTCATCACTAATTCATTAAACAAACAATCATTGAGTCAGGCAGTGGGGAATCAGAGGTGAAACACTATATCTCAAAAATCTAATAGAGGAGCTCTTTTTGGCTTGGCCAAGCAGGTGGATGAACAATAAAGCATTTTAAGGATATGTTTCTATTAATCTAGAACGTTATTTCCATTAGAGTGAGGATTTCAGTTTTGTACATTGCCCTAACACTAGCCGTTAGATCTGTACCTAGTTTGTTGTGAACGCTCAAAGGTTTATTAATGAATGAATCTATTACTTCTAAACCTCTATCTAATTTCAGAAGGTATTTGCCAGACTGCTGTTAAGTGGAAACAAGTATATAGGAAGCAAGATAACATTGGCTAGACTTGGGATTCAGAGACTTGGATTAAAATAAAGCCTCTCTCACTTCCTAGTCATGTGGACCTGGACAGGTTTCCTGTCCATGAACTGGGGCAACTAACACTTATAAGACAAGGTAAAATGAGAATCAAATGACATAATGCAAGAAACATTCTCAAACCAATGTCTGAGACCCAATTATTTGATGAATAACTGAATGGATGAATGGATTAAGAATAGGAGAAATATGTCCTAGAATGAAAGGATTTTTCATAGATTTATTTAAGGGCATTACTTACCAATCAAAATAACTAAATTCATCATAGTAGTAGGCTCTACTACAAATGACACTAAACAAAACCCACAGCATGCATTTTGTGAATTTGGTTATTATTTCCCCTGGGACTTACTACAAGCATTTACGTTAATGAACAGCACTGCAATTTCAGTTAATAGTATTGTATTAATTGGTGTGTTAATGAATTAAGAGTTTAATTAGTTTTAGTATTTAAGAGAAGTATATATTAGCCCAAATAAGAATAGTCACCTTTTTTCTCAACTAGGATATCATAGAAATAAGTTTATCCTTTTAATCAATCTTCTCTTTTCGCATCACTTAAAATTTATGTTAGGACACTTTGTGGAGAGATTTTCCAAATAAGATAGAAAAGTGTGTTGTCTGAGATTTCCTGCAACAGAATCATCTCTAATAATGTCTCTTTGCATGTTTATTCATAGAAATATTTTTCTTTTTTCCAGAAAACTCAAACAATGTAAGTTGCAAAGTATTTATAACTTCCTGCCTTCTTGTCTGTGCAAATACAACTAAAACAACATGTAAATCCAGGGAATAGGATTGCAATGTTTAAGACAGGTTGGATGATGAATATAGATTTTTGATTGTTTTTTTTAAGTGCAGGAGAGAGACAGAGTTTGAGACATGTTACCACATGGATCAACAATTAAAAATAGGTTGGGCCGGCCCCGTGGCTTAGCGGTTAAATGTGTGTACTCCAATATTGGAGGACCGAGTTGAGATCCTGGGTGCGCACTTACACACCGCTTGTCTGGCCATGCTGAGGCCGCGTCCCACATACAGCAACTAGAAGGATGTGCAACTATGACACATAACTGTCTACTGGGGCTTTGGGGAGAAAAAGAGGGAAAAAAAAAAGGAGGAGGATTGGCAATAGATGTTAGCTCAGGGCCGGTCTTCCTCAGCAAAAAGAGGGCGATTGGCATGGATGTTAGCTCAGGGCTGATCTTCCTCACAAAAAAAAAAAAAAAAGTTGGACTCCAAGATAAAGTTGAAATATAGCCATCCAATTGTGATGTGCTTAAAAATTATTTTAATTTAAGCAAACTTGAATTTTGATCCTTTCCTTTTTTTTTTTTTTTGAAATTGACTATGGACGAGCTGAATAACTATATGGCTAGCCTGTATACTGTCATACATTAAAAGCATTTTATTTTTATACTTTCATCTTAAAGTATCAATTAAGTATCATAAAAGTAATAATAGAGAGACAGAAGTTGTGCTATTTGTATTAATTTAGTAGTACTGATTTAATTACTTGTGTTCTCACAAATACCTTATGAGTTATATTCTTTAAATTATGTTCTATTGTAATTTTTTTTGGTGGTAGTCTCTGGTAGGCTTTTTTTTAATACACTTTATTTTTTAAGAGTAATTTTAGGTGCACAGCAAAGTGACAAGAAGGTACAGAGATTTCCCATACACCCCCTACCCCCACACATACATAGCCTCTTGAATTATCCACATTCCCCCACCAGAGGGGTACATTTATTACAACTGAACCTACAATGACACATCATTGTCACATAGAGTCCATAGTTTACATTACTGTTCACTCTTGGTGTTATACATTCTATGAGTTTGCACAAATGTATAATGACAAGTATTTACTATTATAGTATCATACAGAGCATTTTCACTGCCCTAAAAATTCTCTGTGCTCTGCTTATTCATCCCTCCCTCCACCTAGCAACCACTGATCTTTTTATTGTCTCCATAGTTTTGCCTTTTAGAGAATGTCATATAGTTGGAATCATACACTATGTAGCCTTTATAGATTGGCTTCTTTCACTTAGTAATGTGCATTTAAAGTTCCTCCATGTCTTCTCATGGCTTGATAGCTCATTTCTTTTTAGTGCTGAATAATATTCCATTGTCTGGATGTACCATGGTTTGCTAATCCGTTCACCTACTGAAGAACATCTTGGTTGCCTCCAAGTTTTGGCAATTATAAATAAAGCTGCCATAAACACCCGTGTGTAGGGTTTTTTGTGGATGTAGTTTTCAGCTCCTTTGAGTAAATGCCAAGGGGTGTGATTCTGGATCACACAGTAAGAGTATGTTTAGTTTTGTAAGAAACTTTCAAACTGTCTTCCAAAGAGACTGTACCATTGTGCATTCCCACCAGCAACGAGTAAGGGTTCCTGTTGCTCCACATTCTCATCAGCCTTTGGTTTTGTCAGTGTTCTTACCATTATCATCTTATTTACAAATTTGAAGAGAGTGAGTGATTGGCTCAAGTTCTAACAGATTCTAAGTGGTAAAGCTTGAATTCAAACTCAATGTCTGACTCCTCACTCCCACCAACCCTACACGTACACACACACACACATACTTACATCCCAGAATAACAAAAAAATAAAAAGCACATTAATATAACAATATGGATCCATTTTCATAATCTCAAAAGTGCTTTCAATAAATTAATATCCTAAAATAAAATATTAGGATTTTATTCACTTTTTTTTTTTACTTTTATTTACCTTTTTGGTGAGGAAGATTAGTCCTGAGCTAACATCTATTGCCAATCTTCAATGGCCCCGAGCAAACGTCTGTGCCCATCTTCCTCTAATTTATGTGGGACGCCTGCCACAGCATGGCTTGATGAACGGTGCATATTTCTGCACCCAGGATCCGAACCTGTGAACCCCGGGCTGTTGAAGCGGAGCGTGCAAACTTAACCACTACGCCACGGGGCCGGCCCCAGATTTTATTTACTTTTAACATATATATAATCACATTATTATATTGTATTACATAGTGCTGGTGAGGTTCTTGAATAAAGGAACCTAGTATCCTGGGGAGGGGGTGGGAATATAGCTTCCTCTCATATAGTAAGGCATGGGAATATAGCTTCAATAAGGACTTTTTTCTATTTTTCTTAAAATAATTTGGTGTTATCTTTCAAGATAAAAATATGGCAAACGCTTCTATGTTTTGGCAACAATTTTTAAGTATATACAAGAATATTTATTGCAGCTTCATTTTATAATCAATAAATTACAAGCAAAGATATTTTTCAATAAATAAATAAAAACTAAAAGAAACTACAGTAAATCAATAATATGGAATACTACACAGTTGTTTAAAAAACGGTGACTTGTAAAATCACCATGACATTGTTAATTTAAAAAAATGCATGTTCACAGAAAACACTTACATAACTATCCTATTTAAGTAAAAAAAAAAGATGGAGAGGAAAAATGTTCAGATTATTACATATCAAGTTGTTAATAATGGTCACTTCTAAGGAAATAAGTATATATGAGCAGTTGGTGATGAAGAGAATGTTCACCTTTTACTGTATGTCTACATTTCTTGAACATTTTACAGCGAAAATACATTTGTGTACTACTTGTGTAAAATAAACATAAAATATTAATTAAAAAAAATACCAACTCTAAGAAGTTTTGGTCTAGCAATGACCTTAAGATTCTCAATTTATAAGTCGCTGAGATGGACTCTAATACACAATTGGCAGAGGGTTTGCAGATTCGAACCTAGTGGTCTCTGGAAATAGACCAAGACTCATTATTGTAGTAAAAATTTTTCATAGTGACTAATCATCAGGATCTCATTTTTTTCTTTCTAGTGTGGGAAGAAGGAAAAGTAGAGCAGATAGAAAATATACCAAAGAAAATATTTTAAAAGTAATTTACCCAATTAAGTTTTCAGGTATCTTCAAGAATTAAATTATTGCTTTTTGCCATGAAGGAAAGAAAAAAGATTATTCTCTGATGGCTGAAAAGGGTACATGCATTTAGAAGGTTGCTATTCCTCTCTAAGCAGAGGATTGTGTTCTTATACTGAAAAAGAAGAAAGGACTATGAACAATGAACAAGAATAAACACTACAAAAGTTTTTTAGAATAATTTTGTCATTTTGCTGTCAGGTATTTTCACATTTCACTAAAAGGAAGACTAATGAACCACACAATTTGCATTTTATAGCTCCAGGCACTTTCAAGCAAATATGTGGACAGCTGGGAAGGAAATGGGTCATTCTGAGTATCAGGATCAGGCAGGTTGAAGCAGTGATCACCCCCTGTACTCACCCATCAGTATAAGCATTTTCCTGACTTTGCCATACACTATAGAAATGTGTCTCTGTACTTTGGCCCCCGGTCTCTAACTTAAGTTGTGCAGGGCTTACCTGAAGCTCAGACCTCCTCACCTATATGCAGCTTCCCAAGACTAATCTTTCTGAATCCTATAAAATATCTGTTCCACACAAGATGCAACTTTTCATTCACTAATTTTGCAAATATGAATTAAATATTTTGCATTAAAAAATTTCTAAGAGAAAACACCAATAAGAAACTATTATTTCTACAAGAGCTATTTTGACAGGGGTGATATGTGAAATTGATTCTCCTCCATATAACTCATGGCATCTTTAAGCAGTGCCATTAACAGGAGTGCATCCAGCCCTTATGGGGTAATGGCATACACTATCTGAAAATGTTACCGCCCAGTGTTGGGCCTTCTGCTTGCCGTAAGACATGCCAATAATCAAGAGGCAAGGTGGTAGGAGAAAAAGGAATTTTTTGTTACAGCTTGCTAGCAAGAGGGAAGATGGCCGACAAATGTCTGAAAAAACCATCTTAAAAGGGCACAAAATCTTACAGCAGTTATATGGGCTGGTGGGTTATAGGGGAGGGGGTTAAGAATGTTGACATTCTAATGTTACAGACTGAGAGTCACCACACCAGATCTTTTGGTTTTCATTGATGATGGCTATTAGCACAGATTCTCTGTTGGGGGTAATCACATTCCTAAGGAATTCAAAAGAACAAAGTTATCATCTTATGGCAGCTGGGAGGTATATGTACAGGCAGGGGTTGTAAAATCAACATAGCAGTTAGATCTCCTGGAGGGTGCATATCCAGCTTGGTTAGTTTGTCAGAGGTCATTCAAAGTTACAAGATGGTTTTTTTCAGACATTAGTCGGCCATCTTCCCTCTTGCTAACAAGCTGTAATAAAAAAGTCCTTTTTCTCCTACCACCTTGCCTCTTGACTATTGGCATGTCTTGCGGCAAGCAGAAAGCCCCACGTTGGGTGGTAACAAAAACAGAGAACAAAAATAAACCATGAGTTTGATGAAATGAATATGCCTGCATGCTACTTATGTATCATTCCTTCTACAAGAGTAGCATATATACAAGAGTAGTAAAGAAATTAATAATTATTCTGAAGCTCATGCCAGTTAGAGGACTAATTAAATGATTTTTTTGCATCTCTCAATCTGTCAGTGAAGAAAAGAACAAGGGGTGAAAACACAACCACTCAGGGATCATCTTCTATGAATGTGGTGAAGTTGAAATGAACATTTTAAAAATTCTTATGCTGCCTTTCACGTTAACTCATTCCACAGCTCAGAGGTTGAATATTTTTATTTCTGCTTTATTTTCAAATAAGAATTCAAACTAAGAATCAGAAGGCAAGATGAGTTGGGTGAACAAGGGCATTAAGAGAAAAAGGAGTTTCATACTTCCTCTATCCCTTTACTTAAATGGACTTTCCTACTCACAATTCCTCCTCACCACAATCTGGCTAACACATTATATTTCACAAGATTTAGTTCAGTTATTATTTCCCCAACTCCTAGAATAATCCAAATATATCTTTACAGTGGTACTTAACAAAACTCTAGTAAAATGATCTGTTATATGCCCGTCTCCTTTACTAGACTATGAACCTGTGAACAATGAAGGCAGAGATCTTGTTTATTCATCTTTAAAGGCCAAGCAGAATGTTGCACGGTGCCTGGTGATACTATTTTCAATGTTGCGTGAAAAACTGTAAAATAGTGTTCAAAATATTCTGCATATAGCATATGTTATATAAATTCATTTCAATTTAGTTGGGTGATTTTTATTACCCTCATTTTCCAATTAGAAAAATTATGCCAAAATTAACCAATAAACTTATTTCTTTTTACGCAGCTAGTGAGTAGCTGATCAAGGATTCAAATCCTGAGCTACAGCATTCCAAAACAACTGCTATTTCTATTATGACATTGTGCTGGATGGCTAAAATGGAAAAATGAATAAATAACAAGCCCCCGAACTAGGCTGCAGTCAGGCAATAGCCATTTATTATTAATATTAGATCTATTTGATTTGACGAGTATCTTAATATAGTAGGTAGTTAAGAAGCTATTGTCAATCCAACTGTGAAGGTGTGAGCCTGGATGACTGGTAGAATTATGATGAAATTCACAAACTAGAAAGTTGTGTTTGTGTGCATAATGACAAATTATTTTAAACCCACTAAGTTATTATCATTGCTGTACTCACTATGCAAATGCAGCCTCCCGCTTAGAACTTTCCTTTTACTCTGGCCACCCAATTTTAATTTATAGAGAGATGTGGAAAAGTTAACATATTTTTAGCAGTGTCTTCTCATGTATTGAGTAAAGAAAGAATGAAAAGAATAATATATATTACCAAATAAGTATATAACCTATTATATTTTTAGAAATTTCACATACAATTTGAAGCGGGGATTTGGAAAGTATAGGAATCTAAACTTAATAATGAATTAGTTAACTGCAAAAGTTAACACATCCACAGACATATATACACAAACATCCATGTAAAGTTAATACACAATGTGTGTGGGGGGGAGCGGGGTCCATGTGCGTGTGCATATCCAGACAGTCTCTCTGAGTTATGAGGAAATAATTATCTAAGAATTTCATCTTTTTGTCAGAAAATTTCCAAGAACATCTCTACTACTTGGTACGTCTAGGGAGCCATAACTTGCATTTGAGACTACCCATGACAGGTGCTCAAATCTCAACCTTCTTAACAAATCTGAAATAGGTCCTCCTGCCTCAGTAATATTGATTTAATAAACCACTGACATGATTCACGAATACACACCACAGATGTTTGCGAGACATGAAATTGTTAGAAAAATCTGAGAATAGTGCCCAAAGGGTGGGTTTTCTGTCATTAAAACCAAGTAGAAGAAAGACCTATTCTATATACTTTGCTCATACATTTAACTCAAGAGGAAATAATATTTTCTCTCTGATATACTTGTCCTCTGATTTGTCTAAATATCCCTCTCAGGGGGAACTAAGCTCAACAGGAAGTGTACAACATCCCTTTCTCCTACATTTCTTTTATTGTCTTGTGACTCCAAGACTTTATTCATTCACCAACCAGCTGGGAAGCTGTTCACTCCTTTCTCCTGCTTCTGTCCAGATAACCTTATTCATCAATGAAACTAAGAAAATGCCAGTCACTTTTTCTAACTTGCTTTTCTTATAATATATATTAAAGCTCAATCCATTTAAAAAACATATAGTATTTATCTAAAGAACATGAAAACACTAATTCAGAAAGATATATGCACCCCTATGTTCATTGCAGCATTATTCACAGTAGCCAAGACTTGGAAACAACCTAAGTGTCCATCAACAGATGAATGGATAAAGAAGATGTGGTACATATATATATATATGTGTATATATATATATACAATGAAATACTGCTCAGCTATAAAAAAGATGAAATCTTGCCATTTGCGACAACATGGATGGACCTTGAGGGTATTATGCTAAGCTAAATAAGTCAGACGAAGAAAGCCAAATACCGTATGATATGAAACCATATGAGTTCACTCATATGTGGAAGATAAAAACAACAACTAACAAACACATAGACACAGAGAATAGATTGGTGGTTACCAGAGGGGAAGTGTGTGGGGGGAGTGTGAAAAGGGCAAAAGGGAACATGTGTACAGCAACGGATGGCAATTAGACTTTTGGTGGTGAACACGATGTAGTCTACACAGAAGTTGAATTATAATGATGTACACCTGAAATTTATATAATGTTATAAACCAGTGTTACCTCAATAAAAAATTAGTTTAAAAAACATAGTCTCTTGGGGCTGGTCCCATGGCGTAGTGGTTAAGTGCACACACTCCGCTGCTGGCGGCCCACGTTCGGAACCCCGGGCGCTCACCAACGCACCGATTGTCAGGCCCTGCTGTGGCGGCGTCCCACATAAAGTGGAGGAAGATCGCTATGGATGTTAGCTCAGGACCAGTCTTCCTCAGCAAAAAGAGGAGAATTGGCCTGGATGTTAGCTCAGGGCTGATCTTCCTCACACGCACAAAAAAAAACGTCGTCTCATTTTCTTCTGTTTCCATTTTTTCTTACCATATTTTTACAGTGTTTCTATTGAGTTATTGGTGTTTTTCAATTTGATCCTTCACTGTTCTAATATATTTTGGGTCCTTCCACGAAGTGCCTGATAAGGTATTTTTGTCCAATTTTTCTATTTGGTTATTGGCATTTTTAAAATTATTTCATAGGTTATTTATATATTCTAGATGCTACTTTCATTGGTTATACTTTTTGCTAATATCTTCTCTCTGCTTATGATTTATGTTTTCCTTCCATTTTAGTGTCTCTTGACAATTAGTTCTTAAATTTATGCTGTTGAATTTATCAATTATACCATGTATGGTTTGTGCTCTCTTTGCCTTATCTAAGAAATCCTTTCCAATATCCACGTTACAATATATTAAAATATTCTCCTCCAGTGTCTTCTAAATGCACTCTAGTTTTACCTTTTCCTTTAACATCTCTAATCTTTATATAAATGATGTTTGTTTTTTTTTTTTGTCCTAGCACTGTTCTTCCCCTCTGATCTACACTCAAGTTCCATTACGCATCAATTTTTATAAGAGTTTGGGTTTGTTTCTGAGCATTTCATCCTTTTCATTGAACTTTTTATTTATATACACAACAATTCCGCTTAGATTGTAATGACTATATCTTTATATTAATTCTTGAAATCCAGTGGGGTATTTCCCCTCTTTCTTGTTCTTTTTCAGAAGAGTGTTTTACTTAGCTCTCTGAATATCTTTAAACATTTTAGAATCAGCTTGTCAAAATTCATGAAAAGTCTGTTGGGATTTAATAAACAGGAATCCCATTGAATTTCTTAACCACTTTAAGGAGAGTTGATAGCTATATATTATTTCTACTCAAAAATTATGTATATAGTTATAAATATGTAGCTCTTCTACAATGTTTTCAATGAAGTTTTATAATTCTTTCATAAATGATATTTATTCCTAGGCACATCATAGTATCTTTGCTGTGTTAAATGGTACCTGTTTATTTAAGTATAAAATCTAACTGTAGCTGGTAAAAAAAAAAAGTTTTTTGAACTGATTTTGCATCCAGTAACCTAACAAAAAACATACATTGATTCTAGATACTTGGCTGGGGATTCTTTTGGGCTTTCTGCATAACAAGTAAACAATGAAAACATAATTTCTAGCTTCACAAAATTTACATTTTTTTTTCTTACAAACTCTTAAGATTCTCAAATATAGTGTGAAATAGAAGTAGTGATAGTGGGCTTCCTTGATTTTCCTGGATCATGAAGGAATATTTTCAACATTTCACAATTAAATATGATGTTTACTGGAAGGATGTTTGTGTGTGGGAATACATGGCCTTTAAGAATTTAAGGAACTTTTCTAACATTTTTAGTTCGCTGATATGTTTTTTTAATCATGAATGAGTGTTTAATCAAAAACATTTAAAAATTTACTATGCTTTCTTCTCTCTTTTTTTTTTTTTTTTGGTGAGGAGATCAGCCCTGTGCTAACATCCGCCAATCCTCCTCTTTTTTTTTTGCTGAGGAAGACGGCCCTGGGCTAACATCTGTGCCCATCTTCCTCCACTTTGTATGGGACGCCGCCACAGCATGGCTTGCCAAGCAGTGCGTCGGTGCGCGCCCGGGATCCGAACCAGCGAACCCCGGGCCGTGGCAGCACAGCGCGCGCACCTAACCGCTTGCGCCACCGGGCTGGCCCCCTCTCTTTTTTAATGCAGTGAGTTACTTCAATCAATTTTCTACTGCTACACCAACTTTGCATTCTGGGAATAAATACAAGTATACCTTTTTTATAACTTCTGGATTCAACGTGTTTGTACTTTAAGAATTTTGCAAATGGGCCTATAATTTTAGTTTCTTGCACTATATTTGTTTGATAATTTATGAAATTTATGTTTGCCCCATAAAATGAGTCAGGGAAAATTCATTATTTTATTATTTTCTGCATTATTTTGTGTATGATTGGACTCACTGTTTCCTTAATGACATAATATAATTTGTCTATAAAGGTTTCTAGTCCTGGTGTTATCCTTTAGGAAGATTTAACTACTGTCCTAAGTTGTTATAGAAGAATGTAGATTTCTTTTACTTCTTTAGTTAGGCAAATTGTGTTTTTCTAGGAATCTATATTTTCCAACACACTGGTATACTATTTCTCATAATAATCACTCACCTGTTTAATTGTTTAGGATCTTTGGCTATATTCTCACTTTCATTTCTATTACAATTTATTCGTGACTTCTCTCTTTGGTACAATTCATATTTCTAGTTGTTTCCCAAATTTTTAATCACTTGGAACAACCATTTTTTGCCCTCTTTAACAATCATCTTTACTATAACTTTAATTTCTACTTCATTAATGTCTGTTATTATAGTTATTATTTATGCATTCATATTTTGGGTTTTTTCTGCTGTTCTAAGTTTTAAAATTATATGCCTAGCCTATTAACTTTTAGATTTTGTTTTCATTTGTAGTCAAAGTTTTTAAGATTATAAAATAACCTTTGGCCCTACTTCAAAGTCACAAAATTTTATATTGGATATTTTTGTTATTTTTCAGTTCTGAACATATTCTCTTTTGCTTTATGATTATCTGACCATGGATTATTTTGAGGTATATTCTTAAATAACCAAATTTTCATCTTTTTATTTTTAATGTGTCTCAATGTAGTCAGACTGTGAAGTCAGTATGATACCAATCTTTAGATATCAATTGAGTCCAGCCTTATAGCCCAGCGAGTGGGTAGATTTACTAAATGTTGCATGATCACTTGAAAACTTTCGGAAAAGTGATAAAATCTCCCACAAATTCTTCTTGAGGTTCTTTAAAATTTTGCTTCATAATTTTGAGGCTATGTTAATAATGTATTATATCCAGACAAATTTAGAATTGTTATATAAATTTTATAAATCTGAATAATGTGTTGGGCAGATCTAAATATGTGTCTTTCAACTTTTCAACTATTCAGGGAAAATTATTTGATATTTTAATATTGCCTCTTCCCCATTTTCTCTTTCCTAAAGAAACTCTCTTTGGATATAATGACTTTCTTGATCTCTCTTCCGTAATTCTTATATGGAGACATTTTATATTTTCCATAAGCTATATTGGTCTGTGTCTCTATCTGCTGTTCTTTAGCTATGCCTAATTTGCTGTTTAATGTGTCCACAAATTTTGCATTTTTAGTTATTATTTTTGTAATTTTATGAATGTGTTTTTTTAATCTGCTTTATCCTTCTACTGTCGTGTTCCCTACTAATATTAGCAAGTTTCTCATTCGTGTTTATAAATAGTTCATTGTTATTTTATTCTGTGTTTTGTGTCTATATTTTCTAATATGTTAAGCTTGCGGGTTTTTTCCTATATAATTTCACTTATAGTGCTTTATTTTCTTGTTAATTTTGTATGGTTTCACTAAAAATTACTCAGTTTCAATAGTTTATCTATGGAAATTTTAAATCTTGTGTTAAAGTTGAATTCATCCATAGACAATTTTAATTTGTTTCTATCGAACAAATGAGGGCATCATCAACTAGCATACATGTGAAATTAGATTCATACCTGAATTCTTTTTCCGGACCACATGAGTATTATGACTGTGAATCTGCTTGAGGGCTACCTTGGGATTCTGAATTTTCAGGGTAAACTTATTTTTCCTCCCATTGGAGGAAGAATTGTTGAGAATTGTTGGGAAGAATTGGCCCTATTGTCAAGACCAGCATTGTACAGAAGTACATCTCTATTTCTGTAGAGAGGGATGACACGTCTTTTTTACTCTTACAAGCCTATAGCCCTTTGGTTCCCCCAAATTTATTCATGTGCTCCCTGTTAGCAAGCTAGACTGCAAAGGCCCTTGGCTCATTTCTTACTCCCAGTGCCCCTAGAGCTTTCAAAGCAGAGGTTCAAGATCCGAGGTATTGGCTTTCAGTAAGAGTAAAAGCTCCCTCACTTGAGTGTTCCTGATTCCACTTTATTTGGAGGATCTGCAGATTCCTTCATTTTATGTTAGTCCACAGATTTGTTTAAAAAGATATGTTGTTCAAATATTTTATCCAGATATTTTTTCAGTTTAAGGGGTCATTCAGAGTATCTAATCTGACATACTACCCCTTATCTATATTTTTCCCGATATTCTTACTTGATTTTTTTCCAGCTTGACTGACAGACATTGTGTTGATTTCTGGTTGACCATCAATAAGCAACAGTCCCAAAACTCCAATATAAGTTCCTTTGAAATCCACTCAGTCTTTATTCAGGTAGCTTACGATCTGTAAGTATAAGATACTAAATGCATTAGAAAAATTCATTTTAAATATAGTCCTGTGATGTGTTATTTTTTGAAAAAGAGGGAACTGTTCTGAAATGTGGATCTCTACTCACATTTTTCAGTTTGGGCAAGTTAGGCATTTGATATACTAGGCCCACCTATATTCTAGTAAATACTTACATTTAATTCTTTCTTCCTGGATATCCATTCGTTCTGAAATACCTCACAGAGCAGATCCAAGAAGTGAAAAAAGGACCTATACACTACTAGGATAATTTGACATGCTTTGTTGGAAGCATAAAACGCTAGCACAATGACAGACTGCTAAAAACAGCTAATGATCCTGCGTTTTATTCCCCCCAAGATGTGCTGCAATGTGGAGGTTGTCACAGAGTATTTCTGAGATGATTTTTTTTTCAATCTACTCAAAAACCAGAATAATGACCTCCTGACTTTGCTTGTGCCTATAAGCACTGCCTCCATTATGCTGCTGCCATTAAGAGAGTAATTTCGAGTCTATCATGGTCTCAAAGTCGGCTAAGTGATGAGACTCCACCTCATAAAATGTTCATTAGAGAACAAATTACTATTTTTTAAATAGAGAAAACATCTTGTCAAAATATGTCTCTTCTGAGCTTCTTTGCCAACATCTCAGGTTTGTTTCCTACTGCTATTCATTATTACAGTCATTAGGACTAGTTAAGCTTGGAAGGGATCATGTTCTGAATACGATTTTTAGAGCATTAACTCAACATTTAAAATATACCTTTGTGGTATTTGTTTGAATAGACAGGAAAGGATACACCATAAAATGTATGTCAAGGCAGTCAATGGATATGAGTAGATCAGTTAATACATTGTTGAGATTACACTTAACAAGCATAGTTATCTGTTTCTGTGTATAGTTTTGCTACTTCGCTGGGATGGAAGAGAATATATTCATTTTGGTTTGTTGTTGTTGGGGAGGGACACATTTCTTCATGAAAATTAAAAACATACAAACAAACCAAAAAAATTTAAAAACCTAAAGAAGCTTAAGTTGTGGCTAGAAATTTTATATATATTAATTTAAAGTTATACATTTTCCCTGTGTTAATCAATAATTACCCTATTTCGCTATTATTTTACTGTCTTTTAGATCTGAAATTTATTTACACATGTTGAATGAGCTTGATGAGTTCCGGCAATGATCATTTCCATCCTTAAGAACAGGATGACCTTCAATAAATAAAGTGCTGAATGTCAATTAAGATAATTAGTCGAGCCAGAATCAAAGAGAATTTCTAATTTGAATGTCTCTCATTTGAAATATATATTGGCAAACTTTTAAAGAATGCTTATTAATAAATGACAAGACAAATTAAAAATACTATTGAATCAGAAGGCTAGGATTTTTTGAGGGTTTCTAATTCTTGCCTTCTCTTTCGCTTTAAAATATCTCAGACAGGACTCTGCAATTCCTGCTAACCTGAGAAATACCCAATCTGAGCTCTCCTGTTAGTGTCCAGAGCCTGAGGCAAGTCCACGCTCTAAAACAGGCTGCTTCAATTTTATACTCCATTTAACACTTCATTTTTATGCTCAAATTTCATTTTAGTCTGCAGTGTTAAATTTCCAGCATCTACTAATTTGAGCCATGGATTTGAATGAAATATTCACAAAAGATTGGACAAATCTAGGCTTCTCTTAAAGAGAGGTAAGAGCTCTCCTGTTTATAACTGTCAAAAAATTTTACTTGATTTTTAAAACTAAGGACCATAAAGCTACACAAAGGAAGCCTTACTTCAAAAGGAGCTACAAAATATATTCTGAAAAATTTTGAAAATAGTGGGAGTTTCACTAGCAGGTGGTCCATAGATCATTTGATTGATACGCAATACCAAGGAGAGTTGTTGCAAAAAATTGTAAGTAGTAGTTGTACACGACAATTATACAGATATTTAAATTCAGAAAAGTATAGCAAGGATAAGAATTGCTGACTTCTTTTGGAGAAGACTATGGGTCCTTAGAGATAAATATGGAAGTCTTGTTTAAGATTTCCTTTGGAATGGACTCTTAGATCCTAGCTTAGTTTTCTCAGAATTGTTTAGATGTCCTACTATCAGGCTGACTTCATTGGCAATCTGTGCAGTTTCACAGGGAAGGGCCCTGGGCTTGAGTTAATGCTCTGCTGTTGCCACCTTGAAATTCTTCAGAATTTTTGATCAAGAGGTCATTTTGCATGGAGTCCCAGAAATCATGTAACAAGTCTTGCTTCTTCCATAATACAAGTTGGATGTAAAAGAAAAAAAGCAATTTGTAAAACATCAGTTGGATAAAGCTTCGTTTCTCCTAAATTGTGGATTGACTGACATGAGAAGGAGATAAGGACAAAGCCCATGAGTAACCATGTCATGAGTCTCAAGGCCTTTTAGGCTTATCAAAACAAAATGGTAGGCAGGTACTGTTTTTCCTATTTAAAACTACAGTTTTGGGTTTCTACAATAAACCCACAGTTTAGTTAGGGAGAAATGGCATTATTTGATGTTAGGTGTGTTTGATCTTCTTTATTCTAAAAATTAAGCCCTACAAGTATACAGTAGCATATTATGGTTCCACATAAAATAAGCAAGATAGTTTATTTCTAGGCATTTATTTTCCCAGAGCAAAGACAAGTAGAATCTCTTTGCTATAAAAGACAGACAAAGTGAATAGAACTAATAGAAGTAGCTCATTTGACAATGTTGAAATTTCATGATATGGCTAGAGCCAGTCAATCCCCTTTGTAGGAAATGAGGATTCAAACAATTATGTCAGCATCTTTCAATTGTATTGATAAAGACAGAAGCTAGGGTGGGTGCAAAAAAAGATATTGTTGATTCATCATGAGTCACATTTGTTGAATAACATTAAACAGGGATAATGTTGATTATTTCTTCATCATAGTAATGAAGATGTTCTACTTTTAATTGAATATGCTTTCTAAGTAGATAGAGTCCAGTACGCCACATTCACCTAGAAAAACTAAAACTAAGATTTATTTTATCACTTCCTGGTTAAATTCACATTTATAAATTGTCCTTTTCATGACCACCTCAGGGTTCTGCTTCAATTCAATATTAAACCATGTACCATCAAATATTAATGGGAAAAGTCAGATCCATTTATATTTTATGCTGAAATGTAGCCAATTCTTCCATAGTGATAATACAATTACAGAACTAATTTTGAAGTGCCTAATGGATTTTTAAAAGTTAACTTATCTATAATAGGCTGCAGCCAGATGTTCAAGAAGATACGGCAGGGGAGGAAAAAGGCCCTAATATTGTAGCATATTAACAATCTAGTACAGGAATACCTAGGTTGGTATAATACTATGGGACTACTAAATACATAGTAAATCATTATTTTTGCTGGCATTTTTTTTCCCTCTAACATCTCCAACACAGTCTCCTTTTTTATCCTACCTAACTAAGAAGTGATTCATAAATTCAGAGGCTATGTTTAGTGAGGGCCATGGGAGTATGGAATAATAGCGTCAGAAGGGAAGAATTTCATCTACTACTGTTACTCCTTCCTTGTCTTCCTTTTGCTCCATCCTGTTCACTCCCCCATAATTCCATCAAAACCATGTTTCTTAAGCTCTTTAATGACCTCTGTACTACTAAATTTAATGGTCTTTTTTTTTTTCTTTTTACCACTCCTCAGCACTGCACTTCTGACAACACAATTTTTTTTTTCCATGAGACTCTTACCTTCTCAGACTCTCCAATCGCTTTTTATCCTTTCTGTCTCTAGCCATTACTATTCATTTTCCTCGGCAAGTTCATCTTATTATTTTTTTTTTTATTAAATAAAAGCTTATTCCTGGTCCTTCTTTAACCCTAACTTTTTCACAGGAAATCTCATCCATGCCCAATACTTCAATCATTATTGATATGGCAATGACTTACACTTGTGTATCTCTACTAGTCATCATTTCTGTGGATCAAATTCAAATATTAAACGCCTCCTTGAAACAAATTTTTCAAATAGTGAAAACATACATGAAACAAAACTTTTAATCATTGCTCCACACCCTATTCCACCAAAAAAAGAGAAAATGATCTTGTTCCAGAATTTTCCCTTTCTATCAATGCCATAACTATATATTCAATTATACATGCTTGGAATCTTAGACTCATTCCTGATACTCTTCTCTCCTCTACTTCCCATGTTTAAAACTTTACCAATATGGCTTTGCCTCCTAAATATTTATAAGAATTATTCACTTTTCTCCATCTCAGCAACAAACACTCTAGTCCAAACAGCCATCATTTCTTACCTAGACTGATGAAATAGCTTGATAAATATTATGTCTATATTGACTTTTACTGATCTTGTTCTCCAGTCTTCCGAAAGAACAATAATTTAACAATTCAAGCTCAAGAATTTAATTCTCCTATTTATTTATTTATTTATTTATTTATTTATTTATTTATAATTTTATTTATTTATTTATTTTTCCCCCAAAGCCCCAGTAGATAGTTGTATGTCATAGCTGCACATCCTTCTAGTTGCTGTATGTGGGACGCGGCCTCAGCATGGCCGGACAAGCGGTGCGTCGGTGCGCCCCTGGGATCCAAACCGGGGCCGCCAGCAGCGGAGCGCGCACACTTAACCGCTAAGCCACGGGGCCGGCCCTCATTCTCCTATTTAAACTATTAATAGCTACTCATTAATCCTATGGTCAAGGCCAGAATCCTTATTATGACTACTTTTGAGGTTCTGCACCTCATTTCCTGATCTTCAGCCATGCTGCCTGTTTTCAATGCCATTTAAATACCAGACTCTTCCCACATTCTGAGCCTTTGCACATGCTGTTTTCTTCTGTCTGCAGTACATGCCCTACCTCCGCATCTGCGTTTTTCACCTAGTTAACTCCCTCTCAGTCTTTAGATCTCAGCTCAATATCACTCCTTCATTAAAGACTTCTCTTCTCCAGTTGCTGTGCTCCAGACTAGATCAAGCCCATCTATATTACACTGTTGTTACACTATGTCCTCAAGTTTGTGGCACTGTTCATTGTTGGAATTTGGCATTGATTTTTAATGGTTTTTGTGATATCTATCTATTTCAATAGATCAGGCTTCCTGAGAGTAAATTCAGCTGTAGTATTCAACAATTGTTGAATAAGTCAAAGTTTATTTGCAAGAATAAATTAACTAACTGATAAAAATATGAAAGCCAATTTACACAAACTGCTGAGAAAAATTTCAATAAGATAAATCAAGAGCGTTAGATAATTTCAATAGATCAGGTTTCTTTCCTTCTTTACGGTTTTCCTTCCTTCTTGCCTTCTTTTCTTCCTTCCCTCCTTTATTCCTGCCTGCCTGCTTTTTTTCAGTCACAATTGAGTACTTGGCACAAAGCTTTGTGCCTCTTAAATGCTCAACAAACTTTGTTGAGCGATTTAATGAATTAGAATATCCAATTCTCATGCTGCTTTTAACAGTTTCTAGTTATATAATTTGACAAAATTATTCATCCTCTATGGTTGTCAGCTAATGGCCTGGCATATAGAATAAGAAATAAGACATCTACTAAAAGAGCTGTTTTGGAAACTAAGTGGAAAAAAGAAAAACAACTCATAGAAGTACTCTGTAAACTTAAAAGTTGACACAAATATAGTTAATTGTCATTATCATCATCATTTTTTAATGTCTATCATTGTATTTGTTCTGTAAAATGTGCAAATAAAAACTAAGTCCTGTATAAGAAATGACTTTGAATATCATGATGTTTTAGAATTAAACTAAATCTTGACTTTTATGCCATTTCCGTGGAGTTCTCTTCTGAAACCCAGAGACATTGAAGTGGATGCTCTGGTCATCAGAAAAGTCCACACAAATCTGATACAAGATACAATGCTCTCTATGGTTTTCTAATCAAAACATTTGGTTCTTTTATGAGTCATGTGTACTTTAGAGGGCTGCTCAGGGCTATGCTATTGAGGTTAAAGGTTTTAAGAGATTGATCTCAACCCTTCCTAGGGAGCAGTTAACAAAGGCACCTAGCCCAGCAAATCAGGATGGACTGTAGACTCACAGTGCACTCAATTTCCTTTTGCTCTCAGTTACACTGAGAGTAAATTCTCGGCAGGAAATAAAGATGAATTTCACGATGAGAAGCCTTTCCACAGTTTTCTAAGGGATTTTTTAAAAAATAAGGGAGTACATCACTCAGAATCTGTGCAATTTTCCTCAAGAGTGAGTATGGTCATAAAGGTAGAGTTTATGCAGAAACTCTAACGTAAAATGATTCTACGACTCTGACCCTTGCACTTGTCTCATACTTATTTTTTTCTAATTCTCATTGGTATATACCAATAATTGACTCCAACCTGTCACCCAGACTGCTTTCATCATAGCAAAAATTTTAAGGCATCTCTTCTGTACTAGCTCAGCATTTTAATCCCAACCTGTCTTTAGTTTGTGGAACTCAATACTTCTATTTTACTTTTCATGCCACATGTAACTTGTCTGCCATTTGGCCAGGAAAGAAAGACAGACAATTATGATGAGACAGTTACAACAGCATCAAAATGCATGCCAAGAATCTTAGTGCATTTCTTTAGGGACACTATATTGTTCGAGTAATGCTAATTTTTGGCTTCTTCTAAATATTCACTGGAAATCAGAGTTTAGCTAAAGAGAAGAAATGGTAAACAGATGGTATAAACAGCTGGAGGATACTAGATTTGGAGAAAGAAATAGGGAAAATGTCATCCTCTCAAATTCTAATACAGAGTAAATTAAATGTTAACTAGAGTTCAATAGTTTTCTTAATCTCTACAAATATTTTGAACTTACAAGGTAGATTTTCTACAGTTCTCTTGTACTCTGAATACAGATTTATAGTGGGCTATATGTTCTCAGCATATAGGTTAAAAAAATTAATTAAATTCTCTCATAATATCACCAACCAGAGATAAAAACATTTAATTCTTTGGTATATATTTAAATATGTAAATATAAATATACATTTGTATATGGACATACGTTATTATGATTGTACTTTACAAAGTGTTTTTTAGCATGCATTTTTATTTAAGAAGACAGCATAGACATATTTTATATTAATGAATATTATTTCATAACATCATTTTCAAGGCACAAGGACATTTAATTTAAAAGGTACTTTTTAAAGTTAATTCCCTGTGGTTAGAACTATAGGATGCTCAGATTCTTTCTTTTTTGATTTTTCCCCTATTATATAGACTCTTTGGATTAAATCTTTGTTTCTATTCAATTTTGTTTCCTTTGGATAAATTCCTACAGGTAACATGCCTAGGTGGAGTGAGATGAAACATGGAGCATATAAGCCCTCAATAAATATCTGTTGAATGAAAATTTTAGATGAACAAACAAATAAATGATGGTGACAAGCTAGTATTTCCTTGGATATCACCCCTTCCCTGAAGAAGTAAAAGGTAATAAGAAGCAGACAGTGCCATCACTCTAGAATGACAGGCTATCATTCTACTTTTTTACATAGCTTTTGAAACACTTAGATATGCCAAGCAGCTTCTTTTATTAAAACTGCTTTAGTGAAGTATATACTGATATTTAACTCAAAGTCGAGGACAGATACACTTGGGAGGAAAGATGTTCTTTCATTTATTTTCTTTTTTCATGCATTATTCAAGGATTTAAATGATAACAGCTGTGAGGATAAATTCTGAAATGTTACAAAAATGAAGCTTTTATTTTAAGATTCACGTGGCAATAACCAAATAATAAACTCTCACATAACATCTACGGATACTTCTTTTATTTTCCATTAAAAATATCCAAACTATAAAGAAAAATCTGCCTTTTGAAACTTCACTTGTGGGCTCTTATTGTGCTGCAGTTACTTTCTTCATAGAAAATTGCTGCATTAAAACAATAATCAACAATAATTACAGTTTCCAAAACAGCACACTCTCCAGCCTGATGTAGTTAACTGCTAAGTCATACAGCTGTTATTGTCAGCCCTCTTACTAAATATTTGAATACGAGAACCATTTAAAATTATCTTATTTATGTATATGTATGTATAACTTTATACAGTTTCTTTGTAATGGAGAATATAACTTTATAATGAAAAACTTCATCAGATTTGGTTATATCTGTAGTGGTAGTCTCTGCATTTCTTTGCCTGTATAGTGTTTTCCATTCATTCCACAAATGTTAATTGAACACCACCTACGGGGACACTGCTCTATGCACTAGGAATGCAAGAATGAATAAAGTAGACAAAACAGTAAACTTTTTTTTTTTACAAAGTTGTGTTTTACAACTGGGCCTAGCCTGAGACCAAAATGAACTTCCTATTCGTCCCCACTGAATTGAATTTATTCAATCAGTCTCAGTCTGCCTATATTTTGCATAATCATTTTTTATATTGAGAAGTCAGACTTATCCCATTTCCAACGCTTGTGATGAAGGATATTTCTCTTTGCAACCTTACACTTTTCTTAAGTTTTATTACATATTTCTTTCCATTCATTTTTATGAACCAAGTGCTGACTTAATGGACTTGCTATTTTAGGATCCATTTGTTAAACCTTCAATTTTCTTTTAAAGTCTCAAATCAATTCCACAATTTAAAACTAGTATATCATTACTCCCTTATTTTTTGCCTACAGTGGTGCATTATTTTATATTTAGAACTCAAAAGTGTTCTTCTTCATTAATACAGATGCATGGTACTAATACATAAAAGCTATTGATTAGAATACGTTAACATTCACAATAAGAAAAAAGAGCCAAATTTGGAGTTGTCAATAAAAGAGGGACTCTTGTACCGAGGGAGGTTCTACTCAAAAGTCTGTTCCAAGTTTAGGATTCTATGAGGCTGTGATCTTTTTACTTACAAGTCAACCAATTTAAAATATATATGCAAATTTTATAATGGGACTGTGTTATATCCACCTCTATAGCCCTTACTCCTATTATCATGCCTAATATTTAATAAACATTTAATTTTGATTAATGAATGAATAATCTGATAACTAATTGAAATAAACCTACAGTAGTTGGTAACCTAGACAATACCATGATGTAAGGATTTTAAATTAGTGCTTTGAAAAATGTTGTCCTTGGAAAACTACCCAGTAAAGCTACACTGTCCTGTTTAACCATTACCAAAAAGCAAGGGAGTCATTTTGGCAAGTGGACTATGGGCACTCCTTCAGGCAGTGAACATCCAGCACTATGCTAGAAGCTGCTCTGTGATGAGGTCAAAAGACAAGTATAGGGGCTGGCCCCATGGTTAGCGGTTAAGTTCAGCGTGGTCTGCTTCAGTGGCCCAGGTTCGGTTCCTGGGCATGGACCTACAACACTCACTGGCAGCCATGCTGTGATGGCAACCCACACACAAAATAGAGGAAGATTGGCACAGATCTTAGCTCAGGGCAAATCTTCCTCAAGCAAAAAAAAGAGGAAGATTGGCATCAGATGTTAGTTCAGGGTGAATCTTCCTCAGCAAAAAAAAAAAAAAAAAAGAGTCAAGTATGGTCTGACTACATGAACTCAGTTTAATTATTTGGTGCATGTGTTTGTATTTTATCCTTTGTTTTTTTATTGTTTTGATGGGGGGGTAGGTCAGAGGAAAACAATATACACATTAGAAGGGGAAATTCATTATAAAAAGTATTTAACTCTTAGGATTTGCCAGAGAAGTACTGAAAGGCGAACTTTTCAGAGACTACACATCTTGCTTTCCACTCCTCTCATATTTCAGCCATACCAAATTATCATCAATCTTTAAACCATACTCATTAAAAGCAGTCTAGCATCTCATTTAGGAGCATGGAAACTAGAACAAGCCTGTCTGAGTTCACTCAGATTTGTCATTTACTAACTGAGGTACTGAGGCAAGACTTTTAATTGTGCCACAATATTCCCATCTGTAAAATGGGGGTGATAATGGTACATACCTCATAGAGTTGTACTGAAGCTTAAATAAATTTATATTTGTAAAGTTCTTAGACCAGTGCCTGGCATATAATAGGTCCTATACATGCACTTAAATTTATAATTAGGTGGATGAATAAATAAATACATATACAAGTAACATG
This sequence comes from Diceros bicornis minor, assembly GCF_020826845.1. Classification (NCBI taxonomy): domain Eukaryota; kingdom Metazoa; phylum Chordata; class Mammalia; order Perissodactyla; family Rhinocerotidae; genus Diceros; species Diceros bicornis. Next base: position 48,954,419 of record NC_080745.1, on the reverse strand, counting down.
CTTTCTTCTGTTTAGACATATTCTTCTGTTTCTCACCTTGTACAGTGCTACTGATACTATCTCTTTTGCTTTTATATCCCAATATACAGGGTATCTGGCACATATAGGCTGATTTGACAAAAAAAAAGAGTTGGGGCAAAAAATGATGCTTGAAAGCCTAAAATTGCCTAAAATCAAGTTCACGTTCAAAATGGATAGTATCACAGAAAGTAAGCCATTTGATTTCGACAACACAATCTCCACTAAGCAAGGCAAATCAATACCCATCAGAATAAAACCGAAGAAACTCAGATAAAAGAAAAGGTATAAAGGCAACCAAACGGAGGAGACAGATTACCCAAAAAGAGGCAACCATTGCTCCAGGGCTTCTCACCCTGACATCTTATGGACCCCTAAAAATCCGTGCATATTATATGAGTCTATAAATTTCCTAAAATTCTATACAAGCTATATCATTTAATCAATCTATTTATCCATCTAAATATCTCTTAATATATATGTTATATACATAAATTTTATACAAGATACTTATGCTTGTGTACACACACAAACACACACATACACACACAACTCAAGTGTCTGTTGATGGATGAATGGATAAAGAAAATGGGGGGTGTGTGTGTGTGTACACACACACACACACACATACACACAATGAAATATTACTCTGCCATAAAAAAGAAGGAAATGTTGTCATTTTCAACAACATAGATGAAACTAGAGGACATGCTAAGTGAAATAAGCCAGATAGAGAAAGACAAATACTGTAGGATGTCACTTAGATGTGGAATTTGAAAAAGTTGAACTATTAGAGTCAGAGAGTAGAGTAGTGGTTGCCAGGGGCTGGAGGGTGGGGGAAATGGGAAAATGTTGGTCAAAGGGTACAAACTTTCACTTATGAAATGAATTAGTTCTGGGGATCTAATGTACAGCATGGTGACTATACTTAATAATACAGTATTTGATACTTGAAATTTGCTAAGCGAGTAGGTCTTAAGTGTTCACACAACACACAAAAAATAGTAACTATGTGAGGTAATGGATGTGTTAATTAGCTTGATTGTGGCAATCATTTCACAGTGTATATATATATGAAATCAGTGTGTTGTACACCTAAAATATGTACAATTTTTATTTGTCATTTATACCTCACAAAAGCTGGGGGAAAAAAGAAAAGAAATGGACATCCTTGGTGAAAAGTAGAGATGAATCAGAGAGAAGAGTTCACCATTATGGAAAACATTTTCTGTTCATGAGTCAGTAATACCTTCCTTATATAATTGTACCACTATTACTATGTGTTCTGTTCATTATGCCCTGTTCATATCAATCTGTCAACAAATCTCTGTGCTGTTGCTTTGCATTTAGGACTCCGATGCGTTCGTAGTTCACAATAAGCCTATGAACTTACTGAAGTCAATTATGTAAGAACTTGCACTCAGGAATAGCTAACTTTAAGATATGATGTGTATTCTGAACCACGGTTGATGAGTCTTATACTAGTCAAAACCATATTTGAATATTTTCCAAAATAAAAATAGCTGAGAGTTGTAAGTGGCAAACAGAACACATCAAGATTGTTTTTCAAAACACAGAATGTTTTTCTGGTCTTGTTAAAAGGTAAGACGGTACTTTTTCCTGAACTATTTTTATTAAAATATTAGTATTGTGTTTCACCTCTTTCCAAATAATGCTTCCTTTAAAAAATGATTTTTTACATCAGCTACTGTTTTAAAAACTGAAGACTTTATCAGACCCTTTTCTCTGACAACATTCAGTTAGATAAACATGAGAATGATTTTGTCTTAACATCTGTTAAAAGAAAAAAAATATCTAATTTCCAACATACCAGTCCTCTATACGTATATAAAAATCTAGTCTCAATTATATTTTCTTCTTCTTTTATTTCTACTTACTACTTCCATTCAATCTCTAAAACTATTTCAAGTTTAAAAATATATCAAAAGCAAAGCTAGTTTGAAACTACAGTTTCAGCATTAACCTTCACAGAGCATAGCAAGAATTTCTCTTTTTTATGTTGTCAGCATTGCACACTTCCACAAACCCATGCACATGAAGTCAGACTCAGGCCAAGGATTTCTTTCAATTTTCTGAGAGAAATCAGCAATGTGATTAATAAGAATTATTTACGAAATATAGCAAGGTAAGGTGTACAAAAATATTGTGTTACAAAACTTGACAATGCTCTCACCTCCTTCAGAGAAAAGGGAGAAAGAAAGGATCAGGTAATGGAGATTCCTTTACCTAAACATGGTCTTAGATGTACACATTCTCTCTCACATTGTGGGACTATCAGTAAAATACTTGCTTGAACTCTGTGTTTTATTTTATATCTCCACAGCATACTATTTGAGGCATTAACATATTGATTTGCAGACTGTTTTTTGCTTTTTAATTTCTTTTTCAAAATTTACATACAGTAAAATCACTCTTTTTTTGTGTACAGTTCCGTGAGTTCTAACAAACACATAGTCATGTAACTATCATCTCAGTCAAGATATGGAATAATTTCATCACTCCCTGCCCCAAATCACCTTATGCTGCCCCTTTATAACTCTTTGAATTATAAAAACAAATGTTTTTCAGGCCAACTTCATTGTTTCTATTTTATAATTTTTGTGTGATGCACTTTATTGTTTAAAAAGAGATTTATAGAAATAATCCATTTATGTTTTTCAAGAAATATTAATTAACTGCCACATACCAGGCACTACATCAGGCATTTAATACATGAGCAAACAGAAAAAGATCTTTGCCTTGTAGTGTTTATATATTTCAACGGGGGAAGAGGGGCGATTGAATAGTAACCAATAAGTATAATAAATGGGAACATTATATATCATGTTAGAAAAAATGCCTATAGGGACAAAAATAGAAAGAGAGATTGAAAGTGATGAGTTGCAGATGGATGATTGGAAATTTAAATACGGTGATCATTGAGCAACTCATTCTATGGTCATGAAGATTATTCAAATTCAAAATTCTTATGTGACACATAATCTGAAATGTTCCTCTATTTTTAGCGAATTTATACAAAATATGTTAAATTCAATGTCCTAATTGAGTTTATAGAACCATATCTTTGATTCTACTTTTCTCTATATTGCATTGCTCTTCTTTCTTTCTTTTTTTTTTTTTTTGTGAGGAAGATCAGCCCTGAGCTAACATCCATGCCAATCCTCCTCTTTTTCTGAGGAAGACTGACCCTGAGGTTTTTCTGTGACCATCTTCCTCTACTTTATATGGGACGCCGCCACAGCATGGCTTGACGAGTGGTGCCTTGGTGCACGCCGGCAGCCGAACCCGGGCAGCCAGCAGCGGAGCGCACACACTTAACTGCTATGCCATGAGGCTGGCCCTGCATTGCTCTTATTTCTAATTAAGTCTATCTCTTTCACATATTTGAAAATTGCACACACAGGAAATGTCTTAATATAAATTTGTAAGATCAACCTTTTTTATAAATTTAGAAGTATGTTGAATAGTAATCTAAACATGTGAAATTACATCTCCATTCTTGAAACACTCAATTAACATGACTTTAAATGATTTAGAAAGTTATTAATCTATATGTATGAATGATGCCAACATACAAAGCTGGAAAATTGAATACTAAGGCAGATGCCCAAATGAAATCAAAACCAGCCAATCTGAGCTCAATATCCTAAATGTAGAGTCACTGGATCCCATGAAATAAACAAAACGGGCAATCTGAAATTGAAAATCAGAAGATCATAAAGAGCACAACACACACAAACACACACACATACATATATGCACACTTCTACAGGTCTTTTGTAATGTGGAAAAAATAAAGAGATGTGGGAATCAGGGACACTAGGTATAGACAAGAATGGAATTGAGTAAGGGGACAGGGGATGGTTAAAGAAAAACGTTTGTAAATCTACAAACTAAACAGTTGGACAAATTAAATTATGAGATTATCTAACTTTGATTGGGAACGCCCCATCTAGTGGCAACCATAGATTTTGAAACTTCAAGCAGAAAACTGGAGGATTCTCTCCTGGGGAACCTGACTGGTCAAGGAGTAAAAACCTCCAGAAGACTAACATTTAGGGGTTTCCAAAGAAATGACCAAGTTTGCTTTTATTGCTCTAAATGAAACTCATCAGTGAACAAGTGCTGCTCATCCACAGAGAGCCTACCAACAGATTTTTAATGTTTCACTCTTAAATATGAAATGATGGCCAGTGTAGGGGAGTAGAACTTGACACTCCAAATTGTCTCTTTGGGTTGCTTATTTGGGGCTGATTATTTTTAAGAACAAAAGACTCAGGAAGAAACTTTGACCTTCCCCCTCATTGTCTAAAAGAATTTAAGATAGAAGGTCTGTTCCAGGAAAGAGCTATCACCAGAGATAACTATAGTATAATATGAACCAGGTGTGGTAGACAGGGAGGAACATAGCAAGGCCCATTTGACCAAAGTTCTCTCCCTGCCGCATGGTCTCTGCAGGGCATGGCAAACATTTGGTTACCAAACATTTGATTTTCTATCCATCTCCATGTGAATTTCCTTCCTCCACTTTGAAGTCCCAAACCACTACCCCAAACATCCTCTTTTGTCTTTAGCTGAAGATGGTATTTAAGGTGGTAGCTTTGGCCATTTTGGTGAGTGACTCAGTTTTCCTAGGTTTTTCCTATGTATACATGTTATTAAACTTTGTTTGATTTTCTCCTTTATTCTGTCTCATGTCAGTTTAATTCTTAGATCAGCCAGAAGAACCTAGATGGTAGAGGAAAACTTCTTCCTCCCCTACACAAGGAATCACCAGAATTAAGGAAAGCCTCCAATATAAAGAACCCAAAACATACACATAAAGGGAAGGAGGAAATAGGATAAAGTAGATTTAAGTCCTCTTCATTACATACTAAGGATTAAAAATAAAAAGTTTTCTACTTTATTCCCATAAATTTGGCATCAAGCTTAATAACATAGAGATGGCTCAGTAAAGTTTTGTGGGAAGTTATAAATTTGAGTGTACACATTAAATATAAATATATGTGTTTGTGTGTATACATATATTTATGTATATGCATCTATGTTTTAAATACCAATATGTAAAATATTGTATACCAATATAGAAATTGTAGTATGTATTTTATATAATAATAATTTAAATTGAAACAAAAATACATTTGAGAAAAATTTGCATGTATGCTCAATAAGAAATAATATCTAATAATTACTGAAGTTCAGAAAGTGCTGCATGCAGTTCTATATTCTTTACATAAATTAAATGACATGATCATCAGAGGTAATCATTTTCAAACTAAGGTAGAGAGAGATTAAGTGATTTATCCACATACAGATGGTAGGAAATAATGGAGCCAGTATTTAAACCTAGGATTTCTAACAAAGCACAAAAATCTTAAAAAGCACAATAAGAAAATGTATTCTAAACACTCCATGGGATCATTTTTAAAGATTATAAATTTAGAGTCATTTAATCACGTGTGGTTCCTAGACTCACAAGATACGAGAATACTCATTAACCAAGAAGAGATCTATTAAAGGTTTTCGTTAGGTAAATTCTACAGTAACTAAGTTTCACAGACTCTGGGCATATAGGTGAATAGATCTGAGTTAGAGATAACTGAACTGTGAAAATGGAAAAAAAATAAACCTTTCAATTTGGGGTACAATTATTGGAGGAGAGAAAATAGTGTTCAAGTACTTCATTGTAGGAAACCTGAAGCCCGTACCTGAGGGTACTGTAAAGATTCAGTAAGAACATGGTAGCCTTTGACCTTCTTCCCAACACAGACACAGATGCAAGAATTTAACTCACATATCATTTTAAGCTTGCTAATACACTCTTTTCTTTTTTAAGCTGAGGGGTGACTCAAGGGTCACAAGGATTTGTGAGCTTGTTTTGTAGATGAAAAAGAATGCCTTTAAGGAAGTTATGATCACCAGATAACTTGCCCTCAGCTGCTGTTGATGCGCTGAAGTCTGGTTGCCCAAGGGCTTATCTGGAGTGAAAGAAACATGGACTTCCTCTTTGTTTCTCTGAAACTCTTCCTCGCAAGTCCCTTAGCTCTATAATGACCCCCTGCTCTCCTCTTTCATTAAGGTGGATTTGAGAGAACCTATCCTCCCACCTTCCATTTTTGGCCAATTCAAACAACCTTTTCTCTACTTCCGAGCACTGGTGTCTCATTGATTGGATTGCTGTGCATCGGACACATGAATTTGAGATTAAGAGATTCAGTATCATATCCATTAGATAATGCAAATTTTTATTTGAAATGCAGGTCCAATGTCCTGAGTAACTGCTATAATCTTCTCATAAGTATTAGATTAAATGCCATGTATCTAGAAGGTCCTCCCCTAAAATCTCTTTGTGATAACAATGAGATGGACATTTATGGAATAGTGTGCTGGCTAACAGCTCATTTTTTAAAGCATTATTACTTCACTGTGCATCTGATCTAAAATCTGATTTTAATACAATTGGTTTAAATAAATAATCTATGTTCAGTGCTGGGTTGGTCCTTTTAATGATTTATTCCTGATTCTACAAAAGATAGCTCTTCCTTCCTGATGAGTTGAGACCTTTGGTAATCTTCTCACCTCATGGAGCAATAGAAACAAGATGTAAACAATCAATCCCCATGGTGATCATTAAAATGACAATTTAAAGCACAGTAAATTCAATGTATTGTGGCTCTTTTAATTAAAGGTGTTACTTATCAACCCATAGATAAGTGATGCTATGACATCACTCCCCTTGTACATTGAGAGAAAACTCAGGTCCCACATTATGACCCTACCTCCATAAATCAGATGTGTTAGAAAATTATGTCCTTCTTAATGTACAGCAAAGTGTTGAACTCCTGGCTAGCAAGACAATGAATAAACACTTAATTAGGGAAGGATCTGAAATCAGAGGACTCTTGCTGCCAAGATTTGGCAAAATCTTTCTCTGGCTATAATTGATCTTTAATTTGTAAGTTCATGCTCTTTACAATTTAATGTCTTTGAAATTCCTTACTATTCTCAGTAAAAGAGTTTCCAGCCATGAGGGTAGACCTTCATTTAAATGCTAATACTCAGAATTGTGCTGAATCAATCAGAAGATGACAATCAAGTCTCTAGGCTACCTGATGCCAATGAAAGTCTTCAATTAAGATTGAAGCAGATGGCACCTGGTGAGGAAGTTTTAGAGTTCTTTACAAGGTAGAATTCTTTCCAAGAAACTCACTAGGTACATTAGGGATTTAATATAGGAAGTTGGGTTCACACTGAATGATTAAAGAGGAAAAATGCAGCATGTCACTTAAGAATGCATAATTACATATTAATTTAGATTTTTTTGTCTTTCATGGAAGAAACACCTAAATGCATTCTGCTCTATCAATTTCACCTAATAAATACAATAGCATAGATTGCTAGCAAATTTGATTAGACAACTATACAAGTCTTATACTACTTTAAAAAATTATTTCTTATAGTCTTTTTCTATAGAGACTTGAGATTATATTTTTACCACTTCCACTCGGTGGTAGTGTTTAATCTCCATTAGCCTCTGAAATATCCTATTGCTGTCCCTTGAAATTGCAACCCAAATTTAACCTACTTTCAACACTGACATTTTTCTTTTGAGGCCATTCCTTAAGAAGAGGTGCTTCTTTTCAGCAGATACAAACACCTTCTAAACTGCTTTCCAGATAATTTTAGCCTTCACCAGACAGTGACATGTTGACATGCATGCCAAACAAAGATACATTATGCAAGATGCACTCACCAAAGAGATATAGCCTGTAAACACAGTGAAAATCCAAGACACGAGGGGAAGAAAGATTCTGAAAATCCTGCACCAGGTTTTCTGTCAGGCAATATGCCTGTCCACATGTCACATCAACAGTGTTCCTTATAGAAGCACACTCCCATACACTAACAAAAATACATAAATTAAAAAAAATGGAAATTGTCCCAATATTTAAATCAGAACTTACATGTTTTGATCTAAACAAGGATTTCCCTAGGCATTCTTTAAAAATTGAGCTCAAGTATTACATTTAAACTTGATTCAATTTAGAAAAAATATTGTTTGTAGGAAGTTTTGAGGAGTTTTCATATTATATAACATGTTATAATAGGAGAGATTAGAGCCAACCTGATTTTTTTATATGTGTTAAGCTATGTTTTTAATTAAACTTTTTATCTTGAGATAATTGTAGCTTTACATGTTGTTTTAAGAAAATCATACAGAAAGATCTTGTGTGCCTTTTACCCAGTTGCAACCAATGGTAACATCTTAGAAGATTACAGAACAATATCACAACCAGGATATTGACATTGATACAGTCAAGATTCAGGATATTTTCATCGCCACAAAGATCTCTCATGTTGCCCTTTTATAGTCACACCCACTTCTCTCCCACTCCTACCCCTCCTTCACTCTTGGCCACCACTAATCTGTTCTCCATTTTTATAATTTTGCCATTTCAAGAATGTTATATCAGTGGAATCATACAGTATGCCACCTTTTGGGTGTGGCTTTTTTTCACTCAGCTTACTCTCTGGAAATTGATCCAGGTTGTTGCATGCATCGATAGTTCATTCCTTTTTATTGCTGAGTAGTAATCCATGGTATGAATGCACCATCGCTTGTTTAACCATTCATTCACTGAAGGACATCTGGATGGTTTCCAGTTTGGGGCTATTATGTATAAAGCTGACAGGAAGATTTGTGAATAGGTTTTTGTGTGAACATTAATTTTCATTTCTTTAGGATAAATCTCCAAGAGTGCAACTGTGTGTCATATTGTAGCTGCATGTTTAGTTTTATAAGAAACTGTCAAAATGTTTTCCAGAGTGGCTGCACAATTTTACACTCTCACCAGCAATGTACAAGTTATCCAGTTTCTCTACTTCCTACTGGTATTTGGTGTTATAACTGTTACTTATTTTGGCCAGTCCAATAGGTGTGCAGTGATACCTTATTATGATTTTAATTTGCGTTTCCTTAACGGCTAATGATGTTGAACATCTTTTCATGTCCTTCTCTGTCTAAATCTTTGGTGAAATATGTATTCCTGTCTTTTGCCCATTTTCTACTTAATTTGATTTTTACTGTTATGTATCGAGGATTATTTTTATATTCTAGATAATAGCCTTTATTAGATATGTAGTTTGCAAATATTTTCTCCCAAGCTGCAGCTTCCCTTTTCACTTTCTTGACAGGATATTTTGCAGAGCAAAATGTTTCATGTTGATGAAGCCCAATTATCAATTTACCTTTAATGGAACATATTTTTGATGTCAAGTCTAAGAACTCTTTGCATCATTTTAGATTCTGAAGATTTTTCCTGTTTTTATTCTAAAAGTTTTATAATTTTATCTTTTACATTTTAGTCCATGATAAGTTTAACTTAATTTTTGTATAAGGTGTGAGACTTATATTGAGATTCATTTTTTTTTTTGTATATGGATGTTTCAATTGCTCCAGCACGATTTGTTGAAGTCTATGTTTCCTATGCGTAATTGCTTTTGCAACTTTGTCACAAAGCAGTAGGGAATATTTGTGTAGGACTATTTCTGAATCCTCAAGTCTGTTCCATTATCTATATGTCTATCCCTCTGCCAAAACCACACTATCTTGACTATTGTAGCTATGTAATTATTCTTGAAGTTGGGTTTACTGCTTTTTCCCACTTTATCCTTCTATTTCAAAATTGTTTAGCTCCTTCAGTCCCATTGCCTTTCCAAAAAATTTTAGAATAATATTGTCTAAAATTGAATAGGAATTTCGTTGAACCTGTATATCAATTTTTTTAAATAGAAATTGTGTTAAATCTATATAATAATTTAGGGAGAACTGACATGATTACCATGCTGAATCTTCCAATCCGTGAACACAGTAGGTCTTTCCATTTATTTAGGTCTTCTTTCATGAATACTTTGTTTTAACATACAAGTCCCGTGCATGTTTCATTAGAGTTTCGTCTAAGTGTTTCATTTTATTTTGAGAGCTTGTAAATAGTATTGTATTTTTGATTTAGTATTTGTGCATTCATTGTTAATATACAGAAATACAAATGATTTTTTTTTGTGTTTAGCCTGTGTTTTGTAATGTTGCTGGACTCGCTTATTAGTTCTAGGAGGTTCTTTTTCTGTAGATTACTCAAGATTTTTTATGTACATAATAGGGACAGTTTTCTTTCTTCTTTTCTGACACATACGTCCTTTTTACTTTCTTTTCTTGATTTTTACACATCCATCACAGTGTTGAACAAGAGTAGTGAAAACAGACATCTTTGCCTTCTTCACAATCTTAGGAGGAAAGTATTCAGGCTTTCAACATTAAGTATGATGTTAGCTGTAGGGTTTTTTTAGATGGTCTTTATCAAGTTGACTAAGTTCTTCTTTGTATTAGTCAGGGTTCTCCAGAGGAAACAGAGCCAATAAGAGATATACATATATATTGATATTGATATCTATCTATTTATAGAGATTTATTTTAACAAATTGGCTCACTCCATTGCAGAGGCTGGCAAGTCCAAAATCTGCAGGGTAGGCTGGCAGGCTGGAGATCCAAGGAAGAGTTGACTGAGTTGATCTTGCAGCTCAAGCCCAAAGGCAGACTGCAGGCAGAATTCCTTCTCCCTTGGGGCATCAGTCTTTTTTCTCCTTAGAGTTCAACAGATTAGATGAGGCACACTCACATTATAAAGGATAATCTGCTTTACTCAAAAATCCTATGATTTAAATGTTAATCTTATCTGAAAAATACTGTCATAGCAACTTCCAGACCTGACCAAATATCTGGGTATCCTTGTCTAGCCAAGGTAACATATAAAGTTAACCATTAGAAGTCCATCCCTTGTGAACATGGCACTCATACACATCTCATTAAACCATACTAATTTCCAAAGAAAGATGATATCAAGGTCATTCTTCCACCTAACATGATACAAATATCCTGTGTACAACCAAAATTGTACAAACCCTTTCCCCAGAAGAAGATTCAAAGTCTTTGGGTGATGTTCAGTCTTCTTGATATCTTGTAACTTAAATGCTATGGTGTAAAGTTAACAATATTTAAATACTATGACATAAAATCAATACATCTTATGTTACATGATAAAGGAAAAAGAGAGGGAAGAAAACAAAGATATTTGCTATATATACATACACACAGACACAAACGTATTCATAACAAAGTAAGGAAGAAATACTTATGACCATTACATTCTTCTCACTTCTGTAACTAGTCACATAGTAGTAGCTGGTATTTATAACTACTGCCTTCAACTACCTGTTTCATATTCCCTTTGCCCTCAGATGGGCATGGTTCTTTACATGGTGGGGTGACTCAAACCTTAATTCTTGAAGAGTCTGGCCATTGGTGGTATACTGCCTGAATTAGGTTGTTGTAGTTTTCCATTGACTTTAATCACAGGGCATGGTAATACTAAGTGATGCCCTAAGAAATCACCTGTATTCCAGACATACTCTTCCTTACCCTTGTCCGTTGTGGAGTAGCAGTCTAATTTTCCCTCGGTAGTCAGGGTCAATCACCAGGAGCGCAGTAATTCTCTTCTTTGTCATTGATCCAGAGGAATGAGGATTCCGAAGTGGTCAGGCAGCAGTTTTAATGTCCAGTTCAATACCTTTGCTAGTTATAGGGCTATTCAAATAATTTATGTCATGTTGGGTGAATTTTGGTAGTTGGTGTTTTTTGGGAAATTGATCCATTTCATCTAAGTTGTCTAAGTTATGTGTATAGAGTTGTTTGTAGTATTCCCTTACTATCCTTTTGATATGTGCAGAGTCAGTAGTGACATCCCTTAATTGTGTCCTTTCTTTTTCTGTCAGTCTGCCTAAAGGGTTGTCAATTTTATTGATTGTTTCAAAGAATGAGCTTTTTGTTTCATTGATTTTCACTATGGATTTCCTTTTGTTCTCAATTTCATTGATTTTGTGTGTGTGTGTGTGAGGAAGATCAGCCCTGAGCTAACATCCATGCCAATCCTCCTCTTTTTTGCTGAGGAACACTGGCCCTGAGCTAACATTGTGCCGATCTTCCTCTCCTTTATGTGGCACACCCCCACAGCATGGCCTGACAAGCGGTGCGTCGGTGCACGCCTGGGATCCGAACCCCGGGCCGCCAGCAGCAGAGCACGTGTACTTAACTGCTATGCCATGGGGACAGCCCCACAATTTCATTGATTTTTGATCTTATCTTTATTATTTTCTTTCTTCTCCTTGCTTTGGGTTTATTTTGCTCTTTGTTTTCCAGGTTCTTGAGAAGGGAGCTTATATTATTGATTTGAGAGTTTTCTTCTTTTCTAATGTATGCATTTAATGCTACAAATTTTCCTCTCAGCACTACTTTGTCCAGTCTCAACAATGTTGATATGTTTGGGATACCTCATTACAGTGTGGCAAGGAGGCTCTCCACTTGGCCTTTGCTGGCTTGAGTGGGTGGGACCACAGCTTTTTCTGTGGTCTTTGGCTGCAGTAGAGCAATTAATATCTAAAAGTTTTCTGTCTTGCTAGGCTGCCTCATTTTGGTATTTTTGGCTAGAGAGAGCAGGCCTTTTTGGAGACTTTTTTTTTTTTGTCTGAACCCACTAGGTATATCCAAGTTGTCATCTCCAGCATACAATTTAAGATATATGAGGCAAAAAGAAAAACCAGGGAAATCATCACAGTGTCATTCTTCAGGTTCCAATGTCCTTAGCCAGTCTGCCTTCTTTTCTTCATCTTTCAGAGACTTCTCATGTTATATATCTATTCATTCAGTTTTTAGTTGTACTTAGTGGGGGAAATAAGGAAAAAACATCTACTTCACCTTCCTTTTAACCTATTTTTTACTCATGCCAAACTGCTTCCACAAATCTTCTAGACAAGAAAAAAGGAAAGGATTGCTTTCAACCCTACATTCATTATAATGGCATAAGAATTCCAAACTAATTAGCAAAAGAGTGGAGTGCTTATCGGTACTCAGCTACTCAGTTTTCTGAGCTAGATTCTGTCATTTTATGTGTCCTGGCTTTAGTTTTCACTTATGAAATAGGATTAATTATAGGTTACTTGCTGTAATCCAGAGTACCAACTTGCTTGCCGATATCTAAAAATTCTTTGTACTTATATGATGTAAAGCTCTTTTATATATTACTTGATAGATTACAGAATATCAAGTTCTAATATATAATGTAACATACACATTGGATTGAATGATTCCCCTCAAATAGACAATATTTTTATAATACCTCAAATGTAGATTGTTTTGAAGACTCATAAAACCAGAGGGCTTGAGCCCATGGTATTCCAGAAAAAAGGAAAGCTATCTGTGAAAAAGGTAGCTATAAGGCCACTGCTTCAATATTCCATCCAGAACAAAGAAGGAACTAGCTGTTAAGTTGGCTTATCTCTCAAACGTTCACTCTGAGCTATCCCTCTGCTCATTCACTGAGTGCAACTGCATAACAAGCATTGTGTTAGGTACTGCTGGAAGTAGGAAAATGAGCCAAAACTGTGGCTAGATGACTAGCTGATGACTCGTCAGTTGAATTAGGTCTGCTTGGCTTCATAATTTAATTTTAATTGCAAGCTTTGGCTCAAACAAAGCATATGAATTTGAGGCGGATATCACCCAGAGGCGGAGACAAAATGTTTAAAATCACTTACCACCAACTAATGTATTCCTGCCAGGCAGGAACATCTGTTAAGGCAGAGGCTGGGAGGGGCAATGCGGCATTACCCTGATATCAGTGTGAAGGGCTGCAGTCAGCTGGGGCATCCTGGCACTACAGACCCTCATGGCATAGAGCTGCCCTTGCCATTACCGAAGAAAGAGACTCAATGAAGGGGAAGTTAAAGGACTGCCTGTGATTTATTTCTGTTTCATCAGGACCTATCGTCCTGTCTGGTACAAACAGGCAGTGCAAAACAATTCAATGGGAATGAACTTACCTGATTTCAAATTCTTTTCTTGTTCAATAGAAACATCAGTTTCCACCTTTGTAAAATAGTGATGTATATAATACTTATGAAATTGTTACAGGGATAAAATTTGACAATATTTATAAATATACTTTGTAAATTTTAAAGTGCAATGACAACTTAAGGGGAATAAAATTTATCAACTATGTCCACATTCTCCTTCTATAACATACAGGATATGAAGAAGACCAGCAACAAAAACATCAATCCATTATTCTGTTTAATAAATAATTTAAGTTGCAATAATCCTACACAAGATATAATAAAGTAATATTTATTTTTTAAATTTAGAAACAATTTTAGTCTGCAATTGATTTTTTGGATTACCACTGAATTTGCAAAAAAAAGATTGCAAACATATATCATTTAAAATGGTGATTTGTAGATCCACCCAAACTATCACTAAAATCATGAAAATGTAGATAATCTATCAATTATATCAATCTACCAATACAGCTAATCTACCAAATCTGGTAGGAATTTTCCGTGAGGCAAACAATTGTAACTAGTTCAAAAGTGTCAACCCTGGACTGTTCTATAACCATTGAGCTTGCCTACCTGAAAGTTTAGATAAAGACCACTGATTCAAGTTTTTTTCCCAAATTCCTAGAAGAGAAATATACGTTTTGTACCAACCAAAATATTTTATATTCGTACTTGGTTTTGAGGTAAAATACTTTTTTCTCCCTACATAGTTCTTATGAGTGGTTCACTTTCTGCACTTATACTGAACCTAAAACACCTAGGTAACAAGGGGATGTGTTTGGTAAGGACACAAACCATGGAGTGTTCCCTCTTGGAGAGTATAGTCCTTAGGAAATTTATTTTGAGAATGGAGGCAGTGGCAGTAAAAACAATGATAGAGCATTCTCGGGATGGCAGAGTTTGGATATTCTCTCAATTCAAAGAGTCAAGAGAGCCTGGATGTAAGGGTAAAGAGAAGTTGCCATTTAATTTAATGGAGACATCCTAGATATAACAAAATTTCAAGATACTCAGTTTTGGAACTCTTACAGGAGATGATTGTATTGATTACCACAGCAGACAGAAGAAAATAAAATCTTACACTATGCATGTTGGCAATCTCAGAATGGAAGGTTCAAATGAATTCTGATATGAACATGTTAATATTCATGTTCATGTTCAAAGATGAGAATATGGAAAAAAAGAAATGGCAAAGGTCCAACGGCAAAAAATAACATGGCAAAACGAAGGAAAAATATGCCTTCTTGAAGATGTAGACAAAGTGCAGATCATTGAATACCTGCTAGAGAAATTAAAAGATTAACATAAAAAAGTTTTGTTAACTATGTTTAGAAATATTTATGCAAATTATGATTTTAAATCTTCCTAAAGGAAAGATTATAAGGAAGCTATCGCTGTGTCTCATTTTAGTACAATGAGAATATTTTGCTCCTATTAGAGAAAAGTTGTCATTATATAATATATAAAACATATAATAGATTTATATGTATACATAAGACATATATATCACACATTTTAGAATATTTTTCTGCTGTATAATATATATTTTATGTACAGTTTTTGCATTTTCTTTGATCTTCTTTGAAAGATTTTAAAAATTACATAAGGAGTATTTTATATTTCAAATTCCTTGATCCCTTTTAGAGATTCATATTCTTCCATAAAATCAAAGTTAATCTTAAGCTAATCTTATAAAAATTTATGTTTTATCTCTTTCTTTTCTGCGTCTGAACTTCTTCCTTCCCTCCCTTCTTCCTTCCTTCCTTCCTTTCAGCTGCTTCCCATTCTTATGTAACCAAGAAATTTTCAACTATCCACTTTCTTATATTCCTCTTGATCCATCTTATCCTCTCAACCAAATGATTAAAATAACTTCTTTATACATTTTTCCTTAGAGACTATAAAAACCATACTTCCTAGTAATAATTCTAGATGTCTATCCAAATAATCATTTTCAAATCTATGAGTATTGAAATTATAGAGAATTATGGAAAAAATTTATCAACATTGTAAATTTAATGTTTAAAATGATTTTATTAGAAATAATAACATTTTCTTTGTAATTGGCTCATCTTAGATAAAAAGACAATAATTTTCTATAAAATTTTTGGAAATTTTTAAATTCAACAATAGTACCACCCTGCGGGAGGGAGAGATTGAGAGTCATTCTACCACCCATTCCTATTTGATAAGCACATGAGCATTAAAAATAATTTAAAAACTAAGATTATTTTAATGGATCAGCATGAACTAAATAGAAAATGTTTTGATATCTCAAACAAGTTTCACTAAATAAGATAAACAATTGGGTAGACTGTAATGAGAACTAATTAATCTGATTGAGTTGAATTGAAAAACAAATAAGTAGTGGCATTCTCTCATGGGCCCTTGGTTTTGATATGTGTGTTCCTGTAACAAGTGACCAGTTACTGGGTCCTCCTGTAGGACAGGACTCAGCAGTGGAAAGAGCAAATTAAATAGTACGAACAATGGGTGTATTGAGGTAGGAATTAAACTCCATTCTCTTCCAATGATACCCTGACACCGTTTCCACTCTTCTGTTCTGGATTGTCAGGGGAATAACAGCTGTTGGGTAGGGAAGGCGGTCCAAGAAGAGCCAGTGAGCACTGTATCTGTTGTGCATCCTACTATTCTAGATGGGAAAGTGCGTTATCTATACAAGTGTGCTATCTCAGAGCTCTCCCCAGTTTGGAGATCAGATCATTAAACTGCAAGGCTAGGAGGAGAATCTGTTAAAAATAGAAAATAAATAGAAAATTAGATACTTCAAATCTACTTGTATCTTAATTGTTGCATTGTCTCTACTCCCCCCGCATAGACTAAAACTCACCTACCCTACTTTGCTTAATGATAACAGGAAACAACTATTCCCAGAAGACTAAGCTATAATTATATCCAATTTTCTGTTGAGCAGTAATCTTCCATTTCAGAGAGTTTTAGCAAAGCAAAGCTACATTGCTAAAGATTTCTATAGATATTTATATACGATTATAATACAATGATGAAGATAATCCAAATATGAAAATATCAGTTCTAGCTATTTTGAACTTGTGGCCATGCTTTATTTGGAAGCCAGTTTACATGGAGAGCAATATATTTATTCTTTTTTTATCTCCACAACTTGAGTGAGTCACAAAGCAATACAGATGGGACTATAAACAATAGTCTGAGACAAAAACTGCTTAGCTTGAAGAAAGAAGCTAAAAGAGCCAATATATTTTAATGTTATAAGAATACTACAACTCAGGCATATTTCAATTTCCTGGGTAAAACCCAGTAGTCATAATTTAAAAATCTTTTAAAATAGCTACTCTTTTAGCTATTTCTTTGCAAATCTCAGTTTTAATATATTCAGGTTGTATAATGTTCTCTGTCCATGATGATAAGCAAAGTTAAAAGACACTTCATTTGACATGGTGCTTGTACTAAACCCCATATTTTTCAGGAGCCAGAAAAATCACTGAACTAGGATAAAGACATAACATATGACTCAAGGGACAATTACAATAGAAATAAATCAAAGTTCATCATTCAACATGTAGTAGAAAATCTACTGAGTAATAAACTCAGTCTAGGACAATAGTTTCCCAACAAGTCTTTCTGCGCCTTCTTCCCCTCCAGCCCATTTTCTTCACAGAAAAATGATCTTACAGGGAGGCACACTAGACCATATCTCACTTCTGCTTCATACCCTTTAATTGCTTCCCTTACATAGGATCATCCTAACCCATTACCCTGGCTAGAAAGGCCCCAGTTGATCTTCACATTGTTACCTTCTCAGACCTGTTATGACTCTCTTGTTCTTTCCCCATGCCTATCATTAACTTGCTTTCTTCCTTTCCTACCTCAAGTTTCTGCTCACACATCTTTCCATGTTTGAAATGTGTTTTCTCACTTCCTTCCCCCCCGGGTACATCCATTTTCCCTTTCAGCGCTTTGCTTAAATACTTTCTAAGATCCTTAACCCCGTATAAAATCCATCTCTCATTATTTACTTTAAAATCTCTGTTTTTTTCTATTGTCACATTAACCATCTATAATTATTCCATTTATTTGTTTCTTATCAATCAGCCTCCCCCACCAGCATGTTAACACCTCAAAAGCAGGAAATATAGCTATCTTGTTTATTGTTATATCCCAGCACATGTCTGGGATACCCACATAATAGGTTTCTAATACATTTTTGTAATTGTTCTATTCACTTAGGGGTATTTTTGAATAAAGGTTATACACATAGTGAAAGTGAAATGGAATGAATTTGATCACCTAGAAAAAATAAAACTATTTTAAACCTTTTTCTTCTTATAAAATATCATTGTTAATTTTAACCTATTTGTAATGCAATCCAAGTTAGCTTCATATTTAGGAATTTTGACTCTGAACTGGTTAAATTATTAGTAAACAAAATATGTGTTCTTTTTTATCATCATATGAAGAAAGGTGTTAAAAATATACATGCACAGCCACACGTACACACACAGTTTATTACCTCTGTTCTTCACAGCATGTATTGGAAAGTTGAAAGTTAACTAGTGAATCTGAAAGGGGTAGACCATTAGTTTACATAATTCCACTTAAATAATGCCAAAGGTTTGTGATCTGTGCAATTCAAATGCAATATAATGTTGCAAAAGTATTACTTTATGGTGTGTTATAAAAGTTGCCTTCCAGGGAAGGTGGCTTGAAGAGATCATTAGCACACTGTAGAATAAAAATCAGTTCTTTTAGGTTTCGCAATAAGTCCTTTAGTAACATAAAATTCAGTAATCCATGTTGAAGTCTATTTTGCTTTTAAAATTTTCTGATGAGACAGCTTCTCTCAATTTTTTCCATCCTAAAAATGGAAGAGTGTCAAAGTGAGTTATTCAGTCTGAATCCATCAGTTTGGTAAAAGGGATGCCCTTAAAGCAGAGAGTTCTACAGCTCTGTGCTCAGACAGAAACTCATATATAGCAGTAACTACTAAACTTTGACTATCTTCAGTACAGTAATTGTAGCTTATTTATTTTTCTATCCTTCCTGTCTATCACAGTGCTTGGCATATATTAGTGCTCCATAAATGTTTACTGAAGGCATTTAACCAAATGCACTAGCCAGAGTCTGTCTAGCATTCCCCAAAAATTATGAAAAGGATAACAGTATCACTTTACTAGAATGTTCATGAAATGGACCTTCCTGGAAAATTTGGGAGATTGAGTAGATTTTTGAAGGTTAATTATTGGGCAGCCTGATAAAGAGTCACGAAGGAAGGCTCAGTGGAAGTGTGTTCTAAATTGTCATCTGGGATCCTCTCTTCTCTGTAGCAAAAGGATGCTGGAGAGCACAAATTGAAATCTAGGCTGTAGCCCAAACCATAGCTAACTCACTGTGATCCCCTGAAATGAGAAATGTGGACTACATATCTACCAATATTGTTCCAACAGCAAAAAAGTTATGACTCTGAAATGTTAAATCTTATTTGTGAGAATGGTCTGTTTTTAATATTTATGTACTCAATGTATTAGGTGACATTTGATGATAAACCAATGAATCATTCAACTCTACTAAAGCAGGTCTCTGCACAACTGCAAAGGGCTTCTGATTTTTACATGCTGTGAATCGAGGGAGTAACACTGTTAAAAGAGATTGTAACATAGGGATTGTGAATTTCATCTGCTGTGAGTCACTATTATGGTAAACTTTTATATTAGTTGTGTTTTCATGTTGCTCCTGGGCAAGCTGCTGAAAGGAGATTATTGTAAATAAGCCATTAGTATAAAAACTCATTCGTGTCATATCAAAAAAAAAAAAATCAAAGGAAGCTATTAACTTTGCTTTGCCAGCTAGCTATTTAACTCATGCATCCTCGTGTTTTTCTGTTGTAGTTGAAGGTAAGAAATGCCAAAAGAATCCAATGTAAAAGGGTACCAGTTATAAAAATAAGCAAAAACATTTTTTTAGAAAAAGAAAGAAAAAATTTTGCATTGCCTAAGAGATCCTAAAACCTTAAGAATTATGAACAGGCAGAGATCTATCTGTAAGTATGAAGATAATGAGACCATTTCTCATTGCATAGATAGTAACTCACATCATGGTATGCACTGTATAATAGGTGTAGCCTACTGTGTGTCTTGATTCTTTTTCTTTTTCTTTTTTTTTGTCAGGAAGATCGGCCCTGAGCTAACATCTGCCAATCTTCCTCTTTTTTTTTTTTTTTTGCTGAGGAAGACTGGCCCTGGGCTAACATCCATGCCCATCTTCCTCTATTTTATAAGGGATGCTGCCACAGCATGGCTTGACAAGCAGTGCATCGGTGTGCGCCCGGGATCCAAACCGGCGAACCTCGGGCCACCACAGCGGAGCACGTGCACTTAACCGCTTGCGCCACCAGGCCGGCCCCTCAATTCTTTTTAAAAGGCAAAATGTGAGTTTCGCATGATGGTTTTATTGTGATTCTTTATCATGGATTTTGACTGTTCTAATAAATGCAGAGGGGAGATATTTAACAGTTTTAGTATGGGCCCACTATGCTGTGTTTAACACAGAACTGTAGTCCAATATCTAGGAACTACATTTCTTAAATTCATTATCTTATTTTTGGCATAAAAATAACAAGGGAATAGTAGAATGGAAGTATACATGGGTCCACAAAAAAGCAAGGACAATTATATATTATTCATACAAATAATAAAATGATTCCACAGATTTTTATTGAGTACTGACTAGCGGCAAGGGCTACATCAGAGAAGAAAAGAGATAAAATTCCTGCCTTTGTAGAACTTAACCTCAAACTATTATTTTGATTTTAATGAAATCAGCTCCTCTTCTACTACAGAGGTTCCCTTCTTTACTGCAGCTCTGGGTTGACAGGCTTGATAAGTGGGTAATTAGCAAAAAGTAAGGTTGTTCTTAGTCTTTTCTTAGAGATCCAAAATTTCAATTCAATCTCTGCTTGGAAAACAATTTAAAAATGAAACTGTGGACAACTGACAACTTAATAGATGATTTTGCCAGAAAGTTTCCCCGTGGGGCGGCAGAACAGATGCTTAAAACATAGAACAGTGAAAATACAAACTTCCATTTCCTAAAATTTTGAAGATGACCCCACTGCTCTCTAACATGTGCAGCAATGAGTCTTTGAATTAATAGGCACATAGAAACTTCCAAATAGTTTTGACTAAGTTGTAAACGGATTTCTTTTCATAGATTTCTTTAGGCTATATACTATATGTTGATTTATTACATTGTATATTCTGTTATAAAATGTTACATGTGAGATTATTGTGTTTCTTCAGGAAAGTGAAATGGAATCATTTACAATGGCTAATTAAATTTAAGGGCCCTGAATACAATTACTGGACTAATTACGTTGAAAAATATGTCATGTAATTTGAGCAAAATAAAATACACATACTCATAAAGATACATCGTTTATATTCTATGTAGAGAGAAATGACTTCTAATGCAAGACATAGACAGTGTAGAGGAAAAAGGAAAAGGGCAATCAGAATCACTTGTGGGAATTTTTTCACAACGCACCTGTACAGTTGGTCACTATCTTTACTCTTGCCTAAATATTGGGTTTCCAGCCACAGGTAATTAAACACTCTCTGTCAAGTATTGTGCTAAGGAAATAGCACATAGTCATCTCATGTTATCCTTACAACATTTTCATAAATTAGGAACATCCTCTGCCTGTTAGAATACAGGAAACTGGGGCTTATTGAATTTAAATTATTGAATTAATGATGTACAACCAGTTTATGGTAGATATAGATTTAAACCCAGGTTTATTCTATCTCCCAATTCTGTGTTCTTAACCACCTGTCTGTGTGTAGGAATCAATTTTTGATATTATAATAGAAAAATTTCAGAATAGAAATTTGTCATAGTAATTTTACATTTTAGTTCAGCCAATGTTTTGCCTTTTAACCACAAATGTATTTCCTATATCAAAGAAATTAAGAGGTCTTACAGGCATGTTTTTACCTATAGGAACAGTTTTCTTTCTTATGTATATTAAAACCTTACCCTCTTAATTATTTTAGCAGCTCCAGGATATGGAAGAGAAACTTAACAGTGTGTGTTTCTCTGCTCTCCTTAAGGTTATTTCTTATCAATGGGACTTTAATCAATAATGCACTTTTTAAAAGTTTTCAATAATTTCAGCTTGAAGTTCTCCAAAATTTATAAATGGAGCACTCCAACATGAAAAGGCGAGTCAGCTGTTTGGACAGACCTCTCTCCTACTACAACCACTCAGAAATGATTGTTAAAATATAGGAAAAAGAATTATTTTTAATGCAAAGCCCAGCTTAAAAGGGGAAAAAGGAGAGAACAGAAAATCCTCAGGAGATAAAAGTGGAAAGAGTAATCAAAACCAGATGAGGAGAGGTAGGGAAACCTTTACACTTGGGTGAAAGCCCAAGGGGTTGCTCTCCAGCACCCAGGAAGAAATTGGAGAGATGCCTTCTGAGTATAAGAAGTAAGACCACTAGAATTAGGCTAGAAAGTTCTAAAAACAACTCTTTCTATTAAAATAAGAGAGGGGTGGGGATCTGACTCACTAGCTGTGACAATAGTAGGAAGTAATTGTCATCTCTATAAAGTCTTGAGTGAAGAATCAGAAGCACTGACCTGTAGCGTGTAGAGATACAGAGTAGTTACAGGAGTTTGAAATTGAGAACATAAAATAACAATTGGACGAGGACAATTGAATTCCCTTGGCACTGATGGAGCAAAATAAAAACCACTCCGTTGGAACATTTTTATAATGTAGTCTTTTATCTACCACAGAAAAAAATTTGCCCCTTGAAGAAAAGCAAGTTTACAATTAAAACACTTATGAGGGGGAGTGTACAGGGGAATATCAATGAGCCCAAACTGCAGAAGAAATAATATCCTAGTAACCGGAAAAGTAAAATAATCTGAAAGAGACAATAAATTAAATATATTAAAATAAGTAAAGAAATAAAAGAAGGAATAAAAGACAATGAAAATAAAGTTCATTTTGGAAACAGAAAAGTCAGATTAAAAAAAAGAATGCTTAGAAATCTAGAAACAGTGATAAAAATTGAAATCTCAATGGATAAGTCAAAGAGCAGATTAAACAAAGCTGAAGAGAAAAAAAGTGAACTAGGGGATAGAAATGAGGAAATTACCCAGAATTCAATGCAGAAAAACATGGAAACTATGAAAAGAGGCGCAGCAAAGGCAAAATTAGAAGACCTAAATTATGTTAATAAAAAATCCAAATATAGAAAACAGAGACCGAGGAGAGGAAATACTTGAAAGTATAATATAACACAAAGTTGCTTGAGTAAATACATGCATTTCCAGACTCCAGATATTGAGTCCTGGTGAAGAGAAATAAAAGAAAATTTGCAACTAGATACATTTTGGAAACTGCAGAACAAAAATAAAGGAAACTTAAAGAAAGCTGCCTTCCTCAAACTGGGTACAAGTAAGAGGAGAAAAAGATTTCCTGAGAAACTATTAACTGTGTCCTGACAATTATGTAGGTTTCAGGGTAGATTTCTAATTGTCAGTGTGGTCTGAAAATTTTTAAGAAGAGAATCTAATTTGTAGTAGTTAGGAGTCATTATGCCCACATACACCTTGCAAAAAGACTCTCAATTCCTTTCTGGAGTGGTAAAATTTCAATCTTGGCATCAAAGGAGTCCCATAAGTGAAGTTCTAAGGAAAATAAACAGTTCAGGGTAAACAGTCAAAGGGCCCAAGGACCAAAGGCACTGTAGTGAGACTCAGAGTAAAAAACATATAAAAAAATCAGACCTCAAGAGACTTCAAATACTAGAATGATAAACCATATAATTTAAAAAATAATGTTTGATTTAAATCTATATGTATTTCAATAATGTGAATATAAAGTGAGAGACTACAAAGGAGCTCCTTTTGAAAATTAAACAAATAAAACTTCTAGAAATAAAAAATGTAATAAATTTAAATTCAATACATAGTTGAAATACCAGAAAAAAAGAACAACAAAAAAAAGTGAGAATATGACTATAGACATAGCACACATTAAAAATAAGAATTTATGAGGAAATTATTACCAATGAATTTTATTTTATTTTATTTTATTTTATTTTATTTTATTTTTTTAAAGATTTTATTTATTTATTTTTTCCCCCCAAAGTCCCAGTAGATAGTTGTATGTCATAGCTGCACATCCTTCTAGTTGCTGCATGTGGGACGTGGCCTCAGCATGGCCGGAGAAGCGGTGCGTGCCCGGGATCTGAACCCGGGCTGCCAGCAGCGGAGCGTGGGCACTCAACTGCTAAACCACAGGGCCGGCCCTACCAATGAATTTTAAATGAAAGAGACAAATTCCTAGAAATGTAAACTCAAATTGACAAAATAAAACTACTGCTTGAGGGGCCGGCCCGGTGGCGCAAGCGGTTAGGTGCGCGCGCTCCGCTGCGGCGGCCCGGGGTTCGCTGGTTCGGATCCCGGGCGCGCACCGACGCACTGCTTGGTAAGCCATGCTGTAGCGGCGTCCCATATAAAGTGGACGAAGATGGGCACCGATGTTAGCCCAGGGCCGTCTTCCTCAGCAAAAAAAAAAAAAAAAAAGAGGAGGATTGGCGGATGTTAGCGCAGGGCTGATCTCCTCACAAAAAAAAAAAAAAAAAAACTACTGCTTGAATAGTCCTATAACTATTGAAAAATTGAATAAGTAATTAGAAATATCCCCTCAAGATAGTTTGAAGCCCATATAGTAACATGGTTGAATTATAGCAAACACTTAAAGGAAAAAATAATACTAATCTTACAGTTTTTTCAGCATACTCTAAAAGGGAACACTTTCAGTTTTATTAGGCCAGTGTAACTTTGATACCCAAAGCTGATAGGAAATCAGGTTATTTGCAGGCTTATCTTTCCCTTGAATACAGTTGCAAGAATTATAAACAAAATATAGCAAACTAGTTCCATTGAAATACATGTATATGCATAATATTTCTCAAAAAAGTTGGATGTCTTCAGGATTGCAAGTTTGATTTAGTTTTTTAATATCAATTGACATTTTCATCATAATGACAATAATGGGAAATATATGATCATATGAACAGATTTAGAAAAAGAGATTTGGTTTGATCTAGTTCATCATCTATTACTAAATTTAAAAATCTTATAAACTAGATATAGAAGAAAACATCTTTAATCTTACACAGGTATTTGCAAAATTACTGACAGCAAACATTGCATATAGGAAAATATTGAATATTTTCCCTTTGGGAATGAGAAAAATCCCTGTTATCATTACTTTTATTCAACAAAGATTAGGGATCTTACTCTGTGCAGGAAGAAAGGAAAATAATTTAAGAATGCAAGATTGGTGAAGAAAAAAAAGAAACTTATTAGTTTTATGTAGACTGTTGGTGCATACAGAAAATCCAAAATAATCTATTGAAAAGTAAGTGAATTTAGCAAGTTTGCTGTAGCAATATACAAAAATTAATTACAATTCTATATACCAGACACAACAGTTAAAAAGCAAAAAAAAAAAAATTTTTTTTTTAAAGATACTCTTTACTATAGAATAATAAATTCAAATGTGTAGGGACAATTCTAACAAGAGATGATCATTGTCCATGACACAGTTTTCTATTTAGAAAACTGAGAATCTTTAGGGAAGGAAACTAAAGAAGATCTAAATAAATGCAAAGATCTATCATGTTCATGGATTTGGAACATGCAGTATTATAAAGATGTCATATATAATGATCTAGAGATTCAATAAAATCTCATTCAAATACCCAACACAACTTTTTGTGGAAATAGACAAGCAGATTCTAAAATTTATACGAAAATTCAATTGGATGAGAATAGCCAAGAAACTCTTTAGAAAGAAAAATCATGTAGGAGGATTTGCTATGTTAGATATATAGGAATTACACATACATGTATAACCATGAAAAGTTTATAATACTTATATAAATATTTATATAAATACTTCAGCTGTATAGAAATACAATATTGTGAAAAGATAGAGCAGAATAAAGTCTCAAAATCAGAGCCACTCACACATGGGCATTTGATTTAGGGCAAGGTTTGTCCTACAGACAAGTGAAGAAATTAAAGTTTTTGAAATATTATGCTAGGTCAATTGCATATCCATATGGTAAAAAAATGAAATGACCCCTCTCTAAAACTACCCACATAAATCAATTTCAGATAGATTGTAGATACGAATGTGATGTGCAAAGCAACAAAGCTTTTAAAAGTTATACTAAGATAATATATTTTTGACCTTAGGGCAGGAAAAGAATTTTTAAATAGTTCAAGGAAAAGTACTAACCGTAAAGAATTACATTGAACTTAAGAATCCTAGTTTTCAAAAGACACCATTAAAAGAGTTAAAAAGTAAGCCACAATGTTCAAAAAGAGGATCTGTGATACATGTAACTGGCAAATACCTTGTTCCAAGAATATATTTAAAATTCTTAAAATCAATAAACAAAGATAATAGAAAATAGACAAATTAGTTGAAAAAGCACATCACAGCTATAACATCTGAATGTTCAATAAATATATGAAAAATGCTCTAATTCATTAATAACCCATGTAATAAAAATAAAATCATAATTAAACCTCCTTACATACACACCAGAAGATCTAAAATTGGTTTGTTAATGTCAAGTTTGACAATTATATGGAGCATCTGAATGTCTCGTTTGCTGCCTATGGATGTTTTTAATTTATTACAGCCACTTCAGAAAACTGTCAATCATTATCCAGGAAAGTTAGATGTATACTTTGTCCATGACCCAGTAATTCTACTCCAAAGTATATATGTCATCAGAAATGTGTGTTCATGTACACCAAGAAAAATATACAAGAATGATCATGACAGTATAATTTACAATAACTGCAAGCTGAAACAACCCAACTGTTCATCGGAGTGGAATGGATAAATTAACTGTAACGTGTTCATATAATTGAAAGATATATAGCAATACAAATTTTAGAAAAACTAGAATTACTCATAGTGAGGATAAATATCACAAATATGCAGCCATGAAAGAAAAAGGCAGTCACAAAAGAATATAGTCTACATGCTTGTATTTATGGAAAGTTAAAAACAAACAAAAAGGCAAAACTAAACCATACTTTTTAGGAATGCATATTTAATTTGTAAATGGAGAAATAGAAACAAGGAATTGATTTCTATAGAATTCAGAAAAGTAGTTTGTTGTATGGGAAAAAGAGGGAGCACTGAGAGGCAGACGTTAAGGTGGTTCCTGGTGTGTGGAACGTTGTGTTGTGATAAATCACTGAATTCTAAGTATTGAGTTTGTGTACTTTTTATATGTATGCTGTATATTAAAAAGACAAAAAGGATAAAAATAAAATGCTACTATTATTTTACGAATGCTACTATTTAATGTAGTAAGCAATGTTATCTTAATTTTAAGCTAAACTTAATTGTATCCGCTGAACTAAAGCAGGCTTTTGACAGTCAACTTTTCTCACTTGAGTATTACTCTTTAATAATTATAAGGATTGCTAAAAAATTTAACTAAATAAGGTGGCAATTATTTGATACTTGGTCTAAAGATTGAAACAAAGTAATGATTGGCAAATATTTCCCCAGAGGAAACTTTACGACTTTTATTAAATTTCTGTCAAATTTATTTTAAGCTCAGAGATCACAGTGATGTGGGATCGTATAGAGCACGTCTAAATCTCACAGATCAACTGTTTTTCTTTTGAGTTCTTCAAGATGATGTCTAAGAATAGTTACACTGAAGAATGTACTGAAGAAAATCACAGTTAGAGAAGAAATGGGCAATAAACGTATGTGTTAAAGTGGAGCAGGAGACAGGTCAAGTTAATGGGGAGTTTTGCCTCTCTTCACCATCATGGTAAAAGGCCAGTGTTTAGAGGACATGGTTGCAAGATAAGCTGGTGGAAGCAGGGCTGTAAAAATTAGAAACCAAAGCCTTATTTAAAAAAACTGTTTGGGCGGCCCAGTGGCATAGTGGTTAAGTGCGCACGCTCCACTTCAGCGACCCAGGGTTCGAAGGTTCGGATCTCTGGCGTGTACCAACTCACTGCCTCTCAAGCCATGCTGTGGCAGCGTCCCATATAAATTAGAGGAAGAGGGGCACGGGTGTTATCCAGGGCCAATCTTCTTCAGCAAAAAGAGGAGGATTGGCATCAGATGTTAGCTCAAGGCTAATCTTCCTCACAAAAAACCAAAAAGAAAACTGTTCCCCAAGCACTGCAGAGAAACAGCAGCAATACTATTCACAAAGGAGCTCCGTCTGTTGAGATAATGGTAATCAGGGATCTCCACAACCACCTGAACTTAGGCACACTGTAAGATTCATGTGTGCAAAACTGTATCTACCTATCGATTGATCGATATGTGTATATACATATATATACACACACACACACACATATAGGTATGTATATATACAACTAAACATGCATATGTTATATAGTATATACAGTATAAAACTATATATATTTCCATATACATGGAAAATATTAAGGCAATTTAGTGAAATGTGTAATGATTCCAAGGCATAATTTGGGGAATGATTTTGTGATATACTAATATGGATATACATTTATTCATCCAACAAATACTGACCAAGCATTTATCATGAATAAGTCTTTTTAGTGGGTTCTGGAAACAGAAAGTTAAATAATACATGTTCCATGGAAACAAGAATCATTGAGCAGAGCAGAGACATGTAAAACAATTACGGCAGAGAATAGTTCTTATAATGTGGTATGGGGACCCCTGAGGTCCCCAAGACCCTTTCATGAGATCTGAGAGTTCAACCTATTCCACATGATACTAGTACATTCTTTGCTATTTCCATTCTGATTTTCTCATGAGTACCATGGGGTTTTCCAGAGGCTACCTGTGTTGTGATGACACTGTTGCTCTGATGTCTAGTGGAATATGCATTTGTGTATTCTTGTGTTTAAAAAATTTTTCAGTTTTAGTTTCTAATAGAGTAATATCAATAGATATAATTCACAAAAACAAAGGCTCTTTGAGGTCCTCAATAATTTTAAGAATGTAAAGAAGTCCTGCAACTAAAAAACTTTGAGAACCACTTGTACACATACAGCATTAATTCTATGAAGAAATGACAAGGTGTTTGGGGAAGTAAGAAAAATTTACTGAGGAAAATTTAGGGTGTTAAGGAATACAAAATTAAATGGGAAATATGCACTAATCATAGAGAATTTTAGCTACAACAAGCCCACTCAAGAATTAGTTATACTTTTTTCTGTACAAAAGGAAGATGGATACATGGTTACCTTATTAACACCTTACCAAGACCTATTATTGTGGCAAGTATCAAACTGTTTCATTATGGCAACGCAGCACCGATGTGAGCACCTCATAATGCAATTACTGTAAACTGCTGTTTCACTGATTGCTTGCTTTCATTGCAAATGAGATGCCTCAAATATCCTAAAATTTAATTTAAAACTCTTGATAAACATCGTTTCCTTACAAATTTATATATTTACTATTTCAGTCATTAAACTTCTTTTAGTAGCTGAGTTCAAAATACATAATTTCATATGTTTAGTACCTAGTTATTTGAGGCTTTCATATATGATTCTATGTTCTTCAGATCTCTAAAAGGCTAAAAACAAGCTTTATTTGTCTAAGAAACAATATTCATCTGCCCCACATTTGACAATGTTATAAAAGGTGGCGCTGATGAAACATACATATACATATAAAGCCAATTTAAGAAATGAAAAGAACATTGTTAGTGAAAAACTACCCTCATATGGTATTCTATTTTATAAGGTATTTTAGATTCAGTGGCAATGGTGATTGAGTTTTTTCTTTTCCTAAAGAATAAATTGTTCTTTTTAATTGCCCTCTATGTTTTTTACGTGCATTTCCACTAAAGAGTATAAATATACAGGATTGTCAAGTCCTCATACATTATTTGCAAATTATAGCTGTTATTTTAAACACAAATTAAGCAAGTCCATGTATTTTACATGACAGGTTTACAATTGTTCACTGAGAATAATCACATAGGCCTTTTATAAAAATTGTCCATGTGTGACTCATCATATTATTATAGTGTTCATGTCAAAGGAACACCACAAAAGCTTAGATTTTTGTTCCTGATGCCAAAAGATTTTATTTTATGAATGAAAATATGTGAAGCTGGTTGATTTTTCTATATATAAAATCTGAGTAAATACTTTCAGCTTTACTCTAGCTTAAGTGCTAATTTTGAACTCTCAAAAATGCTATGTGGACTCAGGAAATTTTGAAGAATGAAGCATTTACACTGTCCTACCCCATGTCATTCAGTGTAATTACTCCTGATATTTTGTCCATTCATACTTAGCATTTCTTAAGAAATCCTCTTCTCTAGAGGAAAATGATGCTAACAACGTCATTTCTCTTTCATCTCTTAATTTTTCCCACAGATATTTTTAGAACTTTCTTTTCCAGAAATGATGAATAATTGATGTCATTATCTGAATTCCACCAAAATATTAGGTTACACAATTCAGAATTGTAATTGTGGATATTTCTTATTGATATTTTTAAGAACAATTAGTACTACCGTAGGTGACGTGTGCCATACCTGAGATTATTTCATCAACCAAAACCTTTATATGTACTTAGACCAACTTTTATCTTTTCAGAATTGTTCTTAATATATCTAATGTTCCAGAGATTACTATAATTTTTAGTTTGGGAATGATAAATAGAATTTTTTAAAGGAAGGAAAGTGATTTGCATCCATGCCAAGAACTTAAGTACTTTCCATTGTTAGTCTCCTGAAAACCTGAAGCAAGGATCTTTCAGAATCCTTCTGAGAGTTTACACAAAGTGGTTGGACAAGAGAGTCCACAAAGGTGCACAAGGATGCCCTTTAACATAAAACACAGTTGTGCAGCTTTCATTGTGGAAACTAGCAGGGTAGGACTCTAGAAAGAAATTGGGGCTGTATAGCTACCAGGCTTCTGCTATTCACATAACGTCTGAAAAAACAAGGTAACCTCTTAATAAACATCTTGGAACTCTTGATTTGAAAGTTTGAAAAGCAACACTGGCAGGGAATGGGATTTAAGAGATGGTAAAACACACATCGAATATAGTCGATAGCATTTAGTGTAATTTACACACTGAATATCACAGCATTCCATGGTAATGGAAGGGGAATGCAGGAAGAGGGTGATGATGACATGCAAAATAAACAATGATGAGCATTCATAACATAGGAGGCTTACATCAAAACTGGCTGTCATTACAGTCGTTATAAGGGAACTTTTAAGTTTGATATGCAAGAACAAATAGAACCAAGAAACACAATTTTTCTTTCTTCGCTTGATTGTCAATTATTTGTCAGAACAATACACTTTATAGATTATTTGCAAGACTTGATTCCTTTATTCTCACTGAGGTTTTGACAATAAGGATAGCAAAAGGTGGTAGAGAAAGATATCTTTTATTTCCAAATTAAATATGACACTTTTGCTGTTCATTAAATAATGTTTCCTAGGTCTCACAAATTATGGCAGATAATGGACAGTTGATACTATTTAAGATTCAGACCAAAAGCCATATATCAAAGAAAACTATTTGATTCAAGTGGGAACTGAAAGAGGCCCCCATTGGCTCAAGATGGGTCAATTTGTGCATCAATAACAATGACAGCTGCAATACATTAAAGCAGATGAATTCTAGGACTTCAAACTGACACTAAAAACATATCTTAATGTTCACATGTGGAGGATGCTAGGAAACCAAATCATTAATCACAAAAATAATAAATACAGGTAAAGAATAAAACATATTCTGTTTTGTCAGTATAAAATGTATCTTGAGATAATAGTTGACAAGGGTAAACCATTTCTTGAAAAAAAGAATGTATTCTAACTAATTAATAATGAAGGAATGAGATGATTAGAATATCACAATTTTAACCTATAATGAAAAAAGAGCTAAAAATATAATGTAAAAATGTGGAACTTCATAATGGATAGATCAAGTTTATAGCAGCTGAACTCAGTTATAATTTTAACATCACAATAAGAGAGACAACACAGAATTTATTTGATTCCCAATGCAAGTAACTAATATCACAGAAGAAAGATTCCTGCAAATAAAAAAACAAAAAACTAAGAACTCTAAATCAGAACAAACTTTACTAATTTAGGGGCAATATACGGGAGTGGGGGTACAATCAGCCGAAATCAAAATGAAGGAAACTCTACAGGAGAAATGACTTTTTTTTTCAACAAATAAATTTCAAGAAAAAAGGAGGGTATACATTAAATGGCAGGGAAAGACAACCAAGTGAAATGTGTGGACTTCTTTTAAACAAACAAGCCAACCAATGGAAATCAGGAGGCAACTAGGAGAAATTGAGTAGTGGTTAGTTTGGTTGGTATTTGTTACTATTAGGAAACAATTGTGAGTATTTTTAATGTGATGTAATCATATTTATTCTTTAAAGAGTTCTTATCTTTTAGATATTTATAGAAGATATTACATGATGTCTGGAATTTGCTTGAAAATAATATGGCTCGGTAGATAAAGATAAAACAAGATTTGCCATGAGCTGATAATTGTTAAATTGTTGAGCTTAGGGACAGGCGCATTGGGGTTCCTTATACTACACTCTCTATTTCTGTGCATGTTAAATAATTTTTATAATAATATTTAAAAAACAAAACTGAAGGAAACCATAAAAGTAAACTTAACAGCAATTTTTCTCTAGCATTTTTATCAAATCATTCTTAAATATAAAAGAATGTAAGCTTTGGGTATCCTGGGCAGGGGTGGGGGGAGATTATAAACAGTTTACATAAACTGGAAAATTTTATCATCACCTATTTATTCTGAAATAACTCATGAAAATTATATGTTCCTTTCATTCATAAAATAATGATTTCATTTCACAAAATTGTATTGATATTTGTGGCTTATCATACAGCATGCTACCTCCAGCCTCTGGGGGTACACATATTCCGTGTGCATATATTTAGTAGTTGAATTGCCAGATGTATGATTTTGGGAACTGCATTAAGTCTCCCATTTCCTTGATATACAAAATTAGGGTTCTCCAACTTTATGATTATTCTGTCTGCATTATATTTCACTGTTTCCATTTCTGTAAGGGGTAGTGATTCTCAACCTGGGGTTCTGAATGTCTAGTTTTCCAAAAATATTTGAAAAACCTGACATTTGAACACCAAAAAGATTCTAAATTATTTATGTTGTAATAATTTTAATTTGGTATGAAATATTTTAAAAACATAGTTCTATGGAGACAATAATAGCATCCTTGGTGCTAAAAATGTAGAGGATAATTTATGTACAGTATGCTGAATACTTTAAAATGTAAATATTGTTAAATTACACGTCATCATATATAGTCACTGTATCATAATATTGTCAGCATTTGTTACAAAAACTATCAGAAATAGAAACCATACTAATAGAAACTATACCAATAGAAACTTGAAATAGCTGACTGAAATAAAGTTAGTTTCTATTTAGGCTATCTGAATCTTCCAATAGTGGATTGCAATCTGCTGCTAGGTCTCATAATTAGTTGCTTTTGCTGCTAAAAATCTATAGCCTTTTTTTGTTATTTGCTCTGATTACCAAGAAGACAGACAAAATGCAGAAGCATCGTTCACTCTGTTTCTTCTTTCTTTCAACTTACAGGTATTATAGTCAATGATCTCCCATTAGCTCTGCCTCCTGGTGAAGTCTGGGGTCTGGTCTTACTAAAATTGGAGAAATGACAGAGAGAGAAAAACTGTGTGAAAGGTGTGTGTGAAAGTGCCAGAGAGTGAAAGGGCAAAAGTGACTTTAAAATAAACAGAAAATTACTTAGCTAGCTGTTCACTGATTAGGAGATTAGCAGGGGATGAAAAGGGAAGCGAACTACGTGATATCTTAAAATCTTTCAAAGATTTTCTCTTTCCTGGGTGATTCACACACTGATGGTTGTTAGAAGTTGCCATTGCATAGTGATAATTGATAGTAACTTGCTTGTGGTAATCAAGCGATTTAAAGAGATACTTCTAAATCAAGAGCAAAGCATTAATAATAGTTCTGAAAGGCTGGAGAGATCAGAGTCAAAAAGGAAATAAATAATTTGTTATTATAGTTATCTGGCTCAATTACCAAAGGAAATTACAAAGTATGAATTTTTTTTCTCTAAATCTAAAAAAAGTTTAGAAATGGCTTGTAGTGCAGTGCAACCTTTCTCATATTGAGAAAGGGGGTAACTCATGGTACTTCATAGTAGTTATAGTTTTAAAACTTCGGTATGATTGAGAATCATCTGAAAAGCTTGTTAAAAATCAGATTCTCAGGCCACCATACCCACCCTAATTTTATGATTCAGTAACCATGGAGTGGGGCTCATTTTTGTTGATAAACGGAGTTTATCGACCTCAGCGCTGTTGACAGTTTGGTCCCGATAAATGTTCGATGTGGGGAACTGGTCTGTGTATTGTAGAATGTTTAACAGCATCACTGGCCGTTACCTAGCAGATGCTAGCAGCAACCCCCACTGCCACCCCACTCCCACCAGTGGTAACAACTAAAAATCTCTCCACACATCGCCAAATATCCCCTGGGGCAGAACTGTTTCCAGCGGAGAATCTCAAAAAACATTAGGAGTTTTAAGACAGAATGTGTTATTACAGAAAAACAAAATAAGCAACAAAGGAACACAGAGAGTCTCAAAGATGAAAAATAAAATAAAATCTCAGAAGCAAAATGAAAAATAAAATAGTCAGAAGAGTTGAGTGGGTTGGGGGAAGAAAATTGTGGCTCCCCTAGAGCCGGATGGTAAACATGAATCTTTTCACACAGAAAATTATTTAGACATAAGGAGTTGTGTGTAACCCCACGGAACAGTGATGAGCTCAGGGGAATCAAAACCAGTCAAGAACACAAAACTGCTTTGCTGGTCTCAAACTTCATCAGTGTGCCTGCTGTGTTCTCCCTTGTCCCTGCTCCCAAAGTCCAGTTTGTCTAAACTAGGGTAGTTACCTCTCCCACACCAGACAAGTCAGCAGTCTTTTTAAGTATCCTCTTTTTCTCTTTCTCTCTCTCTCTCTCTCCTCCACCCCATAGGTGGAAAAGAAAAAAGAAAATCCCTCTCCTGTGGTTGAAACTGTAGGATATAAAATTAACAAGCAGAAGTGGTAGGCACTCATATTTCTCCCTGTGTGGAAAAAGCCATTCTCCAGTGAAAGAGAGAATAAAGTCCACAAGAATATAAAAGAAACCAACGTGGGATTTAGAGAGGTAGAGAGCTGGGGTACCATTTAAGTCCTGGTACCAGTTGATTCCAAGGCCAAGCTATATGTTTATTCATCCTGAAGGTTTAGTTTTTTGTTTTGTTTTGTTTTTGGTGAGGAAGAGTGGCCCTGAGCTAACCTCTGGGCCAGTCTTCTATTTTTTTTTGTACATGGGATGCTGCCAGCAGCATGGCTTGATGAGTGGTGTATGTCCGTGCCCAGGATCCAAACCCACGAACCCTGGCCACCGAATCATAACGCTGAACTTAAACACTACGCTACCAGGCTGGTGCCCTGAAGTGGGTTTAACACTACCTTGTATTCTATGATCCAAATTATTCCATCTTGCCTAAGCTAGTTCAGAGTTCAATGATACCAAGAAGAGATGAAACACAGTGCTTCTAAAGACAAATAACAAATCTCCTACACTTTCAAAATTATCCTGGTTTAGATGATAAAGTATACGGTCACCTTATGATGTGAAGCTAATCATCTCATACTAGTCTCTTCTCAGCTGGCATTTGTTATGTTTCAGGATATATGCCATGATCATGTAAAACTTCATGTATCTGCATGACACTAATGCCTTTTAGGATAATTTGTAATAAAACATCATGAAAATCAACAATATAATACATCTGGATACACAAATCTATTATTTTTCTTCCCAAGAAACAAGTATATTAATTAATAAGTAATAGTTAATTAAACAAATCAGAATGCTGAGAATCTTATTCTTCCAAGTAGGAAAATAAAAGTGGGAAGGTTTTATATTTTATTGACAATAACATGAAACGTCATGATGAATCCATGGAATTTTATTAGTTTCAGGCAAATGTTAACAAACACCTGTATTTATCAGGATTAAAAAAATTAAAGGGTTTTTCTGTGCCTAATAATTAGTGGCTAATTTGAGAAGTTCAGTGAATCAGTCATTTCAAATACATTTATGATTCTCATTCTTATAGAGTACAGTTTGTCAAAATATGCCAGTATTCCAAAATGGATGCAATTTTCAGTCTTTCTTCTTTGTTTTGTTTTTCTCTATGGTAGGGCCTTATTGCTTTATATTCATCTTCAATTCCTTTTACATCAAGCTTTTAATAGTAGTTTGATTATCCAAATAGTGGAGACTTATTGCTTTAAAATACATGTCAAGATATCATACCCTTTGTACGAAATCAAGTTCATACATTTATTTTAAAGGCCTTGTCTTCCATCTTTAAAGGCTACTATAATTCTCTCCTGCCCTTATGATCAATGATACCTATCTATCTACCTATCTATTTATCTAATGTGCATATTTACCCTATGTGAAAATAATTTTTAAAAAACCTACAATCAATAGAAATCATACTGTCTGTGAAAAAAATTGGCTGCACCTACCATATTTATGAAAGTAAGTCATTGTCATATTCAATGACAAATTGGAATGATATGAAATGGGGAATTTAATGAGAAAGTGTTTGTCTAATAATATAATAAGAATAAAAGCATTTATTGAATATTTGCCATTTTAATAAATAACTATTCTAAGTGCTTTGCATGTATCAACTTGTATAATTTTCACAACCATCTTATTAGATTGGTACTATTATTATTTACATTTTATAGATGAGCAACCTGTTTTGTATTGACTAAAGTAAAGTGTGTATTATAAATTAGATTTGAATAGGACTAGAAGGTTAGTAGTATAAATATTAACACTAGCCAGGTCAGAAAATAAATACATCAAGAAAGTCAAACTTGCCCCTTTACATGAATATATATCTTCTTAATGGCAAAGACAAAAATATTTTCTCTCAGTCAATGCTATTTATATTTATTTTCAGTGGCTTATTTCCACTACTCTTTTGTTTTGTGAATGACCTACAAGACTATATCCATCTTTTCAAATTTGTTTAGGGTATTTATAGGGTTAGTAAAATTAGTAAATAGTTATTTAAATTATCTGAATAAACTACATTATATAAGAGCACATAAAAATAAAACATTATAAAGCATCTAGTTTAAAAACTAGTTGCTGTCTTCCTTTTTCCATTTTTTTCCAAAATTCTAGGAATTGGAGAAATTATATTAGACTAAAGAATCTACTGAAAATACCTCAGTATGACAAAGCCCATAGACTTCATAATCAGACTTATTCGCCTAGTAATATTCATTTGTGTTTTAAACAGATAGCCAGGCTTTGAGATTTCTTGCCACAGTGATTTTGGCAAGACTGGAAGCAGAAGCAGCCTTTCTCCTGATCTTGCAGTAGAATGGGCCCGAGAAAGAGATTATCCCAGTGTCCTACAGATTCTTCTTTAAGGGACATGAAAAGAGCCTTTGAGAAGAAATAAGCTGAGGAGGACAAATTTCCGGAGATTAGAAAGAGGAAAGGTGGCTTTCTATCCTAGAAGCATCAGGCACTTAGGTTCTGTCTCCTCTCCAGGGAGGTGGTAGGATCTCAGAGTTTAAGGATCATGCGTTGTTTCTAGGAAGGCTGAGCCCTTGCAGAATGCTGGATCTCACACTCAAATTTCCTACGTTCCAAATGCGGAATGGGAAGACCAAAAACATAGAAGTATAAAGGACCATGCAGGATGGAACAAACTGCTTTTCAACAGCACAATCTAAGCAGGCAAAGTTGGGTGACAGTGAAGGGGAATAAATAACTAAATTTGAGTTTACAGTCAGCTTGGAAGGAGAAATTCTTGATGGCAGAATCAAAGTAATATACTAAAATAAAGAATTGAAGGATGTCGTTAGATGAGTCAGACCGAAACATATGCCCTCTACAATTGTGACAAACAGAGATACATTTCCCCTATCTCAAACAAAAAGTTTTACTCCAATGTTAATTGAGGATAGAAACTGGAATTGAAATGACAACATCTTTAGTGACTGGCCTCTTACTCTTTGTGCTTTTCTCCTTCTGTTCCATTCTCCTTCCTCTACCAAATATCTTTTTCTCTTTAATAAAGGCTTCCTTTTTCCTCTGATCCATTATCTCGTCTCACGCCACCTCTTCTTGAGCTCTTTAGATAATGACCTTCATGTTTTTGGTCCCAAATATAACTGGTAAGACTCTTGTAGTTCTCAGTCCAAATTGCTGAAAAAGTTTCTGCTCGATTCAGCTCATCTTCTTTAGAAAAATCATGTGCCTAAGGTTTTTGGTCACTAAACAATATGTGAATTGGCTGATGGGGTGGCATGTGCCCAACCCTCGTCAGTTTGCATTGACAGAAGATAGGAGTAAAGAATTTACATGGTTCAAACATTTATTCATTCATTCAAACAAGCAAATATTGAACGTGTATAATGAGCCAGGCATGTTCTAGGCACACTCAATAAAATAGCAAAACGGATAAAACTCCCCTCACAAAGCTTACATGGGAAACAACCATATTTAATAAGTTAAATATATTGACTGTTACAAGGTGGGCGATACAAGAAAAATCAAGAACTGAGAGGTCATAAAGAGTAGGTATCACAGTTTTAAATACAGTGGACATTTATTGGAAAGGTAACATTTGAATGAACACTTGCAGGGAGTGAGCAAACAAGCCATAGAGATATCAGGTGGAAAAACTTTCCAGGAAGAGGGAAGGTAAACATATAAGAGTTCAGATGAAGTATGCTTAGAAATGTTTAACGAATAGCAAGAAGGCCATTGTTTCTGGAATGGTGTGAGCCTGAGAGCGATGGTTGAAGATGAGGCTTTTGTAGATCATTGTGATTATTTTGACTTTTAATGAGAGTGATATGGATAGCCACTGAAAGGTTTCAATCAAAGGAGTGACACAATTTTATTTTTGTTTTAACAGGTTTCTACTCTAGATACTGTGCTGTGAATAAAGTGCAGGAGTTCAGTGGAAAGCAGAGGGATGAATTACAAGTTTACTGCAATAATTTAAGTGAATGATGATGACAACTAGGAGGAGAGCAATGAGAAGGGGTCAAACATATTTTGCAGGTAGAATAGACAAGATTTGCTGTTGGATTGTACATGATGTGTGGAAGGAAGCAGCTAGTCAAGGATTCTCCCCGGGAGGTTTTTGACCCATGCAATTGGTAGGAGAGAGTTGCTATAAATTGACGTGGAAAAGACTTGAGAGAAACAGCTTTAAAGGGAAAATCATCAGAAGCTCAGTTTTGGTCAGATTTTGTTTGAGATATCCAAGCAGGGATGTCTAATAGGCAATTGGATGTAGACTTTAAGGAACAGGTCTGTGCTGAAAAAAAAGAAATTTGAGAGTAATTATGGTATACACTGGGTTTAAAGTTATGTGACCAAAAGAGATCATCAAGGGAATGCATATAAAGACAAAAGGTCCAAGGACTGCACTCTGGGACTGTCTGAGCAGAGAGGATAAGACCAAGAAGTTCTACTTAGACGGTAACGAGGGCATGGTATTATCACTTGGGTGACACAATGCATGGTATTAGAGAAGCGTGCTATTGACCCTCTTTTTCTATCTTTTGAGGGATTTTGCATAAATGCTTTCTGGATCATCATTTGCCTCAAATAATCTGGGAGTAGAGATTATTAACAATTCCTTTAATATATCTGCCCAGTGTCTTATTCAGCTGATTTGCAATATTTCATTATCTTTTTACCCACACTACTCATCTCCAGCAATCATTTATCCCACAGACTCTTATTAACTTCTATTGAAATTTCATCTAGCAGTTCTCATTCTTCCTTTCTATGCTTCCTGAAAAGTGATTGAGAAGTCACTGCTCTCTGAATCTATTATATCTTTCATCCCCAATATACTCATTATCACTAAAATATCCGTCCTAATTATTCCCAATTGTTTCATAGTCAAGACTTGCTGATTTGCCCTTATCTTCATGACTAGCAATCTCTTCAATATAACTACACTTCTCTTCATCATCATTCTTTTACCACTGTCCCTTCTTTCTCCTTTTTCATTCTCAAGAAATGAGGAAGTAGTCATGATTTCCTGTGAAACTTCCCTTCTTTCTCAGCTCCCTTCCATTTCTTCCCTTTTAAAGCAGATTCCTCCACACTCTCTTCTCATCTCTTCACATCTGTTGATCTTCACACCTGTACTTGGCAGTCACTTGTGTAAACAGCTAAGGAAACTGTTCACCTGCAGGTTATGCGTTGTGCCATGCTGCTTTTATTCTATTCCAATCTCTAAACTCTCTCAGAACAGAAAATGTTCTCATTAGTAGCTGCATTTGCTACAACTCCTTCAGGCTGTAACTCCTATTAACTCACAATGGTGAAACTCTTGATTTCTTTATACACAAATTCCTTAAATATTATTTTAATCTACTTTTGAAATATTTGGAATATTTCAAAAGGTAAATAAAGAAATAGCTTATGAAACAGACTGAAAATGCATATCTTAAATCTCTTTCTCATAGAAGACTTTGAATTTTCATGTTTTTAGATAATGCTATGATTCCATCTAATTGGTTAATATTTCCATCATAGACTAGAGATATTATCAATATAAATATTTCCTTAATATTTTTTCCAGGAAGCAAAGAATATTATATTGTAGGATACTGAGATTAATATTTGTGATAATGGCTTGAATAATACATTAAACAAACATAAAATGTGATTTCTTTTACATAAAAAGATTTTTATCCATCCGTTTAGCTAAATATTGAATTATAAATGAAAATTTCAAAGCAGTATTTTCCAGGCTGTGTTTTTGAGATACTAGTTTTGCAAAATACTGTTGAAAACATGGGTAGATAGCATGCTCAAATAAGCTTGGCAAACACATCTTCTTTTTTGGAATATCGAACAGTCCGTTACACATTAGCAATATAAGGACTCTGAAGTATCTTGCTTAAAGAAATGTATTTAAGGGCCAGCCCCGTGGCTTAGCGGTTAAGTGCGCGCACTCCGCTGCTGGCGGCAGGGGTTCGGATCCCGGGCGCGCACTGACGTTGTGTCCCACATACAGCAATTAGAAGGATGTGCAGCTATGACATACAACTATCTACTGGGGCTTTGGGCGGGGGGAATGGTGGAGGATTGGCAATAGATGTTAGCTCAGAGCCAGTCTTCCTCAGCAAAAAGAGGAGGATTAGCACGGATGTTAGCTCAGGGCTGATCGTCCTCACAAAAAAAAAAAAAGAAGAAATGTATTTAACATGGTTTAGCCCATGTTCTAAGTATATGTGACTACAGAACACCTTTTTAAAAGAATTATTACCCATCAGCATCCTCTGAGGCCTGCAAAACCACCTCCACCTCTTACAAGTTAAAGTTAAGTAGGAAATATCTAAGTGTGGTTTACTTGTATGATTTTTGTAAATTTTGAAGTATGATGCCTGGCATGTGCCATGTATGCAATATAGTTTAGTCATTATATCATGAACAAATTCTCTTTGAGAAAAAAAACCATTTAGAATATATAGAACTAGGAAATCACCTAAATGATAAAAAGCTTCAGTTCTAATTTTAATTCTTATCTATTAAAATGATGTTTTCACTTATATATTTTATTTGTAATGATAACAAGATATTTACTATTTATTGGCCAATTATTTTTTAACAAACAAATGAACAGCATAAATGTACATTGCATCATATTCATTATTATAGTTGAAAATTTAACATTGAATTTAGACATTCAGATTTAACTGAATTTTACTAAAAAGTGGCATGCATCGGCATACAAAGGAATCACAACATTTGAATTGCCAATTTCTTTAGTAACTATGTTTTAATAAATCATAATAATGTAATATTTGAATTAAAGTCCTTGCCTACATGCATCAGGATGATTCATCCACGTCCTTGAGAAATTAGCAAATGGGTGAGAGGGTCAGACATATAACTAGATTATTGCAGAATTTCAGATATGCAAAAATAGATGTATGATCTGCAGGATAACATACATGAGAGAGGATGTTAAAGATAAGCATGGAT
Source organism: Diceros bicornis minor (assembly GCF_020826845.1). Lineage (NCBI taxonomy): Eukaryota > Metazoa > Chordata > Mammalia > Perissodactyla > Rhinocerotidae > Diceros > Diceros bicornis. The sequence continues at coordinate 48,912,223 of NC_080745.1, read as the reverse complement.
TAATTAGATGACTAAGAAGAGAGAGACATTTCAGATATAAGAAAGAGCATGTGCAAAGTCACTGAGGCATGAAACTGAATGATATGCTCAGGGAACTAAATTTAATTTCATATTGCTGATATAGAGGGTGCCCTCATATCTGCCTCATTTTCAGGGCCTAAGTTGACATTTGGAGACATCAGTGGCCACAGGGTGAAGGTACATGGGTCATGTTAAGGATCTCGCTATGTTTTGGGTGTTAGAGGACCATGAAAGGATTTGAGTAGAGTAAGGGCGTGTTGAAGATCTAGCGATCTACCTTTTGTGTGATGATCAGGAGGTAGGAAGACAAGTTAGAGGCTAATATTGAGGTGGTTTAAATTAAGAGTGTGTGTAGGTTCAGAGGAGGTAGAATGAATTATAAGTATATAAATGAGATAAAATAGACAGGATTTAGTTGTTGCTTGTTTTTAAGAGGTTACAAAAATGTAAGATTCTTAAACAATCTTAAACAAGTTTCCGGGTTTCCAGTTTACTTACATAGATGGTGGTTTTTACTTATATGGTACTTTTGGCTCTTGGAATTGAGGTAGGAGTTGGGCAGACATGGAAAGGACTTAATGAAATTCAGCTGTGGATCTTTGGTAACTGGTTCCCTATATGGGTGTTGGAGCTTGAATTGAAATTGGTGCTGGAAAATCATGAGTGTAAATTGAAATCTATACCAATGGAAGTGAATAAAATCACCCACAGAGGTGAAAAAAAATAGCAACCTGAGAGAAGGGGATCAAGGATTGAAACTTACAGAAAAACAGCATTTAAGGGTCAGATAATTTGAAAAGGGATCAAGAGAAAAACCAGAATAGGATATTGAAATAGAATAATATAGAGATGATTTTGCACATATTATCTCATTTGTATTTAACAAGAAACACATGATGACAAAGCAGGTCATTTTGCTCACATTTTAGAGAAAAATAAATTAAGTTTCAGAGAGGTTAAATTATTTAGAGTTATGTGTTGAAGGTAACACAGCTAAGGACTTAAATGCAATATAATTCTTTTTCACAATGCAAGCAACGTAATTCCTTCCTATTTCTTTTCATTAAACAATCTCTCTACTACACGATGCCACAATAATATAAATATGGTAATACTACACTGATAAATAAGTTTACTTTTGATAAAGGAAGTCAGTTAATCTTTTCCGGAAAATTCCACTTGCTGCCCATGGTGTAATTAAAGCATACCAAAAGCCAACATATTCATCTGTGGTGCCCAGTGGTGGATTGCTGTTTGAACGCTGGAAGTATATCTCAGTGCTTGGGGCTGCCACATATCACTTCAAGGCTCCCAAAGTGCCATTCATCATCATGCTCTATAAAATGAAAGGTGAACCATTTTACTGTGAGAATAACTATATAACACCACTTCAAAGCCCTAAGCCAGAGTTGAACTATGGCAATTCCTACCCTCTCTTGTCAGTCCTGCACTCTATAAATCAGATTTATATCATTTCAGAAAACATTAAGCTATAATTTACACTAGCTTCAAAACTCATGGGTGGAAAAATCAAATTTTTTCTAATTCTTATTTTATTTGCAATGGTAAATTATGTATGACACTCCTGTTTTCTTGTGTTTCATTATGCTCTTTTTCTTATGTTGAAGATACTAGTGTTTTCTATAACAGCTTAGTTTGCCTTTATAAGATACTTTGTTTTCTTTAATTTTCTTATATAGTCTGGTGGAGAAACATCCAAAATTTAGAGTAGGTGTTTATTTTTCACAAATTATACATAAATCCAAGTTAAAAATAATTGCATTTTTGTTATATTGTTTTTTGTTATATTAATATAAAAATAGTTTGTAACAGTGCTTGTTCTATCTATTATGGATGATATTAACAAGCATTAGAGGACACGTGATTAACCCATGAATAAATGCTGACAAGTAAGCAGGGACTGTAAAACAAGACCTAAAACTGTTTCAAAAAGAATCTCTATAGAAGAGAACTATGATGCCAGATTAATAAACCTTGGCTAAAATAACAAATAACTCGCTTTTGTTTGACACTTAATATTACACTACAGCTCATTTGTCATTTCTAACCCACACAAATGAAACATAAATACTTATATGGAAGAAGTCAATAATGGCCCTGATCAAAGAGCTAACAGTTGTGGACATGAAAAAGTATCCAAGACAAATGAGTAGATCTGGTGGTTTCAAATACAGAAGTGCTGTGCCTCTATGCATTACAATGAAGAAGAAACACTTATTTTGCCACCAAGTTGTGTCTGAACCACTCTCCTACAGTAGGGAAGTCTGTTGTGGCTAGGAATGTAGGTGGTAGGAATCTAGTTCTGTAGTTGACTTTGTTGATTTTCTTCCTAAGATTGACTATCCTTTTCTCTTTTCTAACAGACTCCAATTTTAATTTGAGGTCTATGTGGATCCAGAAAAACTTATCCTACCCTTACTTCAAGGTTAAAGCAGGTTCCATAGACTGAAACCTGTTTAATCACTTAAATCCCAATGAATGATTCAGTGTTGGGCACGTGATCAAGCTGAAAAGATTGAATCTCAGGACCTTTGCGGTGAATGCGGAAAGAAAAAAAGAAACATCTATTTCTGAATCACGTGGTATGCATTAAACTAACCCCAGTTACCCCCATCTTTGGACATTTTAAAAAAAAATTCTGGAATCAGTACATTGATACTTTAGTTTAAATCAGTGTAAGTAGTACATTATCTTTCCTATAAACAAGAACATCTTTACTGATGTAGGTCTACCTGGCTGCTTATGGTTCCTCTGAGCTGAAGGTGCAGGTGATAGACAGTGGAGACTCAAGGAGAAGTTGGTAAATCAGAGACAGAGTAGACCGAACAGAATTATTAGAACCTAGGGTGAGGATGAAAGAGTATAGTGGAAGTGTTTTTAGGTAAGCTGAAGGAGGTTTACCTAAGAAAATGAGAAGGTATACAATACGCAGGAGGGGATCCTTGCTTAGAAGACCAAGGACTAATGAACTGTTAGTTTTTACTTCAAACAGAGATAATTAACCTTAGCCAGTGCATTTATTTCCATTAGAGTCTCCTGAAACATACAAATTAATAAATAAAATTTAATTATTGGTGGCTTAAGCAATCATAAGTTATACACACACAAATATATACACACAATATATTGTATTATGTTATACTCTTTTTAGCACAAAGTTAGTGGTTTAGTCCCTCCTACGGACTTGAATAATAGGATGTAGTATATTTCCAGTTCATATAAATTCATTATCCTTGGGCCTTAAGAATATCCTCACTTTGCATTATTATAAATAATAGCTTTATTGAAAATTCTTGTACACCAAACACATTTAACCTGTATCAGCTTACTTCATTGGCAAATTCATAGACATGAAATTGAATGAATAAAGCCTTTAATTTTAGATCTTTTAGATAAATCCATCCAAACATTTGCCAACACTAGAAATAATTGTTTAACAGATGTTTTGAAAAGTTGAAAATCAAAATTGATTTCATATTTCTTTTGATTTTCATTTTATTCTCAGTAGTTATAAAAAGAACTTTCAGGGGCCAGCCTGGTGGCACAGTGGTTAAGTGCGCTCGCTCTGCTTTGGCAGCCCGGGGTTCGCAGGTTCGGATCCCTGGCGCACACTGATGCACCGCTTGCCAAGCCATGCTGTGGTGGCGTCCTATATAAAGTAGAGGAAGATGGGCACGGATGTTAGCCCAGGGCCAATCTTCCTCAGCAAAAAGAGGAGGATTGGCATTGAATATTAGCTCAGGGCTAGTCTTCCTCACAAAAAAAAAAAAAACATTTATGTATAAGCTTATAAGTTCCATTATCACATAATTGAACTATAAATCTAAGTCAAAATGAGGTCTTTGGAGTTGAAATTGAAATTTTTGATAATGTAGCAACACTGGGGCACTCATTTCAAATAATAGAAAAATTTCAAGGGCATTTTTAAGATTTTTAATTGCACAATGAATATTTGGGTCAATATGCTGTGTTCGTAGGCCTAGTTATTTCCCTGTCTCTGCTGTTAACCTGTGCTGCACTGTCCATTTTGATAGAAATGTGGCTGTTCAAATTTAATTTGATGAAAGAAAATAAAAAATGCAGTTTCTTGGACACCGCCACAGCGTGACTTGATGAGTGGTGTGTAGCCACATTTCAAGTGCTTAATAGACTTACTTGTCTAGTGGCTACCATATTAGACTGCACAAATATAGAGTATTTCCACCACTACAGAAAGATATATTGGAGAATGCTGGTCCAGTTATTCGTGTCTGAAAAACACTTACTTCTACATTCTTTTCTTTTCCCATTCATTCTTTCATTCATTCAAGAAAAAAACTAATGGAGGCCCTAGAACTTTTTGGACACTAGGATTTGGTAATGAGCAAAACAAATCCCTGAACTTATATAGCTTGCATCTAATGGAAGAGAAAAGAAAGAAATAAACACACATATTATCTTTTATAGTGATAAGTGCTTTGAAGAAACAAAAACAGCAAGGTGGTAGTAAGTGACTTGGAAAGGTATATTGGCTGGGCAGTGAAGGAAGACGTGATTATCTTGGGTGGAGATCTGAATGAAGGGAGGGAAAAGACTTTGAGAATACGTAGAAACAGAATATTCCACGTGGAGAGAACAATAACTACCAAGGTGTTGAGGCAGGATACTCCTTACTGTGGGCCCAGGAAGAACAATAAGCCCAGTTTGACTGAAAGGAAAGAGTAGTATCAGGGGCCAGATTATGGCCATGTTGTGTCTTTGAAGTCCAAGTCAGGCTTTTGGATTATACATTGAAATATAATAGAAAACCACTGGAGAGTTTTGAGCATGGGGTAGTGATATAATATGATTTACGTTTTAACAGTATCACTCTGAATGTGAGTGGAAAATAGAATATGTGGGTATAGGCGGGAATGGATAGGGAAGCTAGAGAGCTCACTGGGCAGGAGTCTAGGTGAGAGATGGTGGTGGCCTGGATTGATATGGTAGCAATAGAAGTCAAGAAAAATATTGGATTTGTTAGGAATAATGCCTTTTTTCTGTATTGATTATGTCTCCTATGTGTCTACTCTGGTTTTGGACCACCAAGACAGTGTTCAGAGACTTGCATTACGCTACATTATTATTTCTGTCGAGCTACAAATAAATATATTCCGTTGAGCTATAAATAAAGTCCCGGTGTTCTTTACCCTGACTAATGGCCAGTGCTAGAAGAATTTGCCAATTCTCAAAGGCACTGGGTTATTTGAAAGTAATTTCAAAACCTATGTTCACAACTTAACAATCATTAACAGTTTCAAGAAAAGAGAACGGTTTTCATGCCTTTTCTCACGAAAATATTTTTCTAGTCGCATTGATAAACATCTCTTCCTTTATCATAATGAACATTTTTCTTTTGCTGATTGCAAAATGACTCCTTCCTGTCCACAGATGATGGTTACCTCAGATATATCAACAGATATTGTATATTCTACTCTTCAGTTTTCTTCTAATTTCCTCTTTTCATAGAGAATCACATATTGCTTGGTAACAATGAATTCAATGAGAAATGAAACAATAAAGAAAGATATTATGAAATGTTTCATTAACAGAACATTTGAGTAAATAGGCAGATTCAAATGCTCAGAGTCTTAATTCTTTGTTAGTAATACTGGAAGTTGACCTAACTCAACTTGATGGATTCCACCAATTGGGTGTTTATTTATCAATTGTTTAAAAATAGATCATAACGTGTCTGATTTAATCTGTTTTTAAGTTGTATGGTCTATATGGTATTTATTTTTCCTTATTTTTCTATCATGTACCAGACAAATTTAAGTCTACTTAGTGGCTTTTCTTATTGAGTTTCCTTCTAATGGGCTTTCTGTATTCTTCCAAACTGTTCCTACATTTGAAATAGCTCCTAGTTTTTATTCATATCCCCCTCTCTTTATGTGTGACTCCTGCATGCATCCTTTCAAATGATAATTTTCTGTTTGAGATTGGCTTCAAAGGAAGGAGAAAAAATAAGTGGCCTATTACCTAATACTTCTCAACTGTATTCAGTACTAAATTGATGCCTTTTATTTATGGATTCTATTCTTACTAATCTTGTAAGTGGGACATAAACTGTGTTTTATACAGGGCCCATTACATTGTTATTGCTCAAGTAATCCAGAACATAAGACAACAATAAATAAGCCTTCTCTAGGGATTCAGTGTTAATCCTTTTTCTTTATTTTGTTAAAATTTCATCTCTAAAATCCCTCTTTTGTCTCAAATTCAAATCCAGCCACTTCAAGTCTTTTTATTGTCACCACTTATTTTCTCCATTGAACACAAACTGTTTTATCTCTTTGTCTGAAAAACTTCTTTATCCTCTCGCTTTCTGTCAGTTCTTTTCACACTGAGCATCCTGTCATATACTGCTCCCAAATCTCTGCTACTTATGTTTGCCTTTCATGGAATAAACGTTTTCACTTTCAAACAACATTAAGCCTGCTCTCTGAGGTAATTTAATCTTCCCCTACAAAGTCTCCACCATTCAAGTATCTTTGCATGTTCCCGAATGCTGAGTCTTCTTGCTCCCTCTTCAAAATGTTCCATTATTTCGGGGCTGGCCCCATGGTGCAAGAGGTTAAGTGCGTGCGCTCCGCTGCAGCAGCCCAGGGTTTGACGGTTCGGATCTCGGGCACACACCTACGCACCGCTTGGCAAGCCATGCTGTGGCGGTGTCTGATATAAAGTGGAGGAAGATGGGCATGGATGTTAGCCCAGGGCCAGTCTTCCTCAGCAAAAAAAAAAAAAGATGAAGAAGAAGAGGATTGGCAGACGTTAGCTGAGGGCTGATCTTCCTCCCCCAAAAAATAAATAAATAAAGGTCCATTATTTTATAAATATTTCCCTAATTACAAGTAAAATAATAGTTATAAATTTTTGAGAGGACCCTATGTGCCAGGCATGATGCTAATAAATATTTTACATATATTAATTCTGCCCATTTTCCCCTCCAATTTTTGATTCCTCTCCTTATTCAGAAGAGAAAATTGAGGCTAAAAATGTAAATGCTCAAGATTAGAGAGCTACAAAGTAGCAGAGGTAGGATTTGGGCCTAACTAATGGATGCTACTGGAAAGAGCAAGTTTTGGTTACTCAGTAATAATGATCCTAGTTCTTTTTTTTTTACATGGCAACAATTTTATTTATTTATTTATTTGTTTACTTATTTTTGGTGAGGAAGAGTAGCCCTGAGCTAACCTCTGTTGCCAATCATCCTCTTTTTTATGCTTGGAGAAGATTAGCCCTGAGCTAACAAGGCTTCCCCTAGTTTTTATGTGGGTCATGCCTCAGCATGGCTTATGAGTGGTGTAGGTCTGAGCCTGGGATCCAAACCTGTGAACCTGGGTCACCAAAGCAGAGCGTGCTGAACTTACCCGCTACACCACAGGGCCGGCCCCAATGATCCTAGTTCTAAACTAGACTTTTGAGCCTACAGAACAATAAAACCAAAACTGCTATTTCTACATTATAGGCAGAGGGTGAAAGAGCAGGCCAATATATCAGGTATCTATCTCTTTGTCAATTTCAGATCTCCTTGGCCTCACCCATCTCTTGTTCCAGCTGTTGTTATGGCACCCAGTCCTGTGTGGGTGCTAGTTGAGTTCAGGTATGTGCAACCTGACTGAGTCTTTTTTCATAACCTCTTCACTCATCACATAGCTGGCACTTCCTGCACCAAGGGCTTCTCTGTTCATCACAAAGCGCAAACACCACAAAACCCTCCTTGGTGCCCAAGTATGTAGAAATGCAAGAGTTACTGCCCTGTGGGTTTAATATTTGTCCAATGGGATATGGAACCAGTGGATAAATTCTTCCCCTTTTCTCTTATAAAAAGAATGTTCTATGATGGTTATTTGACTTGCCTTCCCAGAGAACTGTCCTGAAAAACTGATGCATTATTTTTATTCAACAGTTGCCAGCTCAATAATACCTCCTTATACTTGATCTCCATATTACCCTGCCCGACACCCCTTCTCCCTCACTCCTGCTGCCTGGGTAGGCACTTCCTACTACAACTTTTGCCATAGACTTTGCTTTCCAGGGCAATCAGGAATACAGTTGGAGCCACATGGTGATAGTTTATTACAGAATCTCACTGAGTAGAGTAAAACAATAGAAAATACAACTGTAGTTATATTTCACAGTAAGCTAGAGGTCACATCCAGATTTTAACCTCACTATTTTTATTTACATAATAATCATTTTCCAGTAAGTTTGGATAATTGTAACCAACCTTCTACCTCTATCACTTTACTACACTGATTCCTAAAAACAATCATTTCATAAATATTGAATGAGGGCCAAGTATAAAGTGTCTAGTCTGTGCCACACACTGAGCTCAGTGATAAAATTTCAGAATGGAATAGGTCACAGTCTCTCAGCTCAGGGTGTGACAGAGAAATGGAGATATCAATGAATAAATAACATTGCAGTATGATACATATAAATGTAGTGGTTACTCATGACCTCATAATTTCTCAAATCAATATTTTACCTAATATTCGTCTTCTACAATTCTACCAGCTGGACTTCAGTGAGATAATTCTCCTTTTATTCACATAAGCCATAGAGAATTTCCTGGGAATATGTATTAAAGATATAAATTTCTTGGCTATATCCCTGACTCACTGATTTAGAATTGTCAGGGAAATTGGGACAATTCAAAGTGCTGGTTTCAAATCCTTGCTGTGCTTCAGAACCACCTAGGGGACTCTTTTGTTGTTGATGTTGCTTAATTTTAGTATTTAAATTAACATTAAATAAAATTGATTTTTTGTGAGGTATACAATTCTATAAATTTTAGCACATGTTAAAACATGTTTAAAATATATAGATTTGTGCATCCACCATTAAAATCAAGATACAGAACAATTCTATCACCCCAAAAAATCTTTCATGCTCATCCTTTGTAGTCACAACTTCCTCCAACCCTTAAACTCTGGCATTCACTGATCTCGTCTTCCTCACAATAAATTTATCATTTTGATAATGAAACATAAATGGAATCATACAGTGGTTAACTTTTTGAGTCTGCCTTATTTTATTTAGCATAATGCCTTTGAGATTTATCCAAGATGTTGTGTTTATCAATAGTCCACTCATTTTTATTTCTGAGTAATATTCCATTACATGGATGTATCACACATTGTTTATCCATTCAACTGCTGCAGGACACTTAACTTGTTTTCAGTTTTTGGTGATTCTGAATAGAGCTGCTGGAAACATTTACCTATAGGTTTTTGTGTGAACATAAGCGTTCACTTCTCTAGGTAAGGTAAATACCTGGGATTGGATTGCTGGGTCATATGGAAAGCATGTGTTTAACTTTATAGGAAAGTGACAGTGTATTCTAGAGTCTCAAGAGCAGTATATAGGTGCTCTTGTTGCTATACACCCTCACCAGCATTTGGTATTGTCAGCTTTTTTCTTTTTTGAGGGCATTCTCCTAAGTAAGTGGTGGTATCACAACATGGTTTTAATGAATTTCCCTAATGGCGAATGATGCTGAACATCTTTCATGGGCTTGTTTACCATGCTTATATCCTCTTTGGTCCAGTGTCCAAAGTTTTTGACCTTTATTTTAAAAATTGGATTTTTATATTATTGTTGTTTGTTTTTGACCTTTATTTTAAAAATTGGATTTTTATATTATTGTTGTTTGTTTCTTACTGTTGAATGTTGGGAGTTCTTTATACATTCAGCATACAAGCCCTTTGTTAGATATGTGATTTGTAAATATGTCCTCCCAGTTTGTACTTAGTTTTTTGTTTCTCTTAACAGTATCATTGACAGAGCAAAAGTTTATTTTTTTTTTATTTTTTTTTATTTATTTTTTTTTTTTGTGAGGAGATCAGCCCTGAGCTAACATCAGCCAATCCTCCTCTTTTTTTTTTTTTTGCTGAGGAAGACAGCCCTGGGCTAACATCTGTGCCTATCTTCCTCCACTTTATATGGGACGCCGCCACAGCATGGCTTACCAAGCAGTGCGTCGGTGCGCGCCCGGGATCCGAACCAGCGAACCCCGGGCCGCCGCAGCGGAGCGCGCGCACTTAACCACTTGCGCCACCGGGCCGGCCCCCAAAAGTTTATTTTTGTTTTTATTTTAATTTCGATGACCTAGGGGTATTTAAATTATTCAGATTCTAACTTCCATTCTCATTTCCCACTTCGACTTACTAAATCACAATTTCTAGATGTGACACCCAATAATCTTTATTTAAAAAAAATAAAACTCTCCATGTGATTCTCAATCTGGTTTAACATGCTCTATTCTCGAGTAAGTTCAGCAAATAATGAGCCCAGGGATTTTGTGTGTGTGTGTGTGTGTGTGTGTGTGTGTGTGTGTGTAGACCCTTGGCTATCACATCAACCATGACAGATATAACAACCAACTCTCTGCTGATAACTGAAATATTTATCATCACACTTCATCTCTCTTAAATGAATTACATGTTGGATATATTGTTCCAACTACAATCTATTAATACTAACACAACAAATTCAGTATCCAACAACCTGAACTCATTATCACCTTCTGAAGTGCTGCTCTCTCTACATCCGTTATTTTTGTTAATTTCTCAAAATTTGCATTAAGAAGAAAAGGAAGAAAAAAAGAAAAGAAAGAAGATGACAGAGAGAGACAGGGAGAGAGGGAGACAGAGAGACAGGGAGAGAGGAATGAGGGGGAAAGGAGGGAAAGAAGGAATAGGAAAGGAAGGAAAATATAGTTTAAAGTTCTCTTTGATTCTTCCCTGTGTTTGTACCTCATAGAGTTGCTATGTCATGACAATGAAGGGCTAACATCTGGAGTAGATTTTAAAAAAACATGGTCTACTCAGTTTTTTGCTGATTTAATCAGTCTGAATCAGAAGTAAAATAAAGAACTGAGTGTTCTATTTATAGCAGGAGTATGCTGAACAAACGGAACATAGTTTTCATTTAATCATGTATTCCTTCACTCATTCATTTAAAAAAAATTTAGCTGTATTAACATTCTATAACAGTTTAGAATAGACTGTAATTCTATAACAGTATAGAATTAGCATTCTATAACAGTTGCTAACATTATTTACTATACATCTGGCACTGTCCTAAATACTTTTCATACATTATCCAATTTAGATTTTACGATTACCCCATAACCTAGTCAGTGTTGCTATGTTCATTTTTAAGATGGGTAAACTGAGATACAAATAGGTAACTTTTCAAGATCACATCATTAGTACTAAAAGACTAAGAATTGAAGCCAGTGTTCTACTTACTTCCAAGGCGGTGCATTTAACCATACACTTTTTGCCTTTGTTATGTATTTGTTTTGCATTTAAGGTAAACATACACTTCTATTTTTAACACTTTGGAACTTCAAGGAAGCCTCCACAGGTAACTTGAAAATGAGAAAACATAGAGTGTCCTCTAACACAAATATGTAAAGGACCTTAGAAACGATGTGAAGAAAAAAAAAACAACACTTGAACGGTTTGCTACATCAGCGGGAGTGGATAGTAACCAGACTAAAAACAGGGACACATCTAAATTTAAAATTATGTTGATCAGAACTGTAACTGGACAATCATGGAAGAATAGAAAAAAAGAATTTTTCATAATTCTTCTATTGTCACGTGGAATGGCTAATAAACACTAACTAAACAAAATAAGGAAAATTCAGAGGGAAATGTCATAACTGTAAACTAAAGAATACCTAGATATATAGCTATTTTAAAAATAGATTGCTCAATTCTGAAAAAATTATTTTATTTACAAGGCACTTAATCTGCAACACAGTGATTGATAAATCATTGCAATGTTTGGCATTGTATCAGCCAATAATCTGGCTAAATGTCTACATTATCACTATTTAATGGTATCAAATGGAAAGAGTTTTAATTTATATAAGCACTTTCTAATAAAAAAATCTAAAAAAGACATCTAAACACCATGAAAGATGTCTTAAAATGTGAATTTTCACATGCACAAAAAAAGAAACTTTATGTTGACAATTTAGACAAAAATGCGTTGTATCCCAAAAATGCTTGAATTTCTCCACTACTGAGTTAAATAGGAGTAATTCAACAGATGGAAAGGAAATGAGAAATCTATAAGTTTTAATTGTTCATTTTTTGGTGTGGGGAGACAGGCTGAGATTTGTAAGAAGGCAGTGGAATCAACAGGTGAGAAAAGAATTGTATTGGATAAACCTGTCTATTCAAAAGTAAATCACTAAATCAATAATTATTCTAAATTCTCTACTAAAGTCTCTTGTTTTTGAAATGAAAGGAAATATCTGCAGGTAACGAAGTAATGAAGGATTAGTCTATGTAGCTATAGAAAAAGAAATAAGGCAAGAATAAGGGATACAATTAATTTTCTGTGTGTCATAGAATAAAGGCATGAACTAATGACGCTGCCTCATCTGAGAGCCATTTAAACCCTTGGTCCAAACAAAGGAGCAATGTGAGTAGGTGCACAAATGTGTAAGAATGAAGGAATGCCTGGGCAATTTAACCAAAAATGGGTATAAACAAATCAAAAGTATAATACTTTGAAAAATTAAACTATATTGGAAAATTTCAAAATTATATGAATAAACTTGTTTTTTTAATTTTACCTAGGAAGCATAAAAATATAACCAAAGTGTTTAGCAATATGTTTTTTTAAGTTAATGTATTCAAAAATCATCAAATTCTAGAATAAAATCCAGGTTTGCCAAACATTTATAACATAATTAAATTACTATTTTGATTTTTTTTTCGTATACAACAAAGAATGTATCAGAATTAAGGCTTCAAGGTAGAACTTCCAATAGAATGCAGTTAAAAGTGGACTTTGAGGGTCAATTCTGACTCTACTATCTGTTCACTATGCAAACTGGTTACTTAATTATCTCATTTTACTCATGCAAAAAAACCCAAACTGTCAGGGGGTAATAGTACCTGCCTTTTTGGGGGAGGATTTAATGAGATAATATCTTTAATCCTTTATAAATTGGCTGGCACATAGTTCTAATAATAGTAGCATTATTCATTTTTTCTATATACACGCCTCAGATGGAGCAATCATATGTTGCTTTACAGAACATGGTGGGCTATAAGGATTGTGAACAAACATACTTTTTTTTGTGTGAGGAAGATCAGCCCTGAGCTAACATCCATGCTAATCCTCCTCTTTTTGCTGAGGAAGACTGGCTCTGAGCTAACATCTATTGCCAATCTTCCTCCTTTTTTTTTTTCCCCCAAAGCCCCAGTAGATAGTTGTATGTCATAGTTGCACATCCTTCTAGTTGCTGTTTGTGGGACGCGGCCTCAGCATGGCCGGAGAAGCAGTGTGGCAGTGCGCGCCCGGGGTCCGAACCCCGGCCGCCAGTAGCGGAGCGTGCGCACTTAACCTCTAAGCCACGGGCCGGCCCCTGAACAAACATACTTTTGAAGGTATTTGTCTGAGCTTCATTAACCCTAAACAAAAAGTGCTGAAACTCACCAAAACTCCAGTTTCTATGTCTCTCTGCCCCACACACCCCAGTGTTTCCACAAAGATGAATAAAATAAATTTTATGATAACCATTTAGAAGCTAATAATTACTGTTTATAAAACCAACAGACACGGGAAGCATTTGGTGCCAAGACAATTGCCCTTGTTGGGTAGATTTCCATTTCTGGCGACGGAGCAGAACATTAGATGTAGTAGATCAACACAAGAGTAAAAGGCCTTTTAACTCTTTGATGTGGGAGTGAAGGCCTCTCAAATCCAGTATGGGCTTTGTTAACAATCATTCTTATTGGTGCTGCAGATTGTAAATTAAGCAAGCAGGGAATATATCTGAAGTCCAAATGCTTCTTTCACTCTTCAAAGGGAATTTTGAAGATATTGTGAAAATTTAATTGAGAGGAAAATTTTTGCATGCTGGGCAGTCTGCTGACTTGCTACTAGCAAGGATGGCAGAAACGTTGGGTATGCAAGGATAATCAGACAAAGAAGAAATCTAAGTTAATTCAGCCAAGAATATAAATGAGCTCTGACATTCTTCTTTCTGCAAATAATCTACCAGTCCATTCCATTTTATCGATCCAGCGGATGGTGCTTATCGTTCTTCTTGGTATCAGATGGTACAATATTCAAAAGACTTAATTTCATGTAATCATGTGCTGCTATACTGAATTTTGAGAGCATATGTAGCAACTCCCACAAAAAGCAGTTTTGGTAATAATAACAGCTACCACCTAAATTGAAAGAAACCTATTTACCATATTCCAACCATTATCTTGGCTAATTATATTTAAAATTTAAAATATTCTCATTGAGCAGTAGAGGAAATTGTGGTTTACAGAAGTTAAATTCTAGTAAAAATATGGTAGTTCCCATAATTTTGGATTTAAATTTGAATTGCTCTTCTAGTTGAAAAAGTAAATTATACCTACACTGCAAAATACCAATGTATTTATAGATCATGCTAACCAATCCAGCTCTGAGATGAAAACTCATACATAATAATCTAAAGAGTTACCCCAGTTAGAGGTCTGTTTTAATAAATCTTACTTCCGTTAAGCGGTAAGATTTGAAAGGTAGATCTTTCCTACTAACCTCAGTAAAACCTGTGAATCAAGGAATGCTCTAATGGATAATTTTATACCAGCAGTAATTGCTAAGAATTATTGTATTTTGAAGAGACAAATAGCAATGTCTCAGTATTTAACATTTTTTCTTTTTTAAATCTTAGAGCCATTGCAATTATATTATTTCCACTGGTACGTACTAGTTTAACCACCTTAATAGTGCCTGATATCCTTAGTATAAAAAACAAACAAAACAAAACAAAATAAATCTCAAGCCAATAATAAATAAACTCAAGCACTAGAGCAAGTAACATTCAATAAGTAGCACGAATAGAATTTTTAAACCCATAATGTGAATCTTATTGGTCAATAAGGTTTATGACTAATAACCCATAGCCTTTGTCACTGGGCAAGTTGTTTACTTTTCGTAAAGACTCATCTTACTGTTGAATCAGGAAACAAAAGGTTTCTCTTATAGATCAAAAAAGAATATATAGTAAAAAAAAGAATTAAGTTATTTTTGTCTATAATTAATTAGTAATAAACAAATTTGGAAGTCCATTTAGAAGTAGTATAAAACACATACGCTATTTAGGAATAAATTTAACAAAAAATATGTAAGACTTCTGCACTCAAATCCATTAAATATTGTAAAAAAATTTAAAGAACTAAATAGAGAAATATGCTAAGTCCATAGATTGGAAAACTTAATATTAAGATACCAATTCTACCCAAATTGTTGTAAAGATTCAATGTAATCCCAATCATAATTCAAATGGGATTTTTTTTTTAGAAATTGACATGTTAATTCTGAAGCTTATATGTAAATAAAAAAGACCTAGACTAGACAAAATAATATTTTAAATGAAAAAAAAATGTTGGAGAACATATATGGCTAGTTGTTTTTGTGATAATGGTACCCAGGAGAATCTTGTCAACAAATGGTGTTACAAATATGTGGGTTGGGGGCAGGGCAAAAATTGACTTAATGTGTCTCGCAGAGGTAAACATAAAAATTAAATGCTTCGAGATTCTAAAAGAAAACATAGGAGAATTTCTTCGTGACCTAAGGGTAGGCAGAAAATTCTGAAAAGTGACACACAAAGTACTAAACGTAAGTAGGAAAAAAATGACAAATTTGACATTTAAGGTGAACAACCATCCTAGTTTTCCTAGGACTGTCCTGTTTTAACATTGATATTCCTATGTTCCAGGAAACCTCTTAGTCCTATGGAAACTCAGAGTTACTCACCCTTGTCAGCCCATCAGATACTTAAAAACTGAAAATAAAGTCAGAAAGAAGACTTGTATCCAGAATATGTAAACAGATTCCATAAGTCTACAATAATCATCCAAATAACTCACTTAAAAGTGGGCAATATACTTGGAAAGACATTTCAGAAATAGATATACATGTGGCCTTTAGGTTCATGAATAGGTGCTCAATGGCATTAGTCATCAGGGAAATGCTAATTAAATCCAGGATGAGACACCACTGCATACCATTAGAATGGCTGAACTTGATAATATTAATAACACTGAATTTGGGGAAAGGATGTGAAGTAACAAGCAGTCTCAAAATTGCTGGTGGGAATACAAAACGCTACAACCACTTCGGAAAACTGTTACTCTGTTTCTTATAAAATTAAACCTGCTCTGTGACAAAACAATTCTACTCCTAGATATATGACATAAAAACAGAAAGAAAAGGGGGCCGGCCGGTGGCGCAAGCGGTTATGTGCCCGCGTTCCGCTTTGGTGGCCCGGGGTTCCCAGGTTCAGATCCTGGGTGTGTACCAACGCACCGCTTGTTAAGCCATGCTGTGGCGGCATCTCATATAAAGTAGAGGAAGATGGGCAAAGATGTTAGCCCAGGGCCAATCTTCCTCAGCAAAGAAGAGGAGGATTGGCATAGGATGTTAGCTCGGGCTAGTCCTCCTCACAAAAAAAAAAGAAAGAAAGAAAACATATCTGCACAAAAGACCTCTCCAAGAATAAAGAAACTTCATTTATAATAGCCAAGCAATAAAAATAATGTAAATATCCATCAATTGGAGAAGAAAACAAATCATTGTATGTTCACATAATAAAATACTCTTCAGCAATAAAGAGGAGTGAATTATTGATACACGTGAAAGCATGGATGAATTTCAAAAACTCCGTGTTGAATGAAAGAAGTCAGACACAAAGAGTATAAATTTTAATGTTCCACTTACATGAATTTCAATAAAAAGCTAATCTGTGGTAATAGAGATCAGAACAGAGGTTACTGACTGCTGGGGGGAGGGATGACCGGAAAGAGATAGGAGACAACTTTCTGAGATGATGAAAGTGTTATATATCTTGATTGCTGTGGCAGTAACATGAGTATATAAATTCATATAAACTTATTAATTGTAAATTTAAAATCTCTGCTTTCACAGTATTTTAATTTTATGCTAGAAAAATATTATAAGTACTATTTTATCACTTAAAATTCAATTGACCTCTCTACTACTTAGGATTGATCTTAGAAATAAATATACTATTCTAGTCAGGCCATAATTCTAATAATAATTAGGATAAATAAGCATGATATTAGTGAACATATATTACCAAAGGATATAAACGTGTCCTACCTAAAGTTGAATATACTTCCAAGTTGAAGGAGGAAGTGGGAATCAAAATATGCACTCTAATCTTTGCATTTTTGTGGCATAGTTTTGTAACAGTATTTATTAGTTTGTGGGTTTCTTTTTGTTTATTTATCTTTGTTTATTTACTAGAAAATAATTCAGCTTCCAAAAAGCTACAAGAACTCAGTTTGAGATGGCAAAGAACATCTTACTATCAATCCATTTTTGCAACATTGATGGTTAATTTGTGCTAGATTTAAGTAAATCCTTTCATCAATAATGAGCATTTCTTCCAAAGCTCTACTCTAATGAGATGAAAGAATTTGATTCTCCTTTCAAAATATCTTTCAAGCAAAAATTTCATTGTAGAAAATTAAAGAATAAATTTAAATAAAATTATACCAGTATATAGTGCTATAAAGATAAACTTAAGCTTGTGATAATCTATAAGCAACTTCCCATTCTTTATATTTTCATATTTGGCTATTTACCAGATGTAAATATAACCAAAAAATTCAATTGCATTTTTAATATTTTTTAGAATTAAAATATAATACACAAACACATAAGAAGTATAATGTTTCAATATTATGACAAATTATCTTTGTTTAATTCTCTCAAATTATTTAAATAATTTTTACAAACATTAGTAAAATTCTAATACAAATGTCTCTTTTTAAAATAATGAATTCAATTCAAATTTCTGCTTTCTTCATCAATATCTATTTGATTTTGTACATTTAAATTTTAGTGACTTTTTCAGTAGATTCTATAGCACAGGGAACTTTGAATTTTGGCATTTTTTACTTTTAAATGTAGAGTACACATTTCAATAATCTGAATGGCATTTTCTTCTTGATTTGTCTTTGTCTGAAGATAATTACATGGACTGATACCTGTTTGCAAGTAAACAGACTGTAGCTTCCTAATCTCAGTCTACATACCGCAAATCAAATAACTGCTTAGAGAGCTATTCATGTCTACCTTTGTTTTTATAATAGTTAATGCAAAGACAGCACCCTGTTTGAGTCAGGATCAGTCTGTGTACAGAGATATTCTTGTTTCCTGTATTTAGTCATCAATTTATGGGATTATGTGAACCAAGGTGTGAAGAAAGTGTAATTCCAAAGCTAGTAATTCAGATTTTCATTACTAATCTCTTCAATATTCTTGTCTCTGAACCAAAAGATAAATATTAGAAAATTACTTCTCCAATGTACAGTACTCACCACTTAAAACAAACATGAAAGTTCAATGCACTCAATTTAATAACATAGTATGTTCAGCAAAAAATAAACAAATAAACAAAATACTCCCATAACTATGCACCACAATATTGGGAAATTCCCATGAAACATAATGAATCTTCTGATGTCGCAGTGTCAACTATCTATAAAAGTTCACAATAAAATAGACTTTGACTATCAAGTACATAGATACTGAGAGAAAACAAATTTATGAGGGAGGATTGTATGACTAAAACGTGGTTAAAAAAAATTGCAAGCCTCAGAGTATATTATTACTTTGGATTCTGAACTTTCAGAAGTTTTTTTTTCATATTACTCGCTGATTACTTTAACTTATGCCACTTATCCAATATCGTTTAATTAAATTGAAAATGTTTATCTTTGTAGTGGTTGTACTAGCAATTCCATTAAAATATAGAAGGGTCTGCAATGTAATAACTTTAAAATGCTAGTAGTCGATAAAAATCATTAAATAAATCTAGCTGTTCTCCTTTGTTCTGACAAGCACTTTCAGGCTCTGAAATATGTTTTGGAAACCCCTGATTTGAATATGTGTTTCTTTTTTTTAATTGCATTTTTATTTGTATAACTAATACTATAAATATTACCTTTCATTTTTTTTTTTTTTTTTTGTGAGGAAGATCAGCCCTGAGCTAACATCCATGCTAATCCTCCTCTTTTTTGCTGAGGAAGACCGGCTCTGAGCTAACATCTATTGCCAATCCTCCTCCTTTTTTTCCCCAAAGCCCCAGTAGATAGTTGTATGTCATAGTTGCACATCCTTCTAGTTGCTGTATGTGGGACGCCGCCTCAGCATGGCCGGACAAGCAGTGCGTGGGTGCGTGCCTGGGATCCGAACCCCGGCCGCCAGTAGCGGAGCATGCGCGCTTAACCGCTAAGCCACAGGGCTGGCCCTAAATATTACCTTTTTTACACCTTTATTGAATTTATATTACTGCAATTTTGAAGTCCAATATAAAGTAGTTCCAATATATAGTAATATGATGATCAGGTTTACATATTCCACATCATATCAGTCTTACTTGATAGACAACTAGCTTCCCTTGGAAACTTTTAGCATTAAGCTCTCCTTATCTGACTTTCTGATCTTTTGTTTTTAGATTTTTTGTTTTTTTGTTTTCATGACATATGAAAACATCCTCTTTAAAAATTTCAAGCAATTCAACGATATGTGTAATAATGATTGAAAGTCTCTTTTTTCCTATTACCATATTGTTAATAGTTTACTGTGCATCTTTTCAGATCTTTTTATTTTTTCTTTATTTACATGAATATATGTTAACATAAGATCTTTTTTTACATAAATGAAACTAACTGTATATATCTTTATGAAGTTCCTGTGTCACTTTTTTATGGCCACGCAAAATTCCACGAATTTATGGAATTTATTCAAACTGGATATAAATGATAGATATATAGTTAATTTTTAGGTCTTTGCTTTTGCAAAAAAAGTTGCAATTCTGTATTCGCCAACTTTTGTGCAAATGTAAGCAGTTTTGTAGAAGAGGTGCCTAGAAGTGTTATTGTTCAATAAATGATTGAATTTGTGCCTGAATTATTCTAAGCAGAGTGCTTTGACTTTTTAAATTAAAATGAAATTAAATTGAAACACAGTAAATTAAATTAAAAAAGTAAAATTAAATAATTTCCAGTAGTTAAAACTGTGATACAGTATCAGAAACGCTGATTCCTTTGACCTTTCTTTTTCTTTCTCTCTGTCTCTCTTCTACCACTCCTAATAGATATATATTTTTCCAACCAGTTGTATTAATTTGCAAGATCATTTTTATGAAAAATACAGTTAGCTCTTGAAATATAGAATGATTTATCAAATATCCATTAACTTAATAATATATTGACTGAGATGCTCTAAAAATCCATCAGTGATGTCTATCCAACATCCATTTATAACTTATTGGAAAACATATAAAAAGGCAGATATGTCTTAAAAACATGCAGTATAGGAGGGCTTCTGGGCAGATGGTAGAGTAGAAAGAACCAGCAATCTATTTTCCCACCTGCATGACAATTGCAGAGGCAGAATCTGTCAGACGTAAATATTTTGGAACTCTGAATCTATTGAAGGCTTGGAACTTCCAGGAGAAGACTTAGACAATAAATTTTGGCTAATTTCAGTTCATTTCAGCTCTTAGCACAGTAGTAGCTACTCATCCCTTGTTTCTCAACCCATGGTAAGCAACTGTGCATGTGTTCTTGGAGCAGGTTTCACACAGCTTGCGAGAGTCAAGGTGAGCACAAAAGGATCATGCCCACCGAATATCAGAGATCTGTGCTTTGATTGCCAATTGCTACTTCTGATTTCAGAGATGCAACCAAGGAGATGGGCAGCCATTGATGTTGCTTCTCCTCCATTGTTGCAAGTCCTTCTCCCTCAGACTGAAGTGACTTCCAGAGGATTTAAAGAGCCAATGCCCTCTTCCCCCTGAACATTTTTCT
This sequence comes from Diceros bicornis minor, assembly GCF_020826845.1. NCBI lineage: Eukaryota > Metazoa > Chordata > Mammalia > Perissodactyla > Rhinocerotidae > Diceros > Diceros bicornis. The sequence continues at coordinate 48,891,278 of NC_080745.1, read as the reverse complement.
CTTTTCCTTTTGGCAATCAGAAATTAAAGACTAGGACATTCAAAAGCAATTGTGTATACAGAGGAAATTGGAGAGTCACTGTGCATCCCCAGGAAAAGTGCAGGTTCAGAAAAGACTTAAGTTTACACTACAGGCTAGTCTTCTGCACAAATAGCCTACAACCATCAAGAAGCAAAAACAGTAAACAAAAACAGCAAACCCCCTGATGAAGGAGGAGAATTCGATTTCCAAATTTACCACATTATTAGATTCAAATGTCAAATTTTCAACATATCCTTTTAAAAAAAAATCACAAAGTATACAAAGAAACAGGAAAGTATGGCCCTTTCAAAGAAAAAAAATCAACAAATACAGTCCTTGAAAAAGATCTTGTAGCAGATCTCCTAGAAAAAGACTTTAAAACTCTGTTTTCAAGATGCTCAAAAAATTAAAGGAAGATGTGGAGAAAGTCAAGAACATGATGCATGAACAAAATGGAAATATAAATAAAGAGATAGAAAACCTAAAAAGAAACCAAAAAGAAATTCTGAAGCTGAAAAGTAAAATAACTGAAATGAAAAATTCACTAGAGGTATTCAAAGCCAGATCTCAGTAGGCAGAAGCAAAAAATCAGTGAACTTGAAGAGAAGACAATGGAAATTATCAAGGCTGAAGAGCAGAAAGAAAAAGATTGGAAAAAAGTGAAGAGAGCCTACGGGACCTGTGGGACATCATCAAGTAGACCAACATATGCACTGTGGAAGTGACAGAAAGGAAAGAGAGAAAAAAGGGCAGAGAGAATATCTGAAGAAATAATGGCTGAAAACTTTCCAAGTTTGTTGAAAGACATGAATGTAAATATCCAAGAAGCTCAACAAATTCCAGTTAAGGTGAACTCAAAGAGACCTACACTGAGACACATTATGCTCAAACTTTCAAAAGCCAAGAACAAAGATAGAATCTTGAAAGCTGCAAGAAAGAAGTGATCACATACAAGGGATCTTCAATTTAATCATAAGCAGATTTCTCATCAGAAAATTTAGAGGCCAGAAGGCAGAGAGAGGGCCAGTATATTCAAAGTGCTAGAAGAAAAAAAGAAATTGCCAACAAAGAATCGTCTTTCCAGTGAAACTGTCCTTAAAAACTGAGGGAGAAATTAAGACATTCCCAGATAAACAAAATCTTGGGGAATGTGTTATCACTAGACCTACTGAGTAAGAAATCCTAAAGGGAGTCTTGCAGGTTGAAATAAAAGGACACTGGACAGTAACTCGAAGCCATATGAAGAAATAAAGACCTCAGTAAAGGAGAATACATAGGCAAATATAAAAGCTAGTATTATTGTAACAACAGTTTGTAACTCCACTTTTTGTTTTCTGCATGATTTAAGAGACTAACTCATTTTTTTTAAAAAATATTAGTCTAAAATCTAATATTATTGTAACTTTGGTTTGTAACTTCACACTGTCTTTTTTACATAATTTCAGAGACTAATGCATTTGAAAGAATTCATCATTTATGTTTTTGGGCACACAGTGTATAAAAATTTATTTTTGTGATATCAGCACTAAACGAGGTGGTGTTGGCACTGTAAAGGAGCAGAATTTTGAAGGATATTGAAGTTAAGCTGATATACATTAAAATGTTACAACTTGAGAATGTTAAATGTACAGGCACACCTTGTTTTACTGTGCTTCACTTTATTGTCCTTACAGATACTGCGTTTTTTACAAGACCCTCCATCAACAAAAAGATTACAACTTGCTAAAGGTTCAGATGGTAGTTAACATTTTTTAGCAAGAAAGTATTTTTTAATTAAGGCATCTACATTCTTTCTTTAGATATAATGCTATTTCACACTTAATAGACTACAGTATAGTGTAAACATAATTTTTATATGCACTGGGAAACCAAAAAATTTGGGTGACTTGCTTTATTGTGATATTCATTTTATTGTGATGGTCTGGAATTGGACCCACAATATATCCAAGGTGTGCCTGTAATCCCCATGGTAACCACAAAAAAATGCAGCTATAGAATTTACACAAAAGAAAATTAGAAAGGAATTTAAACATTTCACTACAAAAAAATCAACTAAATACAAAAGAAGACAATAGGGAAATGAGGGATAAAAAAGCCATAAAGCATATAGTAAACAAATAGCAAAATGACAGAAGTCATTACTTATCAGTAATTATGTGAAATGTAAATAGATTTAACTCTCCAATCAAAATACAGAGGTTGGCAGAATGGATAAAAAAATGATCTAACTATATGCTGTCTACAGACACTCAAGTTAAATCCAAAGACTCAAATAGGTCAAAAGTGAAGGACAGAAAGAGATATTTTATACCAATAATAATAAAAAGAAAGAGACAGCAGGATAGCTCTCTCTTGGGCGAAGGACTTGAATAGACATTTCTCCAAGGAAGTTATATAAATGGTCAACAAGCATATGAAAAGATACTCCACATCACTAGTCATTAGGGATATGCAAATCTAAATTACAATGAGATATCACCTCACATCTTTTAGGATGGTTACTACGAAAAAAACAAAAAATAATGAGTGTTGGCAAAGAAGTGGAGAAATTTGAATCCTTGTGCACTATTGGTGGAAATTTAAAATGGTATACCATGCTAAACACAGTATGATGGTTTCTCAGGAAATTAAAGATTGAATAACCATAAAATCCAGCAATTTCTTGTCTGGGTATATACCCAAAAGAACTGAAAGCTGGGTCTTGAAGAGTGATTTGTATAACCATGTTCATAGCAACATTAATCACAATAGTTAAAACATGGAAGCAAATCAAGTGTCTATCAATGGGTAAATGGACAGGCAAAATGCAGTATATACATACAATGGAATGTTATTCAGCACGAAAAAGGAAGGAAATTCTGACGTATGCTACAACATGGCTGAACCTTGAGGACATTATGTTAAGTGAAACAAGCCAGTCACAAAAAAGACAAAATATTGTATGATTACACTTATGTGAGGTACTTAGAGTAGTCAAAATCAGAGACAGAAAGTAAAATGGTGGTTACCAGGGGCTGGGGGAAGGGAGGAATGAGGAGTTAGTATTTAATAGGTATAGAGTTGCAGTTTATAAGATGAAAAGAGTTCTGGAGATGAATGGTGATTATGGTATCACATTATGAATATATTTAATACCACTGAACTGTACACTTAAAAATGGTTAAGATGGTAAATTTTGTGTTTGTGTATTTTCCCACATTAAAAAAATTTGGGGAAAAAAAAACAATTCTTCTAGCAATGTAATTTTGAAAATAACTGGAATTGGCTTTTATCCTTAATTTAACTATTATGTAGACTCCATTTTAAATTGGAAAAATGTTATTTTTCGTTTAATTCATGGTAACTTTTCAATAATAAATGTGGTTGAATGCTAGTGATATAGATTCTAATTTTCTATTAATCTCTATATAACCTATGTGGATGATGAGCTACATAAACCCTTGTGAGAGTTTCTTCAGTATCAGGGTTAAGAGTATGGTCACTATAATCAACATAATCTCAATTTGAATTCCATTTCCAATATTTACTTACTGAGTAATGTTAGCCAAGTTAGTTAAACTTTCAATTTGCTCAGTTACCTCAAATACAAAATGAAGAGAAATCAGCACAATGTGTGGGACAGAGAGAGCTCAATAAACCTATTCATAATAACAGTGAGAATTTTCCTAGGGTCTATCACATCTAAGTCTTACTCTTTCCACATGCATGATGATAGAACTCAATAGAAATTGATTTCTGTATAAGTTATACTGGCCAAGTCCATTACCCTCTCTAGACTTAAGCTAGCCACTTTGGAGTGCTGTCATGACACTTACATGAAGTGCTTGAAATCACTCTGTAAAGGTTAAAAACACTATTTAATAATAACAAAGTAATAATATTACCACTTACATGTTGTGTATTGTGTTCCACGTCCTTAACTCTGTGTTTTGCATACGTTTTCCCATTCAACTTTCAGAAACACCTCGTGAGATAGTATGGAAATCTCTTTTACAAAGAGAACTATGAGCACCAGGGAGATTAAGACGCACTGGTGATGAATTACAGAAGTGGGAGTTGAGCTCAGAGTAATACTAATATCCTTTCACTATCCACTCTGAAATATTATTGGCACAATCTGTAAAATAATATAGGAAATTAGAATCTATTTTTTTTTTTGGGTGAGGAAGAGTGGCCTTGAGTTAACACCTGTTGCCAATCTTCCTCTTTCTTGTTTGAGGAAGATTAGCCCTGAGCTAACATCTGTGCCCATCTTCCTCTATTTTGTACGTGGGTTGCCACCACAGCACGGCTTCATGAGAGGTACGGGTCTGCACCAGGACCCGAACCCATGAACCCAGGCCATCAAAGCAGAGTGCGGAACTTAACCACTATGCCACTGGGCTGGCCCCCAGATTCTACTTTTAAAAGTAGAATAAAATCCAATGTCTTTGAGTTATTGTCTCTAAATTATAATATTAGTAATTTTGAGTCACAATTAGGTAAATGGGATGTGGTTAAAAAAATGTTTCTGTTCTATCAATTTGAATATATATTTGAAAACTTTCTCAACTAATTAAAGTTCTTTAAACATGATGATTTGTGACTTTAAACATTGCTTAAGATTTTTTAAATAACTTATTGGTAAGTTATTCTAACTTGCTTCTAACTGGTATCTTACAGAGCATGTTTATGAAGTCAACTCTTTGGTTTTGTACCTCAGTCCAAGGTAAAATTCTGTCTCTTAGCCAAAGGCAGAAATGGCTAGCTATCTACAAAATTACTCATGTGCCCATTCAACAGGGTGGAGTTGATGCTGGAAAATAGTTATCTAACTTGGGACTACATTTCAGGCAGAGAAGAACACTGAATGAACATGCAAACTGTTGCCTGAGTGAAAAGTAAGCTTCTATTGCACTAAGATACTGAAATATCAGGATTTGTTACAGCAGATAACATTAGTTATCTAACACTTAGTGAAAGGATATTAGAATTACCCCGAGCTATTCACTTCTTAAAAGCGTATCCTAACTACCAATAAACTATTCAAAATGTTTACTAATCATATTTATGTTTCAGCTGCACCACTTTGAATAGTAACATGGTTCACTTCCAAATTTAAAAGACAGCACTCAAAAAATAAATATATATCAACATCTTTTTAAAAATTATAATATTTAAGCCCATGGAGGATTGGCAAAAGATAGACCGATAAACTAATGGAATAAAACAGAAAATGCAGAAAGAGACTCACATGTTTATAGCCACCTGATTAATGACAGAGGTCATATTGCAACGCAGTTGGAAAGAATATTTCTTTCAATTAATTGTGTTGGGTCACTTTGCTACCCCTATGGAAATTTTTAAAAAATGATTCTTAACTCCTATGTCACACCATGCACAAAAACCGATTCCAGATGGCTTATAGAGCTAAATGTGAAAAGTTTTATATATCTACTTCTATATACACACAGGCATATATAGTAAAAGTTAATATACGTAATGTAAATATTTTATATATAATATACAAATTATATACTATATAAATTATAAAATTTATAAATAGTAATATATAATAAAATATATATTTATATATAATGGTATATAAATAATATCTCTATGCAATAAAAATTCATGACCATTAGGACAGTGAAAAGTAAGCACAGAGTGGGAGAAGATATTTGAAACATCCAGAAAATATATGCAATAACAACGGAAAGACAGATAACTCAATAGAAAAATGTGGGAATTTAAACCAGCACTTTATAAAATAGGGTATCCAAATGGCTAATAAACACATGTAATGGTGCTCAACTTGATTAATCATCATAGCAATGCAAATTAAAACCATAGTAGGATTCCTCTATGCGCTCACCACAAAGGCTCAAACAAAGGAGCAGGAATGTTGGATAACAGATTTCTTTTACAGCACAGGTAGAGTATAAATTGGTACAATCACCTTAGGTAACATTTTGGCAGCTTACCAATACTGAACAATACATTTCCTATGGCCCAGCAATTCCATTCCTGATATATACCTTACACAAATGCATAGATACCCTCATGAAAAGACTTGCATAAGGATGTTCATAGAAACACTCTTCAGGGCTGGCCCGGTGGCATAGTGATTAAGTGCACGCACTGCGCTGCGACAGCCCGGGGTTCGGCTGATCCCGGGTGCGCATCGATGTGCTGCTTGTCAGGCCATGCTGTGGCGTGTCCCATACAAAGTGGAGGAAGATGGGCACAGATGTTAGCCCAGGGCCAGTCTTCCTCAGCAAAAAACAGGAGGATTGGCAGATGTTAGCTCAGGGCTGATCTTCCTCACAGAAAAAAAAAAACAAGAAACACTCTTCAAAATGTCTCAAACCAGAAACAACCCAAATGCATATCAATAGTAAATGGAACTCATAGAAGATAATACTACATAGCAATGAAACTAATGAACTACAATTACAACCCAAAACATGAATGAACTCCAAAATCATGTTGACTGAAATAAGCCACTCACAAAATAGAACACACTTTGTGATTCCATTAATATAAAGTTCAAAAATAGACACAGTAATTGTAGGGTATTAGAAGTCAGAATAGTGGTTACCCCTGGTGTGCGTAAGATGAATTGAGATTAGGTACGGCCTAAGGGTGCTGTTGGGTAATGTTCTGTTTCTTTTATCTGCTGGTTATAGATGTTTACTTTATAAAATTTCATTTGTATAGGAAATATGTACACCTCATCAATATAATGTTATCTGAACTACTGAGTGTGAAGGAGATTTTTAATATATATATTTTTAACTATCAAGCCTTAGTACTGGATCAGTGGGAGTAGGAGGAAGTGATATTTTATCAAAAATGTACAATGTTATATTGAATACATGCTTATTTTTATTATTCTTAAAATGAATACACAAGACCATGTAATATAATTCACCTTTCAAACTTTTCTTTTTTTTTTAAGATTTTTATTTATTTATTTTTTCCCCCCAAAGCCCCAGTAGATAGTTGTATGTCATAGTTGCACATCCTTCTAGTTGCCGTATGTGGGACTCGGCCTCAGCATGGCCAGAGAAGCGGTGTGTTGGTGCGTGCCGGGATCTGAACCCGGGCCGCGAGCAGCAGAGCGCACGCACTTAACCGCTAAGCCACAGACTTAACCGCTAAGCCACGGGGCCGGCCCCTAATTCACCTTTGAAGTGGGAGCGATCTTCATAACTCCTATATTATGTTCACCACAGACTTCCTCTAGTCTGCCTCTGGAAGAAAATCCCCTCTCTTGAGAAAATTTTGTTGTGAATATATAAACAGAAGCACAGCAACAGTCACATGTCTGATTCCCTCTGTACACACATTAATAGAAATTAGATGGTCATGTTGGCTATTTAAGATATAGTATTGACCATTTTTTCCATTGGGTATAATTCCTTTTATTACAGAGAAATAGACTCTTAACATAATAAAAGAGAAGAAACTATATTGCTTAATATTCTAACACATAAAATTTAGCACTTCTCTTTAAATTAATTTGTTTTCAATAAATCTAAGTCTCTGTAGGCCTAAGAAATTCCTCAGAGTACACTTTTTATTAAGTGGAATTTCATTATTTCATGTGTTCATTCATTGAGTAAATATTTATCAAGCACCCACAGTGTGCCAGGCACAATACTAGGTTCTGTAAATACAAAAATAGATAGGATACTATACCTTTCCTCAATACGTTCACACTTCAGTGAGCAAGACAGACATAAATAATACAGTGTATACAGTAATAGAGTGGAAAATCATGCCAGCTATTAGGGAGAATTAATTTGGTCACCTCTGTGCACAATCTAGGTAAGGCTGAATGGAGAAAATGATGCTTGAGCTGATTCAAATGTGTTTCCACCCAGTTTCCCTCAATGATGATATCTTGCATAAATATAGTATATCACAACCATGATAAACTGACATAGATACAATCCATTGACTTTACTCAGAATTCACCAGTTTTACATGCCTTTTGTGTGTGTGGGTGTGTGTGTGTGTGTGTGTGTGTTTAGGTCTATGCAATTTTCTCACATGTGTAGATTCATGTGATCACTACCACATTCAAGATACAGAAGAATTTCATCACAAGGATCTCTCACAATACGCTTCTATAGCCACAGCTATTTCCCTGCCCCCACTTCTCCCTTTCCTAATACCTGGAAACCACTAAACTGTTCTCTATCTCTATAATTTTGCCATTTCAAAAATTTTGTGTAAACAGAATCAAACATTATGTAACTATTTGAGATAGATCTTCTTTTCACTCAGCATAATTCCCTGGAGATCCATCCAGTCTTGTATGTATCAACATGTCAACAGAGATCCATCCACATTGTTACATGTATCAGTGTACCAATAGTTCATTCCATTTCATTGCAATAGCATTGAATACTAAGTAGTATTCAATGGAATAGTATAATAATATAAATTTTCATTTCTCTGGTATAAATGCCCAAGAATTCAGTTGCTGGATCACATGGAACACACACATAGAGTTTCAGTAGAAACTGACATCATTTTTTCAAGAATGGCTGTGTCATTTTAATTCTTATCAGCAATGTATGAGTGCTCCAAATTCTACCCATCCTCACTGCATTTGGTATTATCACTATATGTATATTTTTGGTACTATCACTATATATATATATTCCTCATTGTGGTTTTAATGTACATCTCTCTAACAGTGAATAGCATCCAATCAATCTCTTTTAACTGGTGTGTTTAAACCATTTATATTTAATGTTATTATTCATATGTTTGGATTTGGGTACATCATTTTATGATTTATTTTCTCTTTGGCTCTTTTTATTTCATCTGTTTCTTATTTTCTTTTTTAGGAATATTTTATTTTATTAAGTATTCTATTTAAATTTATTGAATATCTCTTTGCATAGCTTTTTATGTGATTTTTGAGGGATATTATTATACATGCTTAACATTTCACAGTCTACATAGAGTTAATATTTTACCACTTGAAGTAAAGATAGAAATGTAGACACTTTACCAATATATAGGTGTCATTACCATCTCTCTTTTTGCAGTTGTCATATATATTACACCAATACACAGTGAAAAATTCGCCGTTATATTTTTTTGCATTCAACTATCACATACATTTTTAAAAACTCAGGAGGAGAAAAAATAGTTTATCATATTTACTCACAAATTTGCAATTTATGTTGCTCTTTTTTCATTTCTGAAGGTCCATTTTTACTGTGGTATCATTTTCTTTCTGTCTGAGGAATATCTTTTAGCATTTACTTAGAGCAGGTCTGCTGACAAATTCTTTGAGTTTGTTTTCACCTGAAGATGTTTTTATTTCACTATCTTTTCAGAAGGATATTTTCACTGGATATAGACTTGTTTTCTATCAGCACCCGAAAAATGCCTTCTCGTTTCTATGGTTTCTGATGAAGATTTGATGTTATTTGAATCATTTTTCTCCCATGTATAATGTATCATTTTCCTCTGAATTCTTACAAGATTTTTATTCCAATATGTTTGGTTTTTAACAGTTTTACTCTGATGCACCAGACATAGGATTCTTTGAATTTATCTTGTTTGAGTTTCACTGACGCACCTGGTTATGTAAGTTTATATCTTCTACCTAATTTTGACAGTTTTCAGCCTCAGGTCCTGGATTTGTTTTTTTTTTTTTTTTTTGTCTGAGCCTTGGTCTTTCTCCTTCTTTTCAAGATGCTTATGGCATAAATGTTAGACTTTTTGGTATTTTCCTCAAAGATCTCTGAAGCTCTGTTAATTTTTGTTTAAAATGTTTTTCCCCCAGTACTACAGGTTGGAAGATTTCTATTGATTTATTTTCAACTTTACTCATTCTTTCCTCTCTTGTCTCCATTCTGCCATTTGAGGCCTTCTGGTGAATTTTTTATTTTGTAATGTTTTCTTTCAGTTCTAAATTGTCCATATGGTTCTTTTTTTTATTTCTTCTATTCATCTGCTGAGACTTTCTATCTTTACTTGTTTCAACAGCTTTTGCCATTTCTTCTTGGAGCATAGTTATAATAACTGTCTAAAGTTACGGTTCAAAAATTTTAACATGTGGTTCTTCTCAGGTTTGACATCAGATGATTGTATTTTCCCTTGAGAACTTCTAAGACTTCCATGATTATTTGTAGGTTGTGTTAGCCAGGATACAAGATTGCCCACCATGTACCCTCATCTTAGTATTCAACCAATTGTTTAGTCCCTTCCTTTACTATACTAGGAGCAATGTTTAACTAACAGATTGCAGCAGAAATAATGATGTTCTATTATTAAAGCAAGGTTACAAGAAGACTGTGGTTTCTCTGTTGGGCACTCTTTCTTCCATCCCCTTGGATCATTCCTTCTCGGGGAATACACTGCCATGTCATGAGCAGCTCTATGGAGAGGCCCACATAGTGAGGACTTAAAGCTTCCTGCAAACAGCTTTGTGTGCAAGCATGGATGTGAATCTTCTATCCCTAGTCAAGCCTTCAGATGACTGCAGCTTGACTACAGACTGATCAGAGACTCCATTCTCTCTATCCTGTAGGGGGCTTCCCTCCCATTCCTTAGATCAGGAAGAGAAGGCTTACCTGGAGCTCTTCTTGTCTGTGCCCAGGGCACAGTTCTTGGATTCATACTGCCTTTGAGTCAAGGCCAGGAGATACAGGGGAAAAAATACCAAGAAATTCACTATCAGATTGCTTGTACTTTGAGCACTGGTTTGTTACCCAATCTGCCTATTACCATTTACTTCTCAGAGTGCTCAGATAGGTACTCCATGCATTCTGTCCATGAATCTTAGTTGAAATCAGTAACAAAAGCAGAGTGGAGTGTGCTTTTTCCATCTTTATTGGAAATTCATATGGCATTTTTTGGGTTTTGTTTTTTGGTTTTGTTTGGTGCTTTCTTTTTAATAATGGAGTGAAAGTTTTAATAATAGAACCATAAAATAAAACATAAGTAATTCTAATACTACTGACTTATTTATATATTTGTAGGATAATTATAAATATTATAGATAATTGTTCTAAAACCACAGTAAAATTTTAATAAAATAATTCATATTCCTATGTATCCCTAATAATAAAGTGTTTTTGTATTTCTTACTAAATATTATTATGAGATAAAGCATGATGTGTATGCAATCAGATATCTCATACACACTCGAGAGATTTTTCTTAACAAATTTCAATAAGTTATAACATTCCTGTAAGCTAACTATAAAAGGCTGAAAGCAAGTATTTCAAAACAGAAGCTAATAAATCCTTTTTCACGCTGCGTCGGCATTGCTAACTCAGGATTTTTATTTGTTATATTCTGATAGAATGGTCCTTAAGGATAAATATTGATTTTTCTAAGATCCATATCACAATCTTTTTCCATACATGGCTCAGGTATCAACCCTAGTCTCCTAGCTGCTGGCGTCTACTCAATTAGTTTAGGTTTTGCACAGTAGAGACCTAAATGCAGAATTTAGCACGTTGAAAAAAAATTCAAAATATATCCATCCTCTCAAAAGTGTTTTGCGATTATTGTTTTTGGTGTGTGTTTGTGTGTGTGTGTTTTGTTTGTTTGAGTCTAGAAAAATCTCATAGGGGAGTTAGAGGTGAGGTGGTTACTTTTAACATTCCTCATTTCTATTTGCCTCTCTATTGCCTGGGATTAGGAGGACTTGGGGAGGGGGTATTGTCTGTGTCTCCTCTGTCACAGATCTTTGAGGTTTTTTCCCCCTCTTTCCTTCCATTCCTCTCCTCCTCCATCCTAGGTTTTCTCATTTGTAACTTTAATATTTTTACCTTTTAAACATTTTTAAATAGTTTCCACTAATCTACTTATTTCTTCCAAATACATGGTTTCCTAAAGAGTAATTCAAGTATAAAAATCTTTCCCATCCTGTTATACGTACATTTTTCTCTTTGACAGAGAAAGATTAAATCTGCTTAATGTCTTTGATTGTTTTCTACGTGCATTAGTTATGACTTATAATTGGATATTCTAGATAATAATGGTTATTTGATACAGTGCAAAATACCTTAGAAATCGTATCATGAAGAAATAAATAAGAGAATACAAACTTATTCCTTCTCTCTGTCTTGCTCTCGTTCTCTTTTGGTGAATAGACATCATTTTTGTCAACAGTTTTATGTAATTAACAATAGCAAGGAATATATTTTCAGAGTTCCAATCACATCATTTTATGTTAAGTTCTTTACAAATTAATTTCCGTAGCATTGTCTTAACATATGTATGTGTGTGCACACATAAACCACAAGCACAAACAGCCTCTCAACTGGATATATTTTCAAATTAAAAATGACCACATTTAATAAGTTCTGTACTGGATTTCCTTAGAAATCACCTTGAGTGACTCTGGATGCCAAAGAAACTCTGGGTGATCTTAAAATATGTCTGCATTTAGTATTGATTGCCCTATCTGCAGAACAGATATCTCTTAGAATCACTCCGAAATGTCTGATAGAGTATAGAGTCTGAATTCCAAAAGGTATTTGCCATTATTTATAATCTGTGGAGTGGATAGCTAATAATATCTGTAATCTTGGTAGTTCTAAGCATAATACTATAGTCTACACAGTAAGACGTAATGACTATTGGCTGAAAGCCCTGTAAGTAAGTATAATGTGCCCTTTCCATTGCTATGAATAACTCCCAAGAAAATGTCCTTCTTTCACATTTGAATCAGCTATAGTTATCACTGAATGCTTTACTGAAACCATATAAATGCATTATTTATATGTAGGCAACTACACGTTGCTTAAGGAGAATATGTGTTGAGATCATTAATTGAGAAAGCAGACAGATGTTTTTATCCCTGGTAGTTTATAAAACTACCATTTATTACTTACAATGCAGCTTGGATAAGTCCTAATCTCATTGTTGAAAGGAAAGAAACACAGCAGGGAACATTAGACACACGCCCATGGTCAGAAGGTCAATCCCTTTTCTTATTCTCCGTGTTATTTTCTATTCATATATCCCACAGCACCAGATTTTTTGTATCCACAGTATTATTGGATAAGAATTATTGATGCAACCTTCTCAACTAAAGCAAGTATAGAATGTTGACACAGGAAGTTCTCACTGTTTGGAATACTGCCCAGTAGGAAATCCAGCATTTCAACTAACACACGAAATTGTTCCTAATGCTAGGTAAATAGTTCTCTACTCACTTGTAAGGGTAATTTCATCTATATCAAGCACCTGACTCTCTAAACTAACTGATTCAAATGAAATTAAAAGATGTCACGGGTCTCTGATGTAGGAGCCATGTAACAGACGGAAATCAATAAAGTATATATTGAATACCTACAATTGGCAAAACTAGATAATATTAATAAGTATAATAGGAAAAAAAGTATACTTGATGATGCTGGTGAAAAGAGGATTTCTCTAAGAGTGACAATGGAACAGATTAAATAGTGTTTTACTTTACGCTTTACCAAATAACCTAAAATGGACCAGACTATACATACTAGAAATATAACCTAAAATCTATCAGAATATGCTATACTTTATAGAATTTTTAAAGTACAGATTAATTCTAAAACCTTTAATTTTGATTCCTACAAATTTAGAAGTTAGTGGCCACTTTACTAAGACCACTTCCACAGCAGTGTGAAATTATATAATCTAATCTCTCACTTTACTGATTCCACAGTTACCTCATATCTAGTGTGACTAGATAATTGGTCATCCAATTGTGTACAATTTTGAGAATAAAAAAAGGGATATTAATAATTACATCAAGACAACAGGTGTAAACAGGGACTGTCCTGGGACTTGGACATACGGTTATCCCGATGAACCAGGTTTATCTTTGGGTGGGAAGCTAAATGGTCACGTACTGGCAATAGCTTGAAAAATCAGGGACCATCCATCAAACTATACGAGCGAAATTGGTATGATCATAGAAAATAATTTAAACAGATCCTAATGTTTAGTATTTTGTAAAGATTTGATACCCACTGGTTAGTAAAGTCTGCAAACAACCAAAGAAACTCAGAAATCAAGACTTTTCTTTAAATCTCATGCAAATGAAGCTTTCCATTGTCCTTTTAAAATAAACAAGGAGGCCACAGAGGCCTTCACATAATCACTAAATTACAAAGAACAGATGTGAACCATTTATGGGTAAATGTGCATACTGGCAAAGAGAAAACAAGATAAAACAGCATGCCCTGAGCCAACCTGGTTTTTTCATGACTCGTATGTGTGCGATTACTAAAGATAGCAACAAAAATAAAACTGTTCGCTTGACTAGGGCTAATACACTTTAGTTACTTGAAATTAACTGCTAATTATGTCGTTTTCTTGTGTTATACATTCCGTTTTGATAGCCAAATATAAATGTGCCTTTTCCGAATGGATAAAAACAAAGAAAACTATTGATTTGCTTGTGTTAGGTCATTATTGGTTTTGTGACCAACTTTTCTTCTGGATAAATGTATTCTTTCCTAAATTATAAAATTTCTATTCACAATCACTTCTGAAGTTCAGATTCATAATTAATGTTATATATAGTGATCTTTACAAATCTCTTATGTTAGTACCCATTTTACAATTTGAAATAAAACACGGATCTTATGGGGCCGGCCCCGTGGTGCAAGGGGTTAAGTGCGCGTGCTCCGCTGCAGTGGCCTGGGGTTGGCCAGTTTGGATCCCTGGCGCGCACAGATGCACCGCTTGTTGAGCCATGCTGTGGCAGTATCCCATATAAAGTGAAGGAAGATGGGCACAGATGTTAGCCCAGGGCCAGTCTCCCTCAGCAAAAAAAGAGGAGGATTGGCAGATGTTAGCAGGATTGGCAGATGTTAGCACAGGGCTGATCTTCCTCCCAAAAAAAAACAACAAAAAAAACAAAAAACAGGGATTTTATTTATTTGTTTGTTTATTCACTTATTTATTTGGTGAGGAAGATTGGCCATCAGCTGACATCTGTGCCAATCTCCCTCTATTTTGTATATGAGATGCTGCCACAGCATGGCCCGGTGAGTGGTGTGTAGGTCCACGCCCAGGATCTGAACTCACGAACCCTGGGCTGCACAAGTGGAGCATGTGGACTTAACCACTATGTCATGAGGCCAGCCCCAAAGGATTTTATTTTATTTATTTATTTATTTATTCAAAATTCTTTTTTGTGAGGAAGATCATCCCTGAGCTAACATCCGTGCTAATCCTCTTTGCTGAGGAAGACCGGCTCTGAGCTAACGTCTATTGCCAATCCTCCTCCTTTTTGTTTTTTCCTCAAAGCTCCCGTAGATAGTTGTATGTCATAGTTGCACATCCTTCTAGTTGCTGTATGTGGGACGCGGCCTCAGCATGGCCAGAGAAGCGGTGTGTCGGTGTGCACCCGGGATCGGAACCTGGGCCACCAGTAGCAGAGCGCCCGCACTTAACCGCTAAGCCACGGGGCGGCCCAGGGATTTTATTTTTAAAGTATGTCAGAAGTACAACTTTAAGCTAGAGATGCTGACTGGGCCAAATCTGTTTTCCCTCATTATCTTTCATATGCAGCCCTATTCCGGTTCACACTCTCCTAATGTATATAATCCATCCAACTGACACACCCTGAAGCAGCCTGTTACTTCTTATCATGCTAAATGTGAAAAACGGGTCTTGATTTCCAATTACATTCTCACTTCTTGAAAGTAAAAACAGGTCTGACAAACAGCATGTAGCTAAAATTTGAGGGTATATCTACATTTGGGTGTATGCCAACAGAGACAGTGTAGTAGTTCAATTATTTGGGCGAGGGGAAGGAAAGGCTGATCTCTATGAACATTGACCCTTTTATTGCATCATGGTTTTAACTTTGTTTTAAATTTCACATCAGAAGAGGGCAAAACATAGCTACCTGAAAGTAATTTGGGATAGCTATGTGAAAATAATTTAGAGGGAGAATAATTTTATAGACAGGACAGCAACAGGTAGGGTATGAACTGAAAGGTTGGGAAATTAAACTCAGGGTAGTCAACTATAGGTTGACTTAGAGAGAAAACTATAAATCCGTGGTTCTCATAATGTGGTTTCCACACAGCACTATCAGTATCAGTTAGCAATTTGTTAGAATTACAAATTTTTAGGCCTCACCTCAGACCTATTGAATCAGAAACTCTGGTGGGGTGGCACTGCAATATCTTCTAAAAGCCCACCAAATGATTTTGATGCATGTTAAAACATGTAAGAACCACTGTTATAGACATGTGGTTTCCAATGCAAATAGAAGGAGGAAAAAGTTTTAAAAATAATTTCACTTACTGAGTTTTAAAAAATATTTCTTAACAGGGTATGTAGGTAAAGGTGGCAAAAAGGAGAAAATAAATTTGTATTTGCATTAAAATTTAAGAAAGTCTAAAGTAATATCCCTAAATAGAATGTTGCATCGTTCAGTTTCAAAGACATTCAGGCAAGCTGGCAGGAGGAACAGCAACGTAGTCCTTTGGAAAAAAAGATGATAGTCCAAACAATCCTCAAATAACTGCTGAAATTAAATAAACTCATAATAATTGAGTCTTTAATATAATCATCCCATTATGCTCTCATTTGATCCTCATAATAAACTTGAGAAATACATAGGGACACATATTTATTATTCTTTACATTTATAGAGAAATGCATTCACTTACCCCAGATTACACAGTTCTTAAATGACAAATGACACATTTCTCATTTTAATTCAAGTCTTCTTCCCCCAACCTCGCCTGCACCCTAATGGCCGGCACAGCCGCAAGATCTTTAGCTTCTGGGTATGTGACATATGGGGAATAATGTCTTCCACTATTTTGAAGAAAGTATTATATTTTTAAAAAATATTAAATTAAGGGTGTTCTTACCATAAAAAACAAAAACAAGAAGGTGAAAGGAAGCTTTTGTAGGTGATGAATATGTCTATTACCTTGATTGTGGTGATGGTTTCATGAGTGTATGCATATGTTCAAACCCATCAAATTGTATACCTTAAATACATGCAGGTTTTTGTATGTCAATTATACTTCAATAAAGCTGTTTGAAAACCTGCTTTATAAACATTTAATAACCAAGCAACCGGAGGATATCCTCAAGATAATTACAACTCAGTCAGGTAAGCAATACTCAGACACAAACATGTATGTGCAGTGACTATGAGGAATAATAGTTAAAACTCTATGTATTACAAGGAATACATACTATGTGATTTCAGAGCAAGGAGAGGGCTTTCAAATATTTCCTTCAAATTTCAAATCTCTCACAGTGGGGCAAAGTCAAACTTAAGCCACAATAATATGTCATTACGCTTGTGCTTACTTAGCTCTTTTTCCAACATCTTCAACCACTTCTATCATATCACCAGCACCTCTTATGAAGATGCCCCACCGAACACATCATCCCAGTAGCTCAGTCTTCTCCAAAGAATGTGTGAGTACTAGACAGACAATGGAGTTAAACAAAATTGGGAAGTGATGCATAAACATAGTAACTAATGTGGGTTATACACTTCTCCAAGTGAAACCATGAAATTTTTTTTTTTTTTTTAGTGAGGAAAATTGTCCCTGAGCTAACATCTGTGCCAGTCTTCCTCTATTTTGTATATGGGATGCCGTCACAGCATGGCTTGATGAGCTGTGTGTAGGTCCATGCCCAGGATCCGAACCCACGAACCCCGGGCTGCCAAAGAGGAGCATGTGAACTTAACCACTACACCACTGGGCCAGCCCCCATGGAATACTTTTTATGTAAGCATCTTGCTAGATTAGTGCTTCCTAGAACACACCTTGAAAATACTGCTCTGTAGTTTCTCCACATCAAAAATGCTCTATTTATTAGTCCATTTCTAAAGGATACTAGAGGATCCTATTTTGTTAAATAAATGTAAGGTAATGAGACACACCATGGTAAATATATTGTAGCAGCTTTTCTGAGCCTGGTACTGGGCTAGATATTAAGATTCAAAAAATAATAAAAGCTGACTGGCCTCAGGAAACTCTTAGTTTGGTGGGTGGGGTTAGTAGGTTCACCCTCAAAGCCAGTAAAGCTATTTATTTTTAAAGAGATATTTTGAAAGCAATGTCATTATTCATAAAAGGAGAATTCTATGGATGAAATACAGTGAGATTTAGTTTGGACAGATGAGACTTTGATTCTTTTTGTTTGTCTGATTTTAATGATTTAAGAGCCCTCATAGTTAGAGATGTGGAGAGAGATTAGAGTTTCTAAACATCCAATTCTATTCATATCTGTATTAATTAAGAATTGTTTGTAATTGTAAATGAAGCATCTGACTCTTCAATTAGAAAAAAAAATTAGTAGAGCAAACTTATATGGTAATGGTAAATGTAGTTTTATTACCTTTCCATTTGCAACATCTATAGATAGATAGACAGATAGATCACCATAGCCATGATATCTAGTGAAAAGCTCTTATAAAGTGAGTACAATCCCTCAAGGGGGACTTTCATTACTGTCTCCTGCTAGCACTGGACAAACTCCAAGACTAAATTCAGACCAAAGTCAGGATTTATATTGATCTTCCTATGTTGACAGGTCTAAAGTTCTCTCATGCCTGGTGCCTATAAAATTGCCTTTCTGAACATTTAATTTAAATTAAATTTAGCAAGCAAGCAGTTTTTGAACATATTCCATATGGAAAGCATGATGTCAGGCATTGCCAGAAATATGAAGATAAAATTTCTATGAGGAGGAGTCTTAAAAAGATATCATATAAAATGTAATGTTAAAATACCAAAACCATATTAATACAAAATGCTAATAATACTTTTTAAAATAAAGGGCTTTATTAATTGCAGTATAACAAAAGATCTTTTATTTATCTTAAAGACAATCTAGTATAGCTAAAGGAAATGGTATTAGTTACACAATCTTTGTCTGATATAAAATATTGTGATTTATGTGGCCTCCTTTTTGATGTTTCTTGACTCATTTTCCTATTCACAGTAATTGGGTGACACATTCAGCTCACCAGAATGATCTGTTTATACTTTCAACAAATACTTAGTCACTATTCAAGTCAGAAAGATATGTAAGACCCTGTGTTCATTAATTGCTCCATGCCTTCCACAATGTTGTATTAAGGAAATATGAGAGTTTTTCACCCTATACTACACATCAGGATGCGAAGGTGATAAGACACAGTCTTGTCTTTATAGATCTTATCGGAGTTTGAAAAAATAACCCGCCACATTAAAATGTGATAGATGCTATTCAGAATTTTACGGCATTTTCAGAAGAAATCTTTTAGCCCGAAGGCTTAGCAATAAAGATTGCACCTACCTTGAGACCCAAGAAGAAATTAGCCAAGTGAAGATGTGTAAGAATGGTCTAGGCATCAGACTCTCAATGGGCTATTACTGGAATTTTAGGCAGGGTGATTCTTCTTGTTAAGCACCCCTAGACCATGACTGCCTAGGTTCAAAACTGCCCTCAATTATGTTAATGACTAAAAATAAAACATAAATCTTCCCCTCACATTTCCAAACTTTCCCTAGAGGGAATGAACTCAACCACAATAATCAACAACAGCAAATGCTCAAGAGGTGTACACGACATACTTAGGAAACAGAAAAGAATCTGTGCACAATTTGTATTCCCTCAGTAATTATCAAAATATTTTAAAAATGCTACAATGTTACATCATGCTACTGTTGTTGGAGCAGTGCTCTTTGTCTTCAGAATATTAAAAATGTCAGATAGCTTTCCGCCACTCCAGAACACTCCACTACAGAATAATTCACTTACATTCACTCCTGGCAGTTAATAAACACCCAAAACACACAATACTCCAGGCAGGAGCTTTGAAATGTTATGCATGTATCTGGGAAACTGTTTTTAGAGAATTAATAGTGTATTATCTATATGGTATTAGTTTTGACAGACGGTATTGATTAACAGCATTTATAAAGGCTAATGTAAATAAAGTTGGAACAACCTGAGAGAGGGCTAGAACTCGACGAGGAGATTTTTTTGTGAATTTGCAAAATGACAAGTTCTCGAGGAGCTTATCAATATTCTGGCAAGAACCAGAGACACAGAGATAGCAGCAACCTCATCAGGCAGGTGTGTCAAGAACCAAATAAGTGTTTTGAGAATTCAGAAGAGGAAGAAATAACTCTGTGCTCTCAGAGGAGAAAGCTCCATGCTTGGCGGATAATGGGCTGGACCTTTAATGATCTACGTAGAAAGATCATTGCTGACAGAAGTAACGCCTTCCAGAGAAGGCACGATGTGCCCATGACTTCTTTAGCCACAATGAGATCAACTAATTAGCTGGAACAAAAAAAATTGCTATTTTTAGGGGAAAAATAGCAATTAGGTACTTCTGTGCTAGAATGAGAGATGATGATTCCTTCTGTAAAAACACAGAGATGGAAGTAGGATGTGGACTGAAAATAGTAGCATGTACTGTATTTATCTGTAGTTAAATAAAAGAAAGCTGTGTTATCACATCCAGAACTCATTAAAACACAAAAGGATAGTACAGTTAATATTATACAAAAATCCAGTGCCAAAGAAAATAAGAATTTAAGAATAGAGGATCGCATGTGGTAACTGTGTTGGTGAGAGATCAGAACGCACCTTATGGCAATAGCATGGGATAATTGCTAGTGATGACAAGTAGGATAGCTTCCCAGG
The DNA here is from genome assembly GCF_020826845.1 of Diceros bicornis minor. Taxonomy (NCBI): domain Eukaryota; kingdom Metazoa; phylum Chordata; class Mammalia; order Perissodactyla; family Rhinocerotidae; genus Diceros; species Diceros bicornis. The sequence goes on along the minus strand of NC_080745.1, from coordinate 48,870,620 downwards.
ACATACTCAAGAGTGGCAAACTCAATACAAGGAACCCCGGTTTCAAATCAACATCGATTTTTTATAATTAAATTTATAATTATATTTATAATTATAAATTAGATTTATAATTATAAATTATAATTTATAATTAAATAAATACGATGCTTATTGGTATATGCAAGAATAAAAAGATTCTATTCAGTCACCACTGTAAATAGAAAAAGGGATGAGGTGACTACAATATTTTCATTTTAATCCTCAACTTATTTTTGAAATGCCTGAGAGTGCTATTGTCCTTGAGAAAATGGAGCGAGGTACAATAGCCAGCAAGTGGCACTTCACTGGCATTCCATAAATATGTATGTTTAATTAACAAAAACATATGAATAAATGGAGTGATAACTAATCTGAGCAACAATATAAAAATATCATAGAAAGGGAACTCTATAAGTGTAGTTCTATTTAATCATTTACTGTGATGAACTGTGTTAAATTTTTGTAGGAAATCTCGATCTAAGTTACCAGGTAACTAACTATCTTCTATCTTTTCATCCATTGCTTGTTAGATCATTTTTTTTCCAACTCGTCACCATATATATGTTGTGTTGGTTGTGTAGAGGTTATTTGAAGCAGGCCAATGACTTCTTGTGGTATTGACTTTGGTGTCAATGCCAATTCTGAGTTTGCCACAGGAAGCACTAAGAGCTAATTCTCTTGATTTTCCTCTGCCAAAAAGCATTGGATATGTGGCTGCTTTTCCAGCAAGTGTGCTTGAAAGGTCCCAAATCTCATTATAGAAGAATTAAAAAGTAGATGGTATAGAAGTAATGTTTAAGTAGATTTTCAAGTGAGGAGTTTTATGGTCAAAACTAGTCAAAATTAGTGATGCCTATGATATAGGATGTTTTTATAATGAGTTGGGATTTCCTAGCAATTGTTAGGTAACTCACCATCAGTCTTTACTTTCAATCATTGCTTCCTGTACCCCTAGTTCATCTCAAATTTGCCTGAAATTTTAAATACCATATTAAATTTTCTTGCCTGTATCAACTTTTTGTCTGCATCATTAACTTCTAGATTGGAAACTGTTGTCAAAACTTGTAACATTTTTGTTCTGTTGCACCATTAAAGGCAGAGAGTGTCTTCTCCATGTCTGCTTTCTGAGGATCCAAATCAAAGCTACCGTATTTCATTCCCCAAATTGCCTGCATCTTATAGTTTAGAGAACTTGTACTTTTTTCCCCTTCACAGCAAGAATAAAAAAGACAAAGGCCCTTCCTTAGCCACCTCCAATCTCTTATGATGCTCACTTGCTTAACCGGCCTAGTGATTTTTTCTTCTCATCTAATTAACATTTTTGACTTTATTAATTGCTTTTGAAAATTACAGAAAAATAAGTGGAATAGAAATTTAACAAACTTTAGTAAAATAGGATTAGAAACTTTGATTTCTTTTTACTATGGTCTTATACATGAGATTTAGAAAAATAGGTAATGTTAAAAAGTAACATGGAAATAAATTTAATAGTTTTTAAAGAGAAATAAAGAGGCAATATCACATTTCAGGTCCATATTTATCAAATTGAAATCATGCAAACACTTATATTCCTTAAATGGTTATTAAAAATGACTAATAATAAAAGTGTATATTAGATAATAATTATTCCCTAATACTTGAAATTTTCATCTTTTCTGCCCTTCATCTGGATATTTAGCTGGAAGTTAAATCTGATGTTGTGTAGGACTCTGCAGACAACCAAATACCATGTAGAAAATTGATCTTTAATGCTCTATTTTTTGATGAGTGAATCCAGTTTTTAATGAATTTAATAGGTGTGTTTTCCCACAGGACTTGTATGTATTATGCTAAGCCATGATACTATAAGAAAATTTGACCTCAAAAGAATTCTTTCCCTTGGCTTCTCAGCTTTCATCACAAGAGCCACTCTTTATGGAAGATGATTCTTTTTGGCTTCTATTTAAGCTTATCTCTTTGTCCTTGGTTTTTAAAGCAATGCTTTCTTTCTGCAAGGGGCAGAAGTGTTTCGTTTGGCTTTTAACTTACAGTATGTGAACCATGTTCTGCTTTTGCTGCCAGAGACTCTCCTAATTTTAGCTTTGATTACTCAGAGAGGGTATGCAACATTCCTGCATGACCTGTTAGCAATTAACATTTTGATGTCATTGGCTTTTTTCAACTAAACTTTCCTATAGGCTTAAGATTCCAAATCAGGTCAAGACTTAAAGATTTTACTCTTGTTCTTGGAGAGGCAACACATTCATTAATGGATTCTTCAAATAAAATGCGAAATAACACTGAAAAATATAGGTCCTGTCTAAGAATGAGTTAAATATTTCAGATCCGTTATTCGTCAAAAGTAGTGACTTTAGAGTTACGAAGCAGGTCAAAATGCAGCATTAGTGCTTTATTTGATGGAATGTAAATAGTAGAATCTTCTAAGCAACAAAGTTATATATTTGTTTCTTGGCCTAAAATTATTTGTGTATTTTTTAAAATGAAGGTAAGTATTTAGTTATATTTTATAAGAACACATTTTCTCAATGGTAAGCAAGACCTTTAAGTGTTTAAATTTAAACGGTGAGGAAGCACCACTGGTAAGAACATTTAGTCCATATATAGGAGGTCATGTCAGAGCTTTGAAATGCTTCTTGACTATTCCACTTGAACTAACTTTCCTTCATTTTAAAATATAGATTGGAAGTACTGTCACCAGAAGAGTAGAGTACCCAGGCTTGGGATGTTAATTCCCAAGGCAAATTTTATTTGTTACAACAAAGGGAGGGACGCATTAATTATTTTACAATCATTTTATCTTGCTATATGTCATAAGGATGTTATTTTCTACATTGTATTGCCTCTATATAAGAACAGAGGAGGATTATCTTTCAAGTTCTATCATATTAAAATAAAGTATTCATTAATTTGGCATCTGGAGAGGTAAGCAGATCTTCCTGATGTTTATTTTTAAAACAAGGGTAATTTTGGTTTGCATAAAGTTTTCTACGCAAAATAGCTCAGCATTGCTATATGTTTCAAGTTTTCCATAAAAAGAATTATATAGACAAGACATTCCTTATGATATTTATACTAGATCTTTATACTCAGCTCTCCTTCGTCAGTACAACTTGGTTTACCTTGTACTAACTGTTTACTTTGTTTAGCACAACTAACCAATATTCTGATATGCTTTTCATTTAATACATTTTCACTTCTGAGCACTTACTATATAAAACACTATGCTAGCTATTGGCAGAGGTTTACAAGATGAAGCAGACATAAAATCTGTCTTCAAGGAGCTTATAAAATGTGCTTGGATATGAGACACATACATAAGTAACTGTGAAAGAAGGGAGAAAGAGATTAGTCATAATACACAGATAAAGTGCCACGGGAATCCAAAAGAAAGAGATTAGTGTTGGCATTTAATGTTATTCTCAGACTCTGTTCAGCGCATGTTGTGAAGTAGAGTAATGGAACCATACATTTGAACTGTTATTTCACTTAGCAAGAGTGAAAGCGACCTGCCTAACTTTTCATGGATTTACTTTTCCCCATTTTTGATAAAGGCTCAGGGGCTGAAGTACCAAACTTAAGGCCAATATCAAAAAAGGAACTGAATTATAACAATGAAGCCTAGTCTATAACTTTTACCTACTCTTTATCTAGCTAGTAATTTAAATTCAAATAAAAAGTCCTCTAAAACTAATCATTAGTGAAAATGTTTACATATTTTTTATTCAGCAATCTGAAGATTTTACCAGATGTTGACATTATGACAAAATTATTGGCTTATGAATTATATTTATACATTCTATTTTTTATGTTAAAGTGGAGGGTTTTAATTAGGGGAAACAAATAACATTAATGATCATGATAATTAAAAACTAAACCAGAATATCCTAAAGGTCAGCACGATAAAAATTATAAATATTTTAGAAAAGGAACCAAAGAGAATCTGTAACCATTTGCTTCCAGGACAAATAAACTTATACATTCACCAATTTAACAGTTTTGGACAGCATTTTAGTGAATAAACGAATGTATCAATGGAAGAATTGTAATCCATAAACTTGGACAAATGAGGCATAACAATCTGCTAACCAGCACCTGCCTTTTCAACTTATGTAAATCTGTCATATCTCTATTTATCTATTTATCTATCTGTTCATCCATCATCTAATACTTATCTGTCTTTGGGTTTGGGACATGATTTCTTATGAAGAGAACCAAAAGCCTAACATAGTATTTACTGTGGACTCTGTGATCCACTCTTGAGGCTCTGGCCTTGGTATGACTTATGATGTCGCCATTAGACACTTTTCTAGTTAAACGCAACTTCTATAATTTTGTTATGGATGATGTTTTTCCCTAACCTCATCCTTCTTAGATGGCTTCTTATTTTGAATGCTTGGCCTTACCCTTTATTGTTTTCTAAAAGCTTTTTCTTATATTCTGTTTCCTCCTTCTGTTACTTGGTTTTTCCTTCTGGCCAAAGCACACATTAAATATAATATATTGAAAATCATAATAAAATTGTGCTCTCTCATCTACATTTTTCTAGCTTTCTTAAACCTTCAAGATATTTATTCCAATAACAGGTGAATCGTCTTGTTCGTAAAACTGCACTATCATTTTTGGTCTTTGCCTGGTAGTATGAGCATTGAACTATGGAGGCTGTATTTGTCTCCCTAGTGTATTATCCATTGCTAAGAGCAGCTGAAAGTCTAACTGCAGGAGAAACCTAGTTTCTCTCCTCCACATCCCCCCAGTCTCTTTCTCTCTCTCTATTTTCCTCTCCTTTTTCCCTGTCCATCTCCCCCTGCCTCTCGCTCCTGAATCTGCTCTAAGCATACTTAAGAAAAGAAAAAAAGTACTCAATTGCTTATTTTTCTTGTATGACAAACATAAAAATTATAAGCAATTTTTTCATTGTCCTAACCAGTTGTTTTGACATTCTGGAAAGAGAGTCACTCGGATCTATGTTTTAAAACACATCTTTAATGAATATCAGAGGCACATGTATTCAAATATGTGAAGGTAAGGAGGGTGTCTATTAATGTGTTTATCAGGAAAACAAATCTGAATTTGTTGATAGAACACTTTTGTGGTCTCTTCAATAAAAAATTCACATTTTCCCGATAGACACAACTGTAAAGAATTAACTTCCCTTGGTACCTTGACTGTCTAAGGCCTTTGGTAATCATGGATGCTTTGTTCAACGTGATTATTCCCCTCATGTCCCCTTGTCAATGTACTAACAGTCTAGAGGTCTAGAACCAAGGTTAAGAAATAATTATTTAAAAGGTAAAAAAGAAAAAGTGAAGAAAACATTGAGTATATATGTGAAAAAGAATGTAGAAACATATTGATTCGATTTGAGAAATAATATATAGGCACTTTGTATTTTATAAACTCTTGTTAAATACTTATTTAACACACAGTATATTGTACTTCAAATATGTCAATTCATTTAATCCTTTTAAAAACACTACATCACGTATGAGCAAACTGAGACAGGAAGAATTCAAGTAACTTGCCCATGGCTATACAGCTAAATAAGTACTAGACCTAATGTTCAAACCCAGGCAGTCCGGCTCTAGAATCTACACCCTTAGATAGTATAATTATCTACACATGCATAGATCTTTACTTTTTAAAAACAGGGCGTGTGGCTTTGGCTTCCTGAAAGGCTGGTTCACATGTGTAAAGAGCTTCAACGTGCATCAGCACTAATAGGAGTTTACTGTAGAAAAAAAAGGGAAAAAAACACACAGCCCTAATTTTGTCTCCTTTGGCTGGTAAGCAGAGATTTCCCATAATGTTTCTACCAGAGAAGTTAGTCATTCTAGAAGTGCTAAGGTTGTTATGCAACAAAGAAAAATAAAGCAATACTCATCTAATAAAGCACTGTAAATATAGGCCAAGGAACCAATGAAAGCCAATAACTTACTGTCAAAAGAGAAGGATAAAAAAAGTGAGACAGAGACAGTCAGGCTGGTGAAAACTTTTAGAAAAAAATGAATATGATCAGAGCTTGCATTCACGTGGGAATAATAAATGCAGGTCTATTACCCTCAATTTATAAACTTCTCATGAAATGACAGGCACGGTGTGGAAGTAGAAAGAATTATAGAGAGAGAGATTGGTGTTACAGTCATCCAAAGAATATTCAGTGGTCAACAATAGATAAAAATAACACTAAAAAGACATAGGGAAAGAAATTAAGAAATATGTGAACAAATCAGTTTTAGGCCAGAGTTCGAAAAGTTTAAGAACTATATGATGCTACAAGTCAGCTGATAAATGATAAAGGAGGTACTTGTGAGAGACAATTCTCTGTGGGTCTCTCCAGTTTCTGTACATCTTGTGAGCAAAAGCAGTGATGTTTTTGTTTTGAACTTTTTTCAAGGATGTTAATATTGCAAACAGCTTTGGAGAGGAGATGATACTGCCCTTGGGGTGAAAAGCCCAAAAGAAAAGAAAACACAAAAGAAAAAGAAAGAAAGGAAGCCTCCCTTTGTTCCAGCCACTTGCCACAAGCTAGCTCTGCCCACCACCCCCGTCCCAGTACTCCTTTTGATAGTTGGCTAGGGGAAACCAGTTCACGACTTTGGAAGAAAGCCTGTCTGAGAAAGGAGACAGCACTGAAGAAGTAGAGGGGAAAAATGAAGAAGCAGAGACTAGATCCTAAAGTACATGGTCTGAATCTCTATACCCAGCTGTAACTGTGTTCCATCCTACTCTTGAAATCTTAGACTATGGAAGCTAATAAATTCTATTTTCTTAAGCTTGTTTGAGTCAAGTTTTCAATCATTTGCTATACAATCGTACCAGTGACAAACAAGTCTGATAACTTGGCACCATATCTGCCTTGTTTTTTACTGTTCTCAACTCCTCTACCATGGTAGGCAGAATAATGGCCCCCAAATATGCCCACATCCTAATGCCTGGAACCTGCAAGTTTGTTATATGAAAAAAGAGAATTAAGGGCTGCTAATTAGCTGGCCTTTAAATAAGGAGATTATCCTGGATTATCCTAGTGGGCCCAACGTAATCACAGGGGTTCTGAAAAGTGGAAGAGGGAAACAGAGAGGAGGTTAGAGAGTTGCAATGTGAGAAGAACTCAACCCACCATTGCTGACTTTGAAGATGGAGGAAGGAACTACAAGCATAAGGAATGCAGGCAGCCTCTAGAGGCTGGAAAAGGCAAGGAAATGGATTCTGGGCTAGGGTCTTCAGAAAGGTACATCGCTTGGCTGACCTCTTGATTTTAGTCCAATGAGACTCATGTTGGATTCTTTCCTGTAGAACTGTGAAATAATAAATCTGTGTTGTTTAAGCTGCGAAGTTCCTGGAAATTCATAGAAAACTAATATACCCACCCAAATTCAGTCTTTGTGGCCATGAATCTATTTGAAGGTGTTTCATCTTGGCACTGCTGATAATACTGATTATGGAATGACAGTTTCCATGGTGCAATGACCTAGAGACTTTGATTCAGAAAAGATGAGCTCTTTTACAGCTTTTCATACTTTGTCACAGGGCTCTGAAGTATCTGATTAAATCTTCAGTCTCTCAGCGATGCTTAGAGACACTATATTAGTTTTGATATCTATCTCTGGTTGCCCTGAACTATTTCTTATCCTCTGTATATGTACCTGATTGAGCTGAAAGGAAAGACCCCATGTTATCCCCTCTAAAACAATAGGAAATTCCCTCATAACTCTAGAGAAACCAGATATTTGTGTTGATAGGGAACTCTAGAGTGAATATGCCTGAATTACCATGCAAAAGCACATAGAATATGTCACAACAGAATATGTCATTATTTTTAACCATATGAAATAATAGCAAATGTAACACTTAGAACACAACTACCTGTTAGTATGCAAAAAAGCATCAGGAGTACAGAATCTTTCATATTCTCAACAAATTGCATAGTTAAAATGGTTCTCTTAATAGATAATAAAGTATCAAATAATAATTCATTGACTTGTTTACATTCTCTGCAAGTAAGTGCATCTGGAAAGGAATTCCAGGCTAGTCTTAGACTATATTGCTCTATTTAGAAACTATGAAATATCTGAGAATCCTTCCTGAATATTCCCCCTTGTGAATTGCAGGAAGATTTTGAGGAGATCTAAAACTCTTCTCAGATTTTGAAGAAAACTAGATCCCCAAAATTAAAACTTGGACACATAAAATTCCATAAACTAGTGTATAATTTGATAAATTAATGTTTATATTTCACTTTCGTTGAATTTAATAAATTTATATCTTAAAATTTAATTTCAAAGGAAGGCTATGAACTACTCAAGTTGTGACTATCTCAAATGAAACGCTCATAATTTGTGGTTGATAAGAAGAAATGAAATCTGAAACACCCACATTCTGATGGAGAAATATTTTTGTGATATTATGTTAAAAGATAAATGGAATTAAGATTTAGAACAGATTACATCTGGGAATTCCCTATTCAATATGGTATCTCAGTCCACCTGCTGTGGATCAAAAACATTTGTAAAGGATATGTGTTCAGATTTAATAAACAACTATCTTAAATGTTGAGTGAAAATTGCCTTTAATGAGGAAATTTGTAACACGTGTTATTATGATAAAGTTCAAGTGAGTCAAAGAATTACATGATAGAAAAAAATTTCGTACATTTAAGTCAAGCAAATGTATGTGTTAGGCAATTCAACATGATATGTGTAAAATACAGAGACTTGAGAAAGGTTATATGCTATAATTTTGAGAGATTAGAAGCATTTTTTTACAATACTGCATTTTCTTAAACCCAAATGGCCTTATTTTTAAAAGATAAGTATTTCAATTCAAATATTTAAAGATCTATATTTGATAACTATGTAATGATTTAAATTAAAAACATTTTCTTGAATTGTGTTGTGCCTCAGTAATTCCCCTTTAAGTCTATAACCTTAAGCCTTAAAAATCCTTCAGATTAATTCTTTTATCAAAAGCTCTTAACAAATTTTATCTTATTTCTAATTTAATGTCAGACAATTAATATGTTGATATTGGAATTAGATTATCCATCCCAGTGTAATCACAATGATATATTTAACCACATAATAGAACAAGGAGAGTAGATGGAAGAGAAATTTTCCTATCTTCTTGCCAAAGAACTAGATTCTGTACCTTAGAGGGAAACAGTTGTTTCAATCTCCATGCTAATTCAATCGACAAGCACATAGAATGAATCTATGGGTGCTCTACTTCATTCTGTCTTTAACAGAGTTTGAACTGAGAAACTGGAGCTGAGATGGCCAGTTATTCATAAAGGCAGTCTATTTCTAATTCTTACCCAAATCAGTTTTGAGAAAGATAAATTTTTTTTTATTATTTTAGCACCCATCTATATGACAAAGGTATTTTGGCTTGTGAAGAACGAATATAGCTTCTATTCTGGTAAGATTTTTTAAAAGATGAAAATCAGCATCATCCTTAGAGGAAATAATTCCTAATCTTCTCTGTTCTATTTGAAGAACAGTTGCAAATCGTTTTAAAGTCATTGCTCCCAGTGGTGAATTATCACACCATCCTAGGCTTTTCACTTTAAAGGATTTGAAAAATCAATGAGATAATTTCATTGAGAATAAAAATGTGCACACCTAGAACTTGGGAAGGAGCAAAAGACACCTTAACACATTGATATTTTCCATTTGATAGCAGTTGGCATGGTGGTTAAATTAAAAAAAAAAAAAAGGAGAGAGAGAGATGGGACATTGGGGGTTATATATAGACAGTGCATAAATATCTCCATATCTGCTCAATCCTTTAATCTTAGTGCAATAATAGTTTTAGTAAACTGCTAAAAACACTACTAGATATGAGTGTCCACATAACATACTGAGAAAGGTTAAATCGCGTGAAGGAAAGATCATTTATCATAGATGCAGACGAACTTGGATTCAATTGCCCACTCTGCCACTCATTAGCTCTATGACTTAGGGCCCTTTCTTAACCTCAATCTTGCCATCTGAAAAATGAGGCTAATAACATTTACTTTATAGAGTTCTTGTAAAGATTTTATGAAGTCACAGATCACAGATTATGAGTGTCAAGCCTACAGGAGAACCCATGGATTCAAAGTCAGAACACTCAGATTCCAATCTTAGTTCAACTACATACTAGCTATGTGACTTGTGATGTAAATTCTCTGAACCCCATCAATTCTACCTGAAAAATGCAGATAATTATATCTGTTCTACCTTCCTCATAGCTCTACTTTCAAATCAAGTGAGATAAATAAATTTATAAATTGGAAAATAACATTAATCATGGCAGAAAAGCAGTTTTTAAAGACTCTTTTACTTTCCAAGGACTCACCATACTCTTAGGAGAAAAAGTGTATGGAAAAAAAAAATCAGCTCATATTTACATTCTGTTCTTTACTTTTAAAAAAAGTTTAATGTTTGTGTTTACTGAGATGAATTATCTTCACTTGTATCAGCTAACTTCATAAAAGAGAGATTAGAAGTAAGAGTGCTTATGTAATATTTGTCTTCAAATCTTGTATTCTGTGTTAAAAGTCATTTTATACCATTTAAAGAGAGGAGTTTTAGTAATAATATTTTCCACTAAGAAGGAAATAATTTTTTAAAAATAATAATCTTATTGCCCAATAACCTTATCATGTCATTGTGAAGCCTCACATATTTACACTTTGGATTTTGGCGAAAGTAATCCATTCTGCTTTCCACATTAGCTGCAAAACACAAATAAAGTCCTTTATTAGGAGGTATAATAATTCACAGATGCTTTTCAACAATTAAGTTACTCTAAATCTGACTCTTTAAGCAAACATGTAAAGAGAAAATAGTCATTATTCCACAGTATTACAGGGGAACTTCAGAAAGTATATTAGGATTGGTGGGTTCTTGAACATAATCCAAGTTCCTTGACATTGAGCCAAGAGCTAAAAATATGATTTTTAAAAAAGTTCTCTGAGGTTATTATGCATTTGGACTTATTTCAGAAATGTTTAAAATACACAGAAAGGAATGATGTGCTGTCCAGTAGATATTCTTTTCTCTGGTGGGAGTGACCTCTCTTTGAAACATAAATTTCAGCAAAAGAAAACCAAATATTCAAAAAAGCTACTGAGATTAAATGAGTTTTGCTAATTTAGCTTTACAAGAAAATCAAGGTGGTTAACATTCCATTGCTTGTGCTGCCACTTGTTGATGTGGTATGGGTTTTGAAACAGGTGGAATAATCATTCATTCACGCATCCACTCACCCTACATATATTGAACATCTGTTATGTATCTGTTTCTAGTCCCTGGGGTTACATAAGGAAAGAAAACATAGTTACTACTCTTGTGAATATTACATTCTAGAAGTACGGGAAAATAAATGAAATATATAGTTACATTAGGTGGTGACATATACTATAGAGAAAAATAAAGAGGGGTAAAGGAGATGGGGGAAGCTTGTTGCGGGGCTAGAGGAGGTGGTAGTCCAAAATTAAATTACTTTTAACTTTGAAGCAGAATTTGAAATACACACCAACCAGAGCCACTGTCTGGAGAAGAAAGAATACAAAACCATGCATCATAGAACCTGATTAATTTGTAAATAACTGGTTGTTGAGAAGTCCCCCAAAATAACTGTTATAATGCCAAAAACAGCAGAGGTTATTTGTTGAAAACTTATTGAAAATCCAGGTACTGCATTAAACACTTCTTAAATGTTATTTTGCTGTTATAAGACGTTTTTTGGTTTTTTTATGTTTCTATTTTAGACATTGTGGTTGATTTAGTATGGCTCTATGTTATTTGCAGCTCCTCCAGTCAAGGAGTGGAACCCATTTTACCTCACTTTGAATCTGGTCCAGCCTTGTGAGTTGCTTCCATCAGTAGCAGGTGGCGTAAGTTACATGGAGTGAGTTCCAGAGCTTGGACCTCAATAGGACTGCAGCTTCTGCTTTCGCTCTTTTGGGGACGCTGCCCTGAGATTGCCATGCAGTGAGGAAGCTTGCAATGAAAGACCACTTGCAGAAAGATTTCTGACGATTCAGCTGTCCCAACTGAACTCAGGCTCAGGCCAACAAGCAGTTCCTGAGCAAAGTGAAATTAAGATTGGCAGAAAAACCTCCCAGGTAACCCACACAGTCCATATATAGAGTAAATTTTGGCTGTCTGAAGACTCTAAGCTTTGGAGCAGTCTGTTATGCTGCAATAGATAGATAACTATGGCACAGATGGAGAAACTGAAGTGACAGTGTTCAGAGGTTCCACAGTAGGTAAGGACAGAGCCACAGGATTGCAAGTCAGGTCTGTCAGACTATAATCACTATACTTTGTAGCATTGCCTTACTATTTTTCCTGAAAATCCATTTCTTTATATGAAAAAATGATATTAAGCGAGATAATCTCTAAATTTCTGCCAAGCTCAAAATTTCTACGATTTGTGAATATATGAGCATTTAGGTACATTCCCAGCTGAACCCCCTCCTCTAAATAATCACACCATCCTAGCAATCCCCAGGATAAAAATTCTTACATCACTAGATTCAAATTCTGCTTATATCACTAACGCTTAGCAATCTAACCTAAAACAAATTACTTTGTGTCTATTTCCAAATATGTAAAAAAAGGAATTATAATAGCTACCTGGTAGAGTTGTGAGGAAGAGATGAAGGGGAATAAAACACCTTTAGTATGGTGAATAGTACACGTACAGAATTATATACAATACAGCATAGTACAGAGTGCATATATATATGTGTGATATACATATATGTATATGTGTCACATACATATATATATTCATGAGTAACTTTATCCAAAGTAATATACTCCTATTACATGACGTCTGTGATTAAAGATGGTCACAAATGCTTTGACCGTCCTCCCGTTGAGAATCAAGATGTATATTTCCTCTCCTTGAATCTCTTGGAGTTTTTTGTTTTTTTTTAATTTTTTAGTCAACTTCTTTCTTTCTTTTTTTTTTTGTGAGGAAGATCAGCCCTGACCTAACATCCATGCCAATCCTCCTCTTCATTTTTGCTGAGGAAGACCGGCTCTGAGCTAACACCTATTACCAATCCTCCTCTTTTTTTTTCCCCCCAAAGCCCCAGTAGATAGTTGTATGTCATAGCTGCACATCCTTCTAGTTGCTGTATGTGGGACATGGCCTCAGCATGTCTGGAGAAGCGGTGCGTCAGTGCACGCCCAGGATCCGAACCCGGGCTGCCAGTAGCAGAGCGCACGCTCTTAACTGCTAAGTCACGGGGCAGGTTCCAAGGATAGTTTGATTTTAATCTACATCATTCCATAATAGTTGAAGGACTCTTTACGGTATGTGGCAATTGCCTATGTATATAAGTAAAGCCTCCTACACCTCTCTTATATGAATGTATTTTGACTACGGAACAATACCTAGTAAAGGCATTGGCAATTTATGAGCCAAATTTCCAAGCACAAAAAACAAACAAAAAACCCCAAATGTTTTCTATTTAATTCTGTAAGGTTTCCTAGGTTTTAGTAATAGCTAGAAGTAATTTCTCATTAGCCTTAACAACTTTGTCACATTTATTGAGGAACCAATTGTCAGAACTTTAACTTCATAGAACACAATTTGATACTTTCTTTAATAAGCAGAGGTTTCAGATTTCAAGTTTTCATTTAGTTTCTAATGTCTTTAGGTCATTAAATTCCTTTACTAACAGGAACTAAGTAGAAGTGTCTTCTATCTCACTTCCCGTCTGGCTATTATTTAAAATACTTCTGGTTCCGATATTTTATGGCGGAATGAACGATCTGATTGCTTATATGTGTCAGAGACATGTCTGCTTCCCCGTAAATATCAGAAAAATAGTGTGCAACAGAGAGCTTGAAGAACTTGGGTGGGAGCATTTTATCCTCATGCTCTTGATAGATACAACTTCTCACATAGCATAATTCTCCTGCCAGGCATAATTCCTATAAATTGTGATGCCTTCCCCATGTGTTTAGTCCTTCCTCACTTGTTTAATTTCTTCCCCAATTGTTTAATCTCTATTTTTAGCTAGGTTTCTGTAGTGGATTCTTCTTTGGATTCCACCCAGATCTCTAATAACTCGTAGGAACTGAACTTTTTCCAGTGACTGATCTTCATTTCTGGACTTAATTTTCATCAACATTACTCTCTCTCTGACCCCTTTTCACTCATCACCCCTCCACGCGTTTTCCTTGGATTTCCCTATCTCTAGGCTAACTGAAGGTTTCATTTGTTTCATGCTCCTTTGAGATTCCAGATAAGACTTAACCCTCCATCTACATGGAAGGAGGTGTCGTAGGATTTTCAAACAAAATTAAAGAGCTTTTGAGACTGTGTCAGTTTAACAATAAGAAGAAATGGTTTAAATTCTGAATGCTATTCTATATGTACAATCACAGAGACTCTATTAGAAACTGACTAGTTATTAGTGGGGAAATTAAAGTTATCAAAAGTCCTAGCCCCAGAAACCACACTTTTACTTAAAAATTAAAATAAAGAAATGAGAGGGAGTTTTCTTCAGCATAAACTATGGGTACACCTGATTTTTACAGTAATATCAACCTGCTCCTAGTCTAAACTTAATCAACATATTGGGTAGAGAAATGACAAGTAGTTTGTGGGAATGTATTAAACTTGAATGTCTTCTCCATCATTTGGAACTGAGCTAATGGAAATTTGCAAGCTATAGTGTTTTTTTGGGAAAAAAATCAGAGATCATCAGAGACAATCAGTTCCTTCTCTGAATGATAATTATGGGAGATCACTTAACTGGATTATGAAAGAAGACAGCTAAAAATAATGATTGCATTCCTTTTTCATAATTGTGTTAATATAATTGCATATGAACATCCAAACAGTATAGTGAAGAATGGTATGAAAGAGAAATGAACTCCCAATGATGAATCAATCTTTTTCAGAGTCAAAAGCTGACATTTCAGTTTCCCTGAGGGAAAGTTTAGAGCAAGTGAATGGGGGGAGGAGAGACGAAGACATATCAGCATGCTGTCTGAGAAGAGGGAAGGTGAAGTGAGGAGCTGTCAGTTGAGATGGGAAAATAGAGGGGGATGTAGAAAATATTCCAGCAAACCAACTGTGCTCCTACTACTTTAGACAAGCCAGTAAATTCACTATTTTTTCCTTTTAAAAGGTAACTCATCCTCAGAATCAAATATTTTTGCTTAATTCTAAATCATCTCTGTTACAGTCAGTTTTACCATCTAATCTTTGCAATTGCTAATTTACAACAATGTCACTCCCCTGAGGCATAAAAACATGATTCATAAAATAAAACCCAAATGGAATGATAAGGAAGACAGTCATGAGTGATATTAAAAATAGAAATACATGATATCCTTACAGAGTCTACAAAATCCATACACATATCATATTAAACCAGATTTTCCCAATGTCTCTGCAATCCTCGAGTGACAATTTTGGCAATCTGGAAAGTTGCCTTATTTTTCTTATCTTCCTGAGAGGAACATCAAGATACCTACAAAAGCCTCTTGAATATTGAACTCTAATTTTCAGCCACTCCCATTCAGATCACCAAGTCAACATTTGAAACAGTACTAAAGATCTATCTTTGAAGACCTGGAAGAAACTTTAAATATCAAAAGATAGTTTTTGTGAAAAAGTTTAAAAATAAACATCCAACAAAAACTTTGATAATATCTTGTAAAATGTTAAATAAATCATAAATCTCAATACAGTAGTCAAATTTAAAATATTAAATTATTTTAATAAAATTTTAATTTTAGAATATTTTTAGATTCACAGAAAAATTGGGGACAGATTACAAGGAGTTTCCATATACCCTGCACCCATTTTCCCCTATTATTAACATTTTACATTATTATGGTGCATTTGTCACAACAAATAAACAAATATTGATACACTATTTTAAACTAAAGTTCATATTTTGTTCAGATTTCCTTAGTTGATACCTAATGTCCTTTTTCTCTTTTACTGTTTCAGCGTGCCATCTAGAATACCACATTATATCTAGTTATCATGTCTCATTAGTCTCCTTTTAGATGTGACAGTTTCTCAAACTTTGTTTTTGATGACCTAGACAGTTTTGAGGAATATTGGTCAGGTATTTTGTAGTATGTTCCCTCATTTGGTATTTAAAAAAATGTTTCCCATGGTTCACTTAGGGTTATTGGTTTTTGGGAAGAAGACCACAGAGGTAAAGTACCATTTTCATCATTTCCTATCAAAGGTACATACTATCGACCTGACTTATTGTTGATGTAGACGGTGATCACTGGCAGAGGTTTTCACATTTATACATTGTAAATTTACTCCCTTCCCCCTTCCATATGGTACTCTTTGGGAAGAAGTCACTATGTACAGTCCACCTTAAGGAGTAGGGAGTTATGTTCCCCCTCTTGAGGATGGAGTATTTACATAAGTTATTTGTAATTCTTCTACCCGAGAAGTTTGTCTCTTCTCTGCCACTTATTTAGCTATTCAATTATTTATTTATATCAACATGGGCTCAAGGATATTTATCTTACACTTTGGTTTATAATCCAATACTACTTTATTTTGTTGCTCAAATTGTCCCATCTTTGGCTATCCGGAGCTCTTTCAGGTAGCTTGTGAGTCCCTTTAACATAACCCCATGATTGTGGATTTTGTTTGTTTGTTTGAGAACTTCCTTACTTTCCAGTCAAATTAAGTGTTTCAGTCTCATCTTGTATACTCCTTGCTTGAGTCCTAGAACCAGCCATTTCTCCAAGGAATCCTATTGCTTTTATTGGAGAATGGTATTAGAAACCAAGATCTGGGCACCATGTATGTTCTTGCTACTGGAGTCTTGTTGCTTCTAGGCTCTTCTCATCTGACTGAGCAAAGAAATATATGTGTGTACTAATTAATGTATATACATATATCTGTAAATATTTCTATATGTATCCAACTGTATCAATATTAAGTTACACATGAGCTCATACAAAGATCATTCTTGACTTCTCTCCTTGCTTATCTGACACCTCTCACTCCAGCAGTGAGAAACGTGGCTCCCACAAACCACTATCCATTTAAAAATGTTTATAGACATAAGATATTCTGTAACTTCCTCTCAAAGTCTATTTCCTAGGTAGAGATACACACATAGTTGCACAATGACACACACACACACACACACACACACACACATAGAGTCTAAAAAGACCTCAGGGATCATCTGGTCCATCCTCTCTTTTATATATGTGGGAACTGAGGCTCAGAGAGATTAAATGACTTATCCAAGGTCATAAAACTAGTTATTGCCGTATTTAGAACAAAAGGCCAGGTGTCTTCTCTATTAAATTATTGAACATTTTAGATTTTAGAATGACTCAGCCAGACCCTCATATTACAGATGAAGAAATTTACATCCATAAAGGTCAGCATTTTATAGCAGGTTAATGACAGAACTGGAAGACCACCTAAAATAAGAGCATCTAAAAAAAGAAATAATGACAACCAATCCCTATATTTTACCTGCAAAAACTATCAAAACTTTAATTATCAAAATGTAGTCTTTGGCTAAACTGTGAGTTCATATAACCTTATACTGGAGACAGACACTAAATAAATTTAAGGAAGACTATAGCTAAAATATTTTGAAATAGATAATGATCAGTACTCAGTACTGAAGGAAATTTGGTCCATTTAGATAATTACACAATTGCTCACTGAGATACTACAATTTGCTTGTATTCTGCTCTTTTCTAACCAACTGTGAACAGTGTAGTTCCAATGGTCTCGACACTCTTCACAATCAACTTTGGAGGAAATAAATGTTGATTTATGTAAATCAAAATAATGTGATCAAAGACATTTTGCTATTTGATTTGCAAAGGAGTTAATATTCATGGAAAATAATATATTTCACTACACGTAAATAAAAAAATTTTAGTTATTAATATAAATCATATTAGAAAATGTGTAAAATAAATAAAATTTATCTAAAAATTAATTTTACAGCCTTTTTCTTGATAAAATTCATAGAAGACATTTGTAAAGTAAAATATATGAACAACAAGAGCTAAAACAAAAAAAATAATAAATATTTATTTAGCTTTCTTATATGTCAGGTACTATTCTAGTGTTTTATATGTAGTAGCTAATTTCATCTTCTCAATAATAAAAATTATTATTTTCTTTATTTTTATTTGGGGAAGCTGTAGCTGTGTCAAACCAAACACAAGAGGTAAAGCGTATGTGTACGTGTGTATGTTCTTGTTTTTATTGAATTTTAGCTTTTCTTTTTTTTGTTGTTGTTGCTTTTTTAAAAATTTTTTTGTGTGTGTGAGGAAGATCAGCCCTGAGCTAACATCCATGCCAATCCTCCTCCCTTTTTTTTTTCCCTTTTTCTCCCCAAGCCCCAGTAGATAATTGTATGTCGTAGTTGCACATCTTGCTAGTTGCTTTATGTGGGACGCGGCCTCAGCATGGCCGGAGAAGCGGTGCATCGGTGCGCGCCTGGGATCCGAACCCGGGCCACCAGCAGCGGAACACACGCACTTAACCGCTACGCCATGGGGCCAGCCCCTAGCTTTTCTTTTTTTTTAAACGAAACTTTAGGGGCCTTATTGAGTTCAGAGATCATCTTGTCCAGTGGTTCTTAGTGTTACCTGCATATTAGAATAACCCAGAGTACTAAATAGCACACCAATATAGGACCTCACTCTGACGTGGTTCTCAAATTTAAGCTTGAATCAGAATCACAGGGATGGTTTTCTAAGAACACTGATCAGCGTGCCCCAGCCTCAGGGTTTCTAACTTAGTAGTTCTGGGGTGGACCCCAATATTTTGTATCTCAAACAAGTGCCCAGGTAATGACATTGTCTGGGCACTACACTCTGGGAAACACTGATCCAGAGTATTAAATTAAAATCTCTAGAACTGGAGCCTGAGCAAAGTTTTTTGCTGTTTTTTGTTGTTTTTTAATAGACCTTTGCAACCATATGAAATTAGGGATTTACAGGATTGGGAACCTCTGATTGTAGTCCAACCTTCTTATTTTACATAATACAAGAAAAACTGAAAGAGGCAAAGTGACTTGCTTGGGGTCTTTGAGAATATAGGTTGAGGGGCTGGAATTAGATGTTTCATCTCCCAAACTTTAATCTTTTAAATTATACTTTCTGGCAGAAAATAAAAAACTGAATACTTTAAAGAGAAGGAAAACTTAAATTGTGTAATATGATTAAAGAAGTAATGGTGAATAGAGTGCTTATTGTGTTGTTTACATTGTGTTACAATGTATTTTAAAAATCAACAAATAATTGTCTCCATAGATGTGCTCATTTATCAACATTGAAAGGAACAAATATGCCACCCCAGCATATTTATTATTTTGAATTAAAAGTTACTTAAGAAACAGCTGGTGCAAGAAGGATACTCTGACCCTTCTTTGTCCTCCTGAAAGTAGGAAACAAATGTCCCATGTGAAAGGTACCCTCCCTATACCAGGAGGGTAGGAGGCATCCTTATCGCCAGAGATAGGGAATTCAAGGCTGAGAAGGCTGTATAAACAAAACTGGTTACTTCCTCACTAATTTACAACCCCAAGCCCAAACTTCTTTGTCTTGTCAACTCTTCAGAAATTTATTGTTTCTTTGTCTAAAAGGTATAAAAGCTGTCTGCTTTAGTCACTTCTCTGAGTCTCATATTTTTATGAGCTCCTATATGTACAAAATTAAATTTTTTTTCCTCCTGTTAATCTGTTTTATGTCAATTTAATCATTAGACCAGCCAAAGAACCTAGAAGGATGAGGGGAAAAGTTTTCCTCCCCTATAATATCAATATCTGTGGTGCACTGGAAAGTTGATTTAAAGTCAGAACACGTGGTTTTAGTTTCTAGCTCAACCATATACTTATTGTCAACCCTAAATCCTGGAACAAATAACTTCTTTAAGTTTCAGTTTCTAAACCTATGCAATGTAAATAATAACAAACAACTAAGAAAGCATATGTAGAAAATCTTTATAAAATAACAACAACAATAACAAGCAAATGGACAAATTTTAAAAATTACTTGTTTGGTTATGGCTTTGTTTTAGAGACTACAAATGATTGTTATATTTCCATTTAAATACGTATGTGTGTGTGTTTTAATGTGCAGATTAGCATGGGGTCTAACGTTAAAGTATTCTAAATCTTCTTTAAGGACTTGTTATGTCTGACTTAAGCTATTCTATTAAAATCACCAGTTACTGATAGTTAAATCTGATCTTCAGACTACAATGCAATTTTCTAATATTTTTGTTTCTTTCTCATTTATAGGTCATTAAATATTATAAGAAAATCAGATCATCCCCTTACTGATTTACTGAAAGGTACTGATTATAATTACAAAATTTTACATTAAAAAATGAGTGAAAGAGCTTGTATTAATGGTCCCTCAAATGAGGAATGGAATAAATTAATGTGTTCAATCTTAATTTTCTTAAACTTGCCTGAGTTGAATATTTTTATATTTTTAAACATATAGTCTTTGAGTTTTCTCTAGCTTGTATAATTAGAACAGGGGAAACTTCAAATAGGTAAGCAAGCTTGGAAAATTTTCAGTTTAAAATTAGCCTATGAAATCCAGCTTCCTTGTATTAGGTAACATTGTTAAATAAAGGCAAGTGTGAATTTGTACCATACACAGTATGAAGGAAACTATCCTCTTTTGGGTTTTCTTTACATTTCAAACTAAATTTAGGTTCATCATCCTGTTATATAACAAAAAAAACCTCTACAATGCATCACAACATATAAAATATAATTGTAAAATTAGAGAAATGTTTAAATTTGATCTAAATGCTATCAGAAAAAGATATGCTTGCCACAACTAGTTTCACAACTGCTATATAAGCTAGCATGGTGATGCAATTTTACGTAAAAAATATATTTTAGAGTCATCTGTATTCATGAGATTAAAAAAATAAAACTCTGAGGAAATATGTATCAATGTCTTTGGTACTCAATGCAATTGATTTATCGCTTTCTGGAAAGCTGCTTTTTTTCTCAGGTGAAATATGTCACAGCATCAGTAGAATTAAAGGCAGTATTGAAGTCTCTCCCTATCACTCATTGCAACACTTTAGAGACACTTGCCCATTGCCTGATTAACCTTGTAGAGGAGAGATAAGATGTCCCTTAGAGTATTCTGGGGAAATAAAACAAAGAATGGCCTTTGGCTATTGGAAGTGTATTATCTATGTAAACCAGATTTCAAGCTAGTTTGTCAATACCCATACCAGTCAAAATACAGCTGGACAGAGTTTCATCAAAGTTTGAAGTTTTGTTGTAATAGTTTGACCTAAAATAAAGCTTAAGTGGTGTCTTCAAGAATTACATCAAGGTGGCATCAGATAGGCTGTCATCCTTTGGAGCTGCTAAAATTGAAGCCTAATCGGAGACCTGTAGGATTGTCAAAAGAAGAGCCATGCCAGAAATACTAGAATGACACAGGCAGACAGAACCAACTTTGGTTTCAAATGTGAGCTGCTATTCAAAACCACAAGGACACATACTCTGATTTGTAGGTTCAGTTTTCTAATGAAGATGCTTCTTACTTAGGCATCCCTGCACCCAGGATGAGAATCATCGGGGAACTATTTGTCTAATGATGGATTATAGCAATAAGCTCCCTGAAGGCTACAAAACCTTTTGTAAGACCACTTCCAACCAGTAACCCATGGAACTTTGCCTAATGTAGTATTAGAGACTGGGGTAGATCAGCCTCCCAATTAAAAGAAAAATTGCTCCCCTATATGAGTAATTGAATCCATGCAGAGGCTTTCTGGCTCTGGCAATGTATCACACAAGTGGGTATCCTTAGAGTAGGAATGTCCTAGTATTGGGGGGATTAAGTTGAGCCCACTTGAGAATATTTCATACTTTGAAGCAGTTATTTTCAAAATGAGACTGATATATATATATACACATACACATACATAATGTATATGTATATTATGTATATATATACACATAAATTACTCAATGACTGTGGTAGAACTACGGTCATTAGCTAAAACAATAATTTTATATAAATGATCAAAGATAGATTTCTGATACATCTGCCTGATTATCATACATAATATTCATTCTTAAGCTTAAGGACAATTAAATAACTACTCTTAAAATTTAGTAAACAAAATAATTAGCTTGTACATTTCCAAAGTTGTTCCACATTGAGAATTGTCATCATTTTCGTCATTTTAGTTAGAACTCTGAAATTATTACATTTGGGCTTAATTGGACATGTTGAAAAATAATTTCAGCTCTTAACATGGTATTATTCTCGCTTTTCAAATATAATTACTCAGTCAACGGATGTTACTCTTCCGTTAAACATTATTTTAGGAGTAAATGCAAGCCATGCCTTTGTTATCATTTACCATACTGTGTGTGGTTTTTATTTTTTTGCTACTTTTGCAACCATCTCCTTTTTCGTAGAAAGTTATTTAAGGGAAGAACTAAAAAGGACAATTGTATTTATTTATTCTTTTCATTTTACTCATTTTTGTTTTTGTGTTTTATTTTTTGACTGGCTCTTTACACTGCCTTTCAAATTTGAGCAGGCCCAGTGATTGAAGTGAGAGTGGATGCTAATGAGGTAAGTAATCTTCCTAAAGGACTGATGAGAAAGACTGATTTTATTTCCATTTCTAATTTTCCCAATGGTAAAATGAACATTATTTTTATTTGTTGACATATAATGTAGTAAGTCTATATGCTAGAACAATTATGCTATGAAATAGTCCTCTAATTCACACCCTAACCCAAACGGTCTCCCTTTTTTTATTTTAGATGTCAAGAATTGCATCTGTTTTAAATCTATTCTGTTACAAAAAATAAATTCCCTACAAGTTTCACCTTTGTGTTCTAACACGTGAAAAATGAATGACTGGAGCTCAGCGTGGATGAACCTTTAGCCTGATGGATATACCCAAGAGAGGCAAGAAAATAAATAGAAGTGAGAAAGATTTAAAGTATTCAATTTCATCACTTCTCTGGAGAAGGACCCCGCAGATGCTGGGTTAGGTCAACAAAGAAGTGCCTTGGTGCTTTCTGATCAGTTACACATGATAAATGCATCACAAAAAATGTTAAGTTCTATGTAGATGAGGCATTTGTTACATCATGTTGTTAAGTGTAAGGTCTCTGTCTTGAAAATTCTGTCCTCTTTTCTCCTCTGCCCTTTCCTCTCAGCCTGTTTCAAACAACAAAATGTAATGATTCTAAAAAAATTCATAATTTTGTAAGTATAATTTACCAATTGAAAAATACAGACCCACTCATAACAGGACCATTCCCCTTTCCAATTTTATTTCCCGTCATTGCCGTCCTCACCATCTGGCATATTATATGCTTGAATCATTTAATTGTTTACTGTCTGTCTCACCACACTAAAATGTACCCTGGCTGAGAACAGAGATTTTTATGTCTCTTATATGGCAGTTACATAGTAGGTACTGGATAATATTTGCTCAATGACTAAAAGATGGATAAATTAATCAGATAAAAGAAACAGTGTTACCAGATGAGAAAGAAGAAAAACACACTCATGTTCTCTAACATACACACACATGCACAAATGGAAAAATGCTGTATCTAACAATTTTTATATCCCAATGATTTAATAAACAAATTATCTACATGGCATTATTCATCTCGTCAAAAAAATCAGGCTGCTGCAATAAAACAATTTTATGTTTTGATGTATATGAAAGGACAGTCTATTTCTTTTTCAGAAATATTTGGTTTGTGCAAAAATACCGCTTTGTATATATAATAGAAAAAAGGTAAAAGCAATATTGTGTATATATTATTTATTAATTGATTTTTGTTACCTACTGTTAAATCCTTGGGATTTTAACTGACTGTCAGCAAATGTAAAGAATCAGATCTGAAATGATCTTAAACAAAATTTCAAATATTTATTTTTACTTCAATAAAAAAATAGTCCTCTACTTGAATATTAAAATGTGCACTATGGGATATATAAACAACCCAGCACACATAATTTTTCTACCCAGTGATATTTTCCACCCAGTAAATTGAAAGATTTCCTTTTATAATAAACAGAAAATATATCATTTTTTAAAAAAAGACCAGAAATTATGTGACTAATAAACACTAAGCACTTTCTGGATGATGAATTTTAGTTCAAGCCCTAGAAGGTGAAAGAATCAGAGACAGGAGCTTTTGAACTCAGTAACTACAATAAATCTTAGGTTACTCACTTCACAATGAATGCTTGATTTAGTGGAAAAAAGGAAATGGATTGAGAGTGCCCAAAGAAGGTCTGACATATGAGAGGGGGCCTCTTGTGCTAGTCAAGGACAAAAGCCAAATCACAAAATTGATTCTCCTTCATATTGGCAGGAGTAAAAGACTTCAAGCAAAATCCTTCAGTTCAAGCATAGTTTTCTTATGAGAAAAATCCATTGTTTGGTTCTATGTAATATATAAATATAATTCTATAATATAGATGAAAATAGCCTATACAAATACATTCAGAGTCAAACTTCAATGATTATCATTTAGGCATTTGAGTTTCTAATCCTTGCTTAACATCACTATTCCAGCACTTATCAGAGATCTTCAAAATTAGTAGTGGGAACTTGCAAGATGATTATTCAGTACTGCTTGTTAAGATTCTATGTGTGGCAGTCTTAAATATTTCTGCTTTTCTTCCTACACGCGCACCTCACCCTGCTTCCGGATACATAGTAAGATCATACCGTTGGTCCTCTTGCGGTTGGGTGAAGATATGTGATTAGTTCTGGCTAATGAGTTGAGACACAGGCCACCTCCAGGTCAAGGCTTTTAATTGCTGGAGTTGGATCCTCCTGAAGTTTCTTTTTATCTGGCAGGATGAATAGAAACTATTGTGATGTTGGCTGTGCTGTTACCCTGGGTTTCTGAGCGATTACACTGATCAGGAACTTCCCATCCAAACTCTTATCACCAAAATATGACAGATAGGCAATATAAGTGAGAAGTAAAACTGTGTTATCTTAAGCCATTAAAGTTTGTGTGGTTGTTTGTTACACAACATAACTTAGATTTTTCTAAGTATAAAATTTTCCAGAATCAATACTCAGGGTGCTCTCATGGTCATTCCCAGACATGCGCAGAGAAGCTAACGATTTGAATCACCTGATGTGCACATATTCAGCTGAGGTCAAACAAAGGGTCTCATAGTGTAGGAAGTGTCCTTTGCACAGTCTATTTTGTTCCATGTTTTTGCCTTTTTGTGCTTTTTGTTGGCAATTTTGCACAAGCCTCTCTTTAAGCTTCCATATTTAGGGTTTCCTAATTCTCCTTCTTCCCAATACCTCCTCCCAGAGGAAGCCTAGACTAACTAGTTCAGTGGGATCACAACCAGATGCACTGAAATTGCCTATTTCTTCACTCTGCAAATCCAGATGTTGAGAAACTGGGATATGTTTATACGTATACATGGGAGTTGGGTGGGAGATAAGATGGAGTTCTGCCTCCTCCTTTGGTAAAAATATATTCCTGTTGAAACTCTAACAAATCAAGCCCATTTTATACAGCTTGGTTAGGTTCTAGAATTAACATTTGTTACAGATTAAGTAGGCAGGTTATAGGTTGTCTTGGGAACCTAATCATCCTTTTTTAATATTGTTTCTATGGGAAAATATATTCCAAGTTCCAAACAATTGATTTGCAAATTAACTTCTGGAACACTACCAGCTTTTAAAATGTGGACTCCTGTATGGCAAAATGAGTAAGGCATAGAAACAAAGAGATAATACCCAGGTTTCCTATCTTCTGTGTACAAGGATGGTAGCTTAATAATGATAAGACTATCTGCCTGAACAGCCTGAAAAATATATATTTACTTAGCATTCACTTATGAGATTAAAGTTTTCCTGTCAATTTCTGCTACATAATTCACAGCCATGTGGGAAGAATTTGGCCCTAGAAACGATAAAGGAAAAGTGACAGAATATATGGTGTCATGATCCTGTCCACAGTACATCAGCATATTTGTAATCCAAAGGTCTGTGCCCTGACAATTATCTCCAGTAGATTGTTGCTGTAGCAGAGAACAGATAGGGTGTCCCTGATAGACAGAACTCACTCCCTTTTTGGTGTACTTTTTTGTCACACTGACATCTGATAGACTTATGTTGTAGTGAATATCCATTATTTTGCACAAATCTGCCTGATCCTGCTACTGTGTTAAAATGATAATCCTGATTTAGAGGAAGAGAGGAATACCAAAGGTGAGGTTAAAATTCCTATTGGTATACTAAGTATACCAATTATACTAAGTATAATAATTCCTATTGGTATACTATTTAATACACACTATACATTTAGGCAAAACAGCTTACTGTTTGGCTATTCATCTTCCTTGGTATGAAATTTCTGCCACTGTGGAAGACTCCAGAAATGAGAGAAATTAGCTACAGTTCTCATTAAAATATGTTTAGTTTTAAACTAGGTGATACTATCATATTTACAGAATGGAAACAACTCTGAAAAATAATTGAGTCTATTACAGGTTGGAAAGCAAAGCCAGGACTCCACTGTCCACTGAACATGCTAATTGAATCCGACCTTGCAAACAGATGAAGCAAAGAATGTTTTCTCTAATTGCAAAGGTCTCTGGCTGGTACATATTCCTATTTATCACTTCACACTTGGGTGATCCATGGTGTTTCATACAGATACTCTTTCTTAGGAAAAGATTCTTAATTTGCAAAATAAGCTCATTGCTTTTTTATTGATGCCTCATAGAGTGCTTTGGCATAAACCCTTAGGGAAGAAAGTTCCAATTTATTTCAAGGGGATCTATAAAATTTCTAGGTTATGGATAACCTCATTGAGCAAGTTTCAGAGCCAGTAATAACAGCTCAAGTACTTTCCCAGATTAAACACCAGATGGAAGAAGTTTTATTAGTTTTTTTTTTTTTTGGTGAGGAAGATTAGCCCTGAGCTAACATCCATTGCCAATCCTCCTCTCTTTGCTGAGTAAGATTGACCCTGGGCTAACATCCATGCCCATCCTCCTCTACTTTACATGGGACACCGCCACAGTATGGCTTGATAAGTGGTGCATAGATCCGCTCCCACGATCCGAACCCACGAACCTCAGCCTGCCAAAGTGGAGCATGTGAACTTAACCCTACACCACTGGGCAGGCCCCAGAAGTGTTATTACTTTTATGTTGACAACAGTCACTTTCTATCAGTTGTCTCTGCTAACAGAAGTTTAATGGATAAAGTCCTATTCTAAAGAGTTAACGTTGGAGAATGGTCTTGTCTCATTGGAAGTTATACATGCTATAAATAGAGCAATTACCAAGTTATGGATACAGTCAAAATGTACTGTAATTTTTTATTAGATCAGTAAAAACATTACTAATTTTCTTTTTGGGATATATTGGAGTATCTAGGAAGAGCTATGGGAGTTCTGAGTCACTGGGAGAGGCAGAGCCTAGAGAAAATACCAGGAAACCCACAACAAAAGACAGACTTACTTACCAAACAAGTAGAGTAGCCCATGTTGATAAAAATCAAGAACATTCTACATGTTCTGCATGGGACTGATGAGGCAAAGATGCTCTGTTAATTCCATGACTGTCTCCCTGGGACAGCAGGGAAAGTCGTGCAATGGTGCTTTTGGGGATTTTGAGAGGCTGAGTATCATTATGGGAATTTTACTTATCATAACCTGATGATTAAGGACATGTTATCAGCTGCCTTTCTTTTTTCTCAGCTAAACTTCCATCTAAAAGGCAGTGATCAGAATACAAGTAAAGTGGTATGCCTCCAATATAATATGAATTTCTTAGATATATGCATGAGGGTATGAGCCGAGAGTATAATAGCCCATTATGTTCTTTAGATATATCTTGTTTGTATCATATTTCTAGTGGTAAACATCTGGTGAATGTTATAATGAGGTCTTTATTAGAACTGTGTAAAGATTAATACATTTAAAAATTGAGATTAAAAAGATAATGAGTGCTTTTTTGTATATTTTAGTTCTGGAAGATAATTTTATGTCAATGGCATCTGGAAAATAAAATAATAGCAGACTTACATAGACTTAAATGTCTAGAAATAGTTTGCATATTTATATTCAGGAAGCATGTTTATATACCTAGCCATGTAAATGAAGTTAATGATAAATCATGTAACTTATATAATGAGGATATAAGCAAATAATATCAAATTTCTCTAGAGTCATATGAAGTCAATTATAAGCTACAACTCTTTTTGCCAGCTAATCAGCTTTTTGTTGGCCTTTAGAAAGTTGTATTTAATTGAACAGAAAGGTGATATGTTCAGAACTGGAACTCAGCATACACAAAAAAACAACCAAATAAGAAAATTTATATTGTGGCACTATTTTGGTAACCAGGATCTAAAATATAAATCATAAGGATAAGAAAATGACGTTTGGAAGTACTGAGCAAATTTTGTGGATAAATCCATAGTTTCCTAGATTCATATGTCAATTATGTATATGCATATAGCTACACACAGAAACACATTCTGATATATAAATATGTGTTTATGTAATATTTCATGCCATATACTTACAGATATAATTGTAAAAGGCATATAATTAAAGATAACGTGTAGTATTCTACCATACTATGGTACAGGAATCATTATCCAGAAAAGATCCTGCTTTGGTTTGAATACATCTCTTTTGTCATCATTGTTTATATGCATCATCATTTGAGCCTTTGCCTTTCCTAACTTATGAGACATATATTTTTCTCTAGTTTAAATGGCATTTTCCTTTGTATCATTTTCTGCAATTACTCAAAGATCACTAAAATATGGTGATTTTGAGGATTAATATGCAACAAATTAGAAAAGCATTCTTTATAGAATTTATATTTCTATACCAATACACACATTAAAGCAAGAGTGCCACTTCAGAATGCAGAAACTTTAAATAAGTGGATAAGGCATTTTATTTATTTAATAGATATTTATTTTGCACATACTATATGCCAAGCACTGTTCCACACTATTGGGAAAAAATGGTAGAAAAAATAGACAAGAAAAAAAAAAATCCCTGCTTTTATAGAGCTTATGATTCTAGCAGTGGGACCTAGATGATACAAATAGATCTAGTAAGTAAACTACATAGTATGTTAGATGTTTATAAATATTATGAAATAAACATATCTAGATAAGTGGGATAAAGATTATAAGTGGTAGAAGAAGGAAGATGTGATTTTAAATAGGGAGATCAGGGTCAATTTCAATGAGAAAGTGACATCTGAGCAAAAACTTGAAAGAATTGATGATGTTAGGTACGTGCCTATCTGGGCGAAGTGTGTTCCAGTGCAAAGCTCTAAAGTATGAGAGTGTCAGATGTGTCAACTAATGGGAAGGAGGTCAGTGTGCCTATAGGTGTTTGGGCTGAAAGAACAGTAGGAGATGAGGTGAGCAAAGTAACAGAGGCCTAAACTGTGTAAGATCCTACAGGCACAGGAGGACTTCGGCCTGTACTAAGAGCAAAATGGAGACACAGAGCTGGATGTTGAACAGATGAGCACATGAGCACCCACTTGTATAAAGGATAAGTCTATAGGTTATTAAAGGATAACTCAAGGTTATTGTGTTAAGTAGGGTAGAATCAGGGAAACCACTTATAAGCCTATTGCAATAATCCAATTGGGAGATAAGTATCATTTGGACCTTGTTGGTTGCAGTGAAAACGGTAAAAATTGGTCAGACCCTAGATATATTTTGAGAAATTTTATGATGGATTAATCACAATATGAGAGACAATGACAGGAGTTAAATATGACATCAGGAATTTGGCATGGAGCAAATAAAAGGATGGAATTGACATCAAATGAGACGAAGGCAATTGCACATATAGCAGGTTTGGTGGGAATATTGAGTCCAGTTTGGACAAGTTAAGTTTGAGGTAAGAGGCACTTATTAGATATAAACATAGAGATTTGCATAGGCAGTTGGATGTTCAAGAGTGGCATTCAGGAGAGAGGTCTGAGCTGAAGATAGCACTTTTGGAGTCACCATCTAAAGATGGTATTTAAAACATGAAGTGGATGAGAACACCAGGAGAGCGAGATGTGCTAAATAACTGAAAAGTAAAAAGAATGACAATCCTAGGGCACTTCAACAATAAAACGTGGCAGAAAACTAGAGACATCAGAAAAAGAGAGAGAGTGACAAGTGAAATAGGATATACAACTAATGCCAAGTCAAGAAAATATGTTAAAAAAAAAGTTGTGATCAACCATGCCAAATGTCTCTTGTAGGTTAACAAAGTTGAGAGCTGAAAGTTGACCAAGAATGTATGAAAGTGCAGATCATCCATGACCTTGATGAGATGGGCTTTAGTGGAGTGATAGGGATGAAAGCCTGACTGCAAAGGGTGTAAGAGACAGTAAAAGTTGAGGAACTGAAAACAGTTGAGTGGTTTTACAGAAAATGTGAACAGAGATATGGAAAGGCAACTGATGGGCAAAGTTGGGTCAAGGAAAGGTTTTACTTTCTATTTTTTTATTTAGGAAAAATAACTGCATCTTTGTTGTTCAGAAGATTTAATGGAAGGGAAAAATTAATGAGGTACAAGAGAATGTGTAGAGAATGTCTGGAGAAATGTCTAATGGGTGGTAAAAGGGAAAAAATTCTTGAGTACAAATGGAAGGATATTGCTTGATGTCCTATAAATATGGAGTTGGAGAAGTATTATAGACCGTTCTTTCTTTACCAAAAGCAAGATAATCTCCACAGAATGTGGGTTGCTTGAAAAGCTCTCTTCCAACTTCTTTCAACTATTAAGCTTCTTGTCTATCATTCTTAAACCTCTTTAAGCCTCTATCAACAGAGGTTAATATGAATCTCAGGGGAATATTAAGCGAGGCTCCAGTAAGGCAAAGACTAAGGCAGCAAGAAGTTAGTGGGAGTTACAGGCTCATTCTGGTCAGTGAGCCTCATTAGTCAATTCCCATGGTGCATGTACACATGTGCATGCGTAGTCACACACATATGCATGTGTACTGATAACTGAAAGATATATCTCTCAGAGAAGAGCAGACAACTATGAGTAAATTTATGGAAAAAAATAAAATCCTAAAGTTGATACACGAAGAAATAAGAATCTGAATATACTGCAGTCTTAGATTAAGATAAGACTTAGAGAAGGCTTCCTGACCAAACGCAATCATCTCTTAGTTTCAAGTTCAAGCAGCTAGCTGCAGGTAATACACCGATGAGTGGGATGGGTGCAGAAGTTGGCAAAAGGGATCCAAAGGGATCTCAGAGTGGCAACAAGAGTTTGTTCTACACACACTATTAAGGATACCAACATGGTAACCAAGAACTTTACCTCAAAGAACCCATGCCCCAGTGATTTTACAGTTAAGTTCTACCAACTCTTCAATTTGCTCCAGGTACTCCAGAAGAATGGAAAATCTCCAACTCATGCTATGGTTCTAAAATAACCTTGATTCTAAAACTGGTAAAGAATAACACAAAACAAAAGAAAACAAAGGCCCAATTCACTCTTGAACATGGATCTGAATAGACTAAACCACGATGGAGGTGAGAAACTATTACAGCATCGCTCGGGGCACCGGCCCCAGTACTGGCTGACTGAAAATCACATGTTAACACAGCGAGTTGGAGTTAGGGCTGGTAGTTTGATGTGTGGTGTGCTTACTCATGAGAACCTCAGATTGGCTGTCTAGTCCTGCCTCTCTCTGTTGACACAAGAGGCTCATGTGTTAGACCAGCGTAGACAAGGCTGTGGGGGTTTTTGCACCCCTTAAAGCAGCGGAACAGGGCTGGAACCACAGATGACCCCTCATTATTCCTGAAATGTTGGCCTTTCACCAGTTTTATTCACAGGAGTAAAAAGGCATGGCTATATTGAATCGATCCTGGTTGGAAATTCTTTCACTTGTCCTGCTTCTAGGAAGGCAGATACATAATGCTTTCTCTTTAGCTTAACCAGCATAATATCATCAAGATAGTGTTCTTAAGCACCTAGGCTAACCATGTAGCCATCCTCCACGTGGGGAACATATCCCTTTACAGAAGGATGGGAGAGAGTTCCACTGCCAAACCCTGAATCTGGCTGACCCTCGAGGCTTGGGAAATTCCCTTCACAGTCTTTAGAACCCCTGCCTCAGGCATGCCAAGCAGCCCGGTGGCTCTGTCTTGAGGAACCAGGCTGTCCCTGATATGGAGTTGGAGACTTGACTACGTTTTAAAGAAGGTTGCAAATGAGGGCGGGAGAATAAAATCCTTCTGTCATCTCAAGATCCCAAGGATTTTGTTCATCAAACCCCTTCCCAATATGTCAGGATGTTTTCTGGGGGTATCTGTATCTGAAATGGGCATTTCACATGAGGAATGCACATACGCATTCATGTAAAAAAAGATCTGTTGAAAAAAATCAGAATGGCTGTGGCTATGAATGTACAATATGTTATATGTTTTGAATATAAATCCCATGTGAACCAAAGTGCCAAATGAAATAATCACTAGATGTATATGTATGTGTGTATAAAGTAATTGAAATGTGATCTTCTTGCCAACAAAACAGATTTGAAAATTTTAAAAAAGAAAGAAAAGCCTAAATAAAATATTAAAACTAACCTAATTCAGCAATATAGTGAAATGTAAAGTGGAATTCATTCCAGATATTTAAGGATGATTATACAATCAGCATAACTGTTAAAATAATTCATATGAAAACTAAATGAGACATTGGCATTTTATCAATAAATACAGAAAATAATTTGACGAAATAAACTTTCACTTACAATACAAATTCTCGGAAAACTAGATATAGAAAAGACCAATCTTAACTTGATTTCAGAATCAACTGTAAACTTAATTCTACATATAAATATTTTAGAGGCATTCCCTTTATGTGGGTGTACAAGACAATGGTGATGCTCTATATCATTGCTACTGTACAACATGTACCAGTGATCCTGGCTAATATAATAGCACATGAAAGAGAAACAGGTAAATATGTAGACAGGAAAGGTAAGAAACTCTCATTTTTTTTGTATGTTATATAAAATCTCATAGAAAATGCAGTGGAATGAAGTAAAAGAGTTAATGAGAGTCTAGCAGACTTTCTGAATAAAGGATTGACTTTGAAAAATCGAGAATCCCTCCTCATTGCTAACAATTTCTGAGCTGGAATATATAATGGAGAGAAAAAAAAGAATTAAGATAGCAACTAACCAGTGTTGTATCTAGTAATCAGTGTTAACAAATAATGCACAGTACCATTCATTACTTTTAGTTTTGTTTCTTAAATACTCATGCAACTATATAAACATGATGTGCATGAAACAGATCCATGTATCTAGAAACTTGGCATATGATAAATATGGCAACATAAAATCTATCAATGAGGAAAAGATGAGCTGTTACGTAAGTTTTATGACTAGTCTTCTTGGCTTTATCAGTCCATAGTGTACCATGTGACATCGACCTGCCAGTATCTGCATCTCTAACTGAGAGCTTCCTGTGAGGGACAGAGTCTACTCTAGCTGCCTGCAGGGTAATCCAGAAGAGCAGCGAATCTAACTTTCCCTCAGTGGGAGATAGCCACTGTGTTTTACACTAGCTCCCACAGTTCCACGATGGTGTTAAGCTCCAGTTACACACCATGGTAGCTTGCTGGAAAATTCGTCTTTCATTGGGTCTCTTCCCTTCCTTTTCTCACTTAACCACTTCCCTGATTTTTTCTAGGATAATATTTCGTAGATCGCTTGCACTGTCTGGAATCCTTGTCTCAGAATTGGCTTTTGGGGTAACCCAAATCAAGGCAGTGCTCTACTTCATTCTTCAAAGATAAAGTTCAGTTGGATTTATGCTCAAATGTCAAAACTAAAACTTAATATAAAAGAAATTCATGGAGGAAAATATCACTGTAGCCCTGGAGCAAGCAAGAATTGTTAAATAAAACATCAAAAGGACAACTTGATTACAACAAAATTAAAGATTACTGTTTATAATGGAGTCCATAAACTAAAAAGATGATAATTGACAAGGATAAAATACGTGCAATGTCTAAAACTGAAAACTGATTGATAATCTAAATGTAAAAAGAATTTCTGAAAAAAACAAGAAAAAGGGACAAAATGTTTAGTAGAAAAGTGGGCAAACAGGGTGACTAGGCAGATCAGCAAAAAGTAAAAGCAAATAATACAAAAAAAGATGCTCTTCCGCACTAGTAATCAGAGAGAGAGAGAAATTAAAAATAACAAGATGTCTCTATAAACATGACCAGAGTTTCAAAAATTAGAAATTTTGACAATCAATACTAGCTGTTAGGGAGGCTGTAGAAAACTGTGGCCTTCAAACACTGCTGATTTGAGAAAACAGTTATAATCATTCTGGTGAGTAATTTACACGACCTAGTGAAACTGTTTTGTATAATCTATGACCCTTCAAAAAAAATTCTGAGTATATGGCAGTTTCTTACAAAACCAAACACACTCTTAACACATGATACAGCAATCGTGCTCCTTGTTATGTATTCAAGGGAGTTGAAAAGTACGTCCACACAAAAACTTGCACACGGATGTTTATGGCAGCTTCATTCGTAATTGCCAAAACTTGGAAGCAAGCAAGATTTCCTTCATTAGAGGAATGGATAAATAAACTGGTACATCCAGACAAAAGAATATTGGTCAGTGCTAAAAAGGAATGAGCTATCAAGCCGTGAAAAGACATAGAGGAAACTTAAACGCATACTAGTAAGTAAAAGAAACCAATCTGAAAAGTTTACCTACTGTATGATTCCAACTATACGACATTCTGGAAAAGGCAAAACTATGGAGACAGTGAAAAGATCAGTGTTGTCAGGGGTTGGGTGGAGGGAAGAATGAATAGGCAGAGCACAGAGCATTTTTTTAGGGCAGTGAAACTACTCAGTATACTATAATGATGGGTACATGTCATTATAAATTTGTCCAAACCCATAGAATGTTCAACACCAAGAGTGAATCCTAACGTAAATTATGGATTCTGGGTGATAATGATTTGTCAATGTAGGTTCATTAACTGTAAAAAATGTACTTCTCTGGTGGGGGATGTTGAGAACGGGGGAGGCTATGCATGTGTAGGGACATGGGATATATGGGATATCGCTGTACTTTCCTCTCAATTTTGCTGTGCACCTAAAACTTCGCTAAAAATAGTCTTTAAAACAAGTCTACATATATGATCTAGAGAATGTCTTGCTCGGATATAATGGATGTATTTTAATTTAAATAGCATGAACTTGCAAATATTAAACTATATTTGACCTAAAAATGATGATTTCCAGTATGTTTACCACTCTGCAATTTAGATAGTGGGGAGTAGAGGAACATAGAAGCGTATTACTAGGGGAATGGTTCAGTAAAATGTGGTAGATGACAATGCCCTTTAGTGGTTAGAAACAACAGAATAGATATAGATTCAGAACCATATGTTCAGTGTTGAATGAACAATATATAAAGGAAAGATCTATAACAGTAGCAGTTATGTGAATTAAAAACATACACAGCTCTGTGCATTTAGCAAAGATGGGTAAATACATGCTTATCCAGGGACAGATATTAACACAATAAAGTCTTAATTTGCCTGTGAGGGAGGAAGAGAATGGGCAGAGAGATTGGGAATAGAGGAAGAAAATATTAAAAATGCACGCTTAGTAAAAAGGGGAGATCTGTGGCCAGTTGTGATAGTGTGCCAGGAACTGAAGACGATCATTAACTCAAATCTCTGAATCTGTGCTTAAAACAAAAATAGGAATGATGTTTCCTACATGTTAGGGTTGTTGTGAAGATTAATTTAGAAAATGTGTTTAAAGGACTTACCACAGCTTCGTACATAGTGAATATTAAATAAGTGATAACTATTATGCTGTTATAATTATTGTCGTTCTTAATATATTATAGCTGGTGTGGTTTTTTTACTTTCTTTAATGGGCATTTCCATCAATGCTGTTTGTTTTTCACCAGAAGTCCCTGTAAAATTAAGTATCATATAAAGCGATTAATATAAAGCTGTGATTTCCTTTTAGAAACATAATATGCAGTTTCTTTACCTTAATTTAATACTTACTGGCCTTCCTAGGACTGAGAGGGAAGTGAGTTGGAATAGGTTCACTTTTTGAATGAAACAACAAGAGTGAATCCTCATTAGTATTTTTTTTTTTTTTTTTAAATCTTCAGACAGATTTGGAAGCTGGAAACTAGGTGATACGGCACAGTGTGGTATCCTACTGGATTTCACTCTGGAGTTCCTGAGACCAGGGAATGAGATGAGGAATAAACAGCTTTGTAAATTCAATCCATAATCAAAGCTGACTTGCTACAGGTTGATTTTCAGAAAGCAAAACCTGTAGTCTTACCCCAGGGTGTCAAAAATAATGTGATGAGGCCATTCTCTCTGATGGGATCCATGCTGGAAAAAATCCCAGATAATACAATGCAACATTTCCCAGAGCAGAAAGCTTGGTTTACCGTGCCAAACAATGGCTGAATCAGTAGCTCTCGTTTGGAAGCAACCCTGCCAGCTTTGCTTTCAGAAGGCTGTCTGCTGAGGACTGGGAAAACAACAGTGGCTCAGTAATTAACTCCTCCCAAAGGTCAGGAAGGAAGCAGCAATAGTGACATCTTTTGCAACTCCCAGTCTCATTCTGCCATGTTCAAGCCTGTGTTTGCTTTTTCTAGGGCTATTACTAGATATGTACACATTATGGCTCCTTGTCCCATAGGCCCTTCCAGGAGGCATCTTCCCAGCGTTCAGTAATTACTTTGGATGTACCTACCACCTTACTGAATAGAACACTAAGCATCGAACAGGGTGAACACTTACATTTTATAAACAATTTTAATAAAATTAGTAGTGAAGAAAGTGGAGTTTAAGAAAAGGAGAATGTAATATTAAAGAAATGAAGAAAAACAAGATATAACATCTTTGATGTGGCAATTCAAGGTGGTTAAACACACAGGATTTAAATTTAGAAACACAAATTGGAATCTTGCTTTTACTCCTTACTTGGTTGTTGACCCTGCGTAATTAAGTTAAAGTCTCTACATCTTAGTTTACTCAGCTGTAAAACTGAGCCTAGTGCTGCTAGAATAATTCAAGTGAATGACATTACCTATGTAGACTATTATAACACCTAGCACATGACAGAGAATCAATAAATAATATAGTTATTATAATTATGAGCTAAGAAAAGAATTATGAGCTAAGATAAGCAATCTTATTACTAATTATATGTAATATACTGTTCTGTTAATAACAAGTAGTAAAACAACAACTACCACTCCCACCACTACTTCTTGGTTACTACAGTTAGGGTATACTTTATCCATGGCTAAGGTAACAATTCTGCCTCCAAGATATTACCTGGCTTTTTGGCCCAAGATCAATCAAGGAGTGTCTTTCAGTGACTATAAAAATTCACTAAGATTCCATGAATATGGAATTTATTCTCAATTCCGTGACCCCCTTTTGACTGGTTTGCCTTCAGTTTTCAATATAGTGTACCACATACTATGAGGTAAATCAACTAAGAAGAAACAGATTTTCCCTTGTTCACCACTGAGTATGTCAGATCTGGGTGGTAGCTTAGTCAAAGAGATGGTAAACAACTATTGATTCACTCTACAAATAATTAATGGTTCTACTACATGTTAAGCATACTTCGTGGCTTCTTCCTAGATGAGTTGAGAGCATAGCAAATTAATAATTACAGGATAACACGATAAAGATATGTATAAAGAGCTATGAAATCCTAAGGGGAATGATAAGCTATTTGGGGAATATAGAGAACATTTGAGATTGACATTTGAGATTAGAGGAGGTGCAAATTTTTACAAAGAAAAAGATGAAGAGAATTATGGTCAGAGAGAAAAATATAAAATCATTAGAAAAGCATGAATGAACAAAATAGACAAGGGCTTTAGGAAGTTCTTTGGTCTAAGCTCTCTTATTTTAGAAGTCTCATCCAACATCAAGTAACCATTAAATTGCATTCACTGTTCTCATTGAATATAACTTACATTTGACTATAAAAGATTTGAGTTGCATTTGATAAGTTGGCATAACATTACATTTTGTAGACATTTATGTAAATAAATATTGACTTTCATTTTTCTTATTTGAGTAGTCAAAAGTTTTCAAAGTCTCACATTTTTATGAGTCTGTTCAATAATCCTTAGAAACTGTACCTAGAATGACTGATAGACAAAATCATCCCTGCATACATGCAATAGTAAGTAGTAGGGAGTGTAGCTAGGTACTAAGAGGTGTGGAAAGAAGTGTGAACAGAGAAATCTTTAAAAGGAGGTTGGGTTCAAAGAATGAATGGCAGAATAAAGTATTAAAGAAATAGAGGGAAATGGTAATGATTTTAGGGGGACCAAATATGTAAAGAATGGCTTTGGGTATAAGGTAGAGGGATTGATAAAACGGAAGAAAGATAGGAGCATAAAAGAACACTTGAGAGATTAATATAAGAATGTAAGAAGTATTTCATGATTGCTGAACTACTTCAATGCCTATAAAGATAAAAAAAAAAATCATAGCTCCAGATTAATGTGAGACTTCAGCCAAATTTTCAGTATTGTTTGGGGAAATTTCAACTCTATGTATTTTGGGAATAAATATTGTTATATACATCTTTCTAAATATTCTTTCCTCAGGTAAAACTTGATTCTTGCCAAAAGGTTTAGTCAATAATAACAATAAAACACACACACACAGCAAATTTCACTGGGCTAGTGGCTTGCATAATTAAAATGCAAACAACTAGTTACCCTGAAGCTGCAGGAGAAGGATCCATACATTATAAATGATGACCATCAGGTAGCACGTATATCATTAAGGGATAAACTGAATCTTTATGAAAAACAAAAAAAGATTTAGATTGTTAAAGATATATAGTCTATATTTTTAATATCATGACATTTATAATTCTAACCCATGACAAGTTAAAAAATATTTATTAATCAGTATTGCTATGGTCTGAATGTTTGTGTCTCCTCAAATTCATATGTTGAAATCCTAACCCCAGGGGATGATATTAGAAGATAGGGCTGAGGGAGGTGACCAGCTCATGAGAGAGAAGCTCTCATGAATAGGATTATTGCTCTTATAAAAGAGCTCTCTAGTCCCTTCTGCCATGTGTGGATTCAAGAAGTGTGCAACTTGGAAGGAGGCCCTCAGTCAACCATGCTGGCACCCTGATCTCAGACTTCCAGCCTCCAGAACCGTAAGAAATAAATTTCTGCTGTTTATAAGCCACCTAGTCTGTCGTATTTTGTTATAGCATCCTGAACAGACAAATACCTTCTATCAATTATTATCAATTGGTCTGATAGGAATTAAAATTAATTTACATTCATTCATTTATTAAACATATATTTGTTGGCTACTTACTGTTTGTCTTATGTCATTCTTGGTCCTGGAAACACAGTAGTGAACAAAACAGATAAATATCCCTATCTTCACCTTATGTTTTAGACAGGAAATATTTATCTAGTATATATAAAAGTGAAGAAGTAGTTAAGTGTATTTTAAAAGGATGCCTCTATGTTATTAGTTTATACTTTTTTAAAAAGAGCTATGATAGTCAAACTTTACACTTCAAGTGACTAGATGAAGTCTGCTCCAAAATGGGCGAGTAGGAATTTTCAAATGCTTCTAGGACAATTGACCTTCTGAGATGCAGTCAAAGGCCTTTGTAAGCATATATCTCTACACAATCCATAAATCCTTCAGCTCCTCTGCCTCTGAGGAGCTGAGCCACTGAGCTTTTATGCTCAGTGTATTGGTTTGGATATTATAACAGATAGCTTACTGCTTCAGAGGGTGACTTAGAATACAGGTATAGTCTTTGATAGGCTCCTAAAACTCAGTTATTACTGCACACATTTCTAATTTTGACTAAAATAGGGTTGATAATCAAATAGAAGGTTTTGACTTTAGTTTCATCAAATACATCGCCTACAGGTAATTCCAATGAGGCTGCATAAAAGACACTCTAGAATTACAAAGACTCCCTGGAATTTTTAATAGAGAAGTGATACTGCCTAGTATCGTTAATCAGGTACAAAAAGAAATTAAAGTAGGAAAGTGAGGAGTTAATTAAAGTTGTCTCTTTGGTTTTATATCACATCAGTATTGACATAACAGACTTTTAAGATGCTTCTTAAATGATTCTTTGACCCCCTAATTTTATACTTTTTAACAAGTGATTTGAAAGTAATCTTTAGTGTATGTGACTTCAAAAAATACAATTTTTGTGTGTGTGTGTGTGTGTGTGAGGAAGATTAGCCCTGAGCTAGCATCTGTTGCCAATCCTCTACTTTTTGCTGAGGAAGATTGGCCAGGGGCTAACATCCGTACCCGTCTTCCTCTACTTTATATGCTATGCCACCACAGCATGGCTTGACAAGCTTGACAAGCGGTGCGTATTTCAGTGCCCAGGATCCGAACCTGTGAACCCTGGGCCACTGAAGTGGAGTGTGTGAATTTAATCAATACGCCACTATCCAGCCCCCCAAAAAGTGCAAATTTTTAAATATCTATGTTTATCTATATATTTTCAGATTAAAAAATCACTTCCTCAGATAGTACATCTTTATAGTGTTTCATCCTATTCTCCACAAATGCTGGTCTAGTCCAATTTTGATACTAAATGAAATATAAAGCATTTTTCAAGTCATAAGCTCTCTTGATAAGAAGTGTTGGAATTGTACTTTAACACCTCTCTTAGTCTCAGAATCTGTTCAATTTCCGAATGAAAGTTAGACCTGAAAAAATGTATTACCCCATTAGAGCAAGTTGAATGAAATCAAAATCAAACATTCAATGAAAGGTGGTCAAGTTTCTATCCAGTTTGAAGTTAACTCACATTATAAAACGGCAGTCAATAAAAACCACGTGTTTATGTGGTCATGTGTTCAGGACATTCAGCAGTCAAATACTGCACAAATTTCAGAGTAAAGAAATATACTAGCTCTCAAGGGACAGGTAGATACTGTAGAACTGGCAGCATTTGGGATTTCTCAGAAAGTGGCACTCAGACATTATGGTCTAATGGAATAAAATGATTCTTTTGCTCTCCTGAAAAATATAATAGTGACAAAATATTGCAACCGACAAATACTGTGGGTGCATGTTTTTCTTAACAGAATTTTCTTGTCTCTTTAAAAAGAATGTCTTTGGGGGTTTGCCTGGCGTGCAATCCACTGCAGCGGCCTGGGGTTCACAGGTTCGGATCCTGGGCACAGACCTCCGCACTGCTTATCGAACCATGCTGTGGCAGGCATCCCACATATAAAGTAGAGGAAGATGGGCGTGGATGTTAGCCCAGGGCCAATCTTCCTCAGCAAAAAGAGGAGGATTGGCAATGGATCTTAGCTCAGGGCTAATCTTCCTCAACAGAAAAAAAAAATTAAAAAGAATGTCTTTGTATTTAAGCATGCTTTGTCACTAAGAGGATAACAAATGGATCAAAAGACTCAGCTCAGGGGCCGGCCTGGTGGCGCAAGCAGTTAAGTGTGCATGCTCTGCTACGGCGGCCCGGGGTTCACTGGTTCGGATCACAGGCGTGCACCGACACACTGCTTGGCGGACCATGCTGTGGCAGCGTCCCATATAAAGTGGAGGAAGATGGGCATGGATGTTAGCCCAGAGTCGGTCTTCCTCAGCAAAAAAAGAGGAGGATTGACAGATGTTAGCACAGGGCTGATCTCCTCACAAAAAAAAAGACTCAGCTCAGATTGGCAAAGGTCCAAATGTTTGATAGCACTCTAGTATCACCTACATAGGTCAGTATTCTCATACCGACCTCATACTTTTAAGTTATAGTACAAACCCACGGAGAGTAGTTCTATATATCTATCAAAATAATAAATATACATTCCATTTCAACACTCAGGTACATTTCTATGAATTTTTTCTATAGGTAAACATATATATGGAAATAAAATACACACATACATAAATATACACACACATATGCAGACACATACATTGCAAAATTTTTTTAAAGAAAACGATTAGTGAAAACCTTGAAAGTCCACTAAAATGAAACTGGTTAAATTAATTATGGTATTTTCATGTAGTGGAACACTATGAAAAACAAACAAACAAAAAAGGAAATTATGTATCAGAGTGTATACATACTATTAAATGAAAAACAAGGTGCAGGGCAATATATGTGTCATGGTAACTTTTGTGTGTAAAAAGGAGTTTATATATTTAAATATGTTTTAACATGAAAAATTTTTTCAAAGTAGACACAAGAAACTAATAACAGGGAGTCTCTAAGTAGAAACAAGGAAGTAGTTAGGAAGTGGTTGACCAAGCTGGAAAAAAATTTCCCCATATATATCCTTTTAAATTATTTTTATAATTAAATTAATTTTTGTAAATTAAAGTATTTTTGAAGCATGTGATATATTACTTATTGAGTTTAAGAACAAACTGATTAATGGGAGAGAAAATCAGCACTCACTCTTTATCTGTAGTCTACTTTATCACCCTCCTTCCTCATTATTTCACTTAGAGAAATGCAGAGGTCTCAGACTTGACATGGAGACAGCAAAAAATTTTAGAGGGGAAGCACCCACTTAATTGTAGTTCCAATGAATTCTTAGTTTTTCCCTTACTTCCAAATTTTCCTATACTCCACACTTTAATCTTCACAAGATCACAGAATGAAAAGACAAGCCACAAACTGTGAAAAAATAGTTGCAAAAGACATATCTGATAAATGATTATTACCCAAATTTCACAAAGAACGCTTACAGCTCTACAATAAGAAAACAAGCAAATCCATTTAAAAATGGTCCAAAGACCTTAATAGACACCTCACCAAAGAAAATATACAGATGATAAATAAGCATATGAAAATATGCTCCACATCATATGTCATCAGGGAAATGCAAATTAAAACAGTAAGATATTACTACACACCTATTAGGATGGCCAGAACCCAGAACACTGACAACATCAGATGTTGGCAAGGATGTTGAGCGGCAGGAACTCTCATAGCTAGTAGAAATACAAAATGGTACAGCCACTTTGGAAGACAGTTTGGTGTTTTTTTACAAAACTAAACATACTCTCACCATACAATCCATCAATCACGCTCCTTGCATTTACCCAAAGGAATTGTAAACTTATGTCCACACAAAAACCTGCACATAGATGTTTATGGCAGCTTTATTCATAATTGCCAAAATTTGGAAGCAACCAAGATTTCCTTCATTAGGGGAATGGTTAAATAAACTGTAGTGCATCCATACAGTGGAATATTATTTAGTGCTAAAGAGAAATAAGCTATTAAACCATGAAAAGAGGAAACTTAAATGAATATTGCTAAGTGAGAGAAGGCAATCTGAAAAGACTATCTACTGTATGATTCCAACTATATGACATTTTGGAAAAGGTAAAACTATGGCGACAGTAAAGAGATCAGTGGTTGCAGAAGTTGGGGGCAAGGTGGGATGAATCGGCAGAACACAGAGTGAAACTCTTCTGTATGATATTATAATGGTGGATATATGTCATTATAAATTTTTCCAAAGCCATAGAATATACAAGATCAAGAGTGAACAGTAAAACACACTATGGACTTTGGATGACAAGATGTCTCAGTGTGGGTTCATCAGTTGTAACAAATGATGGTGAGGGATGTTGATAATGGGGGAGGCTATGCATTTGTGAGGGGAGGGATATATGGGAAATCTCTAACTTTTGCTCAATATTGGTGTGAACCTAAAACTGCTCTAAAAGATAAAGTCTATTAAAACAGAATAACAACCAAAAAAATTTAGCAAGAAAATAGATGAGAATATAGGAATGAAAAGCTGAAAAGCACACCTGTAATCCCTATTCTTCATGCTCTCTTCTATATGAAAGAAACAGCAAATGAAGAAATCTCGTATCTTTTTTGATCTATCGGTAAGGCACAATTTTAAGAATATGTGATTAATAAATGGAGACATAATTATAAAATCAGGAACACAACTATTTTCAGTATTAGTGTGAGTGATAATAACCCTAAAGGTTAATAAAGGTTGCCAAAATAGTTGCTTAACCAGAAAAAAACACTTGTTTACATAAATCTGGCTTGCACTCATTTCCGGGTTAAACTAAGTGCATTAATAAAGAAAAATCGTGTTTGTGTGCA
The DNA here is from genome assembly GCF_020826845.1 of Diceros bicornis minor. Lineage (NCBI taxonomy): Eukaryota > Metazoa > Chordata > Mammalia > Perissodactyla > Rhinocerotidae > Diceros > Diceros bicornis. Next base: position 48,826,405 of record NC_080745.1, on the reverse strand, counting down.
CTCATACATCTGTGAGTGTTTGGATATATAAGTCCCTTCATTTACATCCCACCAATCCTTACACAGTGGTGGACATGGTTGGTAGTGGAAGGGGAGGAAAATATAGATCTCATAAGGCAAAAAAGAGCTTAGTGTACTGCAAACTCAATTAACTGGATTTTGAAAAGCTGAGTTCGAGTCCAGTTATACTCAAGCTGTGTGCTTTTGGACAAGCTGTTTCACAATTGTGATCCGGGGAGAAATTTTTGAGGTGTAGACACAGCCATTTCTGCTTTGACGACCTAGTGGTCTACAGTCAAATCAGGTTCTAGGTCAAGGAGATAGTCATTATCTCCATTTATTCCCCCACCCTAACACCCAGCAGGATTATGAAGTCCCAGAGTGACAGAAAGCAGTGTTTCTTTGGAGATCTCTCTAAGCAAATGGAATTTGTAAGCCTTTCCTATAAAACTGCTTGACTGAAGCTGATTTCCAGAGAAAATGTGAAGAAGTACAACAACTCGAATGAACTTTTTTCTATGTGCGTATAGATCACCTAAGAATGCCTAGCAATCACCCGACAAGACATTAATAAGGAAACTAAGGCCTTGTAGTTACACAGGTGAGGGCTGTAATGCAGGGTTTCATTTCAGTTATTTTATTTTTATCTCCAGCTTGGACAGACCTAGTGATATTTGTTATACATGCATTATTTTTAATCTTTATTTAAATCTCAAAAAAATTAGTCAAATTTTCATTTCACACATGCACCCCACAGCACCTTTAAGCAATTTTTCTTCAAGGTTACACAGGTAGGAAGGGGTGGATTCACGATTTGATCCTGTTGGATAGACATTCCACACTTGTAAAAATCAAGGATGGAACACTTGAGGTTGAAACTGATATATCTGCATCAATTTGGAAATGATTATTTTCACAGATACTATGCTTTCTAATTTCAATGAAAAAATTCCATAAATTGGCTGTACAGTCATGATACAGCAAATGTAATTGCCACTTTAATTCTTCACAGTGATTAATTCACAAGGGAAGGAATTAGCATCCCACACTTACCAACTTCAGATTATTTATACTGAAAGCCTTTATTATTTACCATTTGTCGTGGATTTATCTACTCTTACACAGCAGTTGTGTTTTACAAATTGGCTCTCAAAAAAAAAAACTCTTGAAAGTAAAAAAAATAATTTTACAAACTTTTAGTAGAATAATTACTCTATAAACTTTTTGTTTTTCTTGAGGAAGATTCATCCTGAGCTAACATCTGTGCCAATCTTCCTCTTTTTTGTATGTGGGTCGCCGCCATAACATGGCCGCTGACAAGTGGTGTAGGTCTGCTTCCAGGAGCCAAACCCAGGTTGCTGAAGTGAAGCACACAGAACTTAATCACTAAGCCACAGGTTATAAAATTTAACAGAATAATTACTCTAATTTTTTTTTATGGATATTGTATGTGGGCCATTCTCTGCACTGTTGAACTTTGCATCTTTTTTTTTTCCTGAGACATTTGTCATAGGAAAAATCTAAGAAAGATGTTTGCTAAACTTTTAGCTCAGCATTAAATACATGTGATTACTGTTTCTGTGCACCAAAGTAATCATTCCATAACATTTTAGAGGAAGAGGCACCTTCGACCCACAATAAAATAGTTACAGATATCCAGAGATCATTTAATTTTCCTGATCACCAAGAATTAAGCCACTGGACATTGGAGCTGAAACTCACTTTAACAATGATGCTCTAAATTAAGGAAGAGAGAAGGAAAACAATTGTTTGCAGGGTCTGCAGACTTGAGAAGAACTGCAGTAGGGGATATAGAGGCTACATATCTCCTGAGAGTTTCCTATTGCCAGAGTTAATTCTCAGATGTTTGTGTCTCCACAGAAGCAGCTTGAAAGGATTTGAACGAAATAATTCCATAGAGTATCCCTTCTGCTATGCTGTGGGGCACAAGTTCTAGAAGAGAAAGAAAAATCACGGTGGGAAGTTGCCAGTACTAAGCTATTCAGTGTACTACTTTTAAGCCAGATTTTATTCTGTGCTTATCAGTTGGGCCTACATAATAAAATTACCTCACATGGATGGAGCATTCACAGCTATATTCATTGTAAAGAGGTAGTGGTAGAGGATCAACAAGACCTAGTAACATGACCAGGTAACCTAGTCAGCTTCAGAGCTAAGAGTCAAGCCAGTCTGATACAAATTCAGATCATTCTGATGCAAAGACTAAGCCCTAAGCAGGATCAATATCGTCTCTTTCTCTGTGTCTCTCTCTGCACTGTCCTCACAAGAATTCAGTTATTTCCTCACTGGAATACTTACTTATCAAATGTCTCCTTTCTTTCAATAACCACTTACAGTTGGAAAATTGATTCTTTTTCTGAAAAAGGTATTGAAAGCAATACCTGTTTCTGCATTAAAAAAACACTTTAGGGCTGGCTCCGTGGCTTAGCAGTTAAGTGCGCGCACTCCGCTGCTGGCGGCCGGGGTTCTGATCCGGGCGCACACCAATGCACTGCTTCTCTAGCCGTGCTGAGGCCGCATCCCACATACAGCAACTAGAAGGATGTGCAACTATGACATACAACTATCTACTGGGGCTTTGGGGGAAAAAAGGAGGAGGATTGGCAATAGATGTTAGCTCAGAGCCGGTCTTCCTCAGCAAAAAGAGGAGGATTAGCATGGATGTTAGCTCAGGGCTGATCTTCCTCACAAAAAAAAAAAAAAAAACACTTTAAAGCAAGCTGCCTCACTACTCTGCAGTTTCACACGTAGTTTAGAGAAATAACCTCCTTATATTTTCTGAGTGAATCAAAGCATCAAGAAAGATTAAAATAATCACCACATACGTCTGCTTGCTATGCTGAGCCCCCAAGAGCCTCACAGCACTAGTTTTCTGTCAACAAAATGTGTCCTCAGGCATTATATTTCACTTTTTACACACAGGGTAAGTAAAGATGTTGAGGATGTCTGTGTCAGTGCCAGAAAAACAATCTTCTAGTCTAACTATCTTTAATTAAGACTTGTATTTGACAATCCGTTTTAAAAAATGAGCATATGAACTATTGAACCATATCACTGCTGACTTTTAGCAGTAATAAATGAAAATCCTCTCTGTAGTCTGTAAGCATAACTATAACCATTAATAAATATATAATGTAAACAACATAGCAATGATTTATCCATCTTTCCGGGAAGTCTCAGTGTTCACTGAAATAGGAATTTATTATTGACTAATTCCTTCCAATATTTTACAGGTGGCAAGTGACTAAGCTTTACGTGTGCTTGTTTCTATGATTGTTGTTCTTAATTTCCAACATTTCAGCTGTAATATGTTCTTTATATTCCAGAGAAGGAATCCTACAGACTGACTACTGCCTCCTCATACAGTATCAATTTATGCTAAAATACTCCTCTTTATTTCTTTCTTTGATCATATAAACATAAGAATAAAAAATCTTCTTCCAATTATTCCATTTTATTTTGACATTCATTTAAAAATATATTTTACTTTTCAGATATCAGGATTTTAAACTAGAGAACATAAAAGCAAGTTCTGGGATTGATCCTTATTCCCAATTCCAGACTAAGATAACCTTCCTCCTCAAATTTCCATTTCTCTAAGTGTAGTAAACAAAAGTCACCGGTTATATATGATAAGTAAAGGTAGTTAACCCCTGATTTACAAGTCAGAACAAGCCAGAGGATGGAAGGACAGGATGAAATATAAACAACATCTCTATCAAATTGAGCTATATTAAAAACCCAGTATAATTTTAAAGTTGGAAATTGCCCAAGATTTTTTAGTTAGCATCTACACTCTCAAGAATTACACTGAAGGAAATAGAAAAGACTAATGGTCAAGACTTTGGTTTAACATCTCAACGGGAAGATAGAGTTAGGCATTCATGAAAACACTACTAATTTAATAAGCTGACTAAAAAGGCATCAGGGCACTTTGAGCTAGTTCTAGAAAGAGTTTGTCTTAGCAATATTTATAAGGGGTATCTATATTTTCTTACATCAATACCAGATCTCAAGTACCAAAAGATGTCCAACATTCCACAGTTCTAGAGCCCACATTGTCAAAAGTTTTAAAGATGACATGATCTTAGACCCCCAAAGAGACATATATAATATACAAATAAAAATAAACACTAAAAAGTAATTTGCAATACTTTTCCATTATAATTAGTAAAATAGACCCAAGCAAGGTTTTCTATCCTTGTTTTTTTCCTTTAGTAACAACCTCCCCACCACCAACAAAACAAGAAAATACCAAGATAGTCCTTGTTATTGGAACTTTAGCCACTATCATATCTAGCCTCAGTTCAGATGAATAAACACTTACAACCATTGTAAGAAAGCCTGACACCTAACATATTATCATGTAGGGATAAATCTCATTTAAAATTAAATTTGTTGATTTTTATTCAAAGTTACTGTGTAATTACATATATGTGCCTTCTATCCTACCTAAAACCCTGCCAAAATAAAATTGTAAAAGCACAAAAAAGAATAAATCGACAACAATGAGGAAAAGAAAATGATGTTCAGGACTGGGGTGTCAGTATCAGCAGAATAGAAAATTCAACACATTTGAGAAAGATGAAAAATTTATCAAGCAAGTTGGCAGATCAAGTTTTTCTGTGGGAAAAGCTAAACTCAGAGATTAACAGAAGGTTCCAGTGAAGGTGGGACTCGGCCCTCCTGAGGGCTTTGGTGCTGGGTTAAAGCTGACACTTGCTACAGACAGTGAAAATGAAAACTGGGGTTTAATTGAAAGTCAGATATTTAGTTTTGAACATGATATCTATGCCAGCATCCCACATATGCCACATCACCACAAAACAAACAAACAAATGGTTCTGCATTTTTCCAGGTCTTGATTTGTGGGTTTAATAATGGCTTCTAGGATAAATAAAGAGATTCAATGGAGAGACATGTTGACACAACATTGTGAAATTTACTAACAATGGCCATAAAGAAAAATATAAAAAGCTTTCAAATAAGGTTCTTTAAAATATTTCCAATGAGTCGAATCCAGTCCCTATGCTGAATTTTTGTGTGTGTGTGTGTGTGTGGAAGATTAGCCCTGAACTAACATCCATTGCCAATACTCCTCTTTTTGCTTGAGTAAGAGTGGCCCTGAGCTAACATCTGTGCCAGTCTTCCTCTGTTTTGTGTATGGGATGCTGCCACAGCATGGCTTGATGAGTGGTGTAGGTCTACGCCTGGGATCCGAACCCACGAACCCTGGGCTGCCAAAGTGAAGTGTGCTGAACTTAACCACTGCACCACTGGGCCAGCCCCCTAAAAATACTTTTTAAAAAATGATTGAAAAAAATGAGAATAATATTTTAGACACTTAGAAATTATATGAAATTCAAATTCATTCTCCATTAATAGTTTCACTGGAACACAGCCACATCCAATTCTTTACATATCATCTACAGCCATGTTAGCACTGACAGCAGAAATAAAGATTTTATGGCCTATAAAGTCTAAAATATTTACTTTACAAAAATACTTGCTGGTGGTTGTTGTACGATAAACAAACAAAGAAAGGCATAATGTAAAGAAAAAATGTTTTCTTTTTTTTAGCAGCAATATTAGATGCTAGAAGAGAATAGAGAATTGCCTTCAAAGTTTTGAGAAATAGAACGATTCTTAAACTAGTGTTCTATAGCTGGAGAAATAACATTTAAATATAGGGGAGAATAAATACATTTTCAAACATATAAGGACTCATAAAACTTATCTTCTGTGATCTATTCTTAATATATTACTTGAGGATATATTCTGGCAAACTGAAGAGAAAAAAAAAAGTGAGACGACATCAGATTCTTGAAATAGTAGTTTCGACCTGGAACGCCAGGAAGAGAACATTCAGGATTAGAACTGTGCATCACTTTTCAATGTATCTTATTTTTAACAGGAAGTAATTTGATTTTTAACAAGAAAAAATTGCAATAAGAAACTCAAGAAAACATTATTATCTACAAACTAATTCATAGTCCAAATATAAATAAAACTAAAATATGAAACCCGTTACAAGCAAAGAATGCCCAGTACGGAAAGAGAATTCTTTGGATTTGATGGTAGGAAAATTCTCCTTTGAAGTGCTTAGGAGTCAAAACATTGAAATCCCAAAAAAGGAAATGTAATCATAGAACAGTATATGATCAAGAAATAAAGGGTATATAATCATAATAACATAGATGATTTTTACCATGTGTTCAACTTTCATAGCCAGTCTATGAACAAAGCAAGAATGTCTTGTTTTTATTTTCAGTGCAGAATGTAGCTGCTAACAACCTCAAAAATGTGGAAATAAAAATATTGCTGACTGTGGGAGATTGAAGTTGGAGAAGAGCATGGAACTGGTATTCTCATTCCACATGGAGTGGAATCAAGACTGGCTTATGTGCAGAACAGAATCAAGATACTAGTTAAAAAGTTGGAGGGCCGGCCCGTGGCTTAGCGGTTATGTGCGCGCGCTCTGCTGCTGGTGGCCTGAGTTCGGATCCCCGGCGCGCACTGACACACCGCTTCTCCGGTCATGCTGAGGCCGCGTCCCACATACAGCAACTAGAAGGATGTGCAGCTATGACATACAACTATCTACTGGGACTTTGGGGGGGAAAATAAATAAATAAATAAAATTATTAAAAAAAAAGTTGGAAAATAGATACATAAGCACATAGTTTAAAATGGTGATTACAAATTCTGATTTCTATGACGTTAGAATGAATGAAATGACATATGAATGAATAAAAACAACAGAGGTAAGAAAATATGTACTGGTCTGTTAATATTGCCAGCAGGCACTGACATGATATTTATATATATTTTTTAGCATTATGTGGGCCACACAGACCACATATGCCCTTTTGTAATCTCGTTTTTAAGATTACAAAATAAACAAAAAATAGGTAAAAAAAAAAAGCAATATAAGAATATAATATTAGAAGATGGAGAAAGGCAAGTAGTAATTAAACCAAATAATCCCTTATTTTTCATGGTAGGGACTCAACAAGTTCTCTTTATTGTTGACTAAACAAGGAAATGTTTTTGGAATGTTGGAGGCAAACCCTAGAAAAATTTAAAGCAGAAATTATTACTAAGTTTACTTCTGTGGATGGGGAAGAGCTGGGGCTAGAGAATGCTGCTTTTCTTCATGAGCTCTTTTATATGCTCTGACTTTTAAAAAATAACAATGTTCATCTACCACATTTGTTTTATAAGTTTAAGTTTTCTAAAAAAATATTTGCTGAAAAAATAGCAAAATAATTTTTTAAAAAATTATTTTATTGAGGTCATATTAGCTTATACTATTGTGTAAATTTCAGGTGTACATTATTATATGTTGGTTTCTGTGTAGACTGCATTGTGTTCACCACCAACAATCTAGTATTCTGTCACCATACATTTGGGCTCCCTTATCCCTTTCACCCTCTCCCCACCCCAATGCCCTCTTGTAACCACTAATCTGTTCTCCATATCCATGTATTTGTTTATCTTCCACGTAAGAGTGAAATCATACACTGTTTCTCTTTCTCTGTCTAACTTAGCATAATCCCTCAAGGTCCATCCATGTTGTTGCAAATGGGACCACTTTGTCTTTTTTATGGCTAAGTAGTATTCCATTGTGTATGCATACTACATCTTCTTCATCCATTCATCTGTTGATGGGCTCTTGGGTGAGCTTCCACATCTTGGCTATTCTGAATAATGCTATGAGAAACATAGAGAGGCATAAATCTCTTTGAATTGTTGATTTCATGTTGTTTAAATAAATACTCAGTAGTGGGATAGCATCATATGGCATTTCTATTTATATTTTTTGAGAAATCTCCATACTGTTTTCCATAGTGGCTGCACCAGTTTCCATTCCCACCAGCAGTGTAAGAAGGGTCCCTTTTCTCCACATCCTCTCCAACATTTGTTATTTCTTGTCTTGTTAATTATAGCCATTCTGATGGGTGAAAGGTAATATCTCATTGTAGTTTTGACTTGCATTTCCCTAATAATTAATGATGAACATCTTTTCACGTGTCTGTTGGCCATCTGTATATCTTCTTTGGAAAAATGTCTGTTCATATCATCTGCCCATTTCTTGATCAGGTTGTTTGTTTTTTTGTTGTTGACTTGTATGTGTTCTTTATATATTTTGGAAATTAACCCCTTGGATATATGATTTGCAAATATTTTCTCTCAGTTGGCGGGTTGTCTTTTCATTTTATTCATGGTTTCCTTTGCCTTGCAGAAACTTTTTAGTCTGATGTAGTCCCATTTGTTTGTTTTTTCTTTTGTTTCCCTCGCCTGATTATACATGGTCTTCGAAAAGATGTTGCCAAGACCAATGTCAAAGAGTGTTCAAAAAGATGTTGCAAAGACCAGTGTCAAAGAGTGTACTGCCTATATTTTCTTCTAGAAGTTTTATGGTTTCAGGTCTTATGTTCAAGTCTTTAATTCATTTTGAGATAATTTTTGTGTGTGGTGTAAGATAATGGTCTACTTTCATTCTTTTGCATGTGACTGTCCAGTTTTCCCAAACACCATTTATTGAAGAGACATTCCTTTCTCCATTATATATTCTTGGCTCCTTTGTTGAAGATTACCTGTCCATAGATGTGAAGTTTTATTTCTGGGCTTTCAATTTTATTCCATTGATCTGTGTGTCTATTTTTCTGCCAGTACCATACTGTTCTGATTACCGTAGCTTTGTAGTATATTTTGAAGTCAGGGATTGTGATGCCTCCAGCTTTGTTCTTTTTTTCTCAGGATTGCTTTGGCTATTCAGGGTCTTTTGTTGTTCCATATAAATTTTAGGATTCTTTGTTCTATTTCCATGAAGAATGTCATTGGGATTCTGATTGAGATTGCATTGAATCTGTAGATTGCTTTAGGTAGTATGGACATTTTAACTATGTTTATTCTTCCAATCCATAATCATGGAATATTTTTCCATTTCCTTGTCTTCTTTGATTTCTTTCAATAATGTCTTATTGTTTTCAGTGTAAAGGTCTTTCACCTCCTTTGTTTATTCCTAGATATTTTATTCCTTTTGTTGTGATTGCAAATGGGATTGTATTCTTAATTTTTCTTTCTGCTAGTTCATTATTAGCGTATAGAAATGCAACTGATATTTCTAGGTTGATTCTGTACCCTACAACTTTGATTTAATTGTTGATTATTTCTACGGTTTTCTGGTGGATTCTTTAGGATTTTCTATATAGGGAAATATGTCGTCCTCAAACAGTGAGAGGTTTACTTCTTCCTTTCCAATTTGGATATCTTTTATTTCTTTTTCTTGTCTAATTGCTCTGGTCAAAACCTCCAGTACTATGTTGAATAAGAGTAGTGAGAGTGGGCACCCTTGTCTTGTTCCTGTTCTCAAAGGGATGGCTTTCAGATTTTCATCATTAAGTATGATGTTGGCTGTGGTTTTGTCATATGTGGGCTTTATTATGTTGAGGTACTTTCCCTCTATACCCATTTTATTGAGAGTTTTATCATAAATGGATGTTGGATCTTGTCAAATGCTTTCTCTGCATCTAATGAGATGATCATGAGATTTTTATTCCTCATTTTGTTAATGTAGTGTATCACATTGATTGATTTGTGGATGTTGAACCATCCCTGCATCTCTGATATAAATCCCACTTGATTATGGTGTATGATCCTTTTAATGTATTGCTGTATTCAATTTGCTAATGTTTTGTTCAGGATTTTTACATTTATGTTTATCAGTGATATTGGCCTGTAATTTTCCTTTTTTATATTGTCTTTTTCTGGTTTTTGTATTAGGGTAATTTTGGCCTTGTAGAATGAGTTAGGAAGTTTCCTGTCTTCTTCAAGTTTTTGGAATAGTTTGAGAAGGATAGGTATTAAATCTTCTTTCAGTGTTTGGTAATATTCACCAGAGAAGCCATCTGGTCCTGGACTTTTGGGTTTGGGGAGGTTTTTGATTACTGGTTCAACATCTTTACTTGTGATTGATCTGTTCAGATTCTCTATTTCTACTTTCTTTAGTTTTAGGAGGTTGTATGATTCTAAGAATTTATCCATTTCTTCTCAGTTATCCAATTGGCTGGCATATAGCTTTTCATAGTATTCTCTTATAATCTTTTGTATGTCTGTGGTGTCTGTTGTAATTTCTACTCTTTCATTTCTAATTTTATTTATTTGAGTCTTCTTTTTTCCTGGTGAGTCTGGCTAAGGATTTGTCAATTTTGTTTGTCTTCTCAAAGAACTGGCTCTTAGTTTCATTGATCATTTCTATAGGTTTTTTAGTCTCTATTTCATTTATTTCTGCTGTGATTTTTATTATTTTCCTCCTTCTACTGACTTTGGGCTTTGTTTGTTCTTCTTTTTCTTGTTCTTTTCAGTGTAGTTTAAGATTACTTGTTTGAGATGTTTCTTTGTTTAGGTAGGCCAGTTTTGCAATAAATTTTCCTCTTAGTACTGCATTTGGTGCATCCCAAAAGAGTTGTTATGTTGTGTTTTCATTTTCACTTGTCTCTAGGTATTTTTTGATTTCTCCTTTGATCCAATGGTTGTTCAGTAGCATGTTGTTTAGTCTCCACATATTGGTGACTTTTCCAGATTTTTCTTGTAGTTGCTTTCTAGTTTCATAGCATTGTGGTCAGAAAAGATGCTTGATATGATTTCAATCTTCTTAAATTTATTGAGGCTTGCCTTGTTTCCCAACATATGGTCTATCTTTGAGAATGTTCCATGTGCACTTGAGAAAACTGTGTATTGTGCTGTTTTGGGATAGAATGTTCTATATATTTCTATTAAGTCCATCTGGTCTAGTGTTTCATTTAAGCCCACTGTTTTCTTTTTGACTTTCTGTCTAGATGATCTATCCATTAACGTAAACGGATAGATCATCCTAGGTCCCCTATTATTATTGTGTTGTTGTCAATTTCTAACTTTTGGTCTGTTAATAGTTGCTTTATATACTTTGGTGCTCTTGGGTTAGGTGCATATATATTAGTAAGTGTTATGTCTTCTTGGCGGAATGTCCCTTTTATCATTATATAATGCCCATCTTTGTGTCTCATTATCTTTTTTATCTTGAAGTCTGCTTTATCTGATATAAATATGGCTACATCTGCTTTCTTTTGCTTGCCATTTGCTTAGAATATCATTTTCCATCCCTTAACTCTGAGCCTATGTATGTATTTAGAGCTGAGATGTGTTTCCAGGAGGCAGCATATTGTTGGGCCTTGTTTTTTAATCCATCCAGCCACTCTGTGTCTTTTGATTGGTGAATTCAATCCATTTACATTTAGAGTGATTCTTGATATATGGGGGCTTAATACTGCCACTTTATCTCTTGTTTTCTGGTTGTTCTATATTTCCCTTTTTTCTTTTCCCTTGTATTTCTGACTGCCATTCCAGTTCGGTGGTTTTCTATGTTGGTTTTCTCAATTTTCTCTTTATTTATGATTTGTGACTCTGCTCTGATTTTTTTTGTAAGTGGTTACCATGAAGTTTGTGTAAAAGATCTCATAGATGAGATAGTCCATTTTCTCATAACCTCTTACCTCCATTAGCTTAAGCAGGTTCCATCCCTCTCCTTTCCCCTTCTATGTTTTTACTGTCACAAGTTATTCTTTTCTGTGTTGTGAGTTTGTGACTAAATTGAAGTGTTTATAGTTATGTTTGCTACTTTCTTTCCCTTTATCTTTCATGTTGTAGTTAAGTGCTTGCTACCCTATTCTGATAGAGAACTACAATTTTCAGATTTTGTTTGTCCATCTCCCTGCTGAAAACTTGTAAACGTTTGCCTTTTTGTTTCAGGTAAGAAGGCTCCCTTCATCATTTCTTGTTAGGCTGGTCTAGTGGTGATGAACTCCCTTGGCTTTTGTTTATCTGGGAAAGCTTTTATTTCTCTACCATATCTGAAAGATAATTTCCCTGGATAGAGTATTCTTGGCTCAAAGTTTTTGTCTTTCAGTATTTTGAATATATCATTCCATTCTCTCCTAGCCTGTAAGGTTTCTGCTGAGAAATCTGCTGAAAGACTAATGGGGATTTCTTTGTACATTATTTTCTTCTCTCTTGCTGCCTTTAATATTTTTTCTTTGTCATGGACTTTTGACAGTTTCAATATTATTTACCTTGGAAAAGGTCTTTTTGCATTGATGTAATTAGCAGTTCTGTTGGCTTCATATAGTTGTATGTCCAGGTCCTTCACCAGGTTTGGAAAGTTCTTCACTATTCTTTCTTCAAACAACCTCTCTGCTCCTTTGTCCCTCTTTTCTCCCTCTGGGATACCTATAATCCTTATGTTACATTTCCTGATTGAATTGGATATTTCTCAAGGAATTTCTTCACTTTTTAATCTTAATTCTCTCTCCTCCTCCACCTGAAGCATTTCTAGGTTTCTATCTTTGAGCCCACTAATTCTCTCTCTAGAAGGTCTATTCTATTTTTTATGCTTTCTACATTATTTTTTATCTCATTAATTGTATTATTCATATCCAGAATTTGTTTGCTTTTTTTTTTCAGAGCTTCAATCTCTTTGGTGAAATATTCCTTCTGTTCATTAATTTTATTCCTGAGCTTATTCAACTGTCTTTCTGAGTTTTCTCTTAACTCATTGAGTTTCTTTATGACTGCTATTTTGAATTCTCTATCAGTTAGATTGTAGTCTTCTGTGACTTTTGGTTTGGTTTCTGGAGAGTTGTTATTTTCCTTCTGTTCTGCAGTGTCACTGTAGTTCCTCATGGTGTTTGATGAATTGATTCTCTGCCCACACATTTGTTGTAGTAATCACCTTTTCTTATTTAGGTACAGCTTTGGTTACTTTGGATCTGGTCATCTGGGTCTCATGCTCCTCCATTGGCTCTCCATAGGCTCAGATGCAGCTGTCCCGTGCACCACCTGTACTGCTGCACCTGGCTTGACTTGGGGTGCTGGTTTCATGGGTGTCACTGTCACTGCCAGGGGCCTTGGGACCTGGGGACTTATATACAGCCCCTGCTGCTGGTGGAGCTTGTGTCAGGGCTGCTGCCACTGGGGGCTGGGTCACTATTCTGCTGTGGTTCCTGTTGCTTCTGGTCGCAGATTCCACCTGCCCCACTGGGGGAGCAGGGACTCTTTTTCCTGTTCCTGCCCTATCTGCTCGTAGTTGTGCCATTCAGCTGCTCTGCATTCACGCCAGCAGTGCTGGCCAGGCTGCTGCACTCACCAGGCATGTCATGCTTACATGGGTGGGGCCACTTCCCAACAGGGTGCCTTCATGCAGGCTGAGCTGCTACTCAGAGAGGAGCATTTGCATGAGTGGGGCTGCTGCAGCACAGTGGGTGCTCCCACCGGCAGGGTTACTACCACTGCACAAGCGTTTGCATGCGGGCCAGGCTGCCCCTGCCTCTACTCACAGTAATACTGGCCACTGTATGTTGATCTATGACCTGGATTGCTGCCACTGAGGAGGTGGAGGGGGCTGCTCCCCTAGTTTCACTGTTTCCCACGTTCCAATCTACTTTCAGATGTATAGCTGCCTGGATCTCTCAGGCATCCTGTTGTGCTGTGTAGGGAATCTTCTGTCGGTTAATGGATGTCCATTTAGTTGTAACTTAGAGTGGAGAGACAAAGGGAACAACTCACTCTGCCATGATGCTGATGTCACCCAAAATGATTTTTTTTTAACATATGGAAAATTTTTATCCTCTATTTATAAAGGAATATCATACATTTGTGAGTTTGTAAATTACATTAGTACATAATCAAGTTCCTATAATATTGAGAATGCAGATTTATCATTGGAAGGTATGTGAACAAATCTGAGATGGGCAGGGCAGGGAGGTCAGTTTGATTGGCTAGAGGCAAAATCTGCTGAAAGCCCAATAATGGAATTTTTTCCTAGGACACCAAATAAATTTTCTGCCTTGGAAAACCCCATGCTAGGATATTGATGGCAGGGATTTATATTTTTAACAGCAATACCAGGTGATATGAACGGTAAAAATAGTGAAAGGAAACATCAGAGGAGAGAAGATGATTTTCCGTATTTCTCTCCACAAGTCAGTGTTAACAGTCATGGACTCCATGGAGAAAGAATGCACCAATGGAATACCAGCAGTAATCAACGGTATTGTGTAAGGCATGAGGGGGGAGTGAATACATTCTCACAATAGTTTTTGGAGGCCAAAGGTCTTGTTAATTCAGAAAGAGAGGTCATGTTCATTCAGAATGAGACTTTTGAACCTCCGGTGCTGTAGGAAATGACAATAACATAAATATAATCAAGTACACATTAGTAAATCAAAGACAATGGGATGGCTAATGAGCCCAAGTAACATCACTAGTAAGTGGCACTATCAGGACAAAAACACAATTGTGCATTATTTTTATAACCAAACTATTATTTATGCAACCCTCTTTACAGTAGAAGCCTCCTATAAAAAGAATATCAAATTCTTTCCTTTAAATAATTCTTCTAGAACTACTTTCATAGATTACTACACTGCATTTTCTTGGGGAAAAAGTACCAAAAATAATCAATCAATAGTGAAAGAGACAATCTAGGAGCTGAACAAGGCTTGGATCTTAAAATGGGGGCCAGACCAAATCTGGCCACATCCAGTTTTTGTATGGCCCAGGGACTAATAATATTTGTTTGCATTTAATAAGATTAGCAAACACTTAGTAATATTAGTAAACATTTATTTAACTCAAAAGTCAGCTGGTTGGATTAGGGTTGACTGATCTAGGCTTTGCTTGTATCTGCCTCATATTTCATTCATAATTCTCATAAGACAAAGAAGTTAGCCTAGGAATGTTCATCTCCTTTAAAAGAAAGATTCTATTGACATAGCCTCTAGCTTGGAGATTCTTTCTTCAGCCATGTCCAATCTATTAACAAGCCTTCAAAGATAGTCTTCATTTCTGTTAGTGTTTTTTATCTCTAGCCTTTCTTTTAGGTTCTTTCTTAGGATTTCCATCTCTCTGCTTCCATTACCCATCTGTTCTTGCATGCTGTCTACTTTACTCATTAGAACACTTAACACATTAATCATAGTTTTTAAAAATTCCCAGTCTGATAATTCCAACATCCTTGCCATATCTGGTTCTGATACTTGCTCTGTCTCTTCAAATTGTGTCTCTTGCCTTTAGGTATACCTTATAATTTTTTTCTTGATAGCTGGACATGATGTACTGAGTAAAAGGAATGGCTGTAAATAGGGCTTGTGTAATGTGGTGGTGAGATGTAGGGGAAGGGGAAGCGTTCTATAGTCCCATGATTCTATAGTCCTATGATCTTAGTCTTTTAGTGAGCCTATGCTTCTGGACTGAGCTTCAGAAGTATTTTTCAGTTTTTTTATCCCCCTTTGATGGGTCAGGATGGCTAGAGTGGGCTGGAGTTGGGCATTTCCCTTCCTCCATGTGGAAGGCTAGACATGGTTGGAGTTCGGTATTTCTCTTCTTTAGGTCAGTTCGGCTTTTATAATACTCCAGCAGTTTAGGCTCAGGTTAACTAGTTTCCCTGACAGCGGGCCTTTTTGAGAAGAATCGAGTGCTCTGGAGTATTTCAAAATAGTTCCTTTTCCCTTCTCCCTGCTGGAAGCAGGTGGGGGATTTTTCTCCTGTATTTTCTATGAGCTCTTGGAGGTAAATCTCACACTATTGTGGGGATCCCCCTATGATGAGATCCCCCTGGAGAGTTTTTAACTCTCAGAGTTGTTCACATTCAGTCTCCAGGATTTGTCAATTACAGTTCAGGTTTTCCTGATTTCTGTGTGGTTACTGTTCCGGTAAGCCATGATACTCTGTAGTCGCCTGTTTATCTCTATAACCTTGGTGGTGGCAGTTTGTCCTATGTTCTCTCCTTTCTTATGGATCCAAGAAAAGTTGTTGAATTTTCAGTCTGTTCATCTCTTACTTGTTTTTAGGAGTGATTGGAGACTGTGATACGCCTTACATGTGCAATTGCAAACCCTATTCCATTGATTCATATGTCCATTACTATGCTAGTACCGTGATGGTTTTCACAGCTACCATGGTTTTGAGATAAGGTTTTTCAAGCTATCACAGAGCTAGAAAGAGGTGGATGGGACTGGGGAAAATTAAAATGCCACAAAGCCAGCCCACTATTCTTATCAGGATTCAGCTGGATTTTTGTTGTTCTTTGGTTGGTTGGTTTGGTTTTGATATTTTGAATAAATGCTCCTCAGATTATTATAAGCCTTTGGTTAATTTCAGAGTTCTGGAAAAGCTAACTCTGATGGTTTTGGTCTTCTAAAATAATTCTTTTTTAGAAGATGTGATTTTTGGCGGCCCCAAAGCACGATTTCAGAAGTTCTTCTCTTCATTGATAGATGCTTAGAATACAAATACTCCTGTTCCTATCCTTTCTGTTGAGAGTAAATTAGTATTTATTTTTTAATGAAAATATCTTAAGATTAATATTCAGACATGGTCATAGAGCTCACCTTTTTAAGTAGCAGTTGTTCCTAAAATGTATTTTGTATTTCTCAAAGGTAAAAATTAACATTTTTCTTTAACAACAACAATATATTTCAATAAAAAGTCATTCTAAAATTAAAATAAATAACCAAACAATTGTTCATCACCAGCTGTTTCAAGTTTTTTACTTCCTAACCTAAGGTAGCAAAGAATCTTTACATTGAATAACATTTACTGGGCACGTACTATGTACAAACTACAAAATACATTATAAGATATGGTACTAATACTCAAGATCTTGTTGATTCATTTAGGGTTGCATGATTTGTCCATCAAAAATAGGAGCTAACATTTAAAATTATAAAAATAAATTAGGGTTATGAAATTTAAACAAAATAGCATTTAAAATAATAACTATTAGCAAAGACTGAAATAGAGTATATAACTGGGAGATGAACTGAACATTGAAGAAGAGGTGTGATTCTCAATGTCATTTTAAAAGTTACCATTTATTGAAAAGACTCTTTTTCTAATGCAAGGTGATGCCACCTTTTCTTAAATCTAGTGACCTTACACATGTGGATGCATTTCTGCACTCTATTCTGTTCCATGTTCTTTTGCTAACAAGACATTCTCTTAATTACTATATGTTATGTTTTGATTACGAGTAGTGGAAGTCTAAGACTTCCATGTTTGTTCTTCTTCTAAAAGACATCCTTCGATATTTTGGTCTTTTGCATTTTCATATAAATTATCAATCCCCCATGCATTTGTGTGCACACACAAACACAGATGTTGGAATTTTAATCAGATTGCTTGAATCTACTATAGATCAATTGGATATATCTGAGTCAATTAGATATCCATATGGTAACAATGAATCATGACCCCCTACCTTCCACCATACACAAAAATGAATCCCAGATGATTATTTATCTAAATGTGAAAGAAAAACTGTAAAGTATTTAGAAATTAAAAAAGAAGGAATATCATTATGACTTTGGTGTCAACAAAAATTTGTCAAAGAAGACACAAAGATTTGTTAAAGAAAAATCTTAACTCTAAAGATTTTTACAAATCTAATACATTTAACTACATTAAAATTAAGATACCATTAAGATTGAAAAGAAAAAGCCATAGAATGGAATACATATTTGTAACAGATATATATGACCATGGACTCATATCCAGAATACATAATAAAATCATACAAATCAAAAAATGAAGGCAATTTTTAATGGGCAAATGGCTCAAAGAAATAGTCTACATAAAAAGATATCCAAATGACCATGAAATGTGTAGAAAGGTGCTCTATATCTTTACTCATCAGGAAAATGAAAAATAAGACCATAGCAGAATGGTTACTACTTAAAAGAGTGACAAACCAAGCAAACCCACTCTGAGGAATACTTCCAAATTTCCTGGCTTATGAGATAGGTCAAGAGTATATATCTGTACACTACACCAAAGAATATAAACAGATGGGTTTTCATCTGTGTTTATAGTCAAGTACCATACTACCATCCTAAATTTGATTAATAATTAGACATTTATTAGTTTTCTGTTTCCTCTAAGGTATATTTTCTTCCCCTCTCTCATCTGATACCTGACCTATTACTGGATATCAATGTAATTCAGTTTTCATGTGGAAGCATGTCTTAGAGGTTAAATATTTGCCATGATTCCCATTGTTTGAGTAGCTATTGAACAGAAGAATGTGTACTCAACCAGGGACCATGTACTTCGGGGTAAATCCTGATTCTTCTGAATATAATATATAATTTACAGTAGTATGGAGTGAAAAATAGCTATTACAATAAACATCATAGCTAACATTTATTGAGTAGTTATTATGTTCTTGGCACTGTGCTAAAGGATCTCCTTTTAATCCTCATGACAACATTATGATCCTACCTCCTCTTTAAAGACAAGGAATCTAATGAATTAAGAGGCAGTAGAGTGCATTGGTTAAGAGTACAGACTCTGGGCCAGACTTCCTAAGTTCAAAATATGGCTCTGATACTTTCTTTACTATGAGATTTTGGATAAGTCAATTAATGAACAAAACTAGTGAGAGAAATATAGATATTTTAACTATCAGGTTTTTGTTTATATTTTTAATATGATGAAAACATGAAAAAATAATATTTGGCCATTTGAGTGGTTTTTACAAGGGTTATTATTTATATTAGCCTCTATAATTGCCTTAATGTTATATTAAAAACATTATCTCTTCCATTATTTTAAAATTTTTCAAATTGAAAAATAAATATTTTTGTTTGTTGATTTTATATATTTTTGCTGAAATAAACTTTATAGATGAACTAAAACTCACCCATCTTCTAAAAGATGCACACAGATAATTTTAGCAAGGCCTGGAATAGAACCTGTGTCCTAAGACTCCTCTAATGCTCTTTCCACTAACCCACAGACCCTATAATTGTTCATTTGACTTTATATTTTATCTTAAAAAAATCAACATTATATTTATTTGCATTTGGTTTGGTAAAAAGTTAAGACTCTAAAATTCTCTAGTAATTTATCATTTACTTTTTAAAAATACCCTTGCTAACATGCACAAGTCCAAGGACCTAAACCAAGAAACTATTAATTCTGAAACCAGAAGTAACTGCTTCTCAAAGATTATCAAGATGGGGGATACAAGTCTGTATTATTATATATAATGTCAATTATTTAATAGATTTCGTGCCTATAACATAGAGACATTATTGATGTATAGTCACAGTGCCATATCAAAACCAAAAGTAAGGTAAGATCTGGGAAGCATGATGATCATCATATTTAGTTGATTGGGTTAAAGAATATTTTTTTTTTTTTTTAAACTTTTTTTTGAAGATTTTATTTATTTTATTTTTTTTTATTTTATTTTCTCCCCCCAAAGCCCCAGTAGATAGTTGTATGTCATAGCTGCACATCCTTCTAGTTGCTGTATGTGGGACGCGGCCTCAGCATGGCTGGAGAAGCGGTGCCTCGATGCGCACCCGGGATCCGAACCCGGGCCTCCAGCATCGCAGCGCGCACACTTAACCGCCAAGCCACAGGGCCGGCCCGGGTTAAAGAATATTTTTAATTCTAGGAAACTCTCACATCCTACCCAACTCTTTCATTGTAAATTTTATCTTCACTTCTACCTTCTAACATCAACACTATAAGGTGAGAAATTTTATCCCAATTTTGTAAGTGAGAACACTGCAAGTAAAGAGCTTACATAATTTAAGTAAATGTTCTCAGTCAGTATATGGATCTGGGACTGAAAATCCATTCTTCTCTCATTGAATCACTATGATATAACTGGATGCTGAATTGTGTTACACAATTAGAGGGAGTTAGGATGTTGCTAGGGATACCTGGACAAATGAGAAAGTATACTTTAATTAAAAATATTGAAAAGAGGATAAGACTACATCTTTAAAATCACCATATTAAATCTTATTTGATTCCTTCCTAAATAACTCAAATAATAAGAGAAGTAAAGTATATGAATATTGGTAAAAGATTTTGACAAAAGATATTGCTAACATCAGTCTCTAGCACATCATAGCACTTTGTTCTAGAGAGTGACACAATTATCAGAAAAGGATAAATAATTGTAACAGAAGGTCAGCTGGTGGATTTTGCAGTGTTTTTTTTTTTTTTTTAAAGATAGTTTAGACATCTTTGGGTAAACCATTCACAGTATGCTGAACGCCGGTCACATGTTGTGGCAGAATTATAAGAATATAAAGAGGAAGTGGATAATATTATATTGAAACTGATTATTAATAAATAAAATAGAAAGCACTTGGTGTATCTGAAGACTTTACAAATAATAGACAGTACAATATGATAGAAAAATATATCGAGGGTGAAACTTGGTATACAAAGGTGATTTACAATAAAAAATGGAAATTACTATATCTAGGGATTACAGCCTACTGAGTAAATATTCATTTGGTGAGAAGAACCTTGTAACTAGAATTATTCAAGGACATCATAAAGAATAGCAGCAGAAAGTTTTACAAAAGAAAATGTACAATGTTAACAAAATAAAAAGGTAGGACAGCAGCATATTTTGTTGTGCATGAGAAATCATCAAGTTTTATTTCCATAAATTCTAACAATAATAAACCATAAATTGATCCATATAGGCGTGATTTTAACATATTAGCAGGGAAAGACTTAAAATAGGGTAGTCTCCTCTGGGGTATAATTTGTAGGTCAAGTGTAATAACCTTAGTAAATGACTAACCTGCAAAAGATGTCTTATAACTAATTTAGGATTAAAAATAATATCCTATCTTAAGTCATTATTAGCAGCATATACCCCAGTGTAATAGTAGTAATTGGCAGATCTTTGCCAACCTAGAACCCTATTGAAATCAGGTTTTGTTATGTTAGGGACAAAAAGGCAGAGAATATTAAAGCAACTCAGTGGCATGTTGTGCTGGGTGTGGGAGGAGGAGAAAAGTAAGGAATGGAGAAGGCAGGAATTGAACATATGGTATGTACCCTCATAACCATATAAGGTAGACATTTTTTGTTTTAGATAAGAAACCAAGAAGAATAAAAGAAGAAAACAAATGTCACAAAGTTCACAATTTTGCCTAAGTCCATCTCTATAAATCAGCAAAAGAAAAATAACATATTGCTGCTGCAACTGTCAAGAGTCTTCCTACTCAACATAAAGTATGGGTATATTACAACAATGTAGATAAATTACTAACAATGAGGACCATAGAATTTATGATGTATCTTATTTCTCCCCAGCTGCAAACTGGACCTAGGCATAAATGTGATCACTAAAAGAGATTCATTAAGTTTTCTAAAAAGGTCACATTGTAAACTACCCTAAATCTGTAAATTATTTAATCATTTTAAATCTTCGTTTTATTTATTATGCTTGTCTGGGGGCTAAGAGTCGACAACAAAGAAAATTAACACACTTTAAGTAATGCGGTTGTTAAAAGCAAGTTCAAATTCCTTCTATAGCAAAGCTATTGTATTTTGATAAAAATGATTTCTTAGATGTTTACTGTATCGTATGGCTGTTTAAATGCTACAGTTGTAATTGAGGTCTAAGCTCTAAACATACTGTTGGCATTCATTCAAATATCAGAAAATAATATGTTTCCTTAATGCTACTGCATATATTTAGAAGAAGATACGTATAATTTTAGTTTGTTTGAGTGAATATGAGGAAAAAAACAAAAACTAAAAATTTTTCTCACTAAAAAATAAAGTGACAGGAACTCTTTCTTTCCTCCTTACCCCTTCTCCCACTGGATTCTCCTGACTATTCCAACTACACCCTTTGTACAGTTCTGGAAATGAAACAAGGAAATAAGGGAACACTTAGACTGCATTCATCTCTACTTTCGCTTTTTATAAGCTTCGTAAATTGGAAAAATTCAGATGGATCTTCATGTGTTCTTTAATAATGGCTCTGGTTTTCTCAGACCCAGGTACGAAGAATCTCTGCCTCTATCCCCCCTCCTGTGTCTTTTGGATTGCTAAATCTCTGGTTGATTGAAATTTTGACCTTTTGCTTGCTTAAGAAATACTTCATTTTGCCTCAGTTGACTCTGAAAATCTGTTCTTCTTGGTTACTTTGGTCTATTCTATTAACTCTCTTTTTAACTTTAAATCAGATATATTTATTTAGAGAGCCTCTTAACATTTCTGACCTTAAAACTCAATTCTAATTCTCAACTCTCCAGCTCTAGCTCTCTCTCACACTTACTCCCTGGGCTTGCACTTTCCTGTTGGTTTCCAGTGCTCAAGGTGACAACAGAGGACAATGGAGGGATCATGAGACTGGCCTAAACAGAAAGATGAAGAAAGAAAAAGCAATAGAACTGCCAGTGGTAGGACGCAGTTGGTGATATCTGGAGGGTATCAAATATAGCTGTATAGACAGAGGGGACATACAAATCTTGTCATATGAATGAAAAAAAAATAACATGCCAACCTGTACTGTTGCCTGGTGAGAAACAGGGAAAACTATATCACGTATATGCTTTGCAGGGCTAGAATGAAATAAATGGTGGGGGGAAAGCTGGAAAACACATACATAAGTGTGCACCCACACACCCATGCGTTACAAAGCAAGCACACACTGTTTCCAGAGCTAATTAGTTGACTTGTAGAGGCAGAAGGGAAAAGTCCTCTGATTAGGGCATGAGCTGTTGACTGGTTTCCCTGTAGGAGATTTTTAATGGAGGGCCTATTCAAAGCTAGAAGTCTTACCACCTACTGGACTAGAGAGACTGAAAATTTTCTGATCTTATGGAGAACCTGAATAAATCTGCAACTTATATCTTGATGTGCATCAGGCAGACAAAGCTAGGCAGATAATAAGATTTTAATTATTAAGAGATCTGTTATGTTTAAGTGTTTGTACATTCCATAAATTTTAAAGCTATGTATTTTAAGGATAAAACTGGCATTATTTTAAACAGTTTGGAGGAGAATATGTTTTTAAAAATATGGTTTTCAAATAGAAAAGGAATGAACTTTACCAGGTTATGCACAACATCAGTTTATACTTTATTCCTCCTTTTCAAAAGACTTTATGACCCATAATAATAATTCTGATGTATAACGACAAGAAATTGAGAAGGAGATAACTATGAGCAGAAAGACTAATCTTTTAAGTTATTTTGTCCAGATTTATTTTTGTATGGGGCTAATTGAAAGATGCTGTATAAGACAAGATATTAAAAACCCACGAGAACTGATATGAGAAGACAATGGAATTCCCCAAAGAGGAACAATAAAAGTGACAAACGACTGCCTCTTTTTAAGATAGATAAGTTTATTATGTGATGTGGTTGCTATGGGTATGGATGGGATAGAACTGATTACTCTTTGAGGTGGATTTAAGGCATTGCACTGTCTACTCTGGTGACTCTTTTATTTTGCTGAGGAATATTGGCCCAGGGCTAACATCGATGCCCATCTTCCTCTACCGTATATATGGGACACCTGCATGGCTTGATAAGTTGTGCGTAGGCCAGTGCCTGGGATTCAAAGCTGTGAACCCAATCCCGGGCCACTGAAGTGGAACGCGTGAACTCAACCGCTATGCCACCAGGCCGGCCCCTCTGCTCTGGTGATGTTTTTTAGTGTGTATCATGAGACCCTACCTGTTTTTCTTTTCCAGCTTTATTGAGGCATAATTGACAAGCAAAAATTCTAAGATATTTAAAGTGTACAATGTGATGATTTGATATCCATATGCATTGTGAAAGGATTCCCCCATTGAGTTAATTAACACATCCATTACCTCATATATTTACCTTTTATTTTGTGTGTGGGAACATTTAAATTCTACTCTCTTAGCAAATTCCAATTCTACAATACAGTGTCATCAACTATAGTCACCATGTTATAATTAGATCCTCAGACCTTATTCATCATATAATTGAAAGTTTGTACCCTTTTAAAAACCTCTCCCTATTTCCCCCACCCCAATCAAGATCAGAAGTTGGAAGTGGGCCAATGGTTAGTACTACCCTTAGACCTGGGAAAAGTGGCTTCTGTTCTGGGTCTTGTTCGGTGGAAGGTCTCAGGTATTACAAACCTTCCCAAACATTAACTAAACAGCCCAAGGTGTCTCTGTCTGGCTCTCACTTCTGGCACAATGCAACCCCTAATTCCAAACATCCACTCTGCTAACACTTTTCAGGCTGCAGAAAACTGCTGCTGTCATTTGCCACATGTCCTCAAAACTCAAGGCAACTGCATCCCAACGCTGTGAATGCCTGTGGGTTGTGCTACTGCTGATGCTGGGTACTGCTTTGGAGTATAGGAAAGACGTGAGTAGTGAAAATGATTATATAAGAGAAAAGGCAAATTAATTTGGCAAATCTCACTCTCAAATAGAATGAATATCATTCATTCTCCCATAATAACGTACCAAACATCAATTTTTGTGCTTCTCCTTATGTATCCATTATGGTTTCAAGGATATTTATAAATAAGCACAGAAATTGCAGCAGTTGACATGGACATTTTTTTAAAATTGTGATATTAGGGAATAATATATATACATATAACATGGTTTGCAGTTCATAGAAAATGAATGCTACAATTGCAAATAGTCTTATTTTAAAACTACAGATCAAATTATAGAAGGTATTAAAGAGATTTGAATGAATTGAGCAAATGATGTTGTTTAAATGCTCATATCTCAAGGTGGAAAAAAATTAGAAAGACAAGGTTAAGAAATTCTGAAAGGACTTAAATATTGTTTTAAGAAGTAGAGAACAATCACAATATGTATATGTGATGTTGATTTACATAATAGAATTGACCTCTTTTTGTGATAATTTATCATATGTGACTCCATTATCATTTATACATGTATAAATACATATTTCATTTTTGAATCTAAGTATTGTTTTAAAGAAATTTTATTGACAATCCCGTTTCCTAATACTACAGAAGAGAAAAATTTCTTCAAATTACAATTCATTTTAAAAACTGTCTAAGAACTACAATGATTGAAAAAGTTATCTAGCATTGATACTACAAGAAAAAAAAATGTGAAAATCTTGATTATATCAACATAATTGGTCATTTGCTGCAATAAAGAGCATATATTAAGTAGACTCACAAAACATACCATTTAAGTAAAAATGCTGTGCTGATATCTTTTGGAAATCACATAATTTTTGCACAAATTCTCAAATATTTTTCTCTCATGTGATCTCTAATCTAAAATCTATTCATGTCACTTTTTTCACATTGTTTATATAAGAGAAAGGCTAAATGCCACTTTTCAAAAAAGTGTTATTTATTAAAATTTCTGATTTCAAAACCATCAGTGGCTTCTAATTTAAAGAAAAAAATTTCAAAGCATCCAATTAATATTTGTCTCATGCTATTAATATCTGCAATGTAAGCTGTTATGCCACAAAACGAGTATGTTCTCTCAGATTGAAATCTTAGATTGTGAAAATTCTACATATTTTCTCTTAGTAATTGTGATATTAGTTATATACATATATGTTTGAAATAAATAATATAGTCGTAATAAAATACTCTGTCTTTTTAAATAACTTGGAAAAAAATGCTAACAACTATAGGAATGGTAAAAATAATTCAACTTTTAAGGAAGTATACTTAAGGCCAAAAAATATTTGAAAGAGAAAATAACAAAAAGGAGAATAAAAACTACTTCAAAAATTATAACTGAATGCTTTATATCAAAGTCTTGACTTACATGGTTGTACTTAGCTTCAAGACTTAAGATCAAGCATGGCATACTTAAAAGTAATAATCCAAATACAGATGTGTAAAATCTGGACGACATTTTTTATTTTATATTGCAGTATGCAACTTTTTCAATAGTTTATAAGAACTTCAACCAAAATAACCCATCTGCTTTGCATCCTTAGCATACTACTGTGAAAATATTGGATACAAACAACACGAAGCTACAAGGGTGTGAGGCACTAAACTTTTAAATGTATTGAGTGTCTATTATGTGCAAGATATAATGTAGATTCTGTGACAAATACAAAAGGATGTTAGGCATGGGGACTCCCTCCATTCTAGAGCTTACAGTGTAGCTGAAGAAACCTGAACACTTATATGGCTAAAATGACACTACCAAAGAAGAGTATATAAAATAAGTACGAAGTCCAACCCCGGTTAGGAAAACGGAAAGACTTTTCTGTTTTGGATTGGTCATGATAGAAGGATCCGTGGAGTAGAAGAAATTTGTGTTCACTAACTACCATCAATGAAAAGTCTAGGTTATGTTTTATGCTCCTTTTCTTTAAGATAGATTTTCTTGGTCATTATTTCTCTGAGATACATAGATATGTGTGTATGTATGTATATATAGAGACATATACGTTCAGTTTCATGCTTTAATTTGATTTTTATCTAAGTTTTAAAACAGTAGATAAAACACAAAAAGACCTTTTGACTTAACTTTATCAAGTCAAATAAATTTAAAGAGATTACTTTAGAAAACTCAATCAGCTTCATTATTTGATTTTGTTAATCCAACCACATTCAAAAAAATTGAAAATAATTATTTGTTACTTAGTTTCAGTTGAGGAGCTCTTTGCTTCTTTGTGTAAGTAGATATTTAATGTAAGTAGATTCTTCATGTAAGTAGAGACGGTATTTAATGAGACTTGTGTGTGTTCTCTCAAATAAGGGAAAAATCGAGGTAAATGGGTGCTTTGGAAAATGTAGCTTGTGTATTTTATTTTTTGGTCAAGGACATTTCCTTAATGACTATAAACCTCTCATAAACTAGTGTAAACAAACTAGTCCTTCCTTGTTTTTCAATCCTTAATAAAATTTCCACTACTTTAAACCTGATGGGCAATATATTGCTTTTCTATATATTTGCAGATTCTTTATATATTGCATGTATATTCTGACTTTCCAACATGACTTGATGCCTGCTAGATTTTTAAGTTAAATGATTTATAACAGTTTTAGAGTTACAGAAAAATTGAGAGGATAATACAGAGAGTTCCACATATCTCACTCCCAGTTTCCCCTATTAAGATCTTTCATTGGTATGATTCATTTTCACAATTAATGAACCAATATTGAGTCATTATTATTAACTAAAGAACATTTTATTAATACATCCTTAGTTTTTCCTTAATGTTCTTTGTCTGTTCTCGGATCTCGTTTGGAATACCATATTACATTTAGTTTTCATGTCTGCTTAGGCCCCTCTTGGCTGTGACAATTTCTCAGACATTTCTTTATTTGATAACTTTGACAGTTTTGAGTAGTACTGGTCAGGTGTTTTGTAGAATGCCCTTCTATTGGAATTTATCTACTGTTATTGTCATGGCTACACTGGAGTTGTTGATATTTGGGAGGATCACAGAGTAAAATGCTATTTTCATCACATAATATCAAGGTTATATACCATCAACATGATTTACCACTCTTAATGTTAAGCTTAGTCACCTGGTTGAGGTTGTATTTGTCAGCTTTCTCCACTGTAAAGAAACTCTTTTTCCCCTTTTCCATATTCTACTCTTTGGAATTCTTCTGCATGGGAGATTTCTCTCTTCCCATCTCTTTACTTATTTATTATTTGTTTATTAATTGATTTATATCAGCATGGACTCGTGGATATTTATATTATATATATAATTTGTCTACATTCAAGTTCACTCTTTATGCTATAAAGTTCTATGCATTTTGACAAATACCTAAGTTTGTAATCATTTTAAAGGAGAATTGTTCCCACTGCTTCCTAATAAAATGGCCATTAGCTAACCAGTCTGGCGCTTATACTTTGGAATCATCACCATGATCTCATCTACCTCTAACCCTCTGTTATTCCCTGCTGAGTAAATCACAGATTAGGGATGCTGAGATTCATTGCTTTACCCCCTACATCCTCCTACTCTGGGAAGTATTGCCTCAATTAAATTGAAGAAATGGATGAAGAGACGAAGGATGGGAGGAAAGAGGAAAACCATTTAACCAGGGTCAACTGAAATGAGAGAAAGAAGTAGAGAAAAAGGGTAGGAAATAGAAAATTTGTAAAGTTTGGAATTGAAACTCACATAAAAAACCAGAAATAGTACATTGACAGGAGTTATTTATATTAATAAAGAGAAAAGGATGGATTTTAAAAATATTCTGTAAAGGAATTTTGCAAATTTTTTTCCCGAAATTAGGAAATCTTTTTCTTACTTGGCATGAAATAGTCGAGTGCCTGGCAAAAATAGCTCTCCTTGTCAACTTTTATTAATCAAGTTACATGTAATGTATTACTATATTAAAATAATATTCCATAGCCACAAATATTTATTTGTTCTTCCTAACCCAAAGGTGACAATTCCTAATTATGGAAATTAATTAATAAATGAATCAAGTTAATTAACATATCCAACCAAGTTAAGGAGTTCAGTGTTATTGTTGCAAAGGGAGGAGTGAGCCTCTCAAATCAACAAACACTGTGTTTGGAAGGTTTTGGATTTCTGACACCTTGTTTTAAAAATTCCTTTAGAGAAATCATTAAAATACACATTGCAAGAGATAAACACAAGAATAAACGCCTTTAAACATAGAGGGAAAAATAAAATTGTAAGAGTCAGTGCTTTTAAAATATAGAGACTTAAAATTGTTTTTAAGTCTCTGGTTTTGCTATATTTAAAACATAGAAAAATATGCATTTAAATTAAATGCCTACTTTTAAATTTTAATAGAACTGTAATCTTGATGCTGCATTTTTAAATATTTTTGGCAATATAGACATATAACTTTTTCTTGTTTAATGTCTAATAGGCTGTGGGTTTATTTTTGCCTTTCTTTTGTTTTGTTTTGCTTAGTTTTGTTTTTCTCTTAGCCTTCAAGTTGTTTTCAAGGAATTCTCTATTGATTATTTAGGAAGATGAAAGGAAGTTACCCTGGGAGATCCTAACTACCATCAATGAAAAGTCTAAATTCAGTTCACAAAGACCCCATACTACTTAATAATAGTGTAAGTGTATAAAAGAAAATAAATCTGCAGACACTTATTGCTGGTCTCTGCAAGTTTGCATAAAAAGAATGCATTTATTATGCACTTACAGAAAGTTCAAAGTATTTAAAGAACTGTCAGTTCTGTTCAGGTAAGTAAGTTTTGGAATGGGTAAATGTAGGGATAGGTGATTATACATGGAGCTATTTATTGTGCTAGGAAAATTCCATTGTATCCTTCAGAAAGAAAGATAATTTTGCCTCTATTATGGCAAATAAGCACTCTATGAAGGGTCTTCTAATGTTAAAGAAAAAAAAGTTGTTCTTTTAATTTCCATCATATCTTAGTTTCTGAATTCCATATATATTTTATATATTATATTTTAGTCCAGAAGGGTTAATTTACTCCAATAATTTGTTTCTTGGTGATTTGTACATATGACTTTGTCCAATTCTGGGTTTCACAATAACAAAAACTTAATGAGGATAATGGTGGGCATAAAGCCTTGAATATTTCCACCTACTTTTTAAAAACCATACACATCAACAAGGAAATCAAATTCCACTCATATCCCAAGTTTACAGAGTAAGTAAGAGACAAAAGGACTGCAAGCTTCAACGTACCCATGATTGGAGAAATAAACATATAAGAGCAGCTGAGTCAGCCCCTTCAGAGAAGAGAGTATGGTAGACCTCTGGCAGTGTTTGAAACCTGAAAATGTACCTGGGGTTTACACCCAGAAGGTTATTCCCCACACCTGAGTGGGAAATACTAAGAGTACATTTGAGTTCTGGCGATTCAGAATAATAGTTACTAGGAAGCTAAAAGGAAGGGGCTTGGAAAGTGTGTAGGTTCAAGATGACGGTTTGGGGAAGGAGGCATCTTGGATGGTGATGTCTCTATTTTCGATGATGAAAGGTAAAGAACTATAGGGCTCTATTGATAGAAGTATTGAAGATTTAGAAGAAGACAAACAGAAAACGCCACTTATAAAGACACTGCAGTTCTCCCTAGGAACAAAAGAGATAGTAATAGAACCAAAAACTAAACTAAGGATACCATCTGCTCCCTCTTGCATAATATTTCTTGCTATAGCTGATCCAGAGAAAACCAGTGTAAATACAGATAAAGAGGAAAAAAAATAGAATCAAGCATCGTTAAAAGGTACTATAAGACAATAGAAGATAAACAGACAAAATTCCTTTTTTATCTCTAAGCAATTATATTAAGAGAAAAATAAATTGCACACACACATACAAATACCTAAGTGCTCATTAAATACTATTTGGCTGTGCCAGCTAAGCATGTTACAACTGTTAACATTATCTTATGTGGGATACATAATATCTTTTCCTCTGGATTAAAAAGCATTAAAAATTAAACTTTATAAAAATAGAGGGATTTTTCAATCAATAGGAAAGAAGTTGAAGTAGATACACCAACAATCAGCTTAGTATCTACATTGTTTTATACCTTTACGATATAAGACTCTGCTAATTAGTCTGAAGTATAATTGTTAAAATAATATATTTTTGTCCTCGTGTCATTATTTATAATGCCTTGAGAAAATTGCTACAGGCTTAATCTCACAAGTAAGCCAACAATGGGAAGAGGTAAAATATAGGTGATAGAGTACAAGAAAAAAATTGGGAGATGCCAAAGAACAAATAGATATGTCTAAGAGTACAGTAAAGGACATTGAATTCAGAAATAGAAAGGGTCAAGAAATAGGAAAAAAGTCACAGGTTTAAAATTATCACAGAAAAAAAAATATTGAAGCCTGGCAATAAAACAAAATTAATATTAAAAGCAATAACTGAAGAAAACTTTCTTTGAATGGGGTGGTGGCTCAAATTTATATAATGAAATCTTCCACTTCAGGCCACTTTGAACTGTCAAAATATAAGGACCTCCACACAAAAAATACCAAGTCACATACCAAGGAAAGAAAAGGATGTGTGTATCAGAATTCTGGACAGTAACACACAGGATATGACAGCAGTGGAGAAACAAGAAGAAATCCAGTGAAAGAAAAACCAGACAAGTATATATCCACTTAAGCTGACCTGTAAGTATCAAGGCTACAGAAATACAATTTTAAATATGCTACCATTCAATGCATATTATGCCCAAGAGCTGTCCTGAAGATTCTATTAGAAAGTGGTCCTCATTCCATAGAAGATGATTGGGGAAACACAGGCAAAAACAAACTGAATAAATTTAGCTGAAGATTTAAGATTAAACCAAAGGTGGGGGTAAGAGTCAATATGTATTGTGACAAGGTAAAAAAATAACTAAAACAAGGATGAAGAAGGAAAAGTAAGAGAAGAGCAAAAATAGCTCCTTAATTACTTGATAGGTAATAGGTAGAAGTCCAGGATCTCATTCAAAGCTGAAAAACAGGATAGCAGAATACGAGGTAAAGGGAAGAGAAATAGGGTACATTTAAAAGTTTTGGTGTAAAGGTAGTCACTAGAATAAAACAGACCTTCCTAAGGAAACAAAGTACAATAAAACTCTAAAATTTAAAATTGCAATGAAAATAGACAAAGTTAACGATACAGAGTGTTTAGAATGCAACATGCATAGTGACATAAATTAGTTCTTGAAAGACTGAGATTAAAGATCAGTTGTACTGATAAACGCAAACAGGCTTGGCTCATCTAGTAAAAGAAAAGTGTTTTCTTATTAGCGTATAGAAGAAAACTCAAGTCTACATTGTATGAAAGATATATATTTTACTTACAATCAGAATAGTTAATGACATGCAAGACAAATTTGAACAAAAAATAAATTAGAGTGGTGATACGGATATAAGTTAGAATTCACATCAAAGAATAAAGTGAGACAAAGTAGGACACCAAATTACACAGCAATGAGCAACAGTCTTCATAAAGTAAAACAATTATAATGGATAAAAGGAGAAACCAACAGAAATACACTAATTACTGGCAACTTTCACACACTTCTTTCAGTGCAAAACAAATCATGTGGACAAAAAAATACATAAGAATACAGAGGAGCCAAACAACATAATTAATGAGGTAGTTCTTGCAGATATTTTACTGAACACCTAACTCAAGATTTAGAAAAGCAACAATAAAGTAAATTAATAAAATGAGAGGAAAAAATAAAGATATGAGCAGAAATCATGTATTTTAATTAAAAAAAACAATAAGGCTAATAAGTAAATAAATATGCTGTTTCTTTGAAAAAAATCTATATTATGAATCCAGTAGAGATCAAGTTCAGTTTCCAATCTTCTCAGAAGTAGTGGAATTTATCTAAAAACTATACCCTAAACACACTCAAAAAAGACACAGTTTCATATATTTTCACAGGGGAATTCTACCATACCTTCAAAGACCAGATAATCCTAATGCTGTTTCAAAAAACACAACAATACGCCGAAGTGGAATAGCTGGATCATATGGTCATTCTATTCCTAATTTTTTTTTTTTGGTGAGGATGATTGGCCCTCATCTAAAATTTCTTGCCAATCTTCCTCTTTTTGCTGGAGGAAGATTTGCCCTGAGCTAACACCTTTGCTAATCTTCCTCTATTTTGTCTGTGGGATGCTGCCACAGCATGGCTTTAGGAGTGCCGTGTAGGTCCCTGCCAGGATCCAAACCCACAAACCTGGGCTGCCAAAGCAGAGCATGTGAACCTAACCACTATGTCACTGGGACGGCCCCTATTCTTAATTTTTTGAGGAATCTCCATACTGTTTTCAGTATGGAGTAAGAATGTAAGTGGCTGCACCAGCTTACATTCCCACCAGAAGAGTATGAGGGTTCCCTTTTCTCTACATCCTCTCCAACACTTGTTATTTCTTGTCTTTTTAATAATAGCCATTCTGACAGGTGTGAAGTGGTATCTCATTGTAGTTTTGATTTGCATTTCCCTAACAAGTAGTGATGTTGAACATCTTTTTGTGTGCCTGTTGGCCATCTGTTTATTTCCTTTGGAAAAACGTCTGTTCAGATCCTACGACCATTTTTTGATTCGGTTGTTTTTTGTTGTTGTTGTTGAGTTGTATGAGTTTTTTATATATTTTGGATATTAACCCCTTATCAGATATATGGTTTGCAAATATGTTCTCCCAATTGCCAGGTTGTCATTTTGTTTTGTTGATGGTTTCCTTTGGTGTGCAGAAGCTTTTTAGTTTCCAGCTATTCCACTTCTGTGTATTTATCCAAAGTATATGAAAACACTAATTCAAAAAGATATATGCACCCCTATGTTCATTGCAGCATTATTCATAATAGCCAAGACTTGGAAACAATATAAGTGCCCATCAATGGATGAATGGATAAAGAAGATGTGGCTATACATACAAGGGAATACTACTCAGCCATAAAAAAGATAAAATGTTGGCATTTGCAATAACATGGATTGACCTTGAGGGCACTATGCTAAGCGAAATAAGTCAGATGGAGAAAGGCAAATATTGTATGATTTCACTTATATGTGGAAGATAAAATAGCAAAAACAAACAAACACATAAACATAGAGAATAGCTTGGTGCTTACCAGAGGGGAAGGGGGGAGGGAGGGGGGTGAAAAAGGGTAAAAGGACACATGTGTACGGTGACAGATGGCAATTAGACTTTGGCTGGTGAACAGGATGTAGTCTACACAGAAACCAAAATACAATGATGTACCTTGAAATTTATATAATGTTATAAACCAATGTTACCTAAAGAAAAAATTATGAGAGATAAAAAACACAGCAAATGTGAAAATAGAGAAGAACACTGAAAAACATTCATAACTATGCCAAATGTTACCTGAAGTAGGCTGAATGGTGGTTCAAACAAGATATGTCCATTTCCTAATCCTAGAACCTAAAATGTGACCTTATTTGGAAAAAGGCCTTTGTGGAAGTAATCAAGTTAAAAAATTTGAGGAGATTTTCATGGAATTTCAAGGTAGCCCCTAAATGCCATCACGAGTGTTTGGATGAGAGACAGACAGAGGGAAGTTAGCCACGTAACCAGAGGAGAAAAGGATGTGACGATGCCGCAGAGAGAGATGCGGCCCCAAGTGAAGGAATGCCGACAGTCACCAGAAGCTGGAAGAGGCAAGGGATGGATTCTCTCCCAGGGCTTCTGGAAGGAATGTGGCTCTGCTGACAGCTGGATTTTGAAATTCTGGCCTTCAGACCTGTGAGAAACTAAGTGTCTGTTGTTTTAAGTCTCCAAGCTCGTAGTAATTTGTTGTATTAGGCACAGGAAACTAACAGAGTACCCAATCCTGAAAAAGATGGCAAGAAGGGAGAATTACAGGACAATAGCAATGCAAAAACTTGAATAATATGTTAAAAAGAACAATGGATCAGCAGATTAAAAACAAACATCATGATTAAGTGAGATTTACTCCAGGATTCCGTGAATGGCTCAATATTAGAAAATCCATTAATATGTTTGAGATGTAGGAAAAAAATCATAATTAGCCATATGTTTCTTTCCTTGAGTTGCTGAAAAGGTACTAAAAATTTTTTGCTTAACGAATTCAATAAAATAGAAGCAAATATTTTGCCATAACTTAAAAAAATCTACTTCAATCCCTAAATCAGCATGACATCTAAAGTCAGGCCAAAGGCAAGGATAAATTAAATTTGCAATCTCTACTATTTTTACTTACTTTTTGGGTATTATTCAATTCAAACTGAAAAGAGAAAACTATAAGAATATGAGTAATGGATAGGAAGAGGTAAAAATAATGTTATTTGCAGATGATTTGATAAATTAGATGGCAAAGCAAATAAATCAAATGGAAAACTATTTTGAAAAATAAGATATTTCAGTATAGTAGCAGGATAATAAGTTAATACACAAAAAGCAAAGTCTAGCATACATAAAAAACAAAGGAAGAAAGATAATGGAAGAAACAATTCAATTTATAATAGCAACAAAAAAAAATTATTAGGAAAAAACTTTTGAAGTATGCCAAACTTACAGGGATCTCTTTAAAGAAAATTTAAAGTCCTGAATGATACCAATAGATTTCAACAATGCAATGACATTAAACGTTCTATAACAGACTAGAACACATCATAAAGATTCCAGTTCTTCCCAAGGTAATTGCTTTTAATAACTGTGTAATAACAATATCAACAAGATTTTTTTGTGCATGTGTTCATGTGTGTGGTTGCTGTTATTTTTATTATTTTCTGAAGCTAGAGAAGTTGCTTATAAAGTTCATGTTGGAAAAAGATCATAAAAAGGAAAGAAAAAATGTTTTAAAAAAAGGAGCAAAGTGGAGAAATGGAGGATAGTTTCCTTTACCAGATAATACATAAACCTCTTTAATTAAAACACTGTGATATTGGTACATAGACAGACATATTAGTGGAATTGAATAAGGATGTCAAAAATAAATCTAAGTGCACAAAGAAATTTGGTATATGAAAATGGTTCTTGTAATAAATAGTTTTAAAAAACTTAGTATTTTATAAGATAAATTTTCATTTATTCTTTATACCATACACAGAGTAAAACTCAAATGAATACAAGATATAGATACAAAAATACAACTACTAGAAACCATGAATGAGTTTGTGATAAATTCGTTTTTATCATCATTATCCTCTGTCAATGGGCAAAGCCTTTGTAACTCTGACTCCAAATCAACTTTCTGTAACTTTTAATTTAGTCAAAACATCATCCATGTATTTACCTATATAGATGATGACACAAATATGGCAAATGTTAATGATACTTAAAACTAGATCGTGAATGTACAGATACTTGTTGTACTAGTTTTTCCACTTTTACATATGTTTGAAAGAATCAAAAATTAAAATTAAAGAAAGTATAATTTGATGAAATTATTTCAGTATCATTGAAAGTAAGTATAATGATAATCTTATATCACACTTTGCCCCAATATTAAAAAGCAGAATGCAATTCACTTTCCCAAGCAGGAGAGAAATAAGGCATTGCTATTGCAATATGAAATCCAGGATAAATAGAGAAAACCCAGGATAAAGAGAGAAATTAACACTTTAGGATTTACTGGTTATTTTGGTGAACATGATGAGACAGTGGTAGTTGTTATTTTTAATTTTTAAAGGCTTTTCTATTTTATAATGATACACACATACACACACACCTGTTGATCAATAAAAGTCACCTGTTTGCTAAAAACTACTGGTTAACTGTGATGTCTGTTAATTTAAGATTGGCTGTATTTAAGAATGTTGAAGACAAATTTAGAATCAGTCATTCACATACAGAGACCTGTACTAAAAGAGAAATAACAGTCATTATTAATTGATTTTTAATTCAAGTAAAATAAAAAAAATAAAACATTTCCTTTGTGCTAGTTATAAAAGCAAAACACAGAAATTGCCAAGGTTTATTGGAAATTAGAATCTCTTGCCAAAACAGAAAGCAAGAGGAAATCTAAAACGTAGCTCTGTCGTAGTGAGGAAAATGGAAATGTTCTGAGTATGCTTCATAATTTCTGCCTCTCATTTGACTGAAGCTTTAAACATTAAAAGTGGCAGTCCTCTTCTGTCAATTTATTTAAAAATGACAAACTGTTGAATAACAAATCAGTTGGAAATTTAGTTGAAAACACTGAAAAACATTCATAACTATGCCAAATGATGTTTAAACATATATCCATCCTATGACTGATGAAGAGGAAAAATAGGAGTTGAGCTGAAGATGTTTAGAATATAAAATATTCTATATTTGCACTATAGGCAAGAATGCACAGCATTTAACGGAGATAGGAGGGAGGTAAAGGTGAAAAAACTTGACATAAAGATTAAATATGAATGAAGTTAAAAAAAAGAGGGAAAATTAAAGTCTCAATCATGCGTATTGGGATGTCTAAGTTTGAAAATATATAGAAATTGTGAATGTAGAAACGTCAGTGTCAATGGTTTGTTTTTTCTCTACTTTTCTTTCCTCAATGTTTGCTTAATGAGGCAGAAAAGTCTGTTTAAGTTTCCAGATTAGTGTCTGAACACCTTAATTTTCTTGCTTCTTATTTTCTTCATCCCTGGAAAATTATCTAAATTACAGTGAGCAAGAGGGATGAAGATTCCCAACCAGAGAAAAATAACATTCAACTCCTTTCTATCATCAGAAAATGAAATATGAATCAGGTCTCATTTTCAACCTTGCTTGTAATACTTGTTGTGAGACACAGGGCAAATTACTCAATTTTTCAGAAACTCAGTTTCTTCATCTTTAAAATAGAGATATTAATAGTATCAGCTTACATACCAAAGTCATATTGCATAAAGTAATTAGACATAGAAAAATAAATCTGTTACAAAACAGCTGAAATTGATTGTATTCTTCTTGTAATTTG
Organism: Diceros bicornis minor; assembly: GCF_020826845.1. Lineage (NCBI taxonomy): Eukaryota > Metazoa > Chordata > Mammalia > Perissodactyla > Rhinocerotidae > Diceros > Diceros bicornis. Next base: position 48,789,193 of record NC_080745.1, on the reverse strand, counting down.
CTTTATATAACAATAGGAGTTGTTTGGGGCTTCAGATAAATGTGGTGAGAAATGAAAACATGCATTTATCTCCCTTTCCACTAAGCTCTACCTAAAAGAATTAAATACTAAAAGTACATAAAAATGCCACAGACTTCAGGAATGGAGGTTTAATGTGCTCCTAAATGTAGGGTGTAAGCTGGAACTGAAAACAGGAGAATCAGGTACAACTTTGTATTTGGGACTTCATGAGCCTTTGATCCATGCTGAGCAGCTATACAACTCATCCTCCTCCACCTGAAGAGAAGACCTGAGTAAAGTCACTCTTTGGAAAAACTGAACCAGAGAATACTTGAACTAGAGAACCACCAGACACAGGAGAGGGGACATACTAAAAATAAGAGTGTTCACTGAAATTTTCATATGAATATTGGGACGCCAAACACTTCTATTCCAACCGCCTAAAATGCTGATAGGCCTTTGCTTACAAACAAGAAATTAGAGTATTCATCTCTGCCTGAGGCTTATCAGTTTGCAACCATACCTACACAGAGTTTCCATTAACTTTTTCATTTCTCGATCGTAAATGCAAATGAATAAATGAGGATCACCAGATATTTGAGAAGACTTTTAACATGCAAAACAGAGACAAACAACCATACCAACAGGCATAGAAAAAAAAAACTCTGAAGAAATAGTCATGTCCAGGAAAAAAAGAGTATCTAAAAAAAAAAAAGTATAGATACACACACACACGTGCATATATACATATAATTAACATTTTCAGAGACAAAAATATATCATAAACTAAAAACAAAATACTAAAAAATAAAACATTCATAGAACAAGGAAGTATTCTTGAGAAAAATTTTTTAAATGATTGAGAAAAAAAATCAATCGAAGTGTTAGAATCTCCCAAAATGTAGCATAACTGATAAAAAAAGGGGAGAGTGAGATAAAAGTAATCAAAAAGGAGATACAAGACCCACTGAATACAATTTCCAGAGTCTGGTGAATCGCATTATTAACCCCAATTCTTTAAAGCCCTCTACATGCACACACTTGCTATAGTCTCATCATGGGTGGAGTGTACTTCTTTGCCAATGTTATATGGATAGATATGACGGCGTGCTGGTTCTGAGCCTGCTTGTAAATCGGCCATGTGAAGAACACATCTATCTGGCCCACTACTCTAAGAGACACAAGGAGCTGAGTCACTCTAGCTGACTCACAGACCTGCAAAGTAAAGCAGAGCCACTCAGCCAAGCCATGTCAAGTCAGTTAAGCCACAGGAAGAATGCAGAGAGCTGAGAAAAATTAAATGAGCATTGTCGTAAGCCTCTTAGCTTTGGAGTAGTCTGTTACATAGCAACTGCTCACTGAAATATAGAGAGAACAGATAAAACAGTAGTCATAAAATCATCAAAGAAATAATAAAGGAAATTTTCTAGAACAGAACATATAACATTGCAGTTTGAAAGGCATCAACAAATGTCAAACACAATGCATAATAATAATGATAATAATAACAAATGCAAATCAAGTAACACAATTATGATATTAAATAACAAAATGGATAAGAAATTACTCCATACCTTCTAAAAGCATTGGTAATGGTAAAATCGGTAAGAGTTTTCATACAAAGTATAAAAGTCAGAAATCATTAGGTATTAAACTTGTAAATAGCAACAAGCACCTATCAGACAATAATAGAGAAATGACTTCAAAATTCTAAGGGAAAGTTATTTTCACCTCAGAATTCTATATCCAGGCAATATATACTCAAGGGTGAAAGTAGAATACAGATAGGTTAGATATGCAATATTTCAGAATGTCTAATTCCTAAACATGCTTCCCTAGTAAACTCCTACAGGAGGACATCCAACAAAGGAGAGAAGTAAAAGCATTTCCTAGACTAAGATGACAAGAAGTACTGGGTTTCCAGAAACGCAGGAGGCTTAATGAGCAATCAGATCAGTGGGGGAAACAGGAGAAAGGTATGGAAGAACAAAATGGAAGTGATTGAAGAGTTTAGTAATGAAATAGATTCATTGGAAACTAAGCCAAACAAAAAAAAAGCATATCCTTTTTAACTCCAGACTTACAAAGAGTTGTGAAATAAAAGAAAAAAGTACACATAAAAACTATGTGGATGAGATGGGAATTATGTTGATATAATTAGAATATTGTAAATGAAAATTTTGTGATATTAAAGCATTAGGAGATTGGGGTGAAGGAACGCGTGCTAGGAGAGTTTGTACAGAGATGTACGAGTGTAAGGAGGTTAAATCTTCCTTTTTCACGGGATTACATCTACAAATAAGGTCTAACACTGAAAAATCAAGACAGAGCACACACAAAAGCTTCCAGGAGAAGCTGGAATAAAATTAGTAGATGCTGGGTTGTGTGAATAATTTTGGGCAGGAGCGGACAAAAGGTTAATCTGTTTCATTGTGAATTTTGTAGTACTATTTAACATTTAAACCTGTACACATATTACCTGATAAAAATAAAATTATTTTAAAGAAAAGACAATGGTTGAAAATAATCAAAAAACAAAAATAGAGAATTTTTACTTAAAAAAGGAGACATAATTCCATAGGCGACATAAGGACCTGGCTAAGCTGGTCCCCCATTCTCAGTTGTCAGGAATCAAAAATAAGTCTGCCTCGGACTGGCCGGTGGCTTAGTGGTTGGGTGCGCGCTCCGCTGCTGGCGGCCCGGGGTTTGGATCCCAGGAACGCACCGACGGACCGCTTCTCCGGCCATGCTGACGACGCGTCCCCGACGCACTGCTTCTCCGGCCATGCTGACGCCGGGGCCCACATACAGCAACTAGAAGGATGTGCAACTATGACATACAACTATCTACTGGGGCTTTGGGGAAAAAAAAAAGGAGAAGGATTGGCAATAGATGTTAGCTCAGAGCTGGTCTTACTCAGCAAAAATAGGAGGATTACCATGGATGTTAGCTCAGGGCTGATCTTCCTCACAAAAAAAAAAAAAAAAAAGTCTGCCTTTTCCACAAGAATAAGCTCAATAAAATTGCAGTGAGTCTTATTTTCCTGTACATTATTAACATTATCATTTGTAATAAATTGCTCACCTATACAAGATCAAGATTTCTGCACTTCCAAATTGCAAATTCATTCTTTAAAAATATTTTTTCTTCTGTGTCCAGGGAGGGTGTGTGTCACATGACCAGTTTGCACCCACAAAATAATTCCCTATTTATAAAAGAATCAGGCCCACAAATAATTACAAGTAAAAATAAGATTGATTCTTTGTTCTTTACGGAAAATTTGAGGATTTTAGGCTAACATTTTAAACTTTAGAACTTATGATTTGTTATTACTGACAAAATTTGAAATGTGAAATGACAATGAATATCTATAGAAACTTGTTTACGGGGCTGGCCTGGTGGCATAGCGGTTGAGTGCGAGCGCTCCACTGCTGGCAGCCGGGGTTCGGATCTGGGCGCGCTGACGCACTGCCTGTTAGGCCATGCTGTAGCGGCATCCCATATAAAGTGGAGGAAGATAGGCACAGATGTTAGCCCAGGGCCAGTCTTCCTCAGCAAAAAGAGGAGGATTGGCATGGGATGGTAGCTCAGGGCTGATCTTCCTCACACAAAAAAAATAAACTTGTTTATATCCTCAGTCAGATCCTATCTGATACAAATCTGTCAAAACATATTATTGCCTATATAATCATTATTCTTAATGTCCAAACTATATTTCTGAAGGTCCCAAAAGAGCTGGGAAAATAAATAATTAAAAAAACAATATATTTAAACTTATTGTGTACCGATGAGATCAAACTTAGAAATTCAAAGCAATCAATTCAGTAGCTGAAATGCTTTTAGTTGGTCATTATAGTCATATTAAGAAGCCATTTTATGCAGGGACAAATCAAAATGTTTGTGAAATTAAACAGAATGGTCAATTCTTTCATCAGATTTGATTTTATAATCCTATGCAATCACAATATAAATCCCACACTTTATATTTAACCCCGATGTGTATTAATGGATATGATTAATATCATATTTATAATCAAATAGCATCATATTGATAGACCCAGGGTCATAATTTACATTAAAGATTGCCTCTAAAAATGAATAATTCTAAATAGTTTTAAATGCAAAGAAAATCTCAAAAACGTCACCAATCGTCTCATTTCAATTACAAAATCTTGTTTGAAATCCACAGCTCTGCTTACTTCATATTCTCTCCCTGTTCCTATACAGAGTGGCACCAATGCACTTTATTACAGGACCTCAGGATTCTGTTTATTATTTTGTACAATGCTGGTTGCATCAAAAACAGACACTGATTTTCAAGCACTCCGGAAATCAAGGCAGGACACAGTTTAACATATTAAATTATGTGAAACTTATGACAACATGCAATAAAATACAGAAGACACCTACCATGCAGTGCCTATCCATAGGTAGGAAAGGTATTAGAAAGACTGTCCTGTCTAAAATGAGAGGTAAAAATGTAGTGGTTAAGAAGATACATGCAAAATAACAGAGGAATGCAATTTTTAAAGAAATAAAACTATAATTGGATATAAACCTGGACATGAGAAGAAGATAGAAAGCTTCAGTAAAAATGTTTTACACATCACAGAATATATAATACTAGTAATAAAATTTTATAGACTTCCATATTAATATTAAGAACCTCCAAAACCTCTTAGGACTATCAGCACATCTTTTAATTGTTCTTACTTGATGGCAACGTTTTATGTCTTCGAGGCTTTTCATCTTAAGAAAAGGTGAACCCAACAACCCTTGGTTCACACATTTTGTATCTCCTCCAATTTTTTCTACGAGGGAGTAAGTATTCAACGTTAGGAAAAATTCTCGGTAGTCTATTTTGCCCCCAACCCCCAATATATTAATGAGAACTTGACAGTATCACTAGTTAAGTCAATCTTTTTGAGCAGAGGTATTTCTGAGGACTCAGGAAGATATAAACAAACAAGCAAAAAAGACATGCATGGCTCAGACTGGCTTAAAACATTTTCCCTCTATTTTAATATTTGCTTATCATGTGGAAATGATATATATCCCTTTTAGGAAACTAAGGGGAGATACAATAATGTCCCATAATATCAAGCTAAGTGCATAATGTAGATAATGCCATTGAACATAATCTGGAAAATCTAGTTAGGCTGCCAGAAACTAAGGAAGTTCATCCCCCTACAGGAACGAAACTTGAGACAATCTGGGAATGAATGGACAGCTTAGCTCAATGCAATCATAAAATATAATTATTTCTCAGGCTCATTTATGCATGGGAAAATGTTATCATATTTTCGAATAGTCTGAAGGAATAAAAAAAATGTCAGTGATGAGAGACACTGTCACTTTGGATGAGAGATTACACTCAATCTCAGGAGATAGTTTAAGACGAGTGGAGGAAAGTTAGAAATAGCCTGCAGGCCTTGCTGAGTGGTGACAGCATTGAAATCATCAAGAGGCACCTAATAGTTGAACATGAGTGCAGTCAAGCCCTCTCAGGCATCTACCTATAGAGACAAATGACCAGAACTCTTTTGGAACTAAATGAAAATAATCTAAGACACCAAATGATCTGAAATTGTCTTTTTCCAATTGGTCAACTGTTCAAATTCACTGGCATTTTCAGTAATTAATTATTATTGTACAGACATGAGTCTTGATGTGGTCTGCTAAGAGGAGTATACACTTCCCACTTTATTTTTGTTTATTTTTTTAAGATTTTTATTTATTTATTTATTTCCCCCCAAAGCCCCAGTAGATAGTTGTATGTCACAGTTGCACATCCTTCCAGCTGCTGCATGTGGGACGCGGCCTCAGCATGGCCGGAGAAGCAGTGGGTCAGTGCGCACCCGGGATCCAAACCGGGGTCACCAGCAGCGGAGCACGCACACCTAACCACCAAGCCACAGGGCCGGCCCTACACTTCCCACTTTAAGTACAGTGGGTTGTTTGGTTGTTTGCTGAGGTATATGCTTTACTGAGGAATCTATTTTTGTCTTGTGTAAACTTGTATCAATACTATTAACACTGAAAAAGAGATTGTTTCCCACTAACCAGCCAATCAATCTCACACATCCCCCCAATTCCTCTGGCACACAATTGTTCTCCACTTCTCTCAAACATCAACAAGAACAAGAAAAAAAAAAAGTGAAAATTATAATATTTTAAATAAATGGGTAGATGGAAGAAGGGGCATCTACTATGTATCTGGTATGATCCTAAGCCTGCTACCTAAGCTCTCTCTAACATTTAAGTAGAGCCTTGCAAGGGAGTCATCAGACAGGTACCGTGGCAGGATAAGCCACTCAGCTAGTAGGAATCAGCAAAACTGACATTCAAATATAGGTTTTCTGAACCCAGAGCCCATGTTCTTTTTATTATGCCACATTGCCCTGGCCCAAGTATTGCTTCACATCTCCTCTGCCTCTAAAAGAAAACAGTTTGTGTTCACACTGTGGCACATTAAGATCTGACCATAAGTTGTAAAAGCAGATTCTTTTACAAATGCATGAATCATGCACAGGCCTATCAAAGATCTGAGATTAAATATAAGTAGCTTGGTCCAAAATGATTGTCACAAAGAAAACCTGTATTATTTCTAGCTCTGCTGCTGAACCAACATGCCTATACTATGTGAAAGGCCAAACAAAAAGAATATGCATATGTAGGTATCTATGTATCTACCTATGTTAATGACTATCTGGTTGTTCCTAAACATATAAAATTATACAGCTTTAGCTATATTTCCCCAGATATGCCTCTATTTTCAATAAAGGCAAGATACCACAACATATTCCTAGAATCTAAGAATGAGGTTATATCTGTAAAGTTATATGGGCTGTGAGAAAATGTATTAAAATATTAATATTATTACTACATAGTTCTTCAGTATCTTAACATTTCATGCTACAGATGAAGAGATAAGTCCTTGTCTTTCTATTATTGTGTATTCTAGTATTAAACATAACAACACTCTGATTTAGATAGATATATTCAAGAATGTCCTTGAAAGAGGGTAAGTTTTGAAAAATGATTACATGCCTATTTCAAGTACCTTGGAAACTGCATTTTATGAGTGCCTCTTAAAATCCAAAGACTGGAGTGTAACTCACCATTGTATTAGGTTGTCTCTGAATTAAAGCTAATTATCCACATGTTTGTCCTGCATGTCACCTTGACCCATAGCCAGAAACTAACTCAGGAAAATGCAAAGATAATAGGACCCCAGAGGGCAGATGCCGGCCAAGGTTAGAGTATTTGTCCCATCCTGAATTCACCTATGGAGGTTTGCTTTAACATCCAACTATGTTCTAACTTTTTTTAAAGGAATCTATATTCCAGTTTCCTTTGTTAACCTGATGCTAAGCCCACAGTTGAAATAGTGAATAATTTATCCTAGTGTTCAGAAAATAATTGAAATGCATTTTGCATATCAATGTTTTGTGCCTTTGTGGTATTTTGCATTTAAATTTTTTTTATTTAACCTCTGAGTTTGAGACACAAATACTCACTTAAGAAATAAAACCAGGGGTCAGCCCGGTGGCATAGCAGTTAAATTTGCATGCTCTGCTTCAGCAGCCTGGGGTTTGGAGGTTCGGATCCCAGGTGTGGACCTACACATCACTTGTCCAGCCACGCTGTGGTGGCGTCCCATATAAAGTAGAGGAAGATGGGCACAGATATCAGCCCAGGGTCAATCTTCTTCAGCAAAAAGAGGAGGATTGGCAACGGATGTTAGTGCAGGGCTAATCTTCCTCACAAATAAATAAATAAATAAATAAATAATAAAACCAAACAACAAACAAAACCCCCCCAACAAACAAAACATTATATTTTAATAGTATATTTAAAGCCACAAGAACTAGCCTTTGTGTGTTGTGACTTAGCTATTGAAATAGAGTAGAAGTGAGAAATCTTGGGGATAGAGTAAAGAAGGGTATCAGATCATCAACCTTGATATCACCAAATTTAGCCCTAATACAAAAAGCATGTATGTTTTTAAAATATTAAATGCATAGTGGGCTTCACTTGTGAGACGCCTTGGAACACAGCGCAGTAAAGTAGGCAGTGGGAAGGGACTTGGAGAAATTTAAACCACCATCTCTGCATTTGTTGAATTTATAGTTTGATTCAAAAACAAATACGAATAAAATGAATACCTTTACATGTGCCCATTTCCACATCAAAAAAAAAAAAAAGGAATTTATCTCCTAAAGCTGCTTAAGAGTTAAGCGAGCTGATATATTCTTGCATATAAAGTATTAGCACTATGCCTTCAGTCTGCTTTTCTATCCCTACATTCTGTAGAGGTGATTGTTGGAACATGTCACGTGAAAATATGAGATCATCAGCCAGTGGATAAGTGGATTACATGCTCTCACAACACTAACATTTTCTGATTTGAAACGTAAATAAAAACCTGTTTCCTGGGGGCCGGCCCTGAGGCTTAGCGGTTAAGTGCGTTCACTCCACTACTGGCGGCTGGGGTTCGGATTCGGGCGCGCATCGACGCACAGCGTGTGCGGCCATGCTGAGGCGGCATCCCACATACAGCAACTAGAAGGATGTACAACTATGATGTACAACTATCTACTGGGGCTTTGGGAAGAAAAAGGGAAAAAAAGGAGGAGGATTGGCAATACATGTTAGCTCAGGGCCGGTCTTCCACAGCAAAAAGAGGAGGATTGCCATGGAGGTTAGCTCAGGGCTGATCTTCCTCACAAAAACGAAAAAAAACCAAAAAAACCTGTTTCCTTGCTGTAGTGACACCTCAACATGCATGAAGATCTTTTCCCCTGCACGTGTAAGAGAAAAGAAGCTGAGTAGGGGGCTGTTTTTACTCGTGAAACATACTCAAAAGCCAACTTCCTTATTGAAGCCTCATCGCTCCCTTGAGTCATCATTCCTATCTCTTCTTGACAACTGTGAAGGGAGAATACGCCACCCCAAAGTGTGCCACTTTGGCATGCGGATTGTTTTGAGCTAAAGGCACTCCCAGCAGACTGAGGAAAAGCATCTACCTCTCCCTTACCTGCCTAAAGGAGTTTAGATAGGGGACCTAGACCAGGAAAAGAGCTACTACCAGAGATAAATTTTTATTTGAGAAAGACTTATCTGCATGTCATGGCAAACGTTTGTTTACCAAACATTTGCTCTTCTCATCTTCCTGTGAGTTTTCTTCCTCGCCTTTGAAGCTCCAGGACCCTACCTCTTCTCCCTAGCTCAGGATGGTATATATACCTCAATTGCCTGACTGCCTTTGAGTTTCATATTTTATGGGGCTCCCATATGAAATTAAATTTTTCTCCTGTTAATCTGTTTTATGTCAATTATTAGCCCAGCCAAAGAACCTAGAGGGGAATAAGGGAAAATCTTTCCTCCCCTACAAATGAAACTTTGTACTCTGACAAACACCTCCTCATTCCCACCGCATACCCACCCTGACCCTGGCAATCACCATTCTACTCTCTGCTTCTAAGAGTTTGACTATTTTAGATTCCACACATAAGTGAGATCACACAGTATTTGTTTTTGTGTCTAGCTTATTTCACTTAGCATCATGTCACCCATGTTGTCACAAGTAGCAGGATTTCCTTCTTTTTTAAGGCTGAATAGTATTCCATTGTATGTATATACCACATTTCCTTTATCCATTCATCCATTGAGGGACATTTAGGTTGTTTCTATATCTTGGCTATTGTGAATACGGTTGCAATGAACATGAACATGGACATGCAGATATCTCTTCAAGATACTGATTTTATTTCCTTTGGATAAATATTCATAAATGGGATTACTGGATCATATAGCAGTTCAATTTTTACTTTTTTGATGAACAGTTTGCATGATAACTGTACCTTTTCTTTACATCTTGAAAGAAGACTATTCATTGATGATATCTCATTGATCTTCTATCATAGCTGGAGAATTTAAGAGTATCAAACCACAGATAATTGTAATTTTCACCTCTCTACAACAGAATAAAATCCCATATCACAACAGCAGGAAAAATAATGTTTTCACTAAGTTGGAAATACCTTTGTTTATTTGGTTTGGTTCTTTAATTCTCTATTGTACATCCCAATTATAACAAAGAATCAAAGAGAAATTTCTGTCTCCTACATGAGTATAAAAGTTTAAAAAAATAAAGAAATGATGTTGTTGACCAAAATATAATACAGAAAGGTAAGATGGAGAGTTATATTTATGAGAATATGGCTCATTCATTTGATATTCAACATAAATCTGCACACTATTATTTTGATTATCTAAAGCTAAGAAGTTCACTTATGTTCATATGTGTTATCTAAAGGAAACTTTCAGAGTACATGCAAAGCAATTTAGCTCATCAATTAAAAATTGCTTAACGGTTTCTTTTCTCTAATCAACAGCTTAAATACTGCTGCATCAGCCCTTAAATACCTAGTAAATGCAATAAATATTTAACTTTTCCCCAATTTGAATAGTTTTATATTATTGCAACTGACAAAAGCAAAATCAAAATGGAAATCAAATTCTAATATTCTATGTAATTGCCTTTTGAGTTGTCAGTGACATTTACATCTGTTTTAGAAGTTTAGCTTGATAATCTAATTATGTATATATACTGTAATGACACATAAAATATAAACGATTCTGGAACACTTGTCAAACCTCAAAAGTTTTGTCTTTCACGAATTGTGTAATTTATGAATACATACAATATATATTTAGTTGTGGAATATACATATATGTAAATAATTGCCTATGTTTTATAGTGGTTTCAAATACTACCAAGATTTTGCCATATACTCTCAGTCAATGCTGAGTGTTGCATAGTGTGGTACAGTAAAAGTACAATTTGTCTTTGAAAGAGGAAGTCTGGGTTCAAATACAATAGGCCATTTTCTGTGCTTAGTATTAAAGCTAGACACAAACTCATTTGCTTTTAATTACTCATCTGCAAAACAAGGATAACAACCCCAACCTAACAAGACTATGGTGAGACACAAATATAACTGTGTCTTGTGAAGTATGTATCCATCATAGATTCTCAATTATTATTGACACTTCACTAATTAGAATGTGAAATATCTATAGAAGATGAAACACACTTTCATGTGTTCAGACTATATTTATCCCTAAGCTTATTTCAAGCTTACTGTTCAGCTCCTGTTAAATCAAGCAAGTTCTAACACTCAGATCCTCAAGATGACACCAGAAAATGGTCTGGAAGTTACTATACAATATTAACATTTACCATTTACAGAAAACATAGCATAATTATAATATTAAAAATCATTATCAGAGCTGTTATGCCGCTTTAGAAAGATCCATAATATATTCTTTCCTCATTGCTATGATAGGCATCAATTTAGAGAAAAGTGAATCAGTACTTTTGCTGACTTTCTATTCAATATCAAAGTAAAAAGAATGCTCTCTTTTATTGTTGGTGAGCACACAAATTAGCATAACTCTTTTTGACTGCTATTTGCCTATATCAAAAATATAAGTACTTGTTAATGACCTACTAATTCCAAATTAATCTATGGATATATTTATAGATAAAGCGCCCCACAAAAAATGATAGAGTAAAAATTGTCGTCAATAGAGGACCTGTTCTAAAAACTATGGGATATCTGTGACAGGAGAAAGGCAAAATACAAAGCTGTGTGTGGTATGATGCTTTTTCTGTAAACAAAAATGTCAGGATGTGTGTGTGCACGTATGCCCATGTATGCGCGTATTTACTTCTATTTGCACGTGTATTTTGAAATAAAGCACAGGAAAACGTTAATAATGGTTACCCATGGAGAGAACGACTGGAAAGGTAAGAGAAATAACTTTATATTTTTGTCTGTATACGTGGTTTGAATTTTTAAAATAATTTTATATTTTTATGGTTAAAAAGAGATATACAGACAATATTATGATCATTTATTTCCTTCATATCCTGTTTTAAAAGTTCTGTAAATAATGATTTAAAATTCCCCAACTCCTCATCCTGTGCTTGTGGTAGAAGGTGTCATTCTGAGGAAGCATGAACCAGTCAATGTAACTGAGTGTTTCCATGTACATAGGTTGGAAGAACGCCTTATTAAATATTTTCAATCCATAACGCCATCACACAATATTTAAAAAAACACATTTTAGATGAAATAGAACTACTTGAAATTTTCATTGAGCAAGACCTGAATTATGAGGGATCAGGAAATTTAGGTAAGCCTAAGTAGAGCCTAGGATGACAGCTTTGCCTGATTCTGACCACAATTTGCTCTAACTCATTTTTGGATTTTACGGGAAAAACTGAAGCCACTGATGATAATGCTGTCAAGTCTGGTTCTGTGAACGCTTCATCTTGTGAAAGTCCTGAGTAGTAAATTGGTAATTAGCATTTGAGGCCTTATCATTCTTGCTGAGCAAAATACCAGAAAGAATGGTAATTCTTCTGGATGGAATTACAAATTAGTCACACTACTGGGCTTAAGTGGATCTCTGGTAAAGACACAAAAAACATGGAGAAAAAGTTTCTTTTAATACACTATTTGGAGACCAAAATCCAGAATTGAACATACAAAGTGATAGTAAAAAGACAGAAAAAGGCATCCCACACTGCTATTTAAAGAGAAATGGGGTGCAGTGGGGGGATTCACACATGAATATCCTAAGAAAAGTAAACATCATCAATATAATTAGAGAAAACTGAAGTTATTACTTTGGACAATCCAAGATGTTAAAATAAACTAGGAATTAATAGCTATTCCATGCTTGGTGCCACTTGAAATTATCAACTAAAATTCAATAATCTCTGTTGAAGAAACTTGTACTCATTGGTATTAATATGCAATTAAACAAACATTAACAATATGCAACATTATATTTTTATGTATATCCAATCATGTGCTCTTAGTATGTTCATGTATGATGTACGTGAAAACACAGTTTGTGTTGCTGCAGAGGCAGCACTTTTTGCTAGGAGACAGCTATCAGAGAAAAGGCATGGAGCTTTAAGAAGTAAAAGAGGTCTGACATTCCCAGGATAGACTGCCCATGCTAAGTCAAAGCAGCAATTCTCGTTCATTCCCTTTCTGAAATATCACTAGTCTTATAAATCAAATATGATGTTTGTCCCTAAATTCAAACCACTGCACTATAACAATGTCATGTCATCTTGCTCATGACACCAGCACCACCTAATTTAGGGACAATCCTGGGCTAAACAAGGGAAGATTTTACTTAAAAAATGCAGTATCAGGGATGGTCTAGAACCCCCAAAAGGAGAATTTTTCCAGGAAAAATAGGCAATATTCAATGTGGACATCTGTAATAAAGGAGAAAATTCAAAGCTTACTTGCCCAAAGTCACAGTGGCAGGAAGAGTCATAGGGAGAACTTGAACCTAAGATATATTGCCCTAAATGCTAGAGTCCTTCTTGAATCTGGTTATATACTGCCATCTTTATAGACTAGAGCTGTGCCTATTTGACACCTGGACAAATCAGTCAAAAACACCATCAATCAGTTAAGAAAGCTCATCAACTCTGCAAACCTGTTATTTTGATTGATTTAATCAACAGTTAAGATAATAAGCTATCTACTTCAACTACATGAAATTGTGAGGCATCAGAATTTGCCATCCCAAAATGTGTCTCTTTGGCTTGATTATTTTTAAGAACAAAAGACTCAGAAAGAAACTTTGACCTTCCCCACTAACTGCCTAAAAGAATTTAAGAGAGAAGGCCTGTCCCAGAAGGAGCTATCACTATAGAGAACTCAAGGTGTGGTAGACAGGAAGGCTCCTAGCAAGGCCTGTTTTTATCAAAGTTCTCCTTGGGTCCCCTTGTCCATAGATGGTCCAGCAAACATATGTTTACCAAACATTTGCTTTTCCATCTCCATGTAAATTGCCTTCCTCCCCTTTGAGGTCCCAAACCACTACCCCCAACAACCTCCTTTGTCTTTAGCTGAAGACAGTATTTAAGGTGGTGGCTTCAGCCATTTTGGCAAGTTACTCAGTTTCCTGAGTTTCTCCCATGTATACATGTCATTAAACTTTGTTTGATTTTCTCCTGTTATTCTATCTCATGTCAATTTAATTCTTAGACCAGCCAGAAGAACCTAGAGGGTAGAGGACTAGTTCTTCCCCCTTACAAAATCTTAATTCCAAATAAAGTCATAAAACCTCAGCATAGCAGTGGATCTTAGAGACAAGGATTAAACCCCCTTTTTTGCATAAAACTTCTATTAATTTGTCACCTCCAACTATTAAGGATGAAATCTTGCTACATCCCTAGAGAGTTCATTCATTTCTCAAAGATTTCTCTGGAGACCACCTGATTCTGAAACAACTTTGGTTCTTATGAAAAATTTTGGTTAATAGAACCCTCCTAGAACTATTAAAAACTTCTCTAAGTGGATCTCATGTACTCTAAAATTTAAGAATCAGTACTCATCAATTGAAAGCCTCCTTATGTTGAGTTGTTGAGCTAAAACCCGCTTCCATGTGGTGCTGTTTACTGTGAAAATCATGTAAAATGTGTGAACCATACATATTCCCCAGGCTAAACATTCACAGTTTTCTCAATGACTCCTTTTATTCCTGAATATGCTCTGTCTGCCAGGACTACTTACCCTAGTTTACTCGTTTTCTGAGAAATATGGAGCACAGCAGTGATTCTGAAACTTGAGTACCCATCAGAATCACCTGGAGGGCTTGTTAACCAAAGATGGCTGCACCCCACCCACAGTGATTCTGATTCCTTGGTTTGGGGGATGCGGTGAGAGAAGGTGGTGGCAAGAATTTATATTTCTAGTAAATTCCCAGATGATACTGACGCTGCTGACCTGGGGATGACACCAGATTGGATTAGAGAATAACTGAACTTCTTCTTATTGTTTTATTAAATCAGCCTTAGAGCACATGAGATTTTTTTTAAAAAGTCAGGGTCCTGACACTGATTACTCAAATGGAGCTGGCAAACAACTGAATCTCCAAGTGTTTTCTAAATGTGCTCACAGCATCTCCAAGTTGTAATAACTTAGAATTTTAAGTGTTTGTGTTTATATGGTGTTTTTCAATTGATGTTTGATTGATTGCTTGATTTGACTTCCTCTTATTATCATTATGCTTGTTTTTTAGCCCAAGTGCTGGTTCCAATATTTTTTATTCATTTCACTTTGCTAGATTTCCCCCATCAATGAATACATGTCAAGATATTTATGGAAACTGATTCCATCACTTAACTTCTTAGCTATACCTCCCAGATTTTTCTCTTCTGAATTTGGCTGTCGTTATTATGTATGCCAAATCGATAACTTCATTATAGTTGGGCCTTTGCCCAAATACTTTGCCAATGTTTACCAAATATGTTAACCTATTTTGTCAGTACTTGTTAATGTAGTGAGAGAAGAAATATTTGGCTTTAAGAGTCTTTCCTTCTCGGCCTAAAATGAATTCTAGTCACATGTGTAAAATTAAGAATTAAATCTAGTAATTGCAAAAACATAGCCCTGACAATATATATGGAGCTGACTTACATGGCACTAACGTTAATTCCTTTTGAATTAATTTCAGTTTTCCACAGCTTCAGTGATGGGACAGAATTTTAAAATATCCATCCTGGCCATGTTACACTCTTAACACTGTTAAAGCATTCCAGGGCAAAATATTTGAACCAAATGTTATGGTCCTTGTCTAATTTATCTGCCCTGCATAACCTAACTGATGTTACAGTAAATTTGGGTTATAACAATGACTCTTTGATTATTCAATACTTTATAGGCAAAGAAGCCTGCCAGTAAGTTACATTATTCTATAAAATCAAAACATTTTCCCTTCAAGGTAGTAAGGGGGCAGAAGCCAAATTCTATATTTACCCTGTCATTATATTCTGTATTCAATTTACATAAGGTTGCTTGATTTGGGGCCATTGAAATCTCCGCAATAGACTGACTCTGTCAAATCAAGGGAAAACTTGGAAGTTGCAAAATAGAGAAACCAACAGGTTAAATAGCAGTTTGCACCAGATTGGTATTGCATTTTACTGTGTTTAACAGAAATTCAATGATACTGGCTTAACCAAATGGACATTTATGTATGAATTTATTCACCTAATAAGAAGCCTGGAGATAAACCATATAGGTCTGGCGGCCCATTGATGTTCCTTATCCCCTCTGTCTTTGCTTAGTATGAGTTTTTCAATCTCACAGTTGCCTCATGGTGAGAAAACATCTGTTCCATTTATTGTCTCCTACTGTGAGGCAGGAATAATAAGAAACAAGAGAGAAGTTACTTTTATATCTTGATTTCCTAGGATCCACAGAAAACTTTTGCTTTTGTTATTGGGCCAAACTTACGTTATATATCTACCTGTAACAGCAATAAAGGGAGGAAACGTAGATTTAACAAAATGTTTCATCCCAAAATAAAATCCATGTTCTGTTAGTAAGTAAGATGGTAGGAAGAAATATTATGTAGCTAAATAGCAATGTTTGCCATACAATTCATATACACAGTCAGGGGTAAATCCAGGTTTGGAGAATCTAAACTATCCTCAATTTGGAGGGTCCTCTTTGAGTAAAAGACTATGAAGTTATGAACACAAATTTGAGTATGAATGAAGTATTTGAATGAGAAAAGAAATAGTAATATATTACAAGTTAAAAACGATAAGAAATACAAATGTGATCACTTGAAGACATTGCTAGGGTGTCTATCAGGACTTGGAACAGGCCCATGGGTACACAAGAGAGGTGTCAAACTTCTTTGGAGTCCTTAAATACATACAACTGTGTTCATTGTTTTCTTTGCCAGCTACTTTCATTAAAATAATCTAGGTTGGGGACCAGCCCGTGATGTAGTGGTTAAGTTTGCACATATGCCACTGTGGCGGCCTGAGATTTATGGGTTCAAATCCTGAGTGCAGACCTACACGCTGCTCATCAAGCCATGCCAGGCTGTGTCCCACATACAAAAAATAGAGGAAGACTGGCACAGATGTTAGCTCAGGGCCAATCTTCCTCACCAAAAAAATAAAAATAAAAAAATAATCTAGGTTGTACCTATTTATTGGTAAACAAGATAAAAAGAAACAAAACAACATTTGAGTGCTAAGTAGTTCTGGTTATTAAGCTGTCACATAGAGGGACTTTGTGATTTGCTGTTGTTTAGCATTATTTTGATACAAAGATCATTTTTTGATACATTGAAGAACATCATTCAACTGTTTTGAAGTTAATCTATTAGTCGTTCAAATTAAGTATGTTTCCCATAAATCATTATCAAAAGGAAAAAGTACATTTGGAGTTCATGCACTGAATGTCACTATATTAATAAATCACTTAAATAACTACATACTTAGGCTAGTATTTAGAAGCAGAAATATCTCTTTTAGGCTTTTGAGATACTAAAAAAGCACAGGTTTACCAGATTACTAGTGATCTAATAACCTAAGTGAGATAAGGAATCTTTGAATACACATATATAGAGGCATATACCACTCTAGACACGTTAGATAATGATATGTACTTAAACGTAAATCTTGTGGGATTTTTTTTTGCTACTTAATAAAAAACTGAATTTCTCATATCTTCCAACGTTGGCTTGCTTTAAAGGAAGTATGTATAAGGTAAACTTTTATATGGCTTGATCACAAATCCTAAATATATTAACATCATTTATCTCTGAAAATCTCTCTTTCAAATGTAGCATATCTAAAGCTCAATAAAACCTTATAGAATCCACACACAGAAGCTCTGCTGATAACTTGAATATAATACAAGAACATTTAATAATGATACAGTGAAAAGGTTTACCTAGGTTTGTTTCTACTGTAAACAAATCATCTGATTTTAAAAAAGACAATTAACTTTCCTTATCTACAAAATCTTTATAAAGAATCTATGATCCCACTTAGTGATAACATTTAGATTTATTTATTTTAAAGGAAGATATGAATTTAGGGCATGGTCTTAAAAAGAGCCTAAGGCCTTATTCAACATTATTAGTGTCCTATTGGGGTCAGATAAATTAGAAATCCTAGTGTCTATACATCTCAGGATTCAGACCCTAAACTATAAAGATGGCATTTCTAGGGAGAACAAGGTAAATAGAAAGACTAAGATCCCTAAAGAGTGAAATCAATAAGCTGGGTACCAGAAATCAGTGACCAGGAGGTAAGGGGTAAAATGAACAGAAAGAAAAGAGTCCCTTTGCAGATAATATCCTTTAATCATTATTCAAGTATTTATTAAATGCTAATTGCTAAGTCACAATGTGCTAGGTTCTGTAGATAGCATAGTAAAAGACTAGTAAGACTAAAAGACTAAAAAGGTGGTCTGTAGAATATCTGCCTTCGAAAAGTTTATAACTCTAAGAACATGCCGCAGGCGACTTGGACTGCAACTTTGGATGCAGAAATGTTTTTTGAGCACGTTCTTGAGCTGTATGGTGTTTTTGAGCTGTGATTCTACTTTCTTTTGCAGGATAAGGATGCAGAGTTGTTGGTGCTGAGTTTGGTTCAAGAATCAGATAAATGGAGGTACAGAGATTGTTATTTTAAGTTCTTATGGAATGATGATGCAAGCATAACTACGACAAAGCAGTGTTAAGGCAAGAATTGGTTTTCATTCTTAATTCCAGAGTACCCCACATGAATAGAGAGAGCAGCTAGCAGCTGAGCACCGTGTCAGAACTGGGAAGCAAGGAAAGCACCTTGCAAAATCTTCACTGTATGTGACCCCAATTCATGTAGCTATTTCATTTCTGTAAAGTTCTCAATCCTTAGCTAAATAAACCAGAAAAATATGGTTTCCTCCCACTTATCTGGAATCCATTTGCAATTCAGTGTGTGACAGGAAAGAGATGAAGCTGGAACGTTAAGCAGATGCCAATAATTACTGGCCTCCTAAACTTTGCATGTAGTTTGAATTTTATCTGGTGAAAAATGAGGAACATTTGAATAGTTTTGACCAGAAAAGTGTTATCGTCTCATCTGTGATTTCTGTGAGCAAGGTTGAAGTAGGAAGAGGAGACTGGAGGAAAGCAAGACTGGAAATAGGGGGTTGATTAAAAATTTTGGCCATGAGTTTCTTAATTGGTGGTCGTTATAAGACTGGAGAGAAGTTGAGGAATTGAAGAGATATTTAATTGGTTCACTAAAAGGACTCAATTGTTGGCTGAAAGAGAGGAAAATATTTAAGGTTTAATTTGAGCAAACTGTTGATGCTAGTAAGTTAAAACATCTGAAAGATATGGGGGACAGAAGACTATGAGCTCAAATGTAGACAGGTTCATTTTGATGTACTTAAGTGGCTATATGAATGGAAATGTTCAGATTTCAAATGAAACATGGGATTGAAGAAGAGGAAAGAGACACCAGAGAAAATGATTTCGAGATCATAGACATATGGATGGTATTTGCAACAAGGAAAATGGATAAAGTAATCCAGAGAGAACATGGGTCATGAGAAGAGTAGAAAGACTGGAACAGAATCCTACAAAACAACAGTAATTGTGGAATGTGAAGAAAATAGGAGTTAAAAAAAATGCCACAAAGGTGGGAGTAAAAATCAGGAGAATGGCGTCATTTATCCACATGGGAAGAGATTGTTTCTAAAAAGAATGGAATGATATATTTTTAAAATGCTGTAGAAAGAATGACGTATACTGATGACAAAAATAAGAAAGGTTTTGGTGACATTATGAAAGCATATTTAATAGAGCGGTGGGGACTAGACTGCAGTGAGTTGAAGTGTAATGAAGGAGGTAGAGAAAGCCACTGTAGGCATCTCCTTCAAGAATTCTGAGTTTGATTTTGGGTAGGTTCTATTGCTATGTCTTCAATAGATTAATCTTTTCTCTGGCTAACTTAATCTGCTGTTAATCCCAGTCTGTGTAATTTTCACCTGGCACATTTTGGTTTTCATATCTAGGAGTTCAATTTGGGTCTTTTTAAATATATGCCATGCCTCTACTTAACTTTTTGAACATATGTAATATAGTTATGACAAATGTTTTAATATACTGGTCTGCTAATGCTGACATCTGAGTCAGCCCTGGGCTGGTTTCAACTGTGTGATTTATCAGCAAATTATGGGTCATATTGACCTGCTTCTGTGCATGCCTATTTTTGACTGAATGCCAGACATTGTGAATGTTACCTAGCTGGGTACTAGGTATGTTTGTATTCTAATAATTATTCTGGAGCTTTGTTACAGGACACAGTTCAGTTACTTGGAAACATTTTGATACTTTCACTGCTTGATATTAAAATTTTGTAGGTAGGACCCACACAGGGCTCATCTAGGTTCCATTATCTCCCACTGCTGAGGCAAGAGCCTCTGTGGAAGGTTGCTAGTGGATTCGACATGAAAAGGCACTATCCTCAACCCTGTGTGAGCACCAGGCATTATTCTCTCTAATCCTTTGGGTGGTTTGTGTTAAGCTTCAGCAGTTTCCTCAGCTATGCACGCTGATACCCAACTGGCTACTTGAGGTGGCTCTCTGAAAATTTCTAGAGTTCTCTCTCTGTGTAGCACTCTTTTCTTCAGTACTCTGCCCTGTGAAATCTATCTACCTTGATCTGCCCAGGCTCTCAACTCTATTTCCTCAACTCAAGGAGTCTGTCCAGTTCTGCCCGGGTTGCTCCTCTCTGCACCACTGTCTGGTAACTGTCAGGACAGTAACCTGACTGTTTCAGGCTGGAAGGTAAATCCAGTCACTATTACTCTGTTTTAGCCAAGAAGGCTTTCACATCAAGATGTTTTAAAATATTGCTCTATTCTCTATAATCCTTTAAATTACGGTGAGATCTAAGGACTTTAAATTTAATTCTTTTGGAAAGAATTTTTTATTGGTTATACCGTATATTTTCTAATATATGTCCTTAGGAGGCACATAATATTGATTTTTTTCTTAACTGCCCTCTAGGGCTCATTTTAAAATCATACACAATTAACATTCATACAAAGGTATCTTTGACTGGCAAAATACCCCAAATATAAAATTTTTAGTTATTTATTTACTTTATAGAACATTGGAGTTAACAATAACCAACGTTTCAAAATTTTTTATATGATTACACACAACCCAAATACTTATTTTTCAATGACTCCTAGGACTTATTTTTCAGTATATTTTAGTTCTCACTTATACATACAACAAGAACATACTAGATTTTGCCAAAAATATGATAAAATTATATTTTGAAGATAATATCATCTCAGGTGAAATTGCTGTCTCTGATGAAGCAGTCACTTTCTTAGTGTGGAAACATCATCACTATGGCACTGCCAACTTGAGAAAATTTCATCATACTCATTAATGGCTAGCACTTAATGATGACTACCATCATTAAGTCTGTAAAGAAGACATGGCTCTTTTTTACTGAATCTATGAGACAAAGGTAAATATATATTGACTTGCATAGATTCACTACCACAAGTAGAACCATTTTACTAATTGAAGACTTGTTGAATATAATGCATTCTTACACACATAATATATGTTGTATTACATAGTTTTATATTTCCAAATGCAATTGATTTATGGAATAATTTGTGACATATGTGTTCATATTTCTAGGATGCCCTCATTTATATGCCCAAACTGGTATTATAACTCATGCTCGGCTCTTACTTCAAGCCAATAAACCACTGATTCTTTGGTATTTTTCCTATGATACATCACACACATACAATGGGCAAGGAAAAGTGAAAATTCCATTCACTCATTCTAGAAAGTAATAAATAAAAAAGAGAGTACAAGAATTTTTACTGGCCAGGAATTTTTAGAAATTCTTTCAAATATGGCAAGGACAGCCAGTATTTCCATTGTTGCTTTACGCATTCATTATTGGTGTCAATCAGTAATACTGTCATCTCAGGTTGCTAACCAGTATGAAACCAAAGGAAATGTCCATAACACCATGAAGTTAAACTGCTTGAGAAAGGCATACTGCTAAATGTATTGTACCTATTCAATCTTAACCCCAGCATTACTTTTTTTCATTAAGTCAGGCTCAGTTACATCTGCAATCTTCTGTGATCAGTACAAAGTCTGGTTTCACCAATGCATTTTTTCTTTCCCTTAGCCTTCAGCAAATTTAACAAGCCTTGAAGGTTGCTGAGTTTGCCAACTATAGTAAATGCAAAGAATATAGGATATACAAAATCCATAATATTTCTAGAATCACAGGTGATGCAAAGTCTCTATTATATTTTTCCAACATGAGCCTGTTTTAAATAAAGAGAAATTTATAGATGACTCCGCCCTTTTTTCTGATTGTACATGGATGTTTTATGTAATATGTGTTGATCTAAGGCAAAATCCTGACTGTGCATATCTGCCATCTTCCTCTGCCTGCATGTGAGCAAAGCCAAGCAAACAAGTGGGTAAATGAAATTGAAAATAAAATATAGAAAGGGTCAGGAGCCAGCAGCAAAAAGATAAGAAGCAGAAAACCGGCAATGACTTCAACTACAATTCAATAATTTTGGACTGAATGGGATCATTTTAATTTTCTAGAATACATGTGAACAAAACAAGTTAGATTTAACTTCATATTCTAGAGTGAGTAGAGTTACACTGATAGGAAATCTACCATAATGTTTATCATCATATTTTATTTTATGATATGTATTCTGGCCTATTTGGGGTGAGGAAGAGTGGGAAGACTAGGACATAAACAAAAGACTAGCTCTATTGTGAGCTGAATCAATCAATGTTGCATTGTTTAAATATCATTGTTCAACTGTAGTATACTAATTACTAAGTGTATTAAGGGAATTACACAAAATTCCCCAAAAGAAATACATAGAAAAGTGTGAGAGCCATTGCGTTTGTGTGTGTGTGTTTGTGTACAAATAAGCTTTTAACTCATTCAGAAATCCATATAAAGCCTAGAATATAAATGTTGTGATCCTCATATCACCCCTTATTTTATCAACTCTTTTTTAATGGAGGTAGTACTTTTTTTTTTAGTTTTTAAGAAAGGAACAAAGAATGAGCCTGCAATGAATAGCTTCAACCAGGAGACTCTCTTCATAGCCTTATAATTAATTACAAAGCAAGAATGCATTTATAAATACATCCAAACAATGATGCTGAGAAACCTCATAAGGATGAATAGAGGTTATACAATACTGTTATGATAAAGCATTTTTTCCTTTAAGGAGCTGTTTAGTTTTTCATTGTTATTTTGCAGTTTAATAAAAATGTAAGTGCTATTCTGAATGAGAACAATGGGGAAAATATTGAGGAAAAAAAGGAAGGTAGGTGCCCCAGAGCACCTGAGTAACAGATGGCAAGAAAGATGGCCTGGGTCCACCTGGGGGATTTTAGGGCTCACGGTGCATAGCATGGGTAGAAGAAAGATGTAATTAACACCTCTAAGCCACAAGGCAGCTAAATACAAGGCTGGTTCATGTTGGTTCAAAAGCTGTAAAAACAGCCTAAAATAGCAAGTAGCGGCAAAAATTATAAGAGCAAGCATATATTGAGAGAAATTGTTTGTAGAAATCCCATTAGTTCCAAGGTAGTCCTTTGCATTTAAGCGTTTTGCTTCATTTTAACCCTTATTTTCCCAACTCTTGGGTTTTCATAGTTTACAAGCTGGAAATAGTGGTAATTAATGTTCCGTTGACCAAAAAAAAAAGTGTAGTGTTTTCTATTAAGAAGAGGGATATGTTGAAGGGTCTGTTTCTCTAAACAGGTCATCGGCGTAAATCCAAACTCTGTGGTGGGACTAAGCACTGGAGGGCACAGCACCTTTAATTATGTCTTAGAAAAACTACAAGTCTGTTTCATTGTAACCTGTACCGTATCACGTAATGCTTCCCAAGTGTCCTCACGGGCCATAAAGGGTTATGAGCTAAGCTCTGTCTTCAGGGTCAGATAGACACGGGTTTCAACATCCCACAGGGTCTTTAATTAGCTGTGTGATCTTGACAAGCTACTTCATCTTTCCAGGCTTTAGTTTGCTCATCTGTAAATTGGTCTCTGAGGTTTGAAGATAAAGCCTGTGTATTAATCAGCGTTCTCTGGAGAAACAGAACGAATGGAATGTATGTGTGCGTACAGAGAGAGAGATATTTATTTGAAGGAATTAACTCATGCTATAATAGGGCTGACAAGCCTGAAATCTGCAGGGCAGGCGGGCAGTCTGAAGACCCAGGGAAGAGTTGAAGTGGCAGTCTTGAGTCCACAAGCAGTATGGAGGAAGAACTCCTTCCTCTTGGAATTTACTTACTGTGGGGCCTATTTAACCATTTAGTGGCATTCCCAGGGCAATTGTGTAAATGCACATATATCCTGCATTGGGGGTTAGGAGGAGCGGATACTGGTGTGTAGTGCGGTGGTTCTAGGACCTGACTGCAGCTAGGATCACCCGCAGAGCTTTTAAAACCTACTAATGCCAGCCCCCTTTCCCTATTCTTACTTAATTTGAAAGCTCCCCAGGTGATTCTAATGTGCTCCCCACATAAGAAACCACTTCTATAGGAAAAAGAGTTGAGTCTAGAAATAATTAGGAAAAGTATGTCATCCCCCATATATCAGAGATATAAACTCAAGCACTGCTCAAACTCACAGATTGACTATATAGCATCACTTAGCCTTCAGTGTTAGCCTGGGGCTACCAGAATCATTCCTAGATATAGGTGGTAAATCAGCGAAAATAATTCTCTTTCTGGCATTGATTTGTTACCTTATATACAGAACACTTTGTCAAAGCACCTTTTGTTAAGTGCAAGTAAAAGTAAGACAATGTAAAATCCATGATATTCAATGGTTTTTCATTATTTAGAATAATGTAGTGCAAGGAAATTATAAACATGAATGAAATGAAGAAAATCAACTTGAAAAATATGCCATGTATCAAAAATGAAAATCAAACTATATTAGTCAGGTTAATTAACATAAATTAAACTTACCAACCATTCATCAAATCTCTATTTTGGCCTAGTTTTTATATTAGAATCGATATATGATTTTTTATGTGTGTGAGGAAGATCAGCCCTGAGCTAACATCCATGCCAATCCTCCTCTTTTTGCTGAGGAAGACCGGCCCTGAGCTAACATCTATTGCCAATCCTCCTCCTTTTTTTTTGCCCTTTTTCTCCCTAAAGCCCCAGTAGATAGTTGTATGTCATAGTTGCACATCCTTCTAGTTGCTGTATGTGGGACGTGGCCTCAGCATGGCCGAAAAAGCAGTGCGTCAGTGTGTGCCCGGGATCCGAACCCCGGGCCACCAGTAGCAGAGCGCACGTACTTAACCACTAAGCCACGGGGCCGACCCCTGATATATGATTTTAATATAAAATAGATTTTACATTATAGACATAATCAATGTATTCAAGGAGCTTACTATCTCCTTAGAGGGGAGTGAAATATCATGTGATGATGCCTGATAAACAAAAGCAGCTATCATTTGTTAGACAATGACTACGTGTTGTACACTGTTTAAGCACTTACTCTGTGAACTCACTTAATTCTCATAAAACATGAGATGGTAATTACCAGTTTTCAGGTGAGGAAACTGAGGTATAAATTATTGAAGAAATTGTCTGTTATACAACTAATTACTGGTGGAATTAGAATAGAAACAGGAAATAGGGAAAATTGGAATCGAGAACGAGGGCTCAAGATAACTGTCTGGTTTGGAAATGCTGATCCATAAAGATGGATCACAAAGATGGACAATGGAAGGTAGAGAGAAGGGCATTGAAATGACCTACGAAAAAATATGATGGGGGAAGTAAAATGGTCCCCACTCTCCCCAGACTCTTTCTCTACTCTTATTTTCCTCTACGTCTCTCTAGCATCTCACACTAAAAGCGATTGTCATCAAGAGTATTATCCAAAACACGACACAGCTATTTATAACTGCCTGGTGTTTCACCCATGATTTCTAGAGAAAATTGTCTGTTTTCCCAGGTGTGTTCTTTTTCCTTTTCTTGCCCATACCGAATGTTCCTTATCTCTCCATCGAGAGGCTTTTTCAGGCTCTCCTCCGGAGTCAGCACTCTATCTGCTGGCTCTCATAACATTTTTCACATGTCGCTCCTATGTTACTGGAGTTTAATTATCTATTGGCAAACCTATCTCCTCTCAGGGGACTGAGCGTCCCCTCAAAGACAGAGTTCCAGTCTTACAGATATTTATGTCCCAAGTTGCTCAACAAAAGAATGAATCTCGGCTAGGGCAATGTCCAAGTTTAAAAAACAAAGCAGGAAAAAGAGAGGAAAGGGCAGGCTGGGGCTAGTGAAGCAGGATTGCTGGAGCTGACAGCAGGATTGGAACAGAGAGAAGGTAGACAGACAATGAGCTGTCATGGAAAGAGGTTTGAGGAAAGGAGGAGGGAAAGAAAACCAGCTAAGCCTGGGAAGTCAGACATCCTCAATCTTGACAAAGTAGCAGAGCTCCCAACACTGAAATTTCAAGAGAAGCATAAATCTTGCCTGAAATATAAAATCTTGCATAAATCTAGAGGGTGATGAAATTTGAAATCTGAAAATATAACCGAATTCCAATATCTAAAGCGAACAGAAAACAGTTACTTATCTCGATTTTCCACATTTTTCTAAGGAAATTGTTTAGAAATATACATATATATACTTATTTACAGATATAAACACATAAACTCACATTTTTTTATAAAAATAAATTCATAAATGTATTCTGCAAATAAATACTTCCTCTTTCCATGACATCTAGTAGTATACCCTCCCTTTGTTCCAATCCTTCTACCAGACCCAAAAGGGCTGTTTCCCTAGTCTCAGTCTGCCTTTTCCCTTTATTTCTTTATTATTATTATTATTATTTTTAAACTGGGGCATTGCACTGGTCGGAGATTCATTCTTTTATTGAATGATTTGGAATGTAAATGTCTCTAAGAAAAATGTCCTCTAAATCTCAACTTTCAATTGGTTTAAATACATTT
Organism: Diceros bicornis minor; assembly: GCF_020826845.1. Classification (NCBI taxonomy): domain Eukaryota; kingdom Metazoa; phylum Chordata; class Mammalia; order Perissodactyla; family Rhinocerotidae; genus Diceros; species Diceros bicornis. Next base: position 48,762,266 of record NC_080745.1, on the reverse strand, counting down.
TTAATGTTATGAATTTATTTTTAATCATAGTCTATCACTGTCAAATAAATAGTATTTAAATTACTATAAGAGAATCTCAGAGATAAACATGAAATCTTGAATTCTAAGTCTCTTCAGAAGCAAACAAAGTAATCAGAAAAAGAACAACAGGTTTCACTAAGAATTAAAAATCTGTACACCGAAAACTATAAAACATTTCTGAAAGAAATTGAAGAAGACACAAAGAAATGGAAAGATATTCCGTGCTCCTGGATTGGAAGAATTAACATAGTTAAGATGTCCATACTTCCTAAAGCCATCTATAGATTCAATGCAATCCCTATCAAAGTTCCAACAACATTTTTCACAGAAATAGAACAAAGAATCCTAAAATTTATATGGAACAACAAAAGACCCCGACTAGCTAAAGGAATCCTGAGAAAAAAGAACAAAGCTGGAGGTATCACACTCCCTGATTTTAAAATATACTACAAAGCTATAGTAACCAAAACAGCATGGTACGGGCACAAAAACAGACACACAGATCAATGGAATAGAATCGAAAGCCCAGAAATAAACCCACACATCTATGGACAGCTAATCTTTGACAAAGGAGCCAAGAACATACAATGGGGAAAAGAAAGTCTCTTCAACAAATGGTGTTGGGAAAACTGGATAGCCACATGCAAAAAAATGAAAGTAGACCCTTACCTTACACCATACACAAATATTAACTCCAAATGGATTAAAGACTTGAATGTAAGACCTGAAACCGTGAAACTTCTAGAAGAAAACTTAGGCAGTACGCTCCTCGACATCGGTCTTAGCAACATCTTTTCAAACACCACGTCTGACCGGGCAAGAGAAACAATAGAAAAAATAAACAAATGGGACTACATCAAACTAAAAAGCTTCTGCACAGCAAAGGAAACCATCAACAAAACGAAAAGACAACCTAACAATTGGGAGAAGATATTTGCAAACCATACTTCTGATAAGGGCTTAATTTCCAAAACATATAAAGAACTCATGCATCTCAACAACAAAAAAACTAACAACCCAATTAAAAAATGGGCAAAAGACCTGAACAGACATTTCTCCAAAGAAGATATACAGACGGCCAACAGACACATGAAAAGATGTTCAAAATCACTAACTATCAGGGAAATGCAAATCAAAACTACAATGAGATATCACTTCATGCCCGTCAGAATGGCTATAATTAACAAGACAGGAAACAACAAGTGTTGGAGAGGATGTGGAGAGAAGGGAACTCGCATACACTGCTGGTGGGAGTGCAAACTGGTGCAGCCACTATGGAAAACAGTATGGAGATTCCTCAAAAAATCAAGGATAGAACTACCATATGATCCAGCTATTTCACTGGTGGGTATTTATCCAAAGAACTTGAAAACACCAATTTGTAAAGGTACATGCACCCCTGTGTTCATTGCAGCGTTATTCACAATAGCCAAGACTTGGAAGCAACCTAAGTGCCCATCAAGGGACAAATGGATAAAGAAGCTGTGGTATATATACACAATGGAATACTACTCAGCCATAAGAAATGATGAAATCCAGCCATTTGCGACAACATGGATGGACATTGAGGGTATAATGCAAAGTGAAATAAGTCAGAGGGAGAAGGTCAAATACCACATGATTTCCTTCATTAAGTAGTAGATAATAACAACAATAAACAAACACATAGGGACAGAGATTGGATTGGTGGTTACCAGAGGGGAAGGGGGGAGGGAGGAGGGTGAAAGGGATAATTCGGTACATGTGTGTGGTGATGGGTTGTAATTAGTATTTTGGTGGTGAACATGATGTAATCTGTGCAGAAATAGAAGTACAATGATGTACACCTGAAATTTTTACAATGTTATAAACCAATGTTACTGCAATAAACAAAAAATTAAAAAAAAAAAAATAACTGAGTTTTTCAGACCCTCTTTCCACGTACCCAATGTACTTTCCTAACTGAGAAAATTATGTTATAAAACTATACATGTGGATTTTTATTAATTGCCAGAAATCAGTTGTTAAAGAAGCAGTTTTTCAAGCATAAAAATCCCCCCATCAGTAATAGAATATGTGTAAATAGTTCAATTTTTAAGAATGAGCTTCAGAAGAAAACATTAATATCAATCCTGGAAAGTTCCCAAACGTAGATAGATCTGCCTAGTGAATTATTTTTAAAGATATTAGACCTCAAGAAGGAAAGAGGCAAATGTAATTTAGACTGTCTTGGTTTTCTTTCAAGCATGATCTAAACTTTGATTGGAATTTTATGCTGAATGGTAATTCCTGAGCAGTGGTTAAACTTTCACCTCCTTCCAGGGAAAGGTCACTATGTGTTTAGATATCGTCTTGTGAACCAGAAATTGAAAAGTGAAAATTACTTTGAGGCATGTTCCCTGCTGTGAAACATAAGGTTATGGAATTTATCCTAATTTTTAAATTAAAATACATGTTATTTACCTACTAAAGCAAATGTAATTAAAGTAATTAAAGCAAATGTTTATCTAAATAGTATAAATGAAGCATTTTTCATAAATTGTTAATTGTATTCATCTGCTACAGATTTTATCTAGGGTTTAGTCTTTTGTGACAAAATAATAAAATACTTTTAAAAATATTTGGACTTCATTCAAGATTTTACAGATGGGGCTCAAACCAATCAATGTATTAACAATTATAAAGGTCTTTTTACCTGCTCAAGTTTAAGCCAAAAACTCTAACCTGAACTATCTCCAGCTTTGGAGCAAGAGAAAAATCATAATAATTATCTCTTATTTTTACACACTGTCACCTAATTAATTCTTCAAAAGCTTGTGGAATTGTGCTTTGATTCTCCTCTTAAGTTATCAAAACTGGCTTTATGCTCATCAACTACAAGCTGCTAAATATCAACTGTCACAGTGAATCAAAGAAAACAGTTTTGAATTAAAAAAAAGCACTTGATAAATTAGAATCAAATTAATTTTTCAAGCTGTCATCTTAGGAACCAAAGAAAAAGAAACGATGAAAGAGAAAAATAAAACGGAGCTATATATCCATAAGGATTAAAATCCAGAGGCAGAAGAAACATGGCTTGGGAATGATATTACTGAGGAAAGGAAATGCAGTATGGAGGCCACAAAAGGTCTTGAAAGAAATACATGACAATACAAACATCTGTAATGAAAATTTGTATGTTTCTGGTTTGTCACATTTAGGTATTACTATATATTTTTTTCTCTTCTAGCGCATTAACTTGCAACAATTTGCTTCATGGTTATTTTTCCATATTTTTTTCTAAGCAAATTGTTAGAATTATACACGTATGTCTTATATGAATGCATAACTTCACAATTTTTTTACAAAAATATATTAATAAATTTATTCTGCTTTTTTCCTTGCCAGTATGTTAGAATTTTTATCATTATGACCCATATAGATACACTTTATTCTTTTAAATTGGTGTTGAATATTAGTTAACATTGTTATATTACGTATATTTATTTCCCATTGACAAAATTTAACTTGTATCCTAATTTTCCCCCTAATTACTGCTGTGAGTTTTATTATCTTTGTACATATTTCTTTCTGAAGTTACAAGTTTTCAAGGTTTCTCTTTTTACATTTGGGGTTGTTTTTTACTGTTTAATTTGTAAGAACAGTATAGTTAAAGTAAGAGGTAGTTTCTGTTTTTCCTATTTCTATTTTCTGGAATTTATTGAGAATTCTTTTTCCCTCTGCTATATATTGCTTTTTAGTAATTAGTTTGTGGATACATGAAAAGCAGTTGTATTATTATTATTTTTTCTCATTGAAGAAATTAATATTGTAGAAGAAATTGTTGATACCCTATTCCTTGGCCTACCTCTGAGTTTGCTTGCAATTCTGAGAGATAATTTCTCCAAAGTTCACAGAATTTTACTTCAAAAGCTTTGTCTCTCTTATCTGCAGGGGTGCTTACGCTGTAAGTAGAGTATCTTGCTCTGTTCAAGCAAGCCAAACTGAAAATGAGATGAGTTTATGTCCTTGGGAAGGTGGGGCATGAATCACAACCAATATGGCAGGAAATGGGTGGATTGATGTCCAATTTCTCCATCCTCTCATGTGATATTCTGAGGCAGGCTACTATATGATTTCTCAGAGTGTCCTCAATGGGCCTCACATTCATTAACACAACACGTTCACTAACACAAACTTACCGTTCTTCTCTATTCTCCATATCTTACTTTCCTCTCTCTTCTGCTTCTTGGGATCATCATTGAAATAAACTAACTGCATCCAAGTAATTACTGAGTCTCCACTTTTGGGAGAACCCACTTTAAGGTATGTATCTAGAAAATTTTGTTTATATTCCATTTAAATTGATTATCCTTTTTCAGATTTATCTATAATGCTAATTATGCTTTCTATTTAATGAGAAACACCTTGAGAACTGTAAATTAAGTTTTTCTATTAAGTTTTTCTTCTATCATTATGTCTCTTTCTATTTCACCTAAAGTTTTTAACTTCGACTTACTTTTTATTTATTTTAATGCACACATACAGACAGACAAGGAGACAAAACAGCTGAAGGAATGCTTTAACAACTTAGTGTTGTCTTTATAAAGACAACAAAGATTTATTGACAAGTCACCAAACTTTCTCAATTAAAAGAGAATTATATTGTTCTGTGATTGGTAAAATGAGAAATGCTCAATCTCAGATGTACTATTGCAGAACTTCTCTTTTATATAAGTACCTGGCTATTAGTGTCACAAAAACATAATCTTATGATATTCCAGTGGAATGTACTAATTTAGATGAATAAAACAGAAATAGTTAAACATAAGTTTGTAAAGTCCTGATTTATACAAATGAAGAACAAACTCACTAGTTGGGTGCTGTTTTCTTTCTATGATTTAATGTGGTGGTAGATAAGACTCTGTCAATTCAGATTGGTGGAGTTATAGTTCATGTAATTAAATGGTAGAATTGAAGAGAATGTAATTCTGACCTAATATAGCTTTTTAACATACACCCTGAAAGGAATAAGCACAAAGTCTCAAAAGATAGCAACATACCTACGGTAGACTTGAAAAAACACTTCCTAAAACACCTATTCTTTTCTCTAACAAAAAGACCACAAACCAATGCAATCTCAGCAACGAGAATTTCACCTTGAATGAAAAGGTTGGAGTCACAGAACACTGGTCCTGCTAAAAAGTATCTAATTTAATCATTAAAGAACTACATGCAGAAATACTTTACAGATTAGAACATCTTGAAACAGATAGTTTGAATATATTTCCTAAATTCTCACAACTAAGGCAAGTTGAGCCAATATTCATAGAGTGCAGATTTTTCCCTACTAACTAAACTGTATTCCTGTGGGTAAAAATAATCTTGATTGGAAATGGACCTGAAAGTAGATCTCCTATTATACACAAAAATTTTTGATTAATAATTCCATGTCCACTATTCTGTTCCCTCCACTGGCATGGAGGAAAATTTGATGTGCTTTTAGTTAGGTTTACTATTAAATATTTACTCATTGATCACTTTTTTCAAGTAAAACAATAACAGCTGACATTTATTAAGTATTTATTGCATGCCAGATTCTATTCTTATTTATGTATAATCTTATTTATTTTTAATAATCTTCCTATACATTAAAAAAAAAATAACAAAAATTGAGGCTTGAGAAAATTGTTTCTGAAATAAATCACTCTAGTGGCCAGTCAGTGCAAAACTAAGATGTGGATTTCAGTCTAGGTGGGATGAAAGACCATACTATTTACCACCATATAATAGTATCCTCATGTGGGGATGAGAATGAAAAAGGTGACTAATACCTATTTTCAACATTAACAAAGCTCAAGTTAAGGGGTGTGTGTATATCAACTATGACATTGGGTACAAATAAATAAAAACTGTAAGAGAGATATACAAAATTATACAAAGTTAGGAGCATCCAGACAAGAGAGGAACGGATAATGTTTCAGGAGGTCAGGGATCTTATCACACTTGTCTACACTATGTTGAATGGAAGAGTGATGACATACAGAGTAGAGAGTAGCATCATATTAATAACAATAATAACTTCATAAATCTGAATCCATACTTTTTGAAGCACTAAGCTCTAAAATTAGTTTCAGAGAGAAAAAAAGCTTATTTTTCTCTTGGAAAAAGTTTAGCAATTTTCTGAAGTACATATATTTGGCAGGATGTCAAAATATTAAATTTTTAGATGGGCTTTCCTAAGTCAGCGAATAGGGATAGTCAGAGGCCAGAATTTCTCCCTATCCCTGACTTTGTATACTCCAGCATGGCTTTAGTAATCATAAAATTGTCAAAATACAAGTTTTTGTAATTCATCTAATTTAAATAATAATATTTCTTTATACAATGTAAAGGAATGTTAAGTATACAAAAACAAATAGTAATCAGGTATCACGCTTTCAAATAGGCCGGGTAATGTTGACTAGCAAGTTGCTGCCTTGCTGCAAAATTATCAAAATTTTGATAATTAGGTTTGAGTCAGTGTCAGAAGCTATAAGCCCAAAAAGAATTTTTGAAAGACAGAAATTTATTTTTTATTTTAAGCGTATTAATCACATAGTTTAATATCGATAATCATATTATTGGCTACAATTAACAGATACTTAAAACTATCCTTCTAACAGATGCTGACAGATAAAACCGTAGTTTAAATTTTAAAAACTTTGATATTATTCTTAACTCTTTTCTTCCTTTTATAACGGACCTCAAATCCATTACAAAATCCTGTTTGTTTCATCTTCAAAATACTCTTTCCCCATGACTTGCTTCCTTGGGTTTTTAGGTGTCTGTTCAAATTCACCTTTTTGAGGGGGCCATTCCTGGCCATCCTATTAAAATTAGTAACCCCCTAACATTACTTTCTAACTTCTTACCTGCTTTTTCATTATAGCAATCATCTCCAGCTGACTTTATTTAGTGAAATCTTGTAATAATAATAAATAAGATCCAAAATTATTAAGGGATCACATTATTGTGAGGCTACTGAAAAACATCATTTTTAGATGTGGTCTGGATTGTCAAAAATATACACTGAAATAAGAAAGTCCCAGTCACAAGGCAATTGCTTCCTAACTTGCCCCGACCCATTTCCCACCCCACAGAAGAGCAGAACTTTAGCCAGGCCATATGAGATAACAGAAGTGGGCAGACTGACAATCAGCTTCCAGTCATATTACATCTGAAAACAGGTTATCTCTGGTGCATGATTTCAGAGTTTACTTCATTTCACAGCTATATATTCATTTTCTTTTTGACTTTATGACCCCACCGCAATGTAGGCTTTCTAAGGACAGGAACTTTGCTTAGTTCACTACTTAGTATCTAGTGCAATAAAAGTTGAGGCTCAATAAATATGTGCTGAAATAATTATTGAATGAATTTGATTGCTATAGAACATGCCAGGGTGTGAATTATGCTTCTAAGAAGACTTTGGAGAGATCCATTTCCCAGTCTTTTAAATCTTCCATTACCCAAATAATACTTGCAGATTTCAGTGGCTGCCTATGAGAATGGGAAAATAGAGTTCATTTCAGTCATGGACAGAATTTAAAAGAGAAGCATCCAAAGCATGAGACAAAGCAGCAGTCAAATGGTCATTTCCAGTTACTCGGTCTCTCACTTCATCATCACACAGCCAACTACCAAAACTAGCTGGTAGTTCAGGATCTTCTGAAAATGTGATATTTTGATTGACAAAAGTTGGAAATGTTCCAAGAATATTGTCTCATGCCTTAGGAAATTAAAATAAAATGGGAGAATGCTCCAAACTTTGCCCTGCATATAAAATATAATATAGCCATGGAAAGAGCTGTATTTCCTTTATTACACACTTAGAAAATCTAGTTTCAAAAGGGCTAACAAAGAAACACATAGAAAAATAAATTTCAGGTTGACTGACATATTATTTGGCTCTCAAAAAATTTAAAATTGAAGAAAATCAATCCAACCTTATTTGATCCGCTTAATGCTTACTTATGGCAATTTTAAACTCTATGATTTTCCTTCTAAGCTATCTTGTATTCAGAATATAACTAAAGAGAATTGCAATTATACTTACTCAAGGCAATAAATATTCTGTTGATCGCCCCCTGATTATCTTATTTCCTCAGTTATTGAGCTGCCTAACCATTCTTGCTTATAAGATGGTTAGGCATCCTTATAACCATCCTAAGAAAAACAAATTCAATTCTGTTTGTGACTTTCATGGTATTTTTGGTCTTATAATACAACTCATCTTCAACAAAAACATGTAAACTGTCAAGCTGTAATATTTTAATATAGTCAACTGTGAAACAATAAATTATTTGTGTATACCTGTATATGCTTGACTATTTGATAAAGAATCCAGATTCAGCTAGAATAAATACTCCTTTCTTTTCTCCCACAGAATCAAACATTAGAATATAATTGTCATTTATTGTCGGGCATGGATATCTTTTTTATTCCTAGCTAGGAGAAAAGCATTTGGTTGCAACAAAGGAATGGAGGGCAGAAGTGGAGCCTTGAATATATGATGTGGCTTCTCTTTAATATGGCTCCTTGGACTGGGTTTGAACAACTATGTTTAAATGGATGAGGGCCAGAACTCAAGCACAATGTCTGCATAGCAGAAAGTATGAGATTAAGGACAAGGATTTGAGAGGCAAGTCAAAAGACTGTTCAAAAGAGAATTATTGGACTCTGATCATAAGCAGAACTGCTTCGGGGCTTAGAGGATATGGTCTGGAAGATATGGAAAGGGGTCATTCTCTCTGTGCAGGTCCAGAATTCAGCAGTGTTCTGTAGATTTATGGATTATAGGTTTGGGGAGCATGGTGGAAACAAAATGCTTGGCGCAAACACTTACAATTTCACAAGAGATGACACTAGCGTGCCATCTTTTAGTATTCTCGAAGTGGCTTTTTCAGCCTCAGATGTTGAATAGAATGCAATATCTATGAGGGTAAGGGCTGTGCCTATTGTGTTAATGCTCTTCTCACATGTCTAGAACCATTCTTGGTGCAAAGCAGGTCTCCAATAAATATAGGCTGAATGGATGAATGAAGTGTAAACCTTAACAAGGGAGGAAGAATATGGAACATACTACATGAAAACTCTTCTTGGCTAGATGGGTACTACATTCTATAGATATAAGAAAGGATTTCTTTGTTGATTCCCAGAAATACCGAAGAGAGAGGGAATGATGTTGAGGCATAAATGCCTTCCTTTAGTCAAATCGAGGCTTGAAGTCCATGTAATTGGTGCATGAAAATAAATACCATGTCATTATTTATGTATAAACTGGTGAGATCAGGTGTCATTTGGATTTCACACATAAGAGAAGTAGAGCACAAAGGTTAACTCAACAAAGAACATGATAAAATGATGCCTGGCTGTAAGTTAGGATGACTTCCTATTTGCCCTTATTTGTATTTTCCCAAACATACGGTAAAGAGAGTTATAAAAGGATCTTTAAAACTCGGAAAATGTCTGTATTTAAAATGATATGCATCATGACTTCTACTCTTGGTAATGACTATGTAAGACCATTCTGGACAAGTACACCCCAAAACACACCTATAAAACCCAGACACAACATTATTAAGATGGCAATTCTCCCAACATTGATCTATAGACTCAATGTATACTCAGTAAAAAAACCACAATGGGTCTTTTTGAAAAAAATGACAAACTAATCCTAAAATTTGAATGGAAAGGCAAATAAACTACAATAGCCAAAAGAGTTTCATAAAGAAAAAGTTTGGAGCACTTACACTACCTGATTTCAAGATTTACTATAAAGCTGGAGTAATCAAAAGAGTGCCTTATTTGCATAAGGATAGACATATAGATCAATAGGATAGAGTTGAGACATAGACTCTCACTTACACAGTCAATCGACATTTGTCAAAGGTGACTAAGTCAATGGGATAAAGATACTATTTTCAATAAATGGTGCTGGAAAAACTGGATATCTGGAAAAAGAATGAACCTTGACTTTTGCCTCATACCACATTAAACATACATACACATGTAATAGATTATAGAACAAAAGGTAGGTGCTAAAACTATTAAACCACTAGATGAAAATTGGGGGGAAAAACTTAGTGACATTGGGTAAGACAAAAATTTTTTTTTTTTTTAAAGATTTTATTTATTTTATTTTTTCCCCCCAAAGCCCCAGTAGATAGTTGTATGTCACAACTGCACATCCTTCTAGTTGCTGTATGTGGGACTCAGCCCCAGGATGGACGGAGAAGTGGTGCCTCGATGCGCAACCGGGATCCGAACCAGGGCCACCAGCATCGCAGCGCGCGCACTTAACCACCAAGCCACAGGGCCGGCCCAAGACAAAAATTTTTAAACAGAAGAAAAGTACAATTCATAAATGAGAAACAATGATAAAATAGTCTTCATAAAAATTTAAAAAATTTGTTCTTTGGAAGATATAATTGAAGAAAAAACCAAAAATGGTCAGCCACAGACTGGGAGAAAATATCCATAAAACCTATATCTGACAATGGAATTGTATATGTAAAATATATATTTTAAATATCCCTTACAAATCAAAAATAATGATAAAGTATCAGATTAAAATAATGGGAATATATTTAAAATGACACTTCACAAAGAAGTTATATGAGTGGACAAGAGGCACATGGAAAAATGCAAATACCTTGTTGTTTCAGGCAACAATGAGAAACCACTAAACACACAACACTAGAATGGCTCACTTTAAAGAGATTGGCATTATCAAACGTTAGCAAGAATGTGGAACAACTTTAACTCGTGTTACTGGCAGGAATGCAAAATGGTGCAGCTACGTTGACGACTGGCATTTCCTCAAAATGTTAAACATAGTTTTGCCATATGACCCAGCATTTCCACTCTGACATATTCACTCAAAAGAAATGACAACAAGTATCCATACAAAGACTTATATGCAAAAATTTGAAGCAGTACTTTTCACAGTAGCCAAAAACTGGAAATAACTCAAACATGCGTCAACTGGTGAAAGGATAAACAAATTATTGACTATCCATACTACCTACACTTAGCAATAAAAAGGAACAAAATATTAAGCTACATGATGACACAGACAAAGCTTCAAAACATAATGTAGAGTGAAAAAAATCAAATACAAAGGGAAACACAGCAACACACACTACGGCAATCCATTTCTATGACGCTGTAGAAGAGGAAATATAAAATATTCTTCTATATATCTGATAAAAATAATTTGAGCACTTTAAACAATTCATATATGATCACTAGTTGTATTTGTCTCAAAGTCAATTATTTTTATCTTTAAAAATGTCTTTGGGGGCCGGCCTGGTGGCGCAAGTGGTTAAGTGCACGCATTCCACTGCGGTGGCCCTGGGTTCGCCAGTTCGGATCCTGGGCTTGGACTTACTCACTGCTCATCAAGCTATGCTGAGGTGGCGTCCCACATAGAAGAACTAGAAGGACCTACAACTAGGATATGCAACTATGTATTGGGGCTTTGGGGAGAAAAGGGGAAAAGAGGAAGATTGGCAATAGATCTTCGCTCAGGGCCAATCTTCCTCAAAAAAAAATCTCAGGCTGATTCCTGCCTTGGGGTGACCATCAGCAACTTCAGTGTACATTTAAAAAAAAAAAGTCTTTGTTCTTTTTTAGAATTCCTCACTGCTGAGTTCCATTTTATTAGAATTTATGTTTCCATTTAACTAGGTTACGTAGAATGAGTATTTTAGCCTGCTATTGCCATCCCTCTCATATATAAACACATACACCCTCCATTAAAACCATTCACAAAGTCTGTTAATTAAGGAGAAACTAAATCATAAAAGTTAACTAATTTCAAAGGGACACAGGAGCCAAACTCAAAGAACTCCCAATGGCCACGAATGGAACAGTTTGAGCAACAAAATAAGCAATGTATTAGTGGATATAGAAAAATCAAGTAATAAATAGGTGAAACTATTGTGAAACTAAATGTTATACATTGTGTGGCATCAAATTTCATGGCAGCACTCAAAAATAGTAAATATGGCAGCTGGATTTAACGAGCTTATTATAAGAGAGCAGTGCTGGTTAAATCCAACGTTATATTTACTATTTTTGAGTGCTGCTATGAAATTTGATGCCATAATAATGTATAACATTTAATTTCAGGTGCTTACTTATTATTTGATTTTCCTATATAACATTCACAGCATTTACTTGGGCATTAAAAAGACACTGTCTATAGAGTCCATTTCTAGAGACTAAAAGTTTTTTAGAGTCTGTTCTGTGAGACTGACTACACCTAACGTATTATAATTTTAATTTATGATACTTGTCTTCAAACTCTGTAAAGCTAAACTTATGCTCAAATGAAAGAGAGGTGAACATAATATTTCAGTAAATTCAGTCACAATCAATGACAAGAAATTTAATTTTAGACAGAGAACAATTAGCATCTAGAATTATTTAAAATATAGGTAGGTCCAGTCCTCCAAGATTGATCAAATCAAATATGCCATCTATTTTACAAGTGGTAAATATGAAAGTAAAAGTAGAATTTCCAAATAGATCACTGCCAATTCATGTTTAGGTGAATAAATACATAGTAATTTGTTCCAAAGCACAAATATCACACCCACCAGTTTTTAACTGAAAGTATAGTTTGTAAAAAATATTTCCAAAATTTAAAATACGGCTTTATACTTTCTCAACTTAATGTGATTATTTTGGCTAAGACTAATATATAAGATGTTGTTACAGGTGAGGCTTTTTTCCTCCTAAGCAACAATAGATCTATACATAGGAAATTGTCTATATTGTAGCACCTTAAGTAATTATCTAAACAGAACAGTTGTTAAATACTTGAGCAGAACTTAGCCTAGTATCAGTCCATAGATGGCAAATTAGGCAGTCATGTCAGGTTCCCTGGGGCAGAAGAACTGAACTGAACATTTTCATTAAAGGCAGAAGAAAGTTTATTGATTTTGATTTTAGACATTTCAAATAAATATTTGACAGTTCATTTCTCTTGATGAAACTACTTTTGAGACCATGATTATGAGTTAAAGATTGAATTTCATATGTAACCCCATTTGTATTGTTTTCCTAGAACATTCAGACTCAATTAGGAAAAAGCTGGAAAAGGAACTTGGTTTAATCCACTGTTGGAATAATTTTTAAATAAAGAATGATCAATTGAATCATCATCATCAAATTAAAGCTATCATGAGAAGATCAAACAATTCAATTCTAGATATTCTAAATTACCAATGGAGAAAATTTGCATCTGATATTGAACATTCATAGCAAAAATAAAATTTTTTGTAAGCTGAAATATTATCTGGGAATGAGTTAAGAAATACACTGAATAACATTTAGAAAGTAATGCAATAAAAGGTGCATAATCGTTTTTTACAAAGTGATATTTCAAATAGTTTAAGAATCACAGATGTATCAGTGGTTGTGCAAGACATTGGCACTAATACATTCAGATTAAATTGAATCTTATTATTTAATTATGCAATAATTGAAATATTCCATACACTTAAGAATGTACTTATATTCTTTGATTTATACTACTAATAAATCATTTATTCAAACGGAGAAGCAGAAATATGTAATAAAAAACAACAAAAAAGTAATGTGCAAAAAACAGCACGAGAAATACTTTACCATAAATTTTGTTTTCTTTTAAAAGAAAAATAATTACCTAATGAAACAGTTTTATGGATTTAGTTATAAGATAAAAAGTTAATGCATTACTTATCTTTCAATATCCTCTAAAAATTGTCATTTAAATAGTGATTGCAGAATTTTATTTCTGCCAGTGATAAATGTGACAGAAAGAGAACAGGTTAGCTTTATCATACCAGCAGTTAGAAAACTCTCTCTGTCTTGATATACCATAAAATTTTATTTAAAAGCCATTGAGAAGGAATAAATATGGAATGTCATAATGTCATTTTTACATTCACTTTTTCAGAGAATATCTTCTCTTTATAATATGTGTTCTTACACTTTATAGGCAGTACTTAGCTTCCTAATGTAAAATCCACTTCCCACTGCTACCCTATGAATAATTCTGATGTGGAAAGTTATCTCAGTAAATCTCTCACACATCTCAAGTAAGAAACACTTCCATTTATATCTTCTTATCAAAGAGAGATGAGTAGTTAACATCAAATATTCCTTTTAAAATTCCTAAAGCTCATATTTAACCATAGACGGAGCAAAAACATGGTCTTCTATTTTTTTTCTGCCACCTCTAAAGCATTGAAATGTTATAGTGACTTGGGCAGCAAATATTCTTCAATGTCTAAGTTTATTCTGATATGAATTTAAAGCTATACAAATAACTAAATAAGGTTTTTAAACTTTATCTAAAATGTGAGAAATTAATGACTCCCAAGCATAAAAGATACTAAAGCAAAGGAACTTAGGACACAGTGTCTAAGATTAAAAATGAAAGAAACTAAAAGTTTGCTAACAATTTCAGAAGTTGTTTTTCTGTTTAAAATTATGCTTTTACACATGAAATTCTGTTATAAAACTTCCCTTCTCAAAATAAACAGAAACAAACTTGAAAGAAAATATATGAAACAGATCTTTTCATACATTGGGCCACGGATAGCAGAGGAACCATGTGAAAACGGAAATAACCTAGGTGCATCCTACAAGTTCCAAATTCCGTCAGGAGGCACTTTAACAACCACAGTAAAGAAGGGGAACACACACAGAATCAGAAGTTTAGCCACATTGAGGAGACAGGGATCAGAGCTCCGAGACACTAAGGGAGCGAAAATTTGAAGACAGAGAACTGTAGAGGAAGGATTTATAAGGAGGAAGAGTTTCAAGGACCGGCCCTGTGGCGCACGCGGTTAAGTGCACACCCTCCGCTGCTATGGCCCGGGGTTAGAGGGTTCGGATCCTGGGCGTGCACTGACACACCACTTGTCAAGCCATGCTGTGGTGGCGTCCCATATAAAGTACAAGAAGATGGGCACGGATGTTAGCCCAGGGCCAGTCTTCCTCAGCAAAAACGAGGAGGATTGGCATCAGATGTTAGCTCAGGGCTGGTCTTCCGCACCAAAAAAAAAAAAAAAAAGAGAGAGAAAGAGTTTCAGAAAGAGCTTCAGACCAAAGGCTAACCATGAGTCTATGATTTAACAATCTGCACATTAAATTCCATGATACTGGGCAAATAACAAGTGCTAAGGAAAGAAAAATTATGGTGGACTTACAAGCTAAACAAATTTCATCTCACAGAGAGCTAGAAATGTTTTGAGTACCCATTAGCTAGAGTGACATGATATCATTGAATACTTGGGGATTTGTCTAGAGATCCCAGAAGGGCTACACATTGGTAGTGGAGCTACTTGGCTCTAGAGTAAAGGCAACTCTAGACTTTCCCTAAGAAAGCTAAAAAAATCAAGTTGATTTGGATAACATCAGTCTAACATATGTATAACTGTATTGCTTAGAGGGGAATTGGTAGGAGACAGAAAAAACATTTGAAGAAATCACTTTTGATAAAAACATATAAATCAATGATCCAAGAAGTTCAATAAAGTCCAAGGAGGATAAAAACAAAGAAAAACACATAAAGACATGTCATAATGAAGTTTCTATAAACTAGGATAAAGAGACATTTAAAAAATATCCATAATATGCATTATATGCAGGGGAAGAAAGATAAGAGCAATCGGAAGGACTTCTGGACTGGCAAGTCAAGGACTGAGATGACCCCAGTAAAATAACAATTTAACCAGTGAAAATTATTTTTAAAAAATCATTTAAAATCATTGGAAATTTTCCTAAGGCCATACAAAAAATGGAAAAACATTTCAGAAGTCTACCAAATTTCAATAAGAATAGTGAGAATCTGGCATTTGAGCCACAGCATGCTCCCTTACCATCTCCTTCATATCTACGTTTTGGAAGCCCTACCCTGGATGATCTACTCCAGGCTGGTATGGCTGAGAAGACAGAGACTCCCTCTCCCCCCGGTCTCAGTCTGTCTGATTTCACCCCGGAGGAGCAGACTGCCCGGATATTTCATTCTTCCTCCAGCCTCACTTGCTGAAGTTGAAGTCTAGGCAGTCGTGGCAGAGAGGACTGAGTCTCACTTCCCTCACCGAGTCACTCCACGTAGGATTGAGGCTCTACTCCAGATGCAACGTGCTGGGAATACTGGGGCCTCTTTTGCCCCTGGCTCCACTTGCTCATAAGCTGAGCTGGTGAGAAAAGTGAGAATAGTAAGGACTGCCATCTTACTCGGTCTCATGCAGTGGTGCAGGGGTCCAGCCAGGGAGGGAGACAAGAGAAGCATGAAGCGATGTGCAGTTCAACCTGAAGGGACTGCCTTTATTTGAAACAGAATATGAAAAGTTCTGTTTAGGACCGTTGTTAAACACAGTGGGAATCTTGGTGGAGAGCAATTAAGAGGAAATGTTAGCTCCATAAGACAAACAAAAGTGGCAGAGTAGCCCCAGTTTTAACAAAAGGAATGAGGGAGACAGCTGAGAATGGGCTCCTGGGATCAAATTCAATTCTGGTAGTCAAGAAGGCTGTGCATGTGTGCTAAGCTGCACCAATTTAGGGACAACGAGAGCAGGATGTGGAGCATTCATGAGCCACACACAAAAGCATCAACACAGAGCAAAAGCCTCTCTGGTACAAGGGGTTTAAACGTTACCTCTGCCCACACACTGACTGAACGATAAGTTGCTCTGACCTAGGGACGACTCCCAGGAAAACAGGCTTAAATATAAAATTAATATATTCATTATTGGCAGTCTGCAAGAATGTGTGAATGACCAAAATTGGAAGCTCTCAGAGATTATCAGAGAGGAAAGCTCCAAGGCCAACAATAGGACAGAAACACAAACGCTGGGAATGTGAAAGTAGCACCTCCCCCCAAATTGTCTACATATCCAACGTATATGGCACAATCTAACTGGCTAAGTGGTCTTAGGCACAATCTTTCATCAATAAATGGCTTACATCAATCCAGGGGCTGATTCTAGGTAACCAGTATAAAAGATGCCAACAATGTAAACAAGGAAAAACAATATAAGCAAGGAAATCAGAGGCTGTACACTACATGGGAAATAGCCTTCACAGAATTAGTTCCACCAAGTCACTAAACAAATAAATGGCCAGATAAGCAACAATAGCAGTCCTCTGAGAATGTTGGTAGGGATGGCATCAGTGTCAAGAATTACAACATATGACCTAAATTTTTTGGTTTTCAACAACAAAAACAAGAAAATGTGACCAATGCACAGGGAAAAATATATGAGATATATATAACTTATTAACAGTTTTTTATAATTATTTCTTCATGTAAGCCTGTATTTGTGTATAAAATTTTGAAAAAGAAGAACAAAGTTGGAAGGTGGGCCTGGTTGCGTAGTGGTTAAGTTCGCATGCCCCGCTCCAGCAGCCTGGGGTTCGCGGGTTCAAATCCTGGGTGCAGACCTACGCACAGCTTATCAAGCCATGCTGTGGCAGGTGTCCCACATAAAAAGTAGAGGAAGATGGGCAAAGATGTTAGCCCAGGGCCAATCTTCCTCAGCAGAAAGAGGAGAATTGGCAACAGATGTTAGCTCAGGGCTAATCTTCCTCACCAAAAAATAAATAAATAAATAAAAGATAAAAGAGTACAAAGTTGGAGAACTCATACTTCCTAATTTCAGCACTACTACAGTGGTACAGTAATCAAGAGAGTGATGTACTGTCATAAATATAGACATATAAATCAATGTAATAGAATAGAGAATTCATAAATAAACCCTTGCATTTACGGTCAATCACTTTTTGAGAAGGTTGCCAAGAATAGCTCTTCAATAAATGGTGCTGGTATAACTGGATATTCACAAGCAAAAAAATACTAGGCCCCTATTCAAGCTACATACGTAAGTCAGCTCAAAATGGATGATACACCTAAATGTAACAGGTAAAACTATAAAATTCTCATAGGAAAACATACGTGTATATCTTCATGCCCTTGGGATAGATATAACATCAAAATTTTAGATATAACATCAAAATTACAATCAACAAAAGAAAAAATACGTAAATTGTATTTCATAAAAATTAAAAGCTTTTGGGGCCGGCCCAGTGGCGCAAGCAGTTAAGTGTGTGCGCTCTGCTGCGGCGGCCTGGGCTTCGCTGGTTGGGATCCTGGGCGCGCACCGATGCACCGCTTGGCAAGCCATGCTGTGGCGGCGTCCCATATAAAGTACAAGAAGATGGGCACAGATGTTAGCCCAGGGCCAGTCTTCCTCAGCACAAAAAGAGGAGGATTGGCAGATGTTAGCACAGGGCTGATCTCCTCACACACACACACACAAAAATTAAAAACTTTTGTGCTATAAATAATACCATTAAATAAGTACAAAGACAATCCAAAAAATGAGAGAAAATACTTGAAAGACTTATATCTAATAAGGGACTTCTATCCAGAACTTATAAAGAATGCTTACAATTCATTAATAAAAGATTAAATAACCCAATTAAAAATGGCAACAATATTTGAATAGACATTTTTTCAAAGAAGATATACAAATAGCCAAAAGCACGTAAGAATGCTCAATATTATTAGTTATTAGGGAAATGAAACTGAAGACCACATTGAGACATAGCTTCACATCCACTAGTGTGACTGTATTCAAAAATACATAACAACTTAACACTAGTGCAAGTGGAGAAATTACAATACTCGTACAATTTTGTGGGAATTTAAAAGGTTGCGGATGTTTCAGAAAAATCATTTTCATTTCCTCAAAATGTTAAACATATGAAACAACAATTCTACTCCTACTTATATACCCAAGAGAAAAGAAAATACAACCACACAAAAACCTATACATGAATGTTTGTAGTAGCATTCTTAGTAACAGACAAAAAGTGGAAACAATTCATGTGTCTATTAACTGATTAATGGAAAAATAAAATGTTGAGTAGCCATACAACGGAATCTTATTCATTAGTAAAAATAAATGAACTACTGATACATGCTACAACATGGATGAATGTTAAAAATGTGCTAAGTGGATCAAGTTAGTCACAAAAGACCATATTGTAGGAGTCCATTTTTATGAAATGTCTAGAAAAGGCAATCTATAGGACAGAAAGAAGGTTAGTGGTTGCCTCCAGCTGGGGGTAAAGTGGGTGTGGGAAGTGGGGACCGGCTGCTAATGGGTTGGGTGGTTTTTGGGGGTAAAAACAAAATATTTTAAATTAGATTGTGGTGATGGTTGCACAATAGCAGTAGCTTACTAAAAACTTTGGATTGGGCACTTTAAATGAGGGAAATGTATTCTATGTGAATTATTTCTCAGTAAAACTTAAAAAAAGAAGAAAAATCACAGACTGATTTTCAGAAACTCCACAAACCAGAAGATAATGGAACAATATCTTTAAAGGACTGCAAGCCAAAAGAATAAAATAAAAATGAAACTACATACATATATATATATATATGTACACATATGCACACACACTAATGTGCACATATATACATACATACACACACGTTTGCTTCCTTGGGCATTTTTATATTAAAAATAAAATAGTTTTTAAACAAAAAATAATATCATTTAAAATAAAAGGGCAAACAAAAAAATAAAAATAGTGTTTCTGAATGCTTTTATTTCTGGAAAAAAAAGACTTACTAAGTTTTTTTAGATCTATATGTAAGAATCTTGCTCTCTGAATGCTGCTTCATCTCCCACACTACTTGAATTCATTTTTCACATGAGTTTACACGAAATATCTGGCAGGATGATTCTATCTACATGTAGATAAATGTAAGTGGAAAGATGTGAAATGAGCAGAGGGACCTCGCTTGAAATTCTATCAAGTTCAAAATGTATAAGATTAACTGGCAATTTCTGGAGTCTTTTGACAAATTCTTTTTTAACTGTGGATAAGTATAAATCTATTGGGTTTAGCCTATATCTACTCTTAAGAGCAGCTTTATTAATGTTTATACTTTTGAAGAAGGAAACGGATTCCAAACATTCCATGTTCCTTACTCAACTATAAAATGACTAAGTGCAGAATGCAATTATCTCCACCGAAATGTTTCTAAACAGATGTTGGCAGGTGGAATGATTATATTTTAAAGTCAAGATTGCACTTGAGGCTCCTTCTGGGTCTTATTGACTCATTGGAGATTTGCAACTCATGAAAATTTCCAAAAAGGCGTGGGCTATTTAATTCTCCATGGAGATATCGGAACCAATCTAGCTTCTCATGAACTGAAAAGACTTTTGCAAAATTGTCAATTAATGTGCTTTTAAAATGGCATGAAGTTTCACAGTATAGTGGAGCCCAACAAAAGCAAATCAAGACACCCAATTTTATAATGTGTTCATTTATTTCAAATCCAAAAAACAAAAACAAAAAACCCCACAAAAGTTCAACATTTACTTTTCATCAAGGCACTTTCAAATGAGAATTGAAGCATTTAATCATGGCACCCAGTGTCTGATATACTCTGAAGTGACAAATACATAGTGTCACTTTTGAATACTGTATTCTGTATCCTAGTGCAATGAAAACTCAGTTACACTATGCTAAATATGGAATACATGGACAATCATATAAATAATTGCTACTATTTGATGATGGCCATCCTTGCAATGAACTTGCACCTTAACCTTTTTGAATCTTTAAGGCAGAAGCTGACAATGATCTTTGTGGTAGACGCAATAGTAAGCTCCCAAAATTCCTATCCCTGGTGTGCGTGCCCTGTACGACAGTCTCCCCTTGAGTATGGGAGGCTAATCTGATGAACCCTTTTAAAAAAGAGGCTAGATGTAAGAAATAGAAGTCAGAGAGACTCAAAGATGCAACAGATGCACTCTTGTTGGCCTTGAAGGAGCAAACTGCTTTGATGTAGCCATGGCCACATGGCGGGGAATGGTGGGCGTCCTCTAGGAGTTGAAAATGGTCTCCAGTCTACAGCCAGCAAGAAAATGAGTGCTTCAGTCCTACAACCAAAAGGAATTGAATTTTGCCAGCAGCCAGTGAGCTTGGAAGAGGACTGGAGCCTCATACGAGATTACAGTCTTGGCTGCCATCTTGATTCCTCTTGGTGAAACCCTGAGCAGAGGGTGCAGGTCAACCATACCCAGACTCCTGACCCAGGGAGATGGAGAAATAATAAATGGATGTTGTCTTAGACTGCTATATTGTGGTAATATTTCTAGCAATAGAAAACTAATGCAATTTTGATATCTTTCAAATGACCTGGAGAAAAAAAACATTTGAATACAAAAACAAAATGCTATCAATCTTCCAGAAATAATGATAAAAGATAAACTATCTTCTTTATTTAATCTCTCTCAACATATATAAATAATGTTGCATCTTTCATCATATCTTATTATTCCAGGTTTATCATTCTTCATTTTCAAAAAAATAAATTCTTAATCATTTTCTTTATACATTCTTTTTTAGTTTAACTGTTCAGGTCAAAACTGAATTCAAATAAAATAAGTCAAAGTTTAGCCAATTAAAAAATGTATTACCTAGGATTTCTAGACAAGTACCCCAAAAATATTCCATGAGGAAATATCGTTTGTATTTAATTTGTAGTGTTTTAAAACAGCAAGTTAAAATAAAAATCCTCGAAAATTTAATTTTTTGTACAATATCAAAATGAATAGCTCAAATTAATAAAATTACATTTACTTATTTAGTGATAGTTTCTTTTAGAATTAAAGATTTCAAATATCATATAGCTTAGTAATAGGAAAGAGGTTTTAAAATTCTATGTATTACACTGAAATAACTGTGTGACTTTATTGTGTGAATATAAAAAGGCACATATTTTTGCAAATTATGAGACATTTGTGTTCCATTAGATGAGAAAAGGTATTAGAAAATATAATATCTATGAT
Organism: Diceros bicornis minor; assembly: GCF_020826845.1. NCBI lineage: Eukaryota > Metazoa > Chordata > Mammalia > Perissodactyla > Rhinocerotidae > Diceros > Diceros bicornis. Next base: position 48,740,367 of record NC_080745.1, on the reverse strand, counting down.
AAATATGTTAGCTACTATGAGTCATAGTGTAACTATGACTATTATAATAGTCATAAAAGCAATTGTTAATGATGATGATGGGAATAGTCTCTTAAAATTGAATGTCAGTTAATAAATCAAATAAGAAGAACAGTAGAATTCTGGTAAATGACTGGGGAAAAGAGTACCTGTAAGAATGTATTAGGATGCATGAGGTTTTAAAATTTCCTTTGGTTGCACAAATTACTTTAGGATAAATTTGAACAGAGTAGATTCAACAGAAGATTGAAATATGTAGGACAAGTAAGCTTATTGAATCAATTACACCAAACTGTAAATATTATCTTAATTAATTTTTTTGGTATTTAAATTAACTAGCCTATTATTATAACTTATATTAGGCAGTGGGCAAAACAGATTATCAGCAGACAAGAAATTTTTATGACATTATAAAGTGTTAAAAGACTTAACAAAATTCTCTAGAGAAGCAGCATTTCTCTATTTTTGATATGAGTATGCATCTCCTAGGAATCTTATTAAAATGAAGATACTAATTCAGTAAGACTGAAGCGGGGACCTAGAATCTTCATTTCTAATAAGCTTCTAGGTGATGTCAATGCTGCTGGTCCATTGGCCCCACTTTGAATAGGGAGACTGATTATTCCTACGGAGTCATGGTCAGAGATGCTGTGTCGGCACTACCTCATTACTCCGAAGTCTTTGAGCAACTGGTGTGAGTTATAAATCACTGTACAAGAGGTAAAATCTTTGAATGTATATAAATTCAGAATTCTGTATTATTGCTTCTATGACTATTTTTTTAATATTTAACAAATATATATTGATTATTTGACTCTTTATATGAGAGAATGCCTCAATGCATTTCAAAGTGAAGTAGATCTTATGATCAAAATTAATGACAGTTGGTCCTTGTTATGGGTTGAATTGTAACCCCCCAGAATATACACTGAAGTCCTAACCCTCAATACTTGTGAATGTAACCTTATTAGAAAATAAAGTCTTGGCAGATATAATCAATTTAAAATGAGGTCATTAGAGTGGGCCCTAATCAGATATGACTTGTGTCCTTATAAGAACAGGAGACGACAGAGACAGGGAGGAGAATGCCACTTGACACCAGAAGCAGGGATTAGAGTGATACAGGTACAAGACAAGGAACACCGGGGGCTACCAGAAGCTGGAGGATGCAAGGAAGAATTCTATCCCTAGGGGCTTTGGAGGGAGCACAGCCCTGCCAACACCTTGATTTCACACTTCTAGTCTCCTCAACAGTGAGAGAATAAATTTCTGTTGTTTTAAACAACCCGGTTTGTGTTACTTAGTTATAGAAGCCCTAGGAAACTAATGCAGTTAAGTACTTTGCATAATAGTATTGAATAGTAATTAAACATTTATTTTATAAATTTCCTCTTCTAATTTATTTATTCTTTTTAGTTGTAATAAGCAAAAGCTTTTTTGAGCTAGTGAAGTAAAACACAAGCAAAAAATTTGACAATACCCCCTGATGTTTATATAGTGCTTTAGAACTTAAAATATCTTTTAAGAAATTAACCATCTCCTCTGAAATCTTACAACTGCCATGTAAGATATGTAAATCAGAAAGTGTAATTATATCCATTAGAAAGTATAAACTTAGAGTAGCTTCATGGCTTGTGCGAATAATAAATGATGGCAATAAATTAAGAGACCTTCAGTGATGAGACATTGTTTAAAGTTCCTGTGGGTTGTATGGTGAAAAGGACACTACCATGATCTAAAAAAACAAACAAATGAACAAAAAAGTCAATTCCTTGGCTATTAATCAATCAATCATTCAATAATCAATGTTAACTTTGTGATAGACTGAGCTATTAGAATATGAATGAAGAAACATTCTATTACCAAAAGAGCTTATAATATAGCCAGAATAAGCAATATTTTTAAAAAATGACACTATATTATTCCTTTTGCCTCCTTCCAATCTGTATTTCTTCATAAGCACATGTGACCCCGAAATCAATACTTTTGTAATAAAAATTCCTCCATATATAAGAAATCCCTCCTTTCACTGAAAGGTGATTTGAAAGAATGAAACAACAGTGGTTTACCATTGCTCTCGTTCCAACTGTCATTCTAGCCGAATATTGCACCTCATTCTCCAACTCTCTCTATTCCGCCCACAATCACCTTTATCTTGTTCCTTGTAGACGCCATGCTTCCTGTAGGTACAGCATCATTGACACATGCTGTTCTGTCTGCAATAGGCACCCTTCCCATCCTCTTTGCCTAGATAACACTCTTTCTAGCTTTATCTTTCAACAAATCATATTTTCTTGAGAAAGACTTCCATGAATTTCTTGAAGCAATCAAATACCCTGGGTATACACTGTCATGATCACATGCATGTCTCCATCATAACTTGGATGTCACTTTGGACAGTTATATTTATTATCAGATCCAAATATATCTCATTTTGCAGTGATAAAGTATGTTTACATATGCCTTTTCAATCTTCAAGCTTAAAGGAGTGTTTGGAGAGTAATAAACAGTCAGTAGATGTTTTCTTAGTCAAGAAGTAGAGGCACACAATTATACATTTTATAGGAAGAAAATACAGAGCAGTAGCTAAGAGAATAATAAAATAAAAATCTAAAGTGAAACAGAAGGTGTATGTGAGGGATAAAGTCTGAGAAATAATCTGGGAATACATCATTAAAATTAATCTTACTAATTTGAATTAATACTTTAGGAAATTGAGCGCTATTAAAGATGGCTGAAAGTAATCATGATCATAGATATTTACTATCGATATTTAATGGGAATTAGTGTTTACAGTAGTTTGGAAAATGAAGATAATGAGAAAGCACTGTACGGTGTAATAATCTGGATTTTCAAAGAAAATGAAATTTAAAGACCGATATCAAAGACTTTATGTGAAATGAGTAGCCAAGGCAACAATAACTTTGTGATAATAGGCAGAGAGGAAGAATACAAAGACGACTCAAAAATGTTGAGCTAGAGAGAAAGTAAAATCGTGGACAAAAAAGGGAAGATGGGAGTATATGGCTTAGGGTCAAAGACTATCACTTGAGTTTAGTCCTGAGGAGTTTGAGATGACAACTGCATGTTAAACTCAATTTATTTATTCACTTCTATTCGTTCATTCAACAAACATTTATCTGACAATGTTGTGTCAAATGCTGGCAATACAGTCTTCAACAAGACTGGCACAATCTATTCCTTCATGAAGCTACATCTTAAGCAGAAAAGCTGCTATTAAATAAATAATTATGCAATTAGTTTTTGAATCCTATATAATACAATTGTCTCAGAGAATTCTGTGGTCTAGGAAGGCTTCCTTGTTGTAGTGATGTTTTAGCTGAACTTCTGAGTGGCATTTAACTAAGTAAAGAGGAGGTGGAAACTGAACATGACTAGAAAAACAGAATGGAAAGAGACATTAAACGAGCATTAGGACATAAGTAGGGTCAGAATATGCAAGACTCTTAGACTGTGTTTAAATTTTGCTCTTTAACCTAAGATTATTGTGACTCCATTGAAAGACTTGAAACAGATGAATGATATAAGAATATTTTGATATCATTGACTTCAGACTGACTCCAATGAGAAAACAGATTAGTTGTGGACAACAATGAATGTGGAGATACCAGTTAGTGATCTACTTTATTCCTCTAGATACAAGATGATGGCATCCTAGGCTAGCTAACTAGGTAGATGATGGTACCATTCATTGATAGGACAGACATCGGAGAAGACATAATTTGCAAGGAAAACTGCTTGTGGTGAATGCTGAATGTATTGAATATAGGTTCCTGTGAAGTATCCCCAGGGAAGCTACTGAATAGGTAGTTGGCTATGTGGCCCAAGACATGACACAAGGCTCCCCATGTGTACCAAAATTAGTAAGTACATTTTGTGTTGCTGAAAACTTTGTCATCTACCTACAAGATATATATGAAACTACATGAGTAGAGGAGAGCTCCAAAAGGGAGTGAGTTTAATGGGAATATCATAGGGTTCAAAACTGAGCCATGAGGAATGCCTATTGTAGAGGTTAAGGGATAAATCAGATAATGAAGAAGATAAGGTGACTGGAAGAGACATTAAGGAGAAACAAACATTTCAGTATTTTGGAGACTCAATACTTTCTTTAATGTTCTAGTTTCTATTCCTTAGAACTTGTATGATTAATAGAAGAGCATGGTAAGCTTCCTGATCCTTTAGCATGCACACATACACAATATTACATCTTACATGTACTTCGATATTGTTTTAGATTTCTTAGTGGTGTCCATTTTTCAACTTCATTATCATACATTCTTTAAATCCAAAACAAATAGTTTATTTTATTCCATAGTAATAAGCACCATTCTGGGAATGATAATAATGGCTACTATTTTCTGAAAGTTGATTGACTGGGTGTTCAGAGATTTTAAAGATTACCACGTGAAATAGTAACATAGTGCATAGAATACATGGAATATTTGTTAAATTAAGCTGTTTATGTTGATATACATTCATATTACTTTTTAAAACATGAATTTTTAAATTGTGTGATCACATTTTTAAATGTGATCACCTTTTTAATGTTATAATGCATAACACTTCTTGAGAGGTAAACGGCTATCATCCACATCTCTGTCCAAGTTCACTCACATACCCACACACATAAGCTAAGTCCAGATATGTTTGGAAACAACTGATTACCATAACCTTCCTTAAGGAAAAGTATGACAATATAAATTATAAAAATGTCATACTTAAAGTGTGACAATATAAACTATAAAATCAAAGTAATAAAAATTTTTAAAATAATAAAGAAACTCAAGTAATTTGAGTTTTCTATTTGAATATGAACACTGTCTTATAGCACAATTGGGAAAAACTGATCCAGAAAGCGGCCTTGGGTTTTCATGGATTCAAATTATTTATACAATGACGAGACATTTCAATAACTCAGAGATAGCAAACACTTAAATACTTAAACCTAGTCATAGAAAAGGTAATAGTCATATAGAATACTTCAGATTTAGACATGAGCAATGGCTCCTCCTCTATCTTTCTTAATCATGAACAAGTTAAGGTAATCAAATTAAAATCCTTCTGACTACTAAAAAAAAAAAATAGTGTGGCCATTGTCCATTTTTAAAACTTAAAAATATGCTAAATGACACATACAATATACATAAACCATTATATAATATCAGATCTTTGTAATTTGAATGATTTTGATAAACAGAACAAATGTAACCCGACTCAGTTTAGCAGATCATCATGGAATCCTTTTCTTAAGATTTTATTTTATAATTTTTTTTAAATTAAATTTTATTACAACTTAGTGGAGAAGGGCATAATTCAAGTAGACTATATGTTTACATGTTATGGCTCAACCATAGTAGACATGATTTTAGAAAATGATATAAATGTATGATTGTATTATTTAAGGATTGTGATATTTGATTCAATGAAATTAGCACAGGCAGAGAAGGATTCTTTTTTAAAATCTTTCACATATTCTACTATTAGTTATTTCTTTCAAACTAACAACATAACATGAGGTTTTGTATATGAGTATCATTTGAAATTATAGCAAATTTCACTTCTGTTAGTTTGGGAAGCATTGCCACATTTTTTAGATAAGAAGTGAAATTCAAATCAAAAACCATAGATAGGGTATTTCTACCTGAAGTCAGATAGTGTCACCATGTTTAACTCAGAATTTTATTGGGGCTTCAATTAGAACTAGAACGGACAACCCTGCAGATGAAAGGAATCATGTTCATAACTTTGAACTACTTTTCTATGTCATTTCTCTGCACATAACTTCCGATTTTGTAAGTTGACATGGACATTTCCAAGGCTATGAGCTTTCTAAAATGGTTAGGGGATAACTGTACTATCTGGTTTTCACTGAAAAGTTTCGTTTATTTAATTCTTTATTTTATTCCAAAAGGATATTAGACATTTCATTTTACTGTATGCAGTATAATAAAATAAAAGTTAATTATGATAAAGAAGCCAGGTAAATGAGAAATCAAATTGTCAAGAGCAGTCAGAAGCAAAGCTAGCAAGCAAAAATGCATGTGAAATTATCCTGCATCAGGATAACTGAGCACTGCAAGCTCATAGATGAGGTCCAAATAACCAAAGCAAAACAAAATAAAAAACATTATTTTTGGTCAGTAAGATAAAAGCTTAAAATACCTAAAACACAAAAATACATTTAATATATTATTTTGTTAGTAATCTCAATGCAAGCACATGACAGGGAAAATCAGATAAACTGATCATTTAAGAAACTGGAGTAAGATGAAGAAAGGAAAGTCAAGGCAATCTGTCAAAGTATGTACACATTTAAAGATCTGGCTTCATTCAGAAATAAAATCAAGAATCAAGGGCTGAAAATCAAATGCTTTCAGGATCCAGGCAAATACTAAATTTATGAAACTTCCTGATGCAACACAGGATTAAGGGGTGAAGACGGTGATCAACTGTAAAAGCACATGCTCCTACATTAAAAATAATAAACACTGGGTGACCAAAATACCAAAACAAATCCAAAAACAACAGGCAAATCTGGAAGCCAAACGAGGCTCTCGAATTTACTATGTCTCCTGTTTCACAGAAATACCTCGAGCATAACTCAAAAAAGACTTCAAGGTTATAGTAACTACTAAAATTCTAGTTTACATACATTCTGCTCTTCAATTAGGGGAGAATCCACCATTTAGAAATGTAAATGTGATTTATCTGGCTGTCCCATGAAAATAATTACACCAATTGAAAACGATTTATACAGATGTTTGCTTTATAGAACCATCCTCAAAGTTAGTATGGTAGGGTGCATCTTAACTTTTGTTTATACTATCATGATTTCTCAATTTCTCCGCATTCAATGTGAAAAGGACTTTGGCAGCAGTCTATACTTATTAATTCTAAGCTTGCAGCAAATTGGGTTCTAAGCTTGTAAGCCTTAAGGCAGCAGCAAAGCATTATTTACGATTCTCGTGAGAAACAAATGCACCTCTGAGTCACAAATCATAGAACTATTGAAACTCCCAGCTGGAAGAAACCTTGGAGATGATCTAATCAATTTTATAGATGAGGAAATAGCTACCTAGAGAGATCAGGAAATTGACAGATGGCCCCGAAGTTTCACAGTGAAGGCAGGATCGGAACTTGAGTCTCCTGACTCCCGAATGACAACTTTGCTACTATCTTCTACTCTGTCTTATGGCTTCTCATGATATATAACACAGGTTCACACCAGAGACTTTATTGTATTACGATCCGATAGACGTGTATTAAAAGGTTCTACTAAAATGAATCTCTCAACTCTAAGAAATGTAATTTTTAAAGACAGATTGTATTTGATTTTCTCTGATAGCGAATTACAGCAATGCTGTTTGTTTATAGATTGTTTTAATAACTAAAATATATTTTTGATAAACAGGAGGATAAAAAGCCAAATATTTTCTTCATATGGCAGAATCACATATTGATTTGAAATAACACACTACTGAAGTCAAAACTAAATTATTGGTACTTTTTTTCCCCCAAATTCAGCTTCTCTAAGTCACAATGCTTACATGTTTATATTTCAGGTAAATTTATAAAGCAATTGCAGAAGCATGGAATGTGACAGTATAGAGAAAAATACTAGAAAAGCAATGGTTTAAAATCAGTAGTTAAATGTGTTTTTCTCCCTTTAATCTTTAAAAAAGTTTCTAAACTGTAAACACTTCAACAACCATCACTCCTATTCTCAAAAGTCCAGCTTCTTACTGGAAGAATTGATGAGCTAATTTCTGATGAATCTGTATTTTGGGCATTTGCTTATTTGTTCTGGTCATACAGCTTTAAAATTTATTTATTTGTGTAGGAAAATTCTTCAAAATTCAAAAGCAAAACAATGTAGAATAGTAGGAAATAAAGTTTTCCTTCAATTCAGACCCCAAGCTATTTAATTCTCCTCCCTGAGTCAAACACTGATTTTAGTTTCTCGATTCTCCTTTTAAAAACAATTTAAGCATTTATAAGCATATATATTAATTTATTTTACACATTAATGGCAACATAAATTGTTGTCTCAAAAATTGTTTTGGGGAGAAAAATGATCTGATACATCTTTTATGACAACAGACATTAAGTTTCTTTCTCAGACTTGAAGTCTGTATGTGCTCATTGAGTGTTTTGTATGTGCAAGATAATGTAGTATATAAAAACACAAATCAGACACGGTGAACACCAGATAGAAGGATACTGATATAACGTCATGTTTAACTTTCTTCCTCTTTATTTGAGAATATTATTATCAAAACACTATTTTGACACTAGAAGACCCTCTGTCCTCATATAGTTTCTTCTGACATTAAAATAAAATTCTGCCATTTGGACAGATTTCATCACATTTTCAGGGGTTAGCTACATGTTCCAAAAATTGTTTTTACACTAAGTGAAGATTTTGTGGGGACTTTCAAGACAATTTTGATCATCTTTATATGGAAAATAAGCAGATTTGGTGTATTCCAAATATCCACCTGAGTGCAAAGCTCTTCTAATGAAGCCATCTCTCTACGAGGCCCAAATCCAAACTTTACTTACTTCAAAGTTATGTATTTTCTACTTTCATGTTCATGAAGACAATATAGGATCTTTGAAATACTGACATTATTAGCATCTACAGGAGACTGACTATAAAATTTTAATTCAGTTACTCAAGGAAAGAACAGAGCCCAAATAAATGCTACCCAAACTTCCTCACTGGTAATTGAAATCCCTGAAAATCCCTCTCATTCTTAGAGAGCTATGGATAGAGCGTTCAGTACGCTAACTCACAGATAGTACATTTATTAGTGCCTAATTTCAGAATTTTTTCTGAAGGAGAAAACATTTTGATAAGAGATGAAAAATATTATCATTAACGTACTGAAGAATTCTCAAGAAGATGCAATAAAAAGCGATGCTGGAAATGAAGGAGGTTAACATTGCTTAAGACTGGTCCATTTTCCTACATCAAAAAGTCAAAGTTTTCCCAAGTGGTATTTATCAGACCACTAACTAATGGAACTTTAAATAATTTTTTATTATAAAAAGAAAAGTTAAACAATCATAAACTGGCTTCTTTATTTAAATATTTCTAAGATAATTTAATAAACTATTATATCTTCTGTGCTGGGGAAATAATACGTAGAATCTTTTAAATTCATTTATCTAAAGAATTCTTTTGTTACTACAGGATATCTATCTTGTGGCTTTAATGCTCCTAGAATGCACTTCATGAAATGTGGCAGTAGGCAGTGTTTGGAAACTGGATCGTAGCTATAGGATCCTTTTACAGGCAAGTAACACATCTTGTTGACCTAAGTGTTTCTGCTTCGATTTTCAGTGGACTGTCTATCTTTCCCTAGGTCAATGACTAATAGATATTTGAGAACTCTTCCAATGAACCAGTGAGGGAAAAATTACTAGTTTATCCTTGCTCAATTACTACAGAGAGTCATTTATTTCAAGAACCCTGACACCTTTTGTAAATACAGTTGGCTGTTGGAAGAATGAAGTATATTAAATTTAAAGATTGTTTTCTAACCATAGGCATCCAGGCCAAGCCACTGGAAGAATTAGTGTATCCCAGTTCTTCACACTTTCAGTTCAGTGTTTTTTTAACCTCAGTCACTTGTTTTCCCAAAGCAGAAAGAACAGAGGGAGAAGTAATTAAGTAAAATTTCTTCCTTCTCTACAAGAAAGCAAGATGACAATGGTAATTTGTTAACTTCTGGAAATTTAAGTCAGCAATTAAGGGAGAAATAGATCTTTGAGAATTTTCCTAAATCTTTAACTTGTTTTATATCAGACTATTATCAAGTGCCAGTGTGTGTACTGGCTTTCTTTGAAACAATGTCTTACACATATTTGATAGCTAATTAATTTCGTGATTAATGATCGATTAAATAAACATTGGTAAAAAGAGTAATAAGGAGTAAAAATTAATAGTTGAGCAAATTTAAGACAACATGATTGATGTTGTTCTTTGTAGAAACAGAGGAGCCAACAGTCTACCCCCATAAAAAGGTTGTGAGAAGGAAATTAAATAAATAAGATGAATAAGACGTAAGAAAGGGCTTATGTTTGCTATATTTAGTCTCTGACTCAGTTACCTAGATATATAGATTGTGCTTCTGTCTTATTGGTGACACCAAACCCCATCTTTGTATACTCAGTTCTGGTAACAGCAGCTAAACTTGTTCTCTTCTGCTTGAAATTTGATCTTGGTCATTTACTTATCTGGTGTCCTCTAGCATTGCTCTGGCCTTACTTTTGCTTATACAACTTTGCTTTCAATTAAAGCTTATGGTTAGAATATTATATCCTATCAAAGATAATAAAAAATAAAAGAAACAAATATCAGAAGCACTTGGAAATAAACTCACAATTACATCCCAGTTTATAAAACAGGTGGATAATATTGGAGAAAAGTAAATAAGTTGTTTAATATTGGATCTTTGCATCTGAAGGGATTTAATGGTGAATAAGAATTCTATATTGCTGAGGGCCGGCCCCATGGCTTAGTGGTTAAGTACGCGTGCTCCGCTACTGGCGGCCCGGGGTTCGGATCCTGGGCAAGCACAGACGCGCTGCTTCTCCGGCCATGCTGAGGCCGCGTACCACATAGAGCAACTAGAAGGATGTGCAACTATGACATACAACTATCTACTTGGGCTGTGGAGGGGGGAAAAAGGAGGAGGATTGGCAATAGATGTTAGCTCAGAGCCGGTCTTCCTTAGCAAAAAGAGTGGAGGATTAGCACGGATGTTAGCTCAGGGCTGATCTTCCTCAGAAAAAAAAAAAAAATTCTATATTGCTGAATACTTATATTAGAAAAATATTTTAAATTGAGATATAGAAAGAATAGTAGCTATAAATCTTGCTTTTTCAACGTTTTACCTATCTACAGCAGTATGCATTTCATATATGCTCAAGCAGAAAATAAATTTAGACACTAATTGTTAATAACTCTATCTTAGCCTAAGACACTGTTATTTTTGAGAATACTCTAAATGTAGGGAATCTCACTGACAAGCTATCTTTTGTAGCCTAGAGCCCATCTTCTACCCCAACCCCACTTAAAAAAAATTAAAGTGTGGCAAAACATTGAAATATTTACAGTCCCAATGCAATTATATCTCAAATGCAAAATTTTATCTATTTCCTTTAAACCAAGGGTTCTCAAAGGGTCGTCTGGAGACATGTGGAGTTCCTTGTCATCCTTTTGAGAGGTCTTCAAGGGCAAAATAATTCCATAATATTAATAAGATGATATTTACTTTTCCCAATCCCATTCATTTAAGAGTGTATAGTGATAATTTCCTGAGGATCCATGATGTGTGATGATTTTTGTATAAAGACATAGTCCAGCATATGAAAGAACTCAGTGACTAATATTTTCCAAATGACTGATGCATGATGTTACAAAATTATGCAAGATGGTGATCTGTTCAAATTAGAAGATTGGCAAGTGCAGTTTAACAAAACATAATACAAAATGTTTTTTTAATATGATTTCAGATTTCTCATTGTAACTAACTTTAAGAAACAACCACTTGATGAGTTTTGGTGTAGTATCTAAGAATAATATTCTCTATAATCTGAAAAGCTATGAAAAAGCCCTTTCTTTTCCAACTACAGATCTACGAGAGGCTAAATATATTTCATATATTTCAAGGAAAAGAATATATTGTAAAAGACTGAATGAAGATATGAGAATCTGTCTTCTACTATTGTTTTGAAAATAATCATATTTTGCATTAAAGTGTTTTTATATTAATAAGTAATAGGTTTAGTATTATTATATTTAAATTAATCAGTAAATATTTATTGTAAAATTTCACAATTAAAAAGTTTAACCTGGTTAATACTAATATGTATAACCCACATAAAAAAAAGTTCTAGGGTGGTCTCCGATAACTTTTAGGAATGAAAAAGAGGTCCTGAGACTAAAAATATTGAGAACTGCTACTTAAAAAAAAATAGCTGCCATGCAAATCAAGGAATTTCACATGTGCATATCAGCATCATAATGTGGCTATTTCTCTTATATTTAATACAACACAATTGATTATGCCCAAAAGTTTGTGAATTATTATTCCTTTCCATTTATGTATCTTTCTTTCAAAAAGACCTTCAAAAATATACCTATATTTGCTATTTGCTTGTACTGTAGAAGTTCAGATTTCTAAAGTACTGAGTAACCTTCAATTTCGAATTTCAAGCTCCACATGTTTTTATCTCCCTGAAAAGTATGCTTTTTAATCTTATTCATCTGGATAATTATTTACTCTCCACACTAAATGGCTTCTGAGACCTTTCTTTATGCACACTTCTTTAACCACTCACCAATCAACGTACTAAAGAACAAAATTTTAAGTGGAAAAGGTCAGAAACACAACTCAGGCCACTGTCTTTTTACATGGCAACATCCTGTGTTCCCTTGGATACTGCACAAGGAACTTAAAGCATTTATTTTCCACTAGCTTCACGACATCTGCAAATCATACAGTTAACTTTTTTACCATTCAACTCTTGTCTATAAATTTTAGAATCTATTGGAGAGAAGAAGGATCAGAGGTAACAAGTTCCTTCGCAGGATATTTGACTAGATGTCTAGGGATTCATAATATTTGATATTTAGTGCTTTGTGACTGCAAGTTAGGTCAAAATTTAATACAATCAGCTAGATGATCCATTCTGGAGAACAATGACTTTAGATTTTTGTATGTGTGAATTTGATCACATGGACTGTGTACTTCAATTACTGCTCCCCTGTAATTTGATATCAGCTAAGGGAGACTTGATATACATTGCTATTAACTATAAATACTCATGTTTAAAATGACTCTAAAAAGTTGATGATTGTCTGTTCAGTGAATATGGAAGAGAAGTACAAATCTTGTGAAGTCAAATGAAACTTCTAAAGAAATATTATAGGAATAAAGCTAATTAAACAAGCTAAAGAACTACTAAGGGTATCTGAAGGATACAAAGGATGTATATAAAGAAATTGAATAAAAGTAGTTTAACATAATTTTAGAGGTAAGAAAAAGGTGAAAAATTTATGAAAATTGGAAAGTCAAATTTAATAGTCAACCACCAGCAAGCTCCTTCAAGTAACGTTTTACTTGTGAATTGGCCAACAGCAATCTTGTTGTTATGGTTTGTTTGTTTTACTCCAGCATTTGAGTTTTAGTAGTTTTCATTGTCTTAGGATCCAAAACACATTTAGTAGGTTTAACTGGGAAAGTCTACAATTCTTTTTAAATAGCAGAGAAACCTGAGACCAATGACCTTCAAAGTCAAGATTTGAGCACCAAGTTGTCACTCTCAGCTATGGTTCATTCTTCTACATCTTATTAAAATTATATCCACACAGATAAAGTTTTAGTAAGTGAGAAATAGAGTGGTAGAAGAAATGAATAGACCAAAGAATGGTAAAATAAACAGAGCAGAAATGATCCTTATCTAATAGTGATAATGACGATTTTTTACCAAACTTTCATGGTTATGGCAATCTCTATCAAACTGACAGAGAAAGATTTATTTGTGAAACTGATTTACCCACAAAAGCCCTCTTTTCACCATTATTAAAATAAATTAAAAAAAATAAATTGTTAAAATAAAAACTTTAATAAATCTTTGAAGAGCTCCTAAGATAACCTGTTGTGTAAGTCTATTATATCCAGAATGTATAAAGAACTCTCACAACTCAACAGTAAAAATCAAGCAATCTAATTTAAAAATGAGCCCAAAACACGAGCAGACATTCCAGCATAGAGGATATACAGCTAGAAAATAAGAACATGGAAAGATGTCAACATCATTAGCCATTAGGGAAATAAGAGCTCAACCTATAATAAAACATCATTACACATTTACCAGAATGATTAAAATTAAAGAAAAAATAATGACAAAACCAAATGCTGATGAGGATGCAAAGAAATTATATCCTTCATACATTGTTAGTGGGAATGTTAAATGACAGCTGTATTTCTCAATTTCTCAGTGTGAAATTACTTTCAAAGAACCGTTGTTACACTCAAAAGCTTTTACTGCAAATGTCAAGCAGCCTGTTTTTTTTGTTACTTAAGACCTAAGCATATGATGTATATTATCCCCTCCTGAAGTAGTATAGCATGAAAATGTTTAATAAGTGTATGATATTGAGTATGTTACTTAAATTCTCTGAACCTCTTTAACCAAATCAGTAACATTTAGGGTAAATGTACCTGGAATATAAGGTAGTTCTTTGAGGATAAAATGACAAATTTGTAAGGCATACACACTGCCACATGGTAAAGCTCAAAAATTAGGGGTTATAGGTATTCTTTATAAATGAGTTTTATTCATTTGAAAATGTAAGTCAGACTAGGATGCAATTAATTAACCATATCATGTCAAAAATTCATTAGCTATTAAGAAAAAGGAAATCATTCTTATTCTTGGAAGAGATCATAGCATTTGTAACCTACTGAAAGAATGCTCGATGGCATTTTGTTAACTGATTTACCAGTGAGCGTTTCAAATGCTCGAAAATAATATTTTATTCCACAATTTATTACAATTGATTGCACTCTAGAAAGGTTCTATTGTGAAAGGGCTCTATAACTCAGTAAGAGATTTACCTAACTTCTCTCCTTTGTTATTAAATCTACTTACCAAACAAACTCAAAGAGGATTGCAATAGTACAATACTTAAGTCTATTATTTCTCAATTACAATTACAACTTTTAATTCTTCTTAAATAAATTAAATTCTTATTGGCAATGTTATTAGAATTCAAATGCCACTGACCAATTAGGAACATTATGTATTTAAATCTGAATGGGCAAAAATTCAGAGTTGTGAGAAGGGTCTATTCCAGAATGATAGATTCTAAAATTATGTTTTTCCAATCAAATTGGATTTGGACTTTCTTTTTTTTTTTTTTTTAACTTTTTTTTTTTTATTTTTTGTTTATTGCAGTAACATTGGTTTATAACATTGTAAAAGTTTCAGGTGTACATCATTGTACTTCTATTTCTGCATAGATTACATCATGTTCACCACCAAAATACTAATTACAACCCATCACCACACACGTACCGAATTATCCCTTTCACCCTCCTCCCTCCCTCCTTCCCCTCTGGTAACCACCAATCCAATCTCTGTCCCTATGTGTTTGTTTATTGTTGTTATTATCTACTACTTAATGAAGGAAATCACACGGTATTTGACCTTCTCCCTCTGACTTATTTCACTTTGCATTATACCCTCAATGTCCATCCATGTTGTCACAAATGATTGGATTTCATCATTTCTTATGGCTGAGTAGTATTCCATTGTGTATATATACCACAGCTTCTTTATCCATTCGTCCCTTGATGGGCACTTAGGTTGCTTCCAAGTCTTGGCTATTGTGAACAACGCTGCAATGAACACAGGGGTGCATGTACCTTTGCAAATTGGTGTTTTCAAGTTCTTTGGATAAATAATGAAGCATTAAATCTCTAGATGACATAAATCATCTGATACAATGATGTTATCAATATAATATAGCGTTTTAATTAGAGACACAAATATATGTTTTATCTTTAAATCTCACATTAATAAATAGTTTATAAAAATAGTCCAATCTTCATTTTCTTCAGACATATGACAGTCTTCTTTGGCCCCAGAATGTTTTACCAATCCACCTTTTACCCCACATTCATTTATTTATCCCAAAGATAATTTCTGAGTTTATTATATTTTATATGTATTTTTTTACTCTTTGATAGAAATAGTTAAGACTTGGTCGCAGACCTGGAAGAGTCTATAAATTATACCCTGTTCTCAATAAGGCGCTACCACTAAGAAAGATAATTTATCAAATAAAAGTCTCCTCTGAAATGTAACAGATTTGAATCTGTTGTAAAATACTTGAAATAATGGGTTTAAATAATAAAATCCAAGAGTTCATGTCAATCTTAAAATGTAGGCTATTTTCATTACTCCATCAACTTCATTTGATAACAATATTTTTGACATTTTCATTACTGAAAAATTCTAATTTGTTGAAGGGACTATCCTTTCCCCATTGTGTATTTTGGCATCTTTGTTAAAGACCAGTTGACTGTATATGCATAGATTTTTTTCTGGGCTCTCTATTCTTTTCCGTTAGTCTATATGTCTGTCTTTATGTCAGTACCATAACGTTTTGATTACTGAAGATTTATAATATATTCTGAAATCAGGAATTGTGATGCCTCCAGCTTTGTTCTTCTTCCTCAAGATCGCTTTGGCTATTCTGGGTATTTTGTGGTCCCAAATGAATTTTGAGATTTTTTTTCTATTTCTGTAAAATATGCCATTGCAATTTTGATGGGCATAGCATTGAATCTACAGATGCTTTGAGTAGTTTGGATATTTTAACATATTTAGTCTTCCAATCCAAGAACATGGGATGTCTTTTCATTTATTTGTCTGCTTTAATTTCTTTCATCAGTATTTTATAGTTTTCATCATACAAATTTTTCACCTCCTTGGTTAAATTTATTCATAAATATTTTGTTCTTTTTGATGCTATCATAAATGGGATTGTTTTCTTAATTACCTTTTCAGATGATTCATTACTAGTATATAGAAATGCAACTGATTTTTGTATGTTGATTTTATATTCTGCAAGTTTACTGAATTCACTTAGTTTTACAGTTGAGCTAATTAGCATTAACATTAACATTAATAGTTTTCTGGTGGAGTCTTTAGGATTTTCTACATATAGGATCATGTCATCTGCAGAGAGAGGTAATTTGACTTCTTCCTTTCACATTTGGATTTCTTTTACTTCTTTTTCTTGCCTAAATCTTCTGGCTAGAACTTCCATGACTATATTGACTAGAAGTAATGAAAGTGGGCATTCTTTTCTTGTTCCTAATCCTAGAGGAAAAGCTTTCAATTTTTCACTGTTAAGTAGAATGCTAACTGTGGACTTGTCATACATACCCATTATTATTTGAGGTACATTCCTTCTATAGCTAGTTTATAGAGTCTTTTTCTATCATTAAGATGGTACTGAATTTTGTCAAATGCTTTTTTTGCATCTATTGAGATGACCATGTGATGTTTATCCTTCATTCTATTAATGTGTAATATCACATTGATTGATTTGTGGTTGTTTAACCATCCTTGCACCCCAGGGGTAAATCCCATTTAATCACAATGTATGATCTCTTTAATCTACTGTTAAATTTGGTTTCCTAGTATTTTATTAAGGATTTTTGCATCTATATTCATAAAGAATACTGGCCTATAATTTTATTTTCTTGTTGTGTCATCTAGTTTTGGAATCAGGGTAATGTTGGTTTCATAAAATGTGTTGGGAAGTGTTCCCTTCTCTTTAGTTTTTTGGAAGTATTTGTGGGACAACTGGCTGTCTACATGCAAAAAAAAAAAATGAAATTGGATCCCTGCCTTACACTTCACACAAAAATCAACTCAAAATGGATTAAAGACTTACATGTAAGACCCAAAACTATAAACTCCTAGAAGAAAACATAAAGGTAAACCTTCTTGATCTCGATCTTGGCAATGATTTCTTGGATGTGACACCAAAAGCATAGGCAACAAAGCAAAAATAGACAAGTGGCACTACATCAAAATAAAATACTTCTGCATAGCAAGGGAAACAATCAACAGAAAGAAAAAGCAATCTATGAAACAGAAGAAAATATTTGCAAACCATATATCTGATAAGGGGTTAATTTCCAAAATATATAAGGAACTCCTACAACTCAATAGTAAAAGAACCAAATAACTCCATTAAAAAAATGGGCAAAGGAGGGGTCAGCCCAGTGGCATAGTGGTTAAGGTTGTGCGCTCCACTTCAGCGGCCCGGGGCTCATGGGTTCAGATGCCGGGTGCGGACATATGCACTGTTCATCAAGCCATGCTGTGACAGGCATCCCACATATAAAGTGGAGGAAGATGGACATGGATGTTAGCTCAGGGCCAATCTTCCTCAGCAAAAAGAGGAAGATTAGTAACAGATGTTAGCTCAGGGCTAATCTTCCTCACCAAGGGGAAAAAAAAAATGGGCAAAGGACTTAGATTATTTCTCCAAGTAAAACATACAAATGGCCAAGAAGTATATTAAAAGATGCTCAACATCATTGATTATCAGGAAAATGCAAATTAAAACTACAATATCACCTTACACCTGTTAGGATGGCTATTATCAGAAAACAAAAGACAACAAGTGTTAGTGAGGATGGGGAGAAATTGGAACACTTGTGCACTGTTGGTGGGAATGTAAAATGGTGGAGTGACTATTGAAAATAATATGGAAGTTCTTCAAAAAATTAGAAATAGAACTATTATATGATTCACCAATTCCACTTTTGAGAATATATCCAAAAGAATTGAAATCAAGATCTCAAAGAGATATCTGCACCCCCATGTTCACTGTAGGATTATTCACAATAGCCAAAATATGGAGACAACCCAAGTGTCCATCAACAGATGAATGGATAAAGAAAACTTGGTATATATGTATAGTGGAATATTATTCAGCTTAAAAAGGGAAATTCTGCCAATTATGACAAAAGGGATGAACCTGGAGGACATTATGTTAAGTAAAATCAGCTGGTCATAAAAGGCCAATTCTGTATAATTCTACTCATATGAGGTATCTATAATAGTCAAACTCATAGGAGCAGAAAACATAATAGTGTTTGCCAGGATCTAAGGAGTGGGGGAAATGGGGTGTTGTTGCTCAATGGATATAAAGTTTGATTAACTTATTCGTCAGCTAGATGAATAAGTACTGGGGATATGTTGTACAACATTGTTCTATAGGTAACAATATGGTAATATGCACTTCAAAATTTGTTAAAAGTGTAGCTCTCATATTAACTATACTTCCCACAAAAAACAAACAAATGATAACAAAAACAGAGATACAAGGAAACTTTGACAGGCGTTAGACATGCTATTACCTTGATTGCAGTGTTGGTATCACGTGTGTTTGCAAATGTCCAAACTCATCAAATTGTACTCATTAAATATGTGCAATTATTTGTATATCATTATATCTCAATAAAGCTGCTAAAAAACTTAATTTGAAGCTGAAACTATAAAAATTATTTGAAAGGTATTGTCACATAGAAGCAGCCATTTTCACCTTACTTTTTAATTACTATAAATCCCCAAATTCACAGTGTAGGAACACTGAATTCCTTTATCAACTATATTCTAATTAATATCTAACATGTAAAATATTTATTATGCCTTTCATGGTAATTTTTTAATCTCTCTTTATATATTTTTTCAAATAATATATGAACATAATATGATGGCTTTAAACATAACGAATTTGTAAAATTTAAGTTAAAATTAGTACTCTTTTCTTGAAAAAGAGTTACAGTAATTTGTTTTAATTGTTTGTAATAGATTGACTCAAGGCCTTATTGACCCACCAAGCTTAATTTTACATGTTATCAAATAAGACTGTACATTTAAATAATTAAGGCTACAAGTTAGTTAGTTGCAACTTCAGTTTAAGAACTTTTTCAAACTCAAATAGTAATTTAACTCAAATGGTAATTTAAATTAAAAGCATTTTTTGGTCTCAAAGTTGCCCCTCTGCTACCTTCTTATCTCCTCTTCTAGTATAGTACAGTTAAACAAATCGTGTGTGTGTGTGTGTGTGTGTGTGTATTACCCTGTCAGTTGCTACATTAAACAACAATAGAAAATCAGTCTTGTTGACATGACTAGGTGGCCTCAAATCTGAAAATCATTTAACAAAATAATTGGAAAAACCCTTTTGATATTTCAACTTTCTCTTCATTGAACTCACTTTGTATAGTAAGCACAGTTGACTTGGTTTTATTTAGAAGTTGAGTCTTCTATTTTTTCTTAATTTGCTAAAAGTATATCTAACCTTTGTTTAGGAAATATTGATGACAATGCTAATCAAGGTAAGAGAACAGGAAAGATTATTAATGTTTCTTAAAGCCAACATTGATAGACCAGTCTCTATTCTAGTAACACATACTCAATCTCATTTCACTTTTACAGTAACGTTTTGAGGATAGAAATACTATCACCCATTACAAACAAAGAAAATTTAAGCCTGAATCTAGAATCAACACCTATGCTCATTTCACTATACTCTGAGGCATACAAAATTGTCCCAGATTACATCCTGAGATTACAATCTCAGGCCAACATACTTTTTTTCCATTTTGTACTTGGAATTTTATTTTATTTATTTTTTTACTTTATGCTTAATTATTTAATTTAGTATTTGCTGAGAAAGATTCTCCCTCAGCTAACATCTGTTGCCAATGTTCCTCTCTTTTTTTTTTTCCTTCCCCAAAGCCCCAGTACATAGTTGTATATTCTAGTTATAGGTCCTTCTAGTTCTTCTATGTGGGTGGCCACCACAGCATGGCTACTGACAGATGAGTGATGTGGTTCCACGACTGGGAACTGAACCTGAGCAGCTGAAGCGAAGCACGCTGAACTTTAAGCACTAGGACACCGGGGCTGGCTCTATTTTTTCATTAAAGTATAATTCATATACAATATCCTGTTAGTTTCAGGTGTACATCATAGTGATTCAATATATACATTACAAAATGATCACCAGATAAGTCTAGTTACCATCTGTCACCATACAAAGTTATTACAATATTATTGACTATGTTCCTTATGCTACACATTACATCCCTAGGACTTATCAATTTTATAACTGGAAATTTGAACCTCTTAATCCTCTTCACCTAGGCAGACATACTCTTAATGCTCCTTCCATGATGACATCTACCCAAAAACACTCCTGAAGATCAGCATACTTGTCATAAACCTTCTTTCAGTATTTTCCAGACAAAATTACCTTGTAACTGAAGGCTACTTTCCTATTTTTTATTACCAGGAGGTTTGATCTGGTTAAAGAGCATCCCAACCAAATATTCACTGTTGAAGGCACCCTGTATAGAGCTATAAATTGGAAGTACTGGTTTATCTATGAATGCCATTCTCCTGATCCAAGGTTTTTGAGTTTAGAAGGTATTTGTACATTTCTGTACAATGTATTTAACTAACTTCAAATTATTGTTACTCTTTCTATATATATTGCACCAAGTTCTGACTTACTTTGAATATTTATTTAAATTAGGCCTATCATTAAAAGAGATGGACAAAACAGTTTGGTAATATGAGTAGAAAACGAAAGGACAGGCAAAGAAGAGTTATATTTACATAAATTGCTCCTTCCCTGTATAATTCCACAGTGCTGAACTGTCGTTACAGTAGCCACTAGCCACGTGGGCTACTAAGCCCTCAAAATGTGGCTGTAAGTGTATAATACTCACCAGAATTTGACGTTTTAGTATAAAGACAAATGTAAAATATCTCATTAATGTTTATAGTAATTACATGTTGAAATGATAATAGTTTGGATGTTTGGACTATATAAATCAATTCTTAAAATTTTTTAACTATTTATTTTACTTTTTTAATGAAACCATTAGAAAATTTAAAATTACATACTATAGTGCTTTATCCATACCCCTCGTAATATTCATCTTATTATAGGTTGTTGAATTGCATGTGTGTCTTCTAATATCTCACCAAGCGATGGACTCTTTGGAGTCATTGATCATAGCTTATTTATTATTCCCAAAGCATAGTCATATGCCTGGCACATAGTGAACACCCGATAAAGGCTGTTGAAGTAGTGTCTGATTAACTTCACACTTAAAATAACAAAATAAATCTACATACCCATTAAAGCAACAAGTTAAGTTCCATAAAACAACTTTTAATGTATTTTTAAACAATATTTTTAAACAAATTAAACTCAGATTTTTAGTTTAATTACAGTCTTCAGTTAAGTAGTTATTTATTGTCAAATGCCTCAACTTTTGCTGGATTGTGCATATTAACTTCCACTGCCATCCTAATATTCCTCATGGGTTTAATAATTTTTAAATTTTGGGCCTAGATTTGGAGTAATTGTCACCCAAAAGAAAAAGAAGAAGAATGCAATGCAGGACTCAGAAATGTACAATAGACTGATTTTAGAGAAATATTTAGAATGAAATAGATAGATATAAGTAACAGTAAAACACATTTGGATTTTGGCATTGTGATTTTATACAAGGGAAATAAAATTATAATTCATATAGAATATTGTAAATATCTCAGAATTCTGACAGACAAATGGCTTGTGCAAAACATGTTTATTAGAAACCTTGCAACCACTATCTTAGCTATGAACAGTATGTGGAGATATGTTTCAATTCCTAGATAACTTATTCTCATCACAATTATCATATTAAAAAAAAGTCACTGGGTAAATAAATGATCGGAGTATAAGAATTTCTTCAAAGTGAGGCTTACATATATTAAACTTTAAATTGTTCACTTCTCACATTTAAATCATATGTTATCAAAATATACATTGTAATATTCCTCAATTTAAAAAATATTTTGGCTCATAAGGAAGTCTACCTTTAGTTGTCATGTATTTTTTTTTGTAAATTGAAAGACTTTTTATTTATGGGATATTAAACAATGTCAAAAACTTCCCAAAACTCAAAAAATACAACCTTTGCAATTTGGTAGACAATATAATTTTTCTTGAAATGAAATACAATCAGAAATATAGCAAGTTCTTTTAAAGCATTTTCATATTATGGAATCAAAGTAACTCCTAAATCTGTCTGTAAAATTTCACTTTTCGTCACTGCAGAAATAAGGGGAAATCAATATTGTGGTGGCAGCAAGCAGCACATGAAATCAAAAAGAAGCAAAGAGAAGCTGAGACCTTCAGCATTTTTGTGATTGACAGCATCCTGCAAAATAGCTAATCATCCTGACAAGACTCTATTTCATGAAAATGAGTTGTTAGATTGAGAGCTGTCAGGGTCGATAAATGTACACTTTAAATTTACAGTCAACCTAATTCTATGTGCAATTTGTTTAAAATTATTTCCTTCTCATATATTCAGTGTCCTTCATTTAACAGCATTACTGGGTGATAATAAACGGTTCTGGGTTGGAGTATGTTTGTGCTACTAATAGACAAAACTATTCTTGTACTCAACTAATAAATTAGCTATTTAATCTTCTAAGCATTGACTTCTAAGAGATCATCAGTATGATTCTAATTTATCATTTAGTGTTATCAAATCAGAATTATTAGGAAATTTAAAAGACATTCATCTGTGTACGTCTGATGTCTAGAAAACAAGATATGTTCAATAAATCTTTGTAGATTTAATGGACGACAAATCTCAAAATAGTTATTAGCATCTTTAACCAAATTCTTAACATAGTCACTTATTTGTCATCTGTTATTTAAAGTGCAACTGGCCTTAAAATATGATAATTAATATTTACCTCTGCTTCCTTAATATCTGGCAAGGTCTCCTATTAATAAATTTCTCCTTAGCACAGTCTCTTATTGTGGGATTTTCCCTAAAATACAAAATCACTGTTATACATGAGTGCTTTCCATCTAGCAGTGTTTCTTCATCTTCTACTGAAATGTGTTTTTCCACAACTGTTATTGATTCAGGGTCTTTGATAGACTAACACATTCAAACAACATCATCAGGTTCATAATCTATATTCGTGATTGTTCATTAAGACTTGTCACTAAATCTTTTCAAACTTGCAATTTCCTAATTAAAGAGATTCATAGAGGAACATTTGTAGAATTCAAAGGAAAGGACTTTACACTTCTCAAATTAGGTATTAGGTTACAGAAGTCCTGTGATTCAAATGAATTAGATATTGCTAAAAATCTTCTATAATGACTGCTAGGTTATATTTCTAGGCAACTTCACAAAGTGGCAAGACAAATTTTTAACAATTATCAATACACTATCTGTCTGGTTTTATTATATATATGGAAAAGAAATATGTTCCCTGGAAAGCATTACTTAAATTAGTACAAATGTTTAAATTATATATATTTTGAACTTGGTTTGATTTGTTTTCACTTCAGTGAATCAAAGGAGCTAGATAGAAATTTTTTTTTTTGCTGAGGAAGATTTTCCCTGAGCTAACATCTGCTGCCAATCTTCCTCTTTTTGTATGTGAGCCACCACCACAGCCACAGCATGGCCACTGACAGACAAGTAAGTGGTGTAGGTCCACAGCCAGGAACCGAACCCAGGCTGCTGAAGCCGAGAACTTAACCACTAGGCTACTGAGGCTGGCTGATAGGAACTTTTTTTAAGTTAAAATGTGCAGCATCAAGCAATTAAAGAAAGAATGGTTTAATTTTAAAGATCACTGTTTCTGGTTTATAATTGTATTAGTTTCCTAGGGCTGACATAACAAAGAACAACAAATCGGGTGGCTTACCACTCAATTTATTGTTTTACAGTTCTGGAGTCTGAGAGTTCAGGATTGAGGCGTTGGCAGGGTTGATTCCTTCTGAAGGCTGTAATGGACCAGCTTCTGGTGGTTTGCTAGCTATCTCGGGTATTCCTGGTCTTGTAAATGATGCATCACCCCAATCTCTGCCTTCATCTTCACATGGCATTCTCCCTGTATGTCTGCCTGTGTCCAAATTTCCGCTTTTTATAAGGACACCGGTTATATGGATTAGGGGCCTACCCTACTCCAGTATGACTTCATCTTAAACTAATTACATCTGCAATAACTCTGTTTCCAAATAAGGTCACCTTCTGTTGTACTGGGGACTGGGACTTCAATATATGAATTTTGGAGGGACACAATTCAGCCCTTAACAATACAAAAATCTGGACGTAACTGAATTTGGTGTATTTTATTTATTTAAATTAAATTTATTAAGAGAAAGAAGACAAAAAGAAAACAAAAGTTTAGCTTTTATATATGACTTGAATTCAGTGCTTTGGCACCCAAACAATCTTGTCTTCAGCTACTGGGAAAGTATTTCTAACTGCACATTTCATTGAAAAAAAAGCAAATACAATGTTTGAAATTTGGATAATAGTTATTTTTCTCTTCTGACAATGAGATAGACAATTTGCCTCTTTATGCAAGCAAAGCACTCTTCTGAGTGCATAGCACTCAGGAATTAATAGCATTTTTTGAGGATAGAGGAGAGAGAAAACTACATCATATTGGTCTCAAGTAGCTGCTAACTGGAGTGCTTTAGTTATTTTTCAATCCATTAAATTACAATTTACTCACAAACCCATGTAAGAGATATAGTGACAAATTTTATTGCAATAGGTGTATTTGATTTTTATCATTTTATTTTTAGGATTGCATATACTAAAGATTCATCTTTTAAATTCTTCTATTGTTCTTTATTAACATTGGCAGATGCTCTCCCCATGTGACTACTGGGTCCTTGGTAGCAAGGTATATACTATCTATCTGAAATGCCTTGACATATTTTTTGATAATCACAGATCCTAAAACTTTGCTGGAAATATAGTATTCATGAGCAAAGATGAAGAGACTTGAGTTTTTTTCATTGATATACTAGATCAATGTTTCTTGTGGATGTATTTAGGTAACTGGTAAGTATGAATAAATCAACTCTAAAATGGCCAAAAAGTATTATCCAGAGTATCCCAAAGCACGTCTTCCTTTGAAGCACGTTCCTCAACACAGTTACCTCAAAATTAAGAAGTTAACTGGTCACTTGCCTCTGACTTCAATAGTAGTGAGCAGGTGAAGTCATCTTTGTTAAGATGATCATTTCTCATGACTTTTCATCTCTTTCAATCGAATTCATCTTATTCCATTATTTTTGTATAATATAATAATGATAAATTTTCATGTTTCTTTATTCTTCTAATAGAGTCTGACTTCATTTTTTTTTAATTGATGTCTTAATAGTTTATAACATTGTGAAATTTTGGTTGTACATTTTTGTTTGTCAATCACCATATACATGTCTTCCTTCACCCCTTGTGCCCACCCTCCACCCCCTTTGCCCCTGGTAAATACGACACAGTTCTCTCTGACTGTGTGTTGGTTTATATTGCACATATGAGTGAAATCATGTGGTGACTTCATTTTTTTGATGTTTAACTATCATCATCTTTTAAGCCTAACCCCTTCCTCTTCGACTTTGCCCCAGATTTGAGAGAGCTAACAAAAAGCTCCCTCATTTGGCTCTGGTGGGAAGTTCAAATCACGTGTAGGAACCATGCCTATACCACTCCCTAATCACTGTTAAAACACACACACACACACACACACACACACACACACACACACAAGCCAGTTTTCTTTCTTAGCTCTCTAAAGCCATTAACAACCAGGTTGGGAGTCCTGCTATTCTCTCCCAAGAATAATAAATATTTCCATACCCTCTTTGTGTGTATGTGTGTGGCATCATTAATACTAACATCTGAACCAAATCTTGAGTGGGAGAGGACCCATCCTGATTCTGTGTCTACAACTTTGCCATACCACGCATCTACAGGGGAACGACTATGCATTTTTGTCTTGCGTTAAATCATGATGTCCTAACTAATAAAATTAATCAACATAGGGCCTTGAATTAATAAAGCATAGGGAAGAGGCAGAGTTTCCCTATGAGGAGTATAGACATCATATGTTTTCTTTGGTTTATTTTTAGTCTTTTGGGGATCTGAATATCGTCCAAATTTCCTTTGTAGCTAATCTCTGGTAATGCAACTGATTTTTGTATGTTGATTTTGTATCCTGCAACTTTACCATATTCGTTTATTACTTCTAAAAGTTTTCTGGTGGATTCTTTGGGGTTTTCTATATATAAAATCATGTCATCTGCGAATAGTGACAGTTTCACTTCTTCCTTTCCAATTTGGATCCCTTTTATTCCTTTCTCTTGCCTGATTGCTCTGGCTAGGACTTCCAGTACTATGTTAAATAGGAGTGGTGACAGTGGGCATCCTTGTCTGGTTCCTGTTCTTAGAGGGATGGTTTTCAGTTTTTCACCATTGAGGATGATATTAGCTGTGGGTTTCTCATATATGGTCTTTATTATGTTGAGGTACTTTCCTTCTATACCCATTTTATTCAGAGTTTTTGTCATAAATGGATGCTGTATCTTGTCAAATGCTTTCTCTGCATCTATTGAGATGATCATGTGATTTTTATTCTTCATTTTATTAATGTGGTGTATTACGTTGATTGATTTGCGAATGTTAAACCATCCCTGCATACCTGGAATAAATCCCACTTGATCATGGTGTATAATCTTTTTAACATATTGTTGTATGCGATTTGCTAGTATTTTATTGAGGATTTTTACATCGATGTTCATCAGTGATATTGGCCTGTAATTTTCTTTTTTTGTGTTGTCCTTGTCTGGTTTTGGTATCAGGGTAACGTCAGCTTCGTAGAATGAGTTAGGGAGCTTCCCTCCCTCCTCAATTTTTTGGGAGTTTGAGAAGGATAGGTATTAAGTCTTCTTTGAATGTTTGGTAGAATTCACCAGGGAAGCCGTCTGGTCCTGGACTTTTATTTTTGGGGAGGTTTGTGATTACTGTTTCGATCTCCTTACTGGTGATAGGTCTATTCAAATTCTCTACTTCTTCTTGATCCAGTTTTGGAAGGTTGTATGATTCTAAGAATTTATCCATTTCTTCCAGATAGTCGAAATGGTTGGCATATAGCTTTTCATAGTATTCTCTTATAATCTTGGTGTCTGAGGTGTCTGTTGTAACCTCTCCTCTTTCATTTCTGATTTTACTTATTTGTGCCTTCTCTCTTTTTTTCTTGGTGAGTCTAGCTAAAGGTTTGTCAATTGTGTTGATCTTTTCAAAGAACCAGCTCTTGGTTTTATTAATTTTTTCTATTGTTTTTTTGGTCTCTATTTCATTTATTTCTGCTCTGATTTTTATTATTTCCCTTCTTCTACTGATTTTGGGCTTTGTTTGTTCTTCTTTTTCCAGTTCCTTCAGTTGCATTGTTAGATTGTTTATTTGAGATTTTTCTTGTTTGTTGAGATAGGCCTGTATCGCTATAAACTTCCCTCGTAGAACTGCTTTTGCTGTATCCCATAAATTCTGGCATGTCGTATTCTCATTTTCGTCTCCAGGTATTTTTTGATTTCTTCTTTGATTTCTTCGTTAACCCAGTCGTTGTTCAGTAGCATTTTGTTTAATCTCCACGTATTTGTGGCTTTTCTGATTTTCTTCCTGTAGTTGATTTCCAGTTTCATACCGTTGTGGTCAGAAAAGATGCTTGGTATTATTTCAATCTTCTTAAATTTATGGAGACTTGTTTTGTGGCCTAATATGTGATCAATCCTGGAGAATGTTCCATGTGCCTTTGAAAAGAACGTGTATTCTTCGGTTTTTGGATGGAATGCTCTGTATATATCTACTAGGTCCATCTGTTGTAGTGTGTCGCTTAAGGCCAATGTTTCCTTATTGATCTTCTGTTTGGAAGATCTATCCGTTGGTGTAAGTGGAGTGTTAAAGTCCCCTACTATTATTGTGTTACTGTCTATTTCTGTTTTTATGTCTGTTAATAATTGCTTTATATATTTAGGTGCACCTACATTGGGTGCGTAGATATTTACAAGTGTTATATCCTCTTGTTGGATTGTTCCCTTGATCATTATGTAATGCCCTTCTTTGTCTCTTTTTACAGTTTTTGTTTTAAAGTCTATTTTGTCTGATATGAGTACTGCTACCCCACCTTTCTTTTCATTGCCATTTGCGTGGAGTATCTTTTTCCATCCCTTCACTTTCAGTTTGTGAGTGTCTTTAGGTCTGAAGTGTGTCTCTTGTATGCAGCATATATATGGGTCTTGTTTTTTTACCCAGTCAGCCACCCTATGCCTTTTAATTGGAGCATTTAGTCCATTGACGTTTAAAGTAGCTATTGATAAGTATGTACTTATTGCCATTTTTTAACTTTTTTTTTTTCTCAGTGTTTTAGTAGTCCTTCTCTGTTCCTTTCTTCTTCTATACAGAATTGATGGTCACTTTAGTTTGACCTCTGTCTGAAAGCTGTACTCTTTAACTCCCCTCCTCCCTCATGTTTTTGATATCATATCTAACCTCTTTGTTGTGCATTTGTATCCATTATATTCTAATCATGGAAATAGATAATTTTTCCTATTTGTGGTCTTTTCTTTTCCCCTTAAATCAGTCCCTTTAACATTTCTTGTAGCACTGGTTTCTTGGTGACAAACTCCTTTAATTTTTGCTTATCTGGGAAAATTTTGATCTCTCCTTCCATTTTGAATGATAACCTTGCTGGGTAGAGTATTCTTGGCTGTCAGTTCTTTCCTTTTAGCACTTTAAATATATCATGCCATTCTCTTCTAGCCTGTAAGGTTTCTGCAGAGAAGTCAGCTGATTTCCATATGGGTTTTCCTTTGTATGTAACTTGACATTCTCTTGCGGCTTTTAGGATTCTCTCTTTATCTTTAATTCTGGACATTTTGATTATGATGTGTCTTGGTGTGGGCCTCTTTGGGTTTATCTTGTTTGGGGCTCTCTGTGCTTCCTGTACCTGGATGTCTGTTTCCTTCCTTAGGTTAGGGAAGTTTTCATCTATTATTTCTTGAAATAGATTCTCTGACCCCTTGTCTCGCTCTTCTCCTTCCGGGACACCTATAACACGGATGTTAGTGCGCTTGATGTTGTCCCAGAGGTCCCTTAGACTGTCCTCACTCTTTTTAATTCTTTTCTCTTTTACCTGTTCACCTCGGGTCATTTCTTCTAGTCTTTCGTCCAGCTCACAGATCCGTTCTTCTGTATCCTCTACTCCGCTTTTGAGTCCCTCTAATGAATTTTTCATTTCCAGTATTGTATTCTTCATTTCTGATTGGTTCTTTTTTATATCTTCCATTTCTTTGTTGACATTCTCCCTGAGTTCATCTATTCTTCTCCCCAGATCAGTGAGCATCCTTAACACTCTTATTTTGAACTCTCTGTCGGGTAGGTTGCTCATTTCTGTTTCACTTAGTTCCTTTTCTGGGGTTTTGTCCTGTTCCCTTACTTGGAACGTATTCTTTTGCCTCTTCATTTTGCCTCTTTCCCTGTGCTTGTGTCTACGTATTAGGTAGGTCAGCTACGTCTCCTGCTCTTGGATAGGTGACCTTATGTAAGTGATGGCTTAGGAGGCTTCCAGTGTGCTTCCCTCAGTTCTCAATGTTCCAGGGGTGACCCCTATGTGGGCTACGTGTATCCTTCTCCTGTGGCCTGTTTGCTCTCCCTGTAGGCGCCCAGGGAGGCTGAGTTATGCTCCTGGCCAGCTGTTGTAATGCTCAGCTGCTTGTAGTTGTTGTGGGCCCTTCAGTCTCTTTATCAGGTGTGGGGATCCCCAGCACAGTTGGCTGCAAGTTCTAATACCACGTTTGTGTTGCAGTATTTCTCTTAAGTGAGTAGGCCCCCAGTGTGGCAGGTTGTTAGGCTCAGGGCCTTACAATTGCTGTAAGCCTCTAGCCTATTAGGTCTCTTGTCAGCTCTCTGAGGATTGCAGCTGGGTGGGTCTGGCCTCAGGCACAGGAGCACCCAATTGTTTCAGGTTTTGGAAGGTGGAGCAAACCTCCTATGTGGGTCTTTGAGAAGTACAAGTCTTCTGCGGCTGAGAAGCCCTGCCGCCCACAGGTCCACACACACAGTCAACACAGTCTTGCCCCGTGTGAGCGCCCCGACCTCCCCAAGCGGACCCATTCTCTCCACGGCGGGAGCCCCACACACTCTGCCACTGCCCCACACTCTCCACCCGCTCCTTGTGCACACCCTGCCCTGCTCAAGTCGGCTCAGTTGCCTGGCTGCAGAGAATCCAGTCACCAATCTATGCAGGCCCACCAGTTGCCTGAGGGCTTGTTGTTGGGTGGGGCCAGTCTCTAGGGTGGGCTGCCTGCCCTGGCTAAGCTGGA
The DNA here is from genome assembly GCF_020826845.1 of Diceros bicornis minor. Lineage (NCBI taxonomy): Eukaryota > Metazoa > Chordata > Mammalia > Perissodactyla > Rhinocerotidae > Diceros > Diceros bicornis. The sequence continues at coordinate 48,709,508 of NC_080745.1, read as the reverse complement.
TTAAATCGGTGCTCTAGCGGGTGGGGCAGACCCTGGGCTAGCAGGCCTCAGGGAGAACTCCAATGGCGTCTGTGTCAGCACACCCACACGGGGCCACAATAATGGCCGCCGCCAATGTCCCAGTCCCTGGAGAGGTCTCACCCCTCGCCGAGATGCACTCAGGGCCTATTTGGTGAGTCTCTTGTCACCAAAGCACTGTACACCTTTCTTTCTGGTGATTTTAGGGTGCTTCCTGAAACGGGTGAGTTTGCGCGCGGGCCCTTGAAGAGCCAGTTTTAGTGTCTTTGTGAACCGGGTTTTCTGGGGGTGCTCCCCAGTGTTTTAGTAGCAGGCACAGTCAGATATTATGCCGCTGGTCTCGATTGTGCTGGGTCCACAATATGCCCACAGCGAGGGCACTCCCCGGCTCGGGGCCCAACGTCTCCAGGGAGGCTGCGTACCTGTGAGCTGCTCCCGGCGGCCGTGAAGCTGGCGGCTTGTGAAGGCGGCGTTTTTCCTCTCCAGAAGGGAGTCTCTGCCTCTTCTACCTCAGTTAGGATTGTCCGTTGTTGCAGGAGTTCCTCTCATCCAGTTTTCAGTTCTGTCTCAGGGGTAATTTTTCCACGAGTAGTTGTAAATTGGCTGTGTCCACGGGAGGAGGTGAGTTCCGAGTCTGCTTACGCCGCCATCTTGACTCCTCTCCTCGAGAAAATAATTTTAGATTGCAAGTGGTGTGCTGGAGCTGCTGGCTTTCACAGTTTCCAACAGTTTGTGAATATTTATTCCCAACTATACATTCAGTAATGTCAAGTTGGTAACAGCTTGTTTTCAGCGGTAGTGGGAGTATTTACACCATGGAAATTGGCAAATTCTACACACCAGAACTTTTTGTTTGAGAGCACAGTCAGATTTTAAAAATGGAAATATAACCAATAGCTTTAGCTGTTTTTAAATCTATTAAATTAAAATTTGCTCACAAATCAGAATAAGAGGTACACTGACAAATTTTCTTTCAATGGATGCATTTGGTTTTTACCCTCATAATGTAACATTAAACTCCACTGGTGAGAAAGTACAAAAAAGGAATAGACTGAAGACACACTAGAATCAAATATTTTCCTTTCATCAAACCATCTAGAGTTTATTGGCTAGAGAACAGTTTTCTTGAAACATGTCTGCTCTCTATAAAAAGATGGATAAGCTTTTAAGTAAGTAGCTCTTATGTATGACTATATGTTAAAACAGCCTAAAGAGCTATTTACCACTGTGTGGGTCCCATGCTAGAAAAACAAATCATAGTCTCTGGGAGCAGATCCCCAAGAGATTCTAATTAGAATCTAATTCTGAAATCTACAGGTTTTTCTACTGGCTCTATGACTACCCTTCATTTCTTACAACTCAAAATTGACCTTACAAATATCTCTCGTTAAGAAGATCTTCCTCTGATAAGAAGGGACAGCGGCACCTGTAGCAGTGACTAAAGACACTGAAATCTGCAGAATCATTTCTGGCTAGTAATTGAGTAACAGATGTTGTATCCAGATTGCCAGATCATTCTCACATTCATGTAAATGAAAAACTACTAAACACAAAGCATTATTTTGTAAAATATGACATCATTGATTAATCTTATGTGTGTTAATTAATACAGCAAGTGATAGCAGTTCATAAAGTGTTTATATAGAGATCTGTATAAGAGATCCTTTAAAAAAATTAGCATCTTGAGAGAAAAATGTCTATCTCTAGAAAGGAAAGCTAACAGAAAAATTATTGGAGACTCTTAGAGAATATGAAGTGAATAAACAGATACTTTTTGATAAAATTAAAAATGTATGCTATTGCAATTCTGTTTGGGACCTTTATCAAATAAGAATATATAATAAACTTTAATGAAAAATAAAATATTTAGAAGATTATGAATAACAGTTGTGGGTGGCTCTTTATAATTTTGATGTTTATTATTTATCATAAAGTGGTTTGATGAAGGGAGAATTCATAGAGTAACTGCTATATAACTCAAGGACTATCTAATACACACAGCATATCTTAATGGTACACAATAATTCTTTAATTATCTCATATTATGAAACAGTCTCAGAGGGGTTAATGCAGCTGCTCATGTTGACCCAACAAGTAAGAGGCGTATCTAGATTTGAATTTAAATTTATCAATTGTCAGATGTATGGCTTTTCTTCTAAACTCTAGTACTTGACAAAACTAGCATCACAGCCCTTTCTGCTTTTTTATCATAATTAGGAGTAGCCACATTCAATGGCCTAATTAATCCCAACTTTATGAAGAACTTTTACTCATTTATTTATTCAGCAAATATTTTCTGAGTGACTTCTACGTACTGCAATAAATACTGCAGATTCAAAGGTAGATAAAACAAAATAGTTACTGTTCTCATTGAAGTGGGAGATTGGTCATTTATTGAAGTGACTTTTCCAGTATTTTAGAGCTCCCTAAATTCAAATGTAATCAAGGAAGAGTTTAAACCCACATAAGTTTGATGAAGCTGCTTTATCCTTCTGTCTGTTCCTCCTTCCCTACAGCCAGTGGACAGTTCTGGTAGGGGAGGAGGCCATGGCTGGACACTATAGCTTGTGACAGGTTGATGCCAGGATGGGAAGAGGTATTTGACTAGAGAATTCCTATACATCAGGCTTTCTACAGCTCTGCCAGTAGGGTAAAATATCCTTGTTAAAAAAAAAACCCTCTACAACACCCATCACCACGGATGTCCCCTTCAGCAGAATTTCAGGTCATGTTCCTCCTGTCATTACTTGACTTGTCCTCTCATGATTGATCACGAGGCTTCAGGAAAATGGAACTAACCACCATTTTGGAAACTTGACATTTATTTATGGCTTCTCAGGATATTAATTTATTAATTCCTAAAAATCTCCTTCTTTCTCAATCACAAAACAAATGACTCCCTATAGAAGTAAATTTTCAAAAATTAAAAATATGATCCTCATATACATGTAGAAAGCATGCATGTGAAATATTTATACAATCATTAATGAGAAAAATAGTAAGATGGTAAAAGATGCTTCTAAGAACACTTGAAGAACTTAGTATTTATAGGCATTTAAAAAATATGTTAGAATAAGATTCCTAGGTTAGATACGCACCTGTATAATGCCCTACAGGGCATCAAAAACATAATCTTTGGCCTCAACTTTTCTACCAGATGGAAATCTACAAGTTAACATTTAACTTCGTAGTGTCTAGGACATAATCAATTAGAAGAAAGCAAAGTAAAAGCAGATAAATTTTCCCAGATAATTAAATAATATTTGGGTAGGCCTATTAAAAGATATCCCCAGGTGACAATGAGACAACATTGCACTCTTTTTTTATCTTATTTCCAAAATTTAGACAATCTTCCTTAGCACTTTACACCAAATTAGTATCTATCCCTACTGTACGCAGAAATACACCCAAATATTATGAACGGTCATCTTTAAAAACAGTGATGTAACATTCACCAGACCACACATTGTGTATCAGGTACATTGTGCTTAAAAGGCTAAGTGCAATGCAATCAAATATTTGAAATCACAGAATTGTTTTTTGATACCATTTGCAATATTTATGTCTTCCTACGTAGTTAGATAAATTGAGAACAACTATGAGTTCATCTACATGATATAAATGTAAAGAGTCTACCCTAAAAATAGCTATATCACATTTCAATTGATTTTTATGTATCACCAATCTTTCCTGAGGCTTTTAAGATGTCTGATGGGTATATTTATTTCATATTTGAGTATATGTCAAGAAATAAATTTTGAACTTTAAAACATCAAAATATGAAATTGCTGAATGCTCTTTATCCTCTAGTTTTCTAACACAGCTGTATTCCTATATCATGTAAATGATATTTTGCACTTTCCTTTTATATGATTGCTACTACATTTGCTGAAAAACAGCATTAGTATTCAAATTTTGTCAGTTCCAGGACCCCATGAACGGTTTTAATGTGCTTAATCTGTACTGCTATAGCTTAAAGAGTTCTTTCAATATATTTTTGAAAGTATTTTTGTCTTTAAATCTGGAGAACCTCCTGATTTTCTCTACATAAAAATTAGAGAAGAAAATATGCAAATATCAGCATCATTTGCATGTCTACTCTTCTCTGCCTTTTTCCTAACCAATGAGAACCTTCTCACGCTCACAAATGCTACAGGCGCACAAGCATTTGAAAAAAGCACTCCTCTTTCTCCTTTCTTCCTCTTTTGCCTGGAGAGAGGAAACGGTAAAGAAATCTGAAATTGGCCACTCCAGATATTTGTATTTTATGCTTTCTCTCATTTAAGCTCCAGGTTTGAATTTCTAATTTTGTAGTAGAGATTCCATTTAAACTTCTCACCGTCAGGCCAAATTGAACTTCTCCAACACAAGATGCGTCAGCTTTTCTCCATTTTTTTTTTTTTTTATAATTTTATTTATTTTTCCCCCAAAGCCCCAGTAGATAGTTGTATGTCATAGCTGCACTTCCTTCTAGTTGCTGTATGTGGAACGCAGCCTCAGCATGGCCGGAGAAGCAGTGTGTCGGTGTGCCCCCGGGATCCGAACCCGGGTCGCCAGCAGGGGAACGTGTGCACTTAACCACTAAGCCATGGGGCCGGCCCTCTCCATCTTATTTTCCTTCACTGAAACTGCAGTTTCTTTCAATATCACTCCGACTTCTATTTCCCCAGTCCCCATCAGCATAGAGTCCAAATTAATTCTTTCTCGAAAGATATGAGCCATTGTTGACATCATCCTTCCTAATTGTCATATGCTGGTTACACTAAGGTCTCACCTATTCTTAGTTTTTATAAAAATGGACTTTTTCTGACCTGTCCTTTTCTATGAGTTCCTTAATATTCTTAGTCACCTGACCCCTAAACTCTCAGATATTTTCCTTTGGATGGTTCAGAATCTGCACCATATTTTAATTTAGGCTAACAGAGACTAGAAATCATTGTTAAAAACAAATATCTTTGTCTGCAATGAAGCCTGACTAAAAGATAAAACTAGAAAGGAGAAGGATAGCAATATATCCCAGGGAATATTAGATGGAAATAGAAATCCCTAATATGTTTTCACATTAAGGGGAACATAGCTTTTTTTTAAAAAATAGTTTTTTTGTTAATTCGGTCCCATCATTTTTTGCTTTTGCTTAAATTATGTGCATAGTTGTCTCTTTGCTGCATTTTCATGCTACATTGGCACACACCACTGGTGAATACCGTAAAGTCATTGATAAGCTTTATGTGTTTTCATTATTTTTAGAATCTCTCCTGCCCCTGTAATAAAATGATGTTTATTCAAATACATCCTTCAGAGTCCCTACACCTGTGATATCAGAGCCCCCCAGCAGACTTGAAGACACTACATATCTGTGTTTTATTTTTCTATAAGTTCTACCTTTGAAAGATACGGTTCCAGTTTTAAATACATACTGAAAGTATGTGGTTTTTAAGAAAACTAGAGGTCTCCAGGCCTCATAATGATAAAATTATATTTGAATCAACTATCACAGTTGAATTCAAAATTAGAAAACATTATATAAAATGACAACATGAGAAAAAGCTGATATCCAGGATCGGATAATCTTCCCCTATCAAGAGCTGCACAGCTCAAGCCCTGTGGCCTCAGTCCACAGGATCACAGATGACCTTCGCCTTACCTTCCACTTCAGCATTCAGCTCCACAATCAAAACCGCCTAGATGAAGTCACAATGCATTTCTCAGTTTTATTTAAATAAACAGTGGTGGGACTATTATACTTACCAAATAAACCTTCACTATACATGTACAGATTTTCCTGAATCCCTCAGCATTCGGGGTACATAAAGACGTTTTTATGGGTAAGAATTCTCACATTATGATTAGAAAGCTTTTCCCTCCTTTCCTTCCTCTCTTCTTCCCTTTTTTCCTTCCTTCTTTCCCTTCTTCCTTCTTTTATTTTTTATTTTTTTGAGGAAGATTGGCCCTGAGCTAACATCTGTTGCCAATCTTCCTCCTTTTTCCTTTTTCCTCCCCAAAGCCCCAGTAGATAGTTGTATGTCATAGTTGTACATCCTTGTAGTTGCTCTATGTGGGACGCCACCTCAGCATGGCTTCATGAGTGGTGCATAGGTCCATGTCCAGGATCCAAACCAGCGAACCCTGGGCCACCATAGCAGAGCATGCAAAATTAATCGCTATGCCACCGGGCTGGCCCTTCCTTCCTTCTTTTAATGTGCATACTATTGTTTCCCTTTCTATTTATTTTGATATATTTCCTTAAAAACTAACCTGTAATGAACATTAATCAAACGTTTTTGAAGTAATAGACAGTATTTATCACTATCTATAGCATCCACAGACTGTGGACTGAGCCATCCACAGTTACTCAACTAGAAACCAGAGAGGCATCAGTTTCTTCTTAATAAAAATGAGAAAAATCATGGTATTTACACCGATATCATCATTATCATTTCTTAAACATCTACTATGTAATTATTGCAATAGTATTATAATGTCTTAATATTTTAGTTCAAAATATGTTATAGGTTTATTAAATTTTCCAAAAGCATACACGAAATACCTCAAAAAGACATAAAATGATTTAACATAACACCTCCAAATACATTGAAATTTTCTATTGCAATTCCATACAACTTCAAGCATTATACGCAAATTGACATTCAATGTTTCTGGATAGCAGTCATTGAATAATATTCTATTTTCCAAAGCTCATTTTCACCTGTCTCTCTCTTCTCAGAATTAATTTGACGTTTTAAAGACTGAAGTAAAGCTATTTACAGCTTTCGTACTATATATCTTAACTTTTAAATATTTAATTACAAATGATATTTTAATATGTTTAATTTTTCAAACCATGTCTCCAATAACCAGGGACGCTTTTTTCTGTATGTTGTCTAATAAGAGCAAACATGTATTGAGTGCCAATTATGGCCAAGGTACTGTTGTATATGCTTTACATATATTAACTGATTAAATCCTCACAATTCCATGAGTTAGCTACCATCATTAGCCTCGTTATATAGAATAGGAAAATGAGGTAGGGAGAGGTTAAATACTTGCCCAAATAACATAACTAGGTAGTGGCGGGTCTAGGATTCAAACACAGGCAGTCAAATTGTAGAACTTATACTCTTAGCTAAGCTGCTAAACATGCATAAATTGAAGTAAAAAGTGATCACTCACTGCTACAGCTTAGATTGTGACTTAGTTTAATTCTTCAAGTACGTGGCCAGTTTGTGAGTTGGGGTAGATTACCTCCTGTGAGCTTCACTTTTTAAAAATAAATGCATATTCATTTCTAATTTTTAGGCTAAGTTTTAATGGGCTGAATTTCGATGACTCTAAAAATATGTCATAAGTCCATTAAACATTTCAAGGAGAAAGCTGCAGAGTGAATAGATTGATTCTCTACTTCATAAAATATGATGCCTCTTTCTTATTCAGTCGTTAAAATGAGATGGAAATGAAGCATACTGAAGAATAGAATAAAACAAACGATGATAGGAGAGATTCTGGGGTTGGGCTGGCAGTAGAGAATGCCAAAGAGAAGGAAAAGTTTGCATCTTTGTATTTCATAAAATCCAAATGACCACACTACATGAGAAAATATCCTTTAGGCTGCAATTCACTATAGTGTTTCAGGAGGAATGGGCCCAGACTGAGAGTAAAGGGATCTTAAAGAGAAGTAATTCTGGATTTATTCCAAAAATTATAAAATGCAACCATCAAAGTTTTCTAAGGAAATATGATAGAGTATTGTTCAAAGAACAGGCTTTCCTGGGTAAGCTTAATCCACAATTTTATTTCACAAATCAAAATCTAATGTTTCCCCAAATATTACTGAATGAGATAGCATGTTATTTGAACTGACTTATCAGATTATTGCAACTCATAAAGTGGCATATCATGTTTACAACTGATAGAGAAGTCAAAGAACTAAGCTATAAGTTTTCACACCTACAGAATTTTGTATTATATTTAAAGTACTAAATATGATGTCCGTGGAATTGCTGCTATCATTATATAAAGCCTGAGTTACTAAATTTTTCTTGTGATCACATGTCAATGTCCAACTGCCTGTATTAGACCAAAAAACCACTAATTAAGAGGAATTGACCTTATTTATTCATTTCTTTTGTATGTCTACCTAAGATTTGGCATATGGCCTCATACAGAATGGGTGCCTGATAAATATTTGTTAATTGACAAGCAGTGAAAGGTTTAGAAATAGGCAACTTTGTCACTAAAGGCTAAGAATAATACATATTCATTACTTTTTTTAATGTAATCTAAATGTAGAATATAATTTACACTAATAAACTTTCAAATATTCTTCAAGGGAACCCCTGCTGTTCTAATCAAGAAAGCCAACATTAAGAAAGAAAAAAAATCAAAGATCTAGGTATGTTGACTCTGGTGTAAACTTTATCCCTGGGGATTCCTTCTGTCATTTAATCTAATTATACCTAGTAGTCTTATGATCATAATAAAAGTTCCCCTAATGAAGAGAGGAAAGTAATCTACATCTTCTTACTAGTTTTCAAAAAAAATAGCGATGAAAATAGATTAAGCCAAGCTAAACAATCACTAAGATATGATCAAGATGTTACCTTGTTTTCAGTTAACACCTTTCTGATCGTTGCATGCATTTTCTATATGTCACGTCCTTTAGAATGTCATTGAATTGACACTTTTCTACATAAAAAAGATTATTTTACATATGAAGAAAATTACCAACCATAGCTTCAGTTTGAATCAATATTGTTTACATTTTCTGATGCTACTAAAAATTATTGACAGGTTTTTCAATAAAGCAAGGCTGAAATCAAATGCTCTTTAAAGCAGCAAAGTGACATTATTCATTTTTCATTTATGCATTCACATATTCATTTTAATTACTTTTTCCTTTTTTGCCAAAGGATGTTCAGAAAGAATTTCGAGTGGTTCAATGCCAGTACAGAGATCTAGGGTCCTATTACAATGACCTCCCTCAAAAACTAGAGTTTAAGAAGTGATTTGTCCAAACCACAGGCAGAGGAAAGTTTCCATTGTAGGATCTTAAGCATCCCAAATGGATTAATTTAGTTCTACTATGCTATGATAAATGAGTCACAAGAAAACAATAATTTGAGATGGAACAATGGGACAAACTTTGTAAAAGTTCTGTAAAACTTCTGTGTCAGTTCAGCAGGATTGAGAAATATCATTTTCTTCCAAAACAGACAATTATAGTCAAAATATGAGTTATGAAACTTCATGTCAAGTGGACAACAGAAGAATATTTGGCACCTATAATCACAAATAAATTAATGTAAATATGTAAAAGTCATAGTTTTCCACAAAGAAAGGTGAAAAGAAGTAATATTTAATGAGCTGATCTACTTAACATGCCAGGACTTCTACCATTAGTTACTTGTTAATGGTTCTCTGAAAAAAATTACTAAGGATGTTTTATGGATAACAAAACTGACATTCAGAAAGGTCAAATCATACAGCTAATAAAGAAAAGACATGGGATTTAAATTCAGGTTTTTTGACAAGTTTACTATTTCCTCTAAACCAGTGAGCAGCAGGATGTTGAGATTTCACAGAGCAATAAAATCTGGCCTGCTATACCTCCCAAGATGACAAGGGGCAATGTAAGATTGTGATCTTCTTATTTTTTAAAAAAAGAATTAGTGATAAATAAATGAGCTGCCATCAAATATCATTGTATTTTCTTAAGGTCTCATGTTGACTTACCCCTCTTCTCAAGACTGAAATTTCTCTGTGCTTCTTCTCCCATCTCTTCTTCAAAAATTTCCTCAATATGTGCTATTTATCTATGAGGATTTGGAAATCCTTCTCTTAACATATCTGTTTATAAAATAATTTAGTTAAAAAGAATATTGATACACTATGTACTGGTATAAATCATTGAGTTACTGTAATTGATGTAACCGACTTTTCATTAAACTGAACCAGGTAAGATTGAGGTAAACTGAATTAAAAAAACTTCCTCTAATTTTCTTCCAAATATATATATTTGAGTATATATAAAATTATGGCTTATGGTTAGTGTAACTAGCTAAACATTCAAAGTTATTACATTTAATTTTTCCCAAATGACTTTGAATTATATGATCAAAACTGTTAGGCCATTAAATGCTGAATGAAATACTGAATTTCTTCACAAATCGAATTTGTGTTTTAACATTTAACATTTATGTGTGACAGTGGAAAAGGTACAACAGTAAAATATTTGCTATGGTTTTCATCTGAAAAAGTGAAGAATTCACATTTTTTTAATATCTTTCCTCCAAAATCCTCTCAAACATTAAATCAAAATAAAGGCATAAAGGTCATTAATTGTTTTATCTTCTGGATTGAGAAAAATTCAATTCTTTGAGGGTTTTTTTGTCCTTAGTATTAGGAAGGTTTTCTTGGTGATAATAAATGTGTTCCTTCTCTTAATACAACTTCGTACTCAATCTGCACCATACGCAAAAGAAAACGAAAAATTTCCATAAACCTTGTTGAAAGAGTATTGCAGATGTTTTAATTTTAATCTGGTGAATCTTTTGTCATCAAAACACACACACACACTAAGAGTAAACTGTGTAGAGCAGAGAGAGAAATGGAAATTTCATACTGAAATCAGAGTAGAAGTCACTTTCTTGTAGGGAAAGATTTAGTCTCTAACATCTAAAGTATAAGACATATCTCACAGCACATGGCTCAACCAACCTTGGAACCACAAAACTTATAGGGAAAAAGAGAAAACTCTACAGGAAACACTATAAACATTCTACAGTTAGGGAAAAAAAAAATGTATTGTCTTCAAAGAAACGCCAGTTAGATTTCTCTAAAGTGCCCTAGCCTGACTAATTTTTTCACAAGAGTTGGTCAACATAGGTATATCGACACTTTTTCCTTTGTTAATCAAATTTATTTGGCAATTTTATTTTAAGAATTCTAGATGCTGATAAAAAGCTGGTGGCACAAAAATTTTAAATATTTTTAAAACTGCAAGGACGAAATGGCAAAACTAAATGAAAAATAAAATTGTAGAAAAAAGAACAAAGCTGGAGCCATCACACTCCCTGATTTCAAAGTATACTACAAAGTATAGTAACCAAAACAGCGTGGTGCTGATGGAAAAACAGACACATAGATCAAGGGAGAGTCCAGAAATAAATGTATACATCTAGGGGCAGCTAATTTTCAATAAAGGAGCCAAGAACATACAATGGAGAAAGGAAAGTCTCTTCAATAAATGGTGCTGGGAAAACTAGACAGCCACATGTGAAAGAATAAAAGTAGACCATCATCTTATACCATACACAAAAATTAACTCAAAATGGATTAAAGACTTGAATGTAAGACCTGAAACCATGAAACTCCTAGAAGAAAACATAGGCAGTATGCTCTTTGACATCACTTTTAGCAGTATCTTTTTGAATATGTCTCCTTAGGCAAGAGAAACAAAAGAAAAAATAAACAAATGGGATTACATCAAACTAAAAAGCTTCTGCATAGCAAAAGAAACAATCAGCAAGACGAAAGACCAATTGGGAGAAGATATTTGCAAATCGTATATCTGATAAAGGGTTAATATCCAAAATATATAAAGAACTCATACACTCAACAACAAAAAAACTAACAACCCAATTAAAAAATGGGCAGAGGATATGAACAGACATTTTTTTCCAAAGAAGATATACAGATGGCCACAGGTACATGAAAAGATGTTCAACATCACTAACTATTAGGGAAATGCAAATCAAAACCACAATGAGGTACCATCTCATGCCTATCAGAATGGCTATTATTGAAACGACAAGAAATAACAAGTGTTGGAGAGGATGTGGAGAAAAGGGAATCCTTGTACACTGCTGGTAGGAATGCAAACTAGTGCAGCAACTATGGAAAACAGTATGGAGATTTCTCAAAAAGTTAGAAAGAGAACTACCATATGATCCAGCTATTCCACTACTGGTATTTATCCAAAGAACACAAAACACTAATTTGGAAAGATATATGCTCCCCTACGTTAATTGCAGCACTGCTCACAATAGCCAAGACTTGGAAACAACCTAAGCGCCCATTGATGGATGAATGGATAAAGAAGATGTAGTATATACACATGTATTCCATTGTAGTAGTATACATACACACACACACACACACACACACACACAATGGAATACTAATCAGCCATAAAAAAGATGAAATTGTGCCGTTTGTGACAATATGGATGGACCTTGAGTGTATTATGATGAGTGAAATATGTCAGATGAAGAATGTCAAATTCCATATTATTTCACTCATTTGAAAGAACAGCAACAACAAACAAACACATAGTTGCAGAGAATAGATTGGTGGTTACCAGAGGGGAAGGGGGGGGATGAGAAAGAGTAAAATGGCACATATGTATGGTGATGGATGGCAACTAGACTTTTGGTGGTGAACACGATGTAGTCTATACAGAAGTTGAAATATAATAATGTACAGAGACAGAAAGTAGAATAGTGGTTGTCAGTGGCTGGGGAGAGGAGGGAATGGAGAACTATTGTTTAGTGCATACAAAAGTTTCAAATTGGGAAGATGAAAAAGTTCTGGAGTTGGATGGTGGTGATGGTTGCACAACAATGTGAATATACTTAATGCCACTGAATTGTAGACTTAAAAATGGTTAAAACGGTCAATTTCATGTTGTGTATATTAAAATGTTGTGTAGAATTAAAAAAGTGCAAATATTTAATTAAAAAAATAAGGGAAGGAAAAAACTAACAAGGAAGAATGTGATGGCTGAATTTGGAATACAATATTTAATATCTTAAACCAAAAATCACCAACTCCATTGACAACTCAAAATGGATCCAATTATCTTTTTTCCAAAATAAATTCAATTTTAATTCACTTTAATTTAAAGTAAAATCATTTGGCATGAGTGGGGGGATGTGGTAGAGAAGAAGGAAAAGAGGATAGAGGGGTAAAAAGGGTCCATGGAATCAAATGAAAAATTAAATCAGACTACAATGACATACGTAGCACAGAATCAACATCAAATTTATCAGCGCAGTCAGTCTAAATTTGGGTCACTCCAAGTCACGACAGTTGGTTCAGGGAGAAAGGGGACTGGGAGGAAGATAAGAATTTCCACTAATTTGGAAAAATAAGGAGGATGCTCAGTTCTTAAGACCTAATTTTAACAATCAAGAGAAATGGAATAAATACAAAGGGGATTCTTTAAAAATTACTCAAAATCTGAAATATATCTATATATTTAGTATTATTATGTAAGATTTTTATTGATATCCCTCATCCCCTTATTTTTCACTATTACTTCTTTTCTAACATTTAATATTTTTTCATAATGTAAGGGAATGGAAATGATGCAATGGAACATATTAAAATTTACGGAAATTATTTAAATTTAATAAAATAGGTCCTGCAGAGAGAGAATCTATGGATGTTATCTCTTCAGGCAAAGTATCTTCATAAGGTACCGAATGATCGTTTGTAACTCTGAGTGTAAATGTATACTAGATATAACATATCACTCACCTTGAAAGCCAAATGATGAACCTGTGAGATTTTTTTTATTGGATTATATTTAGAACCAAAACTGGTTTTGACATGGAAGAGAAATGTACACAGAGGGAACAAAAGCGTATAATTAACCTTAAAAAATAAACTATTTTTTTCACCATCTGATATTTTTGACTGCTAGTGGTAATGTTTTTCCCTGATACGAGTTAGTAAAATAATATGTTACTTATACAGATACCATTTCTTATTGTCACTATTTGATGAATAATTACAAATTTATATAAATAAAATGAAAGATGCATTTTGCTCTTTCTAAAGAATATGTGTCTACCTAAATAGAAATAGGCATAAAATATTATAAATTATAAACTATCACTAAGAGCATCATTTATCATTTTATTAGCTTCATTACAAAGAAAGGTTTGCAGGAGGGAAATGTAAATTCAAAGTAATTTTAAATATAAATAGTATGGTATAAACAGAGGCTTTATTTACAAATATAGCACATGAATAAAGATAATTTGAGCGTGTTATCAGTCCCAACTTCTCTGTGGTTTAGAATAGCAGGACATTTTCTCTGACTGGACATTGTGCAGATGATGGAGGGGAGATGTAGTTTTACCCATTTATATATTCCTTGATTTAATTTCTTTTATTGATAGCATTAATTGAACTCCCATATTGTCTTAGGAATAGTACTAGGCACTAGGATACAGTGTTGTATCAGTTGTGGTCCTCTGAGAATCAGATGGAAAGATGGAATTAGAAGGGCAAGAAATTTATTGCGAGAGAAACACCAGGGAAAGATGAAAGAGATAGAATGCAGAAGGCAAGGAAAGTTTTCAATGGATGATGCAGGTCCCATATCTGTGAAAGGAGAAAGAAAAAGGGGAAAAACTGACTAGGAAAAGAATCAGAATAGCAGTGCAGTGCTGAAAAAAAAATCTCAGGAAGGCTAATAGGAAGCCTCAGAACAGAGACTGCCCATTCAAGGAATCCTGCTCAGGCAGGAATGGCCTGGCTCAGGTACCCACTGTCATCACTCACGGGCCAGGAGCAGCCCAAGGAGAGCATGACTTTGACATGGATGCTACAGTGGATCCCAGAGTTACAGCAGCTGGAAGCCTTACATTAACTACACAGCAGATTCTCCTGTGAAGGCATATCAGAGAGGAGCCGCTCTACAGTTACCGTAGATGTCAACAATACACTTTCTACTCACACGTTCACAGTAGAGTAAGGGCAGCAAAGGCAAATAATTAGATTATAAGCATAAGTATAATAAGTATTAGAGTACGATGCTGTAGGAATGCATGGAAGGAATGCCTAATCCAGATGAAAGAGGGGGAATATTTTTGAAAAGTCTTCTGCTAAGGGAAGGGAAAAGCTTTGATAAACAGTACGAACAGTATATATATATATATATAAAGCCTGAAGCATATAAAAGAGCAAGGTGAGTTCTATGAATCACATATAGTTTTTCAATTCTGTATAACTGAAGTAAAAAACATTAAATATCAAAGATGACAACAGATATATTTTTATGCCTTCCCCTGAGAGGTGGAACCTAATTTTCCTTCCTTTGAAGATGGACTGGCCTTACTGATTTCCATGACCAATAGAATGCAACCTATGTGACAATCTGGAATTTTTAAGGCTAGGTCATAAAAATCATTTCAGATTCATCCAGTCCCTTTGAAATGTTCACTCTGGGGGGAGTCAGCCACCTTGTGAGTGATCCTGCTACCTTGAAATCACAGTGCAGTGAGGAAGCACAAGGTAACAATGTAAGAAGGCTGGAGAGGGGCCAGCATTGTGGCGTAGTGGTTAAAGTTCAGTGTGCTCCGCTTCAGCAGCCCAGATTCACGGATTTGGATCCCAGGCACGGACCTATACAATTCATCAGCCATGCTTGGGCGATGACCCAAATACAAAGTGGAGGAAGACTGGCACAGATGTTGGCTCAAGGCTAATCTTCCTCAAGCAAAAAAAGAGGAAGATTTGCAACAGATCTTAGCTCAGGGAAAATCTTCTTTGGCAAAAAAAAAAAAAAAAGAAGGCTGGAGAGACAGAAAGATGACCATGCTTAGCCGTTCAGCCATCCCAGTTAAGGTCATCACACATGTGAGTTAGGAAGTCATCCTGGTGATTCTAGCCCCAGGATCATGCCATGAAGAAGAGTGAGAAATTTCGATGAAGGCCCGACTGAGAATATGGCCGCAGTTGAATCATTCCAGTTCTCTCTAGCTCTTTGAGGCACAAACTGTCTCCCTAAGCCCTCCCTAAATTCCTGACAAAAAAATACTGAGCCTAATAAAATGGTTCTTTTATGCCACAAAGTTTTGAGGTGGTTTGTTACACAGCAATAGATAGCTGAAGCAGACATGATACCAAGAAGAAAATGTCTGAAAAATCATCTGGGGCTACACTGTTAAGGCCCTGCTTCAATCCCAAGGTGTTTGAGTTCTATTCTGAAAGCAATGGTGAATGATTAAAGGATAAACTTAAGTATGACTAAGTCTGATATATAAATTTGAAAGGTCACTTTCTAGATAATTTACAGATAATGGATTAGAAGGAGGTGAATCTTGAAAGGAAGAGTACTCAGGAGGCTGTTCTTATTATTCATATCTACTGTATAAAACTCACTAAGCTGGACGCCAGAGTGGACAACATAAATCAATGATACAAGTCATTGCTTTCAAAAAGCTTACACTTTGGTAAGAGTGCACAGTAAATCTTCTGCATGAGTACTTCCTGCACAGTATGGCAAGTTGTAAGGGTCAGGAGAGGTGGGTAAAAAGAACTGTGGGAACTGAAAGGAAGTATAGAGAGTAGGGGCCAGTAAATCTTTGGAGATGGTGGAATTTGTGAAGTAGGGCTTAAGGAATGGGTAGGATAATGACAGTGGGAATTAGAGAAGCAGTAAAAATAGAAGGAAGATTAGAGTAAAAGAAGGGATAAAGCATTAAAATCAAAAAGGCCTTGGAAGAATAACGTTTAGAATATAAAAAAAATTTAACACATTGATTAGAAATGGATTGGAACTAGAGAATCTAAAATATGACAAAAAATTTCGTTATATTAAAATAACATTGGATGACACATTTCAAGCACCTCATTTTCACTTTAAATCCTAAATGAATATAGCTACAATTCAGTTTGCTGAAACTGACATATCTAATTAGGGCAGAGCAAGGTTTTTTCCCCAGCACACATTCAAGTTAGACGTATTACTGATTCTCAGTGCTTGAATTACTGAAACATACTCTCTAATAAGATTGGCAAGAAATTGAAGACTAATGCATTCTCAGATAGCAGGCAGTTTAAGTCAACTTTAACCGTTTATATCTCTGTAAATATATTTGAAAATTAGAATAAAAATGATATAATTCTGGCTAAAAGAAAATCAATATAACAAAACTAAAAATGAACTATTTTTGAGATAGGTATGCATCAACTAAACATCACAGTATATTTTCTAACTACTGTGCATAAGAGTTACGCATTTAAAAGAGAGTTGTAGGTATGAAGTAGAAATTGGACACCACAAACTATAGCAGAGAGAGGAAGAGTGATAAAGAGGAGCGAGAGAATCTCCTTTCCTTTCTTCTATCTCTTTTTCTTTGCCTTTTAATTCAGCCATGATATTTGTTTGTTTGTCTTGGGCTGGATGCACTGCCTTGGTGATGTTTCCTTATGACTTGAAATTATCATGTTTCCTGCCTCTTCGAATCTCTAATAGGTTGATTAGGGGATTTAGGTGCAAAATAATCACCTCTTTGGTTATTAATGCTGTCAGTGAGGGAGGAAAAGTGAAAAATTAGTTTAGAAAGATCAGCTGTTGTGTTATCCATCATTGTCAATTGGTACAGTAGGTAGAGAAGAGAACGGAAAGCAGGTGATAGAGAAACCCTATATATCATTCGTATCATTATAAGAGAGAATGTACTATTTTAGGGTGCTCTGAATTTTTTTCTTCATCAAAATCTCAATGAACTTGTCTCATCTTTTCTTTGAGTCCTGATCTATTATATCACTATATACAAATTCCTAACTATTTTATTTTTCTTGTTTTATAGATATATCACAATCTTTTCTAAATCTCAATGCTTAGCGCAATTTATGGTATATATGAGAGAGAGAGAATGAGAAAGAGAATGATTGAATGAATAAATGCACACCTTTTTATCTAATGTATTCTCCCAATCATAGTGTCATATTTCTGTCTTCTATCCATCTAATTTTAGTGTTGTGAAAATGATGTGTGGTGCAACTGACTGTCATTTCTCTTTCAAGGATATGCCGGTGATACGTTAATAAAAAGCTAGAAGGATTCTTTTCTATTCACAAAATCACTCACCATTATGTTTTGTCCCTGGGGAAATAAGAAATTTATGGTTTCATTGAAAAGGCTCAACCATCTGGGTGTGCGAGTCAGATTTTGTCCTCAGTACCGTCAATAAGACCCTGAGCACAAAGGTCTATGCACAGCAACTTAGAACACTGGATGCAAGTATTGATTATATTGCCAAGTGTCTAAATTTAAAGGTGTTAATTTTATATACACCTACTATTACTTAACACTTTTAATGACAAATAAAATCTTTGGCTCTGCTATCATTGAAATTGGACAGCATAAGGAATCTTGGATTAATTGTTTCACTAAATCTGTTCTCAATAAAAGAAGGAATTGTACTGTATACGCCAAGAAAAAAACAACTTTTTTGTGTGTGTGTGTGAGGAAGATCAGCCCTGTGCTAACATCCATGCTAATCCTCCTCTTTTTGCTGAGGAAGACCGGCTCTGAGCTAACATCTATTGCCGATCCTCCTCCTTTTTTTTTCCCCCAAAGCCCCAGTAGATAGTTGTATGTCGTAGTTGCACATCCTTCTAGTTGCTGTATGTGGGACGAGGCCTCAGCATGGTCGGAGAAGCGGTGCGTCGGTGAGCGCCCGGGATCCGAACCCGGGCCGCCAGTAGCGGAGCGCCCGCACTTAACCGCTAAGCCACGGGGCCGGCCTCAAGAAAAAAACAACTTTAAAAAAAAAGAATGTTTTCCATAATTCCATAGAAATATTTACCATCTTTATAACCTTATCCTCTTTAGTTTTACACATTTTAAGAATGATTGCCTCCCCTAAGATACACATCTTGATGTTCAAATTTGTAAGTATAATAAAAAAATGACAAATGACATTCCTTCCAATATTTGAGACAAAAGATTTTATAATGAATCTTGCGTTCTCTAGAGGACAGAGTTACATTATAACATCCTGGCACATTTTGAGGCAGGGAAAATCCTGGCACAAATCTCATTTCTGAAAGAGAGAGGTACAAAATAACAGACACCTGATTAATATTTGAAATACAACAGCTCACAACCCACCACTGGTTGTTAACATGCAATAGCATTACACTAACTTTAGTGCCATTGTAACTTTAAAATATCAAAATTCCTCTTTTTGTCTTTTATAGCCATTATGAAAATGGAAGCTACTTGTAGTAAACTTTTATGACAGTATCTTTAACCACAGCATCTTTAATTTGTAAGAATGAATGACATTGCTAAATTCAATTCAGCTGGCCGTTCCTTATTCTTTCAATTACTGTTGACAACAGCAATTTTATGGTTACCTAACGTAGCTTACAATTACATGCACTCTACATGAAGACATGCTTTTAGGAAAGGTTCTATAGAATCCTCTGTAATATTTTATAATAGCTAAAAATACATAAATAATCTTTGAGTCTAGTAATGAGAGATTTATTTATTCTATAAATACTGATTTTACCATTTGAGATAAAACCATCTAGCCTTTAAAATCACCTTTTAAAAGAGTATTTAATGGTATGTCCCTAGAGCAAGTTGACAATACTGAAGTTGAGAAAAGTGGATTACAAAACAGTGTAATCTCAATCTGTGGAGATATTAAAAGAACATATGAATAAAGAAAAGACAGGAAAACTAAACACTATCAATGTCACTGTAATTATTTCTGAGAGGTATTATTGTGTCTGATTTTAATTGTTATTTCTAATTTTCAAAGTTTTCTAATTTTCTATAATGAATATGTATCCATTGTGAACTCGAAGAGGAATCATGCTATTTTTAAAAGGTATTCATGAATGCTGAACTTGAGTCAAACCTTTCCTTCAAATTCAAAAATCCTTTGAAGTAATAAAATCTCCACTTTTCCTTTACTTATCTAAATGTATAATTTAGTGTTTCTTTGTCCTTATTTCTTCTTCTAGTATCTGAATAGTTTTCCACATTTAAATAACTTTATATCTAAAGCCCTCATTAAAAAGTCACATAAAAAATAAAAATAAGTAGTTACCCACACATGTAAACACTAGATTTCACAGCAAATGTATTTCTTTTTTTATGTCCTTCTTCTCTTTACTTTATAGTCAGAGTTATTCAGAGAAGGCTAAAATGCTTTAAAAAAGCAAACAATTCATTCTTAATTTAATAGAGAAGATTTGCTAGATTTCAGTCCTAAGATTTATGTGAATAAAGAAAATGCTTACATAGCCTTTATTATTGGGAATATATTCTCAGATTTTTAAAAATAGAAGCTTACTCATTTAAAGATCTAAAAGGTACTGCCAAGATTTTTGCAATAATAAAATATTTTATGCTCTTAGGGAGTAAAAATAAAGCCATATTATTAGAACTAGTTGTTCTATGTGGGGTAAAAGAAACGCTGTATTATAAATATGAATACTTACTGTAATTGTGAGCTTAATTTCTATCTTTCTGCTCTAATCAAAGGCTAAGAAATCTTTCAAATATAAGCAGTAATTGGTACTTCATAATTTTAACAAGGTATTTAATACAATTACTGCAATTAACATTCTATTGGTGGAGAGAAAGGTTATTGTTTTTGAATGCATTCTTTGAGAATTAGTCAGTGAATCCCAATTCCGAATATACTTTGAAGATATTAATGAATGCATGACGTCCATAGACTATAAAATGTAATGATTTTTATTTACAACAATTAGAAATACATGAACTAAAAAGGAAAAATAAGCAAATCAATTTTTTACCCCAAAAAGGAATTTTTTTTTTTAAATCTAGGGAATACTGAACAATGTTTATGTCCTTAGGAATCAATTAAACTTAAATTTGTGAATCAGTGTAATCTTGCGAGGAATTATATCAATCACTTCAGTTATTTAATTAAAAGTCAATTAAGAAGAGGAACGAATGAACAAAAAAGATAAATAGCAAAAATGTATTTTTTTAGCGTATATAAAAGTTATAAAGATTTGAATTATGTGAATATGTCCCTAAAATTCCCTTACTGTCTCTCATAATTAAAGTAGAGATAATCCTTGATTACAATATGAGTTATGGATTCTACTTTTAGTTTAGCTCTTTTCTCCCACTAGGGTAATAATAAAACAGCAAATCCATATTCACAGTAATTATTGGTTGACCCCTGGATATGTGATCCTAGAATTACACCCAGCACATATGAGGCATTTCATTAATAACTGTTGCATTATTGAATAAATGTAATGCCTAAATTTTTGTAAAACAAAAACTTTACATATAATCCAGTAAATTAAATAAATCATTATGGTTCTTTGAAGGCTTCGAAGTAGTTCGCTAATACTGTATAAAACTTTTTTTCTTCCTTAAAAAAATAACATTTTATCATAAAAGTATTAAAATTTTATTTTAAAATAAACATTTGCCATTATTTTAGCATATTTCCTTCCAGTTTTCTCCCCTGGATGGTTATATAGCAGTAGGCTCTAGTATATAAAACTCAGCTCTGAACTTGACTTCCTGAGCCTGGATTTTGGTTCTATCACCTATCAGCTGTGAGAACAAGGATAGGTGACATAACTCTCTGTATCTCAAATTTTTTCATCTTTGAAATGGAAATGAAACTTTTATCTACATCACAGGACTGTTTAAAGATTAACTGAGTTAAAACACATGTAAGGGGTGTGTAGTTGAGCATCTATTACAAAGTTATCAATATATATTAAGTATAGTTACAATGATTATGGTCATAATGATGATATGGTATCCATATCTCCTTAAAAAAACTGACCACACAAGGCATTGGAAAATAGACTGAATTTGGAAAAGTTAAATATGTGTGTTTAGATTTGTCTAAGAAAAGCCAGAACCAAGTTTTAATATCTAGTTCACACAAAGTAGTACCTAAAATCTTTGGAGATAAAAACCAGTGAAATATGAAGCAATTTTCAGAAAGACAGATTTAGTCTCCAGTGTCAACTCTGCATTAACAAGCTGTCGATTTCTTTTGGTCTCAATTTCCCAACCTTTAAATGGGCATAACCATATTTTTTCTTAGTTTTTACAAGTATTAAAGAACACGTGATAGGATATGTAAGAATACTCTAGAAAGATTTTTTCTACTTATTAATAGATTTATTTTTGGAACAGTTTTAGATTTGCATAAAAATTGAGCAAATAGTATCAAGTTCCCATATATCTTCCCACATGGTTTCTCCTATTGTTAACATCTTTCCATAGTATGGTACACTTGTTACGATCAATGAACCAATATCGATACATTATTGTTATCTTAGTCCATAGTTAATTCAAATATCTTTGGTTTTTTACCTAATATCCTTTTTCTGTTCTGGGATCCCATCCAGGATACCACATTATATTTAGATTTACATTTTGTAAAAGACATTAGATTTTGTCTCCTTCAGTTTCTGCTGGCTGTGACAGTTTCTCAGACTTTCCTTGTTTTTGATGACATTGACAGTTTTGAGGAGTACTGATCAGGTATAATATAGGATGCCCCTCAAATGAAATTTGTCTGATTTTTTATTTCATTATAAGACTGGAGTTATGGATTTGGAGATCTACAAAGGTTTTTAATTAACTCTTTCCTCAATACAAGATATCAATTACTCCTTCCCTGCTATTTTCAGAGATCAATATTTCCAGTATAGTAGTCCCTCCTTATCCATGGTTTCACTTTCCATGGTTTCAGTTACCTGTGGTCAATCGTGATTTGAAAATATTATATAGAAAATTCCAGAAATAAACAGTTCATAAGTTTTAAATTGTATGCCATTCTGAGCAGCATGATGAAATCTGGCGCTGTCCGGTTCTGTCACATACATGACATGAATCATCCCTTTGTCCAGGGTATCCATACCGTATGCGCTATATCTCCGTTAGTCATTTAGTAGCCTTTTCCGTTATCAGATCAACCATCGTGGTACCGCAGTACTTGTGTTCAAGTAATCCTTACTTTACTTAATAATGGCCCCAAAGCGCAAGATACTGATTTGGCAATTCGGATATGCCAAAGAGAAGCCATAAGGTGATTTCTTTAAGTGAAAAGTTGAAAGTTCTCTACTTAATAAGGAAAGAAAAAAAATCTTATGCTGAAGTTGCTAAAATCCCCAGTAATTTTTTATTACAGTATATTGTTATAATTGTTCTATTTTATTATTAATTATTGTTGTTAACCTCTTACTGTGCCTAATTTATAAATTAAACTTTATCATAGTACGTATGTATAGGAAAAAAACATAGCATACATAGGGCTCAGTACTATCTGTGGTTTCAGGCATTCACTGGGGGGCTTGGAACATAGCTCCTGCAGATAAGGGGGGACTACTGTAGTTTTCTCCTCTTACGATAATATTTTAAAATTGATATTGTAAGCTATCTTTTGAGACATACTAGGTATTTCTAAACTGAACTGTAATTAATACTAATAACTACTAATTTTAAAAACTTACTATGTGCTAAAGTTTTTCTAACACATTTAATCCTCACAATGACCTAAAAAGATAGATTAGTTTATCCCTATTTTCGAAAAGATTTGTAAATGGGCTCTTCAATTAAGTAATTTTCCCTTGGTCACGTGGCTCATAATCCACAGAACTGAAACATAAACTTGCCTTCTTCTGCTTTCAATCACTACATTTCCCAGCATTTTCAATATAAGTTAAACCTTTGCTCTTCCTTTAAATTTCTTCTGCTTCTCCAGTATTTAAAACTAACTTAATTCTGAATTTAGTAATGGGCAATGGTTACGTGGTCTAGTTTTCCCCTTAAAAGGTGTTCTGTTACTCCCTAGAGAATACCCCTTTTTAGTGTTTGACTTAAAGAAAGAGGAGCAAGTGATTGAAGTCCATTTAGTTGACGTGGACTATATTTGAAATTAAATATTAAGGAGACATGGAAATATTGAGGTAGAAAATATCTTCGAGTTTCTGCAATCTTTGAAAGACAGGTTGGAAGTAATGAGAGTGCTTGATAGATTTTTTTTTTCTTTTTTGATACTTTTAAAGAATAGTAGTCTAAAATATTGCAGATATACAGAAAAGATATAAAAATTTAAAGAATACCAGAGCAAACACAATATAGCTGAAGAAAAAGAACCAATTATTTTAGCTATTATACAGTTCAATAGCTCTGCATAGTTGGGTGATTCTCCCTCCCCACAATTCACCTTATTCTCACCTAATCAGTTCCTTTATTTTCATTTATCATTTAGATACCTTTCTTAATAATTTTCATTTTTGCTTATGTGTCTTAAAACATTTATCTGTGCATATTTTAACTTTATAGAACTTTGAACTTCTTTAAATATTCTATATCTGTCCTCTCTCTCTCCTGTGTGTGTGTGTGTGTGTGTGTGTGTGTATCTGGTTTATAAATTTTTAGTTTATAAATTTTTATTTATTTTTTATGATTATACCACGATATATCCATTGTCTCACTGGTGGATATATGCCAAAGAATTTACCCTGAGATATCTATTACAGCATATCTTTGACTCTACTAGATATTGTAAACCTGCTCTCCAAAATGCTTATGCAAATTCACATTGCCAACAATAATCTGACTTCTACACTCTTCCCCAAGTTTGGAAATCTGAAATATTTTTTAAAAACTGGATTTAAAATTATTTACATTGCATCTTGCTGATAACTGGTAAAGTTGAGTATATGATCATTATTTGTTCATCATGTGGATTTTCTTTCTATTGAAATGTCTTTTTATATTATTTGGCCATTTGGCAGAGAAGAGTTGTCTTAATCTTATTAGTTTTTAGTTCTGTGTGTATTTTGAACATTAAATCTCTGCAGCTTACTTTCTGTGCAAATAAATTATTTAACATTCCTTTTCACAATTTTATTATATCAGTTTCAATATAGTCAAATTCACTCTTCTTTTTATGGTTTACACTTTCATTCTCTAATATTTGATACTGAAATACAAATCTGGCTATGATGTTTTCATACACCTTGGATTTGATTTGCTTAAATGTTTGTCAGTTTATTGAATAAATATCCATAAGTATATTGTCTGTAATTTTCCTTTATCACATTTTCTTAATATAATAAGACAAGGTATACTTAAAAAATGAGTTTTAGAGTATTTACTAATTTTTGCTTTTCTGGAAAGTTTTCTGATATTAGACTACGTGATCAGAACCGCCTTTCATAAGCTGGGTTTGGTCATAGCCGACAAGTCAAAGGTAGGGCTGGCCAAGCAGAATCCATGATAAGCTGGAGGTGGTACACTCAACATCAGGGAGAAGCAGAGTCAGGGGGCGCACATAAACTGCATAAGAAGATAGCCCCATGCCATCCACTACCATCAAACTGTGGCTTTTCCCTCAGCTCAAACTTATGTCCACATTGGGTTACCTTATGATAAATTAATGGAGAAGGAAAAAGGCCAATCTTGCTTAACAGATGGATTTGCTCAGTATGGGGTACGAGCTAATAAAGGACTGCCGCTGCACTAAAGCCAAAAGCAAGAGTGGTCTTGAAGGTCAAAAGTTAGAAAAATCCACCCAATGGACACTACTTCACCCACATTGTATGGAAATAAGAATGGACCAAGATAGGAATATACATTGACTTATGGGAGTCATGAAGAACTTGAATGGTTGTTCAGAGACCTGGACCAAGAAAGCTTAGAAGATTGGAGATAAGGAGGGCTGGGGAAAAGTCACTTTGATGGACTTATACAGGTGATCATAAAGTATGAAGATCCTTGAATCTTATCTTAATGCTAACTAAATAGCTTTTACCATGGAAAGATCACTAAACAACCAAGTAGATAGAGTGACTAGGCCAGTTGACAACTGCCAGCCTGTTATTGGATAGCTCAGTGCTGGAAAAATAGATACATGAGTGGAATAACTACAGTGGCAGGGATGGAGGCTAAACATGGACCCAACAGCATGAACTTCCATTCATCAAGGCTGATCTGTCTAAAGCCACAGCTGATTGTGTATTTTTACAGCTACAGAGACCAATGCTGAATACTTGATCTGGCACCATCCTTTAAGAGAATCAATCAATTTCTTGGGGACAGGTTGATGATATTGGGTTCATTCCACTTTTGAAAGAGAAGTAATTCATATTGATTGGAGCTAACTCATATCAATAGCAATAGGTTTGCTTTTATTGTCTGCAGGGACTCAGCTAGAACCTCTATCCAAGGCCATCAGTGTTTGATCTACTGAAACAGGATCCTGCATAGTATTTCATTGAACTAAGCCACACATTTTATACTCAACTTTGTTTTACAGGAAACAATCCACAGGGAATTGTTTCGAAACAATTGCAGAATATGTTTTTGTAAAAATGACATAAAATTTGTAGTCACATAATGAGTTTACATGCTTAAAAATACTTCTTTATTAGCTTTATAGACTTTTTAATGTAAAACTCAAAAACACTATATATAACATTATTTAGAATTCTGCCATAAATTTGTTTCAAACTTGGAAAGATCATACTAACCCAAAAATAAGTCATGCATTTCTACTCTCAGAATTTCCACTTCACAGATTCTTGGAATGTTTGCCTTTTCATTTTATCTACTTTGAATAGAAATAGTCTTTTAATATAAATTGTAAAGTAGTTGTTATTTTTGTTGTTGTTTGACATTTTAATTGAAGTATAATACAAGTACTCAAAAATAGAAAAAATACCATAGGTGTGGAGCAAAGGAAATTGTCACAAAGTGAATACATTTGTGTAACCCACATACAGGTAAAGAATTAAAACATTAACAGTTCTCCAGAAGTCTCCCTCGTGTCACCTCCCAATGTCTACTCCTTATCCAAATGCTAAAATCTTATATTTCCTGTAAGTGATCAAGTGTAAGAATTGCATTTTATTCTTGATTATGACCTTCCACCTCCACCCCACAGGTTACACAGCACATTGTAAGGCACATAACAAATATTCAAGAAAGACAAACACCACGGTCCTGAACAAAACTGAATTTATGCCAGTATAGCTGATGAGCCTATAATCATTTCAAATTAACAGTAAATATTTTCCTATCTTTATTCAAACTTCACATTGAAAATTGAGTTTTAAATTTTGAAAAGAAATATATAAAATTTTATTAGGGTTATACAATTAAAGTACAAAGTAGCAGAATTTCAAAGAAGAACAAGAACTAAGGTAAACTATCTTCAATGGCAAAATCATACATGGCCATTATGAATGACAAGTACTATAAGATTAGATGCAGAATACTATTATTTCACATATGAGAAATGAATATAAGTATATGTTCTGGGGAATAACACCAGAGCATTAGTTGCTTTATCGCAACAAGTCAAGGTAGTTAATAGGTTTCTTTTTACTAGTTTTAAACTAAACTACTGACATTAAAATTTAAAAACTTTATTGCACATTAGTGCAATAGAAATAGTATTCACAAGAGTAAAAAATCTGGAGTTGGAATTTTTTTTCATGGATAAGGTTAACTGAACCAATATTTCTACCCATAGAATTGAGTCATATATATGCAGGTTTGAAAGTTTGCACCTCCTCCCCACACATCTTTCTTCAGTAACAGTATTTTTCCTAATAAAGAAAAATATTTTCCAATATGCTGTACGGTTCCCTTTATATAATATTTTGAACAAACAATGAATCTTAACATTCAAAACACTACAGTTCTCAATGATTTCTAAGGATAGGTGTGAATGCTACCACAAATAAACTATAAAACAAGCAGTAATTATATTCTGAGATTCATAGAACACTGCAGACCAGTAAGGCCAAACCATTCTCCAATGCAGTGAAGAGCTATATTAAAAGACATTCAGTGAACTTTCTACTCTGCCCCTTCAAATGTTTACAGAGTGACATATACCACCATTTTTTTTGTTGTTTTTTTTTTTGCTGAGGAAGAGTCACCCTGAGCTAACATCTGTTGCCAATCTTCCTCTTTTTGCTTGAGGAAGATTGTCGCTGAGCTAACACCTGTGCCAATCATCCTCTACTTTTTGTATGTGGGATGCCACCAGAGCTTGGCTTGATGACCAATATGTAGGTCCACGCCTGGGATCCAAACCTGTGAACCCCAGGCAGCCAAAGCAGAGCATGTGAACTTAACCACTATGCTACTGGACCAGCCCTTCCTCTATCTGTTGTATGTGGGTCACTGCCACAGCATGGCCACTGACAGACGAGTGGTGTAGGTCAACGCTCGGACACTGAACCCGGGCCACTGAAGCAGAGTGTGCCAAACTTAACCACTAGGCCACTGGGGCTGGCCCCCATACTACCATTTTTAAGAGGCTCTGACATGTTTTGAAATATGAATTAAGTTTCTATAATAATTTAGGCTATTTTGACAGATTCTTAGATAAGGGCAAATTTTTATAGTGCTTTTTTTTTTTTTCCCTCAGCCAGTACAGAAAACTCTGAAGGTAAAAAGCAGAGAAATGGCCAGAATACAAACCAACGCATGATATGCACAAATTTTATAATCTAGCAATTCTCAGGCTAGTAGTACCTAATGTTTTTCCCATCACCATCAGTTGATTTATCACACACGATAACATTCGTAAGTGTGCACATCAATGGATTAATTCTTTTCTGTATCTTGGTTAACAGTGATTGCATTAACTGGCATTGAAGCATAAATATCTGAGGGTCTTTTAAAAGTATACCCCTGAGAAATACACTCAGAAATTTTGATCCATAGTTCTCCATTGGAACTTGGGAAATCCCAAGTGATTATGACACCGTACATCCTGGGACAGACATTTTGGAAACACTAAAACCCTTATCACTTATCAAAATGTAGTGAATTGATAACTGTAAATCACTGTTGTCATGAAAAAAGCAATGTCACTATATAATATCAACAGTCCTCAAACCTTCCCTTTTCTTGACATTGTGTTTATTACATGAATCCCACTTTTAAGTCCTGTGGTATCTCCGCCACTTATACTCCAATGCCATCAATATACCTTTTCCAGCCAATGATAACACACATTTGTGCTAATAAATATAGATTCAGTGAGCTACAAAATTCTTAGGCTGTAAACAAGAATTTTCTACTTATAGAAAGATAAATATAATATTAGCTTTTTGCTACAATAATTTCCAACATAAGTTCAACTTCGTTTATGTTTTAAATAGGAAGAAATACATTTCATTTGGTAAAAATTTCTAGTTTTTTAAAAAACTCACTAGTTCATTTAAGATACTCTGGAGAGTTCATTTAGAAACACTCTGGAAACATGAGAGAAACATGTATTTAAGAAAGAGTTTAGATATTACTTAGGGAATAACCTGAAAAATTGAGCAAAATACTTTCACAGAACAAAAGCTGAAGAATTAATCTTTAAGAAGCCAAGGTAAAAGTACAAGTCTGAAATGACCTTTGAAAACTGTGAAGTTAACAATTTTCCACATCATTAAACATTTTATATAAAATTTATTTTATAGCCAAGTCAAGAACATACATGCTACACTTTAAAAAATTGGATTAATACAACACCCTTGGATTTTTAGGCAAACCAGTCTCGTTTTCTTCCTCTATAAAACCAGCCAGAGTTTATCATTATACTTGCTTGAAAATTACCTGGAAATGCTAAAATGTATTTATTCAAAGCGGTCTGTATTTACACTTTGGAACAGGACAGAACAATAATGAATTTCATGAATGATAATTATGTTTTTTTCCCAGGTGTATTTACTACTATTCTTTGAAAGAACACCATTCTGAAACAATGTGATTTGAGGGCTGTGGATCGGATGCTCCTGTTCCCAAATATTCCCCTTAATCCGCTAATCACATAAAGAAATTCCATGAACTGAGCTTCATTTGTTTGCAGTAAGACAGCTCTTACAAGCTATATTTTAAATCAGTAATCCCATGGGAACACCAGCGTAAACTGTGGAAAAGGAGAGAGGCATATATTTTTCCCAGATATCAATAGCTGCCACTTTTCTAACTTCTTGAATTTAGGAGTCATTTTTGGATGAGAAAAAGAAAAGCAAGTAGCATGGTTAATGAAATAAGAAATGAGCCCCAGTATTATTTCAATCATAACATCCGCTAGTTATAGAGATTGCCCTAGTTTAAAATTAATTTTTCAATTAAGATACTAAATATCATGTTGTGATTTTTAGTCAGAGGGGCATTTCAGAAGACTTAGAATTAACCTTTCGTTAAGTCATTAATTGACCAAGCTTCTACCTTTCTGCTTTTTATTTAACATTATAACACATTCTCCACAGACGTTCTTTGATTTTCTGTCAAATTCTCAGTGCTCTGGTCCTACACACTAACAGTCTCAAGGTTAGTAACATTTGTACTTTTATTTTAACAATGCATCCTTGCTCCACCATTTTAGGGTTTATTCTTCCAAGGAGGCATTATAACAATGTATTTAAGAACACAGAACTTCAGTTTAGCTGGAAATGTACGTCTGAATGCCGTTGTTGCCCCTAATTTACTGGTTTATAAACTGTTCATCAATAAAATGGATATAATATTGTTCTAAGGATTAAATCAGATAATAATTTTTAAATAGTAGAAATATATATATTTGATAGAAAAAAAAACTTTCATTGTATTCTTTTCCAAACGTATATTTATAAAAGTCTCAAAATTTCTATTTAGAACAATCTAAAGTTCATTTTCCAAAAAATATGAGAGGCATCACGGTGTAACAAAATCAATTTAGAATCAAGTAGACCTGTATTCAAAATCCAGTTTTATCACTTAGCTAAGCAACATGCTGAACTTCTATAAACTCCAGTGTCTATATGAGTATGCCTAGGTATACTAGGTTGCCGACATACTTAATTAAGATAATATACAAGAAATCAGTGTTTGGTGTATTTAGGCACCCAAATAATCATAAATAAAACTAAGTGATACTTATAAGTTAAAATTGAAAGGACTCAAATAATAGTAAATAAAACTATTTAAGTGACATGTAAAAGTCAAGGTTGAAAAGATTCAGATAATAGTGAATAAAACTAAGTTATATTTAAACAGTAAAATTGAAAGGACTTGGTGAGGAATGATATGTGTGGGGCAAAGAGAAGAAAGCACAGATTTTGTTTACAGAACTGGATGGATAGTGATATCATTCACGGAAACACTATAAAAGAGTCTAGTTTAAAAGGATGAAATTATGAGCTCGGCTTTGAACAAGCTGAATTGGAGATATGACTGAGACATCCAAAAGAGGACAAGTAGCTAATGGGATAATATGAGTTAATAAATTAGAATTATCTACAACGGGTTTTGGCATATGGCAATTGTTTTAATGCCATTTATTATTATTGTCATTCAAAGATTCCAAGCTCAGAATAGAAATTTGAACAAGAAATGTATATTTTTGAGTCATCCTTAATAATAGGAGAGTATGGAGCTAAAACAATCTCAAATAGTCCAACATCAGGCAAAGATGACGAGGCCTTTACACCACGTCCCCCATAAGTCATTTCATCCCCTGGGAGGAATGACTTTGGGCAAGGTAGCTCTCTGATGTTGAGGGAAATCTCGGGGGGAAGGAGGAGGAGCTGACATATAAAGAATGTCTGCAGAGAGAATTCCCTAACGCTGGAGCAACACTTTCCCCCATGAAGACAGATTAGGGCAATGAGCCACTGTGTCCAGCACTCCCCTAATTATGCAATATCACTTCTACCTTATTCTTAAGTAATATTGTTTAATGTGTTTGCTCCTAAGCTACTAATATCCTGTGTCTATGGTATATACTTTGGGAAGCACTGCTATAAATTTTCATTTCAGAGAGTGCATATGATACAAGATATATACGTTTGGAAGAAAGAAATGAAACTGTCTTTGTTCACAGATGACATTATCATTATGTTAAAAAATCCAAACACGCTTCTAGAACTAATAAGCAATTATAGCAAGGTTTTTAAGATACAAGGTTAAATACACAAAAGCCAATTCTTTCCTATACACCAGCAATAAACAATGAAATTTGAAATTAAAAACACAATATCATTTACATTAGAGACTAAAAAAAAATGAAAACTTAAGTAAGTATAAATCTAACAAAATAGTACAAAATATGTGTTTCTCTATGTAAGGAAAACTATAAAACTCTGGTGAAAGATATCAAAGAAGAACTAAAGAAATAGAGAAAGAATCCATGTTCATAGATAGGAACACTCAATAATGTAAAATCAATACTTCCTAACTTGATCCATATATTTAATCCAAGCTCAATCAAAATCCAGCAAGTTATTTTGTGGATATTGAGAAACTGAATCTAAAATTTATTCTGAACCTTCACGAGCAGCAGAAGATTCAAAATAGCCAACACAATATTGAAGGAGAAGAAAGTTGGAGAACTGACATTACTTGACTTCCATACTTACCATAAATCTACAGTAATCAAGGCAGTGTGATAGGGCAAAAGAATAGACAAACAGGTCAGTGGAATACAATAGAGAGCCCTGAAGTAGACCCACATAAACTGGTTTTTGATAAAAGAGCAAAGGCAACATGATGGAGCAAAGACAATATTTTCAAAAAATGGTGCTAGAACAACTGGACATCCATATGGAAAAAAAATGAATCTAGAAACAGCCCTTACATCTCTATAAAAATTTGATCACAGGGGCCGGCCGGGTGGTGCAGCGGTTAAGTGCGTGCACTCTGCTTCAGCAGCCCAGGGTTCGCAGGTTCGGATCCCCAGTGCACACCCGACACACCACTCATCAAGCCATGCTGTGGCAGCATCCCATATAATGTAGAGGAAGATGGGCATGGATATTCGCCCAGGGCCAATCTTCCTCAGCAAAAAGGGGAGGAATATCAAATGCTGGCCAGGATGTTGAGTAACAGGAATTCTCATTCAACACTGGTGCAAATGCAAAATGGTAAAGCCACTCTGGAAAAGAGTTTGGCAATCTCTTACAAAACTAAACATACTTTTACCATGCAATCCAGCAACCATACACCTTAGTATTTACCCAAAGAAACTGAATATTATGTCCACACAAAACCTGCACATAGATTTTTATAGCGGCTTTATTCATAATTCCCTAAACTTGGAAGTGACCATGATGTTCTTCAGTAGGTGAGGAGATAAATTGTGGAACATCCAGACAATGGAATGCTATTCATCACCAAAGAAATGAGTTATCAAGGTATGAAAAAACATGGAAGAAACTTAAACGCATATTACCAAGTGAAAGAAGCCAATCTGAAAAGGCTACCTACAGTGTAATCCCAACTATATGACATTCTAGAAAAGGTAAAACTATGGAGATAGTAAAAAGAATAGAGGTTCTAAGTGTTGGGGGAGGGAGGACTGAATAGGTAGAGCACAGAGGTATTTTAGGGCAGTGAAACTCTTCTGTAAAATATTATAAGTGGTAGATACACACCATTATAAATTTGTCTAAACCCATAGAACATACAACACCAGGAGTGAACCATAACGTAAACTATGGACTTTGAATGATAATGATGTGTCAACGTAGGTTCATCAGTTGTAACAAATGTACTACTTTGGTGAAGGATGTTGACGGTGGGGGAGGCTATGCATGAGTTGGGACAAGGAGTATATGGAAAATCTCTTTACCTTCCACTCAATTTTGCTATGAATCTAAAACTGCTCTAAAAAATAGTCTATTAAAAATATAATATGCTCATTGTAACACTTCTTGTAATGGTGAAGAGTTGGAAGTAACCTAAATGTCCATCAGTAAGAGAGTGACTGACTATGATATGATCCATACTGTGGTAGATTGTAAATGTGGTCATAAATTTTCACCTCCTTGCATCTACGCCTTTACAATGTGATGTTGCAAATCGCCCTGACAAAAGCTGAGGTCTATTTCTTCACTCCTTGAATCTGGTTTGCCTATGTGATTTCCTTTGGCTAATGGGACATTAGCAATATGTGAAACAAGCAGAGGCCTGAAAAATGCTTGCACAGTGGGGCCCATTCTCTTGCTGTATTTGGAAATCCAGCACCACCATATGAATGAGCCTGAGGCAGCCTGTTGGAAAATGAGAGGCTGTGTGAAGACCTGATGCACACTGGCTAATAGCTGCCAACCTCCAGAGTGTGGATGAGGCCATCCTAAACCATTCAGCCACCAACTGACCTGCCAGCTGACCACAGACGCATGAGCAAGCTCATCAGAGACCAAACTGGATTACACCAGAGGAACTGTGCAACTGACCTTTTAAAGCCACTGAGTGTGAGGATGGTTTGTTTCACAGCAATCGATAACTGTTCCCAGTCATAAAATGAAATAGCATGAAGCAATTTGAAAGAATGAGGTGAATATATGCATATTAGTACACTGACATGTAAATTTTGCTGAGAAAAATTAATAAGAGAAAACAAAAACAAACAAAACCAGGAAGACCTTGTAATTCTATAGGTTGTCCGATAGCCTTCCAATAAATTCCTTTTTTTCCTCTTAAAAAAAAAAGGTTGTATATGATTTATGAGTCATGAAGACAGTAAAATTACCTATGCAATAAGATGCTTCAATGCCTTCAAAATTACCAAACAAGATGTGAGAGAGCTTTTATTGCAGATGAAAATGTCACCAGATAAACGTTTGCTTCCCAGGCCAGATATGACCACCTGCTATAGGTTACCCACAGTTTGTGTTATGCTCAGCCACACTGTCTCGACTTCCAGGCAAACAAAGGCAGAAAACTGTCCATTCAGTTGTGGAAATTTAAATTCTTAAGAAAAAATAAATAAAAAACAACCAAACAAACAAATATTTCCAAATTATATTAAAGACTCAAATAAGTTTATCTTTGATTTTTCTTATAATTTTGTGTAAAAGAAGTAACCAAAACAATCACTCCAAATGAAACACTGCCATGAGAATATCTTCAGATCATTTTATTCTATTTCTGAAGAAATATGGGCAAACTGTTATGGTCTGCATTTCTAAAATCAGTCCTATTTTCCTCAAAATAATCTATTTTTGGAAATAAGAAAACACAAATTTCAGAAAAACATAGTAATAAAATATATGATATTTAATGTAAACTCATTCACAATAATCTGGAAAGCATGACTCTATTTCTGCCAATGTCTATAAATCATGACCCTGATACTAATAAATGTTTTTTAAATGAAAGATTACTCTTCTGAAGCAGGAGGAAATACGACAATAATTATTCAGAAAAAAAACTTATAAGTTAACGCTGCCATTGTTTAAAATGAAAAGTGCTATATTTTTTTCCTACAGAAAGCAAAAGCTCAGAATAAATCTAAAGACATATATATGTTTTAAACTGGAAAAAACAGAGTTCCTTGTTCTTGAACATGGGATAGTAAGAGGAAAATCTCTCATCTGAAATTCTTACAGATTGTTAAATTGTTTATGCCAATGTTGCATTTATGAATAGTTTCATTTGTTTCTTAAAAGTACCAGAATTCCATGTTGCATTTCTTCAACAGCTTTATCATCTGTAATCACTACGTCTAGAAAGACCTGACAAGTGAACAAATAGAGTCGCTGTGAAATAAACAGATAAACACTATAAAGAGGTTCTCTTTATTTTTAGGAGGAAATTTTTAGGAGGAAAATAATTTTAGGTAAGCTAATGCTGCTTTCTCCATAGTTTAGAAACAGTCTTCATAGGTTTCCAATACTATTCTAGATTGTAGGATTGGTATTTGACACATCTTACTGTAAATATTTTATTATATTTAATATTATAAATATCTAACATTTATATTTTATAATATAATTTTTATTATAAAATATTAATTTATTTTAAAATTTAAAATCATAGGAGGCTTGCTAATTCTAACATGACATTTTATGAGGCTCAGGAGCCAATTTTTTTCGTTGGGAGCACATCTCTGAAACTACATTGTCAGTCAATGAGAAAATATGGCTTGACATTCAGAGAGCATAAAGTTTGATTTATATATGACTTGTAAGAAAACTTCTTTTGTATAAAGTAAGTAATATATATTTACTTATGCTGAGAATATAGTGATTTATACTATAGTATGTAATTTACTAATATATACATACACACATATATATACTAATAAATATGTGGGCAAGTTAGAAAACGTCTTCAAATGCTATTGATTTCCATTCAGACTTAACACAAAGCCCTGACTTTCTAAAAACATATCTAATTTTTGTCACCACTTCTTTATTATCTGATTCAAATTCTTTTTCCGAAATGTCATTGTCTATCTTGGCATTAGCAAAGGTGATAATTGTTACTATTAGCTGTTTCCAATATGTTAAAATTTTTTGGCAAAGGACATTATTATGAAACCAATACCCAAAACAAAATTCTCTAAATGTTCTTGATAAAAAAAAAAGTGAATTGATTTATAAATACATTAGTTCTCATATACAGATACTAAACAGAAATCTTAAATATAAAAAAGGTAATAAGTAAATATCGTGTTATTATTAAGTAGTACTTAAGAACTCCACAGTGAAGAAGTCCTGCATAACACATCAGTGTGCACCATAGAAGACACTCACAAAATACCAACTAGAACAAATATCTTCAAACTAGTTACTAATCTTTCAAAATTATCTATAAAGTAAAAAGTAATTATTTTCTTAGTAATACATTGTCTTTGTTTTCAAATGCAATCATTGTACATATGAGACTGCTGCATAGCCTGAAACATAAATATAGGAAGGATGAGTTACTAGTAGATAAACATGAAGACAATGAGGAAGATACTCAGGAATTAGACATAGATATTCAAGAATGATAGTCAAAGTTGGACATAAATATTCCAATTTACACAAGCCTGAGCTTAATTAATTGTGCCAACTTGCCCTAGATTCTGAAAATTTATATTCTATCATCTTATGCATTATATCTTTACAAAGCAATAAAAGTGTATGTAGGGAATCAAAAATGACATGTGCACTAGAATATTCTTTACCTGCCATTTTTGTTGCTATAAACTTCCTCCAAAGAATTCTGATTTTAACTAAAAATGTTTTATTTTTTCAATATGATATGAAGTTGCAAAATATTTCCAAGGAATGATTATGAGATAAATAACTGTTTTATGCTTTCTTTAGAGCAGTGTTCCTTAGGAAATAGATTTTCTGATCAGCAAAATACAACTGCCGATGTTTTTAGATTCATGTAGTAATGTTAGGGAATTTTGCTGGTTTTTAGGGGGCACAGGTACTCTGGAACTATTTAAATTACATTCATAAAAGGATTGCCTTGTAATATTAATATAAAATAAAAATAATTTATGTTATAGTATATAATGTATCACGGATACTGGAAAAGATCCACTACATTTTATCTCCCTCACACTTATTTCCAGCTCTGAGACTACTAATACAAGGACTTAGAAAATAAGACTTTCTTTATACAATATAAGGCACATAAAAACTAGCAGTTTAAGATAATGCTAAATTTTAACCATTAATTAATTCAAAAATAATTATCTAGTGCCTACAATATGCCAGGTGTTGTTGTAGGTGCTGGGAAAAAGCAATGAACAAAACGAAATTCCGTCCTCCTGGTGTTCATAGTCTATGTGGAGTGGATGAGGAGAGATAAACAATAAACGAAGAAATAGGTAAACACAGAATATATCAGGTAGGGATTTCTGTTGGGAAGAAATATAAAGCAAGTAAGAGAAGAAATAGTGGTACAAGTAGCAAGAGTAATATTTCAGATACTGTGAACAGGCAGGTCCCTTTGTGAAGTTTCCATTTTAGCAGAGAGTTGAATGAAACGAGGGAGAAAGCATGCAGTTAGGGAAAAGACTGTTCAAACAAAGGGGGATGATAAAACTTAAAAGTTCCAAAACGGTGTGTGCTTGCAGCCTTTGAAGATCAGCAAGAAGACCAGTATAGCTTAAGCAAAGAAGGAATACATAGTAGAAATTGACATCAGAAAGGCAACTAGGGTATATACACCAATCTTTGGTGTGCAGTAAATTCATTTTTTAAATTTTGGTAATTATTAAATTGTATTTGCTTTATAATACAACTTGAGGAGAAGAATCATCGTTAATAGAGGCATAAGAGAAAAACACCTGTTTCAAGATAGGTAGCGCTATGATAGAGCATCAAGGGACTACATTTTGAAAGCGTTAGTCTGCAGCTGTGGAAGTAATGAGTTTCTCTATTATTGCCTCTTCATAACTGAAAAAGAGCTGAGTAAAAAGTAGATGATAAAAATTTCAAAAATTTTAAAGAAACAAAGGTGAAAGTAGTTAAATGCCAGGAGGATTCAGCTGCCAACTGGCAGTAGAGCTGAACTTGAAAGGAACTGGTAGATCATCTATCGGTTCTAGTCCCTTATTTTCCAGCAGCAACTGCCTATTAAATATTCAGTTGAGAGCAAAGTGGGGCACCTGCATCTGGCTTTTGAGATGAAAGTTTTCAAACTCTCTTCTCTCAACACTGTTAGCTCAAATAGAAGTTTCTTGGGTCTTTCAATGATTCCATTGAATTTTATAACCTCACTGGAAAGCTGGGATATCTGAAAATAATGAAATGTAGTAGTTTATTTCAATGTTGTTGATGATCTAACTATCTATACAAAATAAAATTAGAATTAACCATATTTTTCATGTGAAATATCAAATTATATGTTCACTTGAGTAGTGTATTTTTCAATACTAATGCTAAAAAGGTATACTTACTGTTTTGTTATGCTTTTATTTGAATGTGTGCCCTGCCAGTAACATAGTTTGACCTATAATCTGTGCAAAACCATGTAGGTTCTATGATGTTTCCATTTGTTATCTGAAATCAAAGATTTGAAATATTGTTTTAACTATTGTATACCATTGAGATAAACATAATACACTTATTATAAATATATTAATAAGTAGGCTAAAGTTTCATATTAAAATCATTAAATGAAAAACATGTTAGTCATAGCATAGTATCCTTATTAATGTGACATAACAATTCTGTGAAATCTGAAATTTATCTTTGGTATTATTGTCACTTACAAAAAAGTAAAGTTTCCTCACTACAGAGACAGATCTTGTTTTGAATCTTGGCTTTACCAACCACTAAATACTGACCTTGAATAAGGTTCCTCAACTTTAAAATGTGGAGAAATCCCCGGTATCAAGAGTGTAAACATCTGCGCAAAGCCAAACTCAATAATATTAGTTACTCTGAGTGGGTAACTTAATTTAATTAAGTTAAATTATTCCTCTTTACTTTTCTAACTCAAATAGGCATTTCCAAAACAAATGCAATGATTAAGTCTCTAGACTCTGAAATGTTTGCTTTTCATGTTTATACAATATTTGGAGAGTTTTTACTATACACCCATAGTTTAACAGATTTGTCCTTTGAAGGTCTTTAAGTTTAACTACAATACAGAGATGAATGAGACAACTGCGCTCAGAGCTAGTCTACTTAATACAACATTTTCCACTATAAAACTCAATAAACAGTCTTGGGACCTCAAACCCTAACAAGAGCAATGCTAAATGATCCCTTGCTCATGAGGCTGGCAAGCTGTGGATTAAATAGTTTTGTTGTTGCAGAATTTCTTTAAGTCTTACGTCCCTATGTCCAAGAGGGCGATATAGAAGGTGATAAATGG
The DNA here is from genome assembly GCF_020826845.1 of Diceros bicornis minor. Classification (NCBI taxonomy): domain Eukaryota; kingdom Metazoa; phylum Chordata; class Mammalia; order Perissodactyla; family Rhinocerotidae; genus Diceros; species Diceros bicornis. The sequence continues at coordinate 48,670,114 of NC_080745.1, read as the reverse complement.
CACAGAATAGTTTTCTCTGAATGAACCTATTCATACCTCCCCGAAACATTATTCCATGCAGTATAGTATAGGACGAGATGTCCTACTCTACCATAAGTTTCTTAAGATAAGGATATAGATTTTACTATCCTATCCCCCTTCCCCTTAGAACCTTCCTTTCACATGATAGGCAATCAACAAATTTGAAACGAATAAATGAACATCATAAAATATTGTCAGTATCTTTCTAACCTTGCTCCTACTGGCAGCTTGAAGGATTTTTCAGACAGAAATTAAGGAAGAATCAATGTTCTCTCTTAGAATCCGAATTCCATGATCAGATTGCAAATGCATAAAATTTCTAAATTTGGAATCAAGTCACAGCTTAATTTCACAGCACTATTTATTACTATTTGTAAAACTCTATAGTTGTAATGAGAAAAGAAAGGAAAAAACATGGTAATAATAGCTTTAACAGTACCAACAATGTAATGGTAAATAAGAATTTTATGTCCATAGGTCAAATGTAGCTGTCGTAAAAAGGAACCTACAAACTCTATGAGGGTAGGCAGTACATACACTTCATGACGGTACGACCATATTTGCCTTCTCATTGTTATATTCCCAGATCCCTTTATAGTACCTCACTAATAGTAGCCTTTTAGTAATGTCTACTGAATAAATGATTGAACTTAGAAAATGTATTATTATTTAAAAAGTAATTATTTTCCATATTTACTTCCAAGGAAAAGCTATACAATGATAAAGGGTATAATTCCTCCAAATTATACTCAACTCAGAGTGCTTACTCAAGAAATCAGGGGTCGGCCCCATGGCTTAGTGGTTAAGTGCACGCGCTCGGCTACTGGAGGCCCGGGTTCAGATCCAGGGCGCACAACGATGCACCACTTCTTCAGCCATGCTAAGGTGGCATCCCACATACAGCAACTAGAAGGATGTGCAACTATGACATACAACTATCTACTGGGGCTTTGGGGAAAAAAAAGGAGGAGGATTGGCAATAAATGTTAGCTCAGAGCTGGTCTTCCACAGCAAAAAGAGAAAGATTAGCATGGATGTTAGCTCAGGGCTGATCTTTCTCACAAAAAAAAAAAAAAAAAGAAATCAGAGTTCTTTCTTTGCTCTCTTCCTTCACTTCTTGTAAGGATTACAGTGGGAGTAATTAACCACCACTTGTAATGATTGAATTAATCTAGTACTATAATAGATTCCTATAACAGGATAGCTCATTGGTTTATGAAACAGTTGAAGTCATACTGCTGTAAATTCGATATTTCCAATGCAAACACCTTCAAATAATTATTAATACATTGAACTCATCACCTTATAAGGACTTATAACCTATCCTTACAACCAGAAGTGAGTGAAAGAGCATTGATAACATTTTCCTAGAAAATTACGGAAGTTTAGTTTTACCGTCAGAAACTACCCAATGTAGAATCATTTGCCAAATAAAAGTGGAAATTTGGGGGAAAAAACCAAGTTTATTCTCCAATGTTTGAGGTGGTGGTGGTAGAGGTGGTGACCAGATGGTGTCATTAATTCTCCCACACACTGGAAAACCACATACGATAAATAAGCAATTTTCAGAGAAAAACAACATCCGTAGTTTGAAGTAAAGCTCCTACAAGAGAGTTATTTCGGGAGTAATTCTTTCCTAATTGAAGAGCTGAAATGTCAATAAAAGTTAACATTTTCAAAGCTAGAATTGACGTTTTCTGTTCAGTTGTCAAATGTGTGCAGCCGTAGTGCATTTCTCTTCAAGATGTTGTTTTTCTTTCCCGAAAGTATCAAAAACATGTTCCACTTTAAAATTGTTAGACACTTGAAGAATCACGTGACCAATTCCTTTTGGACTAGCAACCAAATATGATACTTGAATACTGGCCTTACTTCTTAAAGGTACTTAGAAAAAAACATAAACTGCACTTTAAAATTGTTAGACACTTGAAGAATCACATGTTGCATTCCCTTTGGACTAGCAATTGAAAACAACACTTGACTATCAGTGTTACTTCTTCAAGGTACTTAGAGAGGGTCATCCATTCAGAATGAACAACACCAAATAACTTAGTCTCTGAAAAGAGACTTACTTTGCAAGTTGTATTATGTCTTCAACATTTAACACGCTTGAGAATAGGGCATTCACAGGCAGTATGGTTCACAGTGAACGGTCCACATTTACTCTTTACCATCTCACTGAATACTCTTAGTTCATTTAAATTGAATATGCTACACTTTGTGATAGGAATAATGTATGTTTGTATGTTTGATGCAATGCTACATGCAAATTAATACTTCAAAACGTGTTTAACATTTAAACTCAGCAATGGTAAAATTCTCTGTAAAATTTATAATCTTAACAAGCTCCACTCATCTACAAGAAGATATTTTTATTTTCAAATCAATATGGACCATTAGAAAAATTTAAATATGCCTCATGATTGTTATGGACTGAATGTTTAGGTTCTCTTAAAATTCGTATGCTGAAATCCTAATCCCCAAAGTGATGGTATTAGTAGGTAGGACCTTCGGAGGTAATTAGGTCATGAGTGTGGAGCCCTCATGAATGGGGTTAGTGTTCTTATAAGAAAAAGTTGGAGAACTTGTTTTCTCTCTGCTCTCTGCCATATGAGGATACATACAAGAAGACAATCATCTGCAAACCAAGAAGAACCCAACCACGCTAATCTTAGATTTCTCAGCCTCCAGAACTGTGATAAATAAATTTCTGTTGTTTAAACCACATAGTCTATGGTATCTTGTTATAGCAGCCTGAACTAAGACAATGCTAATATAGATTTTGTCATAATCTATCATTTCTATACCCAAAATAAAATAACAGAAGCCTAAACAATAAATGCTTAAAAATGAAAATACTTGGGGTTGGCCTGGTGGCATAGTGGTTAAGTTCTCACACTCTGCTTCAGTGGCCTGGGGTTTGTGGGTTTGGATTCCTGGCACAGACCTACACACCGCTCATCAAGCCATGCTGTGGCAGCGTACCACATACAGAATAGAGGAAGACTGGCAAAGATATTAGCTCAGGGACAATCTTTCTCAACCAAAAATAGGAGATTGGCAGCAGATGTTAGCTCACAGCCAATCTTTCTCACCAAAATTTAAAAAAATGAAAATACAGAGTTGGACAAAAATAATGAAAAAAATATTATCTGTTACCTATTTTACTGAAATTTTCTTAAAATATGCCTTATTCTCATCTCATCTCCAAAGCAATTACAGAATTTTTCAAATCCTTCATAAGATAAAACTATTCTTATACACACACACACACACGTGTGTGTGTTTAAATAGTCTTAAGTATAATATATTTCACAATAAATTCAAAAATTATTGTTCTGAAAATATTTTGGATGGTATGTTTAAACTTGGCCAAAATTTATTCTTCAGATTTGATTTTCATATATACATATATGTAAAAATCTAGAAATATTTTTAGATCTTTAAATGAATATTACATTATACTAAATTCTATGGGGATACCGCAAAAAAAAGAAGAATCATTTATATTTTCAACGATTAACATATTTACCCTACAATTATTTATTCTAGCTCTACTCTCAAGAGCTTGTTAGTCTACTTAAAATCAAGTAAATTATTATTGTTTGTGTAGTAACTATTATGAAGACTTTTTACAGCACTGTTTCTTATGAAGAAAAAATATTGTTCTCATTGGTAACCACCAAACTCATAGTGAAAGACAAAATAGAATGAAATCTATTCAAATTAGATGAGTCAATTATCAGTGGCTTGAGTAAAAGACCAATGTTAAATTCACCTGGAAGATCAATCCATATAACCTATGTCTAGCAACATTTTGATATGAATTAGATTGTTAACTTGCTGATATTTTGCACACAAAAATAAATATCATAGTGGAAGAATCCTTTAACAGCAGTCAATTCAATAACTGTTGACTTTCTGAGCCTCTGAGAAAAGGGAAATTTTATGCTTTTTTTAAAGAACTCAATCTTTGAATTAAAGTACTGTTAAAGGAAAGAGATGGAGAGAGCATGTGTTATTTTCCAGTCCCTGGAGTTAAACTATAATGAGCTAAAATTGAAAAGCCACCAAAAAATGTTTTTCTGTTTGTTTAATCTTATAAATCTAAGCAGGTAAGACGAACATAACCCATGATTTCAACAAACATGACAATTAGTTTAGGGTCTTCTAAATTGCCCAAGGGCATGGAATAGAGAAGGATTAAAAGCTCAAATGACCTTGGAACACAATATTTTTTAAGTGACAACTCCCAATGTGTCATTCATTATGTTTAGTTGAAGTATACCAATTGTACTTGCATTGCTGTTGATTTTTAGTTTAATTTTATGTGAAAATAGGAGAATATGCACAGGTTTTTTGATTTTAGATTTTAATTTTAAATATTTTTCCAATCTTTAGTGTTTTGGTAGTTAAAGAGAATCATCAATACTTTTTAATTAATTAAATAATTTTCTTATATAGCAGACGTGAACTATGAAGAGGTGTGTTTGTTTATTTTTTATATCCAGTTACTGAATTTAGAACTTAAATACAAACAGAGAATTACACAAAAGTATCAGACTGTATTAGTATCATAAATATGCTCTTTGAATTTCACTTTAAATATGGGTAACAATAAACATAAAAAAAGATTACAAATGGACTTTAGATTTATCAGTGGATAGATGACAGGATCATCATAGGAGTAATTGAGATCTTAAATTATTGCAAAAGGATTATAGTGAGATATCTCAGCCATTAGCTTCTCCAGGAAGTCATCCCTCATTTTTTCCACACTTCTCTTGGGATCCTGCAGCCTATATCCTAGGTGTCCTTGTTCAGCTAATCTGTATAACTGCACTTACCCGGTTTTTTTATATGACCTCTTTAGGTGACTTTCTACCCCTCAAGTTTCTGAGCAGAAGCACTGTCTTATGCCTTTTTATTAACAACTAAAAAAATTACTGTAGGACCTGGCACGAAATAGGTACTCAATGACTGTTTCTGAAAGGAAATGAAAATTGTGTGACTAATACCAGTAAATAATAAACACATCAAAATATTTATGATGACAGCAGCAAACATTTTATTAAGAATCTGTATGCGGCCAGCCCTGTGGCCTAGTGGTTAAGTTCGGCATGCTCTGCTTGGGTGGCCCGGGTTCAGATCCCAGGCGCGGACCTACACCACTCATTGGCAGCCATGCTGTGGCGGCAACCCACAAACAAAATAGAGAAAGATTGGCAACAGAGGTAAGCTCAGGTTGAATCTTCCTCAGCAAAAAAAAAAGAATTTGTAATCAATATGTTTTCAATTCATGTCCCTTTGTCATTATCCCCCACTCTTATTTTCCTTTCCATTCACAGACCACCATTCTTAAATATCAAATTTGTCTTTTTTTGTGCATAAGTATTCTTGCAAAGTGTGTATTATTGTTTCATATGCACACATTAATTTTTATAAATTATATTTTGATATACTTCATTTTGTTAACCTTTTCATTATACACTATGCTTTTAAGGTCCACACATTTGCTATGTATATATATAATTTTTTTCTGATTTTTACATAGTCCTCTATGGTATGGCTCTATCACTTACATTCTATTCACTCTTTTAGTGATAGACACTCAAATTGCCTCCAACTCCTTGTCACCACAAATGACATTGTAGTGAACATTCCCATAAATGTCCCTTCATGGAATCATGTAAGAACATCTTTAGGGTATTAGTAAATGTCTTTGTTAGCCAATATCCAATCGTTTACCACACTGCTTTTCCCTGGGAGCTCTCCCACTGGGCATAAACATCCATGTGTCAAAAGCATTTTTCCATTTTATAGGCAAAACTGCCCATTTTCCACCACCTTCCACTGCTTCTAGTAGATATTCTTTTTTCCCAGCACCATACTGTTGGATACTATACCCCCCTGGCTTTAGGCTCGAGGAACATTGCACAGGAATCTGGTGGCTGGTTTAGTGTTGATGACACATTGTTGAGTTTCACGAGTCATTATAGACGAGAAATCTAATTTCCATCAAGAAAGAAGAAATGTCTCCCCCCACTCTTTTTTTTTTCTTTTCTTCTAGGTGGAAACCTCAGTGACATAGATTACTTATCCAATTCTCTGGATCAGAGGTCCTTAACTAGGAGTCATTGGTTCCTTTGGAGTTCAGAAATGTGCTGAAAATTTATACAGCATTTTGTACATGCATAATATACTTTTTTGGCCTCATAATTTTCATTGAAATCTATAACTCTAAAAAGAGTTTAAGAAGAATGACTTTAGAAATGGCCAAATATAGAGCCAGCAGCCCTTTTAGAAAAGTAACCATCTAAGAAATTTAAAAAAATTTTTGTTGTTTATTTTATGACATGATCCTATGTGAAATAACCAAGAGAAAAATCATTTCCAAAGCTGAATTAGTTTTCAAACCAAGTAATAGCAAAGGTTGGAAAAAGAATAAAACCTATTATAGAAAAAAACTAATTTCCAGACAAATATGCATTTATAAGTATCCATCCAGATTGAAATTAAATATTTCAATTATATTTCAAAATATTTCAATCTCATTTTCAACTGTTGACTATAAGTGTTATGGGAGACGTGTTTGCATTTAAAAAAAATTAAACTTTGTTCTTAGCATGGTGGGCTAAGTTTTTATGCTGGGCACTAAGTATTTTATGGGCATAAACACAAATATTAGATGTTACAACAGTTTTCAAAAAAGGACTGTAAGTTACATTTCAATTTTGGTTACTGAATTAGTCAAGGTGTGTTAATAAAAGACTAAATTCAAGCAAAAGACATTTACTAGACATCTGTCCAAATGGCTTGGTGTATGGGCTTCTACACAAAAAGACTAAAGCCTTAGAAACAAAAAGAAAAAATCCGCTCAAATCTACCACACACACACACACACACAAGCACACATATACAAAACATTCTTTCTCATCCAGCATGTTTTTGAAATCGAGGAAATACTTGGCAATTTCTGAAGACATTTTTGGCTGTCACCACTAAGGGTGAAGGAAAGCTACTGGCATCTAGTGGCTAGAGGCCAGGGAAGCTTTAAACACCCTATAACGCAGAGGAACCTCCATGACCACCAAAAAACCACAAAGACTTGCCTAGCCCCTAATGTGCTGAGATTGAGAAGGCCTGGTATAAAATAAGGCCTTATTACTTTTAATGGCTAAAATGTGGTAGCTCAAACCTCACTGTCCCAAATTTTGTCATTCTGTAGTTCACAACTCATTTGATTTCATGTGTAGCCAGAATCTAGTCTTTGTACTTTCTTTTTTTTTACATTTCTTATCACCAGTGTCCTTTGCTTGTGGGGCCATTTGGAGAGTCCTGACCACTGCCTCTAACAATCATTTTCTTTCCTGCGCTCATGCTAACGGTGCTGACATGGGAGCCCCCACAGGCTTCTCATGCCAGTGGGCCCTGAGAGGGGTCCTAGGTCCCATACACAGGCTTTCTCTCTAACACAGTGCTGTACCCTGTAACCAGCCCAGATTCTCACAAAGTCTTATTCCTGCTAACTATCTCATCTAGTCGCCCATGAACAACAGTTCCATGAGTTGTTACCTTCACTTTCTTCAATCCTAAGAGGTCTGGAAAAAGGAGATTTATTACCCAATCTATCCTCCTCAGCCCTCAGCACTATTATCCCCTTCCCCAATAGAAACTCTTTCTTCTTTAGTTACAAAATAAAGGTCATCATGCATATTACTTGATGTAACCAGATACAGTTTTTAGTCTGGAAGACTGAAAAGGAATTGGGAGGATTATGTGCCGTAACGAAGCTTGCCAGAAAGATATAGGGATATATTTATACTAAAATATGAGGGTATATTTATACTAAAAAATTATGAGTGGTTTATCTGAAGTTAAATTTAACTGAGCATCCTGTATTTTTATTTGCTAAATCTGATAAGCTTAGCATTAATAGTATCTGTATCACAGGTTGACAACCCACAAATACCCTTATTAAACCTTCTCTAATCATTTGAAAAACAGGATTTGAAGAGTTAATATATTAAGAAAATCCATAGGCAGCAGCCATGCCAGAACAGTGATTTCAATAATGTGATGTGAGGAGAAAAAGTCATTGATAGATATTTCACTAATGATCTAAAATGATATTTAAAATTGAATGCAGATATTAGATTTTGGTAGTGTAAATATAATTGGCATTAATATATCCATGAAATATTATTATCCATTTAAAATTCTTTCTAGTAAGTTTTCATGAAGTAATTGACATAAATTAAGTGATGGGCAGCAAATTCTTTCTCCATAAATTTTACCATCACTATTGTAATATCAAAATGTATTTACATTTTTCCTATAAATAATCAATCTTTACTTAATTATGAAAAGAGTTACACTTCTAAAAAAAATTATAAATCTCCATGAATGATTAAAATGGAATTATAAAAATTTAACATTCATTCTGATTATTTTGCACATTAATCACAGTGCAAACCTAATTAGTAGAACGGGCATTAAAACCAAGCATGTGTTTATGGTAAAATAGAAATATTGAGTCCAGTGATTAAAGTTTTCACAGAAGAAATTATGCAAATGTAAAAGTTTGCATCCTTAACACGTTCCATTAACTTAAGTGAATTTAATAGAATTCAATCTGACCCATAATACTTCTCATCAGCTCCCAGTTCCTGAAGTTTGTGAAATGAATGTTCTGTTTGATCATAACCCTATTGACAGAAGCAATTCCATATTGTCAATTTCATAAACCCAAACTTCTTACCATTTTCAGAAAAATTACCAAAATATAACAAAATTCTGAAATTATTAAATGAGCATCTTTTGAAAAGCAATGCTATATATGTGTTCTGAATATAAATGCAATTTTTATCATTTTTTAGGAGGTGGAGTTTGATTTTACAACTGCTAGATGTCTTGAAGGTCAGATCTCATCAGATGAGTGGGAGAAAATCATATTAAGGTAACAGGTAAATGTTATAAAAAGTGCCAGAATTGAAATTTTAGTTCTGGCACTTTCTTTAGAAAAATCAATTAAAATTCCAGGACTTCAGCTTTCTAATCTGTAAAATAGAGAGTTAAATATAGATGTAGATATAGGTATAAACATAGATGTCCTATATTTATTATTAGAATTTTGTTGAAGATCAGAGTTGAATCTGTTTGAAATTTGGTAAAATGTTAGGCTACAAATACATAGGTGATTATTATATTAGCATATAAATTATATAAATAAGTTTTAGGCATCTGAAAGTAATATTTTGATTGATAAGTAGTTTTATCACTATCCCCGGAAAGTTTTGACATCATTAATTTGTTAAACCCTTAGTGCTAAGCAAGATAAATTTTATCAGTTTTTTCAGATGCTAGATAATTACAAATTACTCCATATTATTAAGACTATCTATAAATCAACTTTTGTGATCTATTTATATGGAACTTTGTAGCCATTTGTTCTCCTTCCTATGACCAGCCAATTAGTAATATGAGTAACTCTTTGGGGCAGAACTGAGAAGTGGTGCTCTCACAACCTCACAGGATTACTGGGAAGGGTTTTACAGAAACTGAATGTCCTTAATAAAAATTTATGTTTTCTCAGACTCTCAAGGATCAAATTCTCAACTACATCATCCTTTACAGACATAGAACACTATAAATCGCCTTTTCACCAGATACCACACTTCCATCACCACACTTCACTTCTCTAGCAACATTTTTTTCAGTTGAAAAAAAAGTGCGCTTAGCTACTCTTCTGTTAGGCAATTCCTAATCTTAGGCTGCTATTCTCAACTTTTGGGGTCTTTATATAGCACAGATTTCTACATTTTGGCTTAAATGACAAAGAATTTCTATCCAGGTCTCACTTATGTGCCTAACTTAGCTTAATCTGTTTGGTCGTTATCATGATCATGATATCATCATCATCAAAATAATAGTACTCAACTTTATCAAATGCTTGCTATGTTCCAAGTCTTGTGCAAAAAGGGTCATTTCATTCAATTCGTACAGAAATCCCATGACACAGGGACTGTGATTATCCCTATTAATAGATATGGAAACCGAGACTCATAAAGTAACTCAAGATTGTACAAACTTAGTAAGTGGCAAAGCTGGTTTCTGAATGCTCGTTTAACTGACTACAAACCCTGGAACTCAAACATTACTCTACACTGCATTTCCAATGATTTGATTAGACTCGTATACCTTGCCTTCTTTCTCTATGATGACTGCAAGCCACCAGCTCCTGGCACCACCCTGGGCCAGTTTGCTAACTGATACCCTGTGGATTCAAAGTCTATTCCAAGTACTTAACTCTCTTCTGCAAGTTCCCTCATCTGTAAAATTGAGGATGATGATAATTGCAAAAATGCCAGGGAAATTTATAATCATTAATGAACTAAGCCCTTTGAAAATATAAAGCAGCATTAAATGTTAATATTACTAATCTTCTTAATTAGGGAAAGTGACAAATGTGTCCAAAATGCCTATAACTAACTTCATTACTCTTTCATTTATGAAGCTAAGTTTAAGTCCTTCAAAATTTCAAAATGTGTTTTAAGTTGATTAAACATATGGTTGGCTGCATTTATAAATGTCCGTTACTAAGATGCTATACTATGGTAAATATATTTTTGCCGTTATGACTAGAGAGTGATGTACTTTGGTCAAAAAATGTACATCTCAATAATTACAAGCTCTCCCTCTATTTTTATTTGCAATACACATGTGTTTATTCATGCATTTACTTATATTCTTATTGAATAAAAGATTTGAAGGAATTTACACTGAGAATACACACATCAAAGAAAATCAGAATCTAAACTACATCAGAATCTAAACTACAGAAACAGGTTAAAATGGGACAGAAGTACAATAACAAAGCCAGCACTTTGCCAATGTTAAATGTAAAATTTGTTTTTAAGCTTTCTGGCTGTCATATTAAAGATAAAGACTTAATCAGACACATACCTCTTTGTTGTATTGTTAACAGAGAAGAAACATACTAATATGAAAGACATTTCATATATAGGAAAAAGATTATATATTGGAGATAAATATTTTTATAATCATAATTCTTCAATATAAATATGCTCATATAGTAAAGATGCAGGTTGTATAATTTATCAAGCAAAGTTTCCTCAGTTACATATGTCTGTATTCTATTTAAAATCAACATTAATAGCAATAATATTCATTTTAAGGTCCTTTAATTGTTATTTAAATAGGTTCAAATTCACTTTATTGAATGTATTGAAAATGAATAGCGTATGTTTTATTTTAAATATAAATTGATTTTTGTCACTTGATCTGGATAAATCAGTGAGAAGGCATTCAAAAATGTTTGTCATGCTAGGTACTTTTACATATTTCCTCACCTAATGGTTATGGATATATGAGGTTCATAATTTATTTGTTCTTTGTTTTAGTACAAGCAGAGGAAACAATGTGATGAGATCTAGAATATTCTTCAGCAAAATTAAGATCTTATTATTTAGTATACTACCTGGGCTTGTGTTTACAATACCATAAAAGATTCAGACTTTGTATTAGAGTTCTTCACTTTATATTTAAGAACACTGATGTATTTTTTATTTTCAAATTAATTTTGTAGCCACACAGGAAGCTGAATGATCAGTTATGTTATTTACTAAATATTTGAATGAATTACTTGTGAAGTCACGAGGTAGCAAATTACATTTATTTCAATGGTGGTCAAGGTTGTGAAATCTACAATCTGACTATGTAGGTTCAAAGTCTGGCTATGCCGCCTGTGTAATCAGGACCAAATTATTTATACTTTGTTGCTCAGTTTCCCCTTCTCTAGAATGGGAATGATCATGACACTTACTTCAAAGAGTTGTTGTGTGAGTTGAATGAGTTGCAACCTATGAATGCATTGCACAGTGCCTGACATATATTAAATGTTAAATAAATGATTGCTATTAGCATTAGTAGTAGTTGGGTCTGGGACTGAGAAGATGTGAATTAGTTCCCTTCCTTCAGTGTTTCCATTAGATGCTGTGGTCTCATGGTTATACGTGCCTCTCCTCGCTCCACTGCCCTTGGTATCCATAACATTTCATTAGTTTATCCTTCAGAAATAATCATCGTCACCCAACCACCAATACCTGAAAATCTTATAGAATTAACAAAAGAAAAAATATTTGTAAAGGTTAAAAGTAAAAGGAGATTTAGTTTTAATAACTTTAAAGAGTACATCTTACAATGGTAGTTTTGATAAAAAGATAATTTAGATCCATTTACTTTGAAAAAAAGCTAATTGATATTTGGAGATTATTATGCTATTTTAAGTATTTTCCTCCAGATTTTCTTGTTCAGAGGTCATTTGGTAGCTTTCAAGTTCCCTGAAGCTTGGATCTGGCAGAGCAACTGAAAAGTAGGTTCTCAGTACACATTTGTTAAATTGAACTGAAATAAAGCCAGTCATATAAAATGAAAGGGGGGGAGGAGGGTGTGGTTAAAAAAAGGAAAAAAAAATAAAGCAAACCAAAAGAACAGCTCCACTTCTGACACTTTCACAAGTTCTGAATCTACAGTATATGGCTAAAGTAGAAGCAATTACGTGAGTGGGAAAGACAGATTAACCTAGGGTTGACCTTTTCTAATGGACAGAGCAACATCAATCCTTGATTTTAAAGCGCTTAATTCTTTTGATGTAGGAGGCGTTATGTTACTTGGTCTTGCCTTGTCATAGGGCTCTGACACCTTATTAGCAAATGCAAAACTGGGGTATTTTTTTTGACAATCTGCTAAATACTTATGGCAAAGACAGCCATAAAGTAAGAATTCCAGAACAGAAATTGCTGACATCTAAGACTGTTTTACTTGTCTGAATGGTACAAAATCCACAAACTCTCAGATTTGTAACTTGCCTTCTCTCAATGATTTCTATTATAGAAAGCCCATATTAACTCAAGATCACTAAGTATTATAGCTGTCCCACCTAGATACTCAAAGGATGATGGTATGTATTAAAAATAATAAATAAATAAACAAACAAATAGCAGAAGTCCTGCCCAAATGCCGGAAACATTTGGTTCTGGTATTATAATAACAATTTAGTCGAATTTCAATTTATAATTTCACTAAGATGAGAGTCATAATGATCATGTGCCATGTGAGAACATTTGAGGAAGCTCAAAGAAGAGAGACAAGAAAAGACCCCTAATATTACCAAACTTTTGTCATTTTATAATTTCTGAAAAAAATATTTCTGTAGAGCTAGGGAAAATAGGAACATTTTAAAAGAAAAAAAAAACTGGGAAAAGTGAATATATGCTCCAATAACACTATTAAATACTGTTAGGAATAAAGGAATAAAGTAACAAAACCTCACAAAAAGGTTTCATTTCCTCAATTTGTCTGGTAACTAAATAGTGACACTTAATTTCTCATTAAATATACTGGAGACAGTTTTCTTTTTATTTCTTTGGCACTCTTCATACATTACCTCATAAAATCTTTAGTTGTGATAGGCATTGCCATTAACCATATTTTTCGACAAAGAAAAAAGCAAAAGGGTCAACAATAAAACTTGAAATGACAATTAAAATTTAATCAACTGTATTGATTAAAATAAAATCCAAGATTTAAAGCACAAACTTATTTTTACCAATTTTTGCTTTCATCTTCTGAAAAACTTCACCTGAAAAAAATGTGTGAGTTTGTGGGGAGGAGTAAAGATGAATAGGTACGTAAAGCTTGCTAGAGGAGTTGATGTTAAAGTCTAATTTCATTTGTTTTATAAAAAACTATAATAATCTATTAGGGTAAGGCCTTTAGGCTTCACCATCTAACAAAATTGCTGTCAAACTGAGCTGTATGTCATTTTTCATTGAATAAAATATACACTGTAACATAATAAATAATAAAAATAAATAACAATAGTAATATGTATATACCTTTAGTTTATATATTGATTGGGGATGCATATTATTTTAAACATTTAGATTATATAGTATATTAGATATATAATACAAATATATATACACAAGTATGCATATATATGTTAAACTTGTTTCTATAGACATTGAGTTTTATCTACGTAAATTCAAGTGATCAGGATTTTCAAGATCTCACTGAGAATAACAGCCATAAGAGTGAAAATCATATACAAACATACATAAAGTATTTCAAGGAGGAAAATGAATTCTCTTGTCAGTCCAGAAGCAGTCACGAGAAAAACAAAAGGAGAAAAATATCTACTGAGATTTCGTATTCCACTGGATATCTGTCATTTCTCCCTCCAAATTCAATGACTATTTCTCTTAAACCTACTTTGTGCACTCAGGAGGCTGAACATACAATAGACTATTTCCCAGGCTCCTTTGCTGACTGACTTTGGTTGGGTTCACTCAATGGGAAGCACTAGCAGGAGACTGCGTGGAGAGAAAAGAATGAGGTTGGGTAGTTATGTTCCTGGCTCCTCCTTCTGGGATCACAAGCATTAGCTATATCTCTTGACCAAAAGTCACAGATAGTCAGGCAGCCCTTTCCTCACAGTCTTCTCCGTCTATGAGTTCTGGTAACTTCTGTATCTTTCCCCGTAGGACTAGGGATGCTACTAGGGACCCTCTGTTTCTAATTCAGGGATACTAGACTATCCTCACGTGGTTTCACTATAGGATGCCCATATCCTTATTACATGCTTGTCAGATTACCACATTTGATTATACCAACAGTTTTCCACTGGGAACCTGAGTGTGCACCTACCATATTTGGAAATTTCAATACTTTGCTCTCTGTATCTTTTTCAAGAACTATTTTAGGTACTGACTTGAAAATTCCCTTAAAACTATGTCAACCTGTTACATAATAATTAGGTATTATATCTGCTGCTTTATCTAATTACATTTGCATTTCTTGTGTATGGAATGCATATCAAAACATATTTGATGCAACTTATAAACAAGACATAGAAAAATTGGTCCATTAAAAGAACAGACATTTTCTAAAGGGATTTTAAAAGCGTAAGTCAAATGCTTTAACATTTTTTATACCCTTTCAAGAAGTAATACCACTTCTGAAAATGTATTCTAAAGAAATAATCTTGGATGTGTGGTTAAATTTAACTACAAAGATATTCAATATAACCATTTTTTAGAAGTTAATAATTGAAATCAATCTAAATGTCCAATTTTATAATTGCTAGTTATGGAATACTAAGAAATGAAACCTATGCTTTTAAAATAATACTCAGTGCCCCAAATATGAGTTCAAAATACACGAAAAGGAAACAAAGGTATGTTCTTAATGGAGATAGAACAGGATGTTTTTGGAAAATGTATGTTAATAGGAGAGTTATGATATCTAAGGAAACTAAAATATTTTTAGATAATATTATTATGAAAATAAAATTTCTCTTTCCTTCAATTCTAAGTGTTTTTATATACTTTTTCCTATTGTAGATAAACAATGCACTGAACACACGTAATTTATGTATCAAGATAAAATCACTAAGTTCAACTTTTAAAATCAGAATGAAAATCACATAATAGAGGAGAGGAGATAAAGATGAGTTTTGCTTTTCTCCTTATCTGATGAAAGAGAGTGCATGGCTTATGGAGAGAAACAACTCTTCCTCTGGTCCCAGCTCTAAGCTATAAAAGGAATGTACTGCGTAGATCTGCAAATAAGATGCACTGAATATCTAAAGTATATTAAGATAAGTTGATTTTAGCTTTTTTGACAAAATAGAAGTATTGTGCTATCACTTTTGCATCAACCATTGGGAAAAAAATTTTCAAAACATTACTTAAAATTGAAGAGTTCCATGAAGATTTTTCACCAAAGCATTGAAAACTATTATCTAAGATTAAGCAAACAGCTTTCTAGGGATCTTTATATGATGCCTAGACCTTTATGCAATGGAATTAGGACAGTCTAAAGACCTTCATGGCTAGATTGTCATTCAGAGACTATCACCATCATACTGCTCAGTTTATGGCAATTTCTGTGTGTGTATTTAGTATTCATTGGAAGAAGGACATATGCATGAGATGCCAGACATGAGGATGACATAAATATCTTTAGAGTGCTTGTGTCCTAACCTGAAAAACATGTGTTAGGAGTCTGAAATTTCAAACTGACTCCTCTCTATTCTTGTCAAGGTTATGGTAGTCCAGCTACTGTCTCAACTTGTACACTATAAATACAAGTAATAACAAGCAAACTTATTTGAAAATATGTTTCCAGCTTATAAAAAATATTAAACACTCTTTTTAAAAAAGGATTGTGTGTGCATATGTATGGAAATCTTCTAATTGTGGAAATGATTGAGTCAGTTCAGTTTTGTTAACATGTTTTTTTAGATGGATAGCATGCTAATAATATATGTTCTGTTTAGAGTTGTTTGATAGCAAATAAACATGAACCAATTCAAATTTTTTATTGAAGTTAAATTCCAAAAGGAATGAAAGGAAAAATTAAAACATTTAAACTAAAATATTTCAACTGAGAGAAAAGTTGAGCTATCTCAGACAATGTTGGAGGGTGGGGTTGGCTAATTGCAACAGAAAACCTGATAATTACCATAAATAGTAATTTGGAGATATAAATATTATACAGGTGTGACTGCAAGAAGTTGGGATTAATCAAAGCATATGGTGTTTTCAATATTGCAAAAATTACAGTTGTAAACAGTTTTTATATTCAATCAAATGTTATATGAATAGTATGTGAGACTGAATAAATTACACTGTATCAAAACAGAATTTTTACTATACATCATGACTGTTTAAGAGGATAGTTAACATTTCCCTGTGGTGAACTCTACTTCACTGGACTGATGATGTGATGAGAAAGGTCTTCTGCAGGACTGAACTGCATTAGTAGGGAGATGAAAACAATATTATATATGCACATACCAACATTGGTTTTAGGAGGCTTCTTCGGATTGCAACATTGATTTCCAGATCCATTGGGAATTGGCTTTTCTATTTAATAACACAGTCCTGGCAACGGAACTATCATATACATCATCCATGGATTATTGATTTTTAGTCATTAAAATTCACTGAAATATGTTGAACATGAAAACTATACAAATATAATTTTGTATGCTAGGGTATCTTACAGATTCTTCAAAGTTTCATTCTGACCACCAACCAAGATCATATAGTGTTAAACAGAACACAAAATTATAGATTCAATATTTTGAAAGGTTTATTTTTTTCTTTTTAATTATCTCAACAGCATCTTGCTCCTATAAAATGTTAATATATCTGATAAAAGAGAGCGTATTTCCTTTAAAGCTATATCTGTATTAACCAGCTTTATGAGACCGAGAAGTCTCCCAAATTTAAAGTATTGAACATGAAGCCCTTATATTTTCGCCAGGCCTTATCACAAAACACTAAAAGAGTTGTTCTCAAATTTAGCCTCACATTAGAATAAACTGGAAAACTTTTAAGCTCCTGATGAACAGGCCATATCCCAGACTAATTCACACCATCTTTGGCCCTAGGACCCAGGCATCAGTATTTTTTTAAAACTCTGCAGGCAGGGGCCGGCCCTGTGGCTTAGCGGTTAAGTGCGCACACTCTGCTACTTAACCTATGGCTCGGGTTCGGATCCCGGGCGCGCACCGACGCACCACTTCTCCGGCCATGCTGAGGCCGCATCCCACATACAGCAACTATGTGCAACTATGACATACAACTATCTACTGGGGCTTTGGGGGGAAAAAAAAAAAACTCTTCAGGTATAGCCAAGGTTGAGAACCACTGCACAGAACAAAAATGCAACTACTATGTAAGCGAGATAAAAAAAAATCATTGAGTTGATGCTAATCTTCTTTATATCTTTGTAGCAAATTATGACAATTTATTCAGAAGTTGAGAATTCATCCTAGAATTCAGATTATAAAAGACCTGGAAATTGAAGTGTTTGTATCTACATTTTCCTGCAAATATCAGAGTATGTTAATGTTCATCCTTACTTTGATTCTTTAGAAAATAAATAAAAATTTTATAAATCATTTCAAAAATTTTAAAATTATTTTAAACATACAATTCTATTTTTTGCTAGCTCTTTTCCATGAAGAGTTTTCCGTTTTGAAATAAGTAACTTGAATCAGGATTTATATTCTAGTGCCCAGTAAGAAATTCTAATAATAATGCCTAATAGTAGGTTAAGCACCAGTAGTATACCAGGTTGAAAAATGAATTATTATTAATTCTAGCTGCATAATCAACAGCCATCCGGAGGTGGACGTATAAGTACAGACACGAGAATTGAAAAGTTTTAAGAACTATTAAATTTAACTCCTGGTCAAACTTGACTCTAAAATTACATTGAATGATTGTGATTAGAACATGTGTGATTAGAACTATATATCTGAGGTTTTGTTGATTACACCATCATGCAGAGATACCAAAACTAATAAATTTAAAAATCATGAAAGAAAAATAATGTAACACTTTATTGGCTTCAGGGAATTTTTTTGAGATCCTAAACCTACCAAAATAATCTAGCTTGCCTAATTTGATCCTGCTTTGTTTGTTTTAACAAAAGGATGAACCAATATGTTGAGAAATGTCCCAGGAAAGTTGAATATTACACTCAATCTCTAGCCCTCACTACATTTTAGATTAATTGTAATGTGTTGCAAATAAATAATCAAGTTTCAGTTCTACATCATTGTGGCTTGGCAATGCGGAGAAAAGTCATTTAATGTATCTCTCTCATTTTCAGCCCATGTAAGACAAGGAAAATAATATCTACTTCACCTATCCCCTAAGATTACTCTAAAATATAATGAGAGATGGAAAATCACTTTATAAAGTTCAAAGTGTTATTAAAAAGGTAAGGTATGATTACATTTGATATTAATACTAGTTTGTTATTCATCAGTTAATATACTTCACGTTACTATAAGCCAATAGAAGTTTGTTATTCATCAACTAATATACTTCGAGCTACTATAAGCCATAGGAGTTTACATTCATTCCCCAATTCATGCCAGAGAAAAGGCACCAGTAAATTTAGGAGCTTGAAAAATCACTTTTATAACATATCAACTTGAAGCAAATTTCCATGCAAGATGACACAAACTTGCTTTTTAAATAATTTACTAGTTTTTTCTAAATACATTGGAAAACTTGGATTCAACCCTTCTAACAACCCAAAATGCCATGGAAATGTTTACCATCTATTTCTTTCATTTGTAGATAGAGAATAGATAAAGATAATGGCCAAGTCACTTGGCTATTAAGTGATATTACAGGAGCAGAACCTAGGTCTCATGTATTCCAGGATGTTAAACTTTCCATTAAGCCACATTGTGCTTCATTACTCTCGGCCCCTAACTATAGACTCAGCCTGGGAGTTGTGATAAAATGGAGGCTAGGATATTTTCATTCATATTTATGACAATTTCTCACCTCACTTGAGGTCTGTGAGTAGTAAAAGTGAGGAGATAGCTTCTTTTGCCATTTCCATGGCAATTTCCTCTCATTGCTTCAGTAAACTATTGAGGAGCATTTGCAATGTCTTACATTGTGCCACATGCAAGGACTTCACAGAGGAATTATACACAGTTCCTCCCCACAGAAAGCTCTCACTATATTAGGGGGACCATGTGGGCAAAGAGAATTTTAATAAAATGCAGAAGTACTATGAGAAAGTTGTGAACAGAACGATATGACAACATCTAAACAGATATTATGAATTCTATCTAGAGTGATTAGGAAAGATTTCCCATAAGAGACAGCATTTGAATTGGATCTTTTAGGAAGAGAAATTTAATAAGAGAACTAAAAGAGGCTTCTATGGAAACAGTGTGACCAAAGTCATTTTCACATGTGAGATTTTGGTGGAAAGTCACTGGTTGAAGAAAAGCCAAAGATGGGAATAACGAGAGACATGAGCTGAGAGAACTAGGTTTACACTAGATTACGCAGACTTACATGCAAGACTAGGATTTTCATACAATATACTGCAAACAATGAGAAGTCAATGATGTTAATCAAGTGGATTGAAATTGCAATGCCTAGAAAGATGATAGAGAGATAGATTGATTGATTATGGCAATGATATGGAGAATAATTGAGTAAAAAAGAGTTAAGGACGTCAGCAAGATGGTAGAGTAGGAGATACCAGCCCTCATCCTCCCACAAAAAACAATAAGTAGACAGCTATCTATGACTGAAAATAGCCCTAGGTGGGCTCAAGAGTCCAATTAAGAACTTACAACAATACAATGGAGCAAAAAATGGAGAATAACCTCATAGGAAGGATTTCCAGGTAGATGAGTTTAGCTGAGACGTCTGGAGATGGCTAGGAGCAAAGAAGAAGAACAGGGGCTATCAGTATCAGCCAAGCAGCAGATGCCACTGCAGTCCCCAGTGGCCTGCTCTGCGGAGGCCCTTGGCAGACTCTACTGCTGAGGACCTCAACAACTCCTATGACAGCCATGGACTACTCACAGCTTTCACAATGGAGGATCCTACAGAGTTTTATGGCACAGACACTAGCAGCCTGCCCTGCAGAGGAACTGGCAGCTTTAGCAAGTGAGGTAACCAATAGCCATTGTTGCCACTCATCCCCTTGAAAGAGAGATGCTGCTGCACACCCCCCAAGAAGGAGCTGCTGTTGTGCCACCCCAGGACCATGGCTGTCACCTTCCTAACCCCATACATGCCCTAGGCCCCAAAGCCATGGCTGTTCCATGTGCACCCATGCTTCAGAGCCTGGCTCTGTGGCTACTCTGTGCATACCTGTGCTTCAGAATCTGGCTTCATAGGTGCTCTACAATCACTCATGTCTCAGGCACTAGAGCCACCACCTCTGTGGGCTAATTAGAGCTCTAGACCCCAGAGCCAGTGTCACTCCTCAAGCACTCACTCTTCAGAACCCAGGTCCATGGGCACATGTGCATCAGACAC
This sequence comes from Diceros bicornis minor, assembly GCF_020826845.1. Classification (NCBI taxonomy): domain Eukaryota; kingdom Metazoa; phylum Chordata; class Mammalia; order Perissodactyla; family Rhinocerotidae; genus Diceros; species Diceros bicornis. The sequence goes on along the minus strand of NC_080745.1, from coordinate 48,649,190 downwards.
CAGTGTTATCACAACTGTGGGGGTACCTGTGAGCCTGACGTGGTGCCAAGAGGGATTCCCTTGGCCATGACATCCCCCCTGGGAAAAAAGAGATCAGAAAGACTCCAGCAGCCTTTAGCACCCAAGACCCCAACAGCCCTCGACACTGCTGCACACAAACACATCCTTGGCTGCTGAGGATCCTGCAATCTTCACTGACTCTGACCTCAGCTGACAGAGATACATGGAGACTATGCTGCTGGCCCTTTCCCAAAACAGGAAGCACCACACTCTACCTAGACGGCACCCTCACACCTACGCACAGGTGAAAATCTTTCCCCAGTGAAGCCAGTCCCTAAAGTCAGGAAGAGGTGATTGCTCCATCAAATATGCTGACATCAACACAAAGCTATAAAAAACATGAAAAATCAAGAAAACATGACACCACGAAAGGAACACATAATTTCCCAGTAACCAACCACAAAGAAATGGAAATCTTCAAATTATTGGACAAAGAATTCAAAATAATTGTTTTTGAGGAAGTTCAGCAACCTACAAAAGGTCACAGATCAATAGTTCAACAAAATCAGAAAAACAATACACAGAAAAAGGAGAAGTTTAACAGAAATATAGAAACAAAAATAAATCAGCAGAAATTCTGGAACTGAAGAATACAATGAATGAAATGAAAAATGCAATGAAGAGCATCAATAACAGACTTGATCAATAGGAAGAAAGCATCTGTGAACTTGAAAACAAGCCATTTGAAATTATCCAGTCAAAGGAGAAAAATGATAAGAGAATGAAAGAGTGAAGAAAGCCTGCGAGAATTATGGAACACCATCAAGTAAAACAATATTCACATTAAGGGAGCCCCAGAAACAGTAGAGAGGAAAAAAAAGAGGCAGAAAGCATATTTAAGAAAATAATGTCTGGGGAGGGCCTGGTGGCGCAAGTGGTTAAGTGTGTGTGCTCCGCTGCGGCAGCCCGGGGTTCGCCAGTTCGGATCCTGGGTGCGCACCGATGCACCGCTTGGCAAGCCATGCTGTGGTGGCGTCCCATATAAAGTGGAGGAAGATGGGCACAGATGTTATCCCAGTGCCAGTCTTCCTCAGCAAAAAGAGGAAGATTGGCAGACAGTAGCTCAGGGCTGATCTTCCTCGCAAAAAAGAAAAAAAAAAATAAGGTCTGAAAACTACGCAAATCTGGGGAGAGACATGGACATCCAGGTACCTGAAGTTCATAGGTCCCCATCCAGATTCAACTCAAAGAGGACTTCACTTGGAAATATTATAATAAAACTATCAAAAATCAAAGACAAAGGGAGAATTTTGAAAGCAGAAGCAGAGAAAAAATAATCTCATATCATACAAGCATACTCCCATAAGGCTATCAGTGGATTTCTTAACAGAAACATTGCTACCAGGAGAGAATGGGACGATATATTCAAAGTGCTGAAACAAAAAAACCTGCCAACCAAGAATACTGTACCTGGCAACCAAAAAAGCTGTCCTTGAAAAATGAAGGAGAAATAAAGACTTTCTCAGACAAGCAAAAGCTGAGGGAGTTCATCACCACTACATCTGCCTTATAAGAAATGCTAAAAGGAGGGCCGGCTCCGTGGCTTGGCGGTTAAGTGCGCGCGCTCTGATGCCGGCGGCCCGGGTTCGGATCCCGGGCGTCCCCCGAGGCACCACTTCTCCGTCTAACCCGAGGCCGAGTCCCACGTACAGCAACTAGAAGGATGTGAACCTATGACATACAACTATCTACTGGGGCTTTGGGGGGAAAAAAATGAATAAATAAAATCTTTAAAAAAAAAAAAAAAGAAATGCTAAAAGGAGTTCTTTAAAAGGAAATGAAAGGATGCTAATTAGTAACATTAAAACATTCAAAAGGACAAAATTTACTGGTGAAGGTAGGTATATACTCACATTCAGAATAATACTGTAACAGTTGTGTGTAAATCACATAACTCTAGTATAAAGGTTAAAAGACCAAAGTATTAAAAGTAACTATAGCTACAATAATTTTTAATGAATATGCAATATAAAAAATGTAAATTGTGACATCAAAAACATAAATGTGGGGGAATGAGTAAAAAGGAATTTTTTGTATAGGACCAAAGCTAAGTTGCCAGCTTAAAATAGATTGTTATAAATACAAAATGTTTTACATAAGCCTCACGGTAACTACAAAGCAAAAACTTATAGTAGATACACAAAAAGGATAAAGAAAGAAATCAAAGCATACCACTATGAAAAATCATCAAATCACAAAAGAAGACATCAGGTGAGGAAGAAGAGAACAAAGGAACTACAAAACAGCCAGAAAACAATTAACAAGGAGGCAATATTAAGTCCTCACCTATTAGTAATTACTTTAAATTAAAATCGATTAAATTATCTAATTAAAAGACATAGAATGGATGAATGGATATAAAAACCAAGACCCAACTACATGCTGCCTACAGAGAATCACTTCAGCTTTAAAGACACACATAGGCTGAAAGAGAAGGAATGGAAACAGACATTCCATGCAAATAGAAACCAAAAGAGAGCAAGGATAGCTATATTTGTATCAGACAAAATACACTTTAAGTCAAAAACTGTACCAAAATAAAAAGGGCATTATATAATGATAAAGGAATCAATTCACCGAGAGATTATAACAGTTTTAAATATGTATGCACCTAACATCAGAAGCCCTAAATATATTAAGCATATATTAACAGATTTGAAGGATGAAAGAGACAGCAATGCAATAATAGTAGTAGACTTCAATACTCCACTTTCCACAATGGATAGATCATCCAGATGGAAAATCAATAAACAAATATTGGATTTGAACTACATCTTAGACTAAACAGACCAAACAGACATAAATAGAACATTCCATCCAACAGCAGCAGAATATACATTCTTCTCAAGTGCACACGGAACATTCTCCGGTATAGATCATATGTTAGGTCACAAAAAAGCCTTAACAAATTTAAGATTGAAATCATATTACGTATCTTTTCTGACCTCAGTGGTATAAAACTAGAACTCAGTAACAGGAGAAAAGTTGGAAAGTTAAAAAAATATGTGGAAATTAACACACTCCTAAACAATCAAAGGGGAAATCAAAAAAACATATTGAGACAAATTAAAACAAAACACCACAAACTGAAATGTATCAAATGCAGTGAAAGCAGTTCTAAGAGGGAAGTTTATAGTGATAAATGCCTACATTAAGAAAAAAGAAACAGCCTAACTTTATACCTCAAGGAACTAGAAAAAGAAGAACAAACTAAGTCCAAAGTCAGCAGAAGGAAGACAATAACAAAGATCAGAGCAGAAAGAAATGAAACAGAGACTAGAAAAATAGAAAAGATCAATGAAACTGAGAACTTCTTTTTGAAAAGATAAATAAAATTGACAAATCTTTAGCTAGACTAAGAACAAAGAGAGAAGACTAAAATAGTCAGAAATCAAAAAGAAGACATAAAATTGATATCACAGAAATACAAAGGATTTTAAGAGACTGCTATGAGCAATTATATGCCAATAAATTGGATAACCTAGAAGAAATGGATAAATTCCTAGAAATATATAACCTACCAAGACTAAATCATGAAGAAATAGAGAATGTGATTATATCTATAACTAGTAAGGAGATTGAATCAGCAATCAAAAGTCCCCAAACAAAAAATGCTCAGGACCATATGGCTTCACTGGTGAACTCAACCAAGCATTTAAACAAGAATTAACGCCAATCCTTCTCAAAAATTAAAGAGGAAGTAACATTCTCAAACTTCAATGAACATGGGAGTGCCGATATCTCTTCAATATCCTGACTCCTGCGAGTCAAGGAAGAGTTTCATTTCCACCGACTCATTCCCTGCCTTCCATTGGCTAGTTAAAAATTAGATCTCTTTTCACATGAATGTATTTCAAGCTATGGATATTCATAAATAATTTATATATATCCAAATATTATGTCTACACACAAATATTTTGATAAATTTCTTTTCTGGACTTATGTCCATTTCTAAATGCTTCATAATAGACTATTCCAGAAGGTAAAAATGAAATCTTACCTGATTATGAACACTTGCAATTCTCATACATGCAAAAAAGGTTGAGGGAGAGGGGGCCAGCTCTGTGGCGCAGCAGTTAAGTGCACATACTCTGCTTTGGCGGCCCAGGGTTCGCAGGTTCGGATCCCGGGCACGCACCAACACATCGCTTGTCAAGCCATGCTGTGGCGGCATCCCATATAAAGTAGAGGAAGATGGGCATGGATGTGAGCCCAGGGCCAATCTTCCTTAGCAAAAAAGAGGAGGATTGGCATCAGATGTTAGCTCAGGGCTGATCTTCCTCACAACAAACAAAGGAAAAAAAAAAGTGAGGGAGACCGTACTTTTTCAGGTGACTTTAACTAACCAAAATTCATTGCATTATATAAAAAGGACACTACCAAATGTCAAGAGATGTGGCATATTCAATGACAGCTCTAGGATTACTGTGTGAATATGGGTTTATACTATGCTTTCAAACTTCGGTCTTTATATCTATAAATAGATATAATATACCTGCCCTAAAATCCTCACAGTTCTCATAATAATCATGTGAGGCAATATATGGAAAAGCGCTTTGTAATCTGTAAAGTACTGTTAGGTGTTAATAAAACTTGCACCCGCTGTTCAGACCTTTATATCTCCTTGTATACCTAACTGTTGGAATCATACGTCTAAATGAAAAGAATCTTCTTTTACGTGTAAAGATATCATATATTATCATCACACATTTAAGCCAGATGTACACTGTCCATAACATGGTATATGCAAGATTAATACTTATGAAAAATCTCAAAAAAATTAATCACGCTATCTCTATTTAAATTATGCTTATGCCGAAGCATATGTATGAAATAATAAATAATACATGAAATATACTAACACTTTACACTGTAAATAATCTTGCTATTCTACAGAGGTTTCGAGTGTAGAATTGCTCTGAGAAAGCACTGCTCTTAAAGTAAGATTTGGAAAATAAACACCAATCATACATTAACAGCAACACAGAAGCAAGTAGGAATGGCTCTGTAAACAATATTTAAGCTGTCATGACGAGGAACAAAAAATTCAAACTATCCTTAAAGAATAGGCAAAACTATATGCTCTTCAAATATTATGCACTTTATACTGAAAACTTCTAGCGATATCTCTCAAGTAATTAGAAGACCAAAAACAAAAAAAACAAACAAAATCCTAGCTTGAGCTTATCACTTTGAGATCTCATGGCTGACTCCACATCAAGGGGAAGTTGCAAACTCTACAATAGAAGCTAGAAGGCCTAACAGTCAATATCAGGGACTCTCCAGAAGTGAAGGAAAAGCAGTTCAAATTAGTTTAACAAAACCGTGTTTTCAAACTAACTTTAATTTATTCATAAGAGGGCCATTACACTTGTTCTTTTTAAAAGGAAACTTCTTAATTGGAACTAAATCATTCATTATTCACTGTGATACAGGTTTTATACCCTTAGGTTCCATGTGATTATTCACATGTTCAGCTGACAGAAAGGGGAAAAAAGCTATTCTAAGGACTTAGTTTGGCTTTGACTCACTGGTTTTCATCTCATTTTAACTTCTAATCTCAGTTACAGACGATATTAAAGCTGGAGGAAATAACATTTTGGTAGATGGTAAAGGATAAGTACAAGTCATTTCAAGTTGCTGAAGCTTTCATTAAATACAGCAAGCTATTTCAAATCCTAGAACCATTTAAATGAAGGGCTAAGACTTCTCTGTTGTATTTACTTAAAAGCTTAAAAGGTACTGTTCAGAATCCAGCAGTCAACCTACCGAACGGTGTGATTAGACATTTATTTTGACAGTGCTCAACGATGACTCAATTATGCCCCAGAGTCAAATGCGTTTTGATGCATGTCGTCAAAATGTCTAATGATCTGAGTGTTTGTGGGGTAACAATGACCCACATACTAAACAGTTTACCAGAATTCGGTCACTGCAAGATCTAAATGGAACATTTGGGTGTTCATCTAAGGCACCTAAACTTCATATGGAACTTTAGCTGAAAGAAGTCAGATTATATCTAACCACTTCATGCAAGTTACCAAAAGAGAAGATATTCTTGAATAATAAAATGCATATTTTTAAAACCAAAGAATGTCAGTGTCTCTAGAAGGAATATTTGAGATCATTTAAATCAAGCTTTGCATTTTTTTAATTTAGACCTGAGATTCAGAAATTTTAAAAGGCTTATCCCAGATTAAACAGCTAATAAAAGACAGGGCTGAGCCAAGAATCCAAAAGTCTTAATTCAGATTTTTAATTTTCTTTCTATCATGCCAAAGTACTTCCCGGAATTTAAAATAAAATACAATATGTCCAAAAGAATACATCATAAAAAACAGGAATTTGGGATATTGCTGCATATAACCTATATTGTTTAATCAGTTTTGTAAGATCTTATTAGAAGAAGAAAACCAGATATTCTAAAAAGGTTCTTATCACTCCCAGAATACTGAACTTCTATGACTAACCTAAAATCTTCAAAACACGGGAGTTTGATTTAAAGTGAATGAGATATATACAAAGGTCTTTATTGAATTTCTGAAACCAAAATCGGTCAAACTAGCAGAACATAAGTATGTGTTTTAGACTCTAGTATACAAGAGGGCAGAATTGTGCCGATGGCAAAAATATTTAAAACGAAGTCAGAAATCTTGTTGTCTCATTCCAGCTCTGCCAATCCACGTCTTTGTAATCTAATTTAATTCACTCAAACTCTTTGAGCATTGCTTTTAATAAATCTGCATGATTCCCATATGATTTCATTGAATTCAAATATTTGCAGTTTATACTTTGAAACAACCACCTAAATATCATTATTAAGTAAGCTATGGAATAATGCTCTCAAGCTATCACATTATGGAAGAAGCTGAGATTCTTCAACACATGTTTAGTCCCAAAACAGGGTTATTTTGGCATCCTCAGATGGGTCTTATCGGTAATCCATGACTAGTGTTGCCTCATATGGCCTAACTTCCTTCCCTTCACCTTCTATCTGGAGCTCCAAGTAAAGATTATTCATAATTCAATTATCTAAATCCTCTGAAGGGAGTTGGTGACAATGTAGTCTTTCTTTGGCTGTCACCTTCCAATCTAGGGTTCCTAGGCATGTGTGAAATTTCTCACCAGATTATGTGGGCATCATAGAGGCAGCACCAACAAAAAACATGATTAGGATATATACTACTTTTATACTTTGGAATATATGCCCCATCTTATAATACACGAATCAATTATTCACTTACAGACATTCAACTTTCAATCAAGTATGCTCTCTATTAACAACAACAATACCCCTCTTCTCTTCTACCCAAAGGATTTGGGAGAAAGTAAAATATGATGCACAGTATACGGGAAGGGTAATTATTTATAACTGTGACAATGATCCTTATTTCTGCTTTTTTGAACTTGCAGATGCTTTGCAAACTAAGTATCTTGAATGTGTCTGTAGAAGTTTCTATTCTAAGCCCCTAGCATTATTCTTCCTTATCCTCTAGAAAGTCCTACCCAAGTAGCTCAAAGTAGAATAGAAAAGATGTGCATTATTCAAAGGACAAATATTAATGCAAGTCTCGATTACTAAATATATTTCCAGCCCTTTATTGATATAAACAGCACGTAATCAAGGTATGCTATGTATTTCCATTCCAATAGCAAAAGGAAATAAAAAGTAATTAATTTTTGAAAACTTTTTTATTATTGAATTATTTTAATTGTGAAATTTCAAATGTATATTATTTAACAGTAGGAAAGTCTATAGTAAACTCAGTCTCTGAGCGGACATTACTAAAATAGGGATGTTTGTTTTCCTAAACTCATCTCCAAAATAGAGACCAGCAGGCAGAGGGAGCCATTCTTTTCAGGGATTGTAATGAATTCAAACATACTCATTAATTTTATAGCAGCTCTTTCAGTTTTACAGTGAAACATAAAAAGGTCTATCTTATTGGAAAGAACACCAAGTAGCTATCTAGACACTTGATGAAAAGGAATTGTTCTACTATTTTAAATGCATGGGTGATAAAGCAAGACTTAGAAATATTTTTGTTAGACAGTTTCATTCTAATAGTATCTTCTATAACAGAAATGACCTATAGTAAAATAATTCAAAATACTCTCTCTTCTGAAGGTGATTTCCACATAAAATTTGGACACAATTTTAAATAGGACATTACTATGATCTGAATTTGAATGACCTTTAAAGGAATAATATTTTCTACTGATGTAAAAGTTTTCTAATATATATTTTGTTAAAGGGGTTTGGTCACTGTTCCTGTATGATCAACCTCACACCATAAGTGTTTAAATGAATCAAGGTGCTTAATTTATTTCAAATAATTACCCTAGGGGAATTCTATAGCTTTTTGTCGAATTGGACTTAATAAGAAATATTGTATTAATCATATTAAGTTAATATGACAACTGAAGTTATCTTGGTAGGAGGGTGACATAATACCTGTTAATAACACCTGATTAAAATACACAATATGTCTTATACAAATAATAGCAAATTGTGCCTTTTAAAGGAACATGAAATAATTTTCCTTTTATAGGAAGCCTTCAATATTAATTTGGAGCTATAATCTAATATCATAATTTAAACTGTTCAATAAATGGTCATTAGATAATTGGTTAACTATTTGGAAAAATATTAAAAAATCAGATCCTTATCAATATCTTAGATCATAATTAACTCAACTGTAACTAAATGTATAACAAAACAAAAATAGAAGACAAAAGCGTGAATATTCAAATGATTGTACAGTGAGAAAGCTTTTTATGCAAATCATGAAAGGCAGACATAATGGGAAATATTAATAGATTTGACATAAAAATTTAAACAATAAATATGTATTTCAAATATATCCTCAAAAGTTGAAGATACCGAATTGTGAAAAATAGTAATAAATGATAAAAATGAATCACTCACTAGAAAAACTTCAAAATGATGTAAAAACATTTCAGAAATAGAGGTACATGCATGAAAAATTATCATATTTTTAAAATAAATCTCACCATTAAAAAAACACAGTGTAAAACAGCAATAAGATGGGGAAATATATTGCTGAGCAGAAGTGCAAATTGCTTCCTCTCTTCAGTATATTCTTTAACCCGATAATTCTCTACCCCTAGAAATATATACTAAGAAAATAGTAGAGGATATGCACAAAGACATATAAAGATATTTTTGGAAGCAATATTTATAGTGCTACAAAGTCAATGCCACATTAAGGCAGGGGTATCAAGATTAAGGTGGAGTGGTGACAATGGTAATCTGGAATCTCCATACCCTACGTAAGTGAAATAATAGCTTCTCTGTTGCAGTCCATCACTACCATGCAGCAAAGTTGCCCTACTGTTTCTGAATCTTCCATATTTTCAAAAGAAGCAAAACATGGTAAAAATCTTCCAATTACAAGTGTTGACAGCAAAGGCAACTTTTAAAAAATTGTGACCAGTAATGACAAAATACATCATTGGATCTAATTCAGCCTAATACCAGGTTGCAACATTAGACATAATGGAACTGCATAACAATGGTAAAACCATTGTGTGATAGAAAAATATTGGCATAAAAATGTTCATAGTAAATTTATAAATGACAAAAGGAGTCTATTTTATTTAAAATAAAAATGAAAGGAGTCTATTTTATTTAAAATAAAAATGAGCTTGATGAAGAATGACAAAGTAGAAGTTAACAGGGATATTTTTCAATGGTAGGATTGGTGAGATATATTTTTTCTTTCTGTGCTCTTCAAGTTTTCATTATTGGGGTCTATTGTTCTGAAATTAGAAAAAAAGTAACATTTTGAGTGATATAGAAATTTGTACTGAGAAGTAAGGTGTGTTGCAGCAAAATCATATCTAGGAGTCAGTTGGTGTGCAGCAAGAAAATTGTTATCAGAGTCTGGGAAGATGGCGACCCATGATACAGGGCAGTGACACATTGATGACACCGTGGACTGAGATAACTTGGGAGGTAAAGCTGTACCTAATGAAGTTCTAGTGTTAGAAAACAGGTGAGAATATAGAACAGTAGTACTGTATGATAGCTGATGCCTGCATTAGGGAGGCATTACAAGGAAGAGGTGATCTTGGAAATACATTGCCAGTTTGCAGGCAAAAATAAAATGCAGTAAGATCATTGTCTGAAATGCATCTCCCACTCTTTTTCTTTCTAAATAGAGGTGTTTATTATAGCGCTCCTGTCTCTGTTTCATATTATATATTGAGTGTAAAGTAACGCAGAGAGATTTTATTTGTATGTTCTAGATCAAGAGGAGGCCCCATGTAGAAACTTAACACCACAGAACACTCATATTAGTAACACTTCTCTTATAAAAAGGGATACTCTCTGCAATTACTGCAAGCAATGAAAGACTCTAAAGTAATATGCAGTGTGTTCATGAAAGCCCAACAATGTGTCCGTTTTTTTGCTATTGAGAAACTACAAAAAAACAAATGACAAGGTCAGTAGATCAATGAGTGTCAGCAGAATTATATCATCAAACATTCCACTGACATAATCAGATAGTTCCACAGAAGGGCAATCCCCTGCATTTACATTCTCTTTCTAACAATTAGTGCACACATATTCAGAGATATGGTATTGATTCCATATTGTTTTAGAGTGAAATCGTCGAATAACTTCTCTGGTGCTCTTTCTTTTAATTCTTATCGTCCTAATTATCTGGCTGATAACTATTGTTTACATTGGGAAGGCTCTGATTACATTATATCTTTCAGAGCGGCAGTGGGCTGCAGAACTAAGGCTGAAGACTTGACTTGAGAGGCAAATCTCTTTTATAGTAATCAGCTTTTAGAAGTGAATACAATTCTAAAACTTAATTTTCCATCTAAACTTTTAAGTTAATTTTACTTTAACTTTTAATCGATGTTACTGAATAGTAAAGGAGCCTGAAGGCCACTGTTTTGTTCTGAAAAACAAATGAAAAAAGAAAGATGTAGCTCCTATAAATGCAGTTCTAATGAAATCAGAATAAAATGTAGAGTCCTTATAAAAAATGCAATTATTTCTAATAATAGTGCTTTCATTTCAGATAATTTTCAAGTATAGTGATATAGAATAAATACAATTCCAAAAGAAAGCTAGGTTGTTTTTTTCAATTGCATTGCTGCTTTTTTTTTTAACTATAGCTACTCAAAGCTAAAGAAATGCTGAACACCAGTAAAACTACCCTCCCCCTCTTATTGTTTTGTTTGTTTCATTTTTAACTGAATGTCATTCACTAGGAAAATTCACTTAGGTAAAACTTTTTCAGGTATTCTTTCGTAGGATTTAAGGCAGGTGTTACCTGTTGTATTTTTCTGCCTGTGAAACTATTTTCCTAATGCTGGAAAACTTAATATTCCTAAGTGTCCTAATAGCAAAAATAAAGGAACAATTTCAACTGTATTTTTATTTAAATATTTAAAAACACATATTTCCCCTTTCAGAATCATAACATTTTGATTCTATAAGAAGACATTTGTATACACATGAAACTACCAAGCAGTCCTATCTGATTTTATACTTTTCAACTACTCTCCCTACAAACACATGTTCAAAATGTTTGCCTTTAAAGAGCCTGAACTGTGTATCAAGTTCTGCTATGAACATGTTACTTGAATTATCTAATTAACGTCTTGCAATACTCATGAGGTACTAGCTGTAAGAAACTAAAGCAAAGAAGCTTTAAGGAAAAATGTCCCATTTCAGAGCAACTAAACTTTGGAGCCTAGAAGTCCAACTACTGACCTTGTACCATCAACCACCATTTTGTACTGACCTAAAAAGGCCTAGAGGGAGATCGATCTATTAGAAGCCATGATATAAAGATCACTGCCTTCCAACATCCCAGTCTGGATGAATACACATAAAGAGAACATGCCTAACAATGACAAGAGAATCAGGAAGAAGAACTTGTAAGGCACTTCATAAAACAAGAAGAAACTCAACCGAGTTTGGAATTAAGTTGAAAATTAAACATGTGCAAACAACAAAAGCATGATTGTAAATGTCTTCTGTTAACACTGTGTGGGTAAACTTTCTTTTTAGAAAAAGTTATACCTTATAATAAAGGCACTGATATATGTTGATGTATCAAATCTAATATTCCCAGTGAATTAAATGCTAAAAATAGAAATTTCTTCCATTAGTAAAGAAAAGAAAAGCATCAAGTAGTCATACAATTAACTTCTAAGAATGTAAAATATAGACTTGCAAGTTAGGGCAATAATATATTTTATATAATAGATGTGAAAATCACATCAAAATAGAAAATCTTAAAAGTAAAATTGGTGCTGGCAATCACATACCATCAGATGTGAAATTACTAAGGTCAATCAAAACTCTTAAAATTACAGCAGACAGTATTTATCTGAAACACCATCAAGAGCCCTTAGTGTGTAGGAATCAAGAACATAGTTCTGGAACCTTGGTTTAAATCCAGATTCCATCTCTAACTTACTGAGAAACTTTGGACAAAGGTCTTAACTGGCTTGAACATACATTTTCTTATCTACAAACTGGGAAAAGAGTAAGATTTACTTAATGAAGCAGTAAGGATTAAATGAGTTAATAAATATAAAGTACTTCAAGTAATAACTGGCATAAAATAATTGCTAAATGATAATTTATTATTATTTTGCTATACTATATTATTTAAATTTTCTAGTCTAAGCATATAGCTTTTATAAAGATAAAAATATTACACAGATTTTCTAAATTTCTAAAATGTCTTTGATAACTTATTATGTAGAAAAATACAGCTTTCCAGAAGAATAGTATTTAATGTAGAAGTCATATATAATATTTATCTTACAAATACTGGAATGCCATAATTTTTATCAGTTTAAAGCTCATTACAGTAAATGTTCATTGGACAACTTTTTATTTCTTGGTTTAATTTTTGCCTAAAGCAATTAGTCTCCTTTCCTAAGATTTTATTCCTAAGCCTATAATCTTTCTTTTCCCATTGGGAAGGTGGGTAAGGGTACTACTGTTCCCCTGCCCCCCATTTTTGTTAATCAATATTCCCCTACCTAAGAATATGTCCACAGTTAATAACACACACTCATTGTGTTTCTTTTTTGGGGGGGGAGGAAGATCAGCCCTGTGCTAACATCTGCCAATCCTCCTCTTTTTTTTTGCTAATGAAGACTGGCCCTGGGCTAACATCCGTGCCCATCTTCCTCCACTTTATATGGGACGCCGCCACAGCATGGCTTGCCAAGCGGTGCATCGGTGTGCGCCCGGGATCCAAATCGGTGAACCCCAGGCGGCCGCAGCAGAGCGCACACACTTAACCATTTGCACCACTGGGCCGGCCCCAATTATTGTGCTTTTTTACCAATTTAACCTGTTATTTTCGGAAATACAATGTTTACGAGTGCATTTGTAATTTCTTAATACGTGCCAAAAGTCATCAGTATGTCATGGCTTTGATGAATTCTAAACACCAATAGAAAATAATTCCTAGAGCTAAGTACGCACCATATATTTTAGAGTGTGAATAACTGTGGGGAGTTTGGGAACTGTGGGCATTCTTTAAAAATTATTATTTTTGGTTTTTCTGTGTGTTAAGTGTTGTGTGCCTCTGCATAGGGTTATAATTTTTACAGCTCTGGCAACAAAAATATAGAATTAAATTTTATTCCCTCATATCCTCAAAAAGTGGTCAGCAAGGATATACACCTAGAGAATTTTTAAACTATTTACTCTTTTCTTTTTATTTATTACGTATTTCAGAAGCTTAGAGAGGGAAGGCATAATATCCAGTAATTATGGTGTCAATTTTAGTTATTACATTAATTATTACATTTATTTATTACAATTTGCAGAATTTTAGAATGAGGAAATCAATAATTCTAACCGTCAAATTTGTATATTTGCACCCTAAAAATTTGCTGTAAGATTTTTAGTAAGTCAGTAAAATATTTCTTAAAGTAAACAATATAACTACTGAAAACATGGAGTATTAGGTTTCCAGGCTTATTGCAAAGTCACAGTTAATATATAATTTAGCAGTGTTATAGTAATGAATATATTATTTTTTCAATTGTATTAATTTTTCAGGACTCAATACCTATAATACTTTAAAATTAAACTGTATAAAATATAATGCAAGTAATGATATCAGCATAACTTTATATATACATTTTCACAGCTAAAGACCCTTTTAATAATCTTAAATTTTGTTTAACATTTATGAACCCACTTAAAAGAGCATATAATGTTATGTAGATGATAATTTAATACATAAAGCATTACCAAAAATTGCTCCGAATAATATATATTGTGTTAATGTTACAAAATTATTTTTAAAACAGTAATTAGATCAAATGATTGAATCACAACATTGCTGAAAACAAACAATTTTTACTCTTCTAAGTATATTGAAATCCATAAGAATGTAGAGTATAAATAATAATTTGAATAGAATTTGGCTTATGTGTTTTAGAAAATTAAAAAATAGGAATTAGGATGTTATGGATTTTTAACTTATGCCTATTTGATTATTAGTTATCCTTTTTAAAATAGTTTTTATAAACAAATTTTGAATCAAACTATTAGATTAATTAATAACTAATTGATTAATTATTCAGAAGAGTCTGTCCTTGGTAGCCATGGGAAAGAACTTCATAGTGAAAAGGGTAGACATGGCAATTAGAATAAAACGTTCAATAAATCCAGGAGAAAAATCGAATACACACACACACACACACACGCATACACACGAACACATATATATATATGATTTGCTTATTAGTATTGGCTGTATGTAAGATAAAAATATGAGAAAATAACTTTGAGAGCCTTTTTTTGCATCATTCAGAGTTAAATATCTTAAGTTAAAACTGACAGTTATATTTCCTTTATTTTCCTTGCTTCACTCCTGAAAGGAATTTAACATTGAAAAGATTGAAAAGGGGGTGGGGATTTAAGTGAGTAATTCACAGATAAAGCTTGTACGAAAGTTAGAAAACACCTAAAGTCACATAAATCATTTCTAATGTTTTATTCATCTTTACAACAGAAGCTGATATTTCTATTGCATTTTATTTTATGCAGCTGTAGTATGCAGTCCAGAAACATCTCAGTGTAAAAGTATTTTTATATAAATTGTAAGAGATTTTATTTAAATTATGTGGTTCACCAACCACAGCCATTTTACTCTATAACTAACCAAGGAGATGTAATTCTTAGAAGACATTTATGTTATAGTTTTAAGAATTAAAAAATAAAGAATTGCTTTTCTCCAGGAATCAAACTTTTAGTTGGTAGTCCATAAAACAATTTCTCAAATTGTCTGGCAAAAGAAGAACCGCAAAAAACAGGCAGGCAAATGTCCTTCTCCCCTCCCAAAGATAATATGGACTGGACACAGGCACTATGATTTCTCCTGCCTCTTGGGTTTGTCCTCTGTGCCACGGTTCTGTCTTCTGGTCTGACCTCACTCACAAACCTTGCCAATGGCAAACCAAGAAAGACAGATGGTCTCACATGTGATTCACCTTTTTGATGTGTCTCTGGTCCCTGGATTCCACCTTCTGGTCCCTAGGTTTACTAATGCTAATGTCCCATTCTCCTTGTACTCAAGCTCTTGCTTCTTGTTTGTACCCAAAGCCTTTGGATAGGCTCTGGCACTTGAGACATGAGATATCAAACAGCGGCAGACCTCAGCCAGGTTGTTGACCTGGCCTTACACACATGAGACTGGTTTCAGAGACTTTAACTTGTAGGGAGTTTTGTCTAAGGACCTGAAAACCTTCACTGGAAACATGTGTTAGGATTTGTCGTCTTCTACTGGTCCTCTGTTAAAATGCAAAGCAAACTGTTAAGGAATCCATTAAATCTTTGAGTTAGTGTGAATGGATTTTTTCAGGTAGCATGGATAAATTTAACCTAAATGCAAATAGTGTCTGTGGAAGAGGAGACATTCTGTTTTTAAGAACATAAAACAGAGATGAGAATATATATAACACTGTAGTGGATGAAAAAGAATATCTGGCATATGTGAAATCATTTTAAGAGATAATATCTTCTATAGATATGATTTACATCAGAGCACAGAGGAAAAGGAGAGTGGAGAAAAGATAGGAGTCACGGCTTCTAGGATTTCTTGGACAGAGAATGGGAAATCATTTTTAAAAAGGCCATCCTTAGCAATAATGGGCACTCAGACCTTCTAATAAATAGTATATTAGTTTGAAAAAGCTGTCAGAAAATTTGTCATTAGAGAAAAGTCCGACGTTTCCATGGGCATAGACGTAGCTAAAGATGATTCAAGGGTAATATTATGCAAAATATTATTCATCACAATAGGGCCACCATGTGGGCTACTCTCTCTCTCACCTCATGAAGTCAGGGGCTATGTGATAGAGGAAGTTTTTTAGAACTTCTAAGCAAAATTTTATGTATTTTTATAGATAGAAATGGATTGTCTTTGGTATTAGTGATGCTGTTATTTTACAAAAAGTCTTCAAAATGTGGCAGGAATCCTGGCCATGTGGCACTACATTTCAATCTCAATGTGTCAATCATAACATCTGTGATTTGGGATTAACACGAAGCAAAAACATACCTTTGTTAGGTTAAGATTACCTTGCTCCAATTAAACTAATTTTGTGATTCCCTCCCCAAGTTTCCCACTTCTTAAGATGTCATCAACCACGGGGCTGGCCCTGTGGCGTGGCGGTTAAGTGCGCGCGCTCTGCTGCTGGTGGCCCAGGTTCAGATCCAGGCACGCACCGACGCACCGCTTGTCAAGCCATGCCGTGGCAGCGACCCACATAAAGTGGAGGAACATGGGCACGGATGTTAGCTCAGGGCCAGTCTTCCTCAGCAAAAAGAGGAGGATTGGCATGGATCTTAGCTCAGGGCTTATCTTCCTCACACACAAAAAAAGATGTCATCAATCAAATGTTTAAAGAGAGATTGGAGTTTCAACAAAAAACAAAACTCAACTCAAAAGTTAGCATATAATTCACATTAATCTGTGTGGTATATTACTTGAGAGATCATATTTTATTAAAGCATGTAAACTGCATCTTTAAAAAATTTCAACACGCACATAGTTTAAAATAGTAGTCAACAAATACAGTTGAACAAAGTGGTTTTAAAGAAAATAAACAAATACAATACCCTCTTCCTCTATCCAATGTGATGCTGTGCTGCTGTTGTGCAAACTTTTTATGTAGTAGAAAGCTCTGAATGCCTACTATTGCAAAAACATGTTCTGTACAAGTAGCATTGTATAAGAAAATACAATAAAACAAAGAAATTAGAACGCAGATACCAGAATGTCAATAAACACCACACGTAGTGAAGATCATGACAATGAATGACCAACTTCTTTTAGCTAGAAAGAATGGGGAAAATTAAGAATTTCATGGAAATGTCACTTGCAAAAAAATACCCAAAACAAATGACCAATCTTACCATTGGGTTCAGGATTTCATCAATCATTTCCTTCAGTTTTATGTCACCTTTGTGAAGTTTTATTAATGGAAATGAAGAGAGTTAGTAGAAAAAACTGCTTGTAGAAATTTTTTAGTTTACTTTCTCCTTTTATAATTTCATGTAAGCTATTTGAATTACTTTGCATTATTAGGAAAAATATAAATATGTAAATATATGAAATAAAAAGGTTAGCATTTTAAAAATTGTCCTTTCTCCAGTGAGGAAGGGATAATCATGTTTACTTAATGCTATCTTCTAACCAAACCCACCAGCACCTTGACATTTTTTTAAACTTAAGATCTCAATAATCATGAAGCATTTCCAACACCTCATTATTAGTGACCCTTGGTTTTAATCTCAAATGGCCAGGCTACCATCCAGCGCTTCAGATATTCAAGTGATGGAAGTTTGGTATGTGAAAATAGCCGTCTCCTAATAGGACAGAGGTGACAATAATAATGGCATTGATAATGGAAAACAAGTAAAATTCAAGAAGATAACAAATATTAGGGAAAGATTTCAGATTAACATGCCTGTATGATACCTTCCCAACAAAATCAAGTTCATTAGCACTAAGTCTGTATTTTTCACAGGATAATTTTTGAACTAGAAGAATTGGAATCATCCATGGTGTTAAAATGCAGTTAACTGGATCCTCTTGAACCAATTTCTCCTGTGTTGAGGTCATAATTCTCAATTGTTATGCATTCTTAGCACTAAAATTTGAGAAAAACTGTTTTAGACCCTACCACTGAGAGTTTATTTGAAAGTCAATAACTACAAATGAGAGCTGTTTATTTTCTTGGGATTCTCAATTCTTTTTAAAGAGTTTATCAAGTGAGGAATCCGACCTTTGAGATAAACCTGCTCGTGCACATCTGAGATAAGGCTGATTCCTGTTGAAGATAATCCATCCTCTACACACACACACACACACACACACACACAGAGACAACTCAGACTTTAATTTCATTCCTTCTCTTCTACACTGCCCCCATTCTCCTTAAGTACAGTCCATGTTACTAGCTTAGTATTATTGTCTCACCTCTTCTGTTGTACTGCCGCTTCCCACCTCCACCCCTCCCAACCTAGCTTAGCAGGAAGCCTGAGTACACTCAGTACCTACCCAACAACTGCACAAAATTTACTGTTGGGATATTACTCCAACTCAGAGCTGCTCTGTGAGGAAGACCATATGAGTGACAGGGCCTGTTGCACAGAGGGAGATTTAGGTCCAGATTGGAAGCTACAAGTGTATAAGAGCAAGAGAAGAAGGAGAAGAGAAATAATACAAGAAGGTGAGGAAGAAGCTCCAGATCCCATAATGGCAGCTATTGTGAAGGATATCTTGTAGTGGAGAGATGGTAATGTGTAATGAGGCCAGATGTTGGACCTGATCTCTCTCTGCTTTACAGGACATGCTGGAATCCACAGCACACACGTGTGAGGAAGTGAATAAACCCATCCAACGTTATTCTGTTCCCACAAATGAGATCGGAAATGAAATGTAACAGCAGTCTTTCTACAGAGCCAAATATTGCAAGCTCGGAATACTAACTGGTTCATTTATTTCACTGATTACCATATGTAGATATGAAGTCCCAGGCACTGATTTTCAATAAACGACCCTCTTAAAGTTAACTTGCCTTTCTGTTTTCATCCATGCATTCATATTCTTGCTACGTAAATTTTAATATTGATTTTTAAAATTTCCCTACAGTCCAAAAATATCATTTGCTGAAAAATCAATGGCTGTTTCTATCATCTCATGCAATTTCTGTCATTAGCTAACGTGCAACTATAGGGATCAATTACATACACTATATACAAAATCTTTCCATGCTGAATTGCACCCAAGATATTAGTTCAGTCATATCCCAAATTACCTCTCTTAACTAAAAAAGATCAGGAATTTAAATTAAAACGTCAGGCAAGGCTGGAAACAGCAGTCTTTCATCATTCCTGCAGATTGTAAAAGTGTTCCATTCTCTCTACGCTCACAGTGCTTTGTTACATGGGCAGCATGGGGGGGGGGAGAAAACAAAACTACAATGTCCTTGACATCTTGCACTTTAAAAATAGAAGGAGAGCCCCCTTCCCAGTTTATGTATAATGAAACAAGCCAAGTCTCCAAGCACTACATCTGGACATTAAGAAAACTTGCATGGGGAAACTTTTGGGGAAATGAAGGTGATCTCTGAGCTGCTATTGCAGTTGTATATGACACTGACATTTATTTCCCATAATTCTTGCCCACAGGAAACATATCCCTTAAAAAACTAAATAAAATCAAGTTGGACCTTCTCAAAATCTGCAAGCATCAACTTCCCAGAGAAGCTCACACACCCCCCAACAGGATCAAATGTGAGGAGCGAGGCATTCAGATAAGCGGTGGAAGGCAGTCCACCTTGAGGTTGCTGTGAAGCGGTTGTTCCTGACCCTGAATCCGAAATGGGGGGCGGGGGGGGCGTGCGATGAGAAATGAGGAGGAGAAGAATGTCTCGGCTCCATGAAACCAAACACCCTTTTGGAATCTGAGCTGAGCGCTAGAACCAGGATCCCACCCCCTTGCCTACCTCCAGGCTCCAGTAAGCATCCGCTGGCGTTCTCCCCTCTGCTCCTTCCGCAGCAGCGGACACACGGCTCCTGAGCAGCCGGGAGCTTGGGTCCCGCAGAGCGCTCGTGCCAAGCGCTTCTCTCGACTAGTTACCAAATGAGAAAAAGGGACAGAGACGCACAACCAGAGAGGTGATTAAAATCCAGTTTTCAGGCACCAGCGTCCCGGAAGGTTCCTGCTCCTCTTCTGCGCCCTTACCCAGCTCTTTCGCCTGGCAAAGGGTTACTCAGGAAGCCCCGGCAGCAGCTCCTTCTCTTGTGCTCCGCCTGATCGCTCTGATCGCCGCCGCCGCTGCCACACTGCGAGCCCCGCTATCCGCTCCCCACCGCGCAGCGAGGAGGCCTGGCGGAGACAGCGCGAGCGGAGGAGGGTGGATTAAACGGATAGATTTTGCGGGTAAGCGAGGAAAAACTTTGATGTTGGAACCGCACACACAGGACTGAGAAGAAACCAAAACAAGTTGCAGGTGCGGGGGCGGAGAGGCTGCTTTCACAAGCTGTGAGAAAAATCACCCCCCACCAAAATCGGGGAGAGAAAGCTCCCTGCTCCTTGCGCGATCCGTGAGCGCGCCTCGTAGTCTCTGGTCTTCGAGTCCACTGGAAAAGCTCAGGGCATGGGAAGCCCTTTTGGTTCACGCCTGGGGTGCAAATAGCAAAGGCGCCTCCCTCTGGAGAGGCTGGCGAGGACTCAGTGCAAAGAGGACAGAGACAAACGCAGATCCAGACAGAGCGAGAGGAGCCGGAGCTGCCGCCTGCAAGAGCAGAGACGCGACTCCCTTCGGGCAAAGTGACTGCTACAAAGTCTGTTCCCTCCTGCGCAGGGACAGGTACATTTAAGGGCCTGAACGGACGTCAGCACCAGCTGAGCTCGCGGGGTGAGCGCCAGGGCTCTCCGCCCCGCGGGGTGTAGTGCGCAGAGGGCGATCTGCTGCTCGCGCGGTTGAGAGTGGCTGACTTCGGGGAGAAAACAGCGCTGGTGGCGCTGCGGAGTGTCAACCCCCCAGAGCCCATCATCGGAAACGGTCTACCGGTGGCATTTCTGCCATGGGTGCGCTCGCGGAATTGAACGGAGCCAGAGCTGCGTGGAGAGGGGTCTGGCCACTCTGCGCGCGCGCACCCAGTATTGGGTCACCGAGGCGCTCAACACTTGGTTTTCAGGGAAATCACTTTCCTCTCGCTCTGGTTTGAGTCGTCATTCTGATTCATTTCGCAAAGTTCGTTGAAATTCACCTTTTAGGTGAACGAGATTAGATTTTTCAACTTGAAATTCCAATCAAGATAATACTCAAATCTACCCTTAACCCCACATATCTAGTTCCTAATTCAGTCATGAGAGATGAAACTACTCGACGTGTTCAAACGACCCTTGATCTTTTCCTTAGGTGATTTTCATGCTTGAATACCCAGTAAGAATTTAAGAGCCTTTGCACATGGAAGTAGTATTTCTTAAAGTAATATGTTAGTATAAGTAGCATTTTCTAAGGTTTTGGTACTACTTCCAGGTTGGCGGTGGGGAATTAAATTCAAACTCAGAAATATAATGAAAAGAGGATTTTGTTTCTTTATCCTGTGTAAAATGATGGATTCTATTTCCAACCGAGTTTTACATTTCTGCCATAACAATGACATATCAGCTATATTTTTCAAGGTATAGAATAAGATTAAACAGAGGTGGAAAAATAATTCAGAAAGCAAGATTCACATTTCCGCGGCCCTTTCCTAAATTTCCCTTCAGGAGAAAGAAATTACCAGCTGAGCGCACTTATTAGCTGCCCTGGGTCTGTTCTGGGCACCTTGAGATTTGCAGTGCCCAGAGAAGTGAAGAAGGGGTAATAGAACGGAGAGTCCCCAAACCAAAGGAATCTGTGGTCGTGAAGGGCAGATAACGCTTATATTTTTTCCCTTTGTGCAGTTCCAACCTAAGCAAGGTAGATTCCCCTAGATCACAAGCACTCAGAGCCTTTTAAAAGTGGCAAACACAAACTCCGCCAGAGAGCTGGCTCCATGTTTGTTCCATTTCCATGACCGCCCAGCGGCCCTCCCTCTAGCGGTCGTCCAGGGGAAACACTCGGTATGTGTGTGTCTGTGTCTGTGTGTGTGTACACGCGAGCGTGCGTGTGTGCTTGCCCGTTTGCGTGTGAGTGAGTTTATCACCGAGAGAACCCACAAATATCTTGTCGGCTCTCCATAATCCCTTCCTCCTCCTAGCGGGGACCATTCACTGCATCTTAAGTGATACTTCTAGCGTTTCCTATTCTTCCACCGACACTGGGACATTGGCTCTGAACTGGGAGGATCTGATCTAACTTTATGGAGAGGTATTACTGTAAAGGCGCTAGAAACTTTGGAAACTGGCATCGGCGACAGCATTTTAGCTCTTTGTAGTGAATATACCCGGAAAGATCAGAGAGAAGTTGGGAGTGGTAGGGGAGCAAAACATTGAAGGGCTTTAGGAAAACATCAACAACATAGATCAACTAATTTTTCTTCAAATAAACTGGTTTCTAGTAAAACTACCTAAGAAGTCAGGGGACAGAGTTAATTTGTTTTGTGGACGCCTACACCCTGCACTTCTGCTTGGTTCAGTGTCTTCCAAGCTTAACGCTGCTTCAACATGCTTTTGGGTTGGGGGGAGGGCTTCGTCAAGGTAGAAACAATGAGGGTCACTGCCTGCCGCCCGGAGATTACTCGCTCCCGGACCGTCCCTACTCACCCCCCATCTCCACGATTTTTGTGGCTTTCTGGGTGGCCAGTGACTTCAGGGATCATCACTTGTGGCCAGTGCAGGCGAGGGTAGCTGGAGCATGTCCCGGTTTTCTTCCTGACTCAGAGTCACGGTCCAGAGCCAGGGGCGACAGGGACTGAGGTGGAGACACCCACGCGCTCACGCCTCCCGCGGGGCCAGAGCAAGCAGGGAAGGCGCTCGCGGCGGGAACCTGCTTCCTGCCAGGAGGCGCAGGGTGCCAGGCGGGCTCAGGAGACAGGTCGGTGGTTGGTTCATCAGGATCATTAGGGCATCGGGAGGAAAGCGGCACATCAACCCCTTGGGGACCGGATCCTCACAGGCCCCAAGACTGAACCCCAGCGGCGCCCTTTGCAAAGGTGGGCGGAGAAGGGTCCTCTTGGACGAGTGGACCCGGCGTCCACCCGCACGTCCGGCCTCTTGGTAGGAAACCCGGGTCCCAGCTGAGCCTTTGAGCCACTTTCCCAAAGAAGGAAGGACGCTCGCAAAGGCCGCATCGCTCGTAGGAGATTTTCTAGCCCGCAATGTTGTCTCCCGCCTCCACCCTCTACGATGGCTCTGACTCGAAACCACGCAAAAAGGGCCTCGGCCTCTGCTGTCCCCTCCGACGGGCCCGGGACCGGGTGATCGCTCGCAGTTGCCGGGAGGGGAGCCCGGCGCCCCAGCCTCTGCGCGCCCGGTGCCGGCGGCCGGGCCTCGTCACGGTCTCCCGGGCAGAGAAGAGGGCGGCCGGAGCCAGCGGCCAGCGGGGACCCGGGTTGTCGTCTCGGCGTCCGGGAGCAAATGCTGGGCAGTTTCCCCGGGGGACTGAGCGAGCCGGCGCGGGGCGACCTGGTCTCCCCAAGGCGGCGCCCCTCCCGCTGTGGTCTCCCCACAGCGGGAGGGGCGGCCAAACACGGGCCCAGGGCGCCCCCCGCGCTCCAGGGCGCACCGGGAACTGCAGCCCCGGCGCCCCCATTCGCCCCGCGCGCTGTCCTACTGGCTCCAGCGGCTGGCGCTGGCGAAGAGCGCCTGGCGAAGAGCGAAGAAGCCCCGCACACCCTTATTGTGCGCTCCTCTCCCCCATTTCCCTCCTGGGAGAGCGACTCTGCATCCCAGCGAGCCCCCAGGCTCTTGTTCTTTTGAATCTGACCTGGATTCACCTGCACCCTGCCCTGGGTAACAGGCGACCCCAGAGAGGATGGCACAGCAGGGCGGGCACTTACTGGCGCCATGTGAGAACTGGCTCTGTGAATCCAGGGCTCATAGGATTAGGTCTCCAAAAGCGCGAGGAAACAAACTCCGGGAAACAACCTTCCTCTTGAATATGCCCGGAAGGGTCAACTTTCTCTGGCTGTGCTTGTGATCAATCAGAGCAAAGCTGCTTTCACTAATGCAAGCGTGCCCTTCTTGCCCCACCTTTTTTTTTTCTCCTGCTTTGACAAGTCAAAGAAACAGAATTTGTAGTATTGGATAGACTAACAATTGTTTTTGTTTCTACAAGCTAATTAGTATATTTTATTTATTTTCTGCCCTAAAACAGTGCAAATATCTTGGTATGATACGTATAGTCAAAGAGTTACATATTAATATTAATTAATTAAGTTAGCATGATAGTAAATAGTATTAAATTTCCATTTATTATAACCTGCTTTTATTAGTTAAAAATCTTAAGACAAATCATTTCCTCAGAGCTAGAAAAAGTCCATCTATAACATGAAAATAGAAATACTACCTTTAAAATATTCATTTAGAAATATATTTTATGTGTATTAATATTCTCATATATTAAATTATAACACCGTGATACAGATAAAAAGTACTAAAAATAAACCTCAAAAACATTATTGGGGAGATGGTGATGAATTTGGAGGGAAATATTCTATAACTGAATATTTGCTTTGATTATTTATATATACATTTTAAAGAGTTGATATTTAATATAATTAACATTTTTTATTTTTAATTATGGTAAAATACATTACATAAAATTTACCATCTTAACCGTTTTTAAGTGTACAGTCGGGTAGTGCTAAGTTCATGGACATTATTGTGCAGCAAATCTCCAGAACTTTTTCATCTTGCAAAACTGAAACTCTAGACCCATTAAACAACTTCCTCTCTCTCCAGCACCTCTCTTTCTCTGTCTCTTTGCATAAGAACAGAAGAAAAGCCATGTAAGGCTGCAGCAAGAAGGTAACCATCTACAAGCCAGGAACAGGGCTCTCACCAGGAACCAAATCAACCGGCACCTTCATTGCAGACTTCTCAACCTCCAGTTTGTGAGAAATAGATTTCTGTAGTTTAAGCCACCCCGTCTGTGGTATTTTATTATGACAGCCTGAGTTATTAATACATATGCTAATTCTATATTTAATTTTTTGTGGAACACACTGTTTTTCATAGTGACTGCACCATTTTACATTCCCACCAACAATGCACAGGGTTCCCATTTCTCTATATCCATGTCCACACTTGTTATTTTCTGTTTCATTGATGATAGCCATTCTAGTGGATGTGAGGTGATATTTCATTGTGTTTTGATTTGCATTTTTTAATGATTAACGATATTGAGCATCTTTTCATGATTCATTGAGCAACCATTGAGACTCTCCTTAATATATGAATTTTGCTGATAAGTCATAATTTTTTCCCGCTCCATATTAATATGAAAATTATCCTCTTGATTCACTTGCTCTATATTTCAAAACATTATTTGGTTGTGGCTTATTTTACTTATTACTGAACTGTTGATGGTAATGATCTTATACATTTTTAATCTTTGAAAGTTTAATATATTCGCATATTAAGTAAAAGTAATATATTTGTATAATGGGGCATCTGTAGCTCTTTTTTTTTAAGTTACTATAAAATAGTCTACATACAAACTGAAGTAGTTGTATGTATTTAACTGTAATGAAAACTTCAACCAATCCAACTTATTTTTAAAAAAAGGAATGATTTGTTTAGGAAAGATAAACAATTAAATTTTATGTGTGTTGAATTACAGGCCTAATTATACTTCCCATACAGCATGCTTTTGCATTTTTATTTGTGCTGCATTCATATATGAGGTTCATATCTTAACACTTTCAAATCCAAGTAGAATTAAGATGTTCTTGACTGGACAACCTTGTGCTCTCTCTAAAGCAATTCTTTTAGTCACTGATTTGATATTTTGTTTCAAAACTAGGAGATGATTTCAATATATGAATGATTAGATAAGACTTTACGGCTATCCATGCAAATAACCAGTAACCATTCTACAGATAAGAGAGATAAGATGAATTTTACTTGAGCCAGAGTGAGGACTATAGTCCAGGAAGGCAGTCTCCACAAAGAAAGAAAAGATTCCAGAGAAGTGTGGTTTGAAGCATGATTATATACCATTTCAGAACAAAGAACATACATCAGGCACGACAAGGGTACGTTTCTTTCTCAAAGCCACAAGGCGATATTTTGCTGCAGTTTAGCATGTACACAGCAGGTCAACTTGACCCTGGTTTCTGGGAAGAAAAACTTATCTTCAAAAAGTACTGGTATTGACTTCAGAAGAAGGGAAGCATTCATGCATATCTTCAAAGAGTGCGTCCTTTGCTTTGGGATAATGTTTAATGTTTAAAGCAGATGTACAACGCATGTTTGAGAGGCCGTAAGTTAGGCTGCTCTGCGAAAAACAAGTTTAGGCTGAATCAGGTTTAAACCAGAATGGCTTCCCTATATACCTCAATATGTAAAAGTTCCTCATTATTTCTATCAGGGCCCTAATTAATAAATACAGTAGTCTCCCCTTATCTGTGCTTTTGCTTTTCATGGTTTCCGTTACTTGCCGTCAACCATGGTTTGAAAATATTAAATGGAAAATTCCAGGAATAAACAATTCATAAGTTTTAAATCGCCCACCATTCTGAGCAGTGTGATGAAATCTCATGCTGTCCTGCTCCTTTCCAACAGGGATGTGAATCATTCCTTTGTCCAGCACATCCACGCTGCATATGCTACCTGCCATTAGTCACTTAGTGGCCATCTCAGTTATCTCAATTATCAGCTGCTGAGGTATCGCAGTGCTTGTGTTCAAGTAACCCTTATTTTACTTAATAATTGCCCCAAAGTGCAAGAGTAGTGATGCTGGCAATTCAGATATGCCAAAGAGAAGCCATAAGTGCTTCCTTGATGTGAAAAGGTCAAAGTTCTTGACTTAATAAGCAAAGAAAAAAAATCATATGCTGAGATTTCTAAGATCGAAGGTAACTTTTATTACAGTATATTGTTACAATTGTTCTATTTTATTATTAGTTGTTGTTAATCCCTTACTGTGCCTAATTTAAAAATTAAACTTTATTATGGGTAGGTATGTATAAGAAAAATCTGGTATGTATAGGGTTCAGTACTGTCTGCGGTTTCAGGCATCCACTGGGGGTCTTGGAGTGTATCCCCAATGGATAAAGGGGGACTACTGTAAGCATATTTTCATATACTTATGTATCATTTATAATAAAGTTCAGTTGTATCAAATATATATAATTTAGGAGGAGAAAAGAAGTGGAAGAATATATGTATAAAATATATCAATTCACATTATATATGGGCCAATTTTTTAGTTTACTATTTTCTATTTAAGAGATCCAAGTAAGCTTTTATTTTTTTGCTGAGGAAGCTTCACCCTGAGCTAACATCTGTTTCGAATCTTCTTCTTTTAGCTCGAGGAAGACTTGCCCTGAGCTAACATGTGTGCTAATCTTCCTCTGTTTTATATGTGGGTCGCCACCACTGCATGGCCACTGATGAGTAGCGTAGGTCCACACCCAGGAACCAAACCAGGGCCGTCGATGTGGAGTGTGCCAAACTTAATCCAGGTAGGTTTTGATTGAGGTATTTATAGGTTTATATGTCTAAAATAATCAAATTTGGATTCTATTTTGTTTGAGAAGACATTTCCTTGCCAAGTTAAAAAATACAGAGAGCTTTGCCTATTAATCTATGTGTTTAGTCTCCTAATTAATGTTAACTTTTTCAGGGACGTCCTTAGACTGTGAGCAGTGTAGTCTCACTCTTTTGGTGAGTAGTTAAACAGGAACATCTGTGGGCAACCACAGGTTTTTGTAGATGGCACTTTTTAAAGTTTTCTCTAGGAATTTGCATGTTATCTTTCTTTTATTCCTGCTTAGAGATGTAACTATTTTCTGTTTGGACAGCAATCATAGATTTACTATCTCCACCAAAGCCCAGAATATTCTACTTAGAGAGACTAAAATGTTCTCTGTACATGCAAACAGATATAGATGTCATTACTAGAGCTAAACATAATCAAGAGGACTCACTCTTGCAAATCATATTGGTAGCAATAACCATCTTAGAGATGACTAAATGGATATTGAATAAAGCACTAGTTGCAGAGGCTATTTTCTTTAAGTGTAATGTGCAAATAGAGTGTTACAAGAAGGTTATATTCTGGCACACCTTGCATACTTAGGGTATCTCGTTCAGTAGGAATGAGCTCTATCAAAGCAAAGGGAAAGTAATTTCATATTTATCAACAAATGTCTCTTAAAAAATCTACTACATCCTCTTTATAGCTATTGTATAAAATTACATTTAAATCAATTAAAAAATTCTTCTCCATATGTGCAGTCATTCTCCTATTTGTTATCGTCATAATGTTCTAGCATTAAAAGCCCCCTCTAGTTATTTTTACATATAGAATATCTGGACTGGGTGAACATTTAAAAATTTGCTATTGCAGTGTAGCTTCTGCGGTCCAGGATGGATAAAATCACTTTAGGAAGGACCCCTTGGAAAATTAGACCTAGTTAGGATTTTCTCAGTGTGCTTGAGAAGCAATTATGTCTTTGAGTCTACAATAAATTCCTGTGGGATTGGAGCTAAGTTAACAAGGTAGTTAGAAAAAAAGAAACAACTTTAAAAATTGAAGGAACTATATTAATCTATGTAAATATATCTGACAGAAATTCTAAGTTTCGAGTACACCGTATATGGTAAATTTGGTCAAATAATTCTAGTGGAAGTTTTAAAATGAAAGAACAATTATTTGCTTTCTCTCTTCCTTTTGCTTAAAAATATTGTCCTTCAGCATTCAATGAGAGCAATTGATTAGAAATAATACACAATATATTTATTCACAGGTAAATTCAGAAAAAAATATATTTCTTGGTTGCTTAAAACTTGTATTTTCTATAAATCTCATCTCTTACAATAATTTTTAAAAAGTGCCTTGACAAGTCAAATATGTTCTTGAACATTTCAGCAGCTCGTGATAAAACATAGATTTTTTTTTTTTCTGACATCTTCAGTGGCTGTCATAGAAAACAGATGCAAATAGCATCTGCTTCCTTGGCAGATGCCAGGGTGGTGTTGGCATCCTTAAAACACCCACAGGGTCTGCCTGGACATTGATTAGCATTCTGTGGCCCCATCTGTGCTGTTAAGCTCTGCAGTAGTAGAAATATTGCTAAACAATCTAATGTTTTTATGATTCTCAATTTTCCCTACAGTACTAAACCATAAAAATGATTTTAGTGACATACGTCTCCAAATTATATTTAAGTATTTCCCAAGTACCTTTACACTGACTATTTATAGCTAATCAGCAAATTATAAAAATGTGGAGGAATAGAGAAAAAATATGCCCTCTTAAGGATACTTTCCTGTGTCTTCATCCTCCTAGTTGTATTTATGATCAATAATCGTGTGACTAACATTTATTGACTATTTCTTGTTTGTTAAGTTCTACACTAAACACTTTACATATATTACCACATTATTTCATAAAACAAATGAGCAAAGCTAGGAAGATTATCCCCATTTTACAAATAAGGAAATTAAAGCTTTTAAAGGTGTTATACAGTGGACAAATCCTGAGAGCTGGAGCCAGGATGCTGATCTAAGTCTGGAGTCAGGATATGATTGTGGTAGGTGGAATAACTGTCCCTCAAAGATATCTACATCCTAATCCCTGGAATCTATAAATATGTGAAGTTGAATGGTCTAGGGAATTAAGGTTGCCAGTGGAATTAATGTTGCCATTCAGCTGACCTTAATAATGTGGAGATTACCCTGTATTATTGCGGTGGTCCTGAAAAGTGGAAGAGAGGTAGACGAGGAGGTCAGAGTGGTGCTATGTGAGAAGGACTCAACCTACTATTGGTGGCTTTAAAAATGGAGGATGAGGGCAGGGGCTAAGGAAGAGGGTGGCTTCTAAAAGCTGGAAAAGTCAAGGAAACAGATTCTCCCTCAGAGCCTCCAGAAATGAAAGCACCCTGCCAAACTTAATTTTAGCCCAATGAAATCCATGTCAGACTTCTGATCTACAGATTGTAAGATAAAAAAAAATTATGTTGTGTTAGGCCACTAAGTTTGTGGTAATTTGTCACAGCACCAATAGGACCCTTGTCTTTGTGAAGCAGAACCCATGCTCTGAATATCTGAAGTTTTCAGTCAATAACCGTCTTTTGGATGAGAAGAGGGTTATCTACAAGTAGCAAATAAGAAGCCCTTTGGAGACAGAAGAGAAGAACCTAGGGGAGGTTTGACATTGATTCTATTTCTCCTACACTAATGAATGCACATATGTCTTGAAGATGATATAGGTCAAAAGTACACTTATAAATGCACTTTGTGGTCATTTTACAAAAAAATCACTTCACATAAAATCAAATGGTTTATTCATTTGTTTATCTAGTTAGTTAGCTATCAGATTGCCTTGTTCTAAAAAAATATATATATATATCTAAGTACACAAACTAGCAAGCAAATCAAACTTTCAAAATAAGAGAGCGGTCGGGGAAAATAAGAATTCAAAATTAAGGAGTCTGGAGTGAAGTTATTATATAATGTGAGTAAATCATTAAAGAGAAAAATCATCATCAGAGATTTAAAAAGGGAGCGGATCCTCTGTTTCTTAGAAGATTCACACCTAATATATAAGGACAATAAAAGGTTAAAAATAAATAAGCAAATTATACTTCCAGTCAGGATATAGAAAGTCTCAAGAGAACATAGTACCTATCAAAGGGAAAAAAGCCAGATAGGCTACAAATTCAGAGTTTGGGTAGCCCATCAGAAATCTGATGATGCAAATAAATCTGAAAAAACTGAACTTCTAAAAGATTTGAGCCCTTGTTGAGAGAAATGAGTTCCACAGTTTGTTCCACAGCTGGTGGCATGAGATTAGGAAAGGCAAATATACCTTAGAAGGGGATGGGAAGAAATGCCTTAAATTGTAGCAGATTTTTAGTGTGACATTTAGTGAGACTGTTGAATTTGAATCCAGAGAAGCCTCACAGATCTGATTTGAATGCACTTTCTAATTCCTTCTCAAATGCCCTTTACTGAGGGAACAAAAGCAGTGTGATACAGGCTGGCAAAAGACCAGAGAAAGATATCCCCACAGGGTATAAGGCTTTCTTAGTCCTTTTGGGCTGCTAGAACTAAATATCACAGACTGGGTGGCTTATAAACAACAGAAATTTATTTCTTGCAGTTCTGGAGGCTGGAAGTCTGAAATCAAGGTGCCAGCATGGTCCAGCGAGGGTCGTCTTACAGGTCACAGGCTTTTTGTTGTATCTTCACATGTGGAAGGGAAAGAGATCTCTTTGGGGTTTCTTATAAAGGCACTAATCCCATCAATGAAGGCTCCACCATCATGACCTAATCACCCCCCAAAGGTCTCATTTACTACCCTTTCTACCATCCATATTCAATACAAACACAGAATATATTAGGAAGAAACAAGAAAATATATCATATAATCAAGAGAAAAAAGTAGTCAATAGAAGCAGATCCACTGAGTACCCAGAGATTGGAATTACTACACAAGGACTTTACAGTAACTATGATAAATATGTAGAAAGGATTAGTAGAAAGAGAGACAAAAAATGTGAACATCTGAAGAATTTCTTAGAATGTTGGAAACTCTAAAAAAACTAACTGGACATTATAGAACTAAAAGATAAAATATCAAAATAGATATACCATTGAATGAGTTTAGTTATGGACTGGACTTCACTGCAGAAGTGATCAGTTACCTTGAATACTGGCCTGTATAAATTAATAAAACAGAAGCACAGAGAGAAAAAACTGAAAATTGAATGAATGAAAAAGAAATGAAAAATTGAATGAAGAAAAGACAGATGAGAAAATCTAAAAAGGAAAAACATAATTCTAATTATATTTCAGAAAGAGTAGACATAGTGAATAGGCAGAAGATGTGTTATATGAGATATTGAGTGAGAATTTCCCAGAGATCGATGAAGCTCAGCAATTCCAAAGTAGCATAAATCCAAAAAAAACCACACTGAGATACATCACAGTCAAATTGCTGACAGACAAAGATAAAGGAAAACAATAACAAAATTAAGACTAACATCAACAACAACCTAACCCACAGAAAATTTCAAAAGGTACATTGTACTCATGAGAATAACAATAAAAATTATATCAGAAAAAATTTTCATCAGAAAAAATAGAAGACAATAGAATTATATATTTGAAGTGCTGATAAAAAAAAGTCCAATAGAATTCTTTATTTTTAAAAATATCCTTTAAAATGAATATAAATAAAGACATTTCGGATAGAGACAAACTGCAGAAAGTTGTATCCAGCAGACTTGCCCTAGAAGAAATACTAAAGTATTGTTAGTAAATTATACCAATAGATACTCAACAATGCAGGGAAAAATGACTACTGGAAAGGATAAATAAGTAGGTGAATAGAAAAGAGCATTTTATTACAGATTTTCTTTCCATTTCCTTAGAATACGTGGAGTATTTAACAAAAAATTGAAAATGTGGTGAATTTGTAAAATATGGAGATGTGAAATAAAAGATAAGAAATACAGACAGAAGTAA
Source organism: Diceros bicornis minor (assembly GCF_020826845.1). NCBI lineage: Eukaryota > Metazoa > Chordata > Mammalia > Perissodactyla > Rhinocerotidae > Diceros > Diceros bicornis. The sequence goes on along the minus strand of NC_080745.1, from coordinate 48,616,461 downwards.
ATGGAATTTTACTGCTGTAAGGTTTTTAAAATTATTATCATTATTATGGCTTTATTTTTTAGAGCAGTGTGAGGTTCACACCCAAATTTAAGAGAAAGTACAAAGATACTCCATATACCCATTATGCCCCCACACACATAGCCTCCCCTCATTATTGACATCTCCCACCAGAATGGTACGTTTGTTACAATTGATGAAGCTACACTGACACATCATCATCACACACAGCCCACAGTTTACATTAAGTTCACTCTTGGTGTTGTCCATTCTATGGGTTTGGACAAATGTATAATGACATATACCCATTATGGTATTATAGAGAGTATTTTCACTGCCCTGAAAATCGTCTGTGCTCTGGGCTGATCAGATTACCTCTGGAACCACAGTCGTGCCACGTTGAAGCCGATTACAAGGCCCTCACTGGGTCTGCAGTGGGATCTGCAGTTGGCAGGCTTGTTACCAGGGGCTCGGGCACGCATAAATCCTGTCCCGTCCCTGAGTGGATGGGACTGCCTCCAGTACCTTGTTTAGTAGGGTTGCTCTGGGACTAGGGTCTGCTTCAGGATCCACAGTTGGGTCCTCAGACAGTGGGCCTATTACCGGGTGTATGGACAGGTGTGGCTCCTACCAGGTCCCTGGGAAGTTTTTTGTCTGGTCACTGTATGCGGCCCTGGGTGGGCAGGTCTGGCCCTGGACTGTGGCTAAGAGGGGCTGGAACTGAGCCAAGGCTGTTTCAGGTTCCTCAACCGAGACCAAGGTCCGTAGACCTGGCTCTGGAGGTGTGAATGAGCATGTCCCCTGCCAAGTCCCTGGGTGGGCTGGACCAGTCTCTGACTGTGGCTAGAGGGACTGGAGCTGAGTATAGGGCCATTATAGGATCCCCTGAGGCACAGATATGCGTGTCTCCTGATGTGTCCTTAGGCAGTCAGGTCTGCTGGTGGATGGCGTCTATGATGAGGCTGGAGCAGAGTATAGGGCGCTTAGGAACTCCTGTGGGGTAGCCAAGAGGTCTCCTGCTGGGTCCCTGTGCCAGCAGGAGTGTTCATGGACTGCAGCTGGGAGGGGCCTGGAGTAAAGTAGTGGGCCCTTTCAAGATCTCTGGAGGGGCAGATGGGAATGTCTCCTGCTGGGACCCTGGACCCTCAGGATTGTTGGCAGACTGTGGCTGTGAGGAAGCTGGAGCTGCACATAGGGTCCTTGCAGGATTTCTGAACCTGCATATGGGAGTGTCTCCTGCAGGGTCCCCGAGCCAGCAAGCCTGCTAGTGGACTGCAGCTGGGATGGGCTGGAACCCAGTTACAGGGTCCTTTCAGAATCCACAGCCTGACCAGGTGTGGTGGGCTTATCTCCAGGGGCTCCCACCCTGCACTGAGATGGGCTGGAGCAGGTTCATGGGCCACCTCAGGAGGGACCAAGGTCTGTATGCCTATTACCTGATGCACTGGTGGGCATGACTCCTCCTGGGTCCCTTGGCATATGGTGCTGGTGACAGAACCAAAGCCAGATGGTGCTGTAGCGTAGTTTTAGGGTATGGAGCCATTTCTGGCTCTGTAGTTGGGACAGCAGTTGGCAAGTCAGCCACCTGATGTGAGCCTGGTAGCTGTCTCAAAATGACTCTCTTCACACTGAGGTTTCACAATCTTCTGGTTTCCAAAGCTCCCACACAGCCTCTTTTGTTTGCGGATGGATGCCAAATTATTGCGGTTGAGAGGGGCATATAAGCAAGGGACATCTTATTTGGCCATCTTGCTGATGTCACTCCTTTCTATGTGCACTTTAAAGCATGTGTCAGCCACTCAGAATTTGACAAGAACCAGCATCTGTGTCTTCCAAGTGGAAGGTCAATTTCTGATGTGTGGTAAAGTAATTAAAATGATATCTCACCTACAGGCATGCGGTCTTATTTTGGTGATTCTTTTTTTAAAAATTCTGAGTGTCAGTGTTCAACCTATTTGATAGTTACACTACTCAATCAAACAATGCTAATTTATTTATTCACTCATTTATTTAAAATATTTATTGATATCTTCTGTATCCCCGTCCTCTTCATCTCCCAGTCTTCTTGCAATAAAAGAAGGATACTTCTTAACAGCTTGCGCAGGCACAAAGGCTTTGAAAAGGACGAGACAGGAAAGTACTTTTCTTAGTGTAGTGAGCTGTTCTGCAATATTATAACATATTCAATATTTAAAGACCTGCAACTCAAAAAGCATAAGATAAATTGAAGTGTTGTGATTTAAGTGCAAATTGAGCTCTCAGAAGTGTTAAAATATAGATTTTGCATGTAACTAATGAAGCAAAGGAAATGTAAATATTATGTAGCAACTAGATTGGTCAATGGTAAAACTGAGGTAACTGGTGATTTATTTTTCTATGTCAGGAACAAATTTTAAAACAAATATAATACAGCAATTACTGTTTTATGATTATAAATAAAGTCATATATTTGAGACTTGAAGTCTTATTTACCATTCTTAAAAAGCCATTTCAAACCTAGACTCTCTCAGGAGTACTTTAGGCAGAATTATTATTTCCAGTTTAAGAGCATTTTCCATCTGTTCAAGATTTAAGTTGTATAGTACCATATTTTCAGGAGCAACTACTTTATTTTATGTAAAATTTAAATATGGACAAACTGTTTGCTAATTGATCAGTTTATAAGATATAATTTTGAGGGCCTGCCCTGTGGTGTAGTGGTTAAGTTCAGCATGCGCTTCTTTGGTGGCCCAGGTTCATTGGTTCTGATCCCAGGTGGGGACCTACACCACTCGTTAGCCATGCTGTGGTGGCGACTCACATACAAAGTAGAGGAAGACTGGCTCAGATGTTAGCTCAGGGAGAATCTTCCTCAAGCAAAAAGAGGAAGATTGGCAACAGATGTTGGCTCAGGGTGAATCTTCCTCAACAACAATAAAAAGATATAATTTTGACAAATCAAGGCATATTATGCCTTTTTGCCAAGAAAAAGATAAATATTTGTTAAATTATAATGAATCAATCAAATACCTTAACATCAAAATCTATTAAAAAGTAGAGTATGTGTATTTTTCAATTGAATGACCTGTTGCTAATTAAAAGAAGAGGAATCATTTTCAATTAGAAGCTAGGGATTTTCAGCTTTTCTCCTTGTTCTATTAGGAACCTAATACAAACAAATTTAAACTAATAAACATGGCAGACCATTTACAATGTTTTCTTTGCCTATTGATTCTGTGTCATTTCTAATCTCTTCCTCCAAGCACGATGTGCCCAAATCATACTAAGTCTTTGAGTTCTGAGTTTTTAACGCATTCTCGATCATCCTTGCCCTCACCATTTTCTCTGCTAAAACAATCCACCTTCCTTTTTCCATTTTATGTCTTACCTTCTCTTCATCTTTCTGGGATCATCTAAGGTTTTGCCTTCTTGTGGAAGTCTACATTAGCTGTCCTTCCTAGGTGTGCCCATTGAGCCTTGAATTCCTCTTACAGCATTTCTTACACTCTACTATATTAGCGCACAGTAATTGGTATACTAATATGTCTAACCTATTACAGAGTTAGATCTGTAAAGGGAGAATTAGGATAAAAAGAGTAAGCGTAGGCGCCGTGTGGTGGCATAGCGGTTAAGTTTGCAGTGGCGGTCCTGGGTTCGCGGGCCCAGATCCCGGGTGCGCACCAATGCACTGCTTGTCAAGCCATGCTGTGACAGCATCCCATATAAAATAGAGGAAGATGGGCATGGATGTTAGCCAGGGCCAATCTTCCTCAGCAAAAAGGGGAGGATTGGCATTGGATGTTAGCTCAGGGCTAATCTTCCTCATGAAAAAAAAACTAAGCCTAGTGGCTAGAGTAATGGTTTGAGTTAGAAGCATAGTAGTTAGAGTTACGGTTTGGTTTAGAAGCATAGTAGTTAGAGTTACAGTTTGGTTTAGAATACCAGGTGTTTCTCACTTATCTAGCATAATGTACACACTAGGCACCAAATATATATTTATTGAATATATGAATAACTAAATCCATAATAACATTCAAAATACAGACCTTTGGTTTGTATCTTATAAATAAGCTTCCCTATCTTGTATCATAGTTCTCGTAGACTTTATGAAGTAATCCTTGCTCTGATTTCTTAGTTTTCTTAGGCTTTCTTAGGTTCTTAATATTTGAGAGAACCTGAAGGGATCTATGAATCTTATTCTTAGTAAACATATATATCCAATATTTGCATACCTTTTTGAAAATGTATGGAAATCATGAAGTTCTGGCTTGAATCATTATTTGTGAGTAACAGCAGAAGTCCTTGTATTAACATTCATTCTTCTTGAAAGAGTCACCTGACAACACTGAGATAAATATAATTACAAACTTGAAATCAGGGAATTATGGCAGAAAAGAATTGACAGTGAACATTGTAAGATGTTCTAAGCATTTTGTGATACAATTAAATAATAGCCTGAAATGTGGTTATAAAATTGTAATATTCAGAAGATAATCTGTTAGTCAAAGTTACAAAAGAGGTCCTGATCATGTTAGTAAAAATGAAGCTATCTTTGATTATCCGCCTGCCAATTTTTTGTTAAATATTAATTAAAATGCAAAATGAAATGTTAAGCTGCAGAAGTAGTTGTGTTAGTTATCTGTTGCTATCTAACAAATTACCCCAAAAACTTAGTGACTTCAAAACACCCACCATTATTTTTTTTTCAAGATTTTATTTATTTATTTATTTTCCCCCCAAAGCCCCAGTAGATAGTTGTATGTCATAGCTGCACATCCTTCTAGTTGCTGTATGTGGGACTCAGCCTCAGCACAGCTGGAGAAGCGGTGCATCTGTGCCCGCCCGGATCCAAACCCCCGGCCGCCAGCAGCAGAGCCAGAGCACTTAACAGCTAAGCCACCAGCTGGCCCGGAAACACCCACCATTATTACGTCACAGTTTCTGAAGGTCAGGAATCTGGGCGTGGCTTGGCTGGGTCTTCTACTCAGGGTCTCTCACATGTTACAATCAAAATGTTGGCTGGCTCTCTAGACATCTGAAAGCTTGACTGGGGAGAGATCTGCTTCCAAGCTTCCTCACATTTTGTTGGTGGATTCAGTTCCTTGTGGGCTGTGGGCTGGAGGCTACTCTGAATTCCCTGCCATGTGGGCCTCTCCAATATGGTAGCTTGCTGCATTAAAATGTGCAAGCCAAAAAATGTGATAGAAAGAGTCCCGCAAGACAGAAGTTACATTCTTTTCTAACTTAATGACAGAAGTGGTATCTCATCATAGAAATGATATCTCTTCCATTAAATTCTATTCTATTTAAAAGAAGCGAATCGCTAGGTTCAGCCCACCTTCATGGGAAGGAGATCACACAAGGGTTGGAATCCCAGGAAACAAAGATCATTCAGAGCTATGTGATCTGTCTGTCACGGTAGTACAAATTAAGACTATTTGTCAGAGAATTCTAAGGTAATAAAAGTTCTCATGAGTCACTGAGGCAAAAGAATAAAGAAGCACAAAAAGAATATTATACATTCTCTTATAAATCATTTTTATAGCCTTTCTCCCGGTAGAAAGATGGGCTTTTGCAGACCAGAAAGAGATGTAATATGGCAATTGTGAACTGCTTTTTAAGTCAATCAAGGTTATTAATAACCCCTTTACTCCCATAAATACTTGTCTTTTACCTTTATTCTAACACTAATAATAATAGCAAATCAAAATAACCATGAACATAAGTGAGTATGAATTGACCTTTACTGACCTTTATTTATTTGACCTTTATTCAGTCATGTTTGGCTCTAAGGCGTGGACTTGGGACCAAGTGTGTGGGCAAAGATTCTTTGACTTGAAGTCGGAGGCGTATTAACCATACAGCTAATGAAGCTAAAGTTTTAGGACTCTATGAGCCCAGAATTGTGTGTGTGTTTGTCTCCGGGATGGGAGTGATATATAAAAAAGAAGAGTTTTGTTTGTTTCCTTTTTCTTAAAATCACTACTAAAAATCTTAAAAGGTTCTGATCCCAAAAAACTTGTTAGTGGACTTTGACTAATTCCTTTACGAAAATAAATTCAGTTTACTTAACATAGATTAAGAGATACGACAACAGAAGAAGAAGAAAGAGAGATTTGAAGTGTGAAAGGCATTTAATTGGCTTTGAAGAAGGAGAAACAGGCCATGGCCAAGAAATGCAGGCATTCTGTAGGATTGTAAAAAATAAAAAAGGATTCTCCCCTAGAGTCTCCAGGCTATTGCTGTTACAGCAGCAATAGAAACTAACACTAAATACTAAATATTAAAGCATATTATTACTCTATGATAATTAACTCTATCATTAAAAGAGTCTTGTAGTAATATACATGAAAAATAAATTTTAAAAATATAATTTATTTCTTAATATATCAAAATGGAGCCTTCACAAATTAAATACTTTTCATCCAATTTCACTTTTAGTTTTTCACTATGAGAAAATAATGTTTGTGAAAGTTTTATGTACCAAAGAATCTATCACTTTATAGCTGTAATTGAGATAAATTTGAAATTGAAAAATTTATAATAAATATCAATGGAAATAGGATAATTAATAATGCAGGTAACCCAATAGCACCATACAAAAAGGCAACCATAAATCAGAAATTAGCATTAATTAAAGAAAAACTCTGAAGCTTATCACTTGGTTCTAAATTTTCTTGTTTATTAAATTTAATTTTAGTTATTAAATTTACTTAAATTTATTTTAGAATAATTTTATTTGCTTATAAGAGAAGGTAAGAGATTATTTGAATATTTGTATCCAGAAGCCAAACGAAATATTTGCTAAGTGGTCAAGTTGAGACAAGGAAAAAAATAAATATTAAGTCAAAACTACTATGTGCTTTTAGAGAAAAGCAAAACTTAGGTATTTTTTTTCATTTTCAGAAAATAAATTTAATATAAATATCATTGCTTTACTAAAAGTAAATGCATTTTAGATACTTCTTTCACAATTCTAATCTGGAGTTCAGGTACAGTGATTGTATTAGTCTAATATATATATATTATATATATATATAAAGATATTTATTATAAAGAATTGGCTTTTGATTATGAAGTCTTAGTCCCAAGATCTGAAGTCGGCAAGCGAGAGACCCAGGAGAGCTGATATGTAAGTTCCAGTCTGAAAACCAGCAGCCTCAAGACCCAAGAAGAGCCAATATTTCACTCTGAGTTCGAAGGCAGGAAAAGACCCATGTTCCAGCTCACGGCAGTGAGGCAGGAGGAAATTCTCCTTACTCCCAGGAGGGTCAGCATTTTTGTTCTATTTAAACCTTCAACGGATTGGTGGGGGCATGCCCACGTTAGAAAGGGCAATCTGCTTTACTCAGTCTACCAATTCAAATATACTGTAGAAAAAACTTACATAAGATTTCATTTCCAATTCTTTTGTCATCACTTTAGATCAAAGCATTGAATTTCAATTTTGTTTCTGTAGTTTTGTAAATGTCCTTAATTTTTCAGCTTTACTCTAAAATTCTCCATTTTATTCAATTCAAAAGGCCCCTTTCTGAAAACATTAAATGATGGCCTATATAATCTTAGATTTTATAAGTTTTTTGATAAGTATTAAAAGTATGTATAGTAATTTAGCATACATATATATGATACATATATAATTATACACCCAAAGAAATAAAACCACCAAGAAAATGTGAGAAACATAATATTGTTAGAACATTTTTAGATTCACCAAGATTGAGTAACATGGAAGAAAAGGTAAAGAACAAAAAACAAACAATGCTTGTAAGACTCTTTCCGAATGACATCAACATTTATTGTATATGAATTATAAATTTGTGATATGAGTAAGTAATCAGATATTAACAAATGTTTGACTTACAAAAGAAACTTTTAAAAGAATTCAAAATATATCCAGAAACATGAAAAGAAATTTATCTTTTGCATCCATAAAACATTAAAATTATATGAATAAATGTAATCTGTACATAGTACCTTTTAGGAAAATAAATAATTGCAAGAAATATGCATATCATATTTTTAAATGAGTATATATTGTATTTTCATAAGAGTTTATTTTTTATGGTAGATTTAAGTTAAATCATTATGTTTTGAGTATCCCAATGAACTGTAAACTATTTTCAATAAAAAGAGACTTGTTAAAGACCATAAAGTCACCATATGACTAACGTATGTTGCATTTCATTGTGTTAACTTCATTGTGAAGTTAACCTCCTTATACTATTTTCTTTCATCTTGTCTTTTTTCTTCTTAAGTGAAAAAAGTTCCTATGTTAATTTATGGTCCATAATGACTACTATGCTTATTTTCTATAGATTCTCCATTATGTTGATTATTGTGTTCTTTTTTAGAATGTTAAGATTTTCTAAATGGAAAACACAGCAGGGGGTATTGAAGAATCCTTAAAGTTAACTAGAAGACAATTTCTGAAGCTTGATGAATCGTCAATAATAAGACACGTAGCTTTAAACAACAAATAAAAAGAATACACTTAACATGTTAGAAAAAAATGTGTTTGTTTCCCTGTTAATTGGTGCATTGATATCTTCTGCAAAACTGCATCTCTTAAAAAGTTTTGTTTCTTAGACAATAGGAGGACTATCCTTCCATCTTGAATTTATACAGAAGTAACCTTTTGGGAGATGAGGAATGTTATTCTTGCTCTAATACTAAAAAGAAAAAAGAAAGGAAAATATAAAAATTTTTATTAATAATCTAGAATAAAATATTACATATATTACAATACAGATGGCAGCAATATTAAAGATAAATTATTTATAGTATATAAATTTCTTTAAGTATTTCTTTAAAAAAATAATAAATAAATGAAGAGACCATCTCTGGAATATTACTGTGTCAAATAGAAAATCAAGGAATCTTCCTGAAAAAATACTTTAATTATTATTTTCATCACCAACTCTCCAATTATTAGATAATTGCATAATTACAATTTATTGCATTAGAAAATATATTCAATAATTATTTGCTTTTGAATTTCCATATATTTCTTGATATTTTTGATTTCACAAAGCACTACCTATGCTAACAATCTATAAAGTTTTTTAGAGTAACTTTAATGCTTTAATATTTTAGCAAAACTGGACTTGACTTTTCTTTGAGAATATTTGATCTTTATAAGCAAGGTCTTCCTGAGATATAGCTTATTTATTATGATTTCCAATTTAGTTCAAGAGCTATCATTAGAAAACTATAGAAACAACTTTCAGAATTATCTGTTGTCTTTCTAGAGTTATTCAAGGAAAATTTTAAAAAGCTAACTTTATCAAATTGCTATCAATCTAGTTTTTATAGGCTTGAACACTTTGCAAGACTAAGAACTTAGAATCATCACCAAACAAGAAATAGAAGGCTTCAGCATGGTCAGGCATGGATTAGAGTCTAGAAGTCTAGAATACTAGTGACTTCTGCCTCTTTCCCTGTTCCATCTAAGATTTTTCACAGTGCACTTTCCAGGGTCACATAGAGATTAAAGCTCTATTTCTCTCCTGGGAATAAAAATGTAACCTGAATTCTTCCATTTTCAAATAATTCCTCTTTTCAGTGCCCAATTCAATACCTTCTTGAAAGTTTACCTAATTGCTTCAACATACATTTAACACTGTCTTATAAATTTCTTTAGCACTGGTTTGAAGTCACATATTGAATAGAGATAGAAATACTGTTCTGCTTTCATGTATTTATTGAAATTAACATTTATTTAATACTAAACTTTATTCTTTCAAATAAGAGTTCTTATCCTGAATCAGGAGATGGATTATTCAGTCAAAGGAAGAGTTGATTAATGAATTTTTATATTGAGGAGTGCTTTGCAGTATAACTTGATAGCCCTGACGAGATATGAACTTGTATAGACAAATAACATTTCTCGAGCATTTATACAATGTACTTAACATTGTGTTTGCTGATTAAGTTGCCAAATAAATAGACAGATAAATTATTATGTTGTGAAGATTCTCAAGACTCTTGTTAAAGAGATGGATAAAAACACATCAAATAATTTTATAGGATATAATTATATACTATATTGTTATGGGAGTTCAGAAGCAGAAAATTAATGACAAATGCTCTTTCCTTATATGCCATAAATCTTGAGCCTGCAACAGAAAAAATATTACATATTATAACTATATGACTATAACCATATATGTCATTGGTAATCTGCATTTTTGACTCTCAGCCAGTTAAAGCTACTCTTTTTTCTTGGTACCTGTAGCAATCAGCTGCAACTACAATATCACATTGCTGTTTACTGCTGTTCGGAGTTTAATATTTTTTTCAAGTCTAAAGCCTTTATTGGGTCCAAATATAATATTCTAAGTTAGTACATGTGGAAAATGCTGCCCTAGGACCTCTGGGAAAATACAAAATTCTACTCATAATATAAAAATAAATGTCTAAAACCTCTAAATAATTTTATGCACGGCCATGGGGGAAAATATGGTATGATTACTTTATTAAGATGTTTTATAGTTCAGATTTTTGTAATGTTTCAAATATGTTAATTAAAAACAAATAGGGAAAAGGTAATGATTACAATATATTTTTATAAAGTCACATGCAGAATTTCTGATTACAATGGAAATAATCAATGTTGTGGACTTCAGGATCAAACTCAGTATTCTTTTGCCCCAAATTTGGAACTTTTATTTTTTTTTCTTTTGCATCTGTGAAACATTAATATGGCATGGGATCAAAGCAATGCAAATTCAATGGAAGTAAGAGTTGGTGCATGAATTTTAAAGTTCAGGTGCACCTTGTAAGGTTAGATTACTGGTTCTGATGAGAACTCAAGAAGGACTCCGTTTTCCAACACAGAAACACTTGCATTCTGGTAGCTATAGCTTATGTACCACAGATAAATTACAACAAACAAAAAAACATACAAACCAAACTTGAGGTCAGTAAAACTGACATCCCGTGATCAAAGGTCATTTGTGTAGTTCAATGAGTCCCTGTCTTCTCAGATTCCTGAGAATCAATCCAATACAACTTTCTGAAAACCATTAAATCTCAAGATCTTTCCCTATTTGATTTAATGAACTGTAAGAAGGTGGGAAGAAGTACAATGAGATTTTTAATAGTATGCGGAATCATTATATGACATTAAATATAATTTTATTATTTTTTGTTACTGTTGTGAACATATAATGGTATATAAATGTAAACACACAAATACATGTTTTCAAAGTATATTGTTGAATGATTCATTAAATGTGGGTTTTGTGTACATTCTTATTTAAAAAGAAAACATGAGAATTAGGGAAAGGCAAAAAATATGATATTTTTATATACCTACAAGTACACCTAAAATGAAACAGAAACAAAATGTGAGTATTAAATGTCGATGACCACGTGGAGCAACCATAACTCTCATCTACTAATGATGGAGTGTTCCCTGATTTGACTACTTTAAAAAACGGTTGAGCCCTATCAACTATAGCTGAATGTATATACTCCACAAACCAGATAGTTTTTCCTCTCCTAAGTATATGCTCAACAGCTATGCATACACATCTTCAACAACAACAGCTATGCATACGTATCTTCAACAACAAAAGAACTGAAATATTTATAACAACCTTATTTGTAAGATCCTAAAATGGGAAACTACTTAAATATTCATCTAAGGCATAAATAAGTTGTATTATATTCATACCACAGGACACTATCCAGCAATGAAGGTTACTAAAGTTGTAATTAGACACAAAATATGAAGAAATTTCACAAACATAATGTTGAGTAAAATAATTCAGACAGCATGATTACATTTGTGCTTCAAAAGAGACAAATTTATTCAATGGTAACAGAAGTCATAAGAATGGTTATCTTTGCATGAGGCAGCTAGAGACTGGAAGGGAAATGTGAGTGCAGAACCTTGGGTGTAGAGCATTATCGGTATTTTATTCTGGATTCATGTTCAATTTTTGAAAAATTTATTGAGTTATACATTTACAATTTATGCACATTTCTATTTTAATGTAATTTTTACAAAAAGCAGAACATTAAGAATCATATTTTCTATTACATTTGTTAGAGGAATATCAGATTTGAAATGTGTCATTTAAAATAAAATGAAACCACTGAATGTGAACAATTGCGTAAATCTGTTAATTGATTACATTAATTGTAAATGCCACATCCAGCCTGTTTCTGGATTTGATAAATCAAACCTATGTAGAACCTTGAAAATGTTGTAAATCTGTGGAAAGTTCTGCATAACATTTCTCCAAAACACGAGTCTGGAAGAGAAACCCAATTGCAGGGAAATTGTGCTCTAGTATTAACCTTCATCTCTGGGCTCCGTCACCAAATATCAACTCAAGGACAGATCTATAGAGGAAAAAATGTACAAGCGAAAACCTCATATCACATACCAGTTTTACATGAACAGTGTTTCACCGTTATATTACTACTTTTCGTTTCTGTGCAAAGAATTGATTTGTATTAATAGAGATAAACTTCAATTTAAATTGGCTATTCCTTGCCTTTAGTTCTTTTGCTATACCTATTTGAAAAGAAAAACAAATGCAATAAGTTATTTTTCAAGATACTAAAAGAAGCTTTATGCTTCTTTCATATATTAAATCTATTACTTTGTCTAGAATATTGCAATTGTGTTTATTATTGCAATTCTTAAATTATATATATTATGTATAATATAGTTATATATAACTATATGTAGTTATTTATATAGCAAATATAGTTTACTGGAGCAGCACTCTCAGCTTTCAAAATAGAAATCAAACAGCATTCTTGACTATTAAATGTCAAACAGCTCTAAAATTATGAATTCTCTGAGGTATTCATTTTTTTACTTGACTAATGCAACTTTTATTACTAAGAAATATTTCTACTAGGATTTGTACCCCAGAGGTTACTTTGACAGCATGCTTCCTTAAGCCAATTCCCAGGGTCTTGCCCTCTTGTCAAGGCACTACAATGGCGCGGTGGGTGTGTCTTTACTCTCAGAGCCCAGCAAGATTTTACCCACACCATTCTAGAAGAATCTTAGCTCCATCAATTTCCTTGCTTTCATGAACATTTTGCCATCTCTCTTCCCCTTTCAAGACACCTAGGATTACCTTTCAGTGGTTATTTTTTGTTTTTGTTTTTTCAAAGGAAAGAAGAACCAGACTCTTCAATCTGTTTATGTTTTCAGTCCAGAAAAATAAGCTTTTCATCAGGGAAGGACGAATGGGTCTGGTTCAATATTTGAAATGGAAGAGGTGGGGAAAACATAAGGAAAATTCATCATGTCAACTGATATTTTAATAAGTATTTAGAAAAAGATGGCTTTTGTACACTTTAGGCATTCACAATTGATCGTGAGCAACTTTCTTATTCATGATTAAGTGTTCAATGATAGAACACTGGGAAATGATAACATATGTTTTAATAAGTATAAAGAATTCAAAGTATATTCTTAATATTTTTATATGTCTAGTGAACTCTGAGGTCAGGTACCAAGAATGACTTATTTTTGCATCTCTCTTAGCACTCGGCAAGATGTTCCTGAAATTTTCTTTTCTTAACACAGATTTACAACAAAAAAAGAATGAAATCTCCAAATAATTGAATGATTATTCTCTAGGTCCCACTCCGAGCGGTACAGCCTAGAGCAAATTGATTGGTTGTGTATTTTTAAAATTTATTTATTACGTAATTATGCAAATACATTCTAATACAGGGATTCAACAAAATAAATATTCATCTGAGCTTTGATTTGGAGAGGAATTTTGTTTTTTCCTCTTCTGAGTTGAATTTTATATAATTCTAAAAAAAGGAAAGTTTTTTTTGTTTTAGATTTATTGTCATGTTTTTGTTTTGCTTTGCTTGATTTGTTAGAAATAATAATTGGATATTTCAGATTGACTAAAAATGAGCAATTTGTTTCATGAAAATTATTAATTAAACTTTTTGTTTTGAGATAATTGTAGATTCACATGCAGTTGTAAGAAATAATGCTGAGAGATCTCATGTACCGTTCACCCCATTTCCCCCAGTAAACACCCAGATAATGATATTGCTACGGTCAAGTTTCAGGAAAATCCCATCGCCACAAGGATCTTACTGTTGTCCTTCTTCCCTCATTCCTCTCACTTCCCTCCCCCACCCCTAATCTGTTCTGCATTTCTGTAATTTTGTCATCTCAAGAGTGTTATATAAATGGAATAATTCAGTATTCAACCTTTTGGAATTGGCTTTTATTCACTCAGCATAATTCTCTAGAGATTCATCCAGGTTGCTCCATGAGTCAATGCTTTGTTCCTTATTAAACCACAGTTTATTTAACCATTAACCTATTGAAGACCATCTGGATTGTTTCCAGTTTTTGGCTATTATGAATAAAGCTATTAGGAACATCCCTGTGAAGGTTTTTGTGTGAACATTAACTTTTATATCTCTGGGACATGGGTCTTTGAAGACCAAGAGTGCAATTGCTGGATTGAAGGGCAGTTCCATGTCTAGTTTTTTAAAGTAACTTCTCAACTGTTTTCCAGAGTGGTTGTAACATTTTACATTCCCACCATCAATGTATGAGTAATCCAGTTTCTTTATGCCTTTACCAACACTTAGTGTTGTCACAGATTTTTATTTTAGCCATTCTGATAGATGTAAAGTGATATTTCACTGTGTTTTTGATTTGCATTTCCTTGGTAGCTAATAATATTGAACATATTTTCATCTGCTTATGTGCCATCTGAATACCCTCTTTGGTGAAATGTCTGTGTTTTGACCATTTTATAACTGGATAATTAGGTTTCTTATTGTTGAGTTTTTGGAGAATTTATACATTCTAGGAATTAGTCTTTTGTCATATATGTTGTTTGCAAATATTTTCTCCCAGTTTGTACTTACATTTTCATCTGCTTAGCAGAGGATTTTGCAGAACATTTTTAATTTTGATCAAGTCAAAATTATCAAGTTTTCCTCATAAGGATCACGCTTTAGTTTTCAAGACTAAGAACTGTTTGCTGAGCCCTTAATCCCAAAGATGTTATCCTATATTTTTTCTAAAATATTTATATTATTACATTTCACATTTAAACATTTGTTCCATTTTGAGTTCATTTTTGTACAAGGTGAGAGATGTATGACTATCTCTAGCAATCCCACACAGTCTTCATTATTGTAGCTATATAATAAATCTTAACAGCTAGTAAACTGATTCCTCTGTTTTATTCTTCTGTTTCAGGATTATTTTGCCTATTCCGTTTCCTTCGCCTTTTTTTTTTTCTGTGTGCGAGGAAGATCAGCCCTGAGCTAACATCCATGCTAATCCTCCTCTTTTTGCTGAGGAAGACTGACTCTGAGCTAACATCTATTGCCAATCCTCCCCCTTTTTTATTCCCCAAAGCCCTACTAGATAGTTGTATGTCATAGTTGCACATCCTTCTAGTTGCTGTATGTGGGACGCGGCCTCAGCATGGCCGGAGAAGCGGTGCGTTGGTGCGCACCCGGGATCCGAAGCCGGGCCGCCAGTAGTGGAGCGTGAGCATTTAACTGCTAAACCACGGGGCCGGCCCCCTTTGCCTTCTTTATAAAATGCTTTACCATTATAAATTTTAATTCTAGTTCCTTTGCCTTTCCTCTTCTATATCTGCAACAAATCTCACTGGTATCTAGATAGGAATTGCATTAAACTTGTAATATTAGGGGAGCATTGACATATTTGCTACACTGAGCGTTCTAATCCATGAACCCAATTTGTCTCTCCAAGTTCTTAAATTTTAAATCTTAAATATTTGATTTCTCCCAAGAGAGTTTTATAGCTTTTAGCATACATATTTCGTTAGATTTAAACCTAAATATTTTGTTCCTTTGAAGGATTATAAATGGAATTATATTTTTAATTTTGGTTCCCATTGCTAGAATATAGAAATATAATAGACTTTTTTGGGTTTATCTTGTATTCTTGACCTTGCTGAACTCGCTTACTAGTTCTAGGAATTTTTTATACATTCTTTGGGATTTTCTCTGGAGACAATCATATCATCTCCAAATAGATAGTTTTATTTCTTTCTGTTTCATCTACATATCTTTTATTTCTTGCCTTTCTGCACTATCTATAACTTACAGCACCATGTTAAATAAGAGTAGTGAGAGTAGACATCCTTGACTTATTCCAAATCGTAGGGGCAAGCATTATATCTTTTACCATTAAGTATAATGTTGTCTGTAGGTTATTTTTAGATGATCTTTGCTAAGTTGAAACAGTTCCTCTCTATTTTTCTGAGTTTGAATCATAAATGGTAAAGAATTTTCACGATTGATACGATCATATGATTTTTCTTCTTAAATCTATTGACATGATGGATTACATTGATCAATTTTAGATCAATGTAATTGGTCTTAACCTACATCACTGCAATAAACTCTATGTGGTTATGATGTATAATTATTTTTATACATTATGAAATTATATTTACTAATATTTTGTTAAGGTTTTTTTGTGTCTATAATCATGAGGATTATTGGCCTGCAATTTTTTGTTTTCTCTTTGTCTGGTTTTGATATCAGAGTAATACCAGCTTCAAAAAAGTGAAGTGGGAAATGATGCTTCATCTTCTATTTTCTGGAAGAAATTGTGTAGAATTGGTGTTCATTCTTCTCTAAATACTTGTAGAATTCACCAGTGAAACTATCAAGACCTGGAAATTTCTTTTTGATAGATTTTTAGTTAGGAATTCAATTTTCTTTAGAGTTATAAGACTATTCAAATTAACTATTGCAGATTGGGTAGGTTGAGTAATTGGTGCTTTTTGAGGAATTGATCTATTTCATCTAACTTGTCAAACTTTTGTGTGTAGAGTTGTTTGAAGTATTCCCTTACTGTCTTCTTGATGTCTGCAGAGTCTGTACTAACAATTCCTTTTTCATTCGTGGTGTTGGTAATTTGTGTCTTCTCTCTTTATCTTTGTCAGTTTTGCTAGAGATGTGCCAATTTTATTGATCTTTCCAAATAACTATTTTTTATTCACTTTATTTCATTTTTATTGATTTTTCTGCTTTAAATATCTGTAATTTCTGCTCTTAGATTATTAATGTGAAACATTTCCTCTTTCTTAATGTAAACATTTATTGTTATGATATTCCATTGCCAAAGTGATTAAATATGCCCCACAAATATTGATATGTTGCATATTCATTTTCTTTTAATTCAATGTATTTTTAAATTTCACTGGAAACTCTCTTTGATCCATGGATTATGTAGAACTATGTGTTTAGTTTACAAGTCCTGAAAATTTTTCAATTACTTTTCTATTATTGATTTCTACTTTGACTCCATTGTGGCCACAGAACACACTTTGTGTGATAGCAGTTATTTAAAATTTACTGAGAATTGTTTTTTGGTGCAGGATACAGGGTATTGTCTATCTTGATATATGTTCCATGGACACTTGAAAAGAATGTGTATTCTACTGTTGTTTTTGGAGGGTTCTATATATATCTTTTCAATGATTGATAGTGTTGTTGATTCTTTAATATTTCTGTCTAGCTATTCTATCAACTGTTGAGAGAGGGGTGTGGAAGACTTCAACTATAATTGTGAATTTATCTATTTCTCCTTTTAATTCTATCAGGTTTTCTTAAATATATTTTGTCACTATTTTATATTGCACACACATCTTGTTGGATAGACCCTTTTGCATCATATGTTGTCCCCCTCTGGCTCTAGTAATTTTCTTTGATCTTAAATCTACTTTATCTGATGTTAACATAGGCACTCCCGCTTTCTATTATTAAAGTGTGCATGATATAACTTTTTCCATCCTTTTAATGTCAACTTTCCTATTTCATTATATTTGAAGTGAATTTATTGTAGAAAGCATATAGTTGGATTTTTTTTAATCCACTCTGCCAGTCTTTGTCTTTGTATATTTAGACCAATTACATCTAAGACAATTATTGATATCTCTGTCATTTTATTTTGTTTTTTGTTTGTTCTTATCTGTTTTCTTTTTCTTGCCTTCCATAGGTTACTAGAATATATTTAGATTTACATTTTCATTAATCTGTAGTGGTTTTGAGTGTATCTCTTTGTATAGCTTAAATTTTTTTGACTACTTTAATAAGATATATATTTTATATTTCCTTCTTCAATATTTTATAGTTTTCAGTGTACAAGTCTTTTACTTCTATGGTTAAGGTACTATTCCAAAGTACTTTTTTTCTTTCTATTGCTATTGTAAATGGGATTGTTTTCTTAATTTCCTTTTTCAATAGTTTGGTGTTAGTGTATAGAAATGCCATAGATTTTTTGTATTCTGCAACTTCACTGAATTTTTTAAAATAAAATAACTACTAAGGAACTGTGGAAACAGTATTATTGAAGTTAGATGGGTTTCAAAGTAGGACTAGTTAAAATAATCTGGAAAATAAAGATTACTCTTAGAAAAATCAAATTACAGAAAAATGAAAGACACATGTCCAAAAAACAAATTTCAACAATAAATATATATCCAGACTTGGAATAAAAATCATTTCAATGTCTGGACATAGCAATGTGATACTATATTTTCAAAGGTAAACCTATAGAGTTAATTGTTATCATTGACATAATATTGTAAAAAAATATCTTCTAAAGATGGGAATGATCTCAAGAGAGCTCTCATACAAATGGCCTTGACACAGTCTCTGTGCATTATCTTTGTGTGTTATGACTTTATCATTTACTCATTTAAGACAGTCAGCTTCGAATAGGTAATAACATTAAAAGGCACACTTCAACTTATATACATTGGCTGAATATGTTTCTTACATAAATAGAATTTTTGTTACAGGTGTAAATTTTTGTTGTAATAACAATGTCAGTGCCACAGGAATGCAGAATTACTCTACTATAAATGTTCGCTTCTAACCATCATTCCTCTGATTACAAGACTAACCTGATGATTAGGAAAATCATCCATGTGGCAACTATTAAAATTTAAACAAACTTAATGTAGGTTATATTATAGCTTTCATTAAAAATGGTTTAGGATGAAATATTTCATATATGCTGAAAAGTAGAGAGAATTCTGAGCACTCATGCCTGTCATATATCTCTATTAAATTCTTAAATTTTTCTATTTTGTGTTTTATTATTTATGTATCATTTATCTAATACCATGAAACAAACCACCTGAACCCTTAGTAACTTTCTAGTAAATATGGATTGACTAAGATCAATGGGTGGTTCTTCTACAAAGTGTATCTGAAGTCACTCATGTGGCCACATTCACTTGAGAGCACAAAGAGGAGTGAAGGACAAAAGATTACCTCTGCCTTGGGTTCAGAGTCAGAATGCTGTGAAACAGGTGGGTACATATAGCTTCACTCATAATTTGTTCTTGACCATAAGACCAGATTTTACTAAAAGCATCCTGGATTTGATCTTTTCCCTGAGGCTATTCTTGGTTTGAGAATATGTTGCCAGCTGAAGAGATCGAGAATGAGAAACAATTTTATTTTTCAACTCAGAAAGTTCTAGGGTAGGCACTAGGGTAGACATAATTCTATAAGTTCTGCTTAAAAACTGAACAATTCTTTAATAAATCATCTCTTTCTCTAAACAACATATCAAATGTAGCAGAAAGAAGCCAATTGACACTTTTGACCTTCTGTATGAAAATTTCTTTAACCATAGCCACAAGTTTATTTGGCTCCTATATTTTTCAAGTTACCTCCGGAAATACTCTCAATAATAGTTTCACAATATTTCACACAAGTTCCTCTTTCTCCAGATTTCTTATGAAAATTTCCTCACTGATATTCAAGCTGCCCTTATTGTATAGAAAGAGCTTACTGTGTCTTCCTTTACTTTCACACTCCAGAGTACTTCAGACACCAGATGGGAGAGTTGTTTTCCACACTGAGCAATTCTCCAACACCAGCTGAGTGTCCTACAATTCAATTCAGTTCTGACATTATTCTGACACAGTTATGACAGGTTGAGGGTTCAGTCCCACAAGACTGCACCCAATTTCAGACGCCAGCCAAAAGTCCAGGTTTCTGGAAAGTCCAAGTTGTCACTTCTGACTCACCAGCTATAAGTCAGGGTTCCCATGACACTCTCCTCTGGTTCAGTGATTTGCAAAAGTGGCTCACAGAACCCAGGAAAACAGTTTACTTACTGTTGCTGATGTATTACAAAATATATGTATATATATATATATATTATTTTTTGCTGAGAAAGATTCACCATGAGCTAACATCTGTTGCCAATCTTTCTCTCTTTTTTTTTCCTTCCCAAAGCCCCAGAACACAGTTGTATATTCTAGTTGTAAGTCCTTCTAATTCTGTGTGAGGCGCCACACAGCATGGCTACTGATAGATGAGTGGTGTGGTTCTGCATCTGGGAACCGAACCCAGGCCGCCGAAGCAGTGCACGCTGAACTTTAACTGGTAGGCCATCAGGGCTGGCTCCAAAAGCTATTTTAGCAAGAAGCAAAAGATTATTCCATCTGAAGAGAGTCAAAACTGCAAAGATACTTTAAAGGATACAAATGAACATACAGATAAAGAGATACATGAGGTGAGGTCCTGAAGGGTACTGAGTGCAGGAGCTTCTGTTCCCTTGGAGCTGAGGTGTGCCACTCTCCCAGCAACGGGATGTGCTCACAACCTGGAAACTACCTGAATCCTGTTCTTTAGAGATTTTTATGTAGGCATGATTGATTATTAACTCATTTTCCAGTCCCTCTCCTCTCTCAGGAGGATGGAGGCATAGGGCTTCAAGTTCCGATCTTCTAATTATGACTTGGTCTTTTTAGTGACCAGCCCCCACCCAGGAGCCCACGAAGAGCCACCTCATTAGAACAAAAGAGGTACCCATCACCCAGGAAATTACAAGGGTTTTATGCATTCTGTGTCAGAAACTGGGGTAAAAACCCAAATATTAGCAAGAACTGGGACATAGATATATATTTCTTATTATTTCATAGTTCATCCCCTGGTCTCTGGCCACAGACTCATTACAGCAAAATGATCACATCTATTTGTTCTGCCCACTAATCTTGGGAAATAAAGAGAAAACTCTACCTTAAGAACCAAATGTCCACTTGGGCCTGGGATGTGAGTCAAGGAATCCCCTGGAGATCCCTGGGGTGGGGGTCAGATGGGCAGTGAGTTGCTGCCTGTCATGTGGACATACGTGTGAAGCTGGACGGGAAGACTAGGAAGGACTCTCAAGGTGTGTTTGCTATAGAGTTTTCAAGAATAACTACTTCTAATAACTGTTATCAGGCCTGTCCTATGCTATGAGAATAAGAGCAAATGAAAGTCAATGTTCCTTGCTAAAGCCAGAGTGGAACAAGCAACTGTTGACACTAGCAACAGAATCTTGACTCTCAGAGAAGGAGATAGCCTAAACATGATGGAAACTGGAACTCAGAATGCCACAGGTGAACTAGAGAAGAGAGGAATTAGACACCCCTCTGACTGGGGCTTTGGACAACCGGAAAGGATTTGTGGAACGTGAAGGTGTTCTCCAGGAGTTTCCAAAGACAACAGGAAAGGAAAATCTGGTGTAAGTTTTAACTCCACGTTATTACACAGAATGGACAATTTTATTACAATTATCTGAAATTAAAAAAAGAAAAATCATATCCTAAATATTCAGAATGATAAAACGTAATACATGCAGCTTACATATTATTATTTTCAATTATCAGAATGACAATTTTCATCTACATATGTTAGTGAGGTAGAGTCATATATTTAACTTCTTGAACTCAAATGCTTTAGAATTTGCCTGTCGTAAATGTAAGGTATAGTAATTTTTTCTTTTTGCCTGAAGCTGAGATTGCTAAGGGCAAAGATAAATATTGTCCTTAATCATTAAGAAGAAGTACTTTTGGCAAAATAACTATTTATTGACTAAGTTCATCTTTCATTTTCTCTAAATTAACTGGTATCACTTTGTTTTTCTTTTTTTAAGCTTGGTTTTTGGAATAGAGAAATATGATACTTGTCCTTTTCTTCCATAGCCACTTTCATTCAATTTTTCCTCTAGGTTTCCAACACATTTTTAAAGAAAGAAATTAAAAGAAATGAGGTAATTTTAGGTATATCAATCTTACATAATTTTAAAAGAAACACCTTCAGAATTATTTTTTGTGGATATAGTCCTTAGACCTCAAAAGAAGTTAGAAGATGCCTATTTTAATAATGTATTTGCATAGTAATACAAGGTAATAAAATGTTTACAAGGGAAAGTATTAGAATAGCTATAGTGATATTTCATTGCAATGGTTTTAATTTATAGGAAAAGGGGTCCCCTTTCATATTTCTATGCTAATTAGACCGCTAAACAAACACCCATACAATATGAAATAAGCTTGTTAAATTTGTTTTTAAAGTAATGATTCATTTATCTGGAAATATGAAAGTCTTCTGAGTGACATGCATACTTCATTGTGACCTTGAAATAAAGATAGTTTCAATATTGCACACTGTCTTTGATTTCTAAAATTGGCTCCTTATTAGATCCTGATGGACCAATCATTAAGATGAAACAGTCAGGCCACGATTGCTCAAAAAGGCCTTTACCATGAGATTTCACAGAACACGGAAAGCAGAAATTGATGCAGCATGGAAAAAGAGACTTTAATCTTTGTTATAGTTATTATTACTTTGACAAGTAGAGAAATAATGGGGAAGCAAATGATGTGAATGGCTTATAAAATAAATTTGGAGGGGAGGGCATGGCAGGTAAGAATGAATCAAACTTGTTTCTCTGCTTATGGGAAATCTAAAATTCTAATTTTTTAAATAAAAAGAAATAGTTCTACATTTTTAGAAATACAGAACTACTATAAATGCATTTTTAAAAGATTTTTATTAGTCAAGAAAGTACAATCTAGGGCTTTTTCAAATTATGTAAGTCTTAATAAGGCATTGTCATAGATGCTGAATAATCTTGGGTGCCACAGTTAAAAATATACATTAAATTTAATTCAATTAATAAGAATCCTATAACATATTCCTTTAGTCAAACAGGTAAATATTATAACATTTATTGTAATACAAATCATATTAATAATGGAGCTGTTAAAAAAAGCCTAGGATATCCTTCCAGTTATTAAAAAGGAAATAAAGAACCTCCAAGAGTGAATGAAGAATTTAATCAGAACACAATATTTAAGTACATAAAGTGCTCAAGCAAATGTCCACACTGTAGTCAGTAAAATGATAAATAAGAGATTGTTGCTTCCAGGGCAGACAGGAAAATAATCGCAACAACATGGTAAATACTATGGTAAAGCTGTAGTCTGTCCGCAGTTAGAAGGGAAGAGAGCAATTTTTTGGTTAATGAGGAAAGACTTCAAAGAAACAGCAATATTTAAACTTAGTCCTGTCATGAAAGCATGAAGTTTAAATTGAGATAAACTATGAAGGTCTTTTTGGCCACACTACAAAGTTTTGGGGGGTCACATACATTTTTTAAACAATGGGGTGATATTAGCAGATTTGCATTCCTTAGTAATGACTCTATTCTCAGTTATAGATGATGCATTTACACAGGGAGAAACTGGGAACAAGGATGGCATTTATAAGGCTATTGCACAAGTTTAGACAATAGAAGATTAGGGGCTGAACAAAAGTGGTGGAGGTTAAAATGCGGACGGGAGAAAAATTCAAATGTAATAAGTAATGTTAGAGGCAGTATCTAGACAATTTAGTGAAAAATAAAATATAGGTGTTTCAAATGACAGAGATATAAAAATAAAAAATATAGAACTGAATATATATAAATAGAAAAAAATCAATTTTAGGTGTTATATTCAATTTTTAGGGCTGCCATAACAAAATACCACAGACAGTGTGGCTTAAACAGTGGAAATTTATTTTCTCACAGTTCTGGAGGTTAAAAGTTCAAGAGCAAGTTTTTGGCAGGTTTGGTTTCTCCTGAGGCCCCTCTCCTCGACTTGTGGATGGCTGCCTTCTTGCAATATCCTCACATGGTCTTTGCTCTCTGCACATATATCCCTAGTGTCTCTTCCTTTACTTATAAAGACATCAGTCATATCAGGTTAGGGTTCCACCCTTATGAGCACGTTTAACCTAAATTATCCCTTTAAAAACCCTATCTCCAAATACAGTCACATTGGGGGTTAGGGCTTCAATATATGAATTTGGGTTGGGGTGGGTACACAATTAAGTCCGCAATAGATGTATTAAATTTGGGACTTTCCTCTACAAATGTCTAGAAGAAAGTTTAAAAAAGTACATTGGACAGTGAAAGAAAGCCACTGAGATGTGCAGTCTATTTGTTACAGCATGCAATTTAGTAACATATGAAGGAGGAAAGAATGTTCTCATTACCCTACTTCTAAGGTATATTAATCAGTGTCTTAGCACAATAAATATTTATTTCTCACTCACCCAAACTTTGATGTAGGTTATATAGTCCTTGTCTATCTTGTAACTTCTCCATCTGGAACACAGGGCCTCCAAGCTTATTACTGGAAGTTTGTATCCGGAGGTTTTAAGGGGCCAGTACTAGAAGTGTTTGATATCACTCTCATCTTATGCCCACTTTTTTAGAAACAAACTGAGCCACAAAGCCTCATTAAAACTGCAAGTGAGGCTGAGAAATGTGGTCTTCCTGTGCGTCTAGGAAGAGAAAGTGATAAACTAAGCACATACCATCACCTCTGTCACTTCAGAAATAATTACTAATAATAATCTGCTTATTTCATTCTAGTTACATTTATTTTATTACTCTCTCTATAAAATTACATATAAACATGATTGTGTTATTTTTGTGACTGTACTACTTAAAACTCTTATCAGGGTATTTTTGTATATACAATCTTATTGATCTACTTCATTCTTTTAAAAGTAGCATAGTTTTCTTTTTTATTGTAATTAGTTTAGCTAGTATTAGGATGGAGAAAAAGGGCAGAATCGAGGAAGACCATAAGATTTTCATTTTGAATAATCAAGTAAACAGTTTTGTCATTTGTTGAAATGGGAAAGGCTAGATTGAGGGGAATCAACAGCTCTATTGTGGACTTGTGAAGTTGAGATGCCTCTTAGAGTGGAAATATAAAACAGACGATCAAGGAAGCCAATCTAGAACTCAACCAATACTTTCTATTCACATTGACTGATTTATTGTCCACAATTTGAAATGCTACTTTACCAAGAACTAAATGTCTACATATAGGTTGTTTCTGCTCTCTATTTAGCAGTTTTTTTTTTCCTAGTCCTATCCCATTTTCTGATAGTTTTCTTATTGTTTTAAGGTATTCTTTAGTACCTGACGGGACCTTCTCATTTTGTTCTCTTATTTAGAGTCATGTATTTGACCATAAAATGATTTTCAGAGCTAAGTCTTCAGCCTGTTCCTTTTCCAAATAATACATGCTTTGACTCAACATCTGTGAGACTGAGGATTGCCTAATAAAAATCTTTTACCAAAATCTCTTATAAAAATCTTCTATAAATCTCTTTGTTACTTAAGATATCTTGAGCCGGCTTCTGCTCTTTGAGAAGAAATGTGCCCCAAGGCATTGATTTTTTAAATACTATTTATGTAAAAATTATAAGTACAGAAAAGTTTTTTTCATAAAACTTTTATGTGAATAAACAAGGTGAACTTTCATTTCAATAAAACGAAATCACTAAAAAATAAGCACAGCGGATAAAAATAACTTCTGCATTTCAAAAATATATTGGCGCACATCTTAAACATTTTTGAGTTTCTTTGCTTGCAAAGTGTATGTGAAATTGTAATGCCACATCTCTCCCTACACCAATATCGTCACTTAAAGAAGTGTTAGATGCGATACATAGTGGGCATTATTTATTGCCTACTAAGCAGCCACTTTCTCCTTCCTACTTCTTTATAGAAGTTCAAAATTCATTCAGGTTTTCATTCTCCTTCACTTTGCTATGTGTTTCACAGAAGCAGCACTTAGCCCCTTGAGTATTCCTATTCCTCTTGCCTGTGACTGTTTTGGCACAAGCATTTGGCTCAATGCTAGAAAATAAAACACTAGAGGAAGTCTGCTGGGGGATTAAGATGAGACTATATGAAGACAAAGTTTCTCCTTTCTTTGGAGATTTTTTAAAAACCTGAATTTATGCCTTGATGTGTCTTAATCTCCTGCAACCATGAGGGTAACTGCCTTGAGGACAACGCTGTCATGCAGAAAAATGGCAACATACGAATTATAAGCCCCTGAGATTTTGATGATGTTTTTACACTCTGAATTAACTTACACTGGAAAGGATCTACCTCCCAATAACTGGATAGTAAGAGGAGATACATTCTCTTACTTTTGAAAAAACGTGTTTGAACTGAATTTTCTCTTATTTGCTGCTGAAATATTCCTAATGATAACAAGTACTAACCAAAATATCTTATATGGTTTAAAAAGTTAACAGTTTATTTTACATAAGGAGCAGTGATGAGATAGAGAAGAAAATTATCACAGTGGTGCAGTAGATTGTAGTTCATGTTGCCCCACTCACTCTTTCAAATGATTGGAATTGCATTCACCAATTTCCTATCTTGCACCAGAACAAGTTGAATCAATTTTCAAATCTTCATAATATTTTTCTAGCAATCCACTGATAGCAATTCCAAATTAATCAGTTGTCTTGAAATATCAAACATGAAGGTACTATAAAAATGTTAACATTGGGGCTGGCCCAGTGGTGTAGTGGTTAAGTTTGCACACTCCGCTTCAGTGGCTCCAAGTTTGCAGGTTCAGATCCTGGGCACAGACCTACATACCGCTCATCAATCCATGCTGTGGCAGCGTCTCACATACAAAATAGGGAAAGCTTGGCACAGATGTTAGCTCAGCAACAATCTTCCTCAAGCAAAAAGAGGAGGATTGGCAACAGTTGTTAGCGCAGGGCCAATTTTCCTCACCAAAAAAAAACATATACATATACATTAACATTTACAATTTAGTAATAAATTCTACTCCTGATATGGTGTTGATTTTCAATTTTTAACAGTTGCTTCAGCCAACTAACTATAGTAGATCCTCATTCATGGATTCTGTATTTGTGAATTCACTTACTTACTAAAATTTACTTGTAACCCCAAAATCAATACTTGAGGTGTTTTTGCCATCATTCACGAACATGCACAGAGCAGTAAAAAATTTGAGGTGCCCAATGCACACCAGCTGAGGTTGAGCAAGCCAATGCTCTGCCTTCTTGTTTCAACTCTCAATTCTATACAAGTATCTCTTTTGTGGTCTATTTAATGTCTAGTTTTTGGTGTCTTTTGCTTTTTGTTGGTGACTTTGCTGTTTAAAATGCATAGTACTGAAGCATAGTACTAAAGTGCTGTCTAGTGTTCTTAAGTGTAAGAAGGCTGTGATGTGCCATATAGGGATAACATGTGTGTTGGATAAGGTCTGTTCAGGCATGAGTTACAGTGCTGTTGGCTTTGAGCTCAATGGTAATGAATCGATGATATATATTAAACAAGGTGTTTAAACAGAAACACACATGAAATAAGATTGTGTGTTAATTCATTGATAAAAATGTGTGACCAGAGTCTCACAGGATGCTAACCCTGTATTTCTCCTAGAACAGTAGCTTGGTGTTCCCTAATTTAATGTTTGTGATGACTTGAAATTATAGAACATAATTACCAGGAATAATGAGAATCAATTGTATCTATATCTACATCCATATATATATGGATGGCCCACCTCCTGCCTCTAGGCTACAAGGAGAAGTTTGTCCACTCCTCGGGGGACCTGGAAAAGGAGCTCAGTGCCCCTGCCCACTTCTGACCCAGGGACCCTGGGCAGCTGTGACTCCTGCTCAGTCTGTGGCGTTAAGCTTGGCCTTGCAATTGGAATCTGGGTGCTTGCTTCTCAGCACTGCCCACGATGATGGCTTGACTTATCCTCCTAATGCACTCAGATTTCTTTGTTTCTATTTTTTCTTCCACAAATCAGAGTTGCTGCTGCTCCCAACCCCCATGCAGGGCTGGCTGGAGCTGGGTTTGGCTATCACAAGGGATCCCAAGGATCCCTCAAGCTAGAAACCCTACCAAGCCAGAAACAACCGAAGTGGTTAGATATAGATATAGTTTTATCTTTTTCATAAAATGGGTTATATTTTAGAAGAAGGTTGATGTTAGTTTTTGGTAAAGAGTTTCTCTCTTATGTATGCAGCTTCTTTCTATTTATTTTTCATTTAGAGCTTTAATTAGACTTTTATAATTATATCATGTTTGTATTCTAAATTATGGACTGTAATGGTTTACATTTAGAGAATTCCTGAAATTGTAGCACTCTTGCATTCTTAGAGTAAACCCTAGTTGGAAATATACAACATATCTTTTTTTACATAAATATTTATCAAACATAAATAACAAGCAAAAAATATACAGATCATTATTGTGCAACTGGATTAATTTATTACAAATTTTAAAAACCTCATATAATCAACGTTCAAATGGAGTGAAGGAATACTAGTGGAACAACGGAAAGCCCCTCTTATGCCCCTTTCCAGATACTACTCCACACCTAAGGTGACTATGATCCTGTCAGCTAGTACCACAGCTTAATATTGCTGTATTTAAATTGGTATAAATAAAATCATGGGGTATAAGTTTTTTAATGTCTTTCGTCTTTTGTTCAGAATTATATTTCTGAGATTCATCCATGTAGTTTGGAATTTTTTTTTAATGTAGCTCATCAGAAAATTCTTGAATCTTGCCTAGCAGATAAATAAGGGCAAGTTGCCCAATTTTCTATTTCATTCTCTCATGCCATGTTAAAAATTAATTCAATGATAATGAATCTTAGTCCATAGATTCAGTTGTGCAAGAGGAGTAACATAAAAACTAACATTTTCTATAACTCAACACAAGTTCTGATTTCAAGCCCTCATTCTTCCTAGACCTGTTTTATTTCACTATCCTGGGACAATTCAGCAAACTATTAGGAGAGGCTACATCTGAGCCTTAGTCACAGGTTAACAGGTCTTGGCTCAAATGTCCGTACGTCTGCTCCCATGGCCCCTTTCTGTCTAGAAGTAACTTGCTACTTCTGTGCCATGATTGGGTTACAGGAGTCTTCTTTGAGACCTGTGATCCCCCATGACCGACTGTGCTACACAGGAATTTCTACCTAACATCTCCATCAATCCTTCACAGTGATCCTAAGCACTAGGGTTTATGTTACTTCTGAATTAAGGATCAATACAACTCCCCTTATTTTCTTCTTTTACCCAACCACAGATAATATCCTTTTAGTTTCATGATCATTCTTTTCCCCTTCAAGATATTATGCTCTTATATCTCCTTCATTTATCTTCTCTACACAACTTTTAAGATTTTTTTGAGCTTAGACTTTTTCCTGGAAAAAGCCTGCAAGAGTCAAAGGCAACTTCTGTTTTTTTGCTCTCCCATTTGCCTCCTCTCAAGTAATGAATTAGAGATCAGTCTACAGAATTAAAGGGAGAGAAGAGATAGGAAATTAAATATTGTTAATAAAAGTACATATTTTAAATTTTTTTCTTATCATCGGTCCATTAAATTTTACAGATGATACAGAAATAGAATGAAGACAAAAATTACTTGATGAGAAAAAAGATAAAACAACTTTCCAACGCTTTATATACAGTTGTTCAGGTAATCTTTTGGTAGTTTCTGGTAAACTTCCTAAGGACTGGTGTTTCATCTGAGGTGAAGTGACAGAACTAGAGATATGTGAAGATACTCTCTTATTCTAAATTTCTCTTATTCTAAACACTAAAATCTTTGTGTCTTCTGAAATATGAAACTCTCCAAATCTAAAACATTCTGGTAGACTCAATTACTTTACTCCTTCTGAGAAAATACATATTGCTTTTATAAAATGTCAATAGCAAATGGAGAATTAGAAATTGTCTAAGCTAACTGCTCCTTTTATGGATCCTGAAGATCCAAAAGAAATAAATGACAAAAGGGAGTCTAAAGTATTAACCCCAGTGGTATGCTTTTTCACACATTGGCTCCTGGTTTGAATCAAGGTGAAATATGTTGGAATTATATTAATTACATGTAACTTATCTTCACAAGAATTAATTCATAATCCTGGATGCATTTTTAAAATCATGTTTTATGATCAGAGCTGAAAAAATGTTATTCTCAAATACTTTTATCTTACTTCTCATAGAGTAGAAACATATCCCTTTTCATTAGTTAAGTAATACAATGGTAAAAAAGTAGACTATTAAATACTATAAATTATCTCAGTTAAATATTATATCCATAAATATTATATTTCCTAAAATTTTAATAAGATTTTGAGAAACAAAGAGTATCATATCCTCTTATTTTTATTTCTAAGTTACCAAATGTCTCAGACAACCACATTATAAATATGCAATTTCATAACTAGCTTCCCTTAAGGTACATATGCAAATGAAACGGTTGATAATTAAATCAGACTCCATTCTTGATTTCTTGTTGCATCATAGTTTAAACTAAAGCATAATTTTATTTTATATACCAACAAAATTGTCATTCTGGGAAATAGTCTTTATCATATATACTAAGACCATATAAAATGAATTATTATTGTAACAAAGTATGCACTGTGAAACAGCTTAGTAAAACACTATCTTGCATGCCGTATTCTTGTCCTTCTTAACAATTGCAATAAAATAGCAACGATAGAGCTCTAAAGAACAGCGTAGAATTAGAAATAGAAATTACTGTACAATACATTGCCATTTGATATGATGCACTGTAGCTTGCTGACTGTAATCTTAATGAGGATTACATTAGAGATATCAAAAATATATGTTGCCATCTATTAACAATCAGACACTCAAGGTTATTTATCATGTGTCTACATTTGCATGCTACTTTTAAAGGGTTCTTATTTTAATTAACAGAACATTGAAATCCCATCTGAAAAGAAATTTGAATGCTAAATTCAATAAAATTCAACAGAGACAACATACTGAGGAAATATAGAAAATTTGAATGGTTTCAAAATTTTGATTGTGAAAGACAAATTAAATTCAGCTGGGAAGATGTATCATCTAGTACTGACATTCTGAAAATTATGCAAGATTCAGCCATTGGCCCACCAGGTGGCTAACATGTCTTTGTGTGTTATCTATTCCCACAAGATGAGGAGGATATGTAGTTGTATTTAAACCCTGACGCAATCATATAATTAGTGATCTATATTTGCTGCATTGCCATTGAAGAATCCAAATGTATCTTTCAGTATTTAGGACTTAGTTAAATATATGAGAGATCCTAATCTAAGTAATATAGGGCTAAGGTTGGGAGTGGAGTTTATTGGCTAAATAAATCCAGGAAAATGAACAAATCAACAAAAGGGCAGGGAGGAAGCTGGACCAAAAACACATTTGAATCTCAAACACTAACTAGTCTATCTAATATGTTGTTCTCTATTTGTGTTGGTTTTATTATTTTTTTCACATTTTTTTCTACACGATGAAAAACTTTGCAAACACCAGCATCAAAGGTTCTACTTTGTATTTTAAGTAGAATTTTTTCCTACTTTTTATCTTATTTTCTTCTTAAAATTTTACAATCCTAGGTAAATTTTGTCGTTAGCCCAACTTGGGTTCAGTTCCTACACATGGCCAGGGTTTAGTTGGATAATGGAAGGAGGAAGAAGTTTATCAAGGGCAAAACTCTTTGGAGTAGGGGAAGTTTTATGGAAGGGGCTGTTGTTCTCTGAAGAAGAAAGAATGATAAGCAGAGCAAATAATTGTTGCCTTGCAAACATTGTTGTAACTGCATATGGAATATATGCATATAGAGAAACTGTCATTAGGTCTCAGTTTTTGTTAATTAATTCATCCAAAATTAGTTATTGAGTACCTACTACGTGCTGAAAGCTGTGCTAAATACCTGAGATTCTACGGTGAAGAAGACTGACAGCTCCTTTGCCCTCACATAATGCACATTTCAGTGTGGAGATAGCTAGACTACAAGTTAACAAACAAATACAAAAACTTTGAATAGTCATAGGTATCATGTGTGAAATAAACAAGGGTTTGAGATGGAGACTGGTGTAGGGTGGCTCATTTAAATAATATGGCCAATGAAGAGCTTTCTGAGGAGTCATTGCAGTCAGTGAAAAAAAGAAAACAATATATGCAAAGTCTCTGAGTTGGGAAATCTTGTGACCTGTTCAAACAAATGAGTGGTCTATAAATAACGAAGTGCAGAGTAGTCTTGGTTACGGTTGGAGAAACAATCAGATCACACAGGAACTCAAAGGCTTAGAGTATGAATTTTATTTTAAATGCAACGTGAAGTTTTTGATGCATTTCAAGCCAGCAAGCAACATGATCTCATTTATATTTTTAAAAAATTCACTCTTGCTGTTATGTGTAGAATGATTTTGGGTGATGGATGAAAAAACTTATTTGGTGATATGTTATATGTGGGGGTGGTGAGAAATAAAGAATCTAGGATAATTTCTTGTTCGAGGAATTGAGTAACTCGACAGCTGGTGCTACCAAGTACTCAGATGGAGAAGACTTGTGTATGTACAAACAACTGTGGCAGGAAGAAATGGAGAGTTCATTGTAGTGCATGAAAATGTTGATGTGACAGAGAGACATACAATAAAAATACAGATAAGGGCTGGCCCAGTGACACAGTGGTTAAGTTCGCGCTCTCTGCTTCCTTGGCCCGGGGTTTGTGGGTTTGGATCCTGCTCATCAAGCCATGTTGTTGTGGCATCCCATACACAAAATAGAGGAAGATGGGCATGGATGTTAGCTCAGGGATGATCTTCTTCAAGAAAAGAGAGGAAGATTGGCAACAGATGTTAGCTCAGGGCCAATCTTCCTCACCAAAAAAAAAAAAAATACAGATTAAAAAAATCAGGTAAGTAGATACATGAGTCTAGAAGTTAAAGCGAGAACAGGAGGTGCTTTTAAAATGATGTATCATCTCTCATGCAGAGTCCATGGCCTTGATTCAGAATCTTAGGGGTTTACATTGTGACCTTCTTTTCCATTATGGTTAACCATAACTTCTGCCTAGATTGTTTTCCTACCAAAGATATCTTTGTAATATGCGAGATTAGAGGGTCTACTGGGTCTCATGACCCAAAGGACATCAATGGCTGGACCTCCTGCAGAATTTTTTCTGTTCTATGCCTAAATTAAAACAATTAAATTACTTAAGTCAATTACTGCAGACCTTTTGCAGACCTTTTCCTGGAAATAGGGCCTTCCTACTAAATATACTTGCCGTGATTTTTCATTGTCCTTCCAGATAGGAATGCTGGCTCTGTTTCAGTACAGTTTCATGGTCTAAGAAATGGCTCAGGTTTGGTAACTGACCACAGACAGTGACATTTTTAGGGGCTGCTTTCCTCGGTCTCCTGATAATCCACTGATAATTTGCTTCGTTACAGAGGTTAAGCAAGATTGAAGATGGGCCCCTTCCACCGCCATTCTAATGCTGCTGCTCATTGCCAATACTGTGCCCACCTGGCTTTTGACATTTCAGTGCCACCACCTGAGCTCTCAGGGAACCAATCCTTTACAGCGTCACCTGCTATTAGCCCAGGCCTGTAATAGGGACACCACTCAAAAATGGTGGTGCCCCTCTCACCAGCACGTTCCTTATCACTTTGGTAAATGGAGTATCCTTTAGGCTCTTCAGTGAAATATCTTCGGCCATTGTTGAAACCTTATGTTGTAAATTTACTTTACAATCTCCAGTTCTCTAAGCCTATGGTCCTTTCCTTCACTATCACAGAATCCCTTTATCTACGCTTAAAAGAGAAATCCTAATAGCGTGGTAGCATGATCTCCCAGGATTCTTGACAGGGTATTAAATTTTGTATCATGGGAGGGTGTTCCCATATCAACCAACTCTCTCTTTTTCAATTTTATGTTCTCCCTGCTCTATCAAATACCCTCAAGATCCAGTCACAGCTCTTGAAAATACCTATTAACCAGATCCTGATACTTTTTTTGTTGTTGTTACCTCTCTTCCATTTGAGATCCTAGCTTCTGTTCAGTCAGGCTATGTTAGGTTTGAATTTTGTTATTGATCTAATTGCCCAGAAGGGACATTAGGGTGAATTCTGAGGCAGGAAAGTTTTGTTTTGTAAGGTAACTTCACGATCTTTAAACAAGAGAAGAAGGAATCGAGCTATCTTCCAACAGAAGTAATGTGCCGCTTTCGTGGGCTCCTTTTCAGAGGAGTCTGCAAGCAGAAAGTTATCGATCGTCCCTAGGCTATTATCTTCATACCAATCATTCTCTATTAGATCCCTGTTATTCTTAGTCAAGTCATAACATTAAATCTTCCGTGAAAATGAAAGACTTCATAATGTAGACTTTCTAAAACAAAAGATTGTATGTCTAAATTCGTGTGAAAATGCAAAGATGACTAATTGGCTAAATTTCAAAAGAAATGGAAAGAAAAAAATAAAATTACCCTACTAAGGAGTTTTTTTTCAGAATGACAACAGTATCTTCATCACGAGCAAATTCTTATAACTCTGAAAACAATGACTTGCACATAATATGTTTAAATATTCTAATGAAATCATATAGAAAAATGATCATGCATAAGTACTGTACATGTAAAGGAAATAGAGATGAGATAAATGTCTGTGTAATGTGTAGTTAATTTCTGACATTATAGTGACAATTGGAAAATTATTTCAATTCTCTGATACATTGTTACTCATCTGAAAATTGCAATTAGAAAGAACATAACTGGTTTGCTACCAATACTGGAAATAATATATGCAAGGCTTTCAGTACATAGTAAATAATAGGTACTTAGATGTTTCTTCTTTTTTTAATTTTTTTTGTGAGGAAGATTAGCCCTGAGATAACATCCAATGCCAATCCTCCTCTTTTTGCTGAGGAAGATTGGCCCTGGGCAAACATCCGTGCCCGTCTTCCTCTACTTTATATGGGATTCTGCCACAACATGGCTTGACAAGCGGTGTGTGGCTGTGTGCCCTGGATCCGAACCGGCTAACCCTGGCCGCCAAAGTGGAGTGTGAGCACTTAACCACTACACCACCGGGCAGGCCCCAAATGTTTCTTGAATAAATGAATTTTAGTCATTCAATGCAAGCAACAATTATGCTTACGATAATTACAAATGGTATTGTGTCTATGTTAGACAGACTTCTCAGAAACATATATTATCGTGATTGTAATGGGGGGGAAAGCAAAAAAAAAAAGACAAGCCTTTTACATTACCATTTTAAACTTCTATTCCTAGCAAGTCTAAAGTCGCCAAGATTTATAATATATTCGGAGTAAAAAGAATTGGTGGTTTCAGACTTTAAGGCACTGAAAATTCAATTGACATATTTTATTGAATTCCATGATGAAAAGTAGCTCTAAAAAGAAATATACAGGTTTAAATGTAGGTTTAAAATTTTTTATTTATTTAACAAATTTATCAAATCCTATGCATATAAATTACTCTTCTTTGCAATAACCTAGCTGTTGCATGTTGGTTTTTTTTTTTTTGAGGACGATTGGCCCTGAGCTAACATCTGTTGCCAATCTTCCTCTTTTTTTTTTCTCCCTGAAGCCCCGGTACATAGTTGTGTATCATAGTTATAGAGTTGTAGCTCTTCTATATGAGAAGTCACTTCAGTATGGCTTGATGAGCGGTAAGTAGTTCCGCACCCGGGATCCTAACCGGTGAACCCCGGGCCTCCGAAGTGGAACACAAGAACTTACCCACTACGCCACCAGGCTGGCCCCTGTTGCATGTTGTTTTGACAATGCTTTCTTGTCCCAAAACTTTTTAGAATCCTTCTTTGGATATAACTTTAGAACTAATATATGAGAGTGTACAACATATGAACACACACACACATTTCATCTTTTTATAGTCAACCTTCATTTCCTAATAGAAACTTTATTATCCCATTTCATCAGAGTTTTGTAGTTTTCCTCATATAGATCTTGTACATATTTTGTTAGATTTATACCTATTATTTCATTTTTGAGGGTGCTAATATAAATGGTATTTTACTTTTACTTTCAAATTCCATTTGCTCGCTGCTGGTATTTAGGAGGCAATTAATATTTATATATTAAACTTATATCTTGCAACCTTGCTGTGATCACATATTAGTTCTAGAGGTTTTTTTCTCGATTTTTTAGAATTTTCTACATAGATGATCATCTCATCTGCAAAGACAGTTTTATGTTTTCCTTTTCAATCTATATAATTTTTATTTCCTTTTTTTGTTCTATTGCATTAGCTAGGACTTCCAGTACCGTGTCGAACAGGAATAGTGAGAGAGAATATCCTTGCTTTGTTCCTGATCATAGAGGAAAGCATCTAGTTTCTCACAGTTAAGAATAATGTTTGCTGTAGGTTTTTTCAGATGTTCCCATTATGTTGAAGAAGTTCCTTTTTTTTTCCTAGTTTGTTGAGAGTTTTTGTTATGAATGGGTGTCGGATTTTTTCAAATGCTTATTCTGCATCTATTGGTATGACTGTATGATGTTTCTTTTTTAGCCTATTGATGTGATTGACTGCTTTAACTGATTTTTGAATGTTGAATCAGCCTTGCATACCTGTCCTTAGAAATAAATTAGGAAGTGTTCCCTCTGCTTCTGTTTTCTAAAACATATTGTAGAGAAAGTGGTATCATTTCACATATAATTTCTGCCTACTGGATCTGTTAATTTCTCATAGAGGAGTGTTCAAGTTTCCAGCTATAATAATGTATTTGTCTATTACTCTTTGTGGTTCTATCCGTTTTTACTTCATGTACTTTTGATGGTGCTCAGGGCAAGCTGCCCCAGGAAGCACCACTCTGGTATGCGGATTATTTCGAGCTGAAGACAATAAGGACTCAGAGAGCTCAGGAAAAATATTTGAGTTTTCCCTCCCAAACTGCCTAAAGAATTTAAAACCAAAAAAAATCTGTTTTAGGAAGGGGTTATTATCATGACTGCTATAAAAGATAATTTAGGATAGAGGTTACAATAGAAAAGGCACCAACAAGCCCATCTTATCGGGAGTCCTGTCTCTCTGGCCACATTCTTTGGATGGCCCTGCGAGGAGTTGCCAGACAATCATTTACATTTATAAGGGAAATCTCCATTTGTAAAGGTATCTCCCTCTCTGTTTGGAGAAGAGAGGGGGGGTGAGCTCATTTCTAGTAACTTATCAATGTGGAAGATGAGGCCTTGGGGCTGTATAATAAACCTTACTCTTGTTTACTGTGCTTTAGTGGTAATCTCCTATAATTGACTCCCCCACCCCCAAAATCCTCCTTTGTCATTGGCTGAAAATGATATTTAAGACGAGAATTTCTGCTATTGTGTTGAGAAACGCAGTGTCCCTGCTTTCTCCCATGTATACATGTTATTAAACTTGGTATTATTTTCTCCTGCTAACCTGTCTTGTTGATTATTTGGCCAGCCAGAAGAACCTTAAGGGAAAGGGCAGAGGGAGATTCTCCCTCTTCCCCCGACAGTTTTGGCGAGCCAGCCAGGAGAAGCACTGGCTGGTAAGTTGCCTTCTCTGGTTGGAAGACCTGCCTTCTCCCTGGACTACTGCAGATGATGAGATACGGGAACGCCTGACGAAAGCCGGCAAAAGGTAAGACTTCTTACCACGTCAGCCTCCCGGAATCTCTATCTGCGGAGCCCGGCGGAAGGAAATGGTGAGAATTTTTTCTCTTTCTAAATTTAGATTGGCAGGAGAAAATATTTGGGAAACTAGTTTCTTGGGCTTTTAGTGACTCTTGGTTTAAATTTGGTAGAGTACTCTTGGTTTTTATCTTGATCCCTTTTCCTCCCAGAGTAGTCTCGGTCTTGTTCTGTGTCCTGAGAACTTGGCTTTGTGACCAGTGAGAATATTCTCCTTGGTCTCCACCATACGGAAGGTGCATTTACCGGGGTGCACCTTGGTGGCCAGTAGAGTAGACTGGGGTTCCGAACTGTCTCTTTGTCCGGCTGTGCCAAGTTCTCAGGGGAGTTTGTCATAAAAGGGCCCAGTCCATAAGGGCTTTTGTCGTCTTAACCTTCGTTGCTTGTTAGTGCTGGAAAAATCCCATTCCAGTATCGCCCGCCCGGTGTCACAGATTAGCGGGTCTGTGACGGAGGCGTCCCACACTATTGTGGGAGACCGGAGACACCCTTTTATCCTTACCGCCTGTGCAACGAAGGTCTTTACTGTCTCTAAATATCTTTGGGAGTGAATTCTGTGGATCATGGGGGCTACATCATCTGCGCCCTCACCAGGGACGCCTCTTTGCGTCCATGGTAAATTTATTCTAAGCGTGGAAAGTTACCTCCGGGTCTTTCCTTAAAAAGGCTTATTGGTTCGAGTCACTATTGGAATAAATATACAAGTGAAGATCCTACTCGTCAATGGCCAGACGACGGATCCTTTGAATTGGAAAAACTTCTAAATTGGGGAAAAAAAAAAATTTTTTGAGAGCTCTCACATAATTGCTTAATTGGTACCTAAGAATTAAGGCCAGAAAAAGGAAGGGAAAAATTTGACTAGTCTTAAGACCTTGACTCAGGTTACAATTGAATTGAGAACATGTAAAAGTGTAAGTGTTGATAAGATTATAAAGGTTGGAGTGTTTGAGCTAATTTTATACAAAGAGGTTACATCAACTTTGCCTGAGTATGTTTTAAAATGTCTGACTGGGAATGCTTCTCTTGTCCAAAATTAGAAGATCAAGACCTATTGATAAAAATCTTAATGATAATTATGTTTAAAGGTATAAGAGGTGACGAAATTTACATGAAAATTTTGTAAGAAAAAAACTGATGTTATTTCTGTTACAGAACTGGTTAACAAAAATAGTAATTTAAATGATGGCTAATTTTATCTAATGTCTTATGAAGTCTTATAGGCAATCTAAATAGTTATTAGAAATAAGTAACTAAATAGTTGTAAAAAAGATGAATGTTGGATAAACTTTAAACAATAATTATATGTTATTGTGGTTACAGCTTCCAAACTCTTTTTGGTGACTTAAAACTTGAGAGTTTTGCTAAGTTTTATGATAAAAATTCTCTGAGTATCATCATTTCCAAATAAGATAAGATATTAGACATTGATTGCTAAATGTACATTTGTCTACTTTTGGCTTTTCATCACAGGAAAACTAAAAGGTGTTTTGGGTCTATTGGTAAACATGTGTTTTATTAAAAGATTGTACTATAAAGTAACATGTTTCCAGAAATGATGAAGTAAGTGTTCATAAATTTTCCAAGCCACAAGATACTAATGTAAAAGAAAGTTTATAATTGTTTACTTAGTTTTTACTTACAAATTAAGGTTTCTAAGGGGTAAAATTCCTAATTAGTATATGTGATTAAAGCTACTAAAAATTAAAAAAATATGTCTGTGTACAAGGAAAGTAAGATGTATAAAGGTACAAAGAATGGAAATATTTTGTTTGGTTAAGAAAGATAAATTTGTCCTCAAGTACTAGGAAAAAAAAAAAAGACATGGGACAAATTCTGAATGTAAAAAAAAAGTTATAGAAGGTTTGTGGAAGAAGAATTCTGGAAAAAGAGTTTTATGCATGGTCAAATTGGCTAAGATTGAAATGAATTTAATTAAGTAAATGAGTTTTAATAGCAGAAATAAGCTGGTGCAAAATTAAAATTTGGTCTTCTGTCTCTTAAAAGGATAATTTGCTTAAACTTGATAAAGAGGTTACAAAAGATTTTTCTTTACCTTTGAGTAAGTCTACCTAAAAGACAGAAAAAAAAAAAAAGAACTGTTAAAATAATTTCCTGTGTTCAAAAGACTGAGGTCTCTCTATTAAGACTTTTTAGACTGTTAGTGCTCTGTTTGCATTGATTTGACTGTTTATATTTTTGACAAGCCTCCCCAAAATTGATATCTTAAATAAAGTCTTTTTTTTACTTTTTTTCTTTGAAAATTTTCAAAGGGCCCTGGAACTTCTCAAAGAAATTTGCTCTCTTCCTATAAGGGGAAAGATACTAAACTTATTAGGCTTATTCAATATGTTCAATTACATGGAAAGCATTGTCAGAACAGTGATGATAAGCCTGCTTAGGTGCTATTATGTGGGCAAATGTTATTGACATAGGTGTTTTAAAATTGTATAACATTACTGAAATTCTGATCTGTCCTGGTTATCAGTCATAATTCTGGTTATTATTATTTTAAAGTGTTGTATGTCACAAAATTAACCAAATTTCCTTGTCAATTGCCATTTTGAGGTCTTGTTGTTTATAGACTTATTTCTTTGCTCTAATGCTTTTGCAAAATGTTTCGACTTCAGAAAAATTCATAGAAAGGACTCTGACATTTACACTGGAACTGTACAGGTTTCTAACAAACTTTCTGATCATAAAACTGAACTGGGTAAAAAATTATAAAAATCTGATGGAGAGACTGATAACTTCATAAAGCTGCTAACAAAAAGATTGGGATCAAAAATAGATTACACAGGACTGAACCAACTGATAAAGATGATTATAATTTTTATGATTTTTCATTTAAAGTATTGCTGAATTTTTAATGTTTTGTTTTTTCAGATTTAAAAAAAACTTTTTCTCTTTTCTCCTGAGCTAGCTATGACTTACAGCAATTTAGTAAATGATATTTTTGACACAATTAGAAACAGTGGGTCTATTACCAAGGTTGTGACTGGAACATCATATTTGCAATATAACCATACAGCTTTTGAGGAATGAAGATTGGACTTTATAAAATAAAGCCACGTGGAAATATTGGCCTGGTACCTTATGTTCCAAGCAGCACTTACCAGGATAAATAAAGAATGTCACTTATCTGGCAGGTACAAGGAACCTTGAAATATTTTGGGGAAACCTCGGAATAGAGGAATTCACCCAAATTTATAGGTATTACAGACAAAGTCTGATGACAAAATCCTTGGCTTGGCTTTCCTGGCCTCGAGAGACCTTTAAAGTTCAATGTGAGATTCCTTATAAAAAGTTCCAGCAAAGCAGATTTAAAAGAGCCTATGTGATCAACTGCTATTCTTGCTGTACTTATGTAAATAATTGAGCCAACTCTATTGAAACTAGACTTATTTTACAAACTAGTTTTAATTTTGCTATCTTAATAAAAATGAGGGTAATTTTAAAAAAAAAATTATATTTCAGTAAAAACTATTTCAGTATAAATTTGCGGATATTAGATCCTAGTTTTGTTGTCTTTTGAGGTTTTTGTTTTATATCTGTTGACTGGACTGGATCCTGATTTCTTCTAGTCTCCTGAAATATCTGGCTACAGATGTCCAAACTAACGTTTTTGATTTTTTCCATCATTTTCGTTTAAAATCACTGAAAACTGAACCTGCCCTTTTTCCTAAAGCCTTACAAACTGAAGCTGATGAACTTAATATAAACTTAAGAGATGACCTGACGACACCATCAGAGATATTTTAAACTGCAAAAGATACTTTGACGCTGACATCTAAAATTCTTCTTCACTGGCTGTCCTCTGAACTC
Organism: Diceros bicornis minor; assembly: GCF_020826845.1. Lineage (NCBI taxonomy): Eukaryota > Metazoa > Chordata > Mammalia > Perissodactyla > Rhinocerotidae > Diceros > Diceros bicornis. The sequence goes on along the minus strand of NC_080745.1, from coordinate 48,575,028 downwards.
AAAAACTGGTTTACAATTTGCTCTAACCATTAATCTTGTTTTTCTTTCGTTTACACAAATATACTTCTAGAGTCTGCCATGCTGTTGACACAATTTAAAAATCCCGTGGATTCTTAACTTCTACAAGAACTCCTATTGCTAATGGACACTTAATTGCAGCCTTATTACAAGCTATTCACCTTCCTTCAAAAATTGCCATTGTTCATTGTTCAGCCCATACTAAGGAGACTGATGTCATATCTTTAGGAAATGACAGGGCTGACAGAGCTGCTAAACATGCAGCTCACTATGGACCCCCTTATCCGTTTTCCACCCAATTCTTAAACCTGCCTTTATCCCTGACTGATGTTATTAACTATCAGGCAAATGCCCCACAATCTAAAAAAGACAATTGGATACAAAAGGGTGCCAAACAATTATCAGATGGATTATACATTGGACCAAATGGACTTCCAATAGCTCCTTTTCTTTTGACTTTTTGGCTTGCACTTATCTCCCACCAAATGGGACATATGTGCAAACGGGGGATAGTTAAGGAACTAAAAGACAATTGGTTTTGCCCTGGCATCCACAAAATTTCTGACCAAATCACCTCCCAGTGCACAACTTGCAAATCTTACCAAGTCTCTGGGAGAAATCAGTGTGATCCAGGAAGTCCTCCCAGGCCCACGTTGCCTTTTGCGGCACTCCAAATGGATTTTATAGACTTCCCTTCAGCTTTAGGTTACTCTCACTGTTTGGTTATTGTCTGCATGTTTAGTGGATGGACTGAATGCTATCCGACCAGACATGCAGATGCCACAACAGTGGTAAAAAAATTAATAACTGAAGTTATTCCTCGTTTTGGCATTCCTTTATGGATTGAATCAGACCAAGGAACTCATTTTACAGCAGAGATAAACCACTTGCTTGCAAAAACTCTGGGGTATTCATTAAAATTTCATACCCCATATCACCCTCAGTCATCAGGGCAAGTAAAACGTAAAAATCTAGATATAAAAAAAACTCTAGGAAAACTCTGTCAAGAAACTGGACTTAAATGGCCAGAAGCTCTGCCCTTGGCCCTTATGAAGATTCAAAATACTCCAAATAGAAGGCATGGATTGACTCCTTTTGAAATAGTTTTTGGACGTCCAATGCCTACTGGTGTCTCTAAACCTTCAATTCCTGGATTAAATGAATATTATGGAAACTTAAGTGAACAATTTGATGCTATGACTTGTTATATACAAAAATTAACTAGTATACTTAAAGCATATCGTCAACAGGTAAAAGAGGCATGGCCACCACCTTCTGACAAGCCTTGCCATCCCTTTCGACCAGGAGACCGGGTGTACATCAAGGTCTTTAGAAAAAAACACGCACTGTCACCTCGCTGGGAAGGACCTTATAAAGTTTTACTGACGACCTGCACTGCCATCAAAATAAAAGAAAAATCTTCCTGGATCCATGCGAGCCACGCCAAAATAGACCCAGAACATCGCTCTCAAGACAACTGGGAGATAATCCCCACAGGTGACCTTAAACTAAGGATTTCGAGGGCCAAAACCCAGGCCCCAGAAGCAGCCGACATCACGAAGTAGACAGCTTTTCCCAAGATCACGGATCAAGAAAACCTACTTTGACCCATTTCCTCCCCCTTGCTTCAAAACTCCCTATATATATACACACTCACACACACAAACTATTAGTGGATATATATATATATATATTTTTAATCATTTATTAGAAAGCTGACTGGAGAGTGCTGGTCTCTATCTGTCCCTCTTCCCCTGTCTAAGTCTCCGCTATGGGCTCTTTTCCGATCTGTGTCTTGCTTTTACTAACCCTCTCCTTTTCAACAGGTCGGGCACAGACCAAACACCCCCTTATGCCAGTTTACCAAGCCCTAGCCACGCTAACTAATCAATCTGACTGTTGGTTATGTCAACAGCTAGATAGTGCAAAAGAACCTGAACTAGTCTTTGTTCCTGCTGATATGAACACCTGGTGGACTAAGTACGGAAAATGGACGAGTAACAGAGTATGGTACCCGCAAGAAGGGAAACTTCACTCTGCTTCTTCTCCTGGTGAGTCACTTGGGCCCCAGAAAGATTACTTAAAAGGTCAAGGACTGTCCCTTGCCCAAGCACAAACAATAAGTAAAAGTTTTTCCCTCTGCGTTGAAAGTAAACATGGCACTGGACCTTTCCTGGGTGATATACCGAGACAATATTGCCGTCAAACTCTGTGGTTTGATTCCACAGGTGGCATCTTCAGAACTCTCAAGGGAATTGTAAGTGACTCTATCACTACTCCCTCTGGCACAAACATTTGCCAAATCACCAAGTGCTCTGGATGGCCTACGAGCCACCCGTGTGCAACTTGGGGTATAGCAGCTATCCGCATGGTTAAGCTGCCCAATGCCACAGACTATATATGAGTGGATCAAAAATCTGGACTCACCTGGTCAGATGACAAGACCAGGCTTTATAGCTGTCAGAATCAGACTGCAGGCCTCCTGTACCAGCTATTCCGCAATCTGTTCTGTTCTCGCAGACTGACTGGAGTTCATGGGAAATAGAGATGTTTAGGTAGTAACAGTGCAAGTGGCACAGATCATGAAATAGTCCAGATCCTGGGAACTACAGACTCAATTCTAACCTTGTCTTTAAACTACACTGGTCTTTTCATTTTATGCGACAACAAAGTGTATAAAGGATTCCCACCTAATTGGTCAGGACGATGCGGACTTGGATACCTGGCTCCTTCTGTCACCAAACACTCCACCTTAAATGCTAGCCAAATTACAAACTTGGGTTCGTTTGTTCATAAGATTGTGCCACATAAATGTGCCAGTCGAGAAATCGTGAAAAATCCACTTGTGTATCACAACTCCAAGTTCTTTTCAGCCTTGAGAGTCCTATTCCCCGGCTTTGGAGATTATGAGTTGGAAAAAGCAATATTAAATCTCTCTATGGTAATGGAACAAGAGTTCAACACCACCATGCAAACCTTAAACATACTCCAGTCAGAGATTAACAGCCTAGCATCTGTGGTGCTCCAAAATCGGCATGCTCTGAACGTACTCACTGCCCAGCAAGAAAGAGCATGCGCAATCATTGGAGAAAAATGTTGTTTTTATGTAAATCAAACAGGTCAAATAATATCTAACAAATCTATTAAAAGAAAAGATTGACATTTTTCATCAGATAAACGAAGCTCACACATTTTATTGGACTGACTTGTTTCCAGGATTGGGGGACTGGTTTAATGGAGTGTGGGGAAATGTGCTCCGATTTGTTCTTTTCTGCTTGTTCATCCTCATTCTAATCTATGTTCTTTTCTCTCTTTGCAGACTTCTTATCACCCGGGTACTAACACGATTTCTCTCTCCACAGTCACCAGCTCAGCTTTTAATATGTGAAACTTCTAGGGAAGTTTCAGAGGAGGGAACTGATGGTGCTCAGGGCAAGCTGCCCCAGGAAGCACCACTCTGGTATGCGGATTATTTCGAGCTGAAGACAATAAGGACTCAGAGAGCTCAGGAAAAATATTTGAGTTTTCCCTCCCAAACTGCCTAAAGAATTTAAAACCAAAAAAAATCTGTTTTAGGAAGGGGTTATTATCATGACTGCTATAAAAGATAATTTAGGATAGAGGTTACAATAGAAAAGGCACCAACAAGCCCATCTTATCGGGAGTCCTGTCTCTCTGGCCACATTCTTTGGATGGCCCTGCGAGGAGTTGCCAGACAATCATTTACATTTATAAGGGAAATCTCCATTTGTAAAGGTATCTCCCTCTCTGTTTGGAGAAGAGAGGGGGGGTGAGCTCATTTCTAGTAACTTATCAATGTGGAAGATGAGGCCTTGGGGCTGTATAATAAACCTTACTCTTGTTTACTGTGCTTTAGTGGTAATCTCCTATAATTGACTCCCCCACCCCCAAAATCCTCCTTTGTCATTGGCTGAAAATGATATTTAAGACGAGAATTTCTGCTATTGTGTTGAGAAACGCAGTGTCCCTGCTTTCTCCCATGTATACATGTTATTAAACTTGGTATTATTTTCTCCTGCTAACCTGTCTTGTTGATTATTTGGCCAGCCAGAAGAACCTTAAGGGAAAGGGCAGAGGGAGATTCTCCCTCTTCCCCCGACACTTTGATGCTCTGTTGTTAGGCACATACACATTAAGGTTTGTTATGTCTTTTTGGAGTATTGATCCCTTTACCATGTAATGACTGTTTTTATCCCTGATAACTTTCTTTGCTCTGAAGTCAACTATGTCAGATATTAATACAGCTATTCCTGCCTTCTTTTGATTAGTGTTAGCATGGTATATCTTTAGTCATTCCTTTACTTTTAGTGTATATGTATATTTATATTTAAAGTAGATTTCTTGTAGACAACATATAATTGGGTCTTGTTTTTTGATCTACTCTGACAGTCTCTATAATCAAAATGGTGTATTTAGTCCATTTATTTTTCATTTGATTATTTATGTAGTTAGAATGATATTGACCATATTTGTAACTGTTTCCTTTTTGTTGCTCTTATTACTTGCTTCCTTTTTTTTCTTTTCACCCTTTTTCTGCCTTTTCTTATTTTAATTGAGCATTTAACATGATCGCATTTTCTTTCTTCTATTAGCATTTAATTATATTTCTTTTTATTTTTTTTTAGTGGTTACCTTGAGCTTGCAACATATATTTACTACTAATGTGGTTCCACTTTCAGATAACACTATACTGTTTCATGGGTTGTGCAAGTATCTTATAACAATTTATTCCCAATTCCTCCCTTCCCTCCCTTATAACATTTCTGTCTTTCATTTCATATATCCATAAGTTATATTCACCCAATACATTGCTGCTATTATTAATCTGAACATACTGTTATTTGTTAGATCAATTAAGAATAAGAAAAAGTTTTACTTTACCTTCAGTTATTCCTTGTCAAATGCTCTTCCTTTCTTTACGTAAATCCACATTTCTGATTCATATTATTTTCCTTCTATCATCTGAAGAATTTTTTTAACATTTTTTTGTAAGTCAGTTCTATTGGCAACCCATTTCCTCAATTCTTGTTTGTCTAAGAAAGTCTTCATTTCTGTTTCATTTTTGTGGAAAAAATTTCACTGGATACAGAATTCTAGGTTATTGTTATTTTTTTTCCTTTCAATGCTTTATATATTTCACTCTACTGCAGTCACTTTGCTTGAGTTTCTGACTTCTCACTCTTGCGGCAGATACTAGCCTCAGGTTTAAATGGGAGAAAGTTAATTGTGGCAGGAAAAGATAACTTTTTTACTTTTTAAGTAACAAATCCCTGCTACTCCCAAATCCCATCCCAGAATCTACGGCTGTCACCACTTAGCTTTCTCTAAGATGTGTTTCAGATCATAGCATTGGTGCATTTTCCTGTAGTTCAATGTACCACATGTAATCCAACTACTTCTTACAAAGTAAGCAGTTATTTTTTATGAGATTCATTTTATTGGGTAGAGTTTGCTACTGCCTCCAGTCACACAATCCTACAAACACTCATGGAAACACTCACGTGATCGATCAGAGGCGGCCATTCTCATCATCCTTGGCCTCAACTGCGAAGTGTTGCAATATCAGGCATTATTATCAAATATATTCCTGTTCAAGTTAATCCATTATTGAATGAGAAAATAGAATTAGGTTAGCAAAGCTTTTGATAGTGTTTGTTTCCATGACATATAAACTCTCATTCTGCTGTTTAAATATGTTGGAACTTGAAGAGATAAAAACATTTTTCTTTCTCTTCCTGAGTTATGATTTGAAATTTCAAGTTTTATTTCTAATAAATATAATTAGAGACTATGACTCAAGTCTATGGCTAAGGAGACTTCCTGTGACTTCCTTCAAAGTTAAACTTATTATCTAGTCACCATCAAAATGAACAACTGCAGACCTGTAGAACAGGGGCAGGTTACTTAACATAGGTAACAGAGAGAACTGTGGATTATGAGGATACAGTAATTCAAAACAAAAGAAAAAGAGGCTGACTCATACATTCTCATATTTTCTCCCCAAATCTCTAATTAGATATATCAGTAAGTGAGGGGTGGAAAGGTCATCTCACAATCATTTTCTCTCTAAGAAGTAGACAGACATTTTCGTCTCTCATGGAAATTTGAAGTAAATTTTATCACTTAACAATACAGTCTCTGGCAGCTACTGATATCTACTCTGTGATTACTCTGTCAACTTTTATCTTCATGCTTAAGGGTAGCATATGGAGTACTTGAACTCTCTGCGATATGCAATAGTAATGAATCTACAGCTTTCAGTTAAATTTGAAGAGCAGCTAATATTATTAAGAGTGTTCCTAACATTTTAGGGAGGAACTTTTGGAATTCTGCGTGGTTCACTTTTTTTGTGCTGGTGATTTTTAGGGACCAATGAAAACGATTCCTCTTCTTGAATATTCCAGAAAAAAATTAAATATCAGAAAATAATTTTTGTATATTACCAGATATAGAACCAAATAGTAATTAACAAAAAGTGCTTTGTTATTTTAATACAACTGAGGCTTTCTTATAGGAAACCTGTTACTCTCAAAGATGCTCTCAATAAAGTAGCAAGATTACCGTGAGTTAATTAAAACCATGTTTTCAATGAATATCTAATGGAATGGGGAAACTGTCATCATGTAATGTTAAATTCTAAAAAATGGCTATTTATTTTGTCAATAATAAGCCAATGGACAGACATGAAAACACACGCACATGCATGCTCATTAAATTTTTTTTTAAGGGGAAACAAATATACTTACATTTTTAAAATGATTCTCCTGCATGTGAAATATGGGTGAATTTTAGTTTTGTGTCATGTTTTTCTAGATTCTTCAATTTTACTCTATGTATCTATGAGCTTAACCTAGAGATTCTGAAGGGATCCTCTGTGTAATTAGCAACACGTCTCCTAATGGCTATAACAACACTTTAATTTTGTTTCAAGTGTTAAACTTACCTTTGCATGTAAGCAATCATAGAAGAAAACTTTAATTATTTGCAGGATAGTTTTAATTATGTTCTAATTCTTTGATTCAAGTTAAAAGAAAATATTCCCTTCAGCATAGCTGAAGATTTACTGCAATGTTTGCAGCTTAATTGTTAATACATTTGTCACAATAAAGGCAGTATGAGGTGAGGTTAAGATTGCTGGTCTGGAGTCAAAAAGATTCAGGTCAGAATCCTAATATTGCAGATTCCAGTTACATGGCTTTGAGCAAATAGCTTATCCCACATACTGTTGGTAAATGTTAACTGAGCCAATGTATTCATACCAAGTTCTTAGTCTTATTATTATTCTAATTACATTAAAGAAAATTAAGTTTAACAGAGAAATACTGAAGAATTTCTTTAATAATATCAGTGTTCATTATGTAACATTTTCTCATTTAAATAAAAAACATTCCTTCCTCAAATGAGTGTACCTTTTACAACATTATTTTCCAGGTAGCATTTTTTATTATAATATTAAATTCTTATTCATTATTACTTATTTATTATTAAGTAATTATTAAAATAATTACTTCCCAATTTTAGAGACCTTATAATAAATACTTAAAGAGAATGTTGTTTAATTGCAGTGTAGACTTTTATTTCTCTCTAATCTCATTGTGCGAATGTTACAATTGCTGGCTATCAAGTGTTTAGGTTAAATGCATCAATAAATTATTTTAAGGTAAGTACTGTCTGCAAAATTTTAGATTTGCACAGTATACAAATATGATACTCTAACATTTTAAGAACGTCTTCACAAAATATCATCTAGAAAAAAGTTTATGCTGCTGCAAATGTTAATTTTTTCAAACATCTGCTTTATTTATATATTTTGATAAATCCAAATACATATTTTAATAAATCCAAATATATAATTGACTTAAACATGCAAAAGTACAGTATATATCTGAATGCCAGAGAAGTAAATATATTTTAGGCACATTATTTAGAAGCAGATTAGAAGTATGCAATGTTTTGAGAACCCAAGGATAAGAAAAAGGCTATGGTTTAAAAACCATGGATACTAGTAAAAAGTTTTATCCTGATGATGTATTAAAAATTATTCAGGCTAAATTTACCACCAATGACAACATGCATTTTGCCTAATGGGAACATTTGGAAAAGGAAAAACATATCTGACTGCCAGACAAGGTGTTGCTGTATGATATATGGCAGACACTTTAACCTGTTTTAATCAATTTTAAGTTAAATATTATTTAAGTTATTTGCATCATAGCTGCCTAACTCAAAGAAGAGTAGAATGAATTTCAAATTATTAAAATGATTTTCTTAGTTTTATATATCATTTTAAAATTTATATATATATATACATATAATTTTCTGCAGATAAAGATTCACCCTGAGCTAACACCTGTTGCAAGTCATCTTTTTTTTTTTCCTTTCCCCAAAGCCCCAGTGCATGGTTGTATGTCCTAGTCGTAAGTCTTTCTAGTTCTTCTATGTGAGCCACTGCCACAGCATGGTAACTGACAGACGGGTAGTGTAGTTCGGCAACTGAGAAACAAACCCAGGCTGCCAAAGTGGTGAGAGTGCCAAACTTTAACCACTAGGCCATCAGGGCTGGCTATGAAAATTTATATTTCTATCTACAACAAAATCACTAAATAGTTCCCAAAATAAATTTCTCTAAATTAAATACTTCAATTAGTTAAAACTATCTTAGAAATATGTAGAGAAAAAATAAATTTTGGAATTTATACATTTCTATATTAGAACTGAAATTGAGTGTAGATGAAACTTTTTTTTAAAAGATACATTTCTTTCACATCTTACTTTTACCACAAAGACAGACTTCATTTGGACTAAAGTCTTTTTGTTAATGTAACATCTCTATATTTACTAAACCTTGAAAATACTGAATTGTTAATTTCCTTTTCTGTATGAGCCACTGTGCCACATAACTGATTTTTATTTTTTGCTTAATTTTTTAATTTTTCCCATGAAAATGAGAGAGATTGGTTTCTGGTTGACTTTTTTTGTTGTATTTTTCCCTTTGAATTGACTACATTGATTGCTATGTTTATTGTTGCATATGGCTGATGCTGCCTTATGGAAGAAAGGCACAGGACTATCATTATTTAAATGATTTCCAGGTCAGGTCTTGTTCCCATAGGAATGACTGGTGGCTACCACATTATGAAGTATGCACTCCTTAGCCACTTTCATTATTTTCCTGACCCCAGAGGCCTCGGTTTGCAACCAATATATGAGGTAATATGGTGCAAATGATTGAGGGAAATGAGTAAGACGGAAAAAAAAAAATAAACCTGGGTGTTTCAGATAGAACCTCAAAAAGCGACTACATGCTTCTCATTCTACAGTGTTGGGAACTCAAATTTACAAATATTTCAGCTGGGGTTTCATTCTGGGAATAAATTCATGCTCATTAACTCATAGTAGAATGGTTTAATATATAGAAAAATAGTTTACACTTTACAATGGAATTATGCAAATTTGAAACATTAGTCTAGAATTTAACTCTCTAGGGCAAGATTCAGTAAAACTTGGCATATGATTTCAGTATCTAAAATTTGCTTGGCCAGCAGAAAGAATTCATTGGAGCTATTGTGTTGGAAAATGCGATTTTAACCAAAGTTTTTCTGATCCTTAAAACATAAGATATTCCACTATGCCACGTTTTCTCTCATTAAAAAAGAGTAAGAGGTGTTAGGCTATCGTACCAGACTCGCCATATAATAATAGTAAAGCACTCCAGACTTCACTCAGGCCATGAAAGGACATCTGGTCCACTGAAAATACTTTTAAAGAGAAGTGAATGATTATGTCTGTTACAGAGAATCTCTCCTTTAATAAATGTTAAACAATGTCACGGACCTATTTTCAATGTCTCAGATCTGTTCTTCAATATCTTTAAAACTCCATAAAAATGGCACTTCACCATTTACATCTTATTGGCATATTATATTTTCTAAAATTACATAATTTTTTTACATTAGAGATCTCTGACCACTTTTTTTTGGTGGGGGGGGGGCACACTCATTTCTCTAGCAACACTTTTGTAAACATTCTTCCAGTTCTCAGATGGCTAATCCTATCCCTGAAACATATCCCACAGGCTTCTAGTTTCAGTATTTCTGGCAGTGCAGTCCATGGAGAGCCTGAGGCACTCCCAAACATCCTCACAGCCTCAGCCATTATCTCCTTAAAATTTTACTCCAAACCTAATAATCATTCTCCTGCCTTCATGCATAAAGTTCAGACATACATTACAAAGTGCTTCCTGGACAGCTTTACCCAGAGTTGTTGCCAGAAATCTAATTTAAATTTTCTAAACCACATTTCTCTTCTTCTACTCCAACCTGTTATTCTTAACTTTCCTATTTCTTTTAAGATTCTAACCTTATTGCATGGTAGAAGAAATATTCAAATTAATTCTAGCTCTTCCCATCATCTCATATATTCGACGGGTATTTAATTTTTTACAATTCTGTCCCTCTTTTCGCTCTCCTTTTGAATCAAGCTGCAGTCACCGTGTTTTGGAATCTCATTCACATTCTAAAATACCATAGCACTATCTGCATTAGATTTCCCTAGACTAGAATTGTTTTTCAAAGCAACAAATAAGGGCCACAGTAATCAAACTAGGGAATAGCAGCTCACATACTATTAATTCTGAATTTTAATGCTCTCTGCAACAATCAAATTACATCCCCATTCCTAATCCTAGTATTCTATTCCCTCCGTACTATGGAATAGGGCTTTTCCCCCTAAACTTACTTGGCATTATTCATCCTCAAATAGTCAACTACAATAAATCTAGATTATTTTTGGTTTTTAAAATCTATTCCATAGTTACTAGTTTCTGTGACTTTGGTCACACATTTCACCTTGCTTTCATTATTTCCTATTTCACCACGCTATAAAGAAGTTCTACATGTCCTTAAAGATCCGGGTCAAGTGATTTATTTTCTCCTGAAAATGTTTTTATTTAAAGCAATCCCTTCTTCTGAAACCCCCATGGAGTCTGAATATCTCTCATCCATTTATTACATTGCATTGGATTCATTAACGTCATCTTCACAAGTTCTATCTTCTTCATAATCATTCATAACCTGAGCAACTTCCCATACTTCTTCCTATATATATAAGTCCTTTAATATTCAATACAAGATCATTGACTCACTGAAATCATTAAGCAAATAAAACACTGATATTTGTAAGATGGTAATATTCTTTATATATTCTAACTTTAAGGTATTATTCTTAATATCTTATATTTTGCATTGATATTTTTTTTTCTTATCTCTCAACTATTTCAATCATTTGCTTTTCCTGGTCCTTCAACCCTCCTATAATCAAATTGAGTGCTCTCTGGCTACACAGTTCAACGTGCACCTTATGTTTACTTCCCACAGGCTTCCAGCAACTTCTGACAACATATTACAATGCTAAAACATACTCATTTTGGTCTGCAGTCTAAAATACACTTAATAGGATTTTTTTATTATAGAAATAAAGGAGAAAACATGTCCAGAAAAGGTGACATAAAAGAAATACAAGCAAACAACAAATATTTGACAAATACCTGAAGTCGTACTTTCGCTATGATTCAAAGGAAAATTATATAATCTTAACCTTTTTTGATGTCTGTTCATTACTCTGTGTTATGTCATAATTGTTATTTGACCAATAAATATTTATTGCTCATCCAAAAAATGTACAATTAATGCTGACAGCTTAAGATAGTCTTCCTTCTATTTTGCACAATAAATTTAGCAAAATATGCATTACTCTTTCCATGTCAATGGCCTCTGTAAACTCAAAATAACAATATCCTATTTTAATGACAGCTGAGATGTCAAAATAATAAATATTTAATATAAGTTTTGATGCCACTGCTGGAACCCTAAGATGATGGATTACTATGACAGAATAATAATTATTATTATTTTTGATGAGGAAGATTAGCCCTAAGCTAACACCTGTTGTCAATCCTCTTCATTTTTGCTAAGGAAGATTGGCCCTGGGCTAACATCCATGCCCATCTTCCTCTACTTTATATGTGTGATGCCTGTCACAGCATGGCTTGATAAGCGGAACATAGGTCCATGCTCGGGATCCAAACCTATGAACCCCCGGCCGCTGAAAAGGAGAGCACAAACTTAACTACTATGCCACTGGGCCAGCCCCCAGAATAATTATTTTTAAAACTCAGATAATAGGTATAATACAGATGAAACAAACAAAAATATTTGTAAATCTTTCTTGGAAAAGGGGAAAGGTAGGTAAAACTTATGGAAAAAATATTTTCAAATGATAAATCCAAGATTGCTGTAATAAAGAAGGCTAAAAAGTAAATAATTTAGTATTAAAATTGAGGCTTTAGATGTTAAAGGTGAAAGAAAAGAGAGGACAGTAATATATAATTTATGACCATAACTCCATATCACATACAAGCTGTGTATGGAAGACAAAATATATTATAGAAAGAACTAGTTTAAAAGCTATGTGGCCACTTTTAAACTGAAAGCTCAAATAAGTAACTACTAATTTACCTTTGGTTTTTACAATGCAAAGTAGGTTAAAACACCCACATTACCCTTTGAATAGGAAGGTTGTCATTTCCAACTCAAAAAGTATGGAGAATGCTTTTAGGCTTTATATAATTGTATAATATTAGTTGTTAGTTCTCAGATAATCAAATTTATATGAACTCATTGTTTTCAGAACACAGCAGCAACTTCAAGAATTAAATATCAAGAACTATAAACTCTATAAAGATTTTTTTGGCTTATATTCTTTCAAGTAGTCTGAGATAATTTTATGTATAGCATTTATTTTTCTAATAATTTGCATTCATTGGAAGAATTTTGAAAGAATTGAAAGAACTGTAGTATTGTTATATTTTATTTCTGTCCAAAAATGTCATTTCTAGTGATGTAAAAGCTAATGATAGAATGTGCAAATCAATTAAATCTAAAAGTTCTCTGTTTATTTGAGTAAACAAAAATATTTTTCCCTCCTTCACTTAAAGTGTAGACGTTGAATGAATACTATCTTTATTTTAAAAAAATCAGAGTTTTCTGCTTCTGTCCGAAGAGGAGTAGCTGGTAACAAACTAGATCTCCCACCACAAGTGTGAAACTGAATAAACTATTTTCAGACGTTGGACAACAGGCATTGTAGGACAGGGATCATTGATGAATGGAAAGTCACAAGGTGAGCCTCAGGATAATCCAAACTTTTTGATTGCAGATTCTGTTGACTTCATCTCAAAGAAATGAGCTCAGACAGGGCACAGTGACCTTGCTGAGCCAAAGAATAGGATATTGGAGTCCTCAGTTGCTGACATAACTAAGATTTCTGGACAGAATACTAGAAAATAGGAGTTTTTCATAGAAGAATTGCAGAAATCTGCATGGGGTCTCCTTAAGTCGTTGTTCAAATACACGGAATTTGGACATGGCGCAGAATGATTCCCAAGGTGTTGTTAATAGATCAGAGAATTGGAGAATTGGATGATACATAGGGCTGGGAGACAGTGGAGTTCCATCCAACCATAGTGGAGAAATCTTACTACACATTCCAGCCATTCATTTGAGACCCCAGAAATGCCATTCTCTAGGTCCTGGAGTCAAGGGCTACTCAAAGGCTAGGTTCACAACCACTCTAGAGGGACTAAAGAAGATCAAAACAAGCCTTAAAAGGACCAAACAGATTCAAATATAAATGAACTGCATGTCAGAATAAAATTTAACCATCTTTAAAGAAAGAAAATAAACTGCAGATTTTCATACACATTAGTACCCACAATTTCCTACATACTAAACAAAGTAAAACAAAAAAGTTAATATCTGCAGACAAGGGAAAATATGACCACTAACTAGGAGAAAAATCATCAGTAGTATCAAGAGATGACAGACATGTTGGAATTAGCAAAAGCATACATTAAAACAGCCATTATAAACTATGTATGAACAAAGATTTAAGATAAACATAAATATAATGAGAAAGGAGATAGAGAATTACAGTAAAGAACTAGAAACAGACAAAAAAAAAAACAACAAACAACTGAGCCCCAAATTTCATATGTGAATGGAAAAGTTCAATGGATGGATTTAAGAGCAGATTGGACATAGTAGATGAAAACACTAGTGGATTTAAACTTCCAAACTGAACCACAGAGGAAAATGGTTTGAACAAAAATGAACAGAGACTCAATGTCTTGTGGGACAATAGCAAGTAGCCTAATAAACATGCAATTGGAATCCCCGAAGATGAGGGGATGGCGTAAAGTATCAGAAGAAATAAAATGAGAAGAACCTCTGCTTCTGACCACGACAGTATAACTGGTTCCAGATTAGACCTGATGCTGTAAACAACCGTAAAACTGAACACAATATATGATGCATGTGGCAACTGTTTTCAAGCATTGCATGAGAGGCAGGACAAGATTGTGAACCAAAAGAAAGGGAAACATGATATCACCCCATAATCACCTTGGCTTTCTGCCTGGGGACAATTTCCTAACCTTAGTGCAACAAGTTGAATACAAGTATAACATGGTAACACTGCAGAGCTGAAGAGACAGATATCAGGGTTCAGGGACGCCAATGTGACTGCAGAGGAGGGTGCGGGAAAGGAGGGGACCATGGAGAAAGAGAGAGGGAGTAGATAGAATTTAATGGAGAGGTCTCTCATGAATTTTTGGCTGAGGGATGAGATGAAAATGATCAGGGAGAGATTACATGAAGGGTTAAAAGAAACTAAAGGTCCAGCACTTCTGGAAGATAGTAGAAATCTCTCCAAATAAGAGTGGAAATGCAAAAACTAAGAGTCTTAGTAAGTGATTTATCATGACATCAGGAACAGTATCTATATACCATTATACATATACACATATAGAAGCAATGAAGAATTTCAATGATTTTTTGTAAAGTTTATTTATAATAGTTTAAAAAATAACTATAGATATTAAATTAACAAAAGATGTGTAAAGCTTACACAGCGGAAACTAAGAATCATTATGAAAAAAAATTAAAGAGATTTTTAAAATGGAGACATATACCACATCCAAGAATTAAAATTTATCCTTTAGAATTGTTCATCGTTGAGCTCGGATTTCATAACTCTGCCTCATCCAGTCCATGGATACATGCTAGTCGGTCATGGAGAAGGGGTAGAATCTATGACAAGGGAAGGTCCTTTAAATAAGAGCAATTGCTTAGAAAGCACTCAGTTGGGGGCTGTTAGCAGCCAACACTCGTGGCAGAAATATGGGCATTTCAGACCTGAAGGGAAATCTGAGCAGCACAATGGAGCATTCACTACTGCTACTGGATCTTGGTGCTGCACTACAACCCTGCTATTAGGTGGCTCTGAAAGAGAGTGGAAGGAAAATGTTACTGAACAGCAGAGGTTCGGGCAATGGCCCTGAGTATTACCTTGGTGGCAAGAGAAGAGGTTAGACATTAGAACAATATGTGGACACATAGGTAATGGTGATTGACTTGGCTGGTATATTAGGTTCTGAAATGGGAAAGATTGAAAAATTAGAGAGAAGAATTGGGAAAATGGCACATGGACAGACCTATTGAATGGGGGCAAAAAGCATGAAGATCTTTTATTGCATATTAGTGTTCTCCAGAAAGCGTTCACCGTGACGAAACACTAAACAATCAAAATGACTTGACCAGTTTATTTAAACTAACCTCTATCATAACTCACCTCAGTACTGAACTCGTGAGTAGTCATGGTGGCATGGGCCTAACATCACGGGCTTCCCTTAACCAAGGATTCGAACAGCTTCTGATGTCCAGTCATCAGACCAATTCAAATCCTTGGATATCAACACCATTCTTTGAGAAAATCAGTCAGCACCTTAGAGGCAAGTTGATTACATTGAACTTTTTCCACACTGAATGGGGCAGTGATTCATGTTGATTGATGTTGGTGGCAATCTGTACATATTCTGGGTATGGTTTTGTCTTTCCTTCTCTCAGGACTTCAGTCAGTACCCAAATCTGAGGACTTATAGAATGTTCATTCCAGGCTGACAGACCAAAGGTATGTCTTTCTGAAGATGCAGTTGAGATGACAGCTTGGAGGCAATACGCTATAAAGACAGGGAGTTATGCAACCTATATCAATGACTATCATTTCCTGTTGTGACTCCACATAGAATTTTTAGGTATTCATTGATGAAACATTTTATCCACAAACTCTTTCTAAGCTAATTATTTGGTAAAGCAAAGCAAAGTACTAAATTCAGACAGTAGAAGATATAAGATACAGTGGATAAAATTCAAGAGTTGTGGAGGAAAATCCCAGGATGATACCGCACAAAGGCTCAGAGAGTAACAGATATAAACCGGGGATGGATGTGGGAGGCGGTAGTCTTTGTGGTATGGGGAGTGCTCTAAGAAAATGAACTGTGCAGAGAAAATAATATGGTACATATTTGGAAAAATTAAGAATATACCAAAGGAAAATAGCACAAGAAAATGAGGCACATATTTACAAAGCTAAGGACAAAAAAACTAAACAAGAAAAGAAACAATATCATACATACATACTTAACATTACAATAAAAATTCTTACAATAATATAAAAAAATTGTTGATTTTCACTTTTGATAGGTGGAAATCACTATTTTAGATATACATTAAACTAGAAAGTATATCTATCTAAGACAGATTTCAGGAAGCAGGAGTATTGCCTGAGAGTTAGCATCATTACTGTCCTGAACTTACAAATGCATAATGAAGAAATTTAGTTTATAATTTTTAGGACAAAATAAATGCTTTATGTAAATTATTTATCAAAAGAAGCAACTAAAATAGTAATATTTTGGTGGAGGGGTAAGAGAAGTTATAGGGAAAATATGTAAATGAATTAAATCTACACTATTGTAGTTTGTTCATGGATAGTGTTCAATCCTCATAGAACAAAATATAATGGCAGAAGCACGTACCAGAATACACATTCAAAGAACTAAATGGAGTATTCTGAGATGTGGAATTGGGGTCAGGTAGAGTGGGGAAAAGGAAAGTTATTTTCATTATAAACTTTTGGGTATTTAATTTTAAAGTATTTGATTTTCAAGAATGGGCAAATATACTTTCATAAATATATTAAAATAGCAAGTAAAGTTAACTAAGTTAAGAAGATATAAACAAACCAAGAAATACATCAATGAATGTTTAAAATTATATTTTAGCTTAGCCTAGTTGTTAAGAGCACAATGTTTGAAACCATGCTACTTATGATGAATTCAGGTTCTGCTACTTAGCTGTGTGACTGTGTCTACATTATGTTAAATAAATTATTGGAGAAAGTGAGTAAAGGAAAAGAAACAAATATGTAAGTTTTAGAGAGATAGAGTGAATCGTAAAAGCAGGAGTTATTCAAGCAAAATATTATCTCTAAAGGATTATTTTTCTTGCATGTGGTGACGTGTCTATCATTGCCTACTTGACGCCTACTACTAAGAGCTTTTGTGTCTGTTCTTATTGAAGGATGTCTCCCAGTGGTTTAGATTTCTTTAAGAGATAGATCATAATAAGCCTAGTCCTCTTGCCATAACTTTTAACAATTTGCAATTGCTAGTACAGTACTTCAATAGGGAGGTTTAGGGGTTTCTGAAATAAAATGATCACACTAATGATGATTAGCTTTCAGTTAGGCCTGTTAACAAAATGAATGTTCAGAGAGGGAGATGCTATTGTTAAAGTACACTTCTCGCTAACAATGGTGCTCTGATGGCTTCTAAATGATAGGAATGCCCCTAAGAGCACAGTGAGATTAAGGCACGTTATAATAAAATGAGGAGAAACAATTAAAATGGAGTTTCTGTTAAGTCTATTAATACATGTGAGATTTGGAATAATTCTAGAAATATGTTTAGAGAATGTAATAAGTGGAGAGGATTAATATTCTCATTAATAATTTCAATTCAGATATCTGACCTTAAAATACAAAAATTGAGACAGTGAGAAATAAGTAGGGAATGCAAAGTTATTAAATTGTCACTTGTCATAACATTCTAGCCTTATATGATATATTGAAAAGGAATATAGTAAACATACATTATAAAGAAACTTTTTAATTCTCATGAGTAACCCAATATTTTAAAAATTCCAAGAAATATGCTATTATTAATAAGATTCAATGTCCCAAGAATTAGCCCATCATTACTAACGTATTCCAATAATTCAAAGATTTCTTAATGGTACTTAGACTGATTCCCTTACTTGCATTGGATCTGCACTGGGATACATTCTAAAACATACTAAGCATCCTCAAACATACACGTGGTGGGAATACTGGAAGGAGAAGAAAGAGAAAGAAAAAGATGAAATATTTGAAGCAATAATAACTGAGAATTTCCCAAGATTAATATAAGACACCAAACCACACATCCAGGAACCTCAAAGAATACCAAGAGAATAAATATTTTAAAAATCTACACCTAGGCATATTATATTCAATTTGCTGAAATTCAAAACAAACAAAAAAAGTCTTGAAAGAAGCTAGAGAAAAATACCGCCTTAGCTACAGAGGATCTTGGATAAGAATTAGACTTCTCCTCAGAAAGCGTGCAAGCAGGAAGAGAGTAGAGTGAAACATTTCAAGTGCTGCAAGAAAAAAACCCCCACTAACCTATAATTCCATATCCAGTGAAATTATCCTTCAAAAGTAAAGGAGAAATAAAGGTTTTCTCAAACAGAATTCGAGGGAATTTTTCATCAGTAGACCTGACTTGCAGAAATGTTAAAAAGGAGTTCCTCATAAAGAAGAAAAACGATATGGGTCGGAAATTTGGATCTGCATAAGGAAAGGAAGGGTGTTAAAGAAGGAATATGTGAAGGTAAAATAAAAACTTTTATATATTTTATTCTTAATTTATCTAACAAAAAATGGCTTATTCAAAATAATAATAGCAACAATACATTCGGTGATTACAGTTTATGGATAAGGGAAATGAAAGACAGCAATGATACAAGGGATGGGAGGGAAAAGCATACTTTGTTATAACGTATGTGCACTACTCATGAAACGGTATAGTGTTATTTGCGAGTGGAACAAGATTAGTATAAATATATATTTAAAACTCTAGGGTAACCATTAAAAAAAAATTTAAGGTTTAATTGATAAGCTAAGGAAAGAGAGAAAATAGAATCATATAAAATGCTCAATTAAAACCATAAAAGGCAGAAAAAGAGTGGAATTCAAAAACAGAAACAGAGAACATGGGCAGTGAATAGAAAACAGTAGCAAATTTGGTAGATATTAATCCGAATATATCAATAATCACTTTAAAAGTCAGGGATTTAAATAAACCAAAAAAAGGGGTTAGAGAGGATCAAAAAACAAGATACAACTATATGTTGTTTATAAGAAACCCACTTTAAATATAAAGATGCATATAGATTACAAGTAAAGGGATTGAGAAAGATACACTAATCAAAAGAAAGATTTCTGTGCTTAGGGTTCTGTAATTTGGACATTTCTTCTGGTGGTCTAGTGGCCTGGTGTTACTCATTCAGCTGCCATCTTTAGGAAGCTGACTGCTAGTTGATAGTCCAAGAATGCTTCACTCACGCCTTTGATTAGCTAAAGCCAGCAGCTAGGGGCCTCCTCTGTGATAGATCTCCAGCAGGATAGTCTGAATTTTTTGTCAGCAGTATTTTCAAAGGGTCCTAAATTGCATGTATTTATCAAACCTCTATTTCAGGAAATTAAGGTCAGAGAGATTAGGTAATTTACCCAAAGTTCCAAAAGCGGGAAAGTAAAAGAACTAGAATTTAAACTTGGAAATCTGTTTCTAGAGCCCATGCTCTTAGATCTCAACATGGGTGGAATACATAGACTGTGAAATTGAAGCCTATGGCAGCATTGCTCATGGAGAAAAAAAATACACGGCATTAGGTGACGAGACTGAATAAGCTGTGGTACAAACACACCATAGAAAATATGACAAAGGGCTCTATCATGTACTATGGAATATTATGTAGTCATTCCCAAGTTTGGAATAGAACTATGTTATGTATTCACTAAAAAAATAGAATGAAGCTTTATTGGATGTTAAAACTTCAATTTTTCCAATGTTTACAGTGACCAAGATACCCATCTCTCTCTCTCACACACACACACACAGACTCACAGAAAATGCATATGAAAAAATAAGTGTTTAAATAAATATATGGAAGAACACATACTAGATTTTCTTTAACTTTGTTAACTTAGAAGAAAGACATGGGAAGGGGAAAGCCAAGTACAAGAGAAGAAAACACTGCACTGTATAAAATATGTTATATGTATGCATATACTTATAAAATATTTAAGCTTATAGTTTTTTTAATTAAAAATAGACCATGATCTTAAAGGGCTTATCCAAGTAATGAAAATATGCTATAATATTAAAAAGTTATTAATATAATAAAGAACATCAAAGAATCAAATAAATGTTGTAGTAGTATAATTACTATGTAATACCTGCCATTAGAAATTAGTGGGAGAGAACAATTTTAGTTAGAAAATAGTACTCTAGTGCTAGAGGGGATATCTGAGGCCCTTAGACTTGGTTATCAATTATGGCTAAGATAATATCTTATCTTCAATATAAGAAGGGAAGATTTTGGAGCTTCTGGGGACAATCTACAATGGGAAGGATGAGAAACAGATGGGAAGACAATATGAGGAAAGAGCCAAAGCAAAACCTAGGATCCCTATATGCTCTACCATGGAATCCTTTTCATGTGGCCCAAAATTATTTATTAAATTTGCTAAGACAACTGGCCATGAAAATGGCCAATTTGAGACATCTATACATAGAAACATTTTATATTAAATACTTTAAAACTTGAACCTTACCCCAGCTGTATACTTTCCGTACAGCCCTCACTCTCATGGCATGTGATTTAAGTCTGCTCAATGTCTAGTTGTCATACAACAAAATTTTATTTTATAGGAAGCCTAAAAAAATAATGAAGATGTTTAAATTTTGTTGATGGATTCATAAGGAATTAGCATAATATAGAGAGACCTTTCTCTATGAAACTATCCTCCTTCCAGATTTTTTGCTAATTTTCTCAGTTTTAGACTCTAGGAATGCAGGACCTTTTCTTAGGGAAAATGTACTATTAGAAATTACATTTTGTCATTCCAGCATGAACTTCCACTTGATTTAATTTGATAATTAAGCGACTATAATAGTAGTTGCCAAAATTCTAACCTGAGATACATAAGTAAATATAAAGTAACTTTTATTAGAACTAGAAGCATCACTGTAACTTTTAGTCCTTCTATGAGATCACTAGTTAAATATTCTTAGACTAGTACTGAAGATAGGCAAAATCTTTTTGATCTATTCTGGGTGACCATTCTTCCAAATGTTTATTGCTTACAAATAAATTCAAATCCTTGAGGTATTAATGATCCATATCTCTAGTGAACTGTGATCTTTCATTGTTATAATTTAAAGTGAAAATATTTCCATTTTATTAATTCAAATCTCAAATTAACATTTGTTGCCTGTACATTGTCTCCTCATAAATAACTGTTCAATTAACCTGCTCTGACTTCCTGTTAAAGATTATAAATTCAACTGCTGTAGCTCTATTTTTATCAAAAGAAGAGTTTTGTAAATAATCCAAAGGAACATAATCATCTGGGAAATAGATTAACATATTCCAAAGATTAGGAGTTTTACCATGTTGTCAACATAAGATAGCATAATTCTTTGAAAAAGAATGAAAGTATAAAAGTACTTTGGAATTTCTACTCATATGGTAAGTGGACTTATCTAGGCTCAAGACTTCCATTTCTAGTCAATCTAAATATTTATAAAATCCATATTCTAGATAGATAGCAAATTAGTTAACTTTTATAGTAACCCCCAAAAAGTCATTGTTCCTAGTTGAAAGTTTTATTTATTTATTTATTTTTCTGAGGAAGATTGGCCCTGAGCTAACATCTGCCAATCCTCCTCTTTTTTCGCTGAGGAAGACTGGCCCTGGGCTAACATCCTTGCCCATCTTCCTCCACTTTGTATGGGACGCCGCCACAGCATGGCTTGACAAGTGATGTGTCGGTGCGCGCCCGGGATCCGAACCGGCAAACCCCGGCCCCCGCAGTGGAGCGTGCGCACTTAACCACTTGCACCACCGGGCTGGCCCCGAAAGTTTTATTTTTTATTGAGTTAAGAATCACTGGTTTCAAAAATCAAAACTAACATTTCTATTTGATGTATTTATTTCTTTATATGTTTGAGTGTACGTGGTGACTTGGCTGTCATGAGCCTATTCATTTTGGTTAAGGTATCACTAGGACGCTGGGCTATGACTGTAATACCATAATGTGTAGTGTACTTTTACATCCATGTATTCTTAAATTGTGTATAAATTAATTTATTCAAGCTCTGGCTTGTCAAGGTCTTAAGAAATTTGGTGTCAAATTTCTTTCAAATGCCTTACTTCTCTTGCTACTTCACATAAGATATATGAATATTTGCAATTTACTCAGAAAGAAGGGAGGATAATCTCTTCAAGCAAATTTAATCTTCAATCAAATTTTACCTGCTCTTCTATAGTGCCTTAAAAAACTCTTATGAGCTACAATTTGCTACAATGACTTATTTAACATGATCTCACTTTCACCAGGAGAGAAAATTAACCAGGATTTCTAATACGTGCAAATCTTAGTAATCAAGATTTTGCCTGTCCAAAGATTAGTCTGTTTGTGAACTAAAGTTTTAGATTTAACACTTACTTGAGATGACTCCCAACAAGTTAAACATAAACTTAACTTATGACACCCCATAAATCCACAAAATATTTTAAAAATAAATATATTATTTGTCTTTAGTTGTAATTATTACCTAGTGACATCATCTACAAGCTTATTAAAAATTCAATAATTAGGAACAAAAGCCTCAAATTTAAATGTACTAGAAAGTTCTCAATGCTGCAGCTTCCACTACTGTAATTTCATCTCAGTAATTCAGGGAAAGGAAATTACCAAATGTCAAGTATATGAATAAATAAAAGGGCACTCTATGTACATGCTCAAATGGTGTCTATAAGTTCTGTAAAAAAAAACTATGAGAAAAATAAAGATTTTACCAGATTAATATTGATAAAAAGAGACAGAATTAATCACTTTTTTAGACAGAAGTAAAACAGGAGAGATACTTTATTTCTACTTTTGCTTGTCACTTAGGGGAAGGAGACCAAGGATCATAGCACTCTGTAACCACAAGTTTTACTACTCAGGTATCAGAATTCACTCTTTCATAATGATTATTACCCAAACTGATCCTGACTTTATAAAAATTGCTCCTAAGGCATTAGGATTCCTGTGTGAGATTGAGTTACAAAATATAGGTTCAATAATGTAGGGATATCTGTTATCAAAGTGTAAATGGGATGAGGGCTTTTATCTATTTTACTTATGTATGGTTTTAGAGGCCAAATTACTTTTGTGGTTTTAGGATATACAGGGAAATTTTAGATCATGTATCCTGATCTAATTTTGAATCTCACTCTTGGCCTCCATGGGACAAATGTGTATTATGCTTTAATAGTCTTCCCTTAGTGCACTTCAGTATACAACTCAGAAGAGGAATTGTCTAATTCTTCAAAAAGTCACTAAGGTATCATCCCTTCATTTTCGACGCTGGCTCAAAATGAAACGCACCATTGATTTGAAAACTCTGCTTTATATGTATTAGGTTTTTAATGAAATTTTGCCTTGCCCGTTTTAAATATATCTATCTTCATGCATGGAAGTCTACATTTGCTAATCAATTTTTTAAGTTTGAAGCACTATTTTAAATTGTAAGGATAGGGAAGCCAAGTGTGCTTATGTATGTTATACTCTTTGTTACTTTGTTTCAAAAATTACATTGATTAGTATGAAATTTCATACTGAAAAGATAGGGAAGAGAAATATGTTTCTCTTCTGCGAATTTCCACTGGCTTTGTTAACTTATTGTAAAAAAAAATTGTTCTAAACGTACAGAATTTTTTTGGAAGAAAAAAAGACTGGCAGTAGCCGAAGTTCATTTTATAACTTTAGTATTTTCTTATTCATTTTTGATTTGGGGATAACTTGAGAAAAAGACAAGCTTGAATGTATTGAGATTTTAAATTTACGGTATTATAATCCTTATCTCCTCTCCTAAGCAAAACAAATGGATATTTTCCCATCATTTTGAAAACGGCGATGATTTTATGATTTTTATATTTGTGGTTTACCTAACCAATCATCACTTCTCATTTGCAAACATGTGACTGAGAAAGGAAGCAGCAGTCTCTGACAGGTAAGCCACAGTTTTAAGAGGTCAGTCATGGTTTTCTCTTGCTGGACGTAAACAATTTCAGAGATCACCAACATCAGATACAATCACTCTAAATCATGATGGAGGTGGACCAAAACAAGGACACTCTTTAATCACATCTCAGCATAGACAAAAATAAGAACTCTATCCAAACTACAAAAAAACAAGTATTCCCCTTTTCACTATAACATGAGTCACTGATGCTTCTTTATCAATTATAGCTTTAGATCTGCTCTATTTCTTCCACCATCTACATAAAACATTGTAAGATACCCAATTATACAATTACCCTTGCTTTCTGACAGCATTCAATGCAGACAAAAACACTGCCTTCCTGAAACCTCTCCAAAATCACCTAATGGAAGCCCAAGTTGTATAACAACTTCCTCCTAATACCCTCTCACTGAGATGCCCTTTATTTCGCCATGGTAGGCTGTCTTCCTTGCTGCAAGGATCCGATAAATTCAACCTCATTTGCGTACATATATGTTCCTAATGATCTTTGGCTAAAGGACAGTAGCATGAATTTGCACAGTGGTGATTTTGAGCATATATGAAACTGTACATATATGACACTCTGTAAACATGTACGACTCCTTTGCATTCCCATGACTTATTTGTATGAATGACCTCTCTTTTCTCTTTTAGATTTGTGTGTATATGAGACTATCGGAATAGAAACAAACTTTCATTTCTCCTTAGTTAACCTGTTTTAATGTAATGTATTACATATGTAAATACATTCAACAAATAATTTTCTTTCTTTCTTTTTTTTTTTTTGTGAGGAAGATGAGCCCTGAGCTAACATCTGATGACCATTTTCCTCTACTTTATATGGGACACCGCCACAGCATGGCTTGACAAGCGGTGCGTGTATGCGCGCCCTGGATCCTAACCTGCGAACCCCAGGCCGCCAAAGTGGAGCGTGCACACTTAACCGCTACACCACCGGGCTGCCCTGGCAAACAACTTTCTGAGTGCCAATAATATGCTGGACACTCTTCTGTGTGCTTGCAACACTTGAGAAAATAATACAGTGTTCTTGCTCTTTAGTTACAGAACTAGTATATGCCAGATCCTGGTATCTATTATCCCATTAGAAAAACATCCACATGTAATTCTAATATTGCCAGGGAAAAGGGCATTGTGTAAATAGAAGCATTTAAGTAATTGTGGAGTAGAAGGAGAATGTTAGTCTGAGTAGGTGGGTGTTAAAACAATATTCTATCCGTTAAAAGTTCTTGCTCTCTAGCCTATGTTCTCTTTACTCTTGTTTTGAAATCCAACCACTTTCTGCCTGAGCTCATTTCTTTGGTGTAGTAGCTTGTTGATGACAGTCAATAGTGTCAAAAACACTTCCTCTTTCCTACCACTTTCCTGGACCACTGGCTTCACAGTCACGTGTTCTGCCAGGTGGTTGAACATGACATTTTACTAAATATTTTATAATATGGATCTCTAGCTTTCTAGCCTGCTACCTCATTGCTACAAGCCCAATTGCTAAGCCAATGTCAAACATTTTGTGGTTTTTTATTGCAGCAGCCCCCTCTGAAGAACTACTTTCTCTATTAGCTTCGTTATCACTGGCTACTATAAATATATCTTGATTTATCAATGGCTTAAGAAAATAAGAGCTTATTATTCATCCATGTCATGGTGCAATACAGGTGTTCTAGCTGAACAGCCTTACATCTCAGAGACTCAGACTCCTCTCTGGTGACGTCATTCTTTAGGTCCTCAGTGTCCTCTCCATTTTCCCAGAAGATAGGGAGAAAGACTGTGGAAAAGAACACTCCTATATTGACCACTTGGCCTGAAGTAGACATAGATAATTATTCTTACATTTTATTGGCCAGGACTCAGGAAATTACCTCATTTAAGTGCAAGGGAAATTGTAAAATATGGCCTAGCAGAGTATGTGGTAGGAAAATGAAATGGGTTTTGGTGAACACATCATACTCTCTGCCACAGGAACTTCCAGCGTTTAAATTTTTTCAGGCTGATATTGTTGTCACTCACAGCTTTCCAAATCCATTGTAGCAAATGAATAGAAATGGACCCAAGAGAATCAAATTCTACAACGTTTCTTTTCTGAACGGTCCTTTTCTTCTTTCTAACTTCAATTAAAGAACTGTCATTTGTTATGTGATGCATAAAAACTAGAGAGAACAAATGTTGTGCCTCAACTTGTGTGTAAGTTCTCATTTAAAATATTTTCTTATTAATATCAATCAGCTAGTTCAGAGCATTTATTCATAGGCATTAACATATTATACAGCTTTTGAGAAGACAGAGAAGAAAAGCTAATTTTGCCAGTATTTCTACCATGACAGTTATTTCTTCTAAGCTATGTTATGCTATATGGAGCACCGTAACTTGAAAATTCACCTAATTTTCTACCTGGGGTTAAGGTAGGTCCCTTGGCTTCCATTGTAAGTAAGAGCTCTCTGACAATCTGGATGGCAAAAATTTGAGAACAAAATATGCAAGCTCTTCTCATTTCCATAATAACTTTGGATTCATTAGTGAGAAGAGGAAACAAAAATGTTACTTGATTGTAGCTATTTTGAATATCTGGATTTGTTTTCTCAGTTGGCATATAAAATTGATGTTTCAGGAAGTTTTCTAGACTATTTCCTTACAACACAAGAAATAGGGTGCTCTTAAAATATTTCTGTTTTTTTCCCTCTAATTTGAAGGATGTCTAAAATAATTTAAAAGTTAGAGTCCTCAATGAGAAGTTACTTGAGAATTTTTCTTTATGATCTGACTTATGTACTCCTATTTTAATTCTACCATCATTCAAAATTGTTCCCTTAGTTTAGACTAGATGGTATGAAATAGTCTAATCCTTGGTCTTTAAGATGACACTTAAGCAAGTTGGCTGGTGGATGGAGAAACTGAATAAATTGATTCATTGATGTATATTTTTTACTGTAGTTGTATTACATGAATTAGCAGAGAGCAGCAATCTTCCTGTATTGTTGACACTATGAGTGCTACCGGTCACAAAATGCTCACAGTGGCAATTCTCAGCCTGGGGCCTCAGTTCAGGGTTTCCCCATGTTCTAACAACATTAAGATGTGAAGTATTGGTTGAGAATTATTTTTTCCCGTTCTTATAGAGGAAGAAAAAACTTGCCAAGTGCTAGGAAGACAATTCAAGCTTAAGCACACAAACACTAAAATCTATGGAGACAAACCAGGCCACTCCTCATGACAGTCAATATGAGCTACATGAGTAGGAGGAAGGGAAGAATCCTTCCCATCACTTGATATTCATGTCCTTATTTGATCACTGTCTTGACTTCAGAAAATTGTGTTTAAGAAGAAAAGAAGAAACACAAACTGGGGAAATTACAGAGTAGAATGCAAATTGAAGGATTAGAAATATAATAGATGAAAATATAGATACTGAGCAAATATTTAAAAATAATTGGAATTACAGTATATTTTCACATATTCCATTGGATTGAAGAAAAATATTTCTGAAAGATTGAATGGAAAATTGGTTACACCTTTGAAAATTTTAGGGCATTGGTAAAGTAACATTTTACTTATCAAGTATTAAGACTCTACCAAACTCAACCTATAAAAACATAGGTTAATTATAAAAGTAAGTCAATACAAAATTTATGAATATTAGGTTAAATCTTATACATTTTATTGCATTTGCAAAGAGATGGCTACTCTGAAACCTTCAGTCCAGACCCTCTTGATTTCATGCCATATGTTGTTACACTTGGTTATTAAATAAGCTTTCTTTTGCCTTCTGTTGTTCTGTTCAGCTCTAACTCATATTAGAAGGTAGTTTAGAAGCAGGATGTATGTGGTTGTCTTCAAATAAACCACATGACAGAATTAAGAAGTAAAAACCAATATTGAAGGAAGAGTTATTCAGCAATTTCTGGAAAATTAAAATGATATGAATCTATTTAGTATAATTCAAAAATTCTAAATTATCCATGAATATATCGTTGTATCTCTGGCCTGAACAATTATTTATGATTTAATGGTGATCCAGAGACATCAAGAAGCACTAGCTTCAGACCAATATAAAGTTTAATAAAAAAGGGCCCTATTTCCGTCCAAATGAATTTCAAGTATGGAAAGATCACTATTCATAAAAGATCATTGCTTAATGATGTCCCCTCCCTAAGAGGTGTTGTTTTATTATTTTAATCAAGAGATATTTTTTTAAATATGACCAATTTTGTAGCATTATAAAACAAAAATAGCTCATGTAATCTGCTTTTTTTCTGTCATAATTTGCTAGTGTGAAATTTAGCAGTCTTTATAGAAAGCTTATAAAATTACTCATGAGTTAGATTATATTCAGAATTAAATTTCTTAGAATTTATAAAAATATCTATAATCATGGTTATTTTATTATTGTCTTCTCAATTTATCTTGCTGTTCAATACCATAATATGTTTTAAACAGGGAAGCATGTTTTAGAACAGGGAATTTACTTTGTCAGTTGCATTTTTTAATGCGTTTATTTTAAATTTTAGTTGTTCTTGGAGAGAAACATCAGTATCTCTGACTTATCACATAGACAAGACCTCATTCTCTTGATCAATTTTTTTATTTTCACTTGTTTCAAGATGTACTCAGGTATCTGTTTTCCTACTCTAGTGGATCACTCTTTCTTAATATGTTTTTCACCACAGGATTTTTGAAAGGTGTTGTAACACAGTTTATAAGACAATAAACTCAGGCTACTCCTGTAGTTTGTGCACCATTTGATACATTGTTGATTTTTCTGAGTTTCCTTTCCTCTCCATTTGCTACAAATGACTCCCATTTTTCTCCGCTGAGCCATTACATTTTGTCTTTCTCTTTTTCCTTTAGCTCCTTCTCTTGTATTTAGCTTCCTGTTTCACATCACCATGTATAGTCACCAAAAAAATTTTTATAAATGATTTCATGAAGTAAATCACACTCAGAAATACGTTTCTGAAAATTCTTAGGTAATTCTAACTCCTCCTCTTTCTTTCAAAACTAGTGGTATCTGACCTGTGTAATGTCGTGTTAAAAAACTGAAACAAACTTTTCGTGCTGTAGAATGGTACATTTTCTTTGCTCTAAGGGATAATTTACACACCATAAAATTCACTCATTTTATATTTGCAATCCAATGATTTTTTTTTTGGTAAAAATATCGAGTTGTACATGCATCATCACAATCAAATTTTAAAACATTTCTATGACCCCCCAAAAGCATACTCTTGCCTATTTGTAGTCACTCTTTTTCCTCTCCCAAGTTGCAGACAACCATGAAACTACTTTCTGTCTGCATAGATTTGTTTTTTATGGACATTTCATATAAATGGAAGCTAACAAATGTGTGGTCTTTTGTCTCAGGGTCCTTTCACTTAGCATGATGTTTTGGAATTCATCCATGTTGTAGCATACATCAGTACTCTATTCCATTTTTTTTTCCAAATAGTACTGCATTGTATTGATATACCACATTTTGTTTATCTGTTTACAAGTTGAGGGGCATTTGAGTTGTTTCTGCTTTTTTGCTTTTATGAATAATGCTATTATGAAATTCATATTTAAGTCTTTGTGTGGATATATATTTTCATTTCTCTGCATATCTTGGAGTAAAAATGCTGGGTCATATGGTAAATTAAAAAATTAAATTATGTTTAAAATTTTAAGAAGCTACTAAACTGTTTTCCAAAGTGGCTGCACCGTTGTACAATCCAATGTTGGAATGTAGTTGAAGTTATTTGAAAGAATAAAATCCAGAGTAATGTAATTTAAATATATTCTGAAAATCAAATATGTGTGTTTATAAATGATTGTCTATATTAAAACTCTCTGAAAATGTTTTCAGCATATTCAGAAAAGGATTAATATTGAGTATATTATAGGAACAGTTTATAAAAAGTATTTTAAATGTTTTTTGAAACTATTACCTATCAGCATCATTCTTTCAACATTAATATATTAAGTGCATCATCCTATGAACTGGTTATATAGCAGTGAACAATAGGCACAGTCTCTCTCCATGTACATGTGTTGCAGCATAGAAGAGAAGAAGATATCAAACACATAGTCCTATACATACCTATTATTTTGGCTACTATTGCTGCATAGTACATTACCCTCAAACTTAGCATAACCATTTTATTTTGTGGGTCATTCTTTTAGGAAGGGTTTGAATGGACAATTATTGCTTGGGGTGTCTTATGCAGTTGTAGCCAGGTGTTGGCTGAATTGCAGTCACTGGACGGTTCTTCTGGGCTGGACCTCCAAGATGACTCATCCACATGGCTGGCAGCTGGGAACTCAGCTCAGGTACTGACGGGAGTTCCTACAGGTGGCCTCTGTAGCATGATTTCCTCAGGCTAGTCAGACTTCTTACATGGTTACTTGCCTCTCTCCAGAGCTAACATCAAAAGACAGTCAGATAGACTCTGCGTTACCTTTTATGGGTTTTTCTGAGTTCGAATTTATCTTGCCTCACTTCAGATCCGGTCTGTTGGTAACAAGTGAATCACTAAGGTCAACCTGGATTTAAGGGAAGGGAACAGACGACCCACGTGTCCATGGGAGGAGTGTCAAAGATTTTGGAAATACATTTTAAAACCACCTCATTCATATTAATTTAAAATGTGATAAGTTCTTGTGTTGACATGAGTATGGCCATATTTGGCCATTCCATTATCCTACAGCCACCAGCACACTAAGAAATATAAAGCTGCTT
The DNA here is from genome assembly GCF_020826845.1 of Diceros bicornis minor. Classification (NCBI taxonomy): domain Eukaryota; kingdom Metazoa; phylum Chordata; class Mammalia; order Perissodactyla; family Rhinocerotidae; genus Diceros; species Diceros bicornis. The sequence continues at coordinate 48,543,967 of NC_080745.1, read as the reverse complement.
TCTGTGTGGTGGGAACTGGCCTTTTTCCTGGGAACTGGCTTTTCTCCCATGGAGATAGCTGCAATTTGTAGAAATTTCAAGGTCCTTTGGGCATTGCAGCCTGGGGTAGACTGGCCATCTGTGCCAGGCTGGGATGATAACCAGGGAAAACAATGCATGTACACAACAGCTGGGTTGGGATGATAGCCAGGAGGCTCAGTGCACATATGCCACTGATAACCATTTGTGCACGGGAACATTGAATGCTTGCTCTGTAAATTCTGTAACTGCTTATATAAACTGCTGGAAACTGAGGCCTGGTGGGAGTCTCATCTGTGGAGGGGACGCCCTGTCCAGGACCTCTGAGGATCGGATTCCCGCCCAGCTGCGTCAATTGAAGGGACTCTCCCCGGCAGTGGGGCGTGGATGTTATGAGTAACTGATCTGATGTGTTCTCTTTTCGGTCAACCTGGTATTTCTCTTTCCAGTTGATTTGTGTCATTTCCCTTCAGCCAATGTGGATGTTTTCCCGTTCCAGTCGATCTGACGTTTTACCCTCTCATTGTATGACCTATTCGAATCTGCTGCTATCTCAGTTGACGTGGATGTTTTCCCTTTCCAGTCGAGCTGATGTTTTTCCCTCTTAATATTTGACCTATTCTGATCTCTTTGTGGACTATCGCCTTAACTATCCTCTATATAATAAAATATACCTTCAACCCATTTGTTTGGAGTGGAAAGTTTCTTTTACATCTCCGATCGAATCCCTGAACCTCTCATAACAGTGTTCTGTAGGAAATGTAAAAGGTGCAGTGAGCTAGTATAATTCAGGGTCAGGGAATTCTTTTTAGAGAAGGTGATCTAAAACAGTCTTGAATTATGAACAGGAATTAGTACAGCAGAGGGTTGGAAAAAGAGTTTTCCTGTAATATGTGTAAAATCTGAAATAGGAAAGAGCTCTACATATTAGAGGAAGGCCGGTGTGGCAGGAATTAGTGGGAGAAGGCCAAGAGATGGCATCAGTAGACTAAAATGATGCTGGAGTGGGATCATGCAGGACTTTTTAAGACACTTTAATGACTTGAGCTATGTTATAAATTCAGTGTTAAATCATTAAATGGTTTTAAATACAGAATTGTTTTGTTTGTCTGTGAGAAGAATGATTGGGAGAGGGTAAAGAAAATAAGCAGTAAAAAACAGATAATTAGAATCTCTCCATTGTTAGTCTCTCTCCTTTACTTCCCCTTTTCTTTTACTTTTTAAAAATCACTATTATTACTTGTTGATCCATAAAACTCATAGAATACTAGATACGGGAGAAAAACATAGGGTACATTGAAATCAACTCTATCAAATTACAAAAGTGGAAATAGTAGGCCCAAAAGATTAAAATTTTTTATGAAATTTCCTAGTCTCAGCTGTAGCAGAGATTGGATCAGTGCTGAAGCCTCTTGACTCCTCAGGTCCCATGTCTCATTTTCTTTATATGTTGCTGCCTTTCAGGTTATTGAGTGAAGCCAATATGAATTTCTCAGGGCAAGGATCCAACACTGGCTGTGAGTCTTACATTTGCGGGGAAGAAAACATGGAATTCAAGATTGGTCAGAATCATTATCAGCATTTCTCCTTATTTTCTAATTTATTAATTACTTTTGTCATGGCCTCTTATATCTGGAATGCTGGATCAATGTGGCTATTAAAATTATAGGAATAATTTTACAAATCTGGAAAGTAAAATGTTTCAAGATTTGCTAGAAGCAAAAGTAATGAAAATTAGAGAAAAATTACGATCAGAGAAGGTGGTTCCATCCGGTGAAAGGAGTCAGGACAGCATAATAGAGAAGGGATTGCAAATATAATGGGCTTTCCTATTTGAGGTTTACAGGCACCTCAGAAATCTCACAATGTAAGGATAGCCAAGAGGACCTAAGAAGCCCAATGGATATCTTTTTGTGTGTGTGTGTGAGGAAGATTGGCCCTGGGCTAACATTTGTTGCCAATCTTCCTCTTTTTGCTCAAGGAAGATTGTCCCTGAGCTGAAAGCAGTGCCAGTCTTCCTCTATTTTGTATGTGGGATGCCTCCACAACATGGCTTGATGAGCAGTGTGTAGGTCCGCTCCCAGGATCCAAACCTGCGAACTCTGGGCCGCCAAAGCGGAGCGTGTGAACTCAACCACTACACCACCAGGCCAGCCCCAATATCTTTTAAATAGACTCTATATGTTAGAACAGTTTTAGATTTACACAAAAATTGAGAACATAATACAGAAATAGTACCATATACTCCTTAACCAGTTTGCCCCATTCTTAACATCTTGCAATAGTCTGGTATATTTGTTAAAATCAATGAACCAATATTGATACATTACTAGCAATTAAAGTTGACCCTTTATTCAGATTTCCTTACTGTTTATCTAACATTCTTTTTCTGTTCCAGTATCCCATCCAGGATATCACAGTGCATTAAGTTATCATGTCTACTCAGGCTTCTCTTGTCTGTAACAGTTCATCACTTTTCTTGTTTGTGATGGTCTTGACAGTTTCTAGTAGTACTTGCCAGGTATCTTGGAGAAGGTCCTTCTACTAGAATTTGTCTGGTGTTTTTGTTACGATTAAACTGCAGTTATGGGTTTTGGGGGAGAAGACCTCAGAGAGGAAAGGCCGTTTCCATCACTTCCTATCAAGGGTATATACTATCAACATGACTTCTCGCTGTTGATGCTGACCTTGATCCCCTGGCTACGGCAGTGTTTGTCAAGTTTCTCCACTGTAAAGGCATTATTCTTTCTCCTCCTTTTCATACTGTACTAATTAGAAGGAAGTAACTACGTGCAGCCTAAATTTAAGAAATCAGGAGTGATGTTTCCTCCTTTTGAGGGTGGAATATTTACAAAAATTTTTTGGAATTCTTCTGCATGGGAGATTTGTCTCTTCTTCTTCATTTGTTTATGTATTCAATAATTTATTTGTATCAGTATGGACTGACGGGTATTAACTTTATTCTTTGGGTTATAATACAGTAGAAATTTATCTATTTTGATGCTAAATTATCTCAGCTTTGGCTACTAAGAGCTCCTTCAGTTGACTCCTGTGTTCTTTTGGCATATACCTATTAAGTTTTTCTTTTTTGAACACTGTCTTACTTTTTCATGCTACAAGATGCTCCATGCTCATCTAATATATATCTTGCCTCAGTCCTAGAATGAGATATTTTTCTGAGGATCCCTGGTTCATTTTATTGGAGAATGGTGTTGGAAACCAAGATCTGGGCACTAGCTGTGCTCTTTGCTAATGGAGTGTGGTTGCTTTTAGGTCTTCTCAGCTGACTGAGAAAGAGATGATATACATATGTACTACCATCTGTATATGCACATATCTATAAATATGTATATATGTAAACATCTGTATATTAAATTAAATATGAGTTAATACTGATTTCTTCAACTCTAATTCATACCAAATGGATCATTCTAGCTTCCTCCCCTTGTTTATCTGTAAATTCAAGCTCTAACAGTGAGAAACCTTGCCCCCACAATCAGTCATCCATTTAATTAATTGTTCAGTTCCAGTATACATGTATAGAAGTATCAGAATTACAAAGGCATACCCCACGGAAAACAAGTTTATGGACCAGGTGCTGTTCTTTATGCCTTGGGTCTTACAGATTCCACTCATTTCCAAAGGTACTTAGTTCAGCACATTTCCCCATATCCCTTCAGTAAGGTTGTTTCATATATTTGTAATGTACTTAGATACTCTTGTCACAGTATGCATTCCTTTATGGGATCGCCCAAACTCCTAAATGATTTTTTAAATTTTGCATATATTAAGGTTCATTTTACTGCTATAAATTCTAAGGATTTTGGCAAACGCATAATGCCATGTATTCATCACTGCAGTATCAAAGAGAATAGTTTCACTGTCCTAAAAATTCCTTGTGCTTCACCTTCTCAACCCTCCCTTCGTCTCCTCTTCCCCAAATCCCGGCAACCACTAATCTTTTTAATATTTCTACTGCTTTGCCTTTTTCAGATTGTCATATAATTGGAATCATACAGTATCTAAATGACTTTTCTCATTTATCCATATGCATTTAAGATTCATCTGTGTCTTTTCAATAGCAAATTTCTTTTTATAACCTTTTGCCACTCACTAGTATTCCAGTGTATGTACGTACCACAACTTGTTATCCATTCACCTATTGAAAGGCATCATAGCTGCTTTGTGTTTTTGGTGATTATAAATAAAGCTGTTATAAACATTCATATGCAGGTTTTTGTACAAACATAAGTTTTCAGATTCATGGGGAAAGTATATAGGAGGGTGGTTGCTATATCTAATGGTAAGACTATATTAAGCTCTGTAGTAAACTACCAAACTCTCTCTCAAAATGGCTTCAATTTTGCATTACCACAAAGAGGGAGTTTCTGTTCCATCTTCAACAGCATTTGCTTTGTCTTTTTTTTTTTCACTTTTCTAAGAGGTATGTAGTGGTAACTTATTGCCATTTTCATTTGCAATTCTCAAGTGAAAATTATGTTGAGCATCTCATCTTTTACTGTGCTTGTTTCCCATTTCCATATGTTCTTTGGTTAAGTGACCATTCAGACTTTTTGACCATTTTTAACTGAATTGTTTATTTTTCCAATTTTGTTCTTTTTCAGCAGTGTGTTGGTAATTTTAGGTCTTTTGCCTTTCCATATAAATTTTAAAATATGTTTGTTGATAACTTCACAATAAATTGCTGGTATTTTGGTAGCAATTATAATGAATATATACATCAAGTTGGGTACAACTGACATTTTAAAAATATTGAGTCTTGCAATCTATGAACACAGAATATCTCTCCATTTATTTAAATCTCTTACTTCTTCCATCAGAGTTTATGAATTTGTAAATATAAATCCTGTACTTTTTTTAGACTTATATTTAAGTATTTCCTTGTTTTCTGTGTTAATGTAAATAGTATTTTGTTTTTAATTTCAAATTCCAATTGTTCATTGCTGGTATATATGAAATCAATTGCCTTTTATCTATTAATCTTGCATCCTGTAAACTTACTCTAATTGCTTATTAGTTCCAGTAGTTTGTGGTAATTTTGGGGGGAATTTTCAACATAGACAGTCATGTCATCTGCAAACAAAGACGGTTTATTACTTCTTTCTGGATTTATATGCTGCTTTATTTCCTCTTTTCCTCTTACTGAGATAGCTAGGTCTATTACTGCAATGATTAATAGGAGTGATAAGAATGGACATCCTTGCCTTGAGCTTAAGTAGAAAGCACTCAGTTTCTTACCATTTAGTATGATGCTGGCTGTAGGGTCTTTGTAGATGTTCTTTAGCAAGTTAAAGTAGTTCCCCTCTATTTCTAGTTTACTGAAATTTTTTATTATAAATAGATGTTGCATTTGTCTAATTTTTTTTACATTAATTTATATGATCATACAATTTTTATTTATACTATTGATGTCATGGGTTACTTTAATCAATTTTCAAATTTGAATCATCCTTGCACACCTGGAATGAGTGTCACATTGTTGCTAATATTTTGATGAGGATTTTTGCATCTATGATCATGAGAGATATTCGCTTTAGCTTTCCTTTCCTGTAATGTTTCTATCTAGTTTTGGTATTAGGATAAAGCTGGTCTCATAAAATGAGCTAGGATGTGTTTCCTCTGCTTCTATTTTCTGTAAGACATTGAGGAGTATTGGTATCATTTCTTCCTTAAATATTTGGTAGAATTCCAAAATTCTACCAAATTTTGGTAGATGACCAGTGAAGTCATCCAGGCCTGGTATTTCCTTTTAGAAAGCTATTAATTATTGATTAAATGTTTAAAATAGATATAGGCCCATTCATGTTATCTATTTTTCCTTGTGTGAGTTTTAGTAGTTTTTATCTTTCAGGAAATTTTTCCACTTCATTTAAATTATCAAATTTGTGGCTGTAGAGTTGTTGGTAGTATTCCTTCATTATTCTTTTTATTGTCCACGGGATTGGTAATGATGACTCCTCTTTGATTTCTGATACTGGAAACTTGTGTCTTCTTGCTCTCTCTCTCTCTTTCTCTTTGTCTCTTTCTCTCTCTTCTTGGCTAGTCTGGCTAGATGTTTATCAATTTTACTGATATTTTCAAAGGACTAGTTTTCATTTCATTGATTCTATTTTTTTTCCTGGTTTCAATTTCATTGATTTCTTCTCTAATTTTTATTATTTCTCTTCTGCTGCTGGCTTAGGCTTAATGTACTGTTCTTCTCAGAGTTTCCTAAATGTTGAGGCTTAGATTATTAATTTTAGATATTCCTTCTTTCCTGACATATGCTGCTTTTTCTGCACCCCATAAATTTTGCCAAGTTCTATTTTTATTTTAATTCAATAAAATATGAAATATTTTTAAATATCTCTAGCATCTTCTTCTTTGACCCAGGTGTTATTCAGAAGTGTGTTTTTAAATCTCCAAATACTTGAGTATTTTTCTGCTACTAGTCTGTTATTGATTTCTATTTTAATTTTATTATGGTTTGAAAAATACTTGTTTGATTTATATTCTTTTAAATTTGTTAAGTTCTATTTTATTGCCTAGAATGTGGTCTATATTGGTGAATGTTCCACGTGAATTTGAGAAGAATATGGTTTCTAAAAATGTCACTTATATCAAGTTGATTGGTAGTGCTGTTTGGTTCAGCTACATCTTTACTTATTTTTTGCTTTTTTTGTTCTATCAATTGTTGAAAGAAGGGTGTTGAAGTTTCCAACTATAATAATGATCTGCCCATTTCTCCTTGCAGTTCTATCCGTTCTTGGCTCATGTGCCTTAATATTCTGTTGTTAGTGCATACACTTTAAGGATTACTATGTCTTGTTGGAGAATTGACCCTTTTCTCATTATGTAGTATCCCCTTTTATCCTGATATATTTCCTTGTTAGAAGTGTGCTTTGTTTGAAATTAACAGTCAGTCCAGTTTTCTTTTATTGGTGTTAGTATGGTTTATCCTCCTCCATGCTTTTACTTTGAATGTATCTGTTTCTTTATATTTAAAATGGGTTTCTTGTAGATGGCATACAGTTGGTGTTTTTAAACCATTCACATTTAAAGTAATTATTGATATTGTTGGATTAATATCTATCATAATTGTATTTTTTCTACTTTTTTACACTTATTATTTGATTTTTTAAATTTTTTTTCTGCCTCCTGTGGTTTTAACTGAGTTTTTTGGATGATTCCAACCTCTCCCTCCTCTTAACATATAAATTACAGTTCTTTAAAAAAGTTTTTTAGTCATTGCTCCAGAATTTTCAATATACATTTACAACTAATCTAGGCCCACTTTTAAATAACACTATAGCACATTACACGTAATGCAGGTAACTTATAGCAGAGTATTCCCAATTTCTCCCTCTTATTCCTTACAAAATTGTTGTCATTCATTTCACTTATCCTAAGGGCTATCCAAAACATTGTTACTATTATTACTTTAAACAAACAATTATCTATTAGGTCAATTAAGAATAAGAAAATTAAAAGATTTAATTTTACCTTTATTTATTCTATTTCTGAATCTCTTCCTTTCTTTATATAGATAAATTTTCTGACCACATGATTTTTATTCTCCTAAAAATCTTTGTATAGCATTTCTTATGGAGCAGTTCTGCTGGTAATAAATACTTTGAGTTTTTTTGTTTTGTTGTCCGATAAAGTAATTCTTCTTCACTTTTGAAGGATAATTTCAATGGGTATAGAATGTTATAGAATGGGTAGGGTTTTTTTCTTTCAACATTCTAAATATTTCACTCTATTCTTTTCTTGCTTCCGTGGTCTGACAAGAAGTCTGATGTAGTTCTTTTCTCATTCCTCTATAGGTAAGGCTTGTTTATCTTTGTCTTCGGTTTTCTGCAATTTAAATATGATATGACTAAGTGTCATTTTTTCGGTATATGTACTCCTTGGTGTTTTCTGATATTCCTGGACCTATGGTTTTGTGCATCTTCACTACTTTGGAAAATTCTTGACTTTCAATACTTCAAATATTTATTTTGCTCTCCTCTCTTTCTTCTCCTTTAGGTATTTTTATTATTCATGTTACACTATTTGAAATTGCCCCACAGTTCTTGGACATTCTGTTCTGTTTTTGTTTTGTTTTGTTTTGTTTTCATACTTATTTTGCATTTAATTTTAGTTTGGGAAGTTTCTATTGACACATCTTCCAGGTCATTGATTCTTTCCTCAGCCATTTCCAGTCTAGTGATGAGCCCATCAAAGGCAGACTTCATTTCTGTTACACTGGTTTTGATTTCTGGCATTTCTTTTTGATTCTAACACAGAGTTTCCATCTCTCTCTTTATATTACACAACTGTTTTTTACATGCTGTCTACTTTTTCCATTAGAATCGTATCGGAGTTTGGATCTGATTCTTGCTTTGTCTCTTCAGATTGTTTTATTCTTGCTTTTTTATCATGCTTTGAATATTTTTGTTGTTGTTGTTGAAAGCCAGGCATGATGTGTTGAGTAGAGGGAACTGGGGTAAAAGGCCTATAGTGTTAGGTTTTATGTTAATCTGGCTATGAATTTTGCTTTGTTTAATGTTTGCTATAGGTATAGTTGCCAGAGACTTCAAATTTTTCTATTGTTCTTGTTTTGTCTTTCTTGTTGTCTTTGGGTTTTCCTAAAGACTCTTCCTTAAATAAAGTCTGTACTTTTCAGTTCTTTCAGCTGATATCCACTGTTTTTATACAGATGTCCTGTTTATGTAGTGGTAAAGTATAGTAGAGTGGAAACATTCTATGATCTTATGATTAAATATTGGTAATTTAGTTGACTTTTGTCCATGGACTATAAAGTTCACAAGTACTTTTTAGCTCTCCCCTTTCCCCTCAGGTGATAAAGGAAAACTAGAGATTGTTAGAGTCTTGTAAATCTTCTTCCTTTCAGTAAACTAAGGCTTTGATAAAGTCTTTCCCTTGGGGACTATGCCTTTGTTATGGAAAACACTCTGGGATTATTTGTAAATTGATAATTTTCTCCTCCCCTGCCAAAGCCTGAAGGGATTATTCTTGACTCTTAGAGTTGAGATCGTTGTGGAATTACTGGAGGTAAAACCCATGAAAGTATTAGGACCCCCTAATACTATGGTCCCTAGGAATTTCTCAACTCTCATTGTAGTCCACACCTAGCCTCCAGCAGTTCCTCATAGTTACTACTAACTTCTTCTTATTAGTTTATGGTTCCAGTGGCTTCTGCTCCTAGTATGCAGATATCAGCTTTGATTCTCTATATTCACCTGTCTCTCCAGATTTCAGTATAATTCCTTGCCCTACAACCTTAATCCTCTAACAGTTCCAAAAAAAGGCACTGATTTTCAAATTTTTCAGCATTTTTTTGGTGTGTGGTGAGGCTAAGATTGATGACCTCCAAGTCCTTTCCATATTGGAACTGATATTGAAATTCTCAAATGAATAATTTTTAAACAAAATATTTAGCATGGCACACACCATGCACATCTCCCCAATCTTACTTAAAACTATTTGATCATTACTTATTTTTCTTGAGGTAGGGACACAAATTATCAAAGGTTCTATATAAACTGGCCTAACTGTACTACTTCATCTCACACCACTCTCCCTTACTTTCAATGCTATGGCCACTCAGATCTTTCACTTCCTTATTCATGCCATGCTTCCATGACTCAGCACTTTTGCAAGTGCTGGGTCCTCACCTTCCTGGGATGTTCTTTCTCTCTCGCATACACATACACACACACACAGTTGACTATATTTTCATACTGTTTCCAGCCTCAAACTAAGAGCTTTGCACAGAGTAGGTGTTCAATTTATGTGTAATGACTGAATGAAAGGCACTTACAACATGGAATATTTATAACAGCATAGAGATGGGAGGTGCTCAATTGTATAAGTCATGCCTTTTTTTTCCTTTTGATATTTGAGATAGTTATCAGTATGCTGTTCCTAGGAGGTTTTCAAAATATATTCGTTGAATAAATTATTTTATTGTCTATATATATGTCAAAATTGTCTTGATTGCCTACTCTGAGCCAAGCATTATACTAGAGATTTTACCTTCATTATCTCATTTATGACTCAGGCACTATAAACAGGTATTAACTACATTTTATGGATAATAAAACTGGGTTCAAGAGGTTAAATAAATTGCCCAAGGTAACAGTGCTAGTAAAAAGGTATTAGAATTTGTGTCTAATAATTTTAGCTACCTTTTATTGAGTACTGGCTGCCTTGTATTACAGTAAATCTTGTATATGTCAATGCCCTCCACCACATATGAAAACTGTCAGATTAGGAAATAGGCCTTACACATATTTGGATCTACACCTCCCCTCTAAGCAAGTGCAACTCAATAGTTTCAGTATCAATCATGTGGCATAAATGTTCCCAATTTTTGTTATAATTTATTCATTCTATAGATAGTTATTGAGCTCCTACTATATGTCAGACACTTTATCCAGCACTAGGAAAATGGTAACAACTAAAATGATATAGTTCCTAATCTCATGGAGCCTATAATTATTAGAGAGAGGCAAAAATCAAATTCCTATTAAAACAACCCTAGAAAACACATCTTTAGAATACAAAAAGAATGAAAAAAAACTATAAATAGAATAATCATTACAAAATGAAAACATCAATACCATTCTTTAATGTATTGTTATTTTTTAATTTCAACTTTTTTCATTTTCATGAATCTAACAAGATACTATCAGTAGGACGACTAAAATACAGTAGGAACGGGGCTCAGTTGTACAGGGAGATCTCTGAGATATTTCTAAAATAAATCAGTCATCAATTGAATTAGCAGCAAAATCCCAAGGGGCTTTGAAAGTCACAGATATCTGAGACGGACACCAGATCTACCTTTGTCATTTCAAAAGCCAAATTTGAGGTGGCTTGGGCTTTGTGTTTTTGCATTTTTATAAAACCTGCAATGAGAATGCAGAGGCACAAATGACTGATTACTTACTAACACAGTCCAAGATTCTTTATCCAGAGCTCCAAGTGTCCAAGCATAACCTAGGATATAAAAGATGCAGACAAACAGATTTACAGTTATTTGGGAAATTCTTTATATTCCTAAAGTCAAGAGATTTCACATGGGAGAGTAATTTGACCTCTCAAACTCATCTCAAAACAGCACATTTGGTACAAATATGTATGAAACAAGGAAACTATGTCTCCACAAGGTATAAAAGGAAGTGAGGATTTAAGTAGCTCTTTTCAGGAGTCCTATATTCTGTAAGAAATGCTTATGAAGATTTCGATTGTTCAAATTTTAACAAGCTCAGCTCAGCAGGAATCTAAGTCCCTGTGAGATTAATAAAGGGCTGGAGAAGGGAAGTAGATGGGATACAAATGAGGTGGCAGACTAGCAGTTATAACCTGAATGAATAACTGGGTCAGCGAGTGAAGTAAAAGGAAATTTCTCATGCACATGTGGGGGCCATTCAACCTTTTAATTTAAGATCTCTACAGTCAAGTGAAATTGGGAAGAAACATAGTGAATTAAGGAATACAATATGTTTGCATAATTTATTCATTTATTACATGGAATTTGTATAACTTTGTTGCGTTAACAACTATCATGAGCAAATCATGTAGCTATTATCACATAGCTATGCTCTAATTTCTGGTGGCTATTATCATTACTCCTTTGGGAATGAATCTATATATAACATTGAGAGAACTTATCTATCTGTTCAGCTGTTCTACTGTTCACAATTCTACCTAGTGTGCAGGTTTTTATATGGTTCCAATGAAACTAAATGAGAACCCTTGGAAACAGAATGTGCGGGATAGCACTTGCTCTCTCTCTCTTACTTTTTCTCTTTACTTCCTTCCCTTTTTCTCTCATATTCATTTCTCTAAATTGTAAGATAATCTTCTTGGTTAGTCGATTTTGAAGAATGCATGGGAAATTAATATTCTGAGCACATAGTGATTCCCTGGTGATTTTCTATCTAATTTTGAAAAGTGCTTTAAACACATCAGATTAAGAAAGCATTATTTAACAAATGACTACCTTAGGTCATCCATTAATTCATTTACTGACTTATTTATTTAGTCTTTCATTCAACAATCATTTATTATCTACCACTTTCCAAGAACTTCACTATGTAGAAGGGCATTATTTCTTTCACTAATTCTATGAGTAGTCATCAGTCACTCACAAAATAGTTGAAAAATGTTTCCCAAACATTCTTAATAATACATACTTAGTATATTCTAAATTGAGAATTATGTTGGCTTTCATCTTCCAATTAATGGGAGGTAATTCAGAGAGGAAGTGAGTAATATAATTTAATGCAGAGAAAATCATATTTGTGTCAATAAAACCAGACCAATTATTAATCATTTACCTAATCACATTATATTCCCCTATTCTACTAAGGGTTTTCTATGTTTCTATGAATTATTCTTCACTTTTTTTACACAAAATCTTTCCTGTATTATGATTTCAAAAATTATACGGTATAAGAAGGATCATTTAGTTTAGCGGAAAGAGAAGTGAACTTAGTTCCAATACTATGATCTGATCTAAATCAAATCCCCTCTGTTACCTCAGCTTTCTAGCTGGTTAAACTAAAGGACAAAGTCTATGATACTTCTATGGTTCCTTTCAGAACTAAACTTCCATAATTTTAAGGACAAACTAACTTAAAGAGTATTCAGATATTGAACATTCGCTCCCCCACTCAACTGTATATCGTTATGGATTCACAGGGAGCTTTAGCAAACTTAATTTTCAGTAATCTTCCATCTTAGTCTCTGAAATAAAAGCAATTATAGTTGAAAACGTGTAATCATTGAAGCTTTTAAGATTCACTTGTAGCAAAGTGAAACACTTGTCCCATTCTTTAATCAGCAAACTTAGTTAATAGGCTCTAATGCCACATGCAAATGCAAAGAAAAGAATACATATTTCAATTAATACTTCGATAAATACTAGATACACACTCAACAATCAAATGCTCAAAGAAAGCACTATGGACTCAGAAGATGGAGAGTAAGAGGAAGTTCCTGGATAGTGGAGATACTACTTCAGAAGCCCTTTAAATACTGTACGAAGCATGTTTTTTATGTGTGTTTTAATTATGTGGTGCCTTGGTTTTCTGGAACCAGACCAAATGATTATACCTGGCATTTATAAAGTATTTACAGATTTTAAAGTACTTTTATCTGCATAATCTTATTTAATTTGCTTTCCATGCTTCAAAGTAGTAAAAAATTTCTTTTTTTTTAGTAGTAGTAACCCATATTTCTTGAGCAGTTTTAGTTATTATAACATGCTTATTTTATATTAAAGTCACAAAACTTATTGCAAGGGTAGCAATAGCATAGTCATTTCACTGATGAGGAAACTGAGATGTTGAAGAGTTAAATTCCTTGTTCAAAAATGCACTTAGTAGGAGATACAGTCAAAAATCAAACCTACCCTCTGAGTATGCTTAATAACCACATTTATCTTATCATAGCTCAAAAAAATAAAAAAAATAAAAAGGAAAAGATCTCAGATCCCACTTAAGTAATCCACTAGTATTCTCCATCCTTTCTGCCTAACATAATGGCTGTTGTTCTTCAGAAGCCGGATACTTAATCTAAAAACTAATCCTAAGCATGCCCACCTTCCTCCTTTTCATTAACCAAACTAGCTTCCAAGCCAAGTTTTTTTTGAGACTAGAGTTTCTCCTTTACTAATAAATAAACAAGTTCTTTCAGATTCATACTCAACAAATATATCTATTCTAATTAAAATGTCTACCTTTCCCTTCTAGCACTTACAAGCGAATAGAATGATTGGAACATCAAGTTGGTCCTTTGAGACAGATTCTGTAACACCTTTCGTGATATAAACTTGGAAATCACAACTGCTTACCTGAGAGCTCAGGCTCTTGTGGTTCATTTAGCTCTGTAAGTACCTGCAGTTTCAGAAGCCAAGTTTCCCATTCGAATACCAGTTCCAGGAGAACTGTTTGGTTTATTCACTGTTGTATCACCAAGCACCAGTACTTAGAACTGTGCTTGCCCCAGAGCAGGTGCTTAATAAATATTTGTTGAATGAATTAATAAATAGATGTATTTTTTTGTGTGTGTGTGAGGAAGATTAGCCCTGAGCTAACATCTGATGCCAATCCTCCTCTATTTTTGCTGAGGAAGACTAGCCCTGCGCTAACATCCTTGCCTATCTTCCTCCACTTTTTATGGGACGCCACCACAGCATGGCTTGACAAGCGGTGCGTCAACGTGTGCCTAGGATTCGAACCTGCGAACCCTGGGCTGCTGCAGCTGAGTGCGCTCACTTAACCGCTGTGCCACCAGGCCCGCCCTAAATAGATGTGTTTTAAACAGTCTTCATTCCCATCATCCATTTCCTAATTTTAAAAAAGTAGTATAGGGCCGGCCTCGTGGCTTAGCGGTTGAGTGAGCGCGCTCCGCTGCTGGTGGCCAGCGTTCGGATCCCGGGCACGCACCGACGCACTGCTTCTCCAGCCATGCTGAGGCCGTGTCCCACATACAGCAACTAGAAGGATGTGCAGCTATGACATACAGCTATCTACTGGGGCTTTGGGGGAAAAATAAATAAATAAAATCTTTAAAAAAAAAAAAAGTAGTATAAACCCCAAATGGGACAAATTTACCTGTCCCATAAAAGCCTCTGTTACAGGTCCTTATGTATAAACCTGAGATTCTCCAATTCTCTTCAATAACAAATGAATAATGAGTATCCATTTCCTAAAATAGCCACAGCAGGATTCAGCGCCTCATTACATCAGCTTCTCAGGTTTGGAAGTATATGCAGAGTTGACAATGGCAGGAAAGGCTCTGCTTGCTTGAGTCAGTAGATTCCTATAGTTTCAAGAGCCTCTGCTACATGACTTCTACACTGACAAACTAAGAAAACTGGGTGAATAATGAGTTTTGCTGATTACTATTTTATTTGATTTGCTGCAATTTCCGGATAAAGTAAGAGATTGTTTTCTATAATATGCTAGAAGATTCTATTCCTAGATGAGTTTTAGATGGTCTTAGAGAAAACAGATTACTAAGGTAATGAAAAATATTGAAAAAGGATTCATGGACCAGAAGTGTGGTTTAATTTCCATTTAACAAAGCTTTGTGTAACTGCTAAATTTCTATTGTGACTGTTTCTTCTTATTAAGTCCTAAGCAATTCTGACCTTTTATTTTTATATGGGACATGCAAAATTAGTCCCTTTTCTTCACCAGAAGAATGAAATTTGTTAAGACAACATTAGCTGCTTTAACAAACTAACTTCCAAATGTCTCAAAATAGAAAGAAGTTTATTTTTGCTCACATTAAGACCAAAAATAGAGATGGTTCCTGCTCTGCTGTGTCATTCTCCTCTAAGTGAGGAGTCAGAGACACAGGTTTATTTTATCTTAAAACTTCCATAATGGCCATATTTATAAATATTAATTCAGGAAAAATCATTGAGAATTAGGGACAGGATGTTGTAATGAGCCCAGTCCGCCGGAATGGATAATGTACACTACTTTTGCTCATATTTCATTGGCTATAATTTAGACATATGGCCACAACTAACATCAAAGAATGCTGAAAAATGTAGCCCTGCTGTATTTCCAGGTGGAAAAACAAATTATTTTGTAGAAGAGTTAGCCAGTCTAGTCAGCTATATAAGGAATGTTTATTTTATATTTTACACTTTCAGCATAATCTTGACTGTTTTCTTGTCTTCCAAACTTCTCTTCTTCTCTTCCCCTACCCCTGGCTCTCTTCTTTTTTCATTCCTTTATTCACTGAGACAATTAACAAATATCTTGCCACCAAATTTCTACTGAATTAGTGGCAGCCCCACAACTTCCATGTAGGAAAGATAGGGGCATCGGCTTAGTTGGAAGAGAGACCTGGGGATTTTCTAGAAGTCTCAGATATTATTTTTTTTATTCTCAATTATGTCTTTTTTTGTTTTACTATTTGCTATTTACTCAATTATGTTTGTTAGATTACACTTTTATTTGAAGGGGATTGGAGAACTGATGAACTTGATGGCAGTTTTGGAGGTTAAAAATTGTGCTCTTTTTTCCTCAGTTTCCCAGTGAGACCTGGTGTTAGGATCAGGAGCTTCTGTGCCATTTTAGTTGCATTATGGTTTTCAGAGTCTCTCTGTCTGTAGCAAGGTTTTCTTTATTTTGGGGTCATTAAGCCATATTGCCTTTTATTGCTGTCAGCATTTGGTACATATTTAAGATCTAGAGTATGAAATATGAAATAAATTGATCTGTTTATTGCTTCTATATACTTATTGCATGCCGCAAAGCATGTTCATTTTATTTCAGGGAAGCTGCTAGATATTTGCCAAGCTTTTGAATAAGTGTTCATTTCAATAAGGTTTGTATAAAAGGAGAATATTCTATCTTTATTTTTAATGTGCTCATAAAAAGATAAATACCTAGCTAGCTACGATTTTGAATGTTATTCAGAAAGATACATGGTAAAAAATGTTCATAACTGGGGCCGGCCCGGTGGGTATGGTGGTTAAGTTTGCAGGTTCTGCCTCTGTGGCCCAGGGTCCACAGGTTTGGATCCCAGGCACGCACCAATGCACTGCTTATCAACCCATGCTGTAGCAGTGTCCCATATAAAGCAGAGGAAGATGGGCATGGATGTTAGCCGGGGCCAATCTTCCTCAGCAAAAAGAGGAGGATTGGCATCCCATGTTAGCTCAGGGCTAATCTTCCTCACACACAGACAAAAGAGTTCATAACTAGTTATGATGATATTCTAAAAATTAAAAAGGCATCTAATAGTTGTACATATGTCACATATCCCACAAATCAAACATTATCTTTATCTGATAGGCACTATGACTTTAAGGTTACAGTGACTTTAAGTTACTAGTGACAAACGATACAGTCACAGTTCAACATAGAAGAACAATTATTTCCCTGAATAACAGATCAAATATGAGCTACCTTATTTTGAATATATAGTTGGAAACTACTATCTAATGAATTAATGACTGATATTATTTCAAGACACTATTTTAGACACTAAGGGAAATATGGAGAAGTATGTAAAATCATTCATTTCCCCAAATATCTTCAGTATGGTTACAAATATATGCTATATACACCAAAACAAAACAAAACACACAGTTAAACTAATAATGTATTCTAAGAGCCATATTCATCAAATAGGTTGTCCAAAGAATGAGGATACATAAACGGATTTGGAAGGATCAGGAGAGTCTTTAGACAACTAAAAAAAATAAACTTATCTGAGTCTTGAAGGATAACTAGGATATTAGACAAGGTTCTTTAGAGCAACAGAAGCAATAGGATTTACATATAGAAAAAGTTTATTATAAGGGATTGGCTCATGCAATTATGGAGGCTGAGGGGTCCCGGATCTGTTGTCTGTAAGCTGTAGACCCAGGAGAGCTGGTGGTGTAATTCCGTCTGAATCCAAAGGCCTGAGAACCGGGAGCACAAAGGTGGGAGAAGGCTGATGCCTTAGCTAAAGTAATCAGGAGGAAGGGGCGAATTCCTTTTTCCTCTGCCTTTTGTTCTATTTAGGTACTCCATGGCCGGTCAAGTTGACACATAAAATTAACCACAACTAGTGATTGGTTTAGCAGAGCAAACAGATGAATGTATCTTAGATGAGGGGTAAAATGTGAGTAAAAAGGCAGCTCTGTGAAGGCTTTAAGTAAGTTTGGAGGATGTATTATTCTAGATTGTTTTGGTCACAAATAACAAACAACAAACTAGCATAAGCAAAGCGGAGAATTGCTTGACATAAGAATTCTGAGGCACTGCTGAATCTGGGGACTCAAATATGGTCAGGACTCTGTCTATATTTCCACTGCTGGGCTCTGAGTCTTTCTATATACTGATTTAATTCTCAGATAGACTCTGTCTGAACAGCAGAAAATATGACTGCCGTCAGTCCCAAGTCTAGATTTCCCTTATAGAGAATCTCCATGTATAAAAACTTAGAAAAGACCAATGTACTCTTCTTGAAAGTACATGTACTAATCATTTCTTGTGACATAACACATTACCCCCAAATTTAGTGGCTTAAAACAACAACTCTTTATTTTCTCACAGTTGCTCTGGATTAGGAATCCCGCAGCACACCTTACATAGGCATCTCTGGTTCAGGCCTCTCACAAGCTGCAGTCAAGGTGTCAACAGGGCCTGAAGTCATCTCAAGGCTTGAGTAATGGAAGATCTACCTCCAGCTCACTCACATGGCTCACTCATAAGTCCTCACTTACAATCTCGGTGGGAGACATTAGTTCCTTGCCACAGGGGTCTCTCTATAGGATTATTCATAACATGATGGTTTGCTTCCTCCAGAGCAAGGGGAGAGAAAGAGAGAGATAGAGAAACAGAGAGAGAGAGAGAGACCAAGACAGAAATCATAGTTCTTTTGTAACTTAATTTTGGAAGTCACATACCATTACTTCTGCCCTATTCTAGTCCTTAGAAGCAAGTCAATAAGTCCAGGGCAGAGGATGACACAGGATGTGAATACTGGGTGGTGGGGATCATTGGAGGTTATCTTAGGGATTTCTTAACACAATCACTGAAATAGTCATTGTGATCTAAGAGATAAGCTAGTCTGGCATGGACCAGGATCATGAGTTTATCCTTCATGTTATAAGTGGTGAGAAGTCTACATGAATCACACAGAATAGGTTTTTCACCAAAAAGAGGGACACTTTTACCAGAAGAAGAGGGAAAGTATTCCTGGAGAGGCAAAAGCAACTAATATTCAGCTCATGGGATGGACTGTCTTGCTGGGGTGAAGTGTTTGTCTCTGAGAAACCTAGGCAATTAGAGAGGGAATTTGTGTTATGAAAGACCTTAATTTTTTACTGTATTTCTTAAGTAATCAAGTTTTATTTTTGTTTGTTTGTTTGCTGTTTTTGAAAGAGAATAGTAAGGAAATGAAAACTGTGTGATAGAAAATTGAGCTGGCAGTGGAAGCAGAATAGATTGCAACAAGAAGCAAGCAAAGGCAGTTGAGATAGGGGCTTAGTGCAGGGGTCTAAGTGTGAGGATATAAATGCTTGACTGGGCTTACCAACTGTGAAAATGAAACTTTGGAGACATACACAAAAAATTGTGAAAGAAGACTTGACATAACATGTTAAAAATTTGATGAAAGAGTGGGAGAGGTAAAATATGTTGGAAGAGGGACTCCGAGAAAAATGCTCAATCAGAACCAGGTGTTCCCTGTTGAAGCATAGAAAATTTCTAAAATCTTGTTTCCTCATTTCTCTCCTAAGTCTGAATATGCCACAACACAAAAGGGGTCTATATTTTCATAAATTCACTCTATTTTCATTTTTACTTCCAGTGTGTTACTCTAGTATAGTTCTACTAGATCAGCATCTCCTCCAAATCAAGGCTTGGAAGAGATGCTGATATATGTGAAGATTTTGTGACTAGGGATCTTTAAATACTATGTCAGACAGATATAAAAGGACTCGAAAGTCAGGAAATTTGAGTGATATGAAAAAAAATTAAGTAGCCGGCCTGGTGGCGCAAGCGGTTAAGTGCGCATGCTCCGCTGTGGCGGCCTGGGGTTCTCTGGTTCAGATCCTGGGCGCGCACGGACGCTTAGCAAACCATGCTGTGGTGCATCACATATAAAGTGGAGGAAGATGGGCATGGATGTTAGCCCAGGGCCAGTCTTCCTCAGCAAAAAGAGGAGGATTGGCAGATGTTAGCTCAGGGCTGATCTCCTCACAAAAAAAAAAAAAAAGTAATGAGAAATGTTGAAGTAGTTCAAGGCATGATATTCTGAAATAGCTACTGGCTGAAGAGTAAAGAATGGAGAGGGGGAAGGCAAGTACCAAGTACCAATAGGGAGTTTTATTTCCCAAAAGTGGAGGACAGCTGGACTAACAAAGAAAGCCTCTGGCTACAAACACTGTGTAATATACTTTGCATAACATATATCTACAGCGATGACAAGAATGCAATACATATCTGCATTTGTTAAATAAAAGAGAAGTGCTCAGGTTCCATCAATGAAGTGGGCTCTAAAAAATACCTCCAGAAAAGACACTGAAGCTGCTCTGGGGGTTAGACTGGGAGTTCTTTGTTGGTTCCAGCCAACATGAAGAGCTTATATATGAATAAATGTGCTAGGAAAGTAAAGGAGGACATGACAGGGTATTATATCAACCCCTATTAGAGCCAACACCATCAATGTAAAAGTACATTAGAAAAATTTCACCTATTAGCCCAGAAAGACGACAAAGCATTTATTCTGGAGACTCTAGGTTAAAGGAAAGGAGAATAAAAGCTCAGAAGACTCAAAATTAAGGCCTGCACTTAAAGTGGATTGAGGCTTCCATTTCTTTATTATTCTTGCAGTTCAGGAATATACAAACTTATAAATTAATTTAAAAATTACCTGGACTGGGGGCCGGCCCGGTGGTGCAAACGGCTAAGTGCGAGTGCTCCGCTGCCGAGGCCCGGGGTTCGCCGGTTTGGATCCCGGCACACACCAACACACCGCTTGTCAAGCCATGCTGTGGCGGTGTCCCATATAAAGTAGAGGAAGATGGGCATGGATGTTAGCCCAGGGTCAGTCTTCCTCAGCAAAAAAAGAGGAGGATTGGCAGATGTTAGCTCAGGGCCGATCTTCCTCACAAAAAAGAAAAAAAAAATTACCTGGCTGGTGATATCCCAGAGTGCTTGATGAAAGCAAAAGAAAACTTTGTTGGCATGGAAAAAAACTCACAGATAAGGCCATATGTACATGACAGTCATAAAGGTAGAAAGAAGTCCCTCTACAGATAAATTCAGAATGAAAGACACATTCAGAAACAAATGAGGATGCTAACTACTATAAGCAAGATTCTGCTTTGCAAAAATTAGTTAATAGCACCTGCCATTATGGTTCACCCTGCTACCAAGCAACTGATGCTTATGATACCCTGTGATGTCAATATCGTATGGAGACTTTTGATAAAGAGAAACTTGAGCTACAACACTCTTACTCTATGATTTGGACATATTTTTATAGGTTTTGACTCAAAGGAAGAATCTAAGATATAAATGCAATTCTATGCTTATAAATATGCTTCCCACTGATCCTGATCTATTGTCCTTAAAAAAAACTTGGCAACTTTTGTTTTTTTCCCTCTAAATACATCTTTTCGAGGAGATCTTTGACCCTTGGTATAAATAGACTACTAATGAGCCTGCCTTTCTAGTATACCAGACACATCTCGGCATACTGACATTTTGATGTAAAAACAGGTTAGATTCACATCACGCTACTGCTGCAAAACAATCATATCACACTTTCTACCCTGTGGGGTTATTACACGGCTCAAACGGGTAAAGTGTATGAAAGCATTTTAAAGACTATGACCCATGTATACTATGAGGGATTATTATTTAATTTAGCCATTTTATTTTGGTGTTTCACAAAGCTAATACATCTTTCTAATACTAGATGGTTGGGTACTTCTAAGGGCAGGAAGCTAATGGGCTCATAAACTACTAGCCAAGATTGAGAGATTCAAGATTTCAAACTTCATTTACTTTCCTTAATAATTATCAAATAGACTGAGAGTCTCCTTTCAACCCACAATAAATATGCTCAAGAAAGTGCATTATTGGGGCCGGCCTGGTGGCATAGCTGTTAAGTGCGTGCGCTCCACTTCGGCAGTCCGGGTTTCACAGGTTTGGATCATGGGCACAGACCGACGCAGAGCTTGTCGAGCCGTGCTGTGGCGGCGTCCCATATAAGGTAGAGGAAGATGGGCACGGATGTTAGCCCAGTGCCAGTCTTCCTCAGCAAAATAGGAGGATTAGCATCGGATGTTAGCTCAGGGCTAGTCTTCCTCATACACACAAAAAAAGTGCATTATTCCCTAGCTATCCTCTTATAGATCTGGAATAAAATGGATTCAGGCATTTTGACAGGCATCGTTTGGGCTACAGGGGTGCCAAAAACTACTAAATAATTCTGTAGAAAATACTTCCAATTGAGTAATTTTGGGCTGTCCATATTTCAGACACTTTATCTGTAAGGCATTTGTCAACACTCTGAATGGACTATAGCTGCGTTCACTGCCTCCTTTTACTGTGTAGTGATTTGGACAATAATGGACAGACTGGTTTGAGGCCTTTACTTCTCTGGCAGTACAATATGCATGAGTGCTTTCTTGAGTGGCAATCACAAATTGCTCAAAAAGGGCAATACAAAACCAGCTTTCAGATTTCAATAACTGAGGTCAGTTTGACATTTAGAGACAGTGGGCTTGTTGATGGTGCATCTGCATACTTTTGCATGATTTTAAATGCTAAATAAGTCACTAAACAAACAGAAAATAAAAGTCAAGCAAAAACAAAATTTTCTGCTTGACTGAAGAGGATGATGAGGCTTTATACATTCGTTATTCTAAAGATTATTTAAAGAATTGTTTTAATTAAGATGAGATGAAAGGGGAAAAAAACAAATGACAACATTTAAAAAAATATCTCAGCACTATGAAAGTGTAGGAGACTTGAGGTCATTTTGTTTAATTTCCAACGAATCTGCTCAGTTCAGGAAACCATCTCTGTATTATGGTATCTTCAAAACTGGGGGCTTTAAAAATAAACATTTAAACAAGACCGCTCTCCTTCAGTCGTTCGCCTACTCCCCTCTGTCCCTACGCAGCTATCCTCATTTATGGCTCTAGGCCTCAAATGCTTTGCTGGCATGATGCACAGTACCGCATGGACCTGGCTTCTCAGTACTAATACTCCTGATTGTTCCAGTCCTCTCCCACTTTCACGTATTCAGCACGCCGCTAGATTGGTTGGTCATCAGCAAAATGGCATTAGCCGTTCGGTGTCTTGGTCCACCTGGAAATTTTATGTAAGAAACTGAGTTTAAAAATTTAATTATATAGAATAAAGGATCATACTATTAACAAAACAGCCCCACAATATTTTAATCGGTTTGTAGTGTCACAAAAAAAAAGAATGAAATTAAGATAATGGAACAATGAGTCTACAACTGAACTAAAAAAGTCCCATTTGCTTACTTCCTCATCGTTTCTCTCCTGTCCACCCAGGCTACTCAGGGGAGATAAGAGATCTTTGCAGAGGAAGGGTGCCGAACAATATTTGTTATATCTGAAATTCTGCTATGTCATTTACCATAAGTTTTATTGTTTGTTTGTTTGTCTTTAATAAGCAAAGTAGCAGTACACCAAGTATGAGCTGAAAATCCTTCCTACTCAAGTGAGAAAGTACATACTCAACGTTAGGGAGACACGGATTGAATTTATACTTACCAACTGAGCTGACCTATAGACTTGCGTTACAAAGCAGCTGTATTAAACTGTGCTTCTCTAATGTTTGCACTGAAAAGTACAAATATTTGGGTTCCAGTTCTACTTGTTATTAACAGCTTGGGGTAGGTCACTTAATCACTCTAGCAATTGACACAATAGACACATTTAATCTGTAAATAGGAGGTTGGAGTGAATGAGTTCCAAAGTCCCTCATAGCTCAGCAAAAGAATTGTTCAAGATTTTAAAAAAGCAAATATTCTCAAAATGATGATTGGTATTAAAATCAATATCTCTCCAGTTTCTTAGTCCCTTTATTTTCAAACAGTCAAATGATCACAATAATATAACTTCTTTGATGTGCAGTACAGAAATATGATTGGGATTGAATCCCAGCCTCTGCCCAGCTGCTGTTGCCGAATAGAGGTTTGTTCTGTTAGGTGGGCAGGGGCTGTTGGAGGGGGGAGAGTGAGGGCAGGAGTCAAATGTTACCCCTACATTCCATTATTCTTCTGGCTCAATCTCTTCCGAACAGGAGTATGCGATGGGAACCAACTCCAGGGAGAATCTTGAAATCTCTGCCACCGTCTTGGAAGTCCCAGCCAGCCATAAGTCTTAGAATTGTCCTTACTGATATTTAAGTGGTATATATATTAGCACGTAAGACCAAATAGATACATATATATATTAGCAAACAAATATACATATATATTAGCAGATAAGGCCAAATAGCAGTGTTCCTGGACAGATTTGAATTTGCAATTCGATCCTCAAACTCTAGGCCAGCTGACCGTGACTGTCTCTCTGGTCATTTCATTATCCTTGTAATTAAGCTACCCAGAATTTTATGCAAATGAATTTTGGTTCCCACTGTCACAAGACAATAGGGTTTTACTTTACTTGTTGGGAGATGTATAAATTATTTTTCAAGGAACATAGGTTTAATTTAAATCTTGCCAAGGTTTGCAAGACTCAGTGTGCTGTGACAAACTCTGGTTTACTTAACCTAATTGAAAAAAAAAATGCAGCCTACTGAAAATTTGCAATGTTTTGTAGAATTAGAACGCCTTGTTTCATTTAGGAGTTCAGTATAAGACTCGCTCTCTGGTTCTTACTTTTCTTTCACTGCCTCTACTCTTGGCTCGAGCACACCTGAGCTCTCCAAGTAACAATTGGGAGCTTATATGGGAATTACCTATCACTAGCTACATCGGGCAATTCATTGTTGTAACAAGAAGCATCAAAAAGCTTTCAGAGAAGTATTAGTCAAAGCATGGTCTGGTACACGGTGTACCTCAAAATTACCTGAGAAGCTTCTTATGATTTCGATTTCCTAGAACCGCTCTAGAACTGCTGATACAAAATCTATGGATGGGCAGGGGCAAGGGAATGCTTCTTCTAAACATGTCATCCACTCTCTCTATTGCACATGAAATTGATGACAACTTCTCATTAGGGAAAAAAAAATCTGATTTAATTAAACTTATTTCTGCATTTAGATTGTTCATACTGTGATTTTTATCTACTGAACTTCAATTTTGAAGGCTAGAATCATTCCTTACCCTGACATCTGCACCCTGTTAGAATTTTCACTTGTTTTCTAGTGTACATACACTTTGATATGTCAGATCAAAAAATAACTATAAAAGTAATTTTTAAACAATTTTATGTGTTTTATAAGAAAATGTATTAAGTTAAAAATCACAGAAATGTTGTTAGGAATAAACACTTTGGTAGAAGAGAAAAAATATACAAATAAAATCTTAAAGAAATGAGCACAACTCTGTAATGTTACATGGGAGTTAGGAATAGCAGTATGAATTCGTGGTTTTATTATTATGTTTTTAAAATGCATATTTCATAATTTTGGCCACTCAAAATGATTAATCAAAAATGATTGTTAGTAATAGTGTGTACTATAATCATATATATTTTTATCTGTAAGTTTCATTTTCAAATGAAAGGAACTAGGGCTCCTTGGAAAAATGACTGAATCTAGGTCTGAGGCAGGAAACATATAAGATAGGCTTAGAACAGAACGTGATTTTTTGTGAAAGAAAACAAAGAAAATGTCAAACATTAATGGATTATAAGAAAAAGGCATGGTGGCAGGTCTGAAAAGGATCCTATAGGGGAAAGACATAATAATTTCAGCAACAAAAATAACAAAGTCTGCAAGTTATTGAGAAATATAGATTATCTAAAAGTCCATTATTTCATAATTATTTTCAAAAAAAGAAAGAAAAAATGGCACTATTGAAAATAGCTACTAGTCCAACTACCTACTTTGAAAATCCATAAATTAAAGGAAAAGAATTAAGCATTTATTATGATTTGCCTGATCACATTGTCTGCAAGGATTTCTAGAAGGTCATGAGTGAGTAAATATGCTTTACTTCACGATAATTCTGATAAAAAATGTTGGGAAAAAATTGCCATTTTTTACTCCCTAAAGACGTAATTGATGCAGTCAACAATTACCAACAAATGCTAAAATCATTACTTGAAAACTTGTTTGGGGACTGGACATTCACAAGACACCAAAGTGCTACTATCCTAATTATTTTCTCATTATAAGGAAGAAAAGATAAACTTACAATGAAGGGATCAGGCTGTCACCATCTGAACCTGCTGATCTGTCACTAAGGGTGGAACTACCAGCATCCTGTGCTTCGTAACCTAATGTAAAATGAAACAGGCAGAACCGCCTATTTTATGTTCTTGCAAAAACACTAAACAAAATTTTCTGAAGCCTTTGCATCTAATTTTTAATTCACAAGAAATATAAGAACTAGAAAAACAAATTAAAAGATACTGCACAGGAGCAATCAGACTTCCAGAATTCTGGACAGTGTAAAGGAAAACTATGTCCTCCTTTCCAACAAGCCAGAGCCTTGGATTAAAAAATATTCATAAATGGTAAATGTACTCTTAAAAAAACTGGTTAGATATTGATTCAATCAAGACAATGATGAAAATACTATTTTGCTCTTGCTATCAAAGAAATTTGAATGTGGATTGAGTATTAGATGAAATTAAGAGACTTTTTAATTCTGTTATATAAAAACCATACTTTCTTTTAAAAGATGTACACTATCATTTCATGACTGCAATACTTGCTTCAAATACTTCAATAAATTAAAAATAAAAGAAATAAATATGGCAAATGTTAAAATTTGTTAAATTTCATAGGTTTTGTCAGATTCACTAAAACAATCTCTATTTATATAAATGAAATTTTCACAAAAATATATTTTAAAAGATGTAATTTTAAGGCATCTTTACTATCCTCTTAATTAGTAGATTTGGACAACTTTGATGTCTGAATGACTACTTAACTTGTAAGATAACATTGCTGGTCTGTGATCCAGGTTTCATTCATTGCTTTCTGTTTTTATGGGTTATCTAGCCAACCAGTTTTAACCCCATACTGCAATCTGCTTTCTATAATTCACAATAAATTAATAGTACCAGGAAAAATAGAACAAGGTTCCTCATGTAATTTTTTGAATTCCTGGATTCTACTGATAAGAGGAATCATGAGATTTTTCTTTGAATTATGTCTTAGATTCCATTGATTAGGGAGGTTAGTAACTTATCATCCAAACCAGGTGAATTGGAAAGTGAAATATAGCACTAAAAGTATTCAAATAATTAGTGTTTTGAAATGTTTAAATAATTGCAAACACATTAGGCGTATTAGACTGGTGGAATAATCAAAACTATATTCAAACATTATTTTCAAAAATACAAATATTAAAATAACATATCTGTGTACTTAGGAAAAAATAACATTTTCATATTGTTTCTAAATATTGAAAATAATATAAGCAAAATAGTCATTTTGGTACACATTAACATATGTTTATCAGATTTTTATTACTATCTCAAAAATATTGTATCATTGGTATGTTTCTGAATAATTTTCCACTATGTTGCTATTGTTTTTAATTTTTTTCACATTTATGCAACATTCTTTAAATTTATATTTTATACTTGATATATTTGAAATTGTGGACACTTCAGTCAACTCTTCTTGGTAGATCATAGAACATTTCACTTAAGAAAAGACTTTCTGTACAGGAGCTGAGGTAACTGGGAAGGTCAGATAAAGTTCTGCTAAATATCAGGCATTATCAATCCTATTTTATAAATAGAATGATTAAATATTTAATCCTAAATATCTAAATAGGCACTGCATCTTACCTGAATTAAGAGTAATTTTCTCTGACACATATTTTAAGAGACAAATATCATCAAATTAATTGTTGTCTTTCTCATTGTTTTGAAGGTTTAAGCCAAAGTGTGATGTTGCAAAATTGTTGCTCTTCTTTTTCCTTTCTGCTACAAAACAGAATATAACGTATCTAATTAAAAATAGGAGTTCTAAGTCCCTCTTCCAGAATGGCAATGTGAGGACACCTGCAGACATGCTCCCCATAGAAACAGTTATAACTAGTGTCTTAGTCTGTTTGGGCTGCCATAACAAAATATCATAGACTGGGTAGTTTATAAACAACAGAAATTTATTTCTCATAGTTCTGGAGATTGGAAGTCCAAGATCAAGGTACCAGCATGTTTGTCTTCTGGTGAAAGCCCTCTTCCTGGTTCATAGCCAATGCCTTCTCATTGTGTCCTTACATGGTGGAAGAGGCCAGGGAACTCTGTTGGGTCCCTTTTATAAGATCATTAATCTCATTCATGAGGGCTCCACTCTCATAGCCTAAGCACTTCCCAAAGGCCTTACCTCATAATACCATCACGTAGGGCATTGGGATTTCAACATATGAATTGGGGGGACAGGACAAAAACATTCAGACTATGGCAACTGGTGGAAAAACAAGAAAAAAGAACATTAAATTCTCATGAAATAATCTGAAGAGTAGACTGCAAATGAAGAAATATTTATTCAAGGAAATTTATTAATAGTAAGACAGGGAGAGTCTGTGGCATTGTAACCATCAACTACTCCCTCTCTCCTGCACACCCCCTTGAGCCCAGTCAGATGGAAACTCAGCTCCAGATGGGTGCAACCAGAACCCAGGGCTCACTCTCCTGCCTCCCAGCTGAAGTCTATAGCATCTTCCCTGGAGGAGTGCGACATCGATATTTCTCATCCTCCCTACCCAGTTACCTGTTGCAGAGGCTAAACTCCAAGTGAGTTTGGCCAAGAGGTTTGAGGCTCCATTCTTTCACTCAGAGTTAGGGGCTCTACCACAGGTGCAGCACACTGAAAATATTGGTGCATAATTGCCTCTGCCCAGCTCATTTTTATAGCAGAGGTTACATTCTTCTCTATATGAAGGTAAAAGGAAACCAAAAAGACCAGAGATTGCCACCCCTACCCAGAGCTCTGTTTCTACAGCAGCACTGTCACTCAGAAATAAGCAGTTACTCCCAGCATCAGGTCTAGATTCATAGGTCAGAGATTTTGCCCGGAGGGAGAGACAGGCCATGAGAGAGCTCTGTAGCTCTCCTTAACTTGAAACAGAGTGTGAGAAAGTTCAAGCCTAAGGACACCCTCAGAAACAATAGTTTTGGTGGAAGGCAATTAAAAGGAGCCTGGTGACTTCATTAGAGATATAAGCTAAACCATAGGGCAGCAAGTTTTCGGGCTGGGAACAGGGAAAGAGACAGCTAAGAAAGCCCTTGCGGAGTCAGAACAAGCCTCAAACACTGACCTCAAAAACAACTTCTTTAAAGGAGCCAGAGTATAATTGGATCAGTCCTTGAAGTAACTCATGCTGCAGGGCATTGTTGAAAACAATAGAGCCATCAGCTGTGAATTAGTTGAGCTGAACAGTTGGATGTGGTGTGGAAGGAAACAGTCAAAAACAAAACAAAACAAGCAAACAAAAAAAAAACAACAGGCAACAGAAACGGTCTTTGAGAAGGGCTAGATTTTGGATTTAGAAAAGACTTCAAATCTCTGTATTTGTTGAATATTTGATTTAAAATTTTCAGTTAACTTTTTGAATGAAATGTAACTAAATTAGAGCATTTCTTTGCAAAACACGTTCAATATCATTGTCGGATGATTATGTTGATTTACAAAGGAGCTCTGCAAAGGTACAAAGAATTTTGAAGTCCAACTTCAAAATTGGTGGATGATCAGTAAAATATCAATGTGTGTATCCTTCCATGAAGCATATTTTTATTTTAACATAAGAATTGTTATCAAATGTGGGAGGCTGGCCTGGTGGCATAGCGGTTTAGTTCCGTGCAGTCTGCTTTGGTGGCCTGGGTTCGGATACCGGCCGTGGACCTACACCACTCATCAGCCATGCTGGGGTGGCGACCCACATACAAAGTAGAGCAAGACTGGCACAGATGTTAGCTCAGGGCTAATCTTCCTCAAGCAAAAAAAATGCATCAACTTCTAAAAGTTAACTGTTGCTATGATTTGCATTTTAAAAATGGAACCTTTAATTGGACATAACCTATTTGAAACATCTGTTGACACTGATATAAATCAAGCATAATTTAAATGTTTAGATGGTTCTGCTAACAGTGAAAATATAAATTAAAAGCTCTCATTCCACTTATATTTGTGCTATAGAACTGCCATTTTTTTCTCATTGCAAAGTCAGGATTCTCAGAGTGATAGATAAACTCAGATATTGCAGCCGAATCTGTTTCCGCTGTTTTCAAGTGTAGTCTTTTAAATTATTATTGACTTTCGGAGTGGGTGTTAATGCTTCTTTAACAGATTTCTGTCTTCTGATTTTCATGTTTTCTGTGATATCACTATCATTACTATAGCCCCAATGGTGAG
Organism: Diceros bicornis minor; assembly: GCF_020826845.1. Lineage (NCBI taxonomy): Eukaryota > Metazoa > Chordata > Mammalia > Perissodactyla > Rhinocerotidae > Diceros > Diceros bicornis. Next base: position 48,513,887 of record NC_080745.1, on the reverse strand, counting down.
TGTTAAACATCAATGAATATTTTATGCAAACTATAAATATATTTATATATTTATACTTATACTTTATATATTATATATACTTATACTTTATATATTTATTTATATATATTAATATATAATTATACTACCTTTTTGAGTATTTAAAATGCAGTAACTAAAATCATATGCTTAACTTATTATTTCAAAAACAGTTTGTTGCAGAATAAAAATGTGTTCCTAAAAACTAAAATCAAACCTCGGTAGCAAGAATGTTTATACTAATTTTTCTGTAAGCTCTATAGCATAACCGTGCAGCCATTTTGTGAGCATATTTCATATATACCTAAAATACAATTTCCCACATTTCTCCCTGACTCTATGTTCTAGTGACCTAGCATGGTAGGGCATTTTGAAAGCAGCAGGATAAACCATGACAGCATTGCCAAACATCCAGCAAGTGTACATCGGGTTCAACAGCATTTCCTACTTCTCCGGTTGTCATTTTGACCTCACACTGCATAATGTTTCTTGCAAGGAAGGAGTTAGTAATGCTGAATCTAGAACAGTTGAGGGAAAGAGAAAATTATGCGATTAGCCATCTTTCATATTTAGGCATATTAAATGACAACCATCTTCACTGAGAATGCTTAATTAGACAAAAGCAGAAGCTGAAAGTATCAAGTAGAGTCCTGTGGAACCCAACACAGGTTATTTTCATACATTTTTTAACAATCATATGTTCTTAAAAAATGGGAATCCAGGAGATACTGATGCTGAATTGAATGGATGCAGGACTATAGCTATAACTGGGATTCTCATAGGCAAACGTTTTGTATGGTTATGCTAACATTGGCAGAAAAAAACATAAACTCACTCAAGATATCTAATCAAAAAAAAAATAGAAGTTGATTATAAGGAGACAGAATCATCTAACAGAATCGAAGAGCACTCAGAAAGTGGAGCTGTGCCTTGACAGGGTCTGGATCTAAGACATACTTCTCTTGGCATATCTGCTCCTTCTGAGTCTGTCTAGTAACTAGTAACTAATCTAATCTAGTACCTAGTAAATCTAGTCTCTGTCTAGTAAGTTTTAAATTTTTAGAATTTATCCTGCAGGCAATGCAGAATTTGAGGAACTTTATGAAAGAAAATATGATCAGATTTACATCTTAGAAAGATGACTCTGACTGTAGAAAGAAATGTCTTCAAACGATCTCTCCTCCTCTTTAAAATTTCAAGAGAAGAAAACATAAAATCTCCTTTTGGAAAGTTCCTTCTGCTTCACCAACAGCAGGCTCCCAGGAAGTGATTTGCGTGCTGAGAGGATGCGCCCCAAGTGTACGAATTAAGCACTTCTTCCAAACCAATCTCATAGGCACTAAAAACAATTCTTTGAATTGTACTTAGATTTCTCATTATGCTCCAGGTGCTCAAATTAGTGTGAAACAGCTTCCTCTGTGAATAGTATTTTAGATGCTATGTCAAGGGGAATACACCACAGGGTGATAAATGTAGGTGTTTTCTGAGTGGAAGCTCTGCTAAAGTAAGATCCTATTAAAATTTTGAGCAACTTTTTTTTTATTACTTTGAATAAATATAAGTATTGTCAGAATACAGAGGAAATGATTTAATAAATGTAACTATTAAATTTAAAGGCCCAAATACTTAGCATAAAACTTAGAGGTTGAATTCTGTACTGTGTTTTATTTATATTTTTTCTTTATAATACTGCCTTTAGAATATGTATTTCAATGTAATATATATTTAATATTTTTTACTTTATAGGTCATGTAGGGCTGTGTTCCAAAGTTTTGTCTGTAGATAAGTGGCAGCCTGGCACTCTGAGATTCTTCTTTAGAGCTTATTCAAATACACATTTCTTAACTCCCCTCCTCAAGAGTCTGATTCAGTGGGTCTGGGTACTATTTATAAAAATGTTATAAAGACAATTAGGGGATATTCTCTACCTTCAAATATTTACAGGTTAGAAATGTTTCATATAGCCCCTTGTACTCCATTCTCCCTGCTCTACTTGACTATATACTCACCTTTATTCTTGGCTGTACTATTATATGAGACTTCTAGGTGCAATCTTCCTACCTATAGTTTCATCTGATCCTATTTAATCCTATACATGGTACACTTCAAAGAACTTTGAGTCTACAAATTCCTATCAATTTTACCTCCTACCAAACCCAATTACTCCTCTCCATTTTGACTACCACCATCCTTGTCTAAGTTACACTCATATCTTTACACATGTAGCTTCCTAACTAGTCTACCTCATCCATGCTTCCCTTCCTCTAATGTATTCCTCATAATACAGATGTAGTTCACTTTTTAAAATGCTAATTAAATCATATCATCACCCATCCTTCCCTCCTTCCCTCTTAAATATTTTCCTTCAATAACTTTTCATTTGCGTTTGGGATAAAGTCATCATTTCTTAAAAGTACTACAAAGTCTACATATCCTAGCCATAACTACCTCTCCAACATCATGTCACACTAGACTTTCATTTTCATTCTCTGTCCCAACCATTGCACCCTTCTTTTAGATCTTCTGGACTATGGTTGACAGAATAACGCTCCCCTCCCCATCCTCAAAGATGTCCACATACTAATCCCTGGAACCTGTGAATATGTCATATTATGTGGCAAAAGGAAATTAGGGTTGCAAATGGAATAAAGATTGCTAATAAGCTAATTTTAAGATAAGAACATTATCCTGAATTATCTTATTGGACCCAATCTAACCATAGGAATCCTTAAAAAGTGGAAGAAGAAAAGGCAGAAGGGTGAGTTAGACAAATGTGACTTGCCACCTTAGCCAAGGAATGTGGTTACTTCTAAAGATGGGAAGGGCTCCCAGCTTATAGCCAACAAGAAAATGGGGATCTCAGTCCTACAATCACAAGAAACTGAACTATGCCAATAATCTGAATGAGCAAGGAAATGGATTCTCCACTAGAGCCTCCAGAAAGGAGCACAACCAGCCATAACCTTGATTTTACCCTGGTGAGAGCTATATTGGACTTCTTACCTACAGATCTGTATGGTAATTAATTTGATTTGTTTTTGGCCACTAAGTTTGTGATAAACTGTCACAGCAGCAATAGAAAACCTAATATACATACCCAAGACCTTAGCACATGATGTTCCCTGCCTGAAATATGCTTTCCTCTCATCTTCACTTACATAACTCCTATTAATTAGTCAGATTTCAACATCAAAAATTCCATTCGACTTCTAATTTTTCCATAAAAATTTCTCTTTCAGTTGGAAGAAATCCCTTCTGCCTCTGAAGAATTTGGGCAACACCTTTTATATTCTTGAATGGGTGTAAATACCCTAGTACTAGTTTCCAAAGTAGATTGCATACTCCTGGAGAGACAGATCTGTAACATACTTTCTTTTATTTTTCCCTTCCAGCAGTGGTTTTTAATTTAGTTTACCCGTTTTGAACTCCTGGAACTCTTTATTTAATCAGAAACAGATAAAAGGAGAGTCCTCTTCTAGAAATAGTCATTAAGGAGAACGAGACCCACTCACTTTGCCCCATTCTTCTTTACTGTGCTGGTCACTGGGCACTCCCTGGGACATACGGAATTCAGAGGAGGCACTATGAGGGAAACACACTTTTGGATCCATACGGAACCTCTATACCTGCCGCCATGTTTACTCCATCCTGAGGCCCATTGTGCAAGTATTCTGTAACTACCTCGTTGTTTATTTCTTCCTCTGTGCTGGTGATTCTGTATGACCATTGACCCAAGACACTAAAATCCACATACTTCTCCCTGACTCCCATAAGGACCCAAATGATTCTTCCTCAGACTTCTTTGTATCCAGCCTTTTAAATTTGACTGTTCAAGATCCCTGTAAACCAATTAAACCATTTGCCACTGTCCAGATTCCTATGTATCAATTAAGACTTCCTCCCTCCAGTTGCTTTCTCTAACTTGTATTCTCTAGACATATTCAAACCCAATCCTAAATGTGCCATTCCCTTCTTACTGCTGTGCCCACCCAACGTTATTACAATACCCAGTTTATGATGGGCAGTTCTAGACATAATTATCTTATGTCTCATGGCTAGGTAACATTCAGTGTTCTTTAGGGCCAAATAGTATGCCAGGAGCTCTTTTTCAAACAGTGAGTATTTCTCTGCTGTATGTGACATGGCTTTGTTCCAGAACCCTAGAAGTTCATGAAGTGACTCTCTTATTAGGGTTCCTCAGAGATTTCATACAGTGTCTTTATCTGCTATAAATACCTCTAATAATATGGGCTCTGTTAGATCATACGGGCCAATAGGTAAAGCCATTTGTTTCACAGTCTGAACTTTCTGCAGAGACTTCACTTTCTCTCAGCTGCACTCAAAACTGACAGCCTTCCATTTAACCTTTCTGTGTGGGTTAGATGAGCATTCCCAAATATGACATATGACCAAAATCTAAAAAGGCCTGCTAAGAGCTCTGTCTTTGTCTTAGTGGCTTGGAGATTCAAGATACAATAAAATGTCCTTTATTTGGAGGGGATATCCTAGCATGGCTCAGGCCATCAGATCCCTAAAATCTTCACTAATGTGGCTTGGCCTGAATATTTGTAGGGTTATCGCTCAGCTTCTGGCATGCATGTGTCTTATCAGGGCATCCAGAGTATTTGCCGTCTTCTGCTTATCAGGTCAAGTTATGTAGAGATCATATGACCTCTTGTGACAGCAAGCAGGACAGTTAGCAAAGTAATGGGACAAAGCCATGAAGTGAATTACTGACTTTTCCAAGTGAATGTTAGTTTATTCTCATCATCCTATCTGACAGGGATTAAAAATAACATATTTGCTAGATAGTTTAACACATACCATTTTCCAGAAGTTGTATTGAATTTTTTACTAAAAATAGCACATCCAGCATAGCTACTGTGATTGGGGCTAACACTTAGCTAAGTTTCCTATGATTTACTGCCATGCAATATGACCCATCTGGCCTTTACGAAGACTGTGATGGTGAATTAAACAGAGATAAGATAGGTGCCACTAATGTAGCCTCCTTTAAGTCTTTATGTGTGACAATAATCTTTTTCATTCTACCAGGGTGAAGTATTATTTCTGACTTACTTACTTGCCTAGAGATGGGGGCATTTAGTAACTTCCACTTGGCCATTCTTTTTTAGCATCTCTTATTCCATAGATCTAGGAATCAATATGATGATTCTGCCAGCTGCTAGCTATATTCTTGCTGATTACACACTCAAGCACCAGGCAAATGACTGGAAGGTGTCTGAGGACACACTGGTCCTACTGTGAGATGGATTTTGTCTTTGTGCAAGGTCACTCTAACAGGGTCTATCATGGTATTGTGTTTCCACTATCAGTGTCAGCTCAGAACCTGTATGTGATAGGTCTTGTAAGAGCCATATGTTTCTTTTTCTCAATGTACAGTTATTCTGGCAAATGACCATAGATCTCTTTGATAAAAGGATCAGGGGATTTGCTATCATAAATACTTGCTGTGGCATTGCTGGGACTTTTCTTAAGGTGATTGGGCTTCCCTTCCATAGATAGACTCCAGGTCTGAGAACTCAAAAATCGAAAACCGAAAGAGAAATTTTGATTTTCTATTATGGTGGATGACATTGCCCTCTCATTCACCTACTCTTGAGATTTTTCATATATATAATTCAAGCAATGCCCTTCTTAGCTGTCATACATGTCACCCATAGGGTGAGATTTACTAGACAATATCACAGATCCTATGGGTGAAGATCTTCTGGCCTTGCTACTCATTAAAGTAATTTTGTCACTTTGCCTCTGTCATATAAGTACTGTTATCCGCCTTATGTGATTCTGGAATGCTACTATTGCCACTGACAACAGAAATGTCCCTTGAGAGCAACTCTGGCCTGCAGAGGAAAGCCACCATTGTCCTTATAAACACTATTGGTACCCCTCTCCTTAGTAAATTTTTTAGTGCTTTGGTGAAGAGTGTGTCCCTTGGACCTTCCTGGAGAACTTAGTAAGTTAGTGGGTTCTTTGGTGTTTACAAAGTGTATGTGTTTGAACACGTTCACCTCTCTGAGATTTCTGACAATTTCTCTAATACTCTGACAAGGTAGTTTTAGCATTTCCGCCCCATTTATCATTTTATCCAAGCGTCAAGAAGCCATCTCAGCAGTGGATTAGAACTAGCTCCTGGTGTCCTTGCCAGGATATTCAGCCCTAAGGCAAAGGTGAGTATTGTCTCCATGGTCCCCTTAGCCTTATGTCACTTAACCCCAATTCCAGCATCTTCAAAATCAAATTCCAAGCACATTTTCTAAGGCCTTGCTACTTCTTTGGTAGAACAGAATAATCTCTTTCCTTTCCAAATCTGTTACAGTTCTTTCTGAGTCATGACATGTTGATGTTTGACTCTTGTTTTTAGTTTGAAAGTGTCGAGGAGAGGTAGGGACTAACTGCAAGAGATGAATGATCATTTAACACTGCTTTTACCCCATTCTCTGATTTAATCATTGGATAACCTGAGTCTGTTATTGCCTGCCTTCACATCATAGATGGCACTAATAGTACCCAATAACTCCATAGTCCTTCCAATCACTATTGCCTCCTTATCTCTTGACTGATAGTGATATTGCATCATCCAGTTCACTCTCTGCCACCTGGGTCCCTTCACAGTTCACCACAGATTAGAATCATAGCAACTGTGAGGCTACAGTATGGAAAGGGTTATCACTTCCTCCAAAACCACTGGCAATGGGGTCATTGTTACCGTTGAGCTGGCTGGTGATCAGTTCCAGAACTGCATCCTGAGTATCTAATTCTTAGGATCACTTCTGGTACCAAATGTCTTAGTTGGGGTTCCTTTAGAAATCAGACCCTGATATAAGAATTAGAGTGCAGAAAGAAGTTTATTTTGTAACTGAACCTAGGAAACATTAATAAGGAAAAGAGAAATAAAACAGGGACGTAAATGCAGTCAATTAAGTGTATGTTGTCATTGAAGTGGCTTCTGAGGTGATCTAGAGCTTAATCTAGAAAACCTCAGGAGCCAGTGCAATACATGCACCTCAGAGTTGTTCCATCCAGTGAGTGAGAGTCACTGTTCATCTTAGTTGAGGACTGTGGGCTATGACAAGGAAGAGGAGCTAATTCTCTATCTCATCTGGCCTGAAGCATAAGAAGCAAAATGGACTTGGGTGACCATAGAGCCCCAGGCAAAGAAATACTCATGCTGGCTATTGAGTTTTGGGCCTGCAGTGAAGTGGTGAAAGGAGGCATCATATAGACTGGGTACAAGCAGCATCTGCTGCATAATCCTTTAGGTCAACTGTTAGATAGGATCAAGTTTCCCGACTTCCCTTCTTCCTGTATTTCACAGAAATAAGAATATGCCTTTAAAACTTATTTCTGAGAACTTTGTATGGACAGGCAACAGAGTGAATAAAAATAGCACTGAGAAGTTACAAAAGACAAACATAAACACAAACTTAAAAAGATCTGTTACTAGTCTTTTAAATATAAACTCTCTGGTATGCCTGATTCATATGTCTTGGCTTCCAACTACATCAGGGGTAGATTTACATAAAATAACACAGATTTAGCTCTGGGAAAACTTGGTTAGCATTGTGGCTAGATCTGGGGGGTTTCTGATTCTTCCAGTTTCCACTTCTTAGATGTCCCTCTAAGTGTAGCTCCAATATTTTCTTCCAATATTTTCTTCCAGGCCCTGAGTTATTATGATTTACTGTAACTCAGTCACTTCTATTATGCTTGCTACCCTCATGTTCATACCTGGGGTCTGAGCCTAGAAAGGCCAGGGCCAGAGCAAGTCAACCTGTGTGGGACCTGTCCCATGAAAATCACAATGGAAAGAAGGCTGCATTGTCTTATTTCTCATTTATATTGTTAGAGGCAAATATTTCTATTTAAAATATTTAGATGTAATGTGTTGTACTCTTAGGAATCCCCCCACCCAAATAGTAGTTAGGCCTAGAGCTTCTTCTCCATTCCCCTATACAAATGGCCTACAGTGTTTCCAAAAGCTATGACTTTTCCCTATTCCAAGGACTTTTTTCTCAGCTTAACCCCTGTTTCTATTGACCTAGTTTATCTTCGGTGTTTGCTGATAACCATTCAAAGTTGAATGATTTTCTAGAATTTTACAACTGTTGCATTCTACCTAGAACAAAGGAAACCTCCTGTCATCACTAAGAGAAAAGACATTTTCTTACTAAAAGTACCACATAGCTATCTATTAATAATTCTCAGGACTAATAATTAGATTCATAATTTAATTTGACTGCAGATATGAGCTTCTTATGAACGTTTTATTTGTTGATTAAAAGATTGTATTCCTCTTTGGGCTTTTTGTAGTTATTGAGTCATCTTACAAGATTTGTTTAATGTCTTACTAGGTCAAAATAATAAGGTTTATTAACCTTATAAAGCATCAGAAATGTGTCTCATTTTGACCATGACCTTTTGTATTTATGCTATTTAATGAGTCTAGACTGTTCATTTAAAAACCCAAGGCTTCTCTTAGTTATTAGGTAGCAAGAGTCAATGCCCTTCAAAGAGAATTCATAAATATTTTTGACTGAAATATAGCTCAGAAGAAAGAAGCACCATGTTGAAAGAGTAATTAATTTATTTATATCTGGCTGTGTTTTTCAAGACACTTTCTCTTCCTGATTTGTTTTCAGGATCTTAAATGGTTTATAAATTTACTATGTACTGCTCTCTTTCCACAAGAACAGTTTCATCAATAGAAGTGGACAAAACAAGGTTATGACAAGGAAATTATATTGGATATATATTTGTGACCACAGCTCATCTCCTAACTGTTAGAGATCTCTCATTTCATCCTATTGCAGTCAACATCATAACCAACAGTTGGACATAACAGTTTGCATATATGCCTGTGCTCTTTGATGTTACTGAGGAGTTTCCCTGGTCTATCTCTCTATGGAGGGTATGTAGAAACTGCAGAAGAAATGTCATGGGCTTTGCAATTTGACAGAACTGGTATGAATTTGGCTCAATAGCCTGTTGCTTGGTTTGAACTTTTGAAAACTACATAACCATTTTAAGTCTCAAAATTCTACTTTACAGAATGAGAATACAATCTGACTTTGTTTGATTGCTGTGACAATTAAACATAGTCGAGTAGAATGACTGGTTTATACACAGTAATTTAATGGTAACTGTATTAGTTCTGTATTGCTGCTTAACAAATTACTGCAAACTTAGCATCCTAAAACAGCACACACTTATCTCAGAATTACTGTGGATCAGGAGTTCAGGTTTGGCTTAAATGTGTCCTCTGCGAAGGGTCTCACAAGGCTGCAATCAAGTTGTTAGCCCAGTGGTGTCTGTGTCTGGGGACTTGACTTGGCAAGAATATATTTACAATTTATTATTAAATTTTTCAAACATCCAGAAAAGTAGATAAAATAGAATAACAAGGTAACATGTACTCATCAGCTATTTTATGAAATCATCAGCAGTGAAATGTCAATATGACCCATTTTGTTTCATCTCTACCTATCCTCACAGACACTTTCCCCCACTGGATTATTTTAAAGAAAATCCAAAACATTAAATAATTTCATCCATAAATATCTTGTATAAAAATCAAAGAGACTGATATGAGCCTTAATAATAACCACAGTGACATTATCATGCTATAAATAACAGTAATTTCTTAGTTTTATCTAGTAACAAGTCAGTGTTCAAATTTTCCCAATGATCCCACAAATGTTATTACAAAAGTGAGTTTGTGTGAATTGGAAAACAAACAAGTTCCATACATTGCATTTTGTTGATATTCTCTTAAGTGAATTCTTTATTTTATGCAAATTTTCTTTGAAATATAAATTATAGAAAAGTACAAAAATTAAAAGTATACTTTTGATGAATTTGAATCCTGCCAACCACGGTCCCTCTGCTTAAGGGCAACCACAATCCCGACTTCTAAGACCATAGACTAGTTGTGCCTGCTTTTGAATTTTATATAAATGAGTATGTGTGTTTGTGAATGCATATATATCACCATGAAAAAAACACAAAAAATCTAATGATTACCTCTGCCACATTCCATACAGAAAAATTATTTAAGGTCATGACCTAAATATGAAAGAGGAAACAATAACATTTTTATAAGAAAACATAAAAGAATGTCTTAATGACCTTATGATAGTCACAACTTCTTAATCAGGGTACAAAAAGCACAATCCATCAAAAAGACATAAATTGGCAATCATTAATATTTCATGTTAATCAAAAGACAGCCAGAAAGAAGATATAAAAGACATATATAAATTGCCAATAGGAATATTAAAAATTGTATGACACAATTAGCTGTCAGATGAATACAAACTAAAAACCACAATGAGGGCCGGCTAGGTGGCACAGCCGTTAAGTGCGCACGCTCTGCTGTGGCTGCCCCGGGTTTGCAGGTTCGGATCCCGGGTGCGCACGGATGCACTACCTGTAAAGCCATGCTGTGGTGGCATCCCATATAAAGTGGAGGAAGATGGACATGGATGTTAGCCCAGGGCCAACCTTCCTCAAGAAAAAAAAAAAAAAAAGGCGAGAGGATTGGCACCGGATATTAGCTCAAGGCTAGTCCTCCTCACACACACACACAAAAACAACAAAAAAAACTCACAATGAAATACCACTATATACCCACCAGAAAGGTTGAAATTAAAAAAAAAAAACATTATGATGCCAAGGTTTGGAAAGAATATGGAATAATTGAAACTGTCTTACATTGCTAATGAGAGTACAAATGTATCAAACTAGATTGGAACATTTTAATGGCATCAACTTAGGCTAAAAATATGCTTACTCTTACGATCCAGCAATTCCACTCCTACATATAGGGCCAAGACAGAAATGAGTATCAATATCTATATCTATCTATGTAGCACAATCCGTCTCCATAGATAGATAGATCTACTAAAAGAAAAGTAGAACAATGCTTTTTCAATTTTATTAATAATAGCCTTAAACTGGAGATAAACCAAATGACTATCAAGAGGCAAATGGAAATATATATTGTGGAGTAATCATACAATGGAATTATAAACTGCAATTAAAAAGAGCAAGCTGCTGATATGAACAAAAGGTGTGAATCTCAAAATCATTACCCTGGGTGAAGCCAGACGGAAAAGAGCAAATACTGATGATTTGTATGAAGTTCAAAATAGGCTGAACTCTCTGTAAATATGATAAAATGGTGCTAGATGTCTCTGAGTCAGATATTATGGGGAAAGGGCATGAGGCACCTCCCGGGGATCTGGAAACATTCTATGTATCAATATGGATTGTGGTTACAGGGATGTATACATATATCAAATGTATTTAAGCTGAATCCTTAAGAGCAACACAGTTTATGCACTTTACAGTTCACATGTTATATTTCACTTACAAAATTAAGGCAAACAGAGAAACATCCCTTCTTTGGATAGAGGAGTGTGGGGATGAGCCTTAGGTATAGCAGGAAGAACACAGGACTAGACTCTTACACTGTATCTTCTCTTAAACCTTTGTGCTAACTTGACTTGTTTCCAAATTTTAAACTAGGTGAGTTCTAAATTCTCTGCTATTCTAAGGGTCTAGGAACTAGGGAACTAGGGAGTAGCTAAAGATATTATCAAACTTTAGAATTCTACTACTGATACTATTCACAAAAAAGGTATAAATTTGGAAATTTTATTAATTCCACATTGTATTAAACTTTATATTTTACTGATGTAAATATAGACACGATGTAGATACAAACCTTCCCTTCCCCTATATCTCATTCCACTTTGAAAAAAAAATTATAGGAAGAGATCTATATTCTTACTGTTGGCATTTTGAGTAATCGGAAGGACTCAATTACTAAATGTCTTTTCTTCCCCCTATTTTGATACCATCTCATAATAAAAATTCCTGCTTATATTCTCTCCTCTATAAAAAGAGGAAGTTAGACCTAGAAATCTACAGTAAGATTGACATTCATACCAGCATATAATGATGACTAACACAACTTACTGTATTATTCAATGACTTTCTAGAGTCCTCAGTTTATTCAATGGTAACCAAGACTGCATAATATACATTCAAAGAGTGTTTAGCTATAGATGTGTCTAATCGTAAGTCAGATTTTGAAGCACTTGCTACAGAAGCTTTTTTATCTTCCTTACCCTTACACTCGCCTTAAATCCTTCCCACTTTTTTCTGTGAAAATTGATGATAGATTTTAGAGGCATTGGCTTGAAATGTCCTGTATTGTTCATGCCTTTGCTGGTTTGAGAATTCAATTAAAAGTTTTGAATTTAAATAACTTCTTCTGAGAGACAGCAGAATTTATCAGATATTTTACTTAACTATTTGAAACTAAAATTTATCACAAATAACTTGAAACTGTATAATTAATAAAAACTAATCTTATCTCTTCCCTTTTTAAAATCCTTCAGTCGCTTCTCACTGAACTGGGAGTAAAGTCTAAACTTATAATGACTTAGAATTCTATGCTGTTTTTCCCTTATAAAATTGTCTCTGCTTCTATATGCAGCCTCAACTCACACTGTTTCTAAGTTCTCACCACTATGTTTAGTCTTACTAAAATGCTCTCGATTTCCTAAACATAGGCTTTTCTTTTGCCTGTGGACATTAGAATAATTTTAATGGCATTATAGTTCATTTTATAAAATATGCTTTTCAAATGTTACAATTATGTAACAATATAAGAACCTTTTGAAAATAATAGAGTTAAATTTTACTATGCAAGAAAATGAAGTGGAAGCATTTCTTCTAAGCACTAGCATTTTACTGTCATTTTCCTAGCAATATGCCCCTGTTTTTGAAGAAACATTTTTGTTATTTTTCAAGCCCTCTTCACAAGTATAAAATATATGCAGAAGAAAAAGACTACATATAAATGATCTTCCATTGATCTACTGGTCTTAAGAAATATTTAAACAGGTTTAAATATATCTAATTTCTAAATACACTCTTGCTTTTGTTCTTATTTAGTGAGTAAATAAGTGAAGTAAAAAATAAATAAGCAATATAGCTCTTTCACTGTCTAGCTGTGTGATTTTGGGCAATTTATAAACTCTGTAAGCTTCATATTTTCCATGTATAAAATTAGGTAATAAGAGTTGTGGATTAAATATTTTGTTGATGAAATTTCAAAATAAACTAATTTAATTAGATTTCCAGCTTTCACGTAGGATACAGATATTTCTGGGTACTCATGAGAAAGGCTGAAGGCAGAGTGAGATGTCTGAGAAAGCCATCCCTGTGGTGCATGCCTGGGGGAGCGGAACAAAAATTTCTGTAGGACAGATGCAATGGCCCACATGGATGATATTCTTCTGTATAACCTATGGGAAAAAAGCCTTAGCCTTTGGAAGAAGGGCAGCAAAGAATATTGCCTTCGGACAGTGGCATTACATAATGGTAAAAGGGTCAATTCACAAAGCAAACATAACAATACTAAATGGCCATGCATCTCAGAGTAGAGGTTCAAAATATCTGAAGTAAAACTGATAGAATTAAAAAGAGAAATAAACAAGTCCACAAACATGGTTGGAGACTTCAAGACTTATATTTTAGTTTTGCATTGAATCAATAGACCAAGTACAGAATATACCAGTAAGGATAAAAAAAAAATGAACAACACTATCAGCCAACTTGATCTACTCAACGTCTATATAATGCTCTATAAGACTAGAAGAAAATATACATTATTTTTCAGTGTCCATATGCCACTCACCAAGGTAGACCTTGGTGATAAAAAAAATAACAAGCGCAAAATATTGAAACCACACAAAAGTATGTTTATTTGAAATATGATTTAACAGCATTCAATAGCAGAAAGACAATCCAACTATTTAGAAATTTAAAAACATATTTTTAAGTAAACAATGGGTCAAAGAGAAAGTCAAAAGGGATTGAAAAATATGTACAAATGAATCAAAGTTTTTAAAAAGTCATATATCAATATTTGTAAAATGAAGCTAAAGTAATGCTTAGAGAGAAATGTATAAAATTAAGTGCCTATATTAGAAGAGTACAAATGTCTCGAAAATGATCTATGGTAAAAGAAGCGCATATTAAATGCAAAGCTAGCAGCAGGAAGGAAAAAATAAAGATAAGAGCCAAACAAAAGAGATTGAAAACAGAAAACCAATAGAGAAAATTAATCAGTCACAAACACGGTTCTTTGAAACGATTGATAAAATTTATAGACCTTTTGTTAGACTGACGAAAAAAACAAAAAGATGCAAATTACCAATATCAGGAAAGGAAAAGGGAACATAGTTATAATCCCTATAGACACCAAGAGGCTATTGAAGCAATATTACAAACAATTCTATGCCCTTAAAGTTGACCAAGTAAATTCATTGGACAATTGTTTAAATAAACAAACTGTCAAAGGTTTTTCAAGAAGTAATGGAGTGAATAACGTTACACGTATTAAAGAAATTTAATTTCATTCTAGTCTTTATCATATCAAAAGGAAAATTCCACATTCAAATGGCTTCCTGAGGAATTCTATCAAATATTTAATGAAGAAATGATACCAATTTTACACAATCTTTTCTCAAGTAATGAAGGCATCATTTCCAAACTTACTCATTTTTATGAGCCTAGCACCAATCTAACACCAAAACATTGATATTCAGCAAAAGCAAACTATACATCAGTATCCCTCATGAACATAGATGCAAACATCTTCAACAAATATTAATAAATCAAATCCAAGAATTTATAAAATTGATAATACATCTTGACCAAATATGGCTTATCTGGTCATTTTAAAGACTGGCTGAAAGTTGGAAATTCATTCAATGTAATTCAGCATATCAACACACAAAAGAAAAAAATTATGATCATTTTAATAGATGCAGAAAACCTTTTGACAAAAATCTAACATCCTTTCATGATATAAGCAAACCATGAATAGAAGGGAACTTCCTCAATCTGAAAAAGGATATTTTATTTTATTTATTATTGTTTTTTTTTTGTGAGGAAGATAAGCCCTGTGCTAACATCTGCCAATTCTCCTCTTTTTTTTTTTTTGCTGAGGAAGACTGGCCCTGGGCTAACATCCATGCCCATCTTCCTCCACTTTATATGGAACGCCACCACAGCAAGTCTTGCCAAGTGGTGCGACGGTGCCGTCCCGGGATCCGAACAGGCGAACCCCCGGCCGCCGCAGCAGAATGTGTGCACATAACTGCTTGCACCACCAGGCTGGCCCCTGAAAAAGGATATTTTAAACAAACAAACCAAGAAACTGCAGTTCACAGGATACTTAACAGTGAAAAACTGGATGTTTTCCTCCTAAGTTTGGGAAAGACCAAGGATGTCTAGTCTCACTCTTCCTATTCAGCATCATAAAGGAGATCCTAGCCAGTACAATAAAAGAAGAAAAGAAATAGTAAACATAAAGAGTGGAAAGGAAGAAGCAAAATTATATCTATTTGTAAACACCTAGATTGTTTGAATAGAAAATTCCAAAGAACTAACAAAATGCTAATAGAACTAATAAATGAGTTAAGCAATTTTGCAGGATACAAGGTCAATATAAAATACCAATTGCTTAAACCACTAATGAGCAATTAGAAATTGATGTTAGAAAAATATACCACTTACAATAACATAAAACATGAAATTCTTAAGAATAAATCTTCTAAAATATGTGGAAGGGGCCTGCCTAGTGGTGCAAGTGGTTAAGTGCTCCTGCTCCGCTGTGGTGGCCCGGGGTTCACCGCTTCAGATCCTGGGCGCGCAGGGCCACATCGCTTGGCAAGCCATACTGTGGCAGCATCTCATATAAAGTGGAGGAAGGCAGGCATGGATGTTAGCCCAGGGCCAATCTTCCTCAGCAAAAAGAGGAGGATTGACAGATGTTAGCTCAGGGCCGATCTTCCTCACAAAAAAATTATAAATAAACAAAATAAAATATGTGCAATATCTGTAGGCTGAAAACTACAAAACACTGATGAAATAAATCAAAGAACTAAATTCTTTGATTTATTAACAAACATTAACAAAATTTACAAGAAAAGGAAAAGAAACCAGGAGAGGCAAAACCATCTGAAAAGGAAGAACAAAACTGGAGGACTCCAAGTAGCTGATTTCAAATCTGTAGTAATCAAGAGTGTTGTACTGAATAAAGGATAGACATACAAATTAATAGAAGTCCTTATAATCCAAACTTGCATGATCATTTGATTTCTTTACAAGACCCAAAAGCAATTAATGGAAAACGAGTAGTCTTTTCAATAAATGATGCTTGAAAAATAAATATCCCTATGTGCAATGGTTATCATATATATCTAATTACTCATTGATACTCCCTGTTTTAAAATATTAAGGTCTAAATACTCTATCCCCTTGAATGAGGTCTGCACTTAGAAATTCACTTTTATCAAATAAAATGTGATAGAAATGAAGATGTGTGTCATCTGATACTACATCAGAAGGCATTGTTGCTTCCTCCTTTATATGTCTCTTGAATCACTTGGTCTGAGAAATGCCCTTGTCCTGTCATGAGGACACTAAAGCAACCCTGTGGAGATTTCCATGTGGCAAGACAGAGGCCTCATTCCAACAGCCATGTTAGTGTGGCTCTTGGAAATGGATATTCTTGCTTAGTTAAGCTTTTGGATGAATGCAACCTGGGGGCTCTTGATTAAAACCTCGTGAGAAACCCTGAGCTAGAGCCACAATACTAGCCAGTCCCAAATTCCTAGCCTACAGAAACTGAAATAATATATGTTTTCTGTTTTAAGCTGCTAAGTTTTGAGAGAAAGTTTTTACACAGCAAGTGATAACTAATTTAATATGCAAAAAAAAAGGTTTACATCTGATACCATGCACAAAACTTAACTCTAATGGATCATTGACTTAAACATAAAACTTAAGAAGAAGACAGAGGAAAAGATCTTTGCGACCTTGGCTTAGATCCTGACTTCATGAATAGGAGTACAACAGTTGTCTTTTTCTTCCCAAAAGGAGACACATGAAAAATTGGAATTACGAAAATTGAGAAATTCTGTTCTTTAAAAGACACTTTTAAATGAATAAAAAGTCAAGTCTGAAAGATCTTTGCAATTGCATATCTAATGAAGGAATTGTATTGAGAATATATAAAGACCTCTCAAAACTTCATAAGACAATAAACAATACAATACAAATGGCCAAAAGATTTTAACATACCCTTTACTAAAGGCAATATCTGTCACTAAAGGAAATAGATGGATGATAAATAAGCACATGAAAAGATACTTAGCATGTCACTAGAGAAATGAAAATTAAAACTGCAATGAAATACTCCTACAAATATACTAGAATTGCTTAAAAACAAATTTGTCCATATCAAGTGCTGGTAAGGATACAAAGCAACTAGAACTCTTGTTGATTGCTGGTTGGAATGCAAAATGTTGAACTGTTTTGTAGAAGAGTTTGGTAAATTTCTGATAAACTTATACACAAACTTACCATATGACCCAGCAATTCCTACTCTAGGTATTTACCTATGTAAAATGAAGACTTTTGTTTACAAAATCCTGTAGACCAATGTTTACAGGGGCTTTATTCATAATTGTGAAAAACTAGAAACCACTGAAATGCCCCTCGACTGAGGAATGGATAAACATAGTATTTATAAATTTAGCAATAAAAAGGAGTGAACTATTGAAAGATACAACGTGACTGAATCCCAAATGCATTATGCTAAGTGAAAGAAGACATACTCAAAACACGACATACTATCTTATTCCACTTATATGTCATTACAGAATATGCAAAATGTTTAGTTTCATGAATTACATCTTAATCTCAAAAATGAAGAATAAACACAATCAAATGATTAAATAATGCCTAAATCATCATAAATATTCAATAAAGATGAACTTTTAATAAAAGTTAATAGAAGATGTTTATTTTACAGGTCAAGTTTGATTTAGTCAATCAGTTTTTATAGCATCTCACCAAGCAGGCAAACAACTAAGAGGTGTGTTACGAAGAGCTAGGAACTGGCTTACTCTGTTTTGTTTATCCTTCTCTTCCACAGTCTTCAGCATTTCAAAGATTTCCATTGCATCCTGGAGAAATCTTTGGCTCATCTAGTCATTTTTTGGGAATCAGATACACATTGGCTCAGGATGTGCTGAGTACTATTTTAGCTTTTTCTCTTCTTTTTATTCACTAATTTACATTATAAATTAAAAAATAGAATCAATTCACCTATTAATGAGGTTCAAAGCAATGAGTAAGGCAGTGAAATTGTCAGAGCTGAGAAGTTTGTTAATGCTTATACTTTACCCTTATTAGTTCATTCATTCTTTTTTCCAGGCATTCATTTCGAATTATTTTAATGACTACCTCTTTAGACTCAAGAATTGTTGAAGGAGTTGATGATTTAAGGTGAATAAGATGCAGAAATCGCCTTCTCATAGCTTATAAAACAAAGGAAGAACTAGAAAAACAAACAAAATATTATATTACATTACATTTAATTATGTTCTACCATATTATAAACAAAATTATGATAGTGCATGAATCTGTTTCTCCATCTTCAAGGCAGAGCTTTACCCTGTGCCCTCCCCATCTTAGGGATCCAAGAAGAATTGTTGATTTTTCAGTCAATTCAGATTTTTACTTGCTGTTAGGACAGAGTGGCAACTTCTAAGCTCCTTACATGAGGAGCTGGAAACCATATGTATTTTTTGAATTCTTTTATCTATCTTCTTTAGGTTGTTCACAGCTCATTTCTATGTATGTATATAAATGCTGAAAATTAAGGATAAATTCGTACACAAGCCGGGCTGACTGTTTATAGGTGGAATTAGTGGCTGCCTATATCCTATGACGCCAAACAACACGGAGGATCCCTATTCACCTAAAACCCTACCCATTTGTTTGATGATAATTGTTAATTTATTACAATGAAAGAACAATTTATAAACAGTATGGAGAAAAAGATGAAAATTGCAAATAAAATGTGATTTTGATATATTCATACAAAGGTGTGACTTACCAGGTTCTTTTTTTTGGCAATCAAAATAATTGTATATAATTGTAAATTGTAATAATTGCGATTGTAAAGAATAATATAGTGAGATTCCTGGTAAACTGTACCCAGTTTTCCCCAATGTTAACAGTTTGCAAAACTGTAGTATGCTACCATAACCAGAATATTGACATCGATACAACCCACTGATGCTATTCAGATTTCTCCAATTTCACTTATACTTATTTGTGTGTGTGCATGTATGTGTGTGCGTGTGTGTGTGTTCTATCTAGTGTTATTATACGCTTAGGTTCTACCATCACAGTCAAGATAGTGAACAGTTCCAAAACCACAAGAATCCCACCCCATCACATTTTTTTTTTGAGATATGTTTTATTTGTTATTTATTTATTTGATTTTTGGTAAACATCACATGGCATCCCAAGGAGAGGAATATTTCAATTAGTAGAAAAAGAGAGAGAGAGAGAGAGAAAGAGCAATTTTATTACCCTACCTATTGGGCTTTTGATTTCCATGAGTGAGCACAATCTCAATGCTACTTTATAAACTGTCTCATTCACAAAATAGCTTCTAGTCTATCACTAGGTTTAGTTAAGACTTGTTTTCTGGCTTTTCACTGTGCAGAATGCTTTCCAAGTAGAATATAAACCTAGTTTATTTATATCATGCTAAGTCTGTTCATATCATTAAACTTTTAAACAAAAACATCAAACTATCAACTTCATGGAAGTCTAATTAATTTGCAGAACTTCATTGATTCCATTCTGTTAACAAGTAAAGATACTATAGACATGTCTCTTTGATTTTGATGTTTTTAACAAATTCAAGTCTATTTAAATTAGGTCATTTCTCTTTCAAGAAAGAATATAATTTTCTACGATTTCTAATGTTTTATGTATAAAATGAGTAATCTAAATTTGGAGTCCCTACTTCCTCAACTTCTCTATATTCACCTTTCAATCATTAAAATATAGCCTCTGCTTTAACTATTTAATGAAATTTGCCTTGGTCAGTTCACTAACTGTGTCTTATTTGGTCAATACATTAGCAAATTTCAGCCTCCTACTCCCCTATTTTATGGCATTGGGTGTTGTGAAGGGGAGGTTCAAATTTTTTTGCTCTAAACCTCATAAAATTATTTTGTATAATTCGCTAATATACGAATTAATAGAATCTAAAAACTATAATGATTCAATAACTATCATCAATTTAAAAAATATGAATATGCTTTTTTTCAGTATCCAGAAATTATATGTTACTTTTTTTTTCTTTCTGTACGCGCACCTTCTTTTCACTTCCCCTACAGAACTGTATCATTATGTGATCTATTTCATTGCTTGGAAGTATTTTATTGTCAGCCTATCATAATTCTGTCATGAAATGTATTGAATGTAATTTTATATAGGAATGTTAATTCTCAAATATTAGAAAATGTCTTCTGTTATTATTAAATATGAGTTTTCATTGATATTATAATTAATATACAATCTAATAATTTGAATAAATTAACATAATGTACAAGTAATAATTAAATATAAATAACAAAATATTAATGAGAATTTATTGATTAATAATATTAATCAGTGGAGAACTACTATTAGCTTTTTTCAAATAGTTAAATTGTTGAATAGGTAAGTTAACGACTGACAATGATTTCATTAGTCTTCCTTTAGTCACAAAGACTATCAGTCAAGTGATTATCATTATTACTTCTGCCAGTGAAAATCCGAAATGCTGCTGGCGTTCAATCCCCTTTTAAACTCAACTAATATGACCTTCTAATACAGTATCATTAGGATGAATTAGATAGTGGAGCAGATCCTGTTTGTTAGAGACAAGTAATTTGGAAAAATATTTGGAATTTCAAAATATCTAACATAATAATAGCTACCATTTTCTGATGGGGTAACATGTATAAGGTACTGTGATCAATACTTCAGGTGTACTATTTTGTTTTTCTCATTATAACCCCGTAAGATAAGAGACTATTATACCAATATTGCCAGTAAAAGAACTGAGTGTCAGAAGATCAAAGAGGTCAAATGAACTTTCCAGAATCTTACACTTATTTAATAGGATGTAGAAGCAGAATTTAAAAATCGGAATTGTCACAGTCCAATCCCTTAACTACCGTTCTAACCTGTCACCATATAAGATGAGTCTCAATAAGAACAGACTTTATTCATTTTTCCCAAGGTAATTATACTTACAAGACATTCAATTCACTTCATTTTTGTGCTTCATTGGTAAACCTAATAAGAAGTATAATTCAGTATATATAGTATACTCTCGTGAGTTGTTTCTATTATTTTATATATTATAAAGTAAAAATAAGGATAATTCATGAGCTTTCTTTTTTAATATATGTCTAATTAGATAATTTTAAAAGAAATTCATATCTCTAGTTAAACTCCAATATTACAATTTGTTATATTTTATACTGTTATTCTTTGTACTACTAGTTGAAATAGAGTTAAACAACTTAACTCTATTTCAATGATTAAATTCACATGGTAGCATTTCACACAAAGTGAAAGAACTCATATGTTTTATGCCCTGTCATCCTGCAGGTCAAGGCTAAGCATACCTATTTGAATTTTAATAAAATATACTCGGGTTGCAGAGTCTTTTAATGTCTTAACTTTGCTTATCTAATTTCTAAACTAATTATACCATTGTTAGTGTTCATGCAAACTGTCTTTGAGTACATTATTTGTGAAAAGTACCATACTAGATTTTTGGAACATAAAGAGAAAATAGTCACAAATGTTGCCTTCATCATGAGTTCAGTCTAGATTAAGGAAATATGACATATATGAATAAACAAAGTATGTGAAAACACATGCAATGTAGAAAATATTTCTTGCAGGAAGTGATTCAGACCATAGAAACTCAGAGGAGGGACAGCCATATGGGTGACAGCTGTAGGGGCTGAACCCAGGGAGGTCTTGTGAGAGATGGACTGTACAGAAAGCAACAGAGAGAGAGAGCATTCCAGAAACTAGGAGCAATTTTACTTGAGCTTTCTGGACAGAAGAGTGGAATGCCAGTAGCTGAATGCTAATATTAATATGACAACAAAGTGTAAGACAGATTGGAAAGGAAAACCTGAAGACAGGGACTCTGGTGAAAGAACTTATACTAATAACCTTGGTGTGAGGTGATAAAAGTGTGAGGATATATTTACTTTCTAAAATGATGATTTAACAGATTTATTAATTACCTATGTGATCTTAGATTGCTATATCTCAGAGTTTAAAAATTTCACTGGTAAGTAGATACTCATGGAAAAAATACTAAATAAGTAAATAATAAGATATAGTTAAGAAATCCTAGTAATTTTGGATTTTTTAAATATCACTTTCAAAATAGTAAGCTAACAGCAACAAAACATTGTTATTTCATTCCCTTCAGTGTCTGGGCTTCTCTTGGTTGGAGATCATTTGTTGTTCATCTCTGTATTCCCTTTGCTTAGCACAATGCCTATATTAAATAAAAGCGGGGATACTATCCTTAAAGATCATATAGAGTTGTGGAGACATTAGACGCAATTATGTACAACAAAGTACAATAAATCAGACTACATAGATAGTACATTGGAAACCAAACAGAGAAATAATTGTGTGAGATTTAGGGACTGTTTCACAGATTGATGAGTTTTCAGCTGGGTCTCTAAAGATGAGTAAGATGGAGACAAGTGAGAGAGGATGAGAAGGGTATTCTAGGTCTGGGCATTAGAAAAGATAGTCTGTGGGGACGTGGACCATTATGTGAATACATAAGAATGATTAAGACTATTTTCTTAATGCATTAAATATTTATGTTTCATTTCAGATTTTTGTCATTGTTCATAACTCGGCAGACACAATGGTGGAAACCAGAATGCAACCTGATATTGATATTTTGCCATGATGGCATAAATATTCCTGTATATTATGGCATAAATTTTCCTGTATATTATTATTTTGGATGTGAGATGCAAATGGAAAATGTCACTGAAGTCAAAGTTAGTGAAAGTTACAAAAGGAATGAGAGGAAAGCAATTAGCATTCAATTACAGTATTGCTGAGACATACCTAGGATGCATCAATAATCATTCATAGGGATTTATTGAGCATCTACTTTTTGTCCAGTGCTCTGCTGTAGAATCAGATACAGAATTGACCATGGCCTCTTGATGCTTAGACTACTCTGTTATGAACATCTAGGCTATTTTTCCCTCATAAACACCATCTCTTTCCCCTCTGCTCTTGCTTTTTTCACTTATTTCCCCTCCTTTGGGAAATTGCCTCTTTCACAGTCCATGTGATATACATGGGCCTAAGCCCGAGCTTGACTATTTTCCTGGGTAGTTTTGATCTTGAACCAAGTCACATAGGGATGAAAGGCATTTGGAGTTCAACCATCAGATTGCAAAAATTTAAAGACAGCCTTTCATTTCTGCAGTTGAGAGAGATTCTGGGAGCGAGTGAGGATGATCCCAATTTTTGAGGAAAGTCTATCTTCAGGGGGAGAGAATTAGTTTAAATAGTTAGAGAAATAAAACATGGAAAAATGAAGAGTTGTGAAAACGGTGTGCGTGCATGTGTGTGTGTGTGTAGGCATGTGCAAGTGCATGCATGCATGCGTGTGTGTGTTTATTTGAGCATTTGAGCACCTGGATGTAATCATTCAAACTATGAACTTGACAGTGATATGAATCAGTGAAGTCCCTCTTTTTATTTAACTCTTCAAACTTATGTTTCTGGCTTTTAATAATTAAAGAGCTCTGCTTAATACATACACATGTAATTGCTTATCATGGGATATGCAATAAAGAAAAATTATAGTTTGTATGACTGTAAGTATATTATTAAGAAAGATATATTGGAGGAAGCAGGAAAGACATATATGAAGAAGTGAATTTATTCTTAGACGCAATTTATGGAAAACAATTATCAACTTCGTATGAGAAAACTCAAACATATCCCAAAAAGCCTATGTGAAAATTCACAAATAAAAAAGAAAGAAATGAACTTGTTAACATCATTATACCATTTGATCATTCAGTGCAAACTGAACAAATGATCTGAGGCGTTGCATAGCTGACTTCTATTTTACATTTTTCTCTGGAAGGAATAAGAAAGGCAATGACTGGGTGAAGAATGTGAAATGGATAATTGATATAATATATCACAATGTTTAGGCCAATAGAGCATCAGAGGCAATTTTTGATACTGAATGGGTAGACTAGTCAGATGAAACTAACTACTTGAAAATCCAACAGCTTAAACTGAAGGAGCCAGAGAATAAAATTAAAATTTCAGCAATAAAGTAAACCAAAGCTAAAATAGCAATAATTTATCCCAACATTGAGGCAAGAGGATCATGGGGGCATCTTTGTTATGATTTAGTATCAGGAAGTAGAGCCCTGGATGTTAGATGTTGTCTTTTTCTCCCTACTTTTACAGTAACTTCTCCGTCTGTATCCTCCTTCCTTTTTCTTCCTCAGCGTCCCTGTTACCACTGTCAACCTTACTAAAGTGACTTGGTGTTGATCTTGTTTTCAGATTGAATACTTTTGGAAATTATTCAAATCTACAGTTACTAAGTAAGAGGTGAGATAAATTATGTATGTTTAATTCATCAAGTGATAGATTTTGCCTTTCTTTTGTTCTATTTGTACCATTTTTCACCTCGCACATTAGTGTTCTCAGAATGAAATAGTTCGTGAAATTGAAAGTTGGCTGATAAACAGAACACTCTATATTTTTGACATTTCTTAGTTGAGAAATATTACTTTTACAGAACAATGACAAATAAGACTAAGCTCATAAGTGTTGTTTCCTAAAGCTTAAAAAAATCAGTGGTTATATCCCTCTGGATTTCTTAGCACAGCTATTGACAGCTGAGGTAGTATAAAGCAGGTGGGTATAAATTTCAAGTAGGCATTTACAGCCATCAAGGTCTCACTCTACATAACCCCAATTATAAATGATCAACAATTGAACCGACCTCTTATGGAAACCAGCAATAAAGCAACTAGCCCTTCTTCCAGTGAAACAACTAGAAAAATAAAATTAGTATGCCAAACTGACTTTTAACAAGAAATCTGGATTATCTTACGTTTAAAAAATAGAGATTTTGTCTTTGTCTGAACATAGGCATCCTGCACCCCAGTCCATGAAATAACTCTCAAGACCTCAGAGAACTAAATTAAAAATATTGCACGATTTCTAAATTCCACATTTACCTTTTACTAGGACATCTTTTTTCATCAGTAAAACCATGTTCTTATACATACTATGTCTTCTAAACAGATAGATGTCCCCAAACACATAGAGATATTAAAGGAAAATCAATTGAACCACACATGTCTGTTATAAGCACAGATCACGTTGATTTGAACTTTTTACCTATTGATAGCAATCGTAGCAGGAGACATAAGAAGACATTGAAATGAGACATCACATTGTCTGTCAGAGAAAAACAAAGTATATTTCATCTTCACTTATAGGAAAATTACTTATTGAGTTTCTTACATCCAGGAGACTAAAATCTCTCCATAGCATGTTATCTTAATGAAGACCTGGCAATTATAACAGTCACCAGACTTCCTGCTTCTATAAAGCATCTTGATCACAAAGGAAGTAGTATACCAGAAAGACAAATTCTATTTCAGTGAACAAAAACCCTAGCGGCTTCTAGCATCGAATTCACACACACTATGCTGCTTTTGTCTCTGTGCTCTGGTGTTTAATGAAAGTTTCCCCTTAATCCTCTGAATTTTACTTAGAGAATAAAAGAGATCTGAAGTAAGGAATGCCGTTAATAAATCCTTTGTGACAAAGTACCATTCTTTAGTCATAGCTTCCATGCCTATGGAACTTGAAAAATCAAACATAACTTTAGAGTTTTCTCCTCTATGGGGCAATCTACATAATTACAATGCAAATTCTAAGGACATTTCTATAAAATGATGTAGTTGCCATTGTGGTTTCGTCTACTCAGTTGGATACTTTTGTCTCAGTTATGTGGAAAAGTTTGTCTTAATTAGCTCATTCATTGCTTCTCAGCTTACCTATGCTCTCTGGGATACTGTAGTCAGAAGAAAGGAATGGAATCATCAAGAATATCCTCAGTGCTTTATTTTTGACTTCCATTTGACCGTGAACCAGAAAATACTCTTTTAAAAATGAGAATAGTAATGCCTAACTGTCAGTACCCATAGATCATATTAAATAAGGTACCCGAGGTGATGCTAAAGATGTAGATTAAACCCTTAGCACAATTTTAGACCCATGTCTACACCTTTGGGTTCATGGAAAATGGTACATTGTAGCCAATGCTCTGTGAGGACAGAGTTTTCCTTTTGTATCAGTTGCCTATAATAAGCAAGAAAATCTCATTATTCTTCTTTTGATTAAATGGAAATGATCCTCAAAGGTGATATATAGCTCCAATTTTTGAATAAGAATTTAAGGCCTTTTCTTTTTCTGCATATATGATTAAAATTAAGATTAGATTTTATAGGAGTCTTCTTCTCAATATTCTTATCTTCCTTAAACATTGTTGCCTTATGTCAGTGGGTGCCTATCTTACCTGGAAGAGAAGAATAGAAATAGGTTATCTATTCGTATGTTTTCCTTCTTTTCATATAATAAAACAGAGAAATTTGGGGCCTTTGGCAGGCCTAGAACTGTGATGTATTATTTAACAACATAGACTTTGATCCAGACTGAGTGTGTGAAGATCCCGGGAATCCTTCTGAGTTTCAGTTTGCTTATTTATGAAATAGGGCCAATAGTAGTGCTTCTCATAAAGAGTTTACTTTAACGATTGAATATATTAATCTAGGTAAAAAACTTAAAGCAATATCTGACACAAAATAAATTTTCCCTAACAGCTACTCTATATTGCAATACAATAAAAGTTTAAAACATTTAAATAAACTTTAAGAAGGTCACATATTTGTGCTTGTTATTAATGACTTGAAAAAAAACCTTTAAACCTTTAAAATAACCAAGTGACAACAGATATGTAAACTAGTCTCTTATGAATTTGTTAATTTTTCTTCCCTATTTAGATTATAGGTTGTTCTGAGAGAGCCCAAGTAAAGATTCAGAGTTGGGTATCTAATGTTTTTGTGACAAATAGACAGTGTTTTTGTAATTTATATTGAAAGAGGAAGAGGAGTTTTTATTGATTTTTTAAAACATTTTTATATATTTTTGCTTGAATAACTGATGGTTATAAAAGAAACTAAATTACCAGCTATACACCATGGGCTGTTTTTGACCCCAGAGGAAGAGAAAAGGAGCTGGTTTCTTTAAAGACTTCACAGGACTCAGACACAAGGAGCACCACTTCAGTGTCTAGATGAGAGAGTGTCGGATGTAATCTTGGGAGAGGGCCATCCTGCACAAGCCTGGCAGCTTCATGGAGGACTGGGAGTTGCTCAAGCATCACGAAGCATGGACATTGACATTCAAACTTGAAGCACTGTCAACAATGGCTGCTATAAGACTCTCTCAAGCAGCTTGTCACATAGAGAGGTGTAACAAGGATGAAATGAAGCAAAGGGGAATAAAAAAGTTAGAAGCTCCTGGGTAATAACTCACACACACACACACACACACACACACACGCACACACACAGAGTTTATGAGCAATATGAGACACATCTTGGAAACTTCCCCAAATCATTGGAAACCTTAGAATGAGAGCACTTCACAGAAGGGCTGGATGTTTCTAAGACCACATTTGAATTTGCAGACCCAGGAAATTTGCCTACATCTTTGTTTACTAGTTTTTTACTTGACAAAGGATCCTGCAAATGTGAAAGAAAAATTTTACAAAGTCTGGCAGAGGCATATGGCAAATTCTCTTGCTGATGCTGTGACTCACTAAACATCTTTATGGACTAGTGAATCTTCAGTAATAAAGAATATTTGTTTTATCCATTGATGGTTCTAAGTCATGTGTTAGCAATCTTTCATAAATTCCTAGCAAAAAACCTTACAAAATTATAGTTATTGTTTATTAATGTACATTACCAATGCATATTTAGAAATTATAAATTGGCCTTTTAAAACATATTTACACATACAGATATTTTTAATAAAATGCTCTCACACAATTAATATTTTTATGCAATTTATTTTCTAACTTTAAGGTTACAGACATCTCTTGAAAGGAAGTTTGAATTAAAATTCTTTTTTAACATGTGCATAATATTTTGCAGTGCTGTTATGTTAACGGTATTAAGTGTTTTCCAACTGTGGATATTTTGGCTCTTCTCGGTTTTTTGTCACAACAAGTAGTAATGAAATAACTATCCTGGTGTTTTATTTTTATAAACTGGACCTTCTCCTTTAGTGCCTTCTAAGAAAAATAATTGGAGATCAAAGGATAAGTGTATTTTAAATATTAACAAATCTTCCTGGATATATTTTTCTATTGGGCCATTTTATTCTTTCTCATAAATTTGTAGGAATGCTTTGCTTATTATGGTTATTTTATTTTTTGAAATTCTTAGTTACAAGAAAGACAAGCTGGCTCAAGCTGAGTTAAGCAGAGAAAGAATTTATTAGAGAATACTAGATAGCTCAGCAGATCATGGGGACAGTAACCAGTGAGGAAAAAAATGCCCCAAATCATTTCACAGAATTTTAACTGGTAAGGAAGCTACTGAAAAAACAGCAACAAAAAAGTGGGTAG
The DNA here is from genome assembly GCF_020826845.1 of Diceros bicornis minor. NCBI lineage: Eukaryota > Metazoa > Chordata > Mammalia > Perissodactyla > Rhinocerotidae > Diceros > Diceros bicornis. The sequence goes on along the minus strand of NC_080745.1, from coordinate 48,485,167 downwards.
CTACCAGTCCCTTGCACATTGTGTGACTTACTTTTTAGTTAAAGTTTGAAACTTAAGCTTGGGTATATCTGAGTGGAAAGCTTAGGTCACATGTTTGTGTCATTGTTGCAAGAAAGGTTGAAAAGCAAATATAGAGCATTTTTAGTTCCTACAGCTCCTAAAATGATAGTATATCATGGAGGTAGTCAGGGAAGAACTGTCCAGGCAGAAGCAAACACCACTGCAATGACCCTGAGGACAGAGCATGCTGGACATGTTTGTGATACAGCAAGATGGGATGGGCAATGGTGAGGGTAGGCAAAGGATCATGAATGGAGTAGAGTCAGGTCAAATAGGGCTTAGCTGGCCAGAGTAGGATTTGCCCTAAAGGAGACGTAGAGTCATGGAGGGCTGTGAGCAGAGAAGGGACACTAACTGACTTGCATTTCAAAATGTTCAGTCTGACTCATGTTGAAAATAGACTGAAGGGGACAAGAAGGAAGGTGGAAAAGGAGGCAGATGCATCAGAAGATTGGTGAAGTAACTCAAGTGAGAGAAGTAGCTTAGACTACAGTAGTAGCAGGGGACCTGGTGAGAAGTGGTGGGATTATAGCTATAATTGGAAGGCAAGAGCCAATTTTACATCCAAATGGATTAAATATGGATGTAAGCAAAGAAACATGAGTCAAAGATAACTTCACATTTTTGGCCTGAGCAATGCCGTCAATTGAGATAGGTGAAACTACAGGTGGATGAGGTTTAGGTGTATGTGGGTGAAGGGAAGCCAGGAATTCAGGTTTGGGAACTTGTAAGTTTGAAATGTATATTGGATACTCAAATGGAAATTCAAAGAGGAATCAGGAATTCAAGAAAGTGATCTGAGATAGAAATACAAATACATGAGTTACTGACCTTTAAAGAGAATTTAAAGCCAGGATAATGAATGAGATCATCAAAAGCAGTAGCATGGATACAGAAGAGATGTCCAAGGCCTTATATATGGAATACTCCAATGTAAACAACATGGGGAGAAGCAGATGAACTACCAAAACCTGTTGAGAAGGACTGACCAGTATAGCAGAATTAAAATCAAAAGCATGTGATACACAGCTCCAGGAAGCACAAATGACAATTTTGTGCAAATCAAAAATGCGTCCTTTCCTCATGGCACAGTACTGTCATCTGATGGAAAAGGCTTGTAAAAACTATATTAACATACTATGGCCCTAAATAAATGTCCCTTAGTGCTTAGCTGTCAGCAGCGGAGAAAGTGGGTCAAGGTGGAGGAAGTATGTTAAATGTTCACAATAGGTTAAGGTTTGTAAGTATTGAGAACTGATCAATGGATTTAGCAACCTGAAAGATGTGATAACCTCAACAAAAGTAATTTTAGAGTCAAGGAGATGAAAGTCTAATTACTGTGGGTTTAAAAGAAAATAAGGGAAAGGAATTGAAGATAGTGAAAATTGACAATTCTGTGAAGGAATTTCGCTGAGGGGAGGCAAAGAAATAGGTCAGCAGCTGACTGGGAAATTTGTTTCACGGGAGTAGCGTGGAGAATAATTGGTGACAAAGTAGAGAAAAGGAAAAACTAAGAGAGTAATATTCTGTGGTAGATGAGAGAATGAAATCTAAGGCAGTAATGAAGCAGTTGGCTTTATAGAAAAGAAAATATAATTAGTCTACGGGAACAGGTGAGAAGTAGAGTATATGAGTACAGACGGTGGAAGGAGGGTAGACATGGTGATTGGAGCCAGTGGACATTTTCTTCTTTCTACAGTCTAGTAAGAAGCAAGGTCAGTAGAGGAAAATCAGGATGAGCAAGAAGACTGGAGAACTCTCTGGCTAGCATCCATCTCACATGCCTATTGCTTTTACTATTGCTACAAGAACTAAAAGAATCTCAAAGGTGTTCACATATATCTTGGAGAATATACTTTTCTAGTGAATGTTTAATAGCACAGGCAATAGAAAATGCTCATTTTTAGTGATCCTCTATCTTCACAGTGCTGCCCCTTTAGGTTTGCATTCCTCTCTGACCTTGGGTAGTGGCTCATGTGCCTAACCTGGTTCTTTCTCCCTACTAAATGGAACCATTATGATTAAATCTCCACACTTTGTCAATTGAATGAGTGGATGACAATATATTCCCATGATAAAAAAATCACTGCTGATTTCAATGCATATAGAGAAGTGTCTCTTGTGCCTTACTGGTGCTGAACTCCAGAGCAAATCTCATCATCCATACAATACTACTCTTCCCCAGTTTGCTGACCGAGGTGTTCAGACTACAGAGAAGCCATCCAGTTCTATGCATTTCATTTCTTCCCCTGCCTCAATATTAGCTCAAGAGGGATAGTTTTCATAGTTCCAGCCTATGTCAACAGTTTTAACTGCTTTTGCTTTGTATTATAAGATCGATATGGATAATTTGATTAAGTTATGAAACAATACATCTTGCTTCCATTGTTGACATTGTTGAAATATCAGTTGAGTTTCTATCTACTTTCAGCTTTTATCCTTGAATGAGGGATTTCCCTATTCTGAACACTGTCACATCAAAGAAGCCACTCATAAAAAATAATTAAGCCTAATAATGGTTATTCCCTTGCCCCAAGTGGACGTTTTGCATCTCCAAGTTTTCAAACTAATGTGCATTGTTCGCACTAACTTGTTGCCTATAATCAGCTTTTTCTTCTTCTTTCAGTTACAAAATTGAGCCAATATGACTGAAATTGAACCATGATGACTAATCTTTGTCACCTTTTGGCATACCATCACCACTGGGCTATGTATGTATATTTGCATGTAGTTATGTAAGCAAATATTTTTATTCCTTTCATCCTTCATGTTCTTGCCACCACTTGATGCTACCTAACATTAAAGTTTCTGCCAATCCAGTGGATATGAATTGATATCTTGTTATTGTTTTATTTGGATTTTTTCAGGCTATTAATTACTTTTAGCTTTCATTTTATCCTTATTTTCCCATTTAACCATTAGGTTGTCTGATCTTTTCCTTGTTAATTTTCAGTAATTCAGTGTACATTCCATTCTTTATCCATTTGTTCTAGGTTATTCAATTTGTTGGTGTATAATTGCTCATAGTAGTTTCTTAGGATTCTTAATATTTCTGTGGTATCAGTTGTAACGTCTCTTCTCTCTTTCATTTCTGATTTTATTTATTTGAGTCTTTTTTTTTTTTAGTTAGTCTAGCTAAAGGCTTGCCAATTTTATCTTTTCATAAAACTAGCTCTTGATTTCCTTGATCTTCTCTATTGTCTTTCTAGTCTCTATTTCTGCTCTGATCTTTGTTATTTTCTTTCTTCTACTAACTTTGGGCTTAGTTTGTTCTTTTTTTTTTCTAGTTCCTTGAGGTGTAAAATTAGATTGCTTATATGAGCTCTTTCTTTTTTCTTAATATAGGCATTTATCACTATGAACTTCCTGCTTAGAACTGCTTTTGCTGTATTTCATAAATTTTGGTGTGTTGTATTTCCATTTTTATTTGTCTCAAGACATTTTGTGATTTCTCTTTTGATTTCTTCTTTGACCCACTGGTTTTTCAGGAGCATGTTGTTTAATCTCCACATATTTATGAAATTTTCTAGTTTTCCTCTTGAATTGATTTCTAATTTCATGCCATTGTGGTTGAAAAAGATACTTACTAGGATTTCAATCTTCTTAAATTTGTTAAGACTTGTTTTGTGGTCTAACATGATCTATCCTAGCAAGCGTTCCATGTGTACTTGAGAAGAACATGTATTCTGCTGATGTTGGATGGAATGTTCTGTATGTTTGTTAGGTCCATCTGATGTAATGTGTAGTTTAAGTCCAATGTTTTCCTATCGATTTTCTGTCAAGATGAGCTATCCATTGTTGAAAGTGGAGTATTCAAGTCTCCTAGCATTATCGTATTGCTGTCTATTTCTTTCTTCAGATCTGTAATTTTGCTTTATGTATTTACTTATCCCAATGTTGGATGCATAAATATTTACAATTGTTTTATCTTCTTGGGGAATTGATCTCTTTCTTATTATATGGTTATATAAATTGAAAATATCTCACAGTTTTTATTTTACCTAACTTTTACTTTTTTCATTTGGTATCCTTTATTGACGAAAAACCTTTCATTTGTTCATAGTTAAATTCACATGATGTGGGTTTTTTTTTTTTTTTTTTTGCCTTTTATTTAGGGCAACTTATTTAAGAAAATCTTCTATGCTAAATCTTAATAAATAATAATCCTGTATACAGTCATGCATCATCTAATGATGAAGATATGTTCTGAGAAATGATTCATTATTAGGCAATTTTGTCATTGTGCAAACATCATAGAGTGTACTTACACAAACCTAGATGGTATAACCTACTACATACCTAGGCTCTATGGTTCTAATCTTATGGTATCACCATTGTATATGCAGTTTGTCATTGACCATAACAGCATTATGCAGCATGTGACTCTAATCTTATAAAAGCATTCTTGTAAAAATTAATTCTACTTTTCATTTAGATCTTCAATTCAGGACAAATTTATTTTTAAATGGTGTCAAATAGAGGATCTTGTTTAATTTTTACTAATATATGTAGTCAATTTTCCTAAAATCATGTATCTTTTCCTTATGAAGTGTGATACCACGATTTATGATATCACGATTATGGATATGTATGGGTCTATTTCCTTAGTCCACACTTTTTTTTTTTGTGCTAGTGCCAAAGGTTTTAATCACTGAGGCTTTCAAATATGTCCTAATATCTGCTAAAGCATATCACATTCTCCTTTTCCTTTTCAGAATTGCTTCGCTCTATGTGAATATTTGTTCTTCCATGTACATTATAAAATTACCTTTTTCCTGAAAAGTACTACTGATAATTATGATTGATTATAGATTTATTTGAGAAGAGTTGATATCTTTATAATATTAAGCCTCTCTGACCATGCATCAGTCATATCTCTCCATTTAATCAGATGATCTTTCACACATTTAAGATTATTTAAAATTGTTTTTTTGTCAATATATTTCCATTTATAGTTAAGTTGAATTATATATAGTTTATATTTTGTTGTCATAGAGAATGTTACTTTTAAAAATTATTTTTATTATTATTGCTGATGATAGAAGCAAAGAACAATGATTTTTATATGTTGAATTTATATTTAGCTACCTTGCTGGGTTTTCTTATTAGTTCCAACAGGCTTTTGCTTATATTGAATTGTTATGTAAATTAGTTTAATGTAGGCATACGAAAACACTATTATGTCTTCTCTTCCAAACAATAAACCTCTATTTTTTTGTTCTGTTCTTTCTCATTATGTTGGCCTGATTATTCAGTAATCTACTGAACAGCAGCATTAATAGTGGGAGTCCTTGTCTTTTTCTCTACCATTAAAGATGATTTTTATTAGCGTTTACAGGTTAAGAAAGTTACCTTAATATTTTAGTGTTCTAAGAGTTTTATCAAAACCAAATATTGAACTTTGGACAGCACTTTTTCTTTATGTATTACATTGGCCATATGTGCTTTCTTCTTTAGTCAACTGATTTGGTGCATTGCAATAATAGATTTTATAATGTTTAGTCCTCTTTACATTCCTGAAATAAACTGGCCATTATTATATCATGATTTTCTTAACGTAATCTAGGTTCTGGCTAATATATTATTAGAAATACATCTGTTCTAAAGAAACAGACCCAGGTAGGAGCTATATGTATGTCTATCATCTATACCTATATCTATATTTATCTATCTAGATTTACTATGAGGAATTGGCTCATATGATTACGGAGTCTGAGAAGTCCCACGATCTGCCACAGATTGGATGCTGCCCATCCATACCGGGGAGGGCAAGCTACTTTACTGAGTCTACCAATTCAAATGCTAATCTCATCCAGAAACACTCTCACAGACACACCCAGAAATAACGCTTAATCTGAGCATCCCATGGCCAGTCAAGTTGACACATAAAATTAACCATCACAGCTAACCACTGATTTATTTAGTGGTGTATAGGTAAAATTGGCCTATGGTATTACGTTTCTACTGTTAGCTCAATTATGTTATCAAAATTGTAGTAACCTTATAAAACATGCGATAGCAATTTCAGTACTATGAAACTGTTGGAGAATTATTGTTCTCTGCTCTATTTTACTCACTGTTCTGAGTATGTCTGGAGTCTGTAAGGCTAGTCCAGAATGCAGCACTTCTTAGGGAATTCTAGCTCTTTATTTAGGGCATAATTATATCTATGACAGAGGATGCTTTTCACTTCAAAGGATGAAACATAAATATTGAGCTAAAGATATACCTTTGTTTCAAAATATAGTGGAAGTGTTACGCAGCCCAAGAAAATGTCTTATATTTAAAATGTTGCAAATCTGGCCAATTGAATTAAATTCATTTTGAGCATCTACAATAGACTCTGAGTAAATACAGTCTTGCATCACTTAACGGTGTGGATATGTTCTGAGAAATACATCATTAGGCGATTTCGTCATTGTGTGAACATCATAGATTATACTTCCTCAAACCTAGATGGTTTAGCCTACTACACACCTAGGCTAAATGGTACTAATCTTACGGGACTACGATGGTATATGCGGTCTATAATATTGATCCAAATGTCATTATGCAGCACATGATTGTATAAACAAAAAGCTTAAGAAAATACGGCACTATTTCCCTCAATTTGCATTTGAATTAGAATAAAAAATTGTTTCAAAGGGAAGATCAAGTCACCAACAGAGCTGACACTTTTTAACAAAGAGAGATGTCAGGCAAAATAATCATAATGCTCAATTGGTAACATAGTTAAGGATGTGGTAAAATCTTAGCAAGATGTAACTTGGGCAATGGCATCTTTCGAAATGGCAACCAGTTTATTTGGAGTGCTAGAATAAAAAATCATGATTAAAATGATGTGAGAAATTTAAAAGTCAAGAAACTAAAAGATAAATATGAAGGTCTCCAGAGACAATTCAGAAATAAGTAATTCAAGGGCATGTGCCACAATAAATTTTAAGTGATATACAATTTTTAATAATATCAGGAAAGAAAAATAGTAGAAATGTAAAAATATAGAGTGAGAAGGGACACTCATTTGAATCACATTATATGTGATGCATTATATGTTTGAGACCAGAAGAGTGAAAAATTTGATTTTACAATATGATAGACATATAACACAGGGAATTCTAAGGACTCATTTGAATATATAAGAGCCATTAAAAAGGCACTTCAAGGTGTTCAGCAGGATCTGTTTCATTGTAACCATAAATTTTAATTTCACTCGCACTTTGAAAAGTGTCTCCTGTTTAACTTTATGTGGGAAAGATACAAATATGAAAGCGAGGGCTTGCAATACAGAATCTCTTTATTAGCCAATTGATGCAAAGATGGCCCTGCAAGAAGTGAATCTGTAGTCAATTATTGAGGATAAATAAGAAGACAGTGGGGTTGTTTTTCTGGTAAAATCAATGGTCAGTCACTGAAGAGAGGCATTTGGGACTGTATTTTAGCATAAAGAGCCAGAATAACAGCAGGGTTCTGCTTCTAATTACACAAACCCTCATGAATCACTTGTGAAAATATTCTCTTCCCAAATTCTGTCCACTGATTTCTAAAGAACAAGAAAAAATGTGGTAGGTCGGTAGCATGAGCACTTGTCTGACACAAATATGTAGATATTAAATAACAAATCTTTCTGTAAATTGAGATTTTGACCATTCATTTGCCATTTGAATACAAGCAGACTCCTCCTCTTTTCTCATTTGATATATTTAATTTGGATTCGTAGATACAATTATTCCTTAGACTCGAGGTCAAAGTATTAAGTCCATGTTAGAAACCGGAAAAGAAAGAGAAACAAAGTATAACTGAAAGTTTTCAGCTTTAGTGGTTTTATTAACCACTAAACCATTTATTGAAGAGAATCTCAAAGATAATAGTTTTTATACTGTGTTAATGGATTCAAACTATGTCTGATGATCTTCTGGAAAATTGAGATAATCTCAAAAGACTCCATAAGTTTACAAAATGTCAACATAATAGGAGTTTAAATAAGATGACCCAGTTATTTTCAATTAAATTATACAACAGTTATAAGACTACAAGCTGCAAACTGCTATCACACAACTATATGAATTACAGAAGATAGAAGAGGATAAAATTATACCTAGGAGCATAAAACTGATTCTCTCTTATCACTCACTCACTAGTAGAAACAGACAGTATATGCTTGCTCTAATATTTAATGAATAATGCTGAGTTGTCATAATCCTGACTTTTATCTTTTCATAAAGCTGTTTATCCTATTATAAACCTAGATTCTAGCTGATCAACTGTTGGTCTTAGGGTGAGAGAATCAGTCTTGCATGTATTAATTGAAGTTTATGGCGAGGGATTTAGCCTGCAGAGTAACCAATGTTACAAGAAAATCTAACTACAAGTAAAACAGACTTGGAAACTTTTGTACAACATATTAACATATCTTTGGTAATGGCATGATTTAGGAGACAATGCTATTGTAGAATTTTATTTCAATCACTTTAACATATATGATTGAAGGTTATGAGGTAATTTTCAACAAAGAAAATCTAATTATATCAAAAGCCTGGAATAAGAGAAAGATTTTAAGTTTTAAAGAAGTCAGTTATCTGATTCCTATCTTCTCTCTCTCTCTCGTGCTCTGTCTCTCAACCTATCTTTTTTATTCATTAATTATTGAGCATCGACTGTGTGCCATGTGCCGTGGATACTATAACAGGAATTGGTACTATTCCTTAGTAGCTGGCTGGCTATAAACATGTTATAAGACATCTTAAGCCTCAGACCCCTCATAGTTTAATTGGGCTAATAAGCCTGTTTCAGCAAACTTCTGGGGGAAAAAAAAGAAAGGTAAATGTCAGAGACACATAGTCACTAAATAAAGACTATGTTTACTATTGTTTTTGCCATTTTAACCTTAAAAATTTTCCATTTTGCTATTGAAAAATCTATATTTACACCAGATAAAATGTATGCATGAATACAAAATAGGAATAGTATACATTGTTTTATCAGTTTACATATTGAATAAAAGTCTATATCTTGCTGATGTGCAAGGGAGTCTTCAAACAAACAAACAAACCTCCATGATTTTGCCACTAACGCTTTGACATGCTCTCTTCATAGCCAAGCTTCTTGAAAGTAGTTTTGACTCCCAGTTTCCAATTTCTCACTTAGTATTTACTTCAATCATAACACATCACTTCATTTAAAGCCTCTTCAGAGTCCTAATTGTACTGGCCTCTCCCAGGCATTCGGCATTCATTCATCAATTATTAAGCTATTAAAATATTAGTTATTAAACAAATATTCATTCAGTATATATCTTCTGCCTATTACTCTGGGAATACAACAGTGAATGCCTCTGCTGTTCAATAGCTCTGCTTCAGTTGGCCCGCAGTTTCTTGCTGCCCCATATCAGTAAGTTGGTTCTGCGTGAAATATTGTGAAATTCTTGTGTCAGCATTGTAATCCATCTTTTTGCCACAGAACTTATTGACTATAAGGGTAAAATGTTTCAGTTCAGATGCAAGAATTATACTGATATTTTGAACCTATAGTGATAATATGTGATTATTATAAAATTGAGAAATTTGTAAAGGAGACTGTGTGATGCATAGGTCCTGACAAGCCATTGTATAGAAGTCAGACAAAATTGCACCGTGTGTGTTTTGCAAATCATTGATATTCTCAGCAGAAATGCTTGAAACTACTAATAACTTGGAAAGGCAGAGCTTTTCTGTTTCATCAATTGCCTATCTGCTTATATGGCGAAAATAGCTATTTCTACAGGTATACACATTCAGTGTAACATTTGTAAAACTTCAACCATTCCTCAATATTACCTAGTCATGTCAGATGGAAATACACATGACTTCTGCAGCTACTGTTTTGTGGTAGCTTTCCAGAATTTATTCAACCAACCAGCAGGATTCAATTATTCAGCAGTGCTTTTGTCTCAGGCACAACTCATTGTAAGCATCCCCACAGGTTCAACAATCTAACAATAGAGTGGATTTTCATGTGCAACTTGCATACTCACTCCTCAACTTTGTTAAGATCCAGAAGACACTCCCTTCATTGAGGCATTGATAAACATATTAGCGAGAGGAGATTCTGCATGGATGAAAAGCTCTGTAGTTGCTTCCCTCTGCAGGCCAGTTATGACTAAAGACAATGCCATCATTGAGATATAGTCACAGATTTCAAGAGAGATGATGTGGTCCCAGAGTATCCGATGCCAAGTTGTAGCACCCAATTACCAAAGAAAATGTAGGGATATCTACTGTTATGGGTAGGAAGTTTGTACGGGCAATCAAATTAAAAAAAAAAAAAAATAACGCCTTGGCCCACAAAGATCTTTGGCAATGGCTAATTGATCATGACATTCCTAAGAACAAATTAGATGGAGAGCCTGTTTGAGAATTGTTTAATTTATATAACAAGAAAATCTCCCAGGACTGGGAGCCAAAAACCTCACTGAAGTTACCACAGTGGAGATACACAGTTTTCTACCCAGGTTCTAGATCTATATTAATTCACAGACTTGGAGCCCCTTGATTGAAGAGTATGCTAAGAGGACTCTGACCATTGCCACAACTACTCATAGTAAATCTTTCCCCAAGCCTTCCCCAAAGGGACTGCAGCATAATGCCTCTAGTAAGACATTGCCTATGAACAGCTTTTTTTTAGCACCCAAGAGGTAGACCCAGACTTATACCTGTATTCGTGGATTTCACAGGCTGGCACTACCAGCCAAACCCTTCTCCTCAGAATGCTTTTTTCTATTTGGATTTGTGGCATATTATCTCTTGATTCCACTTCTATAGTTTTAGCTTCGTTTTATCCTTTTTTTACCCCCTTCTTCTTTTTACATAACACACTTTATTATTGAAGCATAATATAGATCCTGAAAGGGTCATAAACCATAAGAGTATAGCCCAGTGAACTTCCCAAGCAGAACATCCTCGTATAACCAGTATGTAGATCAATAGAGCATTACCAGCACCTCAGATTTCCCCCTCCCAGTTATTGCTCCTGAGTAGTAGCTACCTTGACTTCTGACACCATCAGTTTTGCCTGTTTTTGAGCTTAATATAAATATATCATACAGTATGCTTTTGTGTATGGCTTATTTTGCTCAGCACGACAAAACTAATGTTTTGGGAATTCCTTCAATATTGCTCTGTGTAGCTATAGTCCATTTATTCTCTTACCTCCCTGGTATGAATAAACACAAATAATTTATCGATTCCACTATTCATGGGCATTTGGGTTTTCTTTCTTGTAATGGGTTTCTTTATTGTAATGAGAACTATTATGAACACTATTGTACAAGTCTTTGGAGAACATATTATACCTTTCTGCTATTTGATTCACTCATTAAACATCATTGTTGCCAGTGTTCTGACTTTGGCCTCCCTCTGATCTCACTCCCGTTGATTCTCTATAGTTCTCAGTACACACATGACTTGTGTTGTTACTTATTTCTTTAAGATTGTTATAGTTCCATCTGCCTACTGAGACTTTCTTCTGAACTTTTAACAGACACTTTAAATATTTAATTGTCTTTCCCTTTTTTTTGTGTGTGTGAGGAAGATCAAGCCTGAGCTAACATCCATGCCAATCCTCCTCTTTTTGCTGAGGAAGACTGGCCCTGAGCCAACATCCATGCCCATCTTCCCCCACTTTATGTGGGATGCGACCACAGCATGGCCCGACAAGCGGTGCATCAGTGCGCACCTGGGATCGGAACCCTGGCTCCCAGGAGTAGAGCGTGCACACTTAACCGCTAAGCCACGGGGCCGGCCCCTAATTGTCTTTCCTTTTAAACTAATTTTTCTTTAATATTACCTTCTCAGATGAATGCATGCAAGACACATGGTAGAGTCACTCAAAATTTTGCCTTTTCTTTCTTCTTCATTTGGTTATGAAATTCAGCAAGTCCACTTAATTAAGAATTCTGGTAGCTAGTCATACTTTTTACATCTTTTGCTACTGTCTTAGTTTCTACCTTCATCTTCACTGAGCATGTTTATTTGTAACACTAATTTTATGACAGCAATGCTAACCTTTACAGGTTTAGAGTAGATGAGCTATTAAAAATCAGTTATCGCATTTCAAGATAAAAGTTCCTATTCTTGTCTCAAACTTTTTGAGCAGTCCCTATTATACCGGTAACTCACAATTGCATAAAAGGGTAAATTGAATATTAATTGGAAAACTGGAAAAGAAACAGCAACAAAAAGTTTGCATAAAAAACCCTGAAAAACCTGCTTTTGTATGTATTTAGTGGATGAGAAGTGCCCTGAAGAATTAATGCCCTAATAGTTGTGCCCCCTCAAACTGAGCTCAAAAGAGATCTCAATTACGGCAAGAATAAATTGATTCAACTAGATAATGGCTGATAAAACACAACTTTGCTCCAGGTTCACCAAGATCTTGGCCTATCAAGACGCCAATTCAGAAACTAATAAAGTCTGCAGAGAGAGTTGAATGAGTTTCTTGGACTTTATATAGAAGAGGACAGGAAATGAGATCAAAACATCAAGACATGAGAAGTAAAGCGCCATGATCATTACAAAAATTACATTGTTTAATATTGTATATATATCTGATGATAAAATTTTGTCATTAAAATGTATTAAAAAAACAAAATTTTATGTGGATTGGTAATTTATTCTAAGCCTTATTTTCAATGAGTATATATATATACTCTAGTTTTGGCTTTCTCTCTGAACACCTTCCATAAGCACCTAGGTTCCAGCTGTAGAAAATTTTGGATCTTTTCAATAAACTTTTAAATATTACTTAAAATAGTATAAATATTTTAATATTAATAAATAATAATAAATTAATATTATTAAAATCTTTAAAATATTATTTTAGGTTTCTGGTCCTTGGCTTACATGGTTTAATTTTTCCGGAATGGTCTTCCCTTGCTTGACCATCTGGACAACTCCAATTCATTTTTGAGACCAATTCTAGAATCTCCACATTTTTGAAAGCCTCTGTGACCTTCTCAAGTAGACCTGTGTTGTTTGTTGCTTTTTTTTCATACTGTACAGCCTTGGTTCTTCAACTTTGATTTTTTTTTTTTCCGTGAGGAAGATTAGTTGAGCTAACATCTGTTGCCAATCTTCCTCATTTTTTGCTTGAGGAAGATTAGCCCTGAGCTAACATCTGTGCCATTCTTCCTCTACTTTATATGTGGGTCACTGCCACAGCATGGCTGATGAGCAGCGTAGGTCTGCACCCGGGATCCAAACTCACGAACCCATGCCACTGAAGCAGAGTGCACTGAACATAACCACCACACCACAGGGCTGGCCCAAACTTTGATGGGTTTTTTTAACAAAATTATCACTTTTTTTTTGTGTGTGTGAGGAAGATTAGCCCTGAGCTGACATCCATTGCCAATCCTCCTCTTTTTGCTGGAGGAAGATTGGCCCTGGGCTAACATCCGTGCCCATCTTCCTCCACTTTATATGGGACACCACCACAGCATGGCTTAACAAGAGATGCGTTGGTGCAGCGCCCAAGATCTGAACCCCGGGTCGCAGCAGCAGAGCACACATGCTTAACCACTATTCCACTGGGCTGGCCCCACAAAATTATCATTTTTAAAAAGTGAAGTTCTCTAGTCCCAATGCCAAATTTTTTCACAAGAATGGTCATTTTCCCCCCACTGTACTGAGACATAATTGACTTATAACATTGTGTAAGTTTAAACTATATAACGTGATTATTAGATACATATGTATATCGAGAAATGATTACAACAATAACGTTAGTTAACACATCTCTCGCCTCACATAATTATAGTTTTTTTGTGTGATGAGAACATTTAAGTTCCACTCTTTCAGCAATTTTCAAGTATATAATACAATATTTTTAACTATAGTCACCATGCTGTATATTAGATCCCCAGAACTTATTCATTTTATATCTGGAAGTCTCTACCCTTTGACCAACTTCTCCCCATTTTCCCCACCACTCAGCCCCTGGCAACCACCACGCTAGTCTTTTCTGCAAAGCCAAGGGAACAATCAACAAAATAAAAAGGCAACCTACAGAATGGGAAAAAAAATATTTGCAAACCATATATCTGAGAAGAGGTTAATATTTAAAATATATAAGGACTCACACAAATCGGTAACAAAAAAGCAAACAATCCAATTAAAACATGGGCATAGGAGCTGAACAGACATTTTTCCAAAGAAGAAATAGAAATGGCCAACAGGTGCATGAAAAGATGCTCAACACTGATAATCATCAGAGAAATGTAAATCAAAACCACAATGAAATATCACCTCATACCTGTTAGAATGGCTATCATCAAAAAGAAAAGAGACAACAAGTGTTGGTGAGGATATGCAGTGAAGGGACCCCTTGTGCACTGTTGGTAGGAATGTAAATTAGTGCAGCCACTATGGAAAACAGTATGGAGGTTCCTCAAGAAATTAAAACGAACTATCATATGATTCAGCAATTTCACTTTTGGGTATATATCCAAAGGAAATAAAATCATTATCTGGAAGAGATATCTGCACTCCTATGTTTATTGAAGTATTATTCACAATAGTCAAGACATGGTATCCATTTATAGATGAATGGATAAAGAAGATGTGGTATTGGTGTATACAGTGGAATATTATTCAGCCATGAGAAAGAAGGAAATCTTGGCATTGGTGACAACATGGATGAAACCTGAGGCTATTATGCTAAGTGAAATAAGTCAGACAGGGAAACACAAATATTATATGATCTCACTTATATGTGGAATCTAAAAAACTCAAACTCATAGGAAAAGTATTCATTTTTAACAAATACGATTAGAAGATTCTGATTCAGCTAGTTTGGGGACATAGCTATTATTAGTTTTCACATTCATCTTTCACATTTTTCATCACATTCACTTCTTTCACATTCATCACACACATCTGACTGTGTTTTCCTTAAAGTCAGGGAATGGATTTTTATTTAACATTTATTGTCCTAGCACCTGTCTCAGGGATTGACAAATGGTATGTATTTAATAACTGATGATTATTTGTTTGTCCAACATTTATATAGAAATTAATGTAGGCCTTGTGTAATTGTAAGCCTTTTATAAATATTTAACTAATTTTAGTCTCATTATATACCTATAAAGGTGATATTGTTATTCATTCCTTTTCTCAGATGAGTACCACTCAAGAACAAAGAAGTTAGCAACTTGTCTAATTTGAGACAGCCAGAAAATGCAACTATAATTTGAATACAAGAAGTATGGCTTCAGATGAAAGGATTTTAATCACTATACAACGTTTCTTGTATGTTAATTTTTGTAAATATTTATTGTTGTGTAATGTAACACAGATATATGTGCAAATGTCCAATATATAGGCTGATATATTATCCAAAATTGTGCACAGCATTATAAAGATCACCTACACGAAGAAATAGAATATGAGCAGAATTCTAGAAAATCCCTTTTTGCCCCCATACAGTCACTACCCTCTCTCTCTCCATTATACTAACATTTATTGATATTTAACATCTATTTCTTTCACTCAACATAATGCTTGTGAGGTTCATCTTTTCTAATGTAGCAGTGCTTCTTTTATTTTTGTTCCTGTAAAATATTCCATTGTGAAAATATATCACAGTGGACTTAGTCATTCAATTTTTGATACCTATTTTTACAGTTTTGAGCTAGTAGAAATATGCTTATAGAAAGATTTTTGTACATATCTTTAGAATATGTACACATTTCTGGATATATATATATAAGTATATGTAATACTATATGGATATATGGAATTCCTGAGCCATGAGGTAGTAAGCATATCTTCAATTTTATAACATTCAGTTTAATATTTTTTCAAAGATATAGCAATGTACACATTTGTGTATGAAAATTCCATTTGTGCAACTACCCTGATGCAGGTCATCTTTTTAATTTTCAGCTATTTTAATATTTGTAGAGTGGCATCTCTTTTTTGTTTTTAATTTGTATTTATCTGATAACCAATGAGTAGTTGGACTTCCTTTAATATCTTTTTTTTCTTTTTTTAAAGGGTATTTTTCTATTCTATTATGTGATCCAATTTATTACTTGTATTCTTCTATAGCTACTATATTTTTGTTTTTGTCCTATTTTTTTTTTCCTATCCTAATGTGATAGAGGTAACTTCCTATGTTATTTTATAAAAACAGTATTGCTTTTGGCTATACATTTAGTTCTATAATAATTCTGAAATAATTTTGTCTATGGTGTGTGGATGGGTGTTGTTGATTTTTTTCCATATGGCTCTGTGGTAAAAATGGTGCAATTTATTGTAAAGATAATCTTTTTCCCACTGCACTGAAGACTTACTTTTTCATAAATCAGGTAAATATATACTTCTGTGGGTCTGTTTATAGACTCTCAATTCTGTTTCTTTCTGGACTATCTCTATTTATACTTTTACCACAATGTCATAATTAATATAGGTTTATAAAAATCTTGATATCTGATAGGGTAAATCTTCACATTGTATTTTAGTTTTTCAATTTTATCTATATAATTTGCATTTTTATATAAAATTTGTAATCAGCTTTTCAATTACCACCGAAAATTAAACAAATTAAGCTACTACCAATATTGTGTTTTATAGTATATGCAGCTATATATTAATTTGGAGGAAAATTCTATCATTAAAACACTGTCTTTCTTCCAGTCCATGAGCATGATATAGGAACATGGCATATCTCTCAAGTTCTCTTGAATGTCTTTAATTTCTCTCAATATGTTGTGATTTTCACTCAAAGGATATTATACAATTGGTTAGATTTTATTTTAGGATTTGGATGTTTCTTAATGCTACTAATAAGGAAAACGTTTCCTAGTTTTTATATATCATTTGATTTAGGCCAACTACATTTGGTAGGCTTATAATTGTAAAATTTTCTTCTTTAATAGATCTAGGACTAATCAGATTTGCTATTTATTTTTGTATTAGTTTTAATAATTTGTGTTTTTCTAGAAATATTTTCATCAAAATATTCAAATTTTATGACATACAGTTGTTCATTATATTCTCTCTCTCTGTTTCTCTGTCATGCCTGCAAGGTCTGTGATCATTTTCCCTTTATAATTTATGATATTTAGAATCTGTGGTTACCCTTTTTTTAAAATTAATGAATAGTTTTGATGTAGGTATTTTATTAGTCTTTTCAAAGTAAATTTAGCTTTTGTTGATTGTCTCTATCTTGTGATTGTCTCTATCCTGTGATTGTTTTCTTTTTTCTGCTTTTTCTGAATTATTTCTTTCTTTCTAATTCTTTGCATTTAATTTCACATTCTTCTTTTAATTTTTCAGCTTTTCAAGATAGATACTTAGATAACTAACTTTCAGGTTTTCATCTTTCTTAACATGTGTTTAAGCCTACAAATTTCTCTCCAAGCACAGATTTGACTGAGTTTCAGTTTTAATAGGCTATATTTTTTTTTCATTGGGTTCAAAATACATTATAATGTTCATTGTAATTTCTTCCTTGATCCATAAGTCATTTAGAATGTGATGCTTATTTTCCAAACATTTGAGCATCTTCAATCATTTTCAAATAGCCTTTAACTACTAATTTCTAGCTTAATATCATTCTTCTACAAAAACATCCTATAAAGGATTTCAATCCTTTGATATTTGTTGATGCTTATTTTTGTCCAATTGCACTATAATAAATTGTGTATTTTGTGATTGTTGGGTACAGTTTATTTATGTCAAGTTACTTAATTATATTGCTCTAAATTTTATTATTATTTCATGTCCTTTTTTAACAATTATCAACAAAAGTATATTCAAATCTTCCACTATGATTGCAGATGTATTTATTTCTTTGAGTTCTATCAATCCTGCATGTGTGTGTGTGTAAATATAAATATATAATTTTAACCACTTCCCCAATAATTGATTATTTTACCTTTATGGTGTGTTCATCTTCTTCTGAAGTAATAATTGTTAAAATAATTTTTAATTGCCTTTAAACTCTTTTGTTTGATATTAACACAGCTACACAAACTTTCATTTGGCAGTGTTTGCATTGATTACCTTTTCCATCTTTTTTCTTTCAAACTTTCTTTTTCCTTTTATTTAATATATGTTTCCTTTGGATGGGGTATATATGTTTAAGAGTAACCATCTGTACTGAATAAGAATCTTTACATCTTAAGAAGCAGCCTTGCTTCTTAATTGGAGTATATTATCCATTTACATTTAATATAGTTACTGAAAGAATTGGATTTTTATTTACCATCTTACAAGTTGATTTTTATTTCCCCCACATATTCTATTTTCCTTTTTCAAATAAGATTTTGTAGATGAGAGGACTTATAAGAGGTAAATATATGACTCAATCTTCAAGTAAAAGTGCCTGAAGTCATCTGTAGTGAGCACGTTATCCTTCTCTCTTAAAATCTTAAGGTACAAACATTCCCTGAGCTAGGTATTGATGAGAATCTGGTATTAGACAACTGTTATCCCAGGAGGCATGGAAGGAATGTTTCCCTGGTGTGGAATGTTTCCACATTCATCCTAATTTCATCCTGCATTCTCAATCCATTGTCTAAAATATATAAGAATTTAAAGAGAGGAGTAAGTTTATATTTTGTAGTATTTCTGCCTTGAGAAATGCTGTCTTGGGAATTATGTGAACTCTGTAACAGACTGCCATGCTACTTACACAGAATTCTATCAATGCATTTACTTCAAAGGTATAAGTAATAAAGAGCAATTTTTCCAGCAATAGAGACTGATAAGCAGAATACTGGCTTATAGTAATGAAATCTTACTATCCTCAGTTTGAAATAAATTACAGAATTTCACTTATATCATTCAAAATCTCCTGTATCGTGAGTGTAAATTGATACAATATGCTAAGTGATACCTTTGATACCCTCCTTTTCATCCCCCAAGCAAAATGAGCCAGTGTGTTAATAAAATTCTTTCTATGTCCTGCAGTTTTGTATAGGAAAAAGAGGCATGTACTTTAAGGAAAACACACCTGTTTTTGATCCTAGATCTTGCCTGAATTTTTAGACCAGTTTATTGTGTTTTATTTAAGTTTTGAAAAGGAGTGATAACAATTAATACATACTATCATAAGATAATTGAGTCAAAGGATGTAAAGCAGCTGGTGAAAAAAATGATTTTTAAAAGAAATGGCCTTAACAAATGAAAAATGATATTGAACAAAATAAATTCTTACAGTTTTTATGATAACCCATTTCACGTAAATTAAATGAACATTATGTGCAAGCAGATGGTTTAAAACATTTGGCATATCATAACACAACTGATTCCAATTAAATATACTGTCTGAATTTTATTTCTACTTCTTCTAGTCATGTATTGCAAACCAAAACACCGAAACCCATAATAACTGTATAATGCCTTTTCTTCTGCTCTGTAATCGTTTTAATATAAAGATATGAGAGGTTCTTAAATTATTTCAAAGTCAATTTTTATATGTGAATTTAGTATTAGAATATATCTATGCTAAATGTTTCATGATCAATATATTTTTAGAAAACATCAGGAATTATATAATTATATAGTTATTTTTGTTTACCAAACATCTAATTAATTATAGACACATAGAAGGCACTTGGAAAATATTTTGTGGATGTCAAAAGAATTTTTTCTCTTATAGACTTTGAAAAAAAATGGTAAGAAGAAGCCAGCACTCAAACACATTGAAGTATTTCTTAATTCATCTTTCTTAGTATTATAATAATAGGTTAATATGAAGCCATTAAGTGTGGCAATTCAACAACCATTTTGCTATGGCTTGACAAATGTTGGTAACTTCCCAGTCTGCTATGCTATTGCAAAGCCTAAGCCACATACATTAGGATTTTTTTTACATAAAGTAACCCACTTCTGGTATCAAATTCTTTATTATTCTAGGAAGGTTTAATCATGTAACAAAAAGAAATTTTAAATGACTTGAAAGCTTTATTTTTACCTAACACAACAGTTGGTCATTTGATGATGTAGGACTGTTATGGGGGCTCTAATCCTGAGGATTGTTGACAAACTCAGACAACTTCTATATTTTTACATTGTCACTCTTAGAGCGTATCATTATTTGATTGCACAACTCCAAGACTGGAGAATATTCAGTGTAATAAAACAAACAGGAGAGAAGGAGGTAATATCCATTCTATTAAAGACACTGACAAGAATGTGCATATATCACTCCTGCTCACATCCCAATGTTCGTCATACAGTCACATGGCCAAATGTAGCTATGGATCAGGGGAATGTAATGTTTGTTTGGAGAAACCAAATGCCTAAATACAAACTGTATTGATGTAAAATAAGAGGAGAAGGAACATAAAGGATTTTCTAGTCTTCTTTTTTTTCTTTTTTGCTGAGGAAGATTCACCCTGAGCTAACAGCTGCACCAGTCTACCTCTATTTTGTATGTGGGTCGCTGCCACAGTATGGCCGCCAATGAGTGGTATAGGTCCATACCTAGGAACTGAACCTGGGCTGCCAAAGCAGAGGGCGCTGAACTTAACCATTAGGCCTAGATCCTCTAGTTGTCTTTATTACATACGGATTGTAGGTTTTGGCTACTTAAAAAAATTTAAAACTTGTTAATATTTACTAGTCTTCCTTCAATTCAATGTTATATCATAGAGAACAATTTAATCAAATTACATCAGAGTCCTCAATGCAAAACAAACTATAAACCTTCCAGAAGAAAACAAAATAAAAATTCTTTGTAGCTTTTGACTAGATAAAGATTTCTTAGATATGGCCCAAAGGTAGAACCTATAAAAGAAAAAAATATCATAAATTAGATGTCATAAAAATAAGAAATTCTACACTTCTACTCTATAAGCCACACTGGGAGAAAATATTTGCAAATCATGTGTCTGATAAAAGATATGCATCCAGAATATAAAAACTCAATAATAAGGAAAAATGCAACCTAATAAAAATCAATACGAAAAAGAAAAAGTTCAAACACATGCTTTTCCAGAGAAGATATAGAGACGGCAAATAAACACATCAGAAGATGGTCAATACCATTTTACACTTATTAGAATAAATACAATTAAAAAGATTTGTCATCCCATGTGTTGGCAATAAGGTGGAATAATTGAAACTCTCATATATTGGTGGTGGGAATGTAAAATGATACAGCCACTTTGGAAAAAACTGAGCAGTCCAAATTTAAATATACATCCACCTGTTCTACATGAAGCTATGTACCCAGAAGAAATTATAGTATTTTTCCTTAAAACTAGGTGCACAAGTGGTCATGGCAGCCTTATTTGTATTAGCCCCAAACCAGAAACAATCCAAAAATTTATCAATAGGAAAACAGATAAACCAAATATGGTAAACCTATAAAGTGAAATGTAGATCATCAATAATAAAGGAATGCCTTTTCAACAAAATGTACTGGAACAGCTGGACTTCCACACGCAAAAAGTGAATCTAGTTGCTGACCTTACACCATTCACAAAAATGGATCGTGGACCTAAACATAAAATGCAAAACCATAAAAATTTTAGAATATAAAATAGAAGAAAATCTAGGTGACCTTGGGTTTGGTGATAATTTTATAGATAAAAACCAAAAGAATTACTCATTAAAGAAAAAAAATTGATAAGTTGGATTTCATGAAAATTTAAAACTTCTCCTTTAAGGAAAACACTGTTAAAAGATTTAAAAGACAAGCTGAAGACTCAGAGAAAATATTTGCAAAATACCTCTGTGATAAGGGACTTGTATGCACAATATACAAAAAATCTTGAAAACCAGAAAACAAACAAACCAATTAAAAAGTGGGGAAAAGATCTGAACAGACACCTTACTGAAGAAGATACGCAGGTGGCAAATAAATGAAAAGATGCTCAGCACCCTATGTTATTAGAGAATTGCAAATCGGAACAGCAATAGGATACCACTACACGCTTACTAGAATGAGTAAAATCCAAAACATTGACAACACCAAATGTCTGCAAGGATGCGGAGCAATGGGAACTCTTATTTATTACTTGTGGAAACGCAAAATGGTACAGTCACTTTGGAAGACAGCATGGCAGTTTTTGTAAGGCTAATAATAATCTTATCATATGAACCAGCAACCATGCTCCTGGGTATTTAGTGAAATGAGTTGAAAATATGTCTACACAAAAACCTGCACATGAAGGTTTAAAGTGGTTTTATTCATAATTGACAAAACTTAGAAGCTACCAAGATGCCCTTCAATAGATGAATGGGTAAACAAAGTGTGGTACATTCATAAAATGGGATATTATTCAGCAATAAAAAGAAATGTGCTATTAAGCCATGAAAAGACGTGGAGGAACCTAAAATGCATATTCTTAAGTGAAAGAAATCAGTCTGCAAAAGCTACATACCATATGATTCCAGAAATATGATATTCTGGGAAAGTTAAAACTATAAGACAGTAAAAAGATGAGTAGTTGCCAGGAGTTTTGGGCAGGGATGAATTAGTGAAACACTTCAGGGAAGTGAAGTTATTCTGTATGATACTATAATGGTCGATGCACATTATGCATTTGTTCAAACTCATAGAACGTACAGCACTTTATGAACCCTGATGTAAACTATGAACTTTGGTTAATAATAATATATCGATATTTTTAACATTGTATCATTACTATTATTATTGTCAATAATATTATCAGTATTATCAATTATATCAATAACATTATTGATAATCTATCAATGTTATGCACAATGATCCCTCAATTGTAATAAACGTAACACACAAAGCAAGATATTAATAATGGAGGAAAACGTGGGGGAGAGGAAATAGGGGTGTATGGGAACTCTCTGTACTTGCTCAGTTTTTCTGTAAACCTAAAACTGTTCTAAAAATAAAGTCTATAATTTAAAAAAGGAAAAAAAACACTAATGAACTATTGTTACATGTATCACCATGGATGAATCTCAAAGTAATTATGCTGTGAAAAACACAGACAAGAATGACCACATATTGTATTATTCCATCTACATGAAATTCTGCCAAATGCAAAATATTTTATTGTGTCAGAAATAGATCAGTACTTGCATGGAGATTGAGTGGTGGAGGAGAGGAAAGGGGGATTACAAAGGACATAAAGAAACTTTTGGGGAAGATGGATATTTTCATTATCTTGATCGTGGTGGTATTTTTCTCGGATGCAAGTAAGTCAAAACTTTTCAAATCATATACATTAGAGATTTGGTTTATGTCAATTATACTTCAATGAAAAACATTTTTAAAATAATTTATCTTGCTCTTATATTTATAGGGAGAGATTATATTTTTCTATATCTGCCATATAAGCTTTTTGGCATAGTATAGAGATATATAAACATGGTATTTGTAATATTCTCATTCATATGCAAAGTATAGTTTATACTGAATTTTCAGTCTTTTCTCCTATTTTTATTCTGTGTCCTCTAGGCATTAACACTGAAAACTGCATATAAAATTAAGTATTTAAAATTTGATCATTTCTAGTATAATATGGAATTTCAACAATGACACAAAATATAAGTGAAGTTGCTTTATATTGATTCATTTTTCTTAAAATGTTTTCACTGCATAAAGCAATTATTCAAAAGTTTTAAGATGTATTTCAGTACATTATGTAATGCAAAAACATAAGATTAGGATCATATTAATGCTCACTAAATTGTATGTTAAAATATATTGAATAATTATAGTATTTAGTTTTTTAAAAGAAACCTATACATGTTCCATATTAATTAATAATTTACACATTCGTTTTTAACATCTCCTTCTGGGTGACTTTTATGTATATAGTTTATGCTGGGTTTTATTGGAAATAGAATAAGCATATCACACTATGTCTGGAATACACACATTGTATTTGTCCCTAGGTTGTTTTCTGTAATGTTCTAATGTTTCAACATCTTTTATAACCTTGGGAAATGGGGGAGGAATATAGAAATGTTCTCTAGGTTAGCTGGTTTTATATCCCCATCTACTTTTGTCTGTTCTTTCTTGTCTGAATTATTCCCAATGATATCTAAAATTGGTGGCCATATTGACTTTCATTAAAATTCTATGGGATCTTATTATCTTTACAAAAGTCTTATTTCACTTGAAGTATGTTTTATACTTTCTGTTATATAAGAGAGAAATAAAGCTATGGGCTAAGGAAATAACACATTTTTTTTTCTTTAATGGGAGGTAGTTGAATATATACATTACTGTATTCATCTAAAAACATATTAGAATGTGCTTTATTTACAATAAAAATGAAATAAGGTAGTGCTGTATCGGCCATGTGTAATGGGAAACATATTTGTCTCTCCGGGCAAACTGAAGTGGCGGGTATATTGAATTCAGTAACCTTGAGGACTTAAGGCTTTACTTAACAACCCTCATATTAGAGAATTCTACTTAATAAGTTAAATCATTTTCCAGTGTTTGTTAATCTATCAAAAGGATTTATACATTTCACAGGGGGGATTCAAGCTAAACTATAGGTTTATAAAAACCACCAATTCCTTTGAGACGGAATTTTAAACTTGTTTTTCTAAACCTAACTCTCATGAAATAAAGAAAGCTCAATATACAAGAAAAATGAAAGTGGAGAGTAACTAGCTAATGTGAAATTGAGCAGCCCAGAGTTCACCTGGTCCACAACACCAGATAATGCATGTCAGCCCCTGGTTTACCTCCATGATTCCCATAAAGATCCATGGAGCTATTTTAACAGTACTATTTTAGAGCATTACGCTTTTTAAGGTAATCTGCCCACTCAAAGACCTCTTTTCTGAGTTCTAATCCATATACCCTATTTGGAGGTTTGCTTGTATGTGTCATTCAAGCTCACATAGCCCCATGGATTGTACTATGGATGGACAACTGATTCAAGTGGAAGCTATCCATCTACTAGTTGGACCAATAAGTCTCTCCTTCACTTGAGAATCCTAATTGGGATGGAGAACGTAACAGTGACGCATACAGGACGAGCAAAGCCATAGAGCTTCAGGGAGGATAACATTATTGGGCTACATTGAGCAATGGGTGCTGGTTGAAAGACTAGAGTTTCAAAAAATCAAAGAGGAGAGGGAAAAATGCTGCCGTGACGTGAGATAAATTGATAAAAAGCCACTGCCTTCATCCTGGACAGCTTCTCAGCTCTCTGTTCAGCTTTCTTTTCCCATCCTTAGATTCTACATCATCCATTTCCAAGCAACACACAATATATTTACATAATTAATTTTAGTAAAGTTTATTAACCAAAGGACATTGATTAGAGCAAAACTGAAAGTGCTATCGATATGTCATTTATGAAATTTTGGGGAGAAATAAAGTAAAAACCATTAAGAGTTTTTCAGAGTAGGTTCTGAGATACATATAAAATGAGATAAAACTTTTACTAATAGCTCTGCAGCTTTAAAAATTACATGGTCAGATTTCTAAACTGATTGAGAATTTCTAACAGTCTATTCCGTTAGAATTGGCCATGTCCAAAATATTCCATGTTGTACAGTTAAATGATTGCTGTTTGACTAGCATTCAACTTGAAAGTTTGTTTTAAAGTTTTCCTCTTGAGAGGGAAAGATGCTTAGCATTTTATTGTAAAATTTTCCAGGATTTTCTCTCTTTTCTATGTTCAAGCTCAATATTCTTCAACATATGAGTTAAAGCATCTTAAGGCTTCCTTCTAGAAAATTTATATATCTGCCCCAGGAGTTCAACTTGTTCTCATCTCAGAGGGTCACTTCACTAGAAAAGTTATGTAAAGGTAAAGTGGAATGGAGATTTGTTCTAGTACGTTGTCATGTTGGAATCTGTGATAAATTTAATGACAGTGGTATTACCGAACTTGGAATTAATTATAAATTTTCTAGATATATAAATAAAGAGGGAATAAAATTACTGTATAAATCTAGTTATGGCTGTGAAAATAAATAACATGGCAATAAAAATAATGTTAAAACATTTGTAGAGTCATAAATCAGATATTTTGTTCAAGAAAATGTGATTTTTGATTATAAGAATTGTAAATTAGTATTTAGAGGCAATAGTTTCTTAACAATAAATAATTGGTTACCAAAAAGAATGGATAGTTGAAAAATAAAATGAAATAGAATGGTTAAAATGTGAAAACTATACATCAAAAATTAAAATAGTAAATATATCACATTTGGAAACTACTTCTTTTTAAATCCCAGGAGTCTCCAAAAATTGCTATATTTTTGATTTACAGAATCATTATTATGCAACATCTTTATTCCAAATTCATTTTAAAGAGTAACATGCTTTTAATAGCCACAGTATTACGTAAGAATTCAGTATCAAATGGCTTTTTGATAATATTTTTGAAACAAAACACATATTAGAGATATTATTTTCTGAATTTATGCATGCATAAACTACTTTCTCAGATTTTTTAGATGCTCAACTGACGTGTGGCAATACTGGGATAGCTACACTTGTCTGGTATATAAGGATTATCCATTTATTTCAGTTCTTTGGTGGGGTAATTTTTTTTCTTTTCTGAGTAAACTCTAAATATGTACATATATATGTGTATAGGTATGTATAAAATAGAATTACAGTTTACCGAGAAAAGAAAAATATATATATTTCCATTAGAGAATTAACAGTAAAAAGATTTTTATCATAGAGACATATCTGCTTTCCGGGAAGTGTCTGCTAATGTCCTTATGATCTGATAAGGGAGGAAACCACCATACCACAAAGGAACTACAGAATCCAGAAGAGTATGTGTAAGTCTGGAATCTGAGGGTGCTAAGGGATATTGGGATATAGATTTGGATAAAAGAGTTCATCAGTATGAGAAAACTCTCAATTTCACTATTGATATGGTACAAACATATGCTAGGATGACTCCTAGAGGCAAGAAAAAGTAATAGAACTACCGTATGATCCAGCTATTCCACTGCTGGGTATTTATCCAAAGAACATGAAAACACCTATGCATAAAGATACATGCACCCCTGTGTTCATTGCAGTGTTATTCACAATAGCCAAGACTTGGAAGCAACCTAAGTGCCCATCAAGGGACGAATGGATAAAGAAGATGTGGTATATATACATAATGGAATACTACTCAGCCATAAGAAACGATGAAATCCAGCCATTTGTGACAACATGGATGGACATTGAGGGTATTATGCAAAGCGAAATAAGTCAGAGGGAGAAGGTCAAATACCGTATTATTTCCTTCGTTAAGTAGTAGATAATAACAACAATAAACAAACACATAGAGACAGAGATTGGATTGGTGGTTACCAGAGGGGAAGCGGGGAGGGAGGAGGGCAAAAGGGATAATTTGGCACGTGCGTGGTGATGGGTTGTAATTAGTATTGGGTGGTGAACACGATGTAATCTATGCAGAAATAGAAGTATAATGATGTACACCTGAAATTTATACAATGTTATAAACCAATGTTACTGCAATAAACAAAAAATTAAAAAAAATATATAAAAAAAAAAAAAGAAAGAAAAGAAAAAGTAATAGCCCATACTAAGTGAGATTGAAATGTCAGATTCGCCTTGGAGCCTGGTGGAAGAAGGCCATGTTAGAAAGGAATGTAATCCTAGGAAATCCCAGTAGATGATTAAGTTCTTCTTGAGCACCCAAAGGAGACACTCTTTACAATGCAATGAGAAATGGGCTTGGAGAGTAGCACTAGTAAGTTGTGTGTTATATCTTGTCTCTGACCTGGGTTTGACAGGTAGGAGGTGCTGTACAAGAACTAAAGTCATTAGTACCCATGGGGATGATAGAATCCTGACACAATAGAGGCCAAGTAACAGTACTTACACTTCAGAAAATAAGTGGGTACAATTGTTGTAATGTGTGGCAAACTTAGAGTGGTGTCCAAGGAGGCCTGACTGGTAGAGAGCTACGGAAATGATTGATAGGATTTGGCAACTCCAGTGACCAAATAGATAGGCAGCCAACAAGATTACAGCTTGATCTCAATAATCAAAGGAAATCAAGCATGGATAATTAGGAGGTAAAGGGAAGTTGTCTCAATAAAAAAAATCACACCCTTGGCCAGTTATCAGACCTGAAGCAGTTTCCATATCTGAGTTCCTTTAAGGAAAGGCCTTGTAACACTATAAAATATACATGGTAAGGATTCCAGTCCTTCGTCAAAGGAACTGTTAATTTACTCAGCTAAATATTTAAAGGAGAAGGGAAATACAAATATTCTCAAATCTGTTGGACTAAAGATCTGAGAGGACAACGATCCTGAGAGCTCAAAGAGTCATCATGGCCCATGTGTTAAAGTGCAGTCATATAGGGGTCAGGTAATAAATTGAGCCTTGGCTCAGATCTGGTTCCCTGAGGGTCCAATGAGCCCATGGACTCATTTGCTATACATTTCCCTGGTCCCTGAATGTGTAATTGTAAAAGACATACTTGATATTGCCATAACTCTCACATTAGTTCCTTGACCTATTAAGAGTTATCACAGTGGGGGAGCCAGCCCAGTGGTATAGCGCTAAGTTCGCCCTCTCCACTTCGGTGGCCCGGGGTTCACAGGTTCGGATTCCGGGCGCAGACCGACGCACTGCTTGTCAAGCCATACTGTGGTGACATCCCATATAAAGTAGAGGAAGATGGGCATGGATGTTAGCCCAGGGCCAAACTTCCTCAGCAAAAAGAGGAGGATTGGCAATGGATGTCAGCTCAGGGCTAATCTTCCTCACACACACACACACAAAAGAGTTATCATAGTGGGAAGCCTGGGCAAAAACTTCTGAAAGTGCCTCCCCCTCACCTATGCCAAAGTAGCAAATAAAAAATAGTACATCCCAGGGGTAATGGCAAGAATTAGTGTCACACTTCAAGACCTATCAGATGTAGGAATGGTAGTCTCCCATAGAATCTCCATTTTCCCCCATTGTATCTCCCCGGAACCTGCAAAAACCAGATGGAGGCTGGAATATGATAGTGAACTCCAAGAAATAGACGTCCTGATTACAGTCACTTTGCCTAATCTACTATATTTGCAAGAGCAGATTAACATGGCCTCAGGTGTATGGGGTCTGGCCATTAACCTCATAAATGCGTTCTTTTTCATCCTCAGAAAGGAAAATCAGAAAGAATTTCCTTTCTCTTGGAATGAACAATGATATACATTTACAGTCTTGCCCCAGAGCAATATTAACTCTCCTGCTCTGTGACATAAAAAAAGTCGAAAGAATCTGGACCAACTGGACATCTTGCAGGAAATATCACTGATCCACTATATTGATACAACCATGATAACCAGATCCAATGTCTACCACGTTGGAGGCCTTTAAGGGACACAAGTGTTCTAGAAGGTGAGAGATAATCACTATGAAGATTCAGGGACCACAGGATCAGTTAAATTTTAGGAGTCCAGTGTGCCAAAGTATTAAATTGAATTTTTCACCTCCAACCACTAAAAAGGGAGCACAATGCTTGGTTGGCCTCTTTAGATTCTGGAAGATGAATATTCCTCACTTGAGAATATTGCTCTGGTCCACATGCTGGACATCAAAAGCTGTCAGCATTGAGTGAGGCTCAGAAGGGGAAAGTTTGCAGCAGCCGGTTCACGGCGCAGTACAAACAGAGCTGCCACTTAGGTCATATGACACATTAGATTCTATGATATTAGAGGTATTAGAGGTATTAGCAGTATGAGTTGTGGAAAATGACACCGTATAGGGTTTATAGCCTGTTCCAATAGAGGAATCACAACATAGACACCTAGGGATCTGAAGCCAGGACAGACCATCTTCAATGGGAAATTATGCATCTTTTGAAAAATAGCTTCTGTCATGCTAAGGAGCCGTGGTAGAGATGGAGTACTAGATCCTAGGACAGCAAGTGGCCATAAGACACGAAGTCACCCTACAATCAGAACTGCCCTTTAGGAGCTAGATTCTCTCTGACTCAGCAAATTATAAATACAGGGGGATAACGATGTCTATAGATGACTTTTCACTAGAATCAATGGCGGCCAGAATACAATAGAACATCTAAAAGAAAAACACTGGTAAACTAGAATTCTATACTCAGTGAAAATATACTTCAAAAATGAAGATGAAACAAAGTAATTTTCAGATTGACAAAAGTTGGGAGAATTCATCTCCAGCAGACCCACATTATAAGAAAAGCAAATGTAAGCTTTTTCAGACTGAACAGAAAGGCTGAAGCCAGTAACAGTCCATCATAAGATGGAAGTAGTACATGCAGAGGGCACAAGCGAAAAGAAACACCTCTTTTAATAGGCTGATTTAGAGGGAAAAAGCTGACGTTGGTTCATGTATTTGTTTCTATTGCTGCCATAACAAATTAAAACAAACCTAGTGACTTAAAACAAGATATCTGAATTAACTTACAATTCTGGAGATCAGAAGCCTGAAATCTGTCTCGGTGGGCTAACATCAAAGTGTCAGCAGGGCTATGTTCCCTTCTGGAGGTCCTGGGGTAGAATCCATTTCTTTCGTTTTTCCAACTTGTAGAAGCTGTCCACTTTCCTTGCTCATAGCTTCCTTCCTCCATCTTCCAAGTCATCAATGTCTGGCCAAATCCTTTCCATACTGCTGTCTCTCTGGTCCTCCTCTCCTACCTCCTTCTTCCATTTTTAAGGACCCTTGTGAGTATACTAGGCCACCCAAAAAATCTAAGATAATGTCCCTATTCTA
Organism: Diceros bicornis minor; assembly: GCF_020826845.1. Lineage (NCBI taxonomy): Eukaryota > Metazoa > Chordata > Mammalia > Perissodactyla > Rhinocerotidae > Diceros > Diceros bicornis. Next base: position 48,454,447 of record NC_080745.1, on the reverse strand, counting down.
AGCTCAGCTAACAGCAACCTTAATTCCACTCTCTCTTATAAGGCAACATGTTCACTGGTTGCAGGGATTAGGAAGTGGACGACATTGGGGGGGAGCATTATTCTGCCTACCACATTTCACAATGTCCAGACTCAGCATGTGATTGCAAGGTGAAAATGTACAGCAGCTATACTAGAACCCCTTCCAAAGGTAGTCCTGGAAGACACTGGTGACATTTAAACCAATAAGTGTGGGATCTCAGTGGCACTAAAAATTTCAATCAAGAGATTTGGTAAGAGAAAATCTTCCTTGTGTGCTGGGAGTGGGTGGTGCACCCGGCCATTCACTTTGTACAGAAAAAGAACTGGATTGGCGTTAGCATATACAAATAGACTTAAGGACGGTGGGAAAGAGCTTTACTGGCTAATCAGGGGATTAAAGGAGAAAGCTTATAAGGCTGGAAATAAGGAGATATGGAATAGAGATGTGTAGATGGATATATTAGGCGATGAAGAATTCTAAATATTGCATATTAATATTTACAATACAAAAAAAAACGGAAAAAAATGACTCTTCTAGTTAATCCTCCTCAGTACTGGCACAATAGATGCAGAAACACTATAACTATTATAATAGGGTAGAGTATGTACGTGGGTCCAAGAGCATGGTCAGAGCCTGATCTAGGCACTACCACTGGTGAATGTCTAACTTGCCAGAAACAGAGATTAACACTGAGTCCCCAGTCATGCACCATCACTTAAGAAGAACAGCAGGCCACTTAGCAAATTGCTTATAATGGACTCTTCTTTTCTTGAATGGATAGCTATTCGTTTTAACAGGAATTGCCACATATTGCAAGTAAAGGGTTGCATTTCATGCATTAGGGCCTCACTTAGTATCACTATTAGAAGGATTACAGTGTGCTTGATCAAATGGCACAGACTTTCCTATAATATTTTAGACCTAGGTATCCATTTTACATCAAAAGAGTGTGGGAGTATGCACTTGACTTCCTATATACTGGAATGGCCTGTTGAAGTGCCAAATCAGAGAGGACGATTTTCTTGCATTTTAAAGCAAATATATTTATATGATTTTCCTGATAGGAAGAATGTGTTATCAGTCTGGAAACCATGAAATGGAAACAGGATTGGTGTTGCTATCGAAACTGTGAGTGACTGATTTTAGGAGCTTATACTTTCCATTCCCACATCTCTCGGCTCTGTGGGTTTAAAGACCAAGGTTTCCAAAGTTTAGAGATCAAGACTTCCCTTAAAGACACAGTAAAAGTACCAGTAAGCTACAAGATATGGTGGCTGTCAGGGCACTTGGGGCTCGTCATACCCAGAGATTCTGACCATCAAGAGGAAGTAGGGAGAAATATATATGGTACTTGGTTCTTGATTTAGGTGCCTCTTGGTTATATCTTTGACTGTTTTTGACAGTAAATAAGAAAATGGCTCCATTGTAAATGTCTTTCATGATAGCTTCCACCTTGAAGTCAGCTTCTCAAAGGATCTTACCTGTAACTATCTATCTGTCTATCTATCTATCTATCTATCTATCTATCTATCTATCTATCTATCTATATGTCTATCTATTGATCTATCATCATGAGAAGTAGTTAATATTATGCCTATTATTAGACTGAATCAAAAATTTAACTATAGACCAGGTTTAGTAATTCCCTCATAAATAACAAAACTTGGATAAGTGGATGGACATTTGAAGATATCTTAAAAATGATATTTAAAGAAAATTGCAATAAGACATTCCTTGAGAATGTATGAGAAAAGCCTACCAGTCAGAATCAAAATGGAACTTAAAGAATCAATGCCTTCTTTACCATGGTAAATCATTCTTCATATACTTCTAGGAACATTTTTAAAATAGTCCATTTTCCTGACTGAACGATCTCAGGGCCACTGAAGTGCCATGCTTATTGGGTTTCAATCTCTTTCCTTTTTTGTGAAAGTCATTGTAGGAAATTGCCTTAAATACAGTGCATACAAATTTTACCTCTTGCCCAATTTTGCAACATTTTCCTAGATTTTTTTTATTCTTATCACAATAAATTACTCAACAAAAAGTAGGCCAATGGATATGAATAAACTATATTAACATATGCCCTTCCCTGTTTCCATATACTGTTCAGATACTACTAGAATAATTATAGAAAACTGAACTTGTGAACTCTCTCTGATCACACCATCCAGTCCCCACCTTTCACCCTCCAGCAAAGAAATAAACAAACAAAAAAACCCTGCTTTTCTTCCACTGCTATGCTCTCAGTAAACGACCGGGAGAACTACTGTTCTTCCTGTTGTTCAATGAAAAACTCAGACATTACAATACAATAATATTCTTCCAGTGATTCTATGAGTGATAATATCACTCCCCTTCTTAAATCTCTACAATGGCTTTCCATCTCACTTAAAGTAAAACTCAGACTTCTTTTCATGGCCTAAGCGTCCTACACGACCTGGCTCTTGGCTGCTTCTTTATCCTCATTTCTTGCAACTTCCCAAGTCATTCACTGTACATTGGCCACACTGGCCCCCTGGTTGCTCCGCAAACACATCAAACATCCTTCCACCTTAGAGCTTCTGGATTTACTTTGCTCTCTGCCTGGAACACTCATGCCCCGAATAATCTGTCACTATGTTCTATATCTGTGTGTTTGTTCATTTTGTTACTGTTTGTCTCCCTTCACTAAAGTATACGCTCCATGAGGACAGGGATTTAGTTTTCTTCACAACTGTATCCCCTTTGACTACCTAGTATCTGGTAGGTCCTGGATAAACAATTGATGAATGAAGCAAAGCCATCAAAATGGTATTGTTTCTACTTCCTTTTACTTCTGTTGGCAACATTTCTTCATTTGCCACAACTGCACAAGCTACCCTCATTGTTCATGCTACTGAAATAATCTCCTACCTGATGACTTCATTTCCACCCTTGCCCCCATGTAATCTGTACTTCACACTAAAGTCAATGCCATGATTTGAAAACAATACGGTTGTGTCATGACTCTTTTTTTAAAAGCCTCTTAATTACATTCTGTTGATCCTAATCCCAATTTTAATAGAAGTCTAGAAAGCTTGACTTCCTCTCTAGCCTCTTATCATCTTTTTATCTCTGTCTTCAGCCATATTCTTTTGTCTTATGTACCTTTAAATATTGTGTCCCTCTGTTCATTTTTACAACCTATGTTTATTTCTGTATATAACTTAAATATTACTTTCCTAGGGATATCTCTTCTGATTCTCCTCCTTCCAAATCACGTTAGCTTCCTATGTTATATGTCCCAGATCACCCTGTATTTCTCTTTCTAATTTATCAAAATTATTTGTGGCTTTCCTCCTGCATAAGAGCAGAGCCCTTACAAACTATCAGAAAGGCCTGCCCATTCCCTTCCTGGTAGGGAGTTGCAGAACTGGGTCTGTCCTGAGTTATCTGTACCCTCCCCAGGTATTTTGAATCAAGGATCAGCTCCCCATATAGATGCCACTGGACAAGGAATAGGTGACTGGCTGCTTCTTCACAGAGAACCAAAGATCCTTTAAGGTCTTGTGAGGAACTTGGCCGCACTTTGTAAAACAAATTCTCTAGTTGTTAACAACACTACATAAGGTTGTCTTAAGATTAAGAGATATGAACATTGGATCTGGGGTGAGATACATGGCTAGAAAGCTATTAGAAAACAAAATAAATCAAAGGAAAACAAAAAGCTACTTTTCTGTGATCTTTTTCTAACGCTACTAGACAAACATTTCAAAAGAGTCTAAGGCGTGCCCCTAGCCAGTAAATTTCAAGTCCTACAATATGCACAAATAGAAACCACTAGTCTTTGGGACATATGTGGCAAATTTGCTTATTAGATAATGTTCCTTTTCCTCTTCAAGCAGTTGTTGCACAAATCCTCTTACAGATGTGCTGTACTTAGCTTTCCAAGAAAGTTTGCTCTTCAGTGAAGAGCCTTCAATGAAGACTATTGATACACAGTTGATAGTGCTCAAAGCACCCAGTGAGAATTAGAAAGAGTAACTCCAGATGGTCTCTGCCTACCAGGACTACAAAAATTAAATGATAGTGTTGAAGGATGGGATGCAAGAATCCTACAGTGCCCTTCAATTTCCGGGAAAGTGGTGGTTTACTAACAATAAAAGTTGAGAAAATGTTAACACTATCAAGTGTATTTAAACACGTATCATAAGATAGCTGCAGGGGAGAGTATGTGGAGACACAGGAATATTACTAAATTCAGGATTCATCCATGATATTACGCAATCATACTATTTTCATATTATAAATAACATTAAGAATTTAAGTTCATGTTTTAGTAACATTGCTCAGATATTGATAATGTTATCAAACTATATTATGCATTCAGTGCAGAAATATCTGCCTTTCTGAAGCATTTGGAAAGAAGAAATTTTCAAAGTCAACCAAAGATCTGTAATTTTACATATTTCAATTGGTATTATAACAGTTAATGAGAAGATCTAAACATGTATTATGCATCAGAGACAATGTTTGATTGCTTTTGAAATTATTTCTTCTGCTACAGATAGGCCATCATATTGTGAGTTTTTGGAGTAGTAACACCCCAACCTGCATGGATTGATGTCTAAGTTCCAGAGCCACAGACATGCACAATTTTTGCTCTTGTTTACGTTTCAGTGTAAAAAGTTATTTACATCCTTTTTGGTAGGTTGTGTATAACCATTTAATCTGAATCTTATTTAGGACATTTTATTTAACACTGAAAAAGGACTCTGTCTTTAAAATAGAAAAAAAAGTACAGTAAAATTCATTAGTCATATTTTCACAGCTTCTATTTTTTCTGTTTTACTTTGTCTTTGCATCCTATATCTCCTTCTTCTTTTGTTTTTTTTGGTTATTTATCTCCCTTTCTCTCCTATCTACTCTGATTTGTAGCTTATTAAAGCATTCTAGAGCTTTCTGGTCTAAGCCTGAGTGCACTGCTACTCATTTGTGAGATGCCAGTCATATGTCCTCCAGTGCCTGTCGTCTTGTCTGTATCACAGAGATATCAGATTGGACACGTCAGAGTCTATGCCTACTTACCATTTCCTCAAGAGAAGATCAGAGTTATCATAAGATTTTTTAAATATTCAAGAACAGATCCATCCAATTTTTTTATATGTAAAATAGAATAATAATAACCAATGGTCACTGTTTTTATAAAAGTAAATGTGATGACATAGTTTAAGAGGCTTAGCACTGTGCACGGTACATAGTGCTCTACTTCATCAATGCCCTGGGTCCTCTAAACACTTTAAGATAGCAACCTTGATCACGACTTTAAAACTTATAATCAATGTAAAATAATCTAACTTAAAAAGACTGAAGAGGGCCGGCCCAGTGGCTTAGCGGTTAAGCGCGCACGCTCCGCTGCTGGCGGCCCGGGGTTCGGATCCCAGGTGTGCACCGACGTACTGCTTCTCTGGCCATCCTGAGGTCGCGTCCCACATACAGCAACTAGAAGGATGTGCAACTATGACATACAACTATCTACTGGGGCTTTGGGGGAAAAAAAAATGAGGAGGA